>NC_140595.1:511267899-513667899 GCF_964204655.1 Triturus cristatus | reverse complement strand
GACAGACGCGGCAAGCAGGAAAATGCTGAAGGGCCCCACGCAGGACTCGTGGAGTGTGGGGGGCTGATCTTCGGTGCAGATGGTGCTTGGGGTTGGGGCTTCTCAATCCCCGGTGCACAACTTCGAGGGTACCTCAGAAGCTGCGCTGTAAGCTACTAGCCACTTTTCCCAGGTAGCCGGTCCCACGTCGCTCGTCGCCTCCACGGATCTCAGCTCTGCTGCAGATGTGGATGAGGGTCGGAGAAGTCTGGAAATCAAGGCTCTGGTCGGGCTCTGCAGTCGGTTCCTCGTCGAACGTTTCACAAAGCAAAGGGTAGTCACTTGATGGTGCCTGTTTGCACAGGGTAGCCACTCCTTGGCTACAAGGGAGATTCTTCAGTCTTCTTCTTTCGTTGAATGTCGAAGGTCCAGAGTTTCTGTTCAGTTTTGCAGGTTCAGGATAATCTAATCTCTTGAGGCCCAACTCCCACTCTTATACTAATCTGGGGGGCTGGGATACCTGCTAGGTCACGCCTTATGGGTGGGACCTGGGAGGGGGTGGTTACACCCACTTCCCTTTGTCCAGTTTCGCGCCAGAGCTGGGGCTGGAGTGCCCCAGCGCCGGTTTGAACTGGACTATGCAAGGAACACCTTGTGTGCCCCAGGCATGTCTCATTCCTTTCAGCCCACCCTGCCCCAATACACTAAAGGCTGTCTGGGGAGGTGCTAGCACCTCCCCAAGCAGGAAACCTATTGTCCAGGCCTCCCTGGCTGGGATCACTCCCAGCTGCAGGAGGTCAGACTTGTGTCTGTGGCAGCAGCATCCATTTTGTGATGCTGAGGCTTTGGTCAGAGGTTACACAGCAAAGTAGGATTTTAACATGTCTCTCCCTCTAGAAGGGAGGAATAATATCCTCATCACCAGAAATGGTATGGGGGTATTATTCCAAAGTGTTAGACACCTTACACGACATGTTTTGATACAGCCCAACCATAGTTACCATAACCGTTTAAGATTATAAGGCACTTTAAGAGTATATGGTAGGCTATATCATAGAACAGCTATAAGGACATGGTTCCGAAAGCTGCAGACAGGCTCAGCTCATGCTAGAGCACCATCTCACATGTTACCAAGCACTCTGCCTCCAGGATTGTTAAGGCCTGCCATAGGAGTGACTGATAGGTACACATGTGTCTATATATAAGGCAGATATAGGCATACTATATCTAAGCAAGGGGTGATTACACGACCTTGCCCCAGCTGAGTGATCAGCCAGTTGTGTCTGATTGGAAGGCCAGACCAGGGGTGGCATAATACATGCTGCAGCCCCTGGGAGGCCTAGGGTACACCTATGCCCTGGGTACCTAGGGTACACTGTACAGGGTCCAATAAGGTGATCCTTACCAATTGGTTATGTACCTAGGGTACATGGAGTCCATTTTACAGAGAGAGCAGACAGCCTGAGACCCTGAATGGCAGGATCTCAGGCCAACTAAGTCGAAAAACCAGCTAGACACTAGGCAAAAAGTTGGGGGTAACCATAGTCAGATATCCACCTTCCTACATGGACCTACTTTGGATCGCGGAAATCGCGTACAACAACGCCACACATTGTTCCACCAAGGCTTCCCCTTTTTATAGTAACTACGGCCATCATCCCCGGTTCTTGCCGTTTCTGCACCCGGTCAGGGAAGACAGATTGCCGACAACAGCCAAGAGGGTGGCCCGCATCAAGGAGGCCTTGATGAGTTCTCGAGTTGCCCTGGAGGGGGCTAAGGCCACATATAAAGCCTTTTCTGATAGGAGGAGAAGGCCTGGACCGGTCTACAAACCTGGAGATTACGTCTGGGTCTCTACACGGCACATGAGATTCAAGAAAAGTAGCGTGTTCCATCCCCGCTTCATGGGCCCATATAGGATCCTTCGATGCATCAGCCCGGTGAATGTGAAAGTGTGCCTGCCCCAGTCCCTGCGGATCCATCCCGTGTTCCACGTTTCCCTCTTGAAACCCGCGAACGCGGTGAGGCCTCGTACGCCGGTGTCGGTGATTGTGGATTCGGAGGTGGAGTACGAGGTGGCTGGTATCTTGGATTCCAAGTGGCGCAGGGGCAAACTATGGTATCTGGTGGCATGGAAGGGGTACGGACCCGAGGAGCAGTCATGGGAACCTGCGGCGGGGGTTCACGCTCCTCGTCTGGTATCGTCGTTCCATCGTCGATATCCTTCCTGTGCCGGTCCTGATGGGGGGCGCTGATGGGAGGGGGATGTACTGTCAGGAATCCCCTCCCGCACATGGATTCCCTCCCACGATGCCACTTCCGTGAACCTGGTGCGCTTGGAGGAGAGCGGACTACAACTCCCAGAATTCCCTCCGGCAACAATTGCCTTTTGCCACTCAAGAGTTCTGGTTACATAACACCAAGGGAAACGCCTAGTTTTCATGTTATGCAACTCAAGAGTTCTGGTTGCATAACACCAAGGGGAACGCCTAGTTTTCATGTTATGCAACTCAAGAGTTCTGGTTACATAACACCAAGGGTAACGCCTAGTTTTCCTGTTATGCAACTCAAAAGTCATGGTTATACAACGCCGAGAGTACTACTTAAGGAGAAGATCACTGGGACTCGGCGTCGGATATTCTGATCTTTGCCGGAGTACCTGGTTGAGGTACACGGACCCGTTGGTGAGTTGAGCGGCGGAAGGAACATTCTAAGGAGCGGAGGAGAGGTGCTGGCGTGTGCTTCCTGCCCGTGCCCTGTCCTGTTCTGAGAGCCGTATTCAACGTCATTGGGCACAAGTCCCGTTGGTAGAGCCGAAGCTCCCAACAGCCTGACAAATTGGAGAAAACGAGGTTGGTGCGAGCCGAAGCTCCCAACCCACGTTCCTTGGGTAAACACACGCTTAGAGCTAAGACGCTATCCAGGAGGTGTTTCCGCGTCTTAGCCATCGACACTCGTAGGAGAACTGGGATAGGTAGAGCGGCTGCTCCCATCCATTCTCTGCGCCACCTTGGGTATCATCACCTAAACCCGGATACAAGAGACGCACACCAGGAGGTGTTCCCAGCGTCTTTGTGTTGTGGCAGCACTCTGGGGGATACTGGTAGAGCGGCTGTTCCCAGGTGGTAGAGAGCCCGGCCGGGTGACTCCCACGTGCCCCCCGTAGATTCCACAACCTTGGAACTACCCTTCACAGCGGTCGAGTGGCATTGTCGGCCACTGCTTAGCACTGTGCCCTCCGTTGGAGCATACCGGGTCCGGTGTGCATGCGGAGGACGGTTAGACGAGCTGTGAATGGGTATCGTACTTTAACTGGTGATTCCAGTACCGGTATTCTTTGTTGTCTGTAGTTGTTTATCTGTTTATTAAATCATCCTTAAACCTCCATTTCTCTGGTCCGTCGTCTGTTTGTCCCAACCCCGAGAAAGCCAGGACGTTACACGTAGGATCACATGTAATAGATACTACCTTTTGAATATACCATATTAAACTATGCAGACACAAACTATATAAACAATGCTTGCTCTTTGATGTTCTTTTTCTCTTAATGGACTTTTCATGCTATTCATGTTCTTTTACATATGGGACAGAATACCAGTTACTGAAATGGAATTCATGGAATTAGTTATCTAATTGCACTAGAAAATTTAAAATTTATGTGACATTTCTATCACAACATTAGAGTGCCGGGGTATATCTGTTTGAAAACTCAGCATGAGATCTGTTGGATCCGCGGAGGATCCACCTCCCTAGATATACAATTAATAACTCCAAAACTACTGAATGGATTTATATCAAATTAAAGAAGGGGCTCTTCCGGGACCAAGAGCTAACTTTCTGCCAAATTTGGTGTAATTTGGTTCAGTGGTTTGGGCTGTCATCATGTTCAACGTGTTTTGGGACCCCCCCCCTTTTTCTCAGTCCCTGCTTGACGAATCACCCTGAAAATTTACAGACAACAGCTGGAGTGTCAAACTAGTTTTTAAAATTTCACGAAGATACGTCAAACGGCACCAAAGTTATTAGCAAAAAAACCAAACATTTTCTATGGAAACTAGGTCCTAAATATAACTACCTACTGGCGACAGCACACACACTCACACACGCATGCACACGCACAGCTTTATGTGCAATGAAAACAGTGAGTTTCTCTAAGAGTGGCATGGTTTAATAAGGTAGCTAGAACTCCTTTCCAAGATGCATGGCCTACATAATTAGGGCATGACTTAAGCATGCTTGCTTAAATCCTTGTATCAGTGTTTTTGCCTGTAAACTCAATAACATGAATGTAGAGCCTCATAGGGGCCAGTTTCAGGAGGGCATGCCGTGTGTGTGTGTGTGTGTATATATATTGATAAAGGCTTCTTCAAGCCGAAACGCATCTCTCTTGTCTCATGGGTTGAGGGTGACCTATATATATATTCACTGAAAAAACCAACTGCGTTAAGTGGGCGCGCACGCCACGAATGGCGTAAAGTAACTTAGCATTTAAAAAACCGTACAAATTCACTGAAAAAACCATAGGTTTCACACACGTTATAGTTAGGAATTAGCATTTAAAAAACCTTGCAAATTCAGTGAAAAAACCATAGGTTTCACACATGTTATAGTTAGCTGGACATTTTACTGATAAAAAACCAATGAAATTCCCCCGTTATAGTTAGTGCAGGCAACTAGCTCACGCGACCGCAATCCTCTGCTGATGACATATGTGTCTTTATGAAAAAAAAATATTTGTAATATATGTATAGCTAAAAATTTATGGAAGAAGACATAGGTAAATAAGTGTCTAAATACAGTATTAGCATCAGCAGAGGATTGCGGTCCCGTGAGTTATAGTTGCCTGCACTAACTATAACGGGGGAATTTCATTGGTTTTTTATCAGTAAAATGTCCAGCTAACTATAACATGTGTGAAACCTACGGTTTTTTCACTGAATTTGCAAGGTTTTTTAAATGCTAATTCCTAACTATAACGTGTGTGAAACCTATGGTTTTTTCAGTGAATTTGTACGGTTTTTTAAATGCTAAGTTACTTTACGCCATTCGTGGCGTGCGCGCCCACTTAACGCAGTTCGTTCCGTGCGCGCACGGTGCGCTTCGCGCACCGTGCGCGCACAGTGAGCACGCGGTGTACCTTTAGTCGAAGGTACAGCCCGAACGGCTGAACAGAATTACTTGAAATTTGGCAAAGGGGTAGTCCTCAGGTCAGGGAAGTGCCTTTTGCATATCTGGAGTCAATCTGTTCAGCATTTCCTGAGAAAATTGCATTTAAAAGCATATACATATCTATATGCGCGCACCGTGCGCGCACCGTGCGTGCACCCTAACGTGCGCGAGCGTAATTCTGATTGGTTGTTTGATGTCAGTCAACATTCGAATCGGTCGAAATCAGGAAGTGTCGGCCGCCATTTTGTCTGTCGCAGTGATAAGGAAAGGTGGAAAAAAGGTGGAAAACGTGAAAAGGGGGCAGGGAAGAGAGTTTCTGACCCCCTAGCCTTAGTCAGGGGTGCACAGAAGGACCCACAAGGGAGAAAAAAACATTTTTTCTTTTTTTAAATCGCGGGTGCCCAATGGGCGCGCACGGTGCGCGCACCGTGAAAAACCTTAAAAAAAAAATATTAATAAATACATAACTTAGCATTTAAAAAACCGTACAAATTCACTTAAGAAACCATAGGTTTCACACACGTTATAGTTAGGAATTAGCATTTAAAAAACCTTGCAAATTCACTTAAAAAACCATAGGTTTCACACAGGTTATAGTTAGGTGGACATTTCACTCGTAAAAAACCAATGAAATTCCCCCGTTATAGTTAGTTCAGATAACTATAACACACGCGACCGCCATTCTATCACAAGGATGATGTCATCAGTGATGTCATGAGTGATGCCACTGACCATGTCATGGGTGATGTAATATGTGACGTCATGAGCAGTGGATTGCGGGCGCACGAGTTATAGTTATCTGAACTAACTATAACGGGGGAATTTCATTGGTTTTTTACGAGTGAAATGTCCACCTAACTATAACCTGTGTGAAACCTATGGTTTTTTAAGTGAATATATATATATATTATCTACTGGCGGTCGCCAGTAGATAGTTATAGTTAGGACCTATTTTCCATAGGAAATACGCAACATTCTATTGGGAATATCTTTGGCGCCGATTGACGAATCTTCGCGAAATTCTCCAAACTTTTGGCCAGCTCCGCTCTGCTCCTACCCTGAAAGTTTTGCGGTGATCCGTGAAGCGGGGGCCGAATTCCCAATGCAATTTCCCATAGGATCTGTTGTCGCGGCTACAGCCCGAACCGCTGAACGGAATGACACAAAATTTGGCAAAGAGGTAGTCCTCAGTTTTAACTCGTGCCTTTTGCATATTTGGTGTGAATCTCTTCAGTAGTTCCTGAGAAAATTAGGTTAAATAGTTAGAGATATCTATGGCCGCCGAGGATCCGCGGACCGTACCCGCACCGTAAGCGCACCCTCCCCGAACGGAGCGCGCACCCTCCCGATCGCACGCTGAATGCTAATTGGCTGTCGAGCGTCTCTCTACATTCGAAACCAGGAACTGTTGGCTGCCATTTTCTGCCTCGGTAGAAGCAAGGCTGAAGATGGAAGGGGAATAAGTGTGTAAAAGATATAAAGGGGGCAGAGTGGAAATACTCTGACCCTCTAGAACTGGTTAGGGGGTCCCAGAAGGACCCCCTGTGGCCCCCCCTTTTTTTTTTCTTTAAAAGCGGCGAAATGCGTGCAGGCAACTAGCTCACGCGACCGCAATCCTCTGCTGATGACATATGTGTCTTTATGAAAAAAAAATATTTGTAATATATGTATAGCTAAAAATTTATGGAAGAAGACATAGGTAAATAAGTGTCTAAATACAGTATTAGCATCAGCAGAGGATTGCGGTCCCGTGAGTTATAGTTGCCTGCACTAACTATAACGGGGGAATTTCATTGGTTTTTTATCAGTAAAATGTCCAGCTAACTATAACATGTGTGAAACCTATGGTTTTTTCACTGAATTTGCAAGGTTTTTTAAATGCTAATTCCTAACTATAACGTGTGTGAAACCTATGGTTTTTTCAGTGAATTTGTACGTTTTTTAAAATGCTAAGTTACTTTACGCCATTCGTGGCGTGCGCGCCCACTTAACGCAGTTCGTTCCGTGCGCGCACGGTGCGCTTCGCACACCGTGCGCGCACAGTGAGCACGCGGTGCGCTTTGCGCACCGCGCGCCCACTTTACGCAGTTAGTGCCGTGCACGCACGGTGGGCACGCGGTGCGCTACGCGCACCGCGTGCCCACGTTACGCTAGATGGGCCATGTACGCACGATGCGCTTCGCGCACCGTGCGCACATGGAGGACATATGATGCGCTTTGTTGTGAAAGGTAAAATTTTTATTTTTCACAATCAGTTAGAAGCCATGCTCAAATGGTGCCCTTCGGGCACCATTTGCACATGGGGTGGGGAGAGTATGGATATATTTTTTTTTTTAATAATTTTTACCGTACGCGTACGGTAAGCGTAATCGCCGAAATTATCGAAAAAATAAAAATTCCGTTTTTGGCCTTAGGGGATCTTTGGGGACTCCCTCAACATGGCTAGGTGCTTAGGAGCTGTCTAAACAGCCCCTTTACATGTTTTTGCCCTTTGTTTTTAAACCCCCTCTCAGAGTGCGAGAGAGAAAATGGCGGCCGCCACTTCCTGGTTTCGACCGATTCGAATGTTTACTAAGATCTAACAGCCAATCAGATTCGCGCTCGCGCACGTCACCGTACGCGTACGGTAAGCTTACCGTAAGCGCACCGTAAGCTGGCTCAGATATATATATTGATTTAAAGGCTATTTTCTCAGGAACTACTGAACAGATTTACACCAGACCTACAAAAGGCACTTTCTTGACCTGAGGACTACCTCTCTGCCAAATTTCAAGTAACTCTGTTCAGCCGTTCGGGCTGTAGCTGTGTCGAAAGGTCCTATGGAAAAATGCATGGGAAAAACGCGTTTTGGGACCCCCCGTTTATCTCAGCCCCCGCTTGACGAATCCCCCCGAGACTTTCAGGGTAGGAGCGGAGCGTAGCGCCCCACCTATTTTGAAAATTTCGCGAGGATTCGTCGACCGGCGCCAAAGTTATTCCAAATAGAATGTTGCGGTTTTCCTATGGAAACAGGGTCCTAACTATAACTACCTACTGGCGACCGCCAGTAGGTAATATATATATATATATATATATATATATATATATATATATATATATATATATATATATATATATATATATATATATATATATATATATATATATATATATATATTATCTACTGGCGGTCGCCAGTAGATAGTTATAGTTACGACTGTGTTTCCATAGGAAATCTGAAAATTCTATTTTGAATAACTTTGGCGCCGGTTGACGAATCCTCGTGAAATTTTCAAAACTAATGGGGCGCTCCGCTCAGCTCCTACCCTGAATGTCTCGGGGTGATTCGTCAAGCGGGAGCTGAGAAAAAAGGGCGGTCCCAAAACGCGTTTTCCCCATGCATTCTCCCATAGGACCTTTAGTCGAAGGTACAGCCCGAACGGCTGAACAGAATTACTTGAAATTTGGCAAAGGGGTAGTCCTCAGGTCAGGGAAGTGCCTTTTGCATATCTGGAGTCAATCTGTTCAGCATTTCCTGAGAAAATTGCATTTAAAAGCATATACATATCTATATGCGCGCACCGTGCGCGCACCGTGCGTGCACCCTAACGTGCGCGAGTGTAATTCTGATTGGTTGTTTGATGTCAGTCAACATTCGAATCGGTCGAAATAAGGAAGTGTCGGCCGCCATTTTGTCTGTCGCAGTGATAAGGAAAGGTGGAAAAAAGGTGGAAAACGTGAAAAGGGGGCAGGGAAGAGAGTTTCTGACCCCCTAGCCTTAGTCAGGGGGGCACAGAAGGACCCACAAGGGAGAAAAAAACATTTTTTCTTTTTTTAAATCGCGGGTGCCCAATGGGCGCGCACGGTGCGCGCACCGTGAAAAACCTTAAAAAAAAAATATTAATAAATACATAACTTAGCATTTAAAAAACCGTACAAATTCACTTAAGAAACCATAGGTTTCACACACGTTATAGTTAGGAATTAGCATTTAAAAAACCTTGCAAATTCACTTAAAAAACCATAGGTTTCACACAGGTTATAGTTAGGTGGACATTTCACTCGTAAAAAACCAATGAAATTCCCCCGTTATAGTTAGTTCAGATAACTATAACACACGCGACCGCCATTCTATCACAAGGATGATGTCATCAGTGATGTCATGAGTGATGCCACTGACCATGTCATGGGTGATGTAATATGTGACGTCATGAGCAGTGGATTGCGGGCGCACGAGTTATAGTTATCTGAACTAACTATAACGGGGGAATTTCATTGGTTTTTTACGAGTGAAATGTCCACCTAACTATAACCTGTGTGAAACCTATGGTTTTTTAAGTGAATATATATATATATTATCTACTGGCGGTCGCCAGTAGATAGTTATAGTTAGGACCTATTTTCCATAGGAAATACGCAACATTCTATTGGGAATATCTTTGGCGCCGATTGACGAATCTTCGCGAAATTCTCCAAACTTTTGGCCAGCTCCGCTCTGCTCCTACCCTGAAAGTTTTGCGGTGATCCGTGAAGCGGGGGCCGAATTCCCAATGCAATTTCCCATAGGATCTGTTGTCGCGGCTACAGCCCGAACCGCTGAACGGAATGACACAAAATTTGGCAAAGAGGTAGTCCTCAGTTTTAACTCGTGCCTTTTGCATATTTGGTGTGAATCTCTTCAGTAGTTCCTGAGAAAATTAGGTTAAATAGTTAGAGATATCTATGGCCGCCGAGGATCCGCGGACCGTACCCGCACCGTAAGCGCACCCTCCCCGAACGGAGCGCGCACCCTCCCGATCGCACGCTGAATGCTAATTGGCTGTCGAGCGTCTCTCTACATTCGAAACCAGGAACTGTTGGCTGCCATTTTCTGCCTCGGTAGAAGCGAGGCTGAAGATGGAAGGGGAATAAGTGTGTAAAAGATATAAAGGGGGCAGAGTGGAAATACTCTGACCCTCTAGAACTGGTTAGGGGGTCCCAGAAGGACCCCCTGTGGCCCCCCCCTTTTTTTTTCTTTAAAAGCGGCGAAATGCGCGCACGGTGCGCGCATCCTATCGCGTTGGATGCACGGATTCTCTCGCGGTGGGTGTGCGGATCCATGGCAACGTTTTTTGAAAAACGACAAGAAATCATTGGTTGTAGAACAACTTTCTACACTGAAAGGTAGGGTGTATATTTTTGTTTTTTAAAGGTATGATTGTTATTGGTTAAAAAAAACAGATTGTAAGGAACATTATATATGATAAGCTGATATGTTGAAAAGTCAAGCACACTTCCTTTCTTGTGTAGGAACATTGTGTGCTGTACTTGTGACCTGTGAGCTCAGTGCAGTGTTCCATGACCTGTTTCTATGGTAACAGGCAGAAGGCAGATTGGGGGAAGGGTTGAAATGTATTTCAGTTGGAAAGGGTTGAAATGTTTAAACAATAGAAATGTTTGTTTGCTTTTGAGTTTATGTGGGAAGGTTTGTGATTTGATGTTTACATGTATATGTGTGGAAAATGAAAGGGAAACTTTTCCATTCTTTGCTTTTGCTGAGAGGTGCACAGTGCAGAGATTCTGTGTGCATGTAGAAACCATTCTGTGATTGGCATTTGTGTTTTTCATGTGTTTGTAGACAGATAACTGTGCAGTTTTTATATTTTGGTAGAATTAGAAACCAGTCATTGTTTATGAATTTGTGAAATGAGTTATGTTATGTTTCTATACTAAAATGTAGTACTACTTCTAGATGAAGAAATGTGTTTTGATATAGTGCAAGGGATAGTGTTGTTTGTCTAGAATCACACAGTGAGTCTGTGTGCATTTGGGAACCACTGTGAGAGAAGCATTTGATAATATTGTGTATTTGCTGACAGATAAGTGTTTTAAAACCAGTCAGGTTGTCAAGTTTTAGCAGCATTAGAAGACAGTTATGGCTTATGCTTTCATTAAATGAGTGAGACATTGACAGTAAATTGCAGTCGTGAAATATGTAGATTGTGTGCAGTTCCCTTACCACTTGCACTGTAGTGAATGAGTTTTGGTAAGCTCATAGGGATAGTGGTGCTTGTCTAGAATCACACTGTGAGTTAGTGTGTAATTGGGATCAGTGTGAGAGAATCATTTGGTAACATCATGTATTTGCTGACAGATAACTGTTTTAAAATCTGTCATGTTGTGAAGTTTTAGTAGCAGTAGAATCCAGTCTTTGCTTATATGTTGATTAAATGAGTCATGCTTTGACACTGATGTGCTGTACTTAAATATGTAGATTGTGTGCAGTACCATTAACTCTTCCAGACTAGTGAATGAGTTTTGGTAAACTCCTAGGATAGTGTTGCTTGTCTAAAATCACACTGTGAGTCTGTGTGCATTTGGGTAAGGATTGTGATAGAAGCATTTGGTAACATTGTGTATTTGCTGACAGATAACTGTTTTAAAACCTGTCATGTTGCCAAGTTTTAGTAGCATTAGAAGACAGTTATGGCTTATGCTTTCATTATATGAGTCAGGCATTGACAGTAAATTGCAGTCGTGAAATATGTAGATTGTGTGCAGTTCCCTTATCACTTCCAGTGTAGTGAATGAGTTTTGGTAAACTCCTAGGGATACTGGTGCTTGTCTAGAATCACACTGTGAGTCTTTGTGCATTTGGGAACCACTGTGAAAGAAGCGTTTGGTAACATCGTGTATTTGCTGACAGAAAACTGTTTTAAAATTTGTCATGTTGTCAAGTTTTAGTGGCATTAGAAGCCAGTCTTTGCTTATGTGTTGATTAAACGAGTCAGGCATTGACACTAAAGTGCAGTCGTGAAATATGTAGATTGTGTGCAGTTCCCTTATCACTTCCAGTGTAGTGAATGAGTTTTGGTAAACTCCTAGTAATACTGGTGCTTGTCTAGAGTCACACTGTGAGTCTTTGTGCATTTGTGAACCACTGTGAGAGAAGCGTTTGGTAACATTGTGTATTTGCTGAGAGAAAACTGTTTTAAAACCTGTCATGTTGTCAAGTTTTAGTAGCATTAGAAGCCAGTCTTTGCTTATGTGTTGATTAAATGAGTCAGGCATTGACACTAAAGAGCAGTCGTGAAATATGTAGATTGTGTTCAGTTCCCTTATCACTTCCAGTGTAGTGAATTAGTTTTGGTAAACTCCTAGGGATACTGGTGCTTGTCTAGAATCACACTGTGAGTCTTTATGCATTTGGGAACCACTGTGAAAGAAGCGTTTGGTAACATTGTGTATTTGCTGACAGAAAACTGTTTTAAAACTTGTCATGTTGTCAAGTTTTAGTAGCATTAGAAGCCAGTCATTGCTTATGCGTTGATTAAATGAGTCAGGCATTGACAATAAAGTGCAGTCGTGAAATATGTAGATTGTGTGCAGTTCCCTTACCACTTCCACTGTAGTGAATGAGTTTTGGTAAGCTGCTAGGAATAGTGTTGTTTGTCTAGAATCACACTGTGAGTCTGTGTGTATTTGGGAACCACTGTGAGAGAAGTGTTTGGTAACATCGTGTATTTGCTGACAGATAAGTGTTGTAAAACATGTCATGTTGTCAAGTTTTAGTAGCATTAGAAGACAGTTATGGCTTATGCTTTCATTATATGAGTCAAGCATTGACAGTAAATTGCAGTTGTGAAATATGTAGATTGTGTGCAGTTCCCTTACCACTTGCACTGTAGTGAATGAGTTTTGGTAAGCTCATAGGGCTAGTGGTGCTTGTCTAGAATGACACTGTGAGTTAGTGTGTATTTGGGATCACTGTGAGAGAATCAGTTGGTAACATCATGTATTTGCTGACAGATAACTGTTTTAAAATCTGTCATGTTGTGAATTTTTAGTAGCATTAGAATCCAGTCTTTGCTTATATGTTGATTAAATGAGTCATGCTTTGACAATGATGTGCTGTACTTAAATATATAGTTTGTGTGCAGTACCATTAACTCTTCCAGACTAGTGAATGAGTTTTGGTAAACTCCTAGGATAGTGTTGCTCATCTAATATCACACTGTGAGTCTGTGTGCATTTTGGTAAGGATTGTGAGAGAAGCATTTGGTAACTTCGTGTATTTGCTGACAGATAATTGTTTTAAAACCTGTCATGTTGTAAAGTTTTAGTAGCATTAGAAGACAGATATGGCTTATGCATTCATTATATGAGTCAGGCATTGACACAAAAGTGCAGTCCTGAAATATGAAGATTGTGTGCAGTTCGCTTACCACTTCCACAGTAGTGAATGATTTTTGGTAAACTCCTAGGTATAGTGGTTGTTGTCTAGAATTACACTGTGAGTCTGTGTGCATTTGAGAACCACTGTGAGAGAAGCATTTGGTAACATAGTGTATTTGCTGACAGATAACTAATTTAAAACCTCTCATGTTGTCAAGTTTTAGTAGCATTAGAAGCTAGTCTTTGCTTATGCATTGATAAAATGAGTCAGGGTTTGACACTAAGGTGCAGTACCATGTACTATTCTGTTCACTGTGACAGAACTGAAAATGTAAACGTTTTACCTAAGCACTGTCCTAGAAGTAGTCTGATTATTTAGACAGTTTCTAAGTACCAAATAGATTGCTTCAAATAAAAGTGTTCTGACATACTATGCACTTGTCTTTTACACCTTCAATTCCCTAGTCAGTATCCATACACTTCCAGGGAACATCCTGTCACTTCCTTTGCAGTCCTCTAAAGACCCATTCAACAGCATGTACTAATCCATTGACTGTGCCAAAACTCAAACACTTATAAATTCACCTAGACACTCTCTTTCCAGTACTCTAATGATTCAGTCACTGCCTAAGTATTCATGCACTGAGCCAGGTCTTAGCACATGGACTACGTCAAACCCATATCCACTATGCATGCAGTCCTCTAACCACCTACACACTTGTCTTTCACACCTTCAATTCCCCAGTCAGTATCCGTTCACTTCCAGCAAACACCCTGTCACTGCCGTTGCACTCCTCTAGTGACCCATTCAGCATCATGTACTAATCCATTCACAGCGCCAAACCCTAATAAATTCACCCAGGCACTCTCCTTGCAGTACTCTAATCATTCAGTCAGTACCCAAGTACTCATCCAGTGACCCAGGCCTTAGTATATGGACTGCTTCAAACCCTTATCCTCTATGTATGCAGTCCTCTAACCACCTACACAATTGTCTTTCACACCTTCAATTCCCTAGTCAGTATCCATACACTTCCAGGAAATACGCTGTGACTCTCTTTGCAGTCCTCTAGTGACCCATTCAGCACCATGTACTAATCCATTCACTGTGCGAAAAACCCAAACACTTATAAATTCACCAAGATACTATCTTTGCAGTACTCTAATCATTCAGTCAGTGCCTAAGTATTCATACACTGAGCCAGGCCTTAGCACATGGACTGCTTCAAACCCCTATGCACTATGCATGCAGTCTTCTAACCACCTAGACACTTGTCTTTCACACTTTCAATTTCATAGTCAGTATCCATACAGTCCAGCACTTGTCACTGCCTTTGCACTCCTGTAGCGACCCATTCAGTACCAAGTACTAATCTATTCCCTGTGCGAAAAGCGTAGCACTTATAAATTCACCTAGGCACTCTCCTTGCTGTACGATAATCATTCAGTCAGTACCCAAGAAGTCATGCAGTGAGCCAGGCCTTAGCACATGGACTGCTTTAAATGCCTATGCAGTATGGATGCAGTCCTCTAATCACCTACACAGTTGTGTTTCACACCTTCTATTCCCTAGTTAGTATTCATACTCTTCTAGCAAACACCCTGTGAGTCACCAAGTGTGTCTCCTTATACTACTGTAATCATTTAGTCAGTTAGCATGTAGTCTTTTAGTGAGGTAGGCTTTAGGGCATGAACTGCTTCAAAGTAGTATGCACTATGCATGTAGTGTTTTAATGATCGCCACACTTGTGGTTCAGGGCTATAGTTTCATAGTCAGTTTTTTAATATAAAATGTGTTTGTACAGTAATGGAATAGTATAAATTTGAAAGTTATTAATATACATTTATTTGTGATTCTTTTTTACAGAACAGGAGTGTTTCTCATCTGTTTGCACTCTTCTCGTGCAAGATTGTTTGGTTGAAGGGTCCTTAGGTGTTTCATCATACTTGCTGTGCCGCACGAGTATTTTTTGTTAGGATCTCCTCGTAACAGAACTCTTTGGCAAATCTTGCGAGTGACGAAGGTGGCATTGGTCTTTGTTCGCTCCTTGGAAAAAGTAAAAAATTTCCTCACCACTGAAGAAAAACGTTGTTTGTGTGGTGCCTTTTGCAAAACATTTTCTTCAGATTCGGTAAATATTTTAAAGCGGCAACATTTACAGTTTTTGTAAGTTAAACTTATAAAATTTTGTTAGCTGTATGCATTTTATATATCTGTGATTTGTTTCTTGTGGTATTTTGTTGAGAATACCATGTTGTTTTTTTTTTAACAATCTTTCTTATTTTCCAGGTCTGTCGTCGACATCCATTGTCCCCACAGTAGTGTTCCGCCTTGTTGTTTTCTATTCTTGTTGTTACATTTTGTTTATTAGTTTATTGTTCATATATATGTTAATAAAAAAATAAAATTTGAAAATAGTTTTTCGTTTATATATTTATTATTATAAAAAATAAAGTTTGAAAAAAAAATGATAACGTTTTTGGTTGTTCTCTTAACTACTGTGTGACTCTTTCTTGTTCTTATTACTGTTATTTGATGGAGTCCACCATGGTGTTAAATTTTGGGGGACTTATCGCTGGAATACTGGTGATATCTGCAGTTTGCACCAACTTCTGAATAGTGTGTTAGATTTATCTCAACTTTACTTCCGTTAAAGTGCTGATAATGAAATGGAGAGTAGCCGTTCTCGTGCAAAAAGACACGAGGTGCACCTTTCCGATTTATTCTAAATACTAAAATCGTGTATTGAATTGCACTGAGGTATTGGCTGCACTTACAGTGTACACACAAAATCTATTAAGAAATCTCATTGTATTTATATTGATTGGGAATAGTGCGTCAGGTGCTGGATCTTGATGAGATACACTGCTCAGTTCGTATATTGTTCTGCACACAAAAAAAATCACATCACAACTTTCACACCAATTGCAATGCGAAACAAATTCCGGCGATAAGACACGTTAGCACCAGGGATTTTACACCTGCTTTCTGCTGGTGTTAAGCAGGACAACTACCTGCACCATGAAAGGGAACACAGCCAAGAGCCACACCAGAACACCAACAGGTACCATAGAGTCAATGAGCATGATACAGGGATACCCATGAGGGCCAGAAGACTCATCTCAACAACTCCAGGACCGCCAATGCCCCCCAAACCCACATCTTAGTAAGTGTGTCCCTGTGGTCATTGTCTTAGCATGATAGGCACGAGCCCTGCAACATCACAGTGTGCTGTCACCTCAGCGTTGGCAGTGAGCCTGGATGTGTAGCTAGGCACGCATCCTCCTGCATGCACAACTGGCGTGTGCTGGTCTGGGGTTCACAGGTCAGTGCAGGGGTGTGCCTATCCGGCAACGGGAACGGGGTGTCTCGGACATGCCCGTGTACAGGAAGTGCGGTAAGTGTGTCTCTGTGTTCTGGTGTGGCCTGCTACAAGAGCCGCAGCAGTTGATGTTGTAAACTGGTATGCACCCCCTCCAAACGGCACTGTGATGTTGTAGTTGGAATGTAGCAGGACATGCGCAAATAGGCATTACAAGGGTGTGCTGTACGAGTGCACGAGATACAACAGTGCACCGTACAAAAGTGTGGGGGCTCGTGGAAGGGAGGTGCAGCCATTTGGCAACATAACACACAGTGCACTCGACCATGTGCCACATGCTGGGCATCTCATCCATGATGACCACGGTCGCAGACATCCCACAACACCAACGACTGGCCTTTGTACACATCCTGTATGAATGCAGCGTGGTTTTCACTTCTATGCTCGTTCAGTGGTGTGATGTTGGCGGGTTGTGTGACTTGTGCTGCTTGTTGGTGTGTTTCATTTTGGCCATTGTTAGTCTATATGTGTGTTGTACTTAATTGTGCATGTGTGCCATTCTGCCCATCTCCCCCCTCCCCCCACTCCCTGCTTCTTCCTCTTCCTAGTGCTGTTGTGTCTATAATTTTGTTGCTGCACACATAAATACATGTAAAGAATAAATTAGAATAGTTCCTTGATTCTTTTAGGTTTCAAAACTTCTCTATTGGTTTCTTTTGAATTTTCCATATGAACCGTTTTTTAAATATTGAACAACACATAGAAGTCAGAAGTGCAACGTATTCTATCAACACACTTTCTAGAACATTCTACAACACGTGCAGGTTAAAAGTTCATCAATTTTTTAAAACTTAACGATATTTTTTTGTAACATTTTCTTGAATATTTAACGACACGTGCAGGTTAAAAGTTGACGATTGTTTTAAGTTCGAACAGTGCCTTTCAAATGCAAGTAGCAGGTGTGGTTGATCTGAGCAAATTTTATCCTTTGATGTGTACTCCACGTTGAAACTGCTTTTTCTTAACCAATCACAAAGAATGCTTTTCATGATATCTTCAGAGATAAGTTATAGATAGGAATTAGCATTTAAAAACGTTTGAAATTCACTGAAAAAACCATAGGTTTCAGGGGCGTTATAGTTAGGAATTGGCATTTAAAAAACCTTAGAAATTCACTGAAAAAACCAAAGGTTTCAGGGGCGTTATAGTTAGCTGGACATTTCCCTCGTACAAAACCCTAGAAATTCCCCTGTTATAGTTAGTTCAGCTAACTATAACTCGCGCCCCCGCAATGCACTGCTGATAACGTCACATATTACATCACTCATGACATGGTCAGTGACATCACTGATGACATCACTGAGGACATCTCAAATGACATCACTCATGACATCACTGATGACATCATCCAGTAGGTATGTGTTTCTGTACAGTTTTAATATGTTTAAAATATATAGGGAAAGGTCTGTTGAAGAATGAGTGGGTGTACAAGTGTGTGAATGGATGATTTTGTAGGTGCGTAACTGACTCTTTAAGTGAGTCATTAAATGTATCTTACTTTAGACTAGTGACTAAACTGTGTGAATGTCTGTATGTGTCTGTGTGTAGGTGTATACGTGGCTGCATGGTTTTGTGAATAGCTATATGAGTGTCTATATGGGTTATTGATTGGTTGTCTGAGTATCTGTATGGGTGCCTGAGTGTTTGTTTGGGTAGGGTGTGTGTGAGTGGGTGATTCTATGGGTGCATGGTTTTAAGAGTGCATCTGTGATGGACTGTATGGTTGGGTGAGTGTATGTATGGGTGTGTTAGGGATTGAATGTATATCTCAGTGGTACATGTGTGACTAACTACATATGTGAAAGGCAGTATATATGTGTGTAAGAGTATATAAGTGGGTATATGTGAGAGTGTGTGATTGTGAGAGTGGCTGTATGGATGAGTGTGTGCTTGTATCGATGATTCTATTAGAGCGTAAGAATGTGGTACTATTTTTATGAGTAAGTGAACTTGAGTGTGTTTAACTGTATAGGTGAGTGTTTAATTACTTGCACGACTGACTAGGTGTGTCAGTACCTCAATGGATGATTGGCGGTGTGTGAGTGTCTATATAGGTGTATAAATGCATATGATAGTCTTGTACAGAGTGACTGTAAGGTGAGTGAGTGGAGGTGTATGTAGACCTAAGAGTTAATGAGTGGGTATGTAGTTATTGATATTGGAGTATCTATGATTTTCAAAATGTCCGTCTGAAATTTTGAGTCGGTGTATCAAAGGTTATATTAGGGTGTGAGAAGATGCACTAATTTATCACTCATGACATGGTCAGTGACATCACTGATGACATCACTGATGACATCTCAAATGACATCTCAAATGACATCACTGATGACATCACTGATGACATCACTGATGACATCATCCATTGAGTATGTGTTTCTGAACAGTTTTAATATGTTTAATATATATAGGGAAAGGCCTGTTGAAAGGGTGTACAAGTGTGTGAATGGATGATTTTCTTGGTGTGTAACTGACTCTATAAGTGAGTCATTAAATGTATCTTACTGCAGACTAGTGACTAAACTGTGTGAATGTCTGTATCTGTCTGTGTGTTGGTGTATAAGTGGCTGCATGGTTTTGTGAATAGCTATGAGTGGGTTATTGATTGGTTGTCTGAGTATCTGTATGGGTGCCTGAGTGTTTGTGTGGGTAGGGTGTGTGTGACTCTGTGACTAGATGTGTGAGTGGGTGATTCAGTGGGTGCATGGTTTTAAGAGTGCATCTGTGATGGACTGTATGGTTGGGTGAGTGAATGTATGGGTGAGTTAGTGATTGAATGTATATCTCAGTTGTACATGTGTCAGTAACTACATATGTGAAACTCAGTGTATATGTGTGTAAGAGTATATAACTATCGATATGTGAGATTTGGGAGTGGCTGTATGCGCCATAGTGCAAGGATGTCTGTGTCATGTGCTGTTTGTTTTTCTGCAGGAAGACACAGAATTTGTTAGTATTTTTATGAGTAAGTGAACTTGAGTGTGTTTAACTGTATAGGTGAGTAAATTGGCTGAACTAACTATAACAGGGGAATTTCTAGGGTTTTGTACGAGGGAAATGTCCAGCTAACTATAACGCCCCTGAAACCTTTGGTTTTTTCAGTGAATTTCTAAGGTTTTTTAAATGCCAATTCCTAACTATAACACCCTTGAAACCTATGGTTTTTTCAGTGAATATATATATATATATATATATATCGTAAGCTGTAACTGAATAAAGACCTGATTTTGCCACAAAGAAAACGGGTGTCCGTGACTCTCTCTTCGCTGTCTTGCCGGATGGGAAGCGGGAAGAGCTGGGAAAAGTGTTTTGGATATATATATATATATATATATATATATATATATATATATATATATATATATATATATATATATATATATATATATATATATATATATATATGTATATATATATGTATATATATATATGTATATATATATATATTCTTCAAGCAAAAGGATGCACCGCACTCCAGAGGATGATTGTGAATGCTTCATTTATTTTAAGCACAATTTTCGCCACCATCCACCACCCACCAACGTTGCGTGATTCCAATTGTCTTAGTTTCATCGTGCGATTGCCTCCTCTTTCATGCATGGGTACAGTTGCGATTCCAAAATAGCGGATGTCCTCCCAGTTGGTCCTATGTTGTGTATGGATATGTTTGGAAATAGCATATGTCATATCTTTATTGTGGATGGCTCTTAGATGTTCTAGTATTCGTTTTTTCAGTGGACAGATGGTACTTCCGATGTAGCGCATTCCACATATGCATTCAATCATATACACAACATAGGTTGTTTCGCAAGTTATTTTTCCAATGATGTTAAAGATTTTTCCTAACTAAGACAATTGGAATCACGCCTCATTATACGTTTTAAAACAAAAACCCCGTTTGGTTTAAATGGGGACGAAGAACTGTATGTACATCTGTAGACTGTAGAATATATAGATAACGGGATACTATATCCTATGTAAACATCTCCCGGAATATAATTGATTGGTTATCTGACGATTCAGATATATGAAAGGGTGTAATTGTTTAATCTCTAATTATGATACAAATCATAAGAAATCATGTTATCATTCAATCTACATCAGTTACTTTGTCTACTAAATGTACTAACAAATAGACTCTTGTACATAACGATGATTCAAACGTATACTACGAATACCATAATGCTTTGCAGTGGCAAGTATGTAACACACACTATTTAAAGAAGAAACTGAAAACGGACTCACTACACCGTGAGAAAGAACATTTCTTGTTCGAAACGTTGGTGGGTGGTGGATGGTGGCGAAAATTGTGCTTAAAATAAATTAAGCATTCACAATCATTCTCTGGAGTGCGGTGCATCCTTTTGCTTGAAGAATTTTTTACGAGGTTTTGTCTGACCTCGACACCAGCACACGCTAGAATTGAGTGCATCAGCTACAGACTCCTTGTTGCAAGCATATATATATATATATATATATATATACACATATATATATATATATATTTTTTTTTTATTTTAATGTTTGTTTCACTGAAAAAAACCCTAGGTTTCAGGGACGTTATAGTTAGAAATTAGCATTTAGAAATCCTTAGAAATTCACTGAAAAACCATAGGTTTCAGGAACATTATAGTTAGTTGGACATTTCACTCTTACAAAAGCAGAGAAATTCGGCCGTTATAGTTAGTTCAGCTAACTATAACTCGCACCCCCGTAATGCACTGCTGATGACGTCACATATTACATCATTCATGACATGGTCAGTGACATCACTGATGACATCTCAAATGACATCACTGATGACATCACTGATGACATCATCCACGTGATAATCTGATGCACCTCCTCACACCCTAATATAACCATTGATACACCCACTCTAAAACACAGACTGCCATTTTCGAACCATAAACACACCAATACCAGTCACTAAATACCCACTCACTGATTCCTAGGTCTACACACACATCCACTCATTCACCCATACAGTCACTCATACATGGAGTCACTCATCAATACAGCACTAACATATGCACTCATATGCCTATATAGACATTCACACACCGCCACTCATCCATAGAGTTACTCCCACACCTAGTCAGTCATTCAAAGAATCAATCATATTCCCATTTACTCACCTATACAGTTATACATACACCACCTCACTTATTCATACAGATACTAATACATACTTAGTCACATACTTAGTATCTTATACAATCATTAATACAAGCACACACTCATCCATACAGCCACTCTCACAATCACTCACTCTCACATATAGTCATTTATATACTCCAACGCTAGCATATACTGCCTTTCACACATGTACCACTGAGACGTCCATTCACTCACCAACACACCCATATACTTACTCACCCACCCATACAGCCCTTCACAGATAAAGAAAAGTCATTAAAAATGAGTTGATTATTTCCAAAAGGAGTGCGGTGTATTTTTCGAAAGTTGTGTTGAATAATTTTTGCGAGGACAAGTCCTTGTCTCGCCGCCCGCACCAGCTGCAAGCTGTTCCCCCCATAAGGACGATTTGTTATATTTATATATTATATTATATATATAAGGACTCTGTGTAATGGACTGAGGCATTTGAAAAAGGCTGTAAGCCGAAACCGGTCATGCTGACTTTCTTGAATAAAGCGTCCTGACGAGCCCCGCTGTGTCCCTGTCTTCTGTCCAGGAGGGAGAAGTTGTCGTCATATATATATATATATATATATATATATATATATATATATATATATATATATATATATATATATATATATATATATATATATATATATATATGTATGAAACATATTTAAACTTTACATAAACACACAGCCACTGGATGATGTCATCAGTGATGGCATCAGTGATGTCACTGACCATGTTATGAATGATGTGATATTGTGATATGTAACGTCATCAGTAGTGCATTGCGGGGGCGCAAGTTATAGTTAGCTGAACTAACTATAACGGCCACATTTCTCTGGTTTTGTAGGAGTGAAATGTCCAACTATAACGTCCCTGAAAGTTGTGTTTTTTTCAGTGAATTTCTAATGTTTTTTAAATGCTCATTTCTAACTATAACGTCCCTGAAACCTATGTTTTTTTCAGTAAATTTCAAAGATTTTTTAAATGCTAATTTCTAAATATAATGTCCCTGAAACCTATGTTTTTTTCAGTGAATTTTTAAGGTTTTTTAAATGCTAATTTCTAACTATGCCTACAGAGGTAAGACATGTGCAGAAAGAGGAAGAAAGGTGGAGAAAGAAGCAAGAGGAACGCAGAAAGAGGCAACAGAAGTCCGGAAAGAGGAAGAAAGGTGCAGAAAGAAGCAAGAGATATGCAGAAAGAACTAACAGAGGTCCAGAAAGAGGCCTTGTTGCAAAGTCATCCTGTGCCCCAAACTTTTTTGCTGACTGGTACTGGTGGTAACTGACTCTGACTAACCAGGCCCTGAGCCAGTGCTGTGCTGAAAGACACTTAGAAAACAGTGAAAACACCTACATACGCTAGGGTACACTATGGGTACGGGTACCAATGTGATTGGCATGACCTCCCCTGTAAGGCCCTAGCACATAATAGGGCAGGGGGTTTAAAAGTACCTCTAAGTCCGAGGTGCAGAAAGAGGCAAGAGAAGTGCAGACAGAAGCAACAGAGGTGCCGAAAGAGGCAAGAGAGGTGCAGAAAAAGGCAAGAAAGGTGCAGAAAGAGGGAACAGGGCAGAAAGAGGTAAGAGGAATACAGACATTTGCAAGAGACGCACGGAAAGAAGCAAGAGCAGTGCACAAAGAAGCAAGAGAAGTGCAGAAGGAAGCAAGAGAGGTGGAGAAATAGGGAAGAGGGTGCAGAAAGAGGCAAGAGGGATACAGAAATTTGCAAAGGAGCTGCAGAATGAAGCAAGAGCAGTGCAGAAAGAACTAACAGGTGCAAAAAGAGGGGTGCAGAAAGAGGCATGAGAGGTACAGAAAAATGCAGAAGGGGTACAAAAAAGGAAGAGAAGTGCAGAAAGAAGCAACACAGATACAGAAAGAGGCAAGAGAGGTGAAGAAACAGAAAGGAAATGTACAGCAAGAGGGAACAGAGGTGCAAAACGAGGCAAGAGATGTGCAGAAAGAGGGTAGAAGGGTGCAGAAAGAGGCAAGAAGAGTGCAGAAAGAAGCAAGTGAGATGCAGAAAGAAGCAATAGAGGTGCAGAAAGAAACAAAAGACGTGCAGAAAGAGGCAAGTGAGGTGCAGAAAGAAGCAGGAACAGTGCAGAAAGAACCAACAGGGGTGCAAAGAGAGGCAAGAGGGGTGCAGAAAAAGGTAGGAGAGGTGCACAAAGAGGCAAGAGAGGTACAGAAAGAAGCAGGAGAGGTACAGAAAGAAAGAAGAGAAGTGCAAAAAGAAGCAACAGAGGTACAGAAAGAGTCAAGAGAGGTGCAGAAACAGGCAGGGAAAGTACAAAAAGAGGCAACAGGGGTGCAGAAAGTGGCAACAGAGGTGCAGAAAGAGAAAAGAGGGGTGCAGAAAGAGTCAAGAGTAGTGCAGAAAGAAGCAGGTGAGATACAGAAAGAAGCAACAGAGGTGCAGAAAGACGCAAGAGAGGTGCAGAAAGAAGCAAGAGAAGTACAGAAAGAGGCAAGAGAATTTCTGAAAGAAGCCACAGAGGTGTGGAAAGAAGCGGGAGAAGTACAGAAAGAGGCAAGTGAGGTGCATAAAAAGGAAAAAAAGGTGCAGAAAGAGGCAAGAGAAGTGCAGAAAAAAGCAACAGAGGTACAAAAAGAGGCAAGAGAGCTATAGAAACAGACAGGAAAGGTGCACAAAGAGGGAACAGGGTACAATAAGAGGCACGAGGAGTCCAGAAAGAAGCAAGTGAGGGGCCGAAAGAAGCAACAGAGGTACAGAAAGAGGCAGGAGGGGTACAAAAAAGGAAGAGAAGTGCAGAAAGAAGCAACACAGGTGCAGAAAGAGGCAAGAGAGATGCAGAAACAGAAAGGAAAGGTACAGAAAGAGGGAACAGGGGTGCAAAACGAGGCAAGAGAGGTGCAAAAAGAGGGAAGAGGGGTGTAGAAAGAGGCAAGAAGAATGCAGAAAGAAGCAAGTGAGATGTAGAAAGAAGCAACAGAGGTGCAGAAAGACGCAAGAGAGGTGCAGAAACAAGCAAGAGAAATACAGAAAGAGGCAAGATAATTGCTGAAAGAAGCAACAGAGGTGTAGAAAGAAGCAAGAGAAGTGCAGAAAGAGGCAAGTGAGGTGCAGAAAGAAGCAGGAGCAGTGCAGAAAGAACCAACGGGGTGCAAAAAGAGGCAAGAGGGGTGCAGAAAATGTAGGAGAGGTGCACAAAGAGGCAAGAAAGGTACAGAAAGAAGGAGGGGTACAGAAAGAAAGAAGAGAAGTGTAAAAAGAAGCAACAGAGGTACAGAAAGAGGCAAGAGAGGTGCAGAAACAGGCAGGCAAAGTACAAAAAGAGGGAACAGGGGTGCAGAAAGTGGCAACAGAGGTGTAGAAAGAGAAAAGAGGGGCATAGAAAGAGTCAAGAGTAGTGCAGAAAGAAGCAGGTGAGGTACAGAAAGAAGCAACAGAGGTGCAGAAAGAGGCGAGAGGTGCAGAAACAAGCAAGAGAAGTACAGAAAGAGGCAAGAGAATTGCTGAAAGAAGCAACAGAGGTGTGGAAAGAAACAGGAGAAGTGCAGAAAGAGGCAAGTGAGGTACATAAAGAGGCAAAAAAGGTACAGAAAGAGGCAAGAGAAGTACAGAAAAAAGCAACAGAGTTACAGAAAGAGGCAAGAGAGCTACAGAAACAGACAGGAAAGGTGCACAAAGAGGGAACAAGGTGCAAAAAGAGGTAAGAGGAGTGCAGAAAGAAGCAAGTGAGGGTCCGAAAGAAGCAACAGAGGTGCAGAAAGAAGCAAGAGCAGCGCAGAAAGAACCAACAGAGGTGCAAAAAGATGCAAGAGAGGTGCAGAAACAAGCAGAAGTGCAGAAAGAGGCAAGAGAAATGCCGAAAGAAGCAACAGATATGTAGAAAGAAGCAAGAGAAGTACAGAAAGAGGCAAGTGAGGTGCAGAAAGAAACAAGAGCAGTGCAGAAAGAATCAACAGGGGTGCAAAAAGAGGCAAGAGGGATGCAGAAAAAGGTAGAAGAGGTGCACAAAGAGGCAAGAGAGGTACAGAAGGAGGCAGGAGGGGTACACAAAGAAAGAAGGGAAGTGCTGAAAGAAGCAACAGAGGTACAGAAAGAGGCAAGAGAGGTGCAGAAACAGGCAGGGAATGTGCAAAAAGAGGGAACAGGGGTGCAGAAAGAGGCAAGAAAGGTGCCAAAAGACAAAAAAGCGGTGCAGAAAGAGGCAAGAGGGGTATAGAAAGAAGCAAATGAGGTACAGAAAGAGGCAAGAGAGGTGCAGAAACAGACAGGAAAGGTGCAGAAAGACAGAACAGGGGTGCAAAAAGAGGCAAAAGAGATGCAGAAAGAGGGAAGTGTGGTGCAGAGAGGCAAGAGGAGTACAGAAAGAAGCAAGTGAGGTGCAGAAAGAAGCAACAGAGCTGCAGAAAGACGCAAGAGAGGTGCAGAAACAGGCAGGAAAGGTGCAAAAAGAGGGAACGGGGTGCAGAATGAGGCAAGAAAGGTGCATGAAGAGAAAAGAGGGGTGCAGAAAGAGGCAAGAGGGGTGCAGAAAGAAGCATATACGGTACAGAAAGAGGCAACAGGGGGAAGAAATGTGCAAGAGAGTAGCAGATAGAAGCAAGAGCAGTGCAGAAAAAACCAACAGAGGTGCTGAAAGAGGCAAAAAGGGTGCAGAAAGAGGCAAGAGAAATGCAGAAAGAAGCAACAGAGGTACAGAAAGATGCAAGAGTGGTACAGAAAGATGGAAGAAAGACGTACACAGAGGCAAGAGAGTTGTACAAAGAAGGAAGAGAGGTGCAGAAAGAGGCAAGAGGGTTGCAGAAAGAAGCAAGTGAATTTCAGAAAGAGGCAAAAGAGGTGCAGAAAGAGGAAAGAGAATTACAGAAAGAAGCAGCAGAGGTGTAGAAAGAAGCAACAGTGGTGCAGAAAGAGACAAGAGGGGAGCAGAAAGAAGGAAGAGGAGTGCAGAAAGAGGCCCAAGTGGTGCAGAAAGAAGGGATAGAGGTGCAGAAAGAGGCAAGAAAAGAGCAGAAAAGAGCAACAGAGATGCAGAAAGGGGGAGGAGGGGTGGAGGTAAAAGCAAGATAGTTGCAGAAAGAAACAAAAGAAGTACAGCAAGAAGCAACAGAGGTACAGAAAGAGGCAAGAGGAGTGCAGAAAGAGGGAAGAGGGGTGCAGAAAGAGGCACAATGGTTGGAGAAAGAAGGGACAGAGGTGCAGAAAGAAGCAAGAGAAGTGCAGAAAGAGGGATGAGGGGTGGAAAAAGAGGCAAGAGAAGTGCACAAAGAAGGAAGAGGGTGGCAGATAGAGGCAAGAGGGTTGTAGAAAGAAGCAAGTGAGGTGCAGAAAGAGGCAAGAGAGGTGCAGAAAGAGGCAAGAGATGTGCAGAAACAGGCAAGAGACATGCAGAAAAGGCAAGAGAATTATGGAAAGAAGCAACAGAGGTGTAGAAAGAAGTAACAGAGGTGCAGAAAGAGACAAGAGGGGAACAGAAGGAAGGAACAGGAGTGCAGAAAGAGGCCCAAGTGTTGCAGAAAGAAGGGACAGAGGTGCATAAAGAGGCAAGAAAAATGCAGAAAAAAGCAACTGAGATGCAGAAAGGGAGAAGAGGGGTGGAGAAATAGGCAAGAGGGGTGCAGAAAGAAGCAAGAGAGGTGCAGAAAGAAGCAACAGAAGGACTGAAAGAGGCAAGAGGAATGCAGAAAGAGGGAAGAGGGGTGCATAAAGAGGCACAAGGGTTGCAGAAATAAGGGACAGAGGTGCAGAAAGAAGCAGGAGAAGTGCAGAAAGAAGCAACAGAGGTGCAGAAAGGGGGATGAGGGGTGGAAAAAGAGGCAAGAGAAGTGCAGGAAGAAGCAACAGAGATGCAGAGAGAGGGAAGAGGGGTGGAGAAAGAGGCAAGAGGGCTGCAGAAAGGAGCAAGTGAGGTGCAAAAAGAGGCAAGGGAAGTGCACAAAGAAGGAAGAGGGGTGCAGAAAGAGGCAAGAGCGTTGCAGAAAGAAGCAAGTGAGGTGCAGAAAGAGGCAAGAGAGGTGTAGAATGAGGCAAGAGAGGTGGCAGAAGCAGGCAAGAGAAGTGCAGAAAGAGGCATGAGAATTACTGAAAGAAGCAACAGAGGTGTAGAAAGAAGCAACAGAGGTGCAGAAAGAGACAAGAGGGGGGCAGAAAGTAGGAAGAGGAGTGCAGATAGAGGCACAAGTGTAGTAGAAAGAAGGGACAAAGGTACAGAGAGAGGCAAGAGAAGTGCAGGAAAAAGCAACAGAGATGCAGAAAGGGGGAAGACGGGTGGAGAAAGAGGCAAGAGGGATGCAGAAAGAAGCAAGAGAGGTGCAGAAAGAAACAACAGAAGTGCAGAAAGAAGCAACAGAGGCACAGAAAGAGGCAAGAGGAGTGCAGAAAGAGGAAAGAGGGGTGCAGAAAGAGGCACAAGGGTTGCAGAAAGAAGGGACAGATGCGCAGAAAGAAGCAAGAGAAGTTCATAAAGAAGCAACAGAGGTACAGAAAGAAGCAAGAGAACTGCAGAAAAAAGCCATGAGGTGCAGGAAGAGGGAGGAGAGGTGCACAAAGAGGCAAATGGGGTACAAAAAGATTCAAGAGGGGTACAGAAAGTAGCAAGAGAAGTGCAGACTGAAGCAAGAGAGGTGCTGTAAGAGACGAGAGGAGTACAGAAAGAGGGATACAGAAAGAGGTACTAGGGGTGCAAAAACAAGCAACAGAGGTGCAAAAAGAAGCAACAGAGGTGCAGAGAGAGGGATGAAGGGTGGAAAAAGAGGCAAGAGACGTGCAGAAAGAAGTAACAGAGATGCAGAAAGAGGGAAGATGGGTGGAGAAAGAGGCAGGAGGGAAGCAGAGAGAAGCAAGAGAGGTGCAAAAAGAAACAAAAGACATGCAGAAACAAGGAACGGGTGTGCAGAAAGAGGCCAGAGGAGTGCAGAAAGAGAGAAGAGGGGTGCAGAAAGAGTCACAGAGGGTGCAAAAAGAGGTACAAGGGGTGCAGAAAGAAACAAAAGAAGTGAAGAAAGAAGGAACAGAGGTGCAGAAAGAGGCAAGAGGGGTGCAGAAAGAGGCAAGAGGGGTGCACAAAGAAGCAGGTGAGGTGCAGAAAGAAGCAACAGAGGTGCAGAAAGAAGCAAGAGAAGTGCAGAAAGAAGCAACAGAGGTACAGAAAGAGGCAAGAGGGGTAAAGTAAGAGGCAAGAAAAGTGCAGAAAGAAGCAAAAGAGGTACAGAAAGAAGCAAGAGAATTGCAGACAAAGGCAAGAGAGGTGCAGGAAGAGGCAGGAGAGGTACACAAAGAGGCAAAAGGGGTACAGAAAGAGTCAAGAGGTGTGCAGAAAGAAGCAAGAGAAGTGTGGAAAGAAGCAAGAGAGATGCTGAAAGAGGCAAGAGGAGTGCAGAAAGAGGGAAGAGGGGTGCATAAAGAGGCACGGCGGATGCAAAAAGAAGCAAGAGAGGTACAGAAAGAAGCAAGAGAGGTGCAGAAAGAAGCAAGAGAAGTGCAGAAAGAAGCAACAGAGATGCAGAACGGGGCAGTGGGGTGGAGAAAGAGGCAAGAGGGATACAGTAAGAAACAAGAGAGGTGTAGAACAATGGAACAGAAGTACAGAAAGAGGCAGCAGGGGTGCAGAAAGAGGTAACAGGTGTGCAGGAAGAGGCAAGAGGGGTGCAAAAAAGAGGGAAGAGGGGTGCAAAAAGAGGCACGAGGGGTGCAGAAAGAAGCAAGAGAGGTGCAGAAAGAGGGACGAGGGGTGGAGAAAGAAACAAGAGAGGTCAGAAAGAAGCAACAGATGTGCAGGAAGAGGGAATAGGGATGAAGAAAGAGGCAAGTTGGGTGCAGAAAGAAGCAAGAGAGGTGCAGGAAGTAACATAAGAAGTGCAGAAAGAAGGAACGGAGGTGCAGAAAGAGGCAAGAGGAGTGCAGAAATAGAAGAGGGGTGCAGAAAGAGGCACAAGGGAAAGAAGCAAGAGAGCTACGCAAGATAAGTGCAGAAAGAAGCAACAGAGATGCAGAAAGAGGGAAGAGGGGTGGAGAAAGAGGCAAGATAAGTGCAAAAAAAGCAACAGACATGCAGAAAGGGGGAAGAGGGGTGGAGAAAGAGGCAAGAGGAGTCCAGAAAGTAGAAGAGATGTGCAGAAAGAGGCAAGAGAAGTGAAGAAAAAGAAAGAAAGGTGCAGAAAGAGGCAAGAGAGGCGCAGAAAGAAGCAAGAGTGGCTTGTACACCATTAGTACCAATTTAACAATAAGTAATAGGTGACCATTCTGGGTTTACAAAGGACCTTTCACCACGCTGTAACCCTTGTCGCTGCATTTTTGGTAATGTTTGATCTGTTTGAGCTAGAAACAAGGCTTTTTTTGTTCAAATCTGTAGATTAGGCAGCAGATGATGAATTATGTGGCTAATGCAGAAAATGTGTAATTGTGCAAAAGTTGGTGCAGCCAAACAGTCACATAATTCCAGTGGCCCTGCTCATACCTCTGACCGGGTCCAGAAGTGCTCCTCAGTGATTCCTTCTTTTTTTTGTCTCATTGAGTTCATAGTTTAGCTTCTATGGAAACGAGGAAGGCTAAACCTGAGGTTGCCACTCTACAACATAGACTACCATACCACATAATTTCTCTCCATAACAAATAATCCCACTCTACATAATTCCTATACACTAAATACCAAATACTTACTATCCACATAATTTCACTGCACAACATATCACATAATTCCACTACATACAACCTACATCCACTCCACTCCAAGAAACATTAATAAAATAGTTTTAGATTTACCATGCCAATAGCTCTAACTCTCGCAAATGTGAGACCTATTGCATTACAAATGCTTCTCTAACTAGTAGTCGCGTTTGCAGAGTGGAGGAGAAAGGGTGCTGGGCCTCTAACCGGCGCTCAGGAATTCTGCTACGTAGTGCTTACAGGAGGTACCAGCAGGGCTTCTTGGCCCCGAAGTCCCTAGGGAGAAAAGTGGACTTCATCCCCCATCCCATAGTCTGCCAGGAGGCGCGTTTGCAGAGTGGTGGAGAAAGGTGAGCGTGGCCTCTGAAGACGTCTTAGCAATCCCACTGTGTGAGACTTACTGGAGGTAACAAGAGGGGTAGTTGGCCCCCAAGGAAATTCTCGGGGGCCAACTACCCCTCCTATTACCTCCAGTAAGTCCCACACAACAGGATTGCTAAGTTCTCATAGCAGGCCAAGCCCCCTTTGCCCACTACTCTGCTAACGCGCTCCTTTGCGCGTTAGGTGGGGATTGAAGTCACCTTCACTGCTGGGGGTCCTTTGGGGACAACTAGCCTACCTCTTACCACAAGCCCCACACAGTGGGATTGCTGAGAGGTGGACACAGGCCAAGCCCCCTTTCTCCACCACTCTGCAGACGCCCTTCCTGGCACGCTCTTTATTGGGGGATGAAGTTCCCTTGCCTCCTGAGGGTTCCTGGGGGCCAACTAGCCCACCAGGTACCTCCAGTAAGCCCCACACAGCTGGATAGCTGACAGTGATCCGAGTCCACGCCCTCTTTTTACACAACTCTGCAAACCCATAACCTGGCGCACTGCTGCTCGGGGGGTGAAGTCCACTTGTGTCCTGAGTGGTGTAAAAAGGGGTGTGGCCTCAGACCACCTCTCCGCAATCCCACTCTGTGGGGCTTACTGGAGATACCTGGTGGGCTAGTTGGCCCCCAGGAACCCTAATGAATGAAGCGGACTTAATCCCCCAACTTAGAACGCACCAGGCGGCGCGTTTTCAGAGTGGTGCAGGGAGAGGGCGGGGCCTTGGCGATATGCCGGCTTATTTAAAATTTTGGTTTTTGGACGGGGGATGTGTGGTCCTCCCTTTCCTTTATTATTTTTGGGCCCTGGGGACCCCTCTCCCAGGGCCTGAGCATTTTTTTCATTTAAAAAAAAATAAAATGGGAAGGGGGCCACATGGTCCTTCTTCCCTGGGCCACTATTGGACCTGGGGACCCCATTCACCGGGGCATGGCCTCAAAATGTATTTTTCCCGGGAGGGTGGCCCCTGGCCAGCCTGCTTATTTGTGGAGGGGCGCCACGTGGCCCTCCTCCTAAGGCCAATTATGGCCCCAGGAACCCCATCTCCCGGGAGACAGCATTCTGTTTAAAACATTTTTTTATTAAAGGGGAGGGGGGCCGAGTGGTCCCCCTCCTGGGCCACTTTTGACCCCGGGGACCGCATCCGCCGGGGCCTGGCCTCTTTTTAAAAAAAAAAAATTAGGGGAGGGGGCCTCGTGGCCACCCTCCTGGGCCACTTCTGTCCCCGGGGACCCTATCCCCCGGGGCCAGCCCTTAGCATAGGGGACTGTGGGGGGAGCCCCAATACCCCCACAGTCCCAGCTGGCTCCCCACCTCCTGCAATGCTTTTGGGCAAGGGGAGCTGCTAACATGCAGCTCCCCTTGCCCAAAAGCAATCTGCTCTCGAAACAAAGCAGTGTTTGCAATGGCAGGGTGGAAGCCGTGCTCCCGCCCTGCCATAGCAAACGGCAATGTGCCGGGGGTGGGCACCCTGGGACATTGCAGGAGCCAGGCCTGGGGGCTGGCGGTCCCCAGGGCCATCAAGGGCTCTAGGAGGGGGGCCGCGCAGCCTCCCTCCCTCTGTATGTAAAGCCCCGGGGAGGTGGTGGTCCCCGAGGTCCCACAATGGACCACCGCATTTGAATAATTAGTGGTGGTGGTCACCAGGGCAGTGTGGGGGGAGGCAGGAGCCCTCCACACCTAATTTTTTTTATTCAAGCCCAAGGGAGGTGGCGGTCCCCGGGGCTTGGGGGGCCCGCAAGGCTCCCCCACCCATAATGAACAATGCCCCGGGGAGGTGGCAGTCCCTAGGGCAGCGTGGGGGGGGCCAGGAGCCCCCCATGCATTTTTTTAAGCCCCAGGGAAGTGGCAGTCCCTGGGGCTGCGGGGGGGCTGCATGCCCCCGCATATATTTAGCATAGCCCCGGGGAGGTGGTGGTCCCCAGGGCTGCGGGGGCCCAGGCGGGGCCCTGCTATATATTTACTCATTGCCCCTGGTACCTGGCCCACCCGGGGGCTTATAGAAAACTACACGCGGGAGGCCGCCCTTCCTTTAAAAAAAAAAATGTGCCCGGATTCACGCACCCAGTGCGAATTTGCTATTTGTTGGACCTTGTGGGACCCCCTGAGCAGGCCTAGGGGTCAGGTTGTTTCTACGCCGCCCGCTTTTCTTGTTTTTATCTTTATTTTACTTTTTTCTTGTGACTCGGTTACCGAGTCACAAGATGGCTGCCCACACATTCTGGTGTAGAGTGTTAGCAGCCAATCAGAGTGAAGCTCTGCCCAGGAGGATTTGCAGATCCTCCTCAGTGCTCAGATATAGATATTTTTATTTTTTGAATTTCTCAGCAACTACTGAATGGATTTACACATTTAAATAAAGCACGCTTTTTAGATCAAGACCTACCTTTTTGCCAAATTTGGTGTAATTCCGTTCAGCAGTTCGGGCTGTATCTTTGTCTAAAGTTTCCCATGTAAATTAACATGGAGAAAACGTGTTTTGGGACCCCCCTTTTTTCTTGGCCCCCGCTTGACGAATCACCCCGAAACTTTCAAGACAGGAGCCGACTGGAACACCCTATTCGTTTTAAAACTTTTCGAAGATTCGTCAACCGGCGCCAAATATATTGGCAAATCAAAAAATGCTTTTCCTATGGAAACTAGGTCCTAGCTATAACTGCCTACTGGTGACCGCCAGTAGATATATATTACCTACTGGCGGTTGCCAGTATAGGTAGTTATAGTTAGGACCTAGTTACCATAGGATAACCGCAACATTCTATTCTCAATAACTTTGGTGCCGATTGACAAATCTTCGCGAAATTTTCAAAACTCGTGCGGCGCTCCGGTCCGCTCCTATCTTGAAAGTTTTGGGGTAATTTGGCAAGAGGGGGCTGAAAAAAAAGGGGGTCCTAAAACGTGTTTTCCCCATGCACTTTTCCAAAGGAACCTTTAGTCGCAGCTACAGCCCAAACTGCTGAACGGAATTACACCAAATTTGGCAAAAAGGTAGCCCTTGGTTCAGAGTCGTGCCTTTTAGTTAAATGGTGTAAATCCATTCAGTAGTTTTTAAAATATTAATGGAAAAAGAAATATATATATCTGGGCGGAGCCTAACCACACATCTCATCGTGAGATCTGATTGACTGTCAGCACTTCATCCAAGAAGTGTTGGCAGCCATCTTGGGACTAATATACATGATAGCACCTCATTTAAAAGCATTGCAGTTAATAGAAGGTTTTAAGACTTTAGTGTCAGGTACCCCACAAGGCTTACCTGTTGCTTGCTAAGCATTTTCACAGAGACGACATGAGCTATCGCCCCGTACCCACCTTACCCCTGTTACGGAGTGTACACCAACCGGGATGGAGATGGGACCGGGGAAGGAAGCCAAAGATAACGGGGATGGTGTTCAGAAAACCAGAAGAAAACCACCCTTGGTTTGGGTAAGAACCGTCAGCTCCGGCTGTAAGGAAAATAGGGATACCCTGTTATATCTGGCACAGGTAACACCCTCTCTATGTTTAACTCCTACGCACATGCGAATCCGCTCTTACCTTGTGGAGGGTATAACCTTCAGTGGAGATATTGTCAGAAGTAACAGAAAGGAAAAGCAGCGCTCCTGCGCAATGTTCAGGGAAAACATAAACAGCTCCACAAGGTTGGTAACCCTAGCTAAGAAATGCTCCTGGGAATTTAGGCACAGTAAAAGGCAAGCGCACCAGTGTGGTGAATAGGATTCACTGGCAAGTGCTAAGGTTCAGTCAGGTAAGTTATAGTCTAGTACTCCAACATAAGACTCACGAAAATCAGCATGCGCTCCTGCGCGGTAAGAACAAACAAAACAAGCGCTCCTGCGTGGTGAGAAAATGCCAAATCAAGATGCATTAAGTGTGGTGTCTTTAAGTAACAAACAAAGCGCTCCAGCGCGGCGTTTCAGAAACATACCCAAGCGCTCCAGCGCGGCGTTTCAGAAATACACACAAGCGCTCCAGCGCGGCGTTTCAGTAATACACACAAGCGCTCCAGCTCGCCGTTTCAGTAATACAGACAAGCACTCCAGCGCGGTGAGAAGGAAATACACACAATCGCTCCAGTGCAACCTCGGGAAATACCTGCAGTGAGTTCCAGCGCAGAAGCGGCAAAGCAAGGTCCGGCTCGGGAGCAGGCAGGAACAGCAATGCGTGGCCGCCAATCTGGATGGTGGGAACCGCTGTGGTTTATGCGGTTTCCCCCGGAAGCGTTGAGGACGCATTGGCGGTTTCTGGTCGCTCAAGCTAGACCGTAACCTGCCTGCCAAAACGGAAGAGAAGTAATCTTGATCCCGCATGCACGAAAGAGGTAAACACGCTGCGGACTGTCGGATTGTCAGAACCGCGGCAACCATGACATTTAGTTACATTATAAATCATTTGTTGATGGTACCATACTCATTTTAGGAATTGTGGTGTGTTCTAAGGTGATTTTACCATGTGAAAAAGCCTTCTGCTGGGATATCATGAATCATGTTTGAGAGAAAACTATTTTCTCATGCTTTTCCCACAGAGGTTTGGAAGGTGATCTATAAGCTAAAATGAGAGCACTCCAGCGCGGTGAAAAGGAAATACACACAAGCGCTCCAGCGCGACCTCGGGAAATACCTGCAGTGAGGTCCAGCGTAGAAGCGGCAAAACAAGGTCCGGCTCAGGAGCAGGCAGGAACAGCAATGCATGGGCTTCAATCTGAAGCGCTGGACCGGTGGGAACCGCTGTGGTTTATGCGGTTTCCCCCGGCAGCGCTGAGGACGCATTGGCGGTTTCCGGTCACTGAAGCTAGACCGTAACCCGCTTGCCAAAACGGAAGAGAAGTAGTCTTGATCCTGCATGCGCGCAAGAGGTAAACATGCTGCGGACTGTCAGATTGTCAGAACCCTGGGAACCATGACAGTACCCCCTTCCAAGACAGAACCCCCCAACCAACCACACAGTTCAGACAGGGGTGGCAGGGCGAGGGCTTAGCGGGTGACCAATGTGGAAGGCGCGAACTAGCTGGGGAGCGTGACGCACGTGGGACAGGGGTTCCCAGGACCGCTCCTCCAGACCATACCCCTTCCAGTCAGCCAAGTAATAAAGCCGTGAACCCAGTATAGCCCTGACTTCGTATTTAAGGTGATCATCTCTGAGTATCGGGGAAGGAGGAGAAGAGACAGTGCACTCAGGGTGGACAGTACGTAGCAGGGAGACATGGAAGACTGGGTGAACTTTCATTTGCGGTGGCAATGCGAGTTTCATGGCAACAGGGTTGATCACCTTCTGAGTGACGTAGGGTCCCACAAAGCGAGGCAGTAGCTTCTTAGGGCCGTGCATGTTGAGGTTACGGATGGAGAGCCAGCCTTTCTTGTATTCCGGTTCCTTCTTCCTGTGGTTGTCGGCGAACTGCTTATAGGCTTCTTTGGCTTTGGCCAGCTCGAACCGGGCTTGTTGCCAGAGATCGCAAATCTTGGCATGATAAGCCCGAACCGTGGGCAGGGGGCTGTGCTGAGGTTCATCCCATGCTGTAGTACGAGGATGTTTTCCCTGGAGGCAATAGAAGTGAGACATGGTGATGGCGCAATGCCTGATGTTGTTGTATGCATATTCCACCATCCATAGCACATCGGCCCATTCCTTGTCCACCGCTAGTAGCGAGCAGCGGAGATACTGATCCATGGTGTGGTTTGTTCTCTCCACTTGGCCGTCGGTCTGGGGGTGATATGCGGACGATAAGCGTATGTCCATGCCCATGATCTTGCACACTTCTATCCAGAAACGGGACACGAACTGTGAATCCCGGTCTGTTATCACTACAGACGGAATGCCGTGTAGCCGAATTATGTTTTGCAGGAACACTACAGTCAGTTCAGCTGCCGAAGGCAGTTTTTTCAGTGGTACAAAATGAGCCATCTTGGAGAGGTGGTCAACGACGGTAAGAACAGTGGTATAACCAGATTCCGTGGCCGGTAACTCCACCACAAAATCCATGGAGATGGTGTGCCATGGATAAGGAGGAACAGGGATGGGATGCAACCGCCCCGTCGAGGGCACTGACAAGTTCTTTCCTTGGGCAGACACTGCACAACGAGCTACATAGGCCCTGGTGTCTGCTTCCAATGTTGGCCACCAGAAGTGCCTTTGTAACAGTTCCGTGGTCTTGTGGCATCACGGATGGTTGGACAGGATGTGATCATGACACATGTACAATGCTTGTTGTTGGTGAGTCAGCAACGGCAGGTAGTACTTGTCGTCCTTGTACAGGAACCCGTTCCGTGCGGTTATACCTTTTTGACTGTCCACTACGGCAGCTGGATCAGTCTGGTCTATATCCTTCTGTAGCTGGGTAAGGAACTCAGAAGACAGAACCACCCCCTGGAAATGGTGTTCAGGAATAATGGGCACTGGGTCTGGGGTGGACATGGTTTCGTTGGTTTCCTCTAGTCGAGATAGCGCGTCGGCCTTAGCGTTCTCCTTACCAGGTCGGTATGTAATGCTAAAGTCGTATTCGTTGAAGAATAGAGTCCAGCGCAGCTGTCTGGATGTAAGGGCACAGCCTGAGCGAAGGAATTGTAGATTCCTGTGATCCGCGTAGATGATCACGGGATTCTTGGAGTCCTTCAGATAATGACGCCATTCTTCGAACGCTGTTTTTATGGCCAGGAGCTCTCGGTCTGATACTGTGTAGTTGCGTTCGGCGGGTTGTAGTTTCCTTGAATAGATAGCCACGGGATGAAGGAGACCCGTGCCGGCGTCTCTTTGTGACAACACCCCCCCCCCCCCAGGGCATCTTGCGGGGCATCGGCTTCCACAACAAATGGGAGTTCAGGGTCGGGGTGTCTTAGGTTGGGAGCCGAGGTGAACCTTCATTTCAGTTCCCGAAAGGCATATTCGGCTTCCGAGTCCCAACGATAGAGGACACCCTTGCGCAGCAACCAAGTGATAGGGATAACGATCCTGGAAAAGCCTGTGATGAAGCGGCGGTAGTAGCTGGAAAACCCCAAGATCCTCTGGACTCCTTTCACGGTGGTTGGAGATGGCCACTGTAGTATGGCTTCCACTTTTTTGTTATCCATTTGGATCCCAGCAGGAGTGATGATCTGCCCCAGGAACTCGACTGCAGTGGTGTGGAACACGCTTTTCTCCAGTTTGCCGTATAAGAGATGGCGTTCCAGCTGCTGGAGGATGGTACATACATGCTGGACATGTTCTGTGATAGTACTCAAATATATCAGTATATCGTCGGTATACACTATACAGAAGACATTGATATAGTCCCTGAGTACCTCATTGATGAAGTACTGGAATACTGCAGGGGCGTTACAGAGTCCGAAGGGCATGGCCTGATACTCGAAGAGGCCGAACCTGGTCCAGAAGGCGGTCTTCCATTCGTTACCCCTTCGGACTCAAACGAGGTGGTAAGCCCCCCGCAGATCCAACTTAGTGTATATGGAGGCATTTTTTACCTGGTCCAATAGGTTGGAAATCAAAGGCAGGGGATACCTATTCTTCACGGTGATGGCATTCATTGCCCGGAAGTCAATGCAGGCCCTCAGATCTCCCTCCTTATTCGCCACAAAAAAAAGAGGAGAGGATACCGTAGACCTGGAATGGCGTGTGAATCCATTACGTAGGTATTCATCCAAGTAGGAGCGTAGGTGTTTGTTCTCTTTTTCTGTGAGGGAATATATCCGACTGCAAGGAAGCATGGAACCAGGAATAAGGTCTATCCTGCAGTCAAACGAGCGGTGAGGGGGAAGGGTATTGGCACCCTTCTTGTCGAACACAGCCGCCAAGTCAAGGTATACTTCTGGGACGTTGTCCTGGGTCACCGCACCCATCCCTACCAAGGGCAGAGAGTGGGCCTGTATGGTTCTATTACCGAAGAACTCAGTCTGAGTGTAACAGGAAATGTGACAATGCTCTGAATCCAGGTCAATGGTCTTGGATGCCTAATTGATCCGTGAGTTGTGCTTCACTAGCCAAGGAAGGCCCAATATGACTCTAGACTGGGGTGCATCGATGACGTCAAAGCCAATGATTTCCGTGTGGGTGTTTATAAATGTCATCGCCATGTACTCTGTCTGATACCAGATTAGACCGGAGGTAATATCCGTGCCATCTACTGCTTTGACTGTTTCAGGTTTTTCCTTGGGTATAATTGTCATACCCAGGTCCCTAGAATACTGGGTGTCGATAAAATTACTGGTGTCTCCGGAGTTGAGAAGAGCTGTCACCTGCCATACCTGGCCTGATCGGGCTTGCAGCATTACGTCAACAACCAAATGACGGTTGCAGCTTAAGAAGGCAGGGGTCGCTGCCTTGCAGAATGACAAACCCAGTAGCCGGACCCCCCTGCCTACTGGGTTTCTCTGTTTCCCGGCGTATCTCCTTTGGACACAGGCAACGCGAAGGGTCTCCTTCCCCTTGCTTGTGTGGGCTTTACCGGACATTCCCTGACGAAGTGACCGTTCTTGCCACAGTATAAACACTGGTTCTGTTTCCTTCGCTTCTCTCTTTCCTCACTGGTGAGTGGTCCCCGTATGCCACCTATTTGCATAGGTTCAGGTACATCACTGGCCGTAGCTGGTTCGTCCTTTGCTCTATCCTTAAAGGACAAGAACCGAGTATCACCTCCTTTGGTCTTTTCAGTCTTTCGCTCCTGTATCCTGAAGTTCAACTTAACCACCAGATCGCTGAATGGCCCTATTTCCTCTGGGGGGTCAGGCAACTGCGGGATTAGATCCTTTAGCTCGTCCCGCAAACCCCTGTAACATACAGATACTTTCTTGGATTCGGGCCAATGGGCCTCGATGACGAGTCTACTGAATGTCGTGATGTAGTGGAGCAGGTCGGTGTTGCCTTGTTTCAAAATGAGCAGTTTGTTATCTGCGGCTCGTACAAAGGTGTGGCGGGCGAACATCTGTCACATTGTCTCTTTGAACATTGTCAGGTAATACAGCATGGGGTCGTCGTTTTCCACCAATGACATGGACCACTGAGCGGCATCGCCACCCATGTAGGAAAGAATGAAGGCGACTTTGGATGCGTCGGCGGGGAAGGCGGTTGCTCTGGCCATGAAGTGTAGTTGGCACTGGTGAAGAAAGACGCTATATTTGGTACTGTCGCCATAAAATCGTTCAGGAGGTGTGAGTTGCACTGGGTGGGGTGCTATCACCTATATGGCATGGTCCTGGTTGGAAGCGGAGGAAGACCCCCCCCAAAGGTAAACAAGGGAGGCCGTAGTATCCCTTCCTGTCTCACCCTGGAAGAAGGTCGGCTCAGTAATGCTCCTGGGAATTTAGGCACAGTAAAAGGCAAGCGCACAAGCGCGGTGAATAGGATTCACTGGCAAGCGCTAAGGTGCAGTCAGGTAAGTAATAGTCTAGTACTCCAACATGAGAAGCAAGAAAATCAGCATGCACTCCTGCGTGGTAAGAACAAACAAAACAAGCGCTCCTGCGCGGTGAGAAAATGCCAAATCAAGACGCATTAAGTGTGGTGTCTATAAGTAACAAACAAAGCGCTCCAGCGCGGAGTTTCAGAAACATACACAAGCGCTCCAGCGCGGCGATTCAGAAATACACACAAGCGCTCCAGCGCAGCGTTTCAGTAATACACACAAGCGCTCCAGCTCGGCGTTTCAGTAATACAGACAAGTGCTCCAGGGTGGTGAGAAGGAAATACACACAATCGCTCCAGTGCAACCTCGGGAAATATCTGCAGTGAGTTCCAGCGCAGAAGCGGCAAAGCTAGGTCCAGCTCGGGAGCAGGCAGGAACAGCAATGCGTGGGCGTCAATCTGAAGCGCTGGTCTGTTGGGAACCGCTGTGGTGTATGCGGTTTCCCCCGGAAGCGCTGAGGACGCTTTGGCGGTTTCTGGTCACTGAAGCTAGACCGTAACCTGCCTGCCAAAACGGAAGAGAAGTAATCTTGAACCCGCATGCGCGCAAGAGGTAAACACGCTGCGGACTGTCGGATTGTCAGAACCCCGGGAACCATGACATTTAGTTACATTATAAATCATTTGTTGATGGTACCATACTCGTTTTAGGAATTGTGGTGTGTTCTAAGGTGATTTTACCATGTGAAAAAGCTTTCTGCTGGGATATCATGAATCATGTTTGAGAGAAAACTATTTTCTCATGCTTTTCCCACATAGGTTTGGAAGCTGAACTGAGAGCATATTTTCTGTAAATACACATTATCTTTCTCAGTCATGTGAGAATGAAGTCTGACATTTTCAGTAAAAGATCTACATCCAACAAGGGCAGAGACTGTCAGTTGATTCCTTTGTGTTCTACTGCAGCTTCCCAGAGTGTTCTAAAGAACTAGAGCGCTAACAGTCCTACTTATGACAAACGTATTGCACACCTGAAGCCATCTTGATTGGAATAAAGTGGTAACTCTTAAAACATTTAATTTAAAAAGGAACAAAATGAGGGGGTTCATTTTGCCATAGGTAGTATGATTAGTGCTACAGAAAGAAAAATTAGGGCACATTTTGAGTGACTTCTCAAATCCTCTTCTATTTCATTAAAAAATTCTGACATGCAGACTGAAACATGCACTTTCAATATCAGCAGCAGACTTCCCTGGTGAGCAGTAGCTTTACTACAGTGATCTAATGAGCAACTAGAGTGCTAACATTCAGAATTTATGACAAATGTGTGACACATCTGAATGCCTTCTTGATGGAACCAAAGTAAAATACTGAAAGTATTTCCTACTGAGGAGACTGCAGTAAATGAGGAAATTAGGAAACTTCATAACAAATAAGTCTCCCAAGATGGCCACCAGAGACAAAAGAGCCCAAATGTAGCACAAATATCATCCAGATGTAGCCTACGTATAGCTCAATGACAGAATGTCCCAGAGTGTTCTTAAGAACACCTAGATCGCTTACTGTCTTACTTATGACAAAAGTATGGCACACCTGAAGCTATCTTGATTGGAATAAACTGGTAACACTTAAAACATTTAATTTAAAAAGGAACACAATGAGGGGGTTCATTTTGCCATAGAAATTATGATTAGTGCAGAAGAAAGAAAAATGAGGGCACATTTTGAGTGACTTCTCAAATTCTCTTCTATTTCATAAAAAAATTCTGACATGCAGACTGAAACATGCACTTTCAATACCAGCAGCAGACTTCCCTGGTGAGCAGTAGCTTTACTACAGTGATCTAATGAGCAACTAGAGTGCTAACATTCAGAATGTATGGCAAATGTGTGACATATCTGAATACCTTCTTGATGGAATCAAAGTAAAAATCTGAAAGCATTTCCTACTGAGGAGACTGCAGTAAATGAGAAAATTAGGAAACTTCATAACAAATAAATCTCCCAAGATGGCCACCAGAGACAAAAGAGCACAAATATCACCCAGATGTAGTCCACATGTAGCCCAATGACAGAAGTGTGCAAAACATTTTTTATTTGTTGTGTTTTTGCAGTTTTATATAGTGCAGACTTGTCAGGTATTGGAGTTCTTTACATGAGCATTGGTTACATCACACAAGAACAAATTCATTTTGGTTGTAGACATGGGGAGATTAAGTAATTTGACCAGAATCACAGAATGTCGAGCTGAATCAGAAACTCCAACCTGGTTCCCCTGTTGCAAAGTCTGCAGCTCTGGAAGTAACACCACATCCTCTCCCCTAAGTGCAACATTTAATCAAGTGGTCAACTGGATAAAAAAAACCATAAAGATAACAAATAATTTAAAAGTGCTTTGTCGCTATTTGAAAACTCAGAAAATATGTCCTCATTTTAGTTTTGTAGAGCACTAACCATAATTTTGATGCATATAAGACCCTCTCATATATGTAATTTCTAAAGGAAATGCTCTAAGTATTATAGTTTTGATTACATCAAGATGACGTCAGGCGTTCCACATTTTTATAATAAATATAGAATGTTAGCAATCTAGTTGTTCATTAGGATACTGTTGAGAGGCAGAGGCCAGGGGCACGGACTCTGAAAATTGAAGGCAGGTAGGAGGATGCAGAGGCAACAATTTGACCACACTGGGCAGGCAGGAAGGGCAGTGGCAGCACAACAGACTATGGAGAGCAGTGGAAAGGGGGGCAGGGGCAACAAACCAACAAGGACTGGCAAGAGAGGCTGTGGCAATATAATAGACCATTATGGGCAGAAGGAAAAGGCAGTGGTAGTACAACCATACATGCCAACAGACCAGATTCAGCCAGGAAACATCCAATGTTTTTAACCCCAAATGGGCTTTATTTGATCTGTCTCCTGTCTACAATCTCCTCTTTTTCAATGTAAGTCAAAGGGGAAAATCAATACCCCAGTTTTTTTTCAAAATCTCTCTCTTACCAAGTTCAAAATGTTAGCAAGTATGGTACATTGGATCATGGAAGGCAGGAGGAATTGGGGTAGGGACATAGACTCGGATAACAGAGGACAGGAGGGACATGGAGAGGTGCACCAAACTGACCCTAAAGGGCAGGCATCAGGGTTTGCAGCAGCACAATACACCACACAGGGCATGCGAGATGGGAGTGCAGCGCAACAATCCATAGAAAGCAATAGGGAGGGGACAGGACCATGCACATGGTCAACAGAGAACAGGGGGGAAGAGGCAATGGTAGCTAGCTGACCATAATGGACAGACAGGAGAGAAAGCTGCAGCATAACAGACCATAAAGGGCAGGAGGGACGGATCAGGGGCATTACAATGGAACAGACAAGCCAGGAGGGAGGGAATAGGGGTATTCACATGGAAACAGAGGGCTGGGGCCAAGGGGGCAGGGCAGGAGCAGCAAGATGACCATGGAGGTCAGGCAGAATGGCCACTAGAAGCAAGACACACCATGGAGAGCAATAGTGAGACTATGATGGCATACACACAGACCATGGAGGGAAGGTGGGAGGGGGTCAGGGGCAGCTAGCTGACCACACAGGGAAGGTGGGAGGGGCCGTGGCAGCACAGAAGACCATGCATGGCAAGCGGGAGGGTTAGTGGCAGCACAATGGCTATGATGGGCAAGAAGGAGGGTGCAGGGGCATGCACAAAGGACCAAGGAGGATAGAAGGGAGGGTCATTCCTTGTCCACCGCTAGTAGCAAGCAGCGGAGATACTGTTCCATGGTGTGGTTTGTTCTCTCCGCTTGGCCGTCGGTCTGGGGGTGATATGCGGACGATAAGCGTACGTCCATGTCCATGATATTGCACACTTCATTCCAGAAACGGGACACGAACTGTGAACCCCGGTCTGTTATCACTACAGACGGAATGCCGTGTAGCCGAATTACGTTTGTTCCCTGCGTGTGGACTGACGTTAGCTCTCCCATCGTGCGGCAAAAATCGTAAGTAGGGCTTGGGCTCTGTGGAGGCAGCATGTCCTGATTGACCTCCATGTCACATAATTTTTCACTTCATTCACAAGAACTAGTGGTTTTGATTGTTCGTTCGATACACCAGTTCATCTTTGAGAAATAATGTTTCTGGCATTAAGGAATGCGTGGTTGTTATGACCAAGGTTTTATGAATAGTTTTATAATTTACAATGAATATTTTTACGGTTTATGAATCAGATTTTTAAACATTTAGATTACTAACGATCCTAGATGAAGTAATATTCTTTTTGTTTAGTAATTAAACCAGTGTTAACAGGCATACATTGTCTCCATCTATCGTAAATATTGAAAAGTTCTCTCTTTGACTGGGCTCCTCCAAAAAACACACCTCTATCTTATGACATTAACCTGAACCCAGTGCAATCCCGACAATTTGAGATAATATATCACTCTTTCTCCTTTGCGAGAAATAATATTTACGAGTGACATATCTCCGGTGTTCTCTTAGAGTGTCGTTACGCAGCTCAGAAAATAAAAAAGGAAGGTTTATCCCCTTGACTCGAATTTACCGCCAGTAATCTGATTAAGACCCGATAGGTCTGGATGCAATTTATAAATAGTTACAATAAAAGGTGATATTGACATCATCCTTTTCACTATATTTTGGGATTTTTCGTTAGTTACAGAAGCAGCGAGAACGACCTTTCCACGACAAAGACTTTATCGCGCTATTTGTAATCAATAAAGTAAGCCTGCCCATTTGACGCTATAGTACACGTTTTATTCATACTTAAGCATAACTTTGTTTTTTTCACCTGGAATATATACAAAATAGAACACTGTATATAATGTTGGTGTTATTGGGTATCTATTCACGAAAAAAAGCCAATAAGATTGCTCTTCACACACGGGCTATCTGGATTTTCTACTGTACTAAATAAAGAGAGAACGATTATGTTTACATTGATGTAACTTATTGTATTATGTTTATATAGGGGTCTTTTTATGCAATACCTACTGTCCTGAAGATGGTCTGACGGATTGATGCCATCTAAGACCGAAACGACGACTTCATCATCTATTTCGACAATATTTATTATGTGCAGATGATTATTATTTTTCTCAGTTTGAGACATATCTCTGTTGATTTCACTGGAATAGATGTTTCTTCATGAAATGCGGATAAGACTTAGATTTTCCTTTTTCATGATTTATTGCTGAATCAATCGTTCATTTGTACTCTTTTTTAATTGGATTTGCATATAAAAAATATTTGTGTTTATTTCACAAAAAGATTTCCCGTATGTGTGCTTTATATATTCAATGATTGGTTCAGTTAATTGACATTTGGGTTGGTGTTTTCTTTAAACTCACCCGCAGAGTAATTTTTCCATAATTAACAACTAGTGAATCTGCTTGAAATAAAATCCCTTGTCGGCATTTTAACCTGTCATTGTTTCAAAATGAGCAGTTCGTTATCTGCTGCTTGTACAATGGTGTGGCGGGCGAACATCCGTCACATTGTCTCTTTGAACACTGTCAGGTAATACAGCATGGGGTCGTCGTTTTCCACCAAGGACATGGACCACTGAGTGGCATCGCCACCCATGTAGGAAAGAATAAAGGCGACTTTGGATGCGTCGGCGGGGAAGGCGGTTGCTCTGGCCATGAAGTGTACTTGGCACTGGTGAAGAAAGACGCTATATTTGGTACTGTCGCCATAAAATCGTTCAGCAGGTGTGAGTTGCACTGGGTGGGGTGCTATCACCTATATGGCATGGTCCTGGTTGGAAGCGGAGGAAGACCCCCCAAAGGTAAACAAGGGAGGCCGTAGTATCCCTTCCTGTCTCAGCCTGGAAGAAGGTCAGCTCAGTAATGCTCCTGGGAATTTAGGCACAGTAAAAGGCAAGCGCACAAGCGCGGTGAATAGGATTCACTGGCAAGCGCTAAGGTGCAGTCAGGTAAGTAATAGTTTAGTACTCCAACATAAGAAGCAAGAAAAACAGCATGCGCTCCTGCGTGGTAAGAACAAACAAAACAAGCGCTCCTGCGTGGTAAGAAAATGCCAAATCAAGACGCATTAAGTGTGGTGTCTATAAGTAACAAACAAAGCGCTCCAGCGCGGTGTTTCAGAAACATACACAAGCGCTCCAGCGCGGCGTTTCAGAAATACACACAAGCGCTCCAGCGCGGCGTTTCAGTAATACACACAAGCGCTCCAGCTCGCCGTTTCAGTAATACAGACAAGCACTCCAGCGCGGTGAGAAGGAAATACACACAATCGCTCCAGTGCAACCTCGGGAAATACCTGCAGTGAGTTCCAGCGCAGAAGCGGCAAAGCAAGGTCCGGCTCGGGAGCAGGCAGGAACAGCAATGCGTGGCCGCCAATCTGGACCGGTGGGAACCGCTGTGGTTTATGCGGTTTCCCCCGGAAGCGCTGAGGACGCATTGGCGGTTTCTGGTCGCTGAAGCTAGACCGTAACCTGCCTGCCAAAACGGAAGAGAAGTAATCTTGATCCCGCATGCACGCAAGAGGTAAACACGCTGCGGACTGTCGGATTGTCAGAACCGCGGCAACCATGACATTTAGTTACATTATAAATCATTTGTTGATGGTACCATACTCATTTTAGGAATTGTGGTGTGTTCTAAGGTGATTTTACCATGTGAAAAAGCCTTCTGCTGGGATATCATGAATCATGTTTGAGAGAAAACTATTTTCTCATGCTTTTCCCACAGAGGTTTGGAAGGTGATCTATAAGCTAAAATGAGAGCATATTTTCTGTAAATACACATTATCTTTCTCAGTCATGTGAGAATGAAGTCTGACATTCTCAGTAAAACATGTACATCCAACAAGGGCAGAGACTGTCAGTTGATTCCTTTGTGTTCTACTGCAGCTTCCCAGAGTGTTCTAAAGAACAACTAGAGCACTAACAGTCCTACTTATGACAAAAGTATTGCACACCTGAAGCCATCTTGATTGGAATAAAGTGGTAACTCTTAAAACATTTAATTTAAAAAGGAGCAAAATGAGGGGGTTCATTTTGCCATAGGTAGTATGATTAGTGCTACAGAAAGAAAAATTAGGGCACATTTTGAGTGACTTCTGAAATCCTCTTCTATTTCATAAAAATATTCTGACATGCAGACTGAAACATGCACTTTCAATACCAGCAGCAGACTTCCCTGGTGAGCAGTAGCTTTACTACAGTGATCTAATGAGCAACTAGAGTGCTAACATTCAGAATTTATGGCAAATGTGTGACACATCTGAATGCCTTCTTGATGGAACCAAAGTAAAATACTGAAAGTATTTCCTACTGAGGAGACTACAGTAAGTGAGGAAATTAGGAAACTTCATAACAAATAAGTCTCCCAAGATGGCCACCAGAGACAAAAGAGCGCAAATGTAGCACAAATATAATCCAGATGTAGCCTACGTATAGCTCAATGACAGAATGTCCCAGAGTGTTCTTAAGAACAACTAGATCGCTTACTGTCTTACTTACGACAAAAGTATGGCACACCTGAAGCTATCTTGATTGGAATAAACTGGTAACACTTAAAACATTTAATTTAAAAAGGAACACAATGAGGGGGTTCATTTTGCCATAGAAATTATGATTAGTGCAGAAGAAAGAAAAATGAGGGCACATTTTGAGTGACTTCTCAAATTCTCTTCTATTTCATTAAAACATTCTGACATGCAGACTGAAACATGCACTTAGAATACCAGCAGCAGACTTCCGTGGTGAGCGGTAGCTTTACTACAGTTATCTAATGAGCAACTAGAGTGCTAACATTCAGCATTTATGGCAAATGTGTGACATATCTGAATCCCTTCTTAATGGAATCAAAGTAAAAAACTGAAAGCATTTCCTACTGAGGAGACTGCCGTAAATGAGGAAATTAGGAAACTTCATAACAAATAAATCTCCCAAGGTGGCCACCAGAGACAAAAGAGCCCAAATGTAGCACAAATATCACCCAGATGTAGCCCACGTGTAGCCCAATGACAGAAGTGTGCAAAACACTTTTTATTTGTTGTGTTTTTGCAGTTTTATATAGTGCAGACTTGTCAGGTATTGGAGTTCTTTACATGAGCATTGGTTACATCACACAAGAACAAATTCATTTTGGTTGTAGACATGGGGAGATTAAGTGATTTGACCAGAATCACAGAATGTCGAGCTGAAGCAGAAACTCCAACCTGGTTCCCCAGTTGCAAAGTCTGCAGCTCTGGAAGTAACACCACATCCTCTCCCCTAAGTGCAACATTTAATCAAGTGGTCAACTGGATAAAAAAACATAAAGATAACAAATAATTTAAAAGTGCTTTGTCGCTATTTGAAAACTCAGAAAATATGTCCTCATTTTAGTTTTTTAGAGCACTAACCATAATTTTAATGCATATAAGACCCTCTCATATATGTAATTTCTAAAGGAAATGCTCTAGGTATTACAGTTTTGATTACATCAAGATGACGTCAGGTGATCCACACTTTTATAATAAATATAGAACGTTAGCAATCTAGTTGTTCATTAGGATACTGTTGAGAGGCAGAGGCCAGGGGTACGAACTCTGAAAATTGAAGGCAGGTAGGAGGGTGCAGAGGCAACAATGTCACCACACTGGGCAGGCAGGAAGGGCAGTGACAGCACAACAGACTATGTAGGGCAGTGGAAAGGGGGGCAGGGGCAATAAACCAACAATACAGGACTGGCAAGAGAGGCTGTGGCAATATAATAGACCATTATGGGCAGAAGGAAGAGGCAGTGGTAATACAACCATACGTGCCAACAGACCCGATTCAGCCAGGAAACGTCCAATGTTTTTAAGCCCAAATGGGCTTTATTTGATCTGTCTCCTGTCTACAATCTCCTCTTTATCAATGTAAGTCAAAGGGTATAATCAATACCCCAGTTTTTTTTCAAAATCTCCCTCTTACCAAGTTCAAAATGTTAGCAAGTATGGTAAGCAGGAGGAATTGGGGTAGGGGCATGGACTCGGATAACAGAGGACAGGAGGGACATGGAGAGGTGCACCAAACTGACCCTGCAGGGCAGGCATCAGGGTTTGCAGCAGCACAATACACCACACAGGGCATGCGGGACGGGAGTGCAGCACAACAAGCCATAGAAAGCAATAGGGAGGGGACAGGACCATGCACAACAGAGAACAGAGGGGAAAGAGGCAATGGTAGCTAGCTGACCATAATGGACAGACAGGAGAGAAAGCTGCAGCATAACAGACCATAAAGGGCAGGAGGGATGGATCAGGGGCATTACAATGGAACAGACAAGCCAGGAGGGAGGGAATAGGGGTCTGCACATGGAAACAGAGGGCTGGGGGCAAGGGGGCAGGGCAGGAGCAGCAAGATGACCATGGAGGTCAGGCAGGATGGGCACTAGAAGCAAGACACACCATGGAGAGCAACAGTGAGACTATGATGGCATACACACAGACCATGGAGGGAAGGTGGGAGGGGGTCAGGGGCAGCTAGCTGACCACACAGGGAAGGTGGGAGGGGCCGTGGCAGCACAGAAGACCATGCATGGCAAGCGGGAGGGTTAGTGGCAGCAGAATGGCTATGATGGGCAAGAAGGAGGGTGCAGGGGCATGCACAAAGGACCAAGGAGGGTAGAAGGGAGGGTCAGGACCTGGGCACAGACAAGAGAGTTCAGGGGAAGGGGCCTCACAACAGACCATGCGGGGCAGGCAGGAGGAAGTTGCAGCACAACATACCAGGGAGGGCAGAAGGGTGTGACAGTAAAATGGACAATGGAGGACAGGAGGAAGGGGATAGGGGCATGGAATGTGGACAGGCAGGGTGGAGATGGCAGGGACAGGTTACAGTAATCTGACAATGCTAGGCAGGTGGGAGGGGAGTGGCAGCTCAACAGAACACTCAGAGTAGATAGGAGTGGCAGGTCCATGGAACATGGTGGGCAAAAATGATGGAGCAGGGGCATGCACAAAGACATCGAAAGGCAGGGGGGAGGATAATAGGGGCAGCAAGCTAAGCACAGAGGCTAAGCAGGAAGTCAAAGATGGGGCATAGAATTGGGCAATGGAGGGCAGGAGGAGTGGACTGGGACCATCACATCAGACCACGATTGGCAGGAGGGAGGAGGCTAGTCCATGGATTCAGACAACAGAGGATAGGGAGGAGGTGGATGGGGCAGCAAGCTAACTGTTCAGAGAAGGCGGGAAGGCCAATGGCAGAACAACGGCCACACAGGGCTGTAATAAGGGAGCAGGGACATGGACTTGGACAATGGATGGCTAGGAGGAGGGAAGGCAGGAGCAGCAAGCTTGGGTGGGGGCAGCTCAATGCCAGGCCCTGCTTCCAACCCCCCAACATCCATTGTGATATGCATCTTACTTAACGTTAAAAAAAACCCTAGAAATTTGCTGAAAAAAACAATGATTACAGGGACGGTATAGTTAGACTCAGATTTCACTCATACACAACCAGTGAAATTCAGCAGTTGTAGTTACCTGAGCTAACTATAAGTTACGCCCCCGCAATGTACTGCTAATGACCTCAGACATTACATCATTCATGACATGGTCAGTTACATCACTCATGACATCACCCATGACATCTCAAATGAGCTGTGAATGGAATGGAACTATAATCGTTAGAACTTTATTTAGGGATAGTGTGTGTATATTAACACCCCTTTTTTCCTTTTCTTTCGTGTAAGAACCATTATAATACGCAACGTGCCCAGATTAATATGGCCGATAGCCGTTCACTTTAAAGTGATGTGTAGTCCATTGTTTATGTTGATGTTTGCAATTCTAAGTATGTTTATTATGAATAAGTCACGTTGACGAACATACGGGTATGGCGGTCATGGGGCAAGATATGCTGAAATGACATTGTGTGCATATTAACACTTGTTTTCTTTTCTTTCTTGTATCAATTCCTGAATTTTCATATCGTGACCAGGCCAATATGGCCGCCAGCTTTTTGGATTAAAGTAATATGTAGTCCTTTGTTAATGTTGGCAACTGGAGGCATTTGCACATTAAAATAAGGATGCTACAATGGCGTCTTGTATCGTTATCAAGGTTCGGACGAGCCGAAACGCGTGGATCACTCCCTTTGCAGATTAAATACTTCCAAACTATAACCTGAGTGCTGATTCCTTCCTTGTAAGAGTGAGAGGAGATTAAATACATATATATAAAATTCACTGAAAAAAACACAAGTTTCAGGGACATTATAGTTAGTTGGACATTTCACTCGTACAAAACAAGAGAAATTCGGCCGTTATAGTTAGTTGTGCTAACTATAACTCGTGCCCCCGCAATGCACTGCTGATGATGTCACATATTACATCACTCATGACATGGTCAGTGACATCACTGATGACATCACTGATGACATCTCAAATGACATCACTGATGACATCATCTACATGATCATCTGATGCACCTCCTCACACCCTAAAATACAGACTCCATTCTCGAAACCATAGACACACCAATACTAGTACAGCTACAATATTCTGTGCACTATTCATGCAGACCGCTAATCAGCTATATAGCATTAATACAGACTTTTAAATACTCAGTTAGTACCTATCTAGGAATTATTCTGTCTGCCCCATGCACTTCTCCATTAAACCATCCAGCACTATCTACGTATCCTATCACTCTGCCAATACCTAAGCACTAGTAAATTTAGCATGCACTCTCTTTGCAGCACTGAAATTACTCCAGTTATTAGTCATATACTTAAGGAATGGCCTAGCCACTAACACAAGTGCAGGTACAATATTTTGTACACTATGCATGCAGACCTCTAACCAGCTACATACTATTGATACGCTCTTCTAAATACCCAGTTAGTACCTATGCAGTCTAGGAATCCATCTGTCTATCCCATGCACTTCTCCATTCACCCATCCAGCACTATCTACATATCCTATCACTCCACCACTACCTAAGCACTTATAAATTCAGCACGCACTTTCTTTGCAGCACTGAAATTACTCCAGTTAATAGTCGTATACTTAAGGAATGGCGTAGTCAAAAACACAAGTGCAGGTACAATATTTTGTACACTATGCATGCACACCTCTAACCAGCTACAAACTATTGATACGCTCTTCTAAATACCCAATTAGTCCCTATGCAGTATAGGAATCCTCCTGTCTGTCCCATGCATTTATCCAATCACCCATCCAGCACTATCTACTTATCCTATTACTCCACCACTACCTAAGCACTTATAAATTTACTATACACTCTGTTTGTAATACTGTCATTATTCTAGTTACTAGTCATGAACTTATGGAATGGCCTAGCTACTAACACAAGTACATCTGTAATATTTTGTGCACTATCCAAGCAGGCCTCTAACTAGGTACATACTATTGATACACTCTTCTAAATACCCAGTTAGTACTCATGCAGTGTAGGAATCGCCCAGTCTGTCCCATGCACTTCTTTAATCACTTATCTACCACTATCTACTTATCCTATCACTCCACCAATACGTAAGCACTTATAAATTAAGTGTTCACTCTGTTTGCAGCACTGTCATCATTCCAGTTACTAGTGGTATTCTTATAAAATGATCTAGGCACCAACACAAGTACACATAAAATATTCTGTGCATAATCCCTAAGCAGATACATACTATTGGTCCACTCCATTAAATACTGAAGTAGTACCCATGCAGCGTAGGATACCTCCTGTCAGTCTCATGCAATTCTTCAATCACCCATCCAGCACTATGTTCTTATTGTATCAGTCTGCCAATACCTAAGCACTTATGGGGCAGATTTACAAGCACCCTGCGCCACCAGTACCTCACTTTTTGTAACGTAGTGATGGCGCCAGGCACTCCTTCATATTTACAAGGAGAGGAAAAGCCACCCTGCGTGGTTTTTTCTCTCCTTGTAAATACGACCCCTTCATACACAGAACTTTGCATTGAAGGGGTGTCCCTTAGGTGTTGCTGTGGGTGTTCCCACGCAACACCCATAGAACAAGAAACATCTCCAGATTTATGAGAAATTGTAAATCTGGAGATGTGTGTGAACGCTGCACCATCCTAGAGTTGGTGTAGCAAGGCGCAACGAGGAGAATTGTTTTCACTTCTCCTTATTTTTTCCTCTTTCAATGCATGCTGCATTCCACAGCATACATTGAAAGAGGAAAATGCCTTTACTGATTGTTTTTGTGCAGGAAGGTGTCCCTTCCTGCACAAAAACAATCTTCACAGGACACAGACATCCTTGCACCATGGTGCAAGGGTGCCTGTGTCACCGCATGGCTGCAGTTTGTGCAGCAGTGCAGAGGGAAGCACAGAGTTGCTACATATTAATGTACATATGTCACATCCCTGTGCTTCGGAAGTGCCACAGTGCAGTGCAGCTAAAAAGCTTGCAGTGTCACGCTGCAGTACTTCCTCATAAATCTTCACCTATAAATCCACCATACACTACTAATGCATTCTTTCATGCTGTATACATATATTCAACCAAACTTTCACACATTACCTTGCAATTATAGTTCTTTCTTTAACCAGATAAGGTAGTTCTGATAAGAACTTTTTTTTTCTTTTGTATTTAAAAAAAAAAAATTTGAACAATTTTGTATTTCTTTTGGTGTTTTTTTCAAAAAATGAACAAAAAAAGAACGAATAAAACAGGAAACATTTGAAATTACTTATCATTCCAAAAACAAAAAAAACTAAAAAATTAACAACGATGGTTGCGTTGCACAGCACAAACTGCATCCACCGACTGCTCACCGAAGCATATAAGTTTCTTACACTTCACGCAGTGTTGCTCAAGAAAGGCGAATTCTGGCCTAATATCCATTGCAGGTGTTCCTGAGGACGCTCCAGATGTACTTGCCGCAGCAGGTGAGGGGTTCAAAGCAGCTCGCCTCATTTCCTCCTGAGCAAGATTGAGAGAATGTGTGGTCCGGAGATGCTTGTACATAGAAGCAGTGCCACAAGAGTATTTTTTTTCACTGCCTCTTGACAGGACTCGGTCACAAATTCTGCAGGTCACCTTTCTCGCATTTACTTTCTTCTCTCCAGGTGGAAAAGTGAAGAATTTCCACACGATATATTCCGGCCTCTGTGGACGTGGTGCCTCCTGCAAGAATTCTTCTTCTTCTTCTGCTGCTGTCCAGATGCCATTTTGTTTGATATTTTTTGAAAAACACCAAAAAAAACAAGCAAAAAGGGTTCTTGTAGGAAAAGAGATGTCTCTCTAAAGATGCTCTAACAAGAATGATTAAAATGGGTGGGGTCCTTCAACAGTTACAGTGGGAAATGTTATGAACCAATTAAATCTTTTTTTTTGAGGTCACATGGGAACCGCGCACTCTGCGCTCACGAAGCACGCACCCGACGCGACTTCGCGAAAATATATTTAAAAATAATATACGTTTATTATAAGTACAAATATATTATTTTTATGAATATCTTAGATAGTCTCTTGCCCTAATATGTATATTAAATACACATACATATCATTTTAGAACATAAAAAAATTCACATGATTCGCTCACCCAGCGCGCCCCAGCAGGTATATCACATCACACGGGACCCGCCACCGCGCAAGCGTCGTGTACCGTAATGTGCATGTGTCGCGAATGCGCGGGAACTGGAGTTGCGGACTGGTCGCATACCAATCGCGCACATCACGTAATATTAAATGTATATGATGTAACTGAAAAACACGCAGTCGTCGCACACCGTACGCGGATCCTTCACGACATTTCTAAAATGGCGGCTAGAATCTGCGCACCCACCATGATGTGTACGCTTTAGGTGCGTGACTCCGAAAAATTTTGGGGTTTAAAAATTTTTTTATATATAAATATAATAAAATAAAAAAATTAAACAAAAATTAAACAATATTTCAGTTTTAATGTTTTTTTTGCAATTTTCAGAAAAATATATAATGTTATTTAATTAATAAAATATTTATAAATAAACAGTTAAAAAACTGTAGAAAATCAGTACAAAAAATAGGTATAACTACTATTACACTTAAAAATTTGCATTTAAAAAACCTTTGAAATTCACTGAAAAAACCATAGGTTTCAGAGACGTTATAGTTAGAAATTAGCATTTAAAAAACCTTAGAAATTCAAAGAAAAAAACAGGTTTCAGGGGTGTTATAGTTAGCTGGACATTTCACTCGTACAAAACCATAGAAATTCCTCCGTTATAGTTAGTTTTGCTAACACTGATGACATCACTGATGACATCTCAAATGACATCACTGATGACATCATCCATGTGACAATCTGATACACCTCATCATACACTAGTATAACCTTTCATCACTCACTGTAAAATACAGAGTACCATATTTGAAACCATTGACACACCAATACCAGTTACTACATACCCACTCACTGATTCCTAACTCTACACACACAACTACCCATTCAATAACAGAATCACTTATACATGCAGTCACTCATTAATAGAACACTATCAAATGCACTTATTCACATATATAGACATTGACACATCAGCAGGCATCTTAGAAAAATTAATCACACTTACATTTACTCACTTACACAATTATACACAGAACACCACATTTATTCAAACACATAGTAACTCAGTTAATATGTTAAAAAATCACCATTACAATTATACACTCATTCATAATGTTACTCTCACAATCACTGACTCTTATATATACTTATTTATATACACCAACTCTCACATACAATGCCTTTAATTTTTCTACTTTGTTGAAGATGTACAACTAAAGCGTATATTCTCTCAGCAACACACAAATAAATACACTCAGTCACCCAAACAACTCTTTCCACATGCACTCTTAAACCAATACACCTAGTCAATCAACCATTCACACCTATGCATAGAGTTTCACACACCCCATCCAACCACACACAAACTCAGTGTCCCATACAAATACTCACCCAACTAATCAATAACTAATATACAAACTCATGTAGTTAGTGACCAACTGATGCAGCATGTTATACAACAACAGAGACAGTGATGCACACATTCACATAGTTTAGTTACTAATCCATGTATTAAGTGAGACACTTTTAATTACTCACTTAAACAGACAGTCAGATAGCTATTAAATCCTCCATCCAGACAGTTATATATCCACTCAATCTTCAATACAGATTGGTATATATATAATATATATTTAAATTTCAAACTAAACCACAATCACTGGATGATGTCATCAGTGATGTCATCAGTGATGTCATTTGAGATGTCATCAGTGAATCAGTGATGTCATTTGAGATGTCATCAGTGATGTCATCAGTGATGTCACTGACCATGTCATGAATGATGTAATATGTGACATCATCAGCAGTGCATTGCGGGTGCGCGAGTTATAGTTAGCAGAACTAACTATAACGGAGGAATTTCTATGGTTTTGTACGAGTGAAATGTCCAGCTAACTATAACACCCCTGAAACCTATGGTTTTTTTCTGTGAATATATATGATACTGTGAAGCAGAGATGCCCTAATGAAGAACTGATCTTCTTTTTGTGGTACGACGTTCCGATATAATTGTTCAGCTTAACTGCCCTGATTTTCCCTTCCTACTAAAGGTTAATAAAAGGACTTTAAATGAAAACTCAGAAGCATGCAACCCACTTAAGGGAGTGTTTCAACTAACCTCACGGACTACATGTACCATCATGCTTGATGGTGAAAATGACGACCCACGCCCATTGAGGGCTGTGTTTTCAATCAATAGAAAATGATGAAAAACGGAGGAGAGTTTCCTGTGTGCTTTTGCAGTTGTCCCTTTGATGAAGAGGCGGAGTGGCCTCGAAACGCGTCGGGAATCATGACAATGACTGGAGAAGGGGAGTGCAAGCTATGAGAGTCCAACAAGCTGGATTGCGGGGATGACGTGAGTGACCTTCCGAAGCGCAAGAGCTTTTTGTTGGTGAACATATTACACGGCTGCCCTTGGCCGTGGGGAAGAGCACCACTCTGCTCACAGGTACAATACTGTGAAGCAGAGATGCCTTAATGGAGAACTGATCTTCGTTTTGTGGTACGACGTTCCGATATAATTGTACAGCTTAGCTGCCCCGATTCTCCCTTCCTACTAAATGTTAATAAAAGGACTTTAAATGAAAACTCAGAAGCATGCAACCCACTTAAGGGAGTGTTTCAACTAACCTCACGGACTACATGTACCATCATGCTTGATGGTGAAAATGACGAGCCACGCCCACTGAGGGCTGTGTTTTCAATCAATAGAAAATGATGAAAAACGGAGGAGAGTTTCCTGTGTGCTTCTGCAGTCGTCCCTTTGATGAAGAGGCGGAGTGGCCTCGAAACGCGTCGGGAATCATGACAATGACTGAAGAAGGGGAGTGCAAGCTGTGAGAGGCCAACAAGCTGGATTGTGGGGATGACGTGAGTGACCTTCCGAAGCGCAAGAGCTTTTTGTTGGTGAACATATTACACGGCTGCCCTTGGCCGTGGGGAGGAGCACCGCTCTGTTCACAGGTACAATACTGTGAAGCAGAGATGCCTGAATGGAGAACTGATCTTCGTTTTGTGGTACGACGTTCTGATATAATTGTACAGCTTAACTGCCCCGATTCTCCCTTCCTACTAAAGGTTAATAAAAGGACTTTAAATGAAAACTCAGAAGCATGCAACCTACTTAAGGGAGTGTTTCAACTAACCTCACGGACTACATGTACCATCATGCTTTATGGTGAAAATGACGAGCCACGCCCATTGAGGGCGGTGTTTTCAATCAATAAAAAATGATGAAAAACGGAGGAGAGTATCCTGTGTGCTTCTGCAGTTGTCCCTTTGATGAAGAGGCGGAGTGGCCTCGAAACGCGTCGGGAATCATGACAATGACTGGAGAAGGGGAGTGCAAGCTGTGAGAGGCCAAAAAGCTGGATTGCGGGGATGACGTGAGTGACCTTCCGAAGCGCAAGAGCTTTTTGTTGGTGAATATAGATACATATATATATATCTTTTTTTTTTTATATATATAAGCCTGTAGCGGTTGCCACTGGGTAGTTATAGTTAGCCCAACGTTTCCATAGGACAAGCCTTTTTTGTTTTGCTTTTAACTTTGGTGCCATTTCACAAATCTTCACAAAACCTTGAAAAAGAAAAGCTTCATCCACCTTCCTGGAAAGCTTGGTGGTGATCACTCAAACGGGGACAGAGGAAAAGGAGGTGTCCTAAAATGCATTTTCCCCATTCATTTTTCTATAGGAAAATTTGATATAACTACAACCAAAATGTCCGAAAGGAAATACATCAAATTTGGCAGGAAGCTAGATCTTGGTACGGAAATTGTTCTTTTTTTGATTTGGTGTAAATATATTCCTTCGTTTTTGAGAAATTAGGGTTAAAAAACGTTGTATTTTTCACGCTACGAAGGATCTGCGGAGCTGACAGATCTTAAGATAAGATCTGATTGGCTGCTACCTTATCAACACAGATGTGATGGCAATCATTTTAGGACTCGGGTACTCAGTCTCCTGTCTTGTAAATAAACACACAAAAACGCATGGAGGCAGGTTAGGGATAGCCTGCCTTCCTATGCCTGTGGGGCACAAACCCCACACCATGCACAACAATGGACATCTTAATTAATGTTAAAAAACCATGGAAATTCATGGAAAAGCACAAGACTGTTGAGATCCTCAATTTTGTATCCATCTTTAGGCTGCAGGCTGTGCTCCTATATACAAGAATCCTGTGGTGTCATGTGAGTTAGCAATGGCGGAACACTTTTGTCAGAATCAGAAAAACTTTATTCGATTGTAAGCAAAAACAATCATAAAAGTGTACATAAATAAAATACAGCAAATACATGAAAGTCATAAAAACTTGGGTTAAGAAGAGCATAATGCCCAAAGGTATTTTAAAAAATACATTATAAGATCATCCTTTTTCTAATAAAAAACACTTTTTTCAAATAAGAAATGACTGTTGCAACACAAAGGTGGTTATCCAAACATTGGATCTCATACAGTGCACGGCGACATTGACGATGTCCAATCATCTTTAAGAAGGGCAATAATATAGTTCGCCTATCACGGATATAATAACGACAAAACAATACAACATGCATGGTACTTTGAGGAGAGGTTTCATCACAGGGGCATGGGGACAAATCATGAGACCAGTCGTTGATTGTGGGAAAACTGACCAATCTGTGAAAGATATTAAATCTAAAACGACAAAGTAAAAAACGGTCAAAGTTATTTGGTACATAAGTCAAATAGGGTTGAATATTAAAAGTAGTTAAAACTAATTCATGTTGGAGGACAGTTGGTTTTAAAACCTCCACAGCACATCTTAAGGATTCTAGGTGTGTCAGGCATTCTTTTTTAAGATCCTTTCTGGAAATAGCTGAGGTAGTAAGCGGATTTAGAAAGTACTCTAATTTGCCCATATCAGATAAAAAATTACGTACATATCTGAGCCACGGTATCCTCATGTATCCATCTAACTTAATAACATCTGACAAAATATCTCTATTAAGCTTAGGTTCATCTTTTGACCATACCCTGTGCCATAACAGTACGGGTTCTAGCTTAATAAGGTCAGATATAAAAGAGAGACCCAGTTCAGTGTGGCAGTTAAAACTAGAGGAACTATTAGGAACCGCGATGATAAACTTCAAAAAGGTATTCTCAACAACCTGGAGCGGAATCGGGTCCACTATCCCCCATATTCCGCTACCATACATGGCGCCAGATAAACATTTAGCTTTATAAATTTTAATTAGCTCTGCGGGGGGTCGAGTACCTAGTTTCCCCGAGAAGGACCTATGAGCAGCTGTCGAATGAATCATCGCCTGTTTTTTTGCAGCCAATGCCTTGCCCCAAGAATCCTTCTGCGTAAATAAGATACCAAGGTAGGAAAATTGTTGAGTAAAAACCAACCGTTGTCCTTCAATAAAAATAGGCTTCTTAGATTTTACATTTCTGCCACAGTGCATGATAAATGTTTTTGCTATGTTTACTTTTAGGCCCAATTCTAACATGAAGAGGGCAAAACTAGCAACCACGCGCTGTAGTCCCAATTGAGTGCGGGACATTAATACAGCGTCATCCGCATACATTAATAACGGGATGGGACGGCCAGCAACATAGGGGGGATCAAGTTTGTTATTGCACAGGGCTTTCTCCAAACCATTTATATACAAATTAAAAAGGAAAGGGGCCAGGACACAACCTTGCCTGACCCCACTCCTGATTGGGATTTTACCCATGCATTCCCCATTTTGGCCGTAACGTACAGATGCAGAAGCTTCACTATAAAAACATTTAAGAAAATAAATAATGTTATCTTCAACCCCAAGTTGTTCCAATAATATCCACAGTTTGGAATGAATCACACAATCAAAGGCGGCTGAAATATCGACAAAGGCTACAAACAGATTCTCCCTCCTGGCTCTGGTATATTTTCCCGTTAACATCAGAAAATTTAAGCCTTGTTCCACAGTACCTAATCCAGTACGGAAACCGTATTGTAGGTCAGAGAGGATAGAATTGTCATCAGCCCATCGAAGTAGCCGGTCCAGAATTATTCGTCCCGCTATTTTTGTAAATGAATCTAAAAGAGAAATAGGTCTATAACAGGCCGGTTTGTGACGATCCCCTTTTTTGTAGATAGGAACAATTATGGACTCCACCCAAGTGGATAAAAAGCTAGATGCACAGCAAGCATTTAGCACCTGAACCAGTAGGGGTGCCCACAATGACATAACTGCCTTAAATACATCTATGGGCACACCGTCTGGGCCGGGGGCCTTCCCCCCCTTACTTGCTTGAATCGCTTTTTCAACCTCGGGGAGAGAAAACTGCATATCTCTCAAAGATGGATAATCAGAGGGGTTACAGGAGGTGGAATACGTGCCGTCCCCCTCGTATACTTTTGAAAAGTGGTCAATCCACTCAACCTCAGAGATTGCGACTTCTAAGGTGGGACATGCCTCTTCTCTGAATAGGGGGTTTCTGATAATCTTCCAAAAGCTTGCACTATCGTTGCATAGGGAGGCCTGGTGCAAAGCTTCCCACGTATCCTTTCTTATCTCCTTTTTCCTATCTTTAATAGCGAGTTTATACTGCAGCCTCAGATTGCGGACATCTTCTGGACACCTGGGTTGTTTATGAAGAGCCTTCTTTAGGAGGGAGTACGCTTTGGTGCATCTGGAATTAAACCAGCTATTCCTCTGTACACTGTTATGTCTATGTTGTCGTGTTAAGGAGGATCTAATCTCATTAGATATTGACAGAAAAGAAGCCAATATCTTATCTGGGGGAGCATCCTCTGTTAGGCATGTAATAAAATCAGAGGCGCAGATGGTAAGCACCTTTTTTAGCGTATGAGATTGATCCACCTTATCCCATTTTTAGGCTGCAGGCTGTGCTCCTATATACAAGAATCCTGTGGTGTCATGTGAGTTAGCAATGGCGGAACACTTTTGTCTCCTAATGGACTCTTTAGAAATGTGACGTTAGTGTTAGAGCATAGTGAAGTGAATGTATGTTTAGAATGTTGAGTCCGCATTTAAACACAGAGAAATAAAGACTTGTTATACCAACCTCCATGTGTGGTGTAGTTATGAGTGTGGACCCAGGCTGAGGAGGATGCTACAACTGGCAATGAGGATGGGATAAGTAACCCGAAGATCAACACTGCTATCTCAGAGAGTTTGGCATGGTCCAGCAAACTGCTCATGTGTACCATGTTTGCCTCTGTCGAAGTGCAGATTCGACTTTTGGCGCATGTGGAGTCAAAGCACAACTTGAGCCTGTGTACAGCATTTTAAGATAATGAAAGCTTCACTGAGAAGACTACATATCGTTGGCCAAGAACCTGCTGGGAAGGCAATAAAGAGAGGTACTGCAATACTATGTGACCTAAAGCTATACATTGTTCGGACTTATAACATTAAAACGTGGCTACAAACCTTTTGAAAGAGCAGCAAATAGTGACAGCAGATTGCAAGATAATGCTGCGATCAGAAGAGCTGCAAGGCAGAGATCAATCAGGAGTCAGACAATACAAAGAGACGCCAAAAAACAAAGCAAGTCAGATACAAGAAACTGTCATCTACTTACCAGAACTGAGTAAAGAGAGTCATCATACCACAGCTTTGGGTGGAGTGGCCCCCAGAAGAAGTGCCCGGGGTTGAGCTTAGGAAGCTGTCCATATCCAAAGCTTCATGGCACCGAAGCTGCTGCGTGGTGACTCAGAACAATTCCAGAGGTCTCCAAAAAAGTGTATGGCTCAAATTGAGACCAAGAGAGAGGTCAAGGTTCCACAGACCGGCCAAGATGACACATAAGCCCGCACAGCACAGAGCCTTAGACATGGTATGAAAGTAGCAGGTCCAAGCAGACAATGTCGGAGTTAAATCCACTCAGTGTAAGCCAATCTCATAAATAGTTACAATGCTGCCACCTTCCTGAAACAACCACCACCATTTAATACCACCAAAAAGCTGAAGATTGTCAACAGATGGATTTCTTGGACAGAGGAATTTGATGATTTAATTAATGTGCCAAAAGAAACAGATAAGAAGAAGATTATCAAATACCTTAAGAATCTACCTGGTGAAGGTGTACAAAAAGTCATAAAGAAAATGCTGCGAGTTGACAAAATTACATACTGTCAGAACAAAGCTTTGAAACTCAAGTTCAATCCAAAGCCGAATGTAGATTACGAAAGGTACATTTTCAGTCAAGAATGACAAAGGTTGGTGGAACCATTGACAAATTTGTTGAGAGGCTGTATATGCTCATCAAACACTGTATGTTCAATGTATTTAATGATGAGGAAGCTCTTCAGCTCAACCAATGCATGTCAGATTCATTCAAATGGCGAATGCTGAGAAAAACTCTTAGTCAAGAGTGAGTTCTCATGGCTGCCAGAGCTGAAGAGCATGTTGATCAACAAGCTGCTGACATGGAAGCTGGAGGTGCCCAGAGTACTCTCAAGAAAGCTGTTCAGCATGTTGTATTGGAAAACCTTGACCTTAAAACGGTCTTGAATTCAGCTCTTTGAGCTTACTGTTTAATCTCTCACTCGACCACAGGTGAATGCCCTGAAACCTTGATGTTCAGGAGAATCATGACAACCAAGAAAGGACCAATAGAAGATCAAATACTGACGAAGAAACCGGTATAAGAGACTTGTCTCATAAAAGGAAAATGAAGGCCTATGCACACAAGCGTTGACATGCAAAAGAACTTACTTTTACTAGAGGAGATTAAGTGCTTGTTCATTAGGCTAGAAAATGAAAATCTGATGCTCCCTTCGATGCTGAGCCATTTGATGTTGTGACCAGCAAAGGATCCATGCTGACTGTTCAAAGTCCTGGGAAGTCAATAACGCGAGATTCCTTGCATTTCCCACAGGTGGCTCATCGGTCGTCAGGCACTAATGTCAATGATGTGGCCTAACGGCTAGAGTGGTCAACCTCAAAACTAGGGAACTGGGTTCGAGTCTCGGCAGGGACACTCAACATCCTGTGATTATGAGCAAATCACTTAATCTACCCATGCCTAACAAAATTAATGCATCCTTCTGTAATGCAACTTCTGCACATGTAAAGCGCTCTGATACCTTTGGGTCAAGTTTGCACTATATAACCCCCCCCCCCCCAAAGAAATGTAGAAACTGGGTCTGAAAGGACAATTGAAGACCCTCTAACTGCTGTTGTTCCTACATTGCCAACGCGGTCATGGACACTTCGACTGCCTGTCCCCAGTTTCCAAAGACACGGTTGGTATGTGTGATCAGAGCACCATGAAGACTCATTGAAGAGCTATGATTGTATGTATTTGTAAACATTTTACATTTTTTATTTAACAGAGGGGAGATGTAGTGTCGTGTGAGTTAGCAATGACGGAACCCTTTTGGCTCCTGATGTACTCCGTAGAACTGTGAGGTAAGTGTTATAGTGTAGTGAAGTGAATGCAGGTTTAGAATGTTGAGTTTGCAGTTACCCGCAGACTAATAAAGACGTGTTATACTAAGCTCAGTGTGTGGTGTAGTCATTAGCGGGTACTGATGCTAAGGAGGAGGCTACACATCCTTCATCCATTTCTTATGTTGCTATCTAGCAGGGAGCTGAGAATGGAATCTCTATATCAAACAAATAATTATTTTAAACAATCTAACCACAAGCAAGAAAGCATTGCCTGATTACCAAGAATATTTCTGAATTCTTCTTACAGTCCACTTTTAAAAAACGTTCTGGTTTTACTGAATAGTCGATTAGAGTGGGTTCTAGAGTCTCAAGTTTTATTATACGCCGATTCAGTTTATAATATCTTGTGCAGGATCCTTTTAACTACTGTCATAATTCTATTGCTCTGATTATTCTACACTAGTCAAAGGAATGATTTTACATGTTCTACATGTATTCCATGGAATTTTGCCATTTACTTTTTGCCACTGTCCCTATTCTCTTGCTCTGATTATTTTACAGTAGTCAACTGTTTGCTTTCATTTGAATTGAATTGGAATTTTACTGTTTACCCACATTTCGGCAACAAGCACAACTAGTCATATGCTGGCAAAGTCACGTTACATTTAAACTCTCTGGTATTTCTTAACATGGTATTTATTCCACTAATGTGGTACAGTGTATGTTTGTGGTACAGTATATGTTTTAAATCTAAGGAACAGGAGAGGCACTCACTTGTTTACAAACTAATTAATGTTTTTATACAAACTACTTCATTTTTTTTCTCCAAAAATAGCGTGCTACAGTGGGAGGCACGTGCTGCCAAAAGTGTGCCTGAAAAGAACAATCAATATCAAGAGTCACTGCGACTCTAACCTCTGTGCACTATTGCTAAGGGTGTAATTACAAACGACAAAATAACAAATTTAAATAGACCAATTAGGACAGTAAATAAAGAACCATTTATATTAGCAAAACATTTTTTTCAAATCACGTTTACATGTTGTGTTGATAAACAAAATCCACATGAAGAGATCAATAAACATAGTCCAGAATTCAAATCATTCCAAAAAAGTATTGCAACGTTGAAATGACTGTGGTTGATTTCAATCCAATAGCGTTAATGGTGCCCAATGCATTTCGGGTCGCAATCGGCCCTTCTTCAAGGGCAAAAACTCTATGGAGAATGAACACAATGTATAAGTATAAACAAATATGGTATGCAAGATGCAGAAGGTGAAATACATGATTTGCAAACAGGGGGACAACAAAAAATGTTTAGCTCGAAAAACTGGATATCAATGAAACATGGTAGACCAATGCAAAGGAATGCAAAGGAAAAAGGGAAAGACTCTCCACCTGTGTGTGAAACACTCAAATGAATACTCACACGAAGAACGCTTATACAACCACTCATCTAAAGAAAAAACAAACAAGGATATCACTGAGCTATCGAACAAAAAACGAGACTCCAACCTGGAAATAACCTAAGTGTTGTGTGAACACATTCCTTAAAGTATGAGAAAAAGGCTGAAACGCCATGAAGCCAAGTCGGACAAAAAAATCTACAACAACAAAACAAACGAAGGCTCAAACCACGTACTACTACAAAATCATCCCCAAACTCTAAAACTTAATTTACCTTTCTCCCAGTTTTTGAGGATTAAAAGGATCTGTTCTGATCCAGCGAGTCTGGAAAAGCATTTGGAATATCAACAATTGATGTATGCCAACAGGGGATATCCGCAAGAAGTGATTGAGCATGCCAAAACACGCACTTCCAAATTTGCTCACAGCAACTTGTTGCAATTTCAACCTAAAAAGAATACATTCAGACAAGTTTAAAAATTTTCCACTAGTTCACAGACGATTAAGAAAATCATCACTAGAAGATGGGAAATGTTGCAAAATGAATCTGACTTCAAGGGTATTTTCAATGAGCAACCTTTGTTTGCGTTTACCAGATCAAAAACCCTGAAAGATATCATTAACACTCCGATCAAATCTTCTAAGGCTTCTTTCAAAGGTATGAGCAAGTGTTCCAATTGCGTACATTGCAATAATGTCAACACTGGAAACGTTCTGCATCATCCCAGCACAGGAGAAACGATTAAGTTATTCCATAATTCAGACTGCAATTCTATTAAACTGATTTATTACATCAAATGCCCTTGTGGCAAGTTATATGTTGGTAAAAATCGAGCGCAAAATTAAAACCCGCATATCCGAACATAAAAGTACCATTAGAAATTGCAACACGAGCAGCAGATTAGCAGCACACTGGTTAGAAGCAAGGCACAGCATTGCCCAAATTAAATTCGCTGTTTTAGAAGTTACACACTATCCTGACATTGACCTCACAAGATCCCTTTTGCAAAGGGAAACCTTTTGGATTAGGCGCCTTGATACTGATGTAGATAAGGGTGTGAATGAGAAAATTGATTATTCATGTTTTTTATAATATTGTTCATACTTTACAGTACTGTCCTTAATGTTTGTGCATGGCCCCTTCGTAATAACATATTGTCTCCAGTATGTACATTTAACTTTGATCATGGTATTCTTCTTCATTCTGTTTCTTATTTCTTTTCTCTTCTTCTTTTTTTTAAGCACGTTATTGAGGTTTTCCTTTTGAGTCACGGTGCACATTGTTCAGATCGGCATCATTCATCTGAGAGAATTTAAGTTGACGGTATTTTTGTATAGCGGCGGTTTCCTATTTTTGTTTAGCTACTGATTTTTCTTGGTAACATTCACCATTTTGTTCACTGCTCTTTTTGAGAAACTGTTGAGAGATTTGACACCGGATTTTTAACATCGTAGGCATTGTAATATGGCGGCCGGTTTCGCGGGCTCTGTCATTAGTCCGTCTTTCATTTTTTTCCACGCCGATTACGATCTGCGCTTCCGGCGTGTGTTGCATTTAAGCATTCCATTTTTTGGTGCAGAACTCATCCGACTCTCCTGGAGGTTGTGACACTGTAGAAGTTTCAGATGTGGTCTTTTGGTCTCCTGTACAGGTAACTATTTGGCCCTTTAAACGTCAGTTTCTTCTTTTGTTCGATTTTGTAGTAGTACGTGGTTTGAGCCTTCGTTTGTTCTGTTGTTGTAGATTTTTTGTCCGACTTGGCTTCACGGCGTTTCAGCCTTTTTCTCGTACTTTAAGGTATGTGTTCACGCAACACTTAGGTTATTTCCAGCTTGGAGTCTCGTTTTTTGTTTGATAGCTCAGTGATATCCTTGTTCATTTTTTCTTTAGATGAGTGGTTGTATAAGCGTTCTTCGTGTGGGTATTCATTTGAGTGTTTCACGCACAGGTGGAGGGTCTTCCCTTTTTCCTATGCATTCCTTTGCATTGGTCTACCATGTTTCATTGATATCCACTGTTTTCGAGCTAAACGATTTTTGTTTTCCCCCCGTTTGCAAATTATGTATTTCACCTTCTGCATCTTGCATACCATATTTGTTTATACTTATACATTTTGTTCATTCTCCATAGAGTTTTTGCCCTTGAAGAAGGGCCGATTGCGACCCAAAATGCATTGGGCACCATTAACGCTATTGGATTGAAATCAACCACAGTCATTTCAACGTTGCAATACTTTTTTGGAATGATTTGAATTCTGGACTATGTTTATTGATCTCTTCATGTGGATTTTGTTTATCAACACAACTTGTAAACGTGATTTGAAAAAAATGTTTTGCTAATATAAATGGTTCTTTATTTACTGTCCTAATTGGTCTGTTTACATTTGTTATTTTGTCGTTTGTAATTACACCCTTAGCAATAGTGCACAGAGGTTAGACTCGCAGTGACTCTTGAAATTGACAGTATATGTTTTAGCCTTATAACAACTAGACCAGGTCCATGGAGTAGCCCTTACAACATATAGCCGGACGAGTTTTGCTTTGCACTGATATAGCAGCTTTTGATTGGAAATATCATGGGATCAGTTGCTTTAATCTGAGTTACTATTGAGTGGGGATTTTGACATTCCAGAAATTGAGAGCAAGTCCAGGGATATGACAATTTTCTTATGATGAATAAGGAGGCAGTTGTGGCTCCACTTAATTGCACAGATCTTTCCTATAATTCCAAAGTGGGTGCACACTCATAGAGGTCCGACTGCCCGCAGATTCCCTACAACACAATAATATTAGATCAAATAGAAGAATGGCACCACAAATAAACAATAATTTCATCTATTATTATGAATACAGTCAAATGTTGAAGATCCTGTGGTGATGGTCAGGTATATTTCGACATAGTTCATCAATGGAAAAAGGAGCATCTGACTCAAGAAACCTTTTTCAAGCACTTTATTCTGGATTCTTCTATTAGTTATCCAAAACATACACATTTATTCCATCCTTCTTTACAAAGGTGAACATGTACAATGGAGGCAAGTAACTTTATCTTGTGCCCTAGAGTAATTATGACTTACAGACTGCTAATTACTTCAAATATTACATAATTCTTGACATGTTCTTTTACATCAATTATAACATCACACTGTATCTGAAATTACATCATTGATGACCACACTGTGCATGGCGGGTGCGAATTATAGCTACTGTAGGGCACAAGTTATAGTTGCTTGTGATAGGTGTTGAATTGTAGTGGTTTTGTTACACATTTTCATCTAACTATAGCATCGTTATAACCTTTGTTTCTTACATTGAAGAAAAAAATAGATTACATATGTATATCAACGCACTAGTCTATCAATCAATTCCTTTCACTGTGAGTGCTTACTACCTGAGGTCCAACTGACAACAAACCTATAGTAAATCACTATTAACAAACCGGATGGGGGAAAACAGTTGAAACGATCAGTTATCATTGTATTATGCATTAATAAATCCCCTATATTGCATTCTTCTTTTTTTATATCAATTTTATTAACAATAGTACAACCATACAGTAAGTTGACAGGATACCTCTCAGTATTGTACACGGTATAAGCCATGCAAATTGGAACAGTTAGAATCATTGCAAAATGTAAATGCATCGCCATTAAAAGGATACCTGCATCACAGCTTCACCCTACCCCCTCCAGTTGACCCAACCATCTGTCCCTCACTCTTTCATGTTTCTTCGGGCAGCCTCTTGCCTCATATACAGGTTTATCTTACGTAGCTCTTGCATAGCTCACCAATCCAGTCCCTTACACCATTGTGTCACAGTTGGGGCTATGTCTCGCTTTGCCACCCTGGTAGCACCCCTCAAGAATGCCATATCTGTCCGGGAACCTCCCGAACCCTCCAGAATCCCCAGGAGGAAGACCAATGGAGTGTGTGGGACTGTCTAGCCCAGTACCTCCGTGAATTCTGTAACTATGGCATATAAATACTTATTTATTACCGTACATGACCATACGATATGATAGAAATCCGCCGGGGTCTCTGCGCAGCGGGAGCATGCAGGGCTCTTGAGGAGACCAGTCGCAATGTAATCTGGCCAGGGTGAGGTAAGCACAGTGTAGGTACGATACTTGAAATAATCTCAGTCTGGAGGAGATAGTTATAACTCGGGGGTCCATACGGGCATACCGCCAATCATTGTCTCCATAGAACCCAACCATCGTTCCCAGCGCAGTCAGAGGGATGATTGAGGGTAGGTGATGCCTTAATAATTAGTGTATGGTAAATCTGGGACAAGCCACCCTTCCTCAACATCCCCATTAGTACTTTGGCCTCCAGTGAGCTGAACTCTGGGATGGAGGTGTTGCTGAGGATATGAGTAGAGAGCGCATTCCTAAGTTGCAAGTATTTGTAAAATTGTATGGCGTTAAGTGTGTAAGTTTATTGTTGCAGTTCTTCGAAAGTGCATATATGGGTCCCAGACCAGACATCACCTAGCTGTGTTATGCTGATGAGGTCCCACCTCCCTAAGCCCTCCAGCGAGGGCACCGCTCCCAGCCAGGTGTCGTTCCATAGAGGGGTCTGTAACGCCAGCTTAGAGTCCCAATGCGCCTTTCGTAATGCAGATCTCCTTGCAAGGAAAACCGCTCGGGTCACCACTAGGATAGTGTTGGGGATTGGGGAACAGTAAAGCATTGCTTGTATCTGGAGGAACTCTAATGAGGCCAACTCCAGTGGATACGTTGGGTCTGACCAGTTCTCTGAGAACCAGTCGATTACTAGGAGTTGAGTTGGCAAATATTAATAGTAGAGATTGGTCATCCCTAGACCACCATCATGGGCCACACACTGACAGTGAGCAAGGGCCAAGTGGGGCCTGGAGCCGCTCCAAAGGAATGAGGTGGATAGACTGTCCAAGGTTAGAAACCAATGGCGAGGCAGGCAAAGCAGGAGGTTTTGGAAGATATCAAGAAATCGGGGTAGGATCATCATTTTGTATAAGGCTCTTCTGTCCATTGGGTTAAGCTGTAAAGTTTTCAATTTGTAGTGGTCATCCTTTGCGCTCTTAGTCAAGGGGTTAAAATTCAGGGACCAAGTAAGCTCTGGGTGGAGTGCCACCCATATTCCTAAATACTGGAAGCTGGGGTACCTAACTGGGATGGTAGATTGCCACGCGATACAGTCCAGAGAGTCAGCCATTTGTACTAAAATGGCATTAGCTGAGTTGACCTGCAGTTGTGACACCTCAACAAAAAGGCGGAGCACCCGAAGGCACCGAGGACCTGTTCTTGCAGGGTCCAACAAAAAGAGCAGGGCGTCGTCTGGATAAAGTGCATTGCGGTCTTCATGCGCAATCGCCAACCATGTATCTGGGCATTGCACCTGATAAGGCAAGCCAAAGGCTCAATTGCCAGGGCAAAAAAAAGGGGGGTCAGAGGGCAGCCTTGATGCATCCCACTGCAGATGGGTTGAAGGTGGACTGTAATGGTACACCGTTTACTTGAACCCGAGCCGTAGGATTTTGAATAGAGGACATGAACGAGTCTGCAAAAATACTGCCCTAGACCAGCTCTGAGGAGCACCTCTTCCAAGTATCCCTAGTCCGCGGTATCTTCACCCTGGTCAAAGAATTCACCACCTAGCACACAGACAGTAGGCATCCCTCCCTTCCAAAACCTCTGCAACACCCTAGACACCTTCTCACACCACAAGATTAAAGAGTTATACAATAGCTTTGACAGCCTCGATACCCAGGAGTCTCCCACCTCACCTGTAACCACTGCACCCAACGACACGTGACCCCAGCAGACTCTCCTCAAGTGGACTCCCCTCACCGTGGACGACACCCTCAAGATCATGAACTGCATCCACTTGGAGCACCCTCAGATACCTGCCTGCACCGCATCTTTAACAGAGCTGGCGCCATCATCGCCCCCCAATTCCGCAGCACAATCAACTGCTCCATCCCCGCTGCCACCTTCCCGGAAGACTCAAAGCACGCAGAGATCAACCCCTTGCTGAAGAAACCTTCAGCAGAACTGACCGACCTCAAGAACTTTAGACCCATCTCTCCCCTTCCCAGCTAAGGTCATCGAGAAGGCCATCAACGCCCAACACTCAGAGTTCATTGAAGCAAATCACATCCTGGACCTCTCCCAATCTGGCTTCTGAAGCAACCACAGCACCGAGACCAGCCTCCTAACTGCCACAGACAACGTCCCACCTCCTCGACTGAGGAGAAACTGCAGCCCTCATCCTCTTGGACCTCTCAGCTGCCTTTGATACCGTCCCTCACCGCACCCTATACGCAACACTCCACAACATCAGCATCCACGACAAAGCCCTGGAATGGGTCCGCTCCTTCCTCACTTGCTGAACACAGAGTGTCAAACTACCACCATTCCTCTTCGAACCCACAGAGATCAGCTGCAGTGTGCCTCAGAGATCCTCACTGAGCCCCACTCTCCTCTTTTATTTCTTTCTTTCTTTATTTTTATTCAATTTTAATGACATAACACATACAATAGTACAATCACACTGCCCTTACTTACTAAAGGCATCTGAACATCACATAATTTGTTATACAGCATAATATATTCATGCAGGTGAACAGGGAAGAGCCGAGATAGTCAACCATCCGAGAGGTTGTCAGGAATGTTTTCACATTGGTTTGTCAGTAGGTATGCAGTAAAGGGGGCCAAAATATCTTTAGGTCTAGACGGTACTGGAAGTTCCTCTACATATTGGGTCAGCTGATCCCTACAATATGTAATAGCCACTAACCATTGTTGACATTTTGGGGCACTTCTATTGTTTCAGTTTTGGGCTACATTGCTTTTTGTTAACAGGAGTGCAATCACCACTAGTCTCTGACTTTTAAGTGTCCAATAAGTCCCAACAAGCACAAGTGCGGAGTACAGACCACCGTTTCCAGCACCATATCCGATAGCGCCCGGGAGACCTGTACCCAAAATTCTTGCTCTTTTTCACAGTACCATGCCAGGTTTAAAATAGTCTACATCTGGCATTTTACATCGCTTACAGTCAGCAGACACTTTCAGACCATATCTATGTAACTGCTTTGGGGTATTGTACATTTGTTGTTTATTTTTTAAATGAATTAATGCGCAAATTGCAGTGAGCTGTTAGGAATCTTGTTAAAGCACAGCAGCATTCTCATTCCTTCCCTGTGATTGGGATATCTAACACATCATTCCATCTTCATTCCTCTGCTATGTTGTAGGGCAGTGGCTGCCTGCATCGCATTATATAATCGGTTGACGAATTTTGCGCGGGATGAGCTGGCGGGCATGGTCTACAGCGGTTTCAATGTCGGTGGCACAACTGGGTGTGGTCAGGTTAAGGTTTAGAAGGCGTCATTCAATCTGTGATACGTGAATGCCATCAGAGGGGTACTAGTTTTTCGTTTTTCGTGCCTGAATAGCCTCCAAGGTGATGAATGTACCTTCCGGGTATGCATCCCCCATTGTGACAATTCCTCTATCTGCCAGAATAGAGAGCGCTTTAGGTTCTTGTGAAACAGAAATGTCAGGGTGGTGTGCTAGTGGTAGTGCAGGGGCATAAAGTGGTAATTTCCCCGCCTGGGACGCAAGCGTCCGCCAGGCTTTAACAGTACAGTCGATCACTCTTACTTCCTGTCTGGGACCTAGGGCCAGATGTACGACTGTTCTTGCAGTGCAAACGTGTTTGCAAACCCGTTGGCGCATGCAAAAACCTCATGGGTCATGTACAAAGCCTATTTTGCGACTCACAAAATATTGTTTTGCGAGTCGCTATTAGGAAGGGGCGTTCCCTTCCTAATAGCGAGCGCAAGCCCATGTATGAATATTTGCGTCCGCAATTGCGGGTGCAAAACACTTGCAAATTACTACCCTCTTCAAGAGGGTGGTAATGCACTCGCAAAAGGGAAGGGGTCCCCAGGGGAGTACTTCCCCTTTGCAAATGCAGGGGAAACATTTTTTAAGGGCAGGCAGTGGTCCCAGGGACCACTACCTGCCCTTAAAAAATGAACGAAAACATTTCATTTTTTTCTTTTTTAAATGCATCCCGTTTTCCTTTAAGGAAAACCGGCTGCATTAAAAAAAATGCTTTATTTAAAAGCAGCCCCAGACATGGGGGTCTGCTGAGCCCAGCAGGCGACCATACCTGGGAGGGCCTGCCATCCCAATGGGGTCGCAAATTGCGAGAGGCTCATTAATATTCATGAGCCTCTCAATTTGAGACCCCATTGGGAATCGCAAACAGTGTGAAATACACTGTTGTACATAGGAAATAGCGCCTCGCAAATTGCAAATCGCAAAAAACTCACAATTTGCGAGGCGCTATTTTCTTGGCCGTTCATCTAGCCTTTAATGATTGCGTCCCTGGTAACAGAGCTGTAAGTGGTGCCATATGCGCATTCTCTGCTTCTACTACTAAATGGGGGAGGAAAGGTGCGGGATAATACCAATAGTGTGCAAAATGCGCTAGTGCACATAGGTAATACATGTATAAGTCAGGAGCCCCAAACCCCCCTACTGTCCTTATGGTCTGGTAAGTACATCCCATCAACACCAAGGTTGTTTCCCTGCCCATACTAATCTAATTAGAGTAGAACGTAGAATAGCAAAAAATGCTTGGGTCATGCTGATCAATCAATCAATCAGGGAATTGTGAAGCGTGCTCCTCACCTGTAAGGGTCCCTAGGCGCTGGGGGGTGGGGGGGCAGTGCAGCTCCGGTCAGTCAAAGAGCGAGGCCTTGAGGGTCTTCCTGAAGATGTATAGAGTGGGGGCATGTCTAATGTTGACCGGTAGCTTGTTCCAGGTCTTTGCTGCGATGTAGGAGAAGGCTCTTCCACCCGTTCTGGCTCTGCAAATGCGCAGTGTTTCGGCGAGGGTGCGGTCAGCGGATTGGAGGTTTCTCTTGGGTACGTGGAAGGAGATTCTTTCGTTGAGATTTTGTGGTCCGGTGTTGTGGAGGCACTTGTAGGCGTGGGCGAGTATCTTGTAGGTTACTCTCCTCTCGATGGGGAGCCAGTGGAGGTCTCGTAGGTATTGGGTGAATTCACTCCTCCCCCTAGGAACAACAGCCAGCCTATCATCTCCTCCTGGACCCTAGTCACCACCGAAGACAGCGCATCGACCATAAAAGTGAATTCGGTGTCCGGGGTCTGTTCGTTGAAGTTGTTGTAGAGGGATCTTATTTTCAGGTGGAAGTAGGAGCCGAGTTTGTTGCAGAGGTCCTGGGAGGGCTTGACGTTCGTGGCTTCGCCGGGGGGCTTGGTGAATTCCTAGATGATGTTGAGGAGTTCCTTGGAGTTGCTGGCATTGGCTTGGATTTTGTATCGGATGAAGGTCCTTTTGGTGGATCTGATGAGTTTGTGGTATTCTGTCATGACGTTCTTGTATGTGGTGCGGTCTTCCGAAATGTTGCTGTTTCTGCAATTCTTCTCAAGACATCTTCAGGTGTGTCTGGATTCATGGAGGTCAGCGGTGAACCAGGTGGCCTTCCTGGGCTGCTGTTTGTCAGGATTGTGGAGGGGGGCGAACACGTCTGTGCAGTTAGTGATCCATCTGTGAAGTTCTGCGGAGTTGGCATTGGTCGAGGTGGGGGAGGGCATCGCGGTTGAGTGTGGAGGAGTTGAGGTGCCCCTCGGTGACCTTGCTCCAGTTCCTTCGCGGAGGGCGGTGCAGGTTTGGGTGTGGTGGGTTTGTCGAAGTGGAAGTGTACGCAGTGGTGGTTTGACCACTGGGAGGCAGGAGTGGGAACCGGCAGGGGGGAGGGGCAGCGGCAGGAAAAGGGTGGCGGAAAAGGGCATGGAGGATGCAAACAGGGCACAGGGCACAGGGAACAGAAACAGGCAAAAAAGAAATAAAAACAGCAGGATACAAATAAAAGGCAGAAAATTAAAGGCACAATAAAAAAGCAGAAAAGACAGACAAAAAGAACAGAAAAACGGGCACAAACACGAAGATAGACAGCAGCGGACCAGCAGAAGAGCAAGGCTCTCCCACTGGACCACCAGGGATGAGGTGCAGGCAGGAGCCTGCAGGTGGAGTGCGGCCTCAAACACCTACCTTAGAGAGAGGTGTAGGGGGCAGCGGCACAACAGTGGAGCTGCTGGGGCGGAGAGCAGGGTCTCTGACCAGGAGGTCAGAGGTCTTGCTGAGGCTGAGGGGAACATTAGTGAATAAACAAATAAATCTTGGGAGGACTGCCATTTTTAAAACTGCCACCCTGTCCATCAGTGACAGAGGTAGTTTAATCCATCTATCTACCTATTCCTGTAACTTCACTAAAGCACGGCCATAGTTCTCTCTGAGAACAATCTCAGGATCTTTATGAATCCATTCACCCAAGTACTTGACGGGCTCAACGCTCCATTTGAGCGGGAAATCCAGAGCATGGAGCACCGTACTAGTTGTCAGGGGAAATATAGTTGATTTATCCCAGTGTATACTAAGACCAGAGAGCCATTCATGTGTAATATGTTCCCTTATCAAGAGGTTTAGCTGCTCTTTCGGGTTACGATATGGCAAGAGGCCGCTGCCTGAATCTCAGTGCTGCATCCGCATGCTTCTGGCGCACTCTACATGCTAAGGGCTCTGTAATAGTCTGCGGGACCCAGGTGGAAAAAGAGGTAGGGGTAAAACAGCCGCCTTGGGAATACTAGGGGTTTAGACACACAAAAGCAGTTGCATGATTCTTTAAGGTGTTAAGAAGCCACTGCTTCCTTTATTGTTTGTCGTTCTGTTCCTTATATCTTTGATACACAAATGAAAAGAGGGCTGATCAAATACTATTCAGGCAGTTTCTTCTGCTTCGGCTGTCGTCTTTCCTGAGATGGAACAATAAACAATCGGGGAAAAAACTTCTAAGCGCTTCCTTTTGGTGCTGTTCTTTACGGTGCTCCGGCCCCGGGAGGTCCGCATAAGGGAGGGAAAACAAACAAACAACAGAGTAGCCAGGGTTAATAATCGTCGTCCTTATGTTGCATCCTTAGTGCTACCATCACCAGGAAAAACTACGAATCGTGTTCAAAGAAAATAAAAATAAAAGAAAAGAAACAGGAGGGTCACGTGTAGGGGCTACGGCTAGGAGTGGCGGAAATACAGCCAAAGGTGCGCGGTTATAACCCCATGCAACCCCTGCCGGCCCACCACCAAAACGATCCCCTTAAGCTCACTTGCCTTGAGCCACGACCCAGGATCTGGGCAGTGGCGCTGGGACCCGGGGCGTCCTCTGTTGTCTTTGGGCCTCCGGGCTTTACCACGGTGTAATCTGCTGCTGAAGTCCTGTGGTCGGTACTGCTGGGCTCCCCTTGAGTCTCCTCTTGCTCCGGTCCTTCTGCTGGCGATCTTCCCCTCTCCGTTCTTTCTTCCGCTTCGGTTCTGTCTTCCACTTCTCCTGCTCGCGTCTCTTCCCGTCGGCCGCGCCCTACCGCTCCTGTCTCCGCCTCTTTTCTCCCAGGGACAGCCGTACGCTCCGCCTCCTCGCCCGTGCCCCACCAATCTTGTAGCCGGACCTCCGATGACGTCGGCCGTTTCTCGACGTGGTGGGTCCGCGCCACTAGACCGCTGTGTCCTTCCTTGTCTGTTTTGGGAATGCGGTCCGTCTTTGTACACTTCCGGTGATCTAGCTCGTCGGGGCTCTCACACATCCCCTCCCTCAAGAATGGACGTTGGGGCCATTCCGATGACGGGTGTCGGGAGAGGTAGTCGGCACTGACTTGTTTCGTACCTGGAACGTGGATTGTCTGAAATGAAAAAGGTTGCTATGCAAGGAACCAACGTAGGATACGTGGATTAGTGTCTTTGTTACGAGAAAGCCAGGTAAGAGGGGCATGGTCTGTTAAAATGATGAACTGTCTTCCCAATAGGTAGTATTGGAGGGCCTCTACTTCCCATTTTATCGCTAGACATTCTTTCTCAATGGTTGAATAATGAGCTTCACGGGGAAAAAGCTTCCTGCTTATGTACAATACTGGTCTTAAGTCATCATGGGGATCAGGCTGGCTTAACACGGCCCCCAAGCCGAGGCCTGAGGTGTCGGTTTGGCGGACAAAGGGTTGGTTAAAATCGGGACAGCTCAGTACTGGGGCTGTACAGATGGCACGTTTCAATGCACGAAAAGTTTCTTCATGCTCATGAGTCCAATCCTGTATACGTGATGAGTGTGTCTTTGTCAACAGTGCAGTTAGGGGGCTAGCCAAGGAGGAGAATAGGGGTATGAACCTACGATAATACCCTATGAAACCCAAGAAGGAACGGATGTCTCGTTTTGTGGTTGGTCTCGGGATACTTTTGATGGCTTCTATTTTGTTTATTTGGGGTTTTATATAGCCTTACTGGATTGTATAGCCCAAATATTGAATTTCATTGGTGCCCAGTAAGGACTTCTTTGGGTTAATCGTGAGACCTGCTGTCTGAACAGCAGAAAACACGTTTTTTAGGTGATGCAGGTGGTCCCCCCAGGTTGGGCTAAAAATGACGATGTCATCCAGATAGGCTGCGGCATATGCCCCGTGGGGTTTTAAAATGGTGTCCATCAGTCTTTGGAATGTAGCCGGTGCCCCATGCAAGTCAAAAGGAAGAACCTTGAACTGATAGAGGCCCGAAGGGGTTGCGAACGCGGTCTTTTCTTTGGACTGAGGGGATAAGGGTATTTGCCAGTACCCTTTGGTAAGATCAAGGGTAGACATAAACCTGGCTTTTCCTAGTCGCTCTATCAGTTCGTCTATTCTGGGCATGGGATAGGTGTCGAACTTGGTTATGGCGTTCACTTGTCGGAAGTCTATACAAAAGCGGACACTACCGTCTGGTTTTGGCACAATAACAACCGGGGAACACCAATTACTCTGGGAAGGTTCAATGATATCAGCCTTAAGCATGTCTGTTACCTCTTTCTCCACGGCTTCCCTACGTGCTGCCCGAATGCGATATGGTTTCTGTTTTACGACCGTTTTTTCTAAGGAGACTATCTCATGTTGTACTAAAGAGGTTAGACCAGGGGCAGTTGAAAAAAGGCTGGGGAAGCGGTTCAATAGAGCTTCTAATTGGGCTTTTTGTGGGGGTGACAAGACATCTCCTTTTGGTACTGGATCGGGCGCTGTGCCCTGGTTCGATGGGAGGGATATGTCCACTTGTCCGTCTGTACAGAGGAGATAGGATGGGGTGGTTGGCTGTTTTTCTTCCCACTTTTTCAGTAAGTTTACGTGGTATATTTGTTTGCCACCAGCGCGATGTGGCAGTAGCACACTATAGGTGACAGGAGTTATTTGTTTTTCTATCTCATACGGCCCCTGCCACTTCATTAGTAGTTTATCCTCTGTACAGGGGAGTAGAAGGAGCACCTTTTCCCCTGGTTTAAACTCTCTCAGCCGGCTTTTTTGGTCATAGTGTTTCTTCTGTGCCTCCTGTGCCAGTTTCATGTTGTCATGTACTAAACCCCATATATGAAACAAGGATGTTTTTAGATCTGTGGCGTATTGTAAGAGGGGCTTGCCTTCCTCGTCCTCCTCCTCCCAGTGTTCTGCCGCCATGTCAAGGAGTGTCCTGGGTTTCCGCCCAAAGAGTAACTCAAAACGGGAATACCCAGTAGACTTTTGTTCATGTGTCCTTAGTGTGAAAAGAACCAGAGGTAACTGGCAATCCCAATCCCTTCCGGTGTCAGAGATGACCTTGCGGAGGAGGTGTTTAATCGTTTTGTTGTATCGCTCCACAAGGCCATCTGTTTGGGGGTGATACACGGACGTTCTTATTTTGTCAATTCCCAGTATACTACAGACCTGCGTCATCAAACGGGACATGAATGGGGTTCCCTGGTCTATGAGGATTTCGGAGGGAAATCCTACCCTGGAAAACAACGTAATCATAGCTTGGGCTACTGCGGGGGTGGTCATGGTTGATAGGGGAAAAGCCTCAGGGTAACGGCTCGCGTAATCTACTATAACCAGGATGTATCGATGTCCTCTGGTCGAGGGAGTTAAGGGCCCTACCAGGTCCATACCAACCCGTTTAAAAGGGACGTCAATGATAGGCAGGGGTTGTAAAGGTGCTTTTGCTGGGGTCTCGGGGCAGGTATATTGGCAGCGGACACAGGCAGCACAGTGCCTCGCTACATCCCTATACACACCTGGCCAAAAAAACCTCTCCAGAAGGTATCGTAAGGTTTTCTCCCTACCACAATGACCTCCCCCTACTTTGTTATGGGCCAACAGCAGAACATGTTCTCTGAACGTGGTTGGTACAAGCAATTGTGTTTTTACCAGGGACAACTCCTTCACCACTCTGTATAACAGTCCCCGTTTTATTGTAAAATAAGGTCCTACCTGTCCGGGTGTTTGTTCTTGTGCTTGTTCCCAAGCATGCTTGAGTGCTTTATCCTCTTGTTGGGCTGTTCGGAAACTGCACGGCTTTGTTGTACTGGGGCCTGTGAGAGAGAGAGGAAAGGCGATACGTGACAGAGACACCTGTGTATAATTCTTTTTCTCCAGTCTTTTCTCCCGCTTGCTTTTCTTTGCCCTGACTTTTGGTGTCTCTAACTCTGTTCCGTTATAAGGGGCATCCTGTAACCAGGCCTGGGCTTGGGTTTTTGACCCCTCCATATACTGATGGAATTTAGGAGGATCTGTCCCTATTATGACTGCCTCTGGCAAGGAGAGTATAATTCCTACTTTCCGCAGGTGGGGATCGTTGTCCACCTCTAAAAGGACCTTTGCCACTGGATACGTTTTGGTGTCCCCATGGACACAAGTCACTCTTACTTGTTCGGTATCCTGGGGAGGAAAAATCAAGGAACTATCCACTACAGTGACGTGACACCCTGTGTCAAGCAAAGCCTGTTTTCTTTTTCCGTTTACATACACCTACATACACCTCCTTTTTATACTGGTGTGGACCAGTGTTTGCTAGGAAAACCCTACCACGGCTATATCCTACCTCCATTGGTTCGGGTGTTGTGGTACGGTGGTGACACTGCCTAGCAATATGCCCCCACTCCGCACAGTTATAACACTGTGGGCCTTGTCCGCTGGGCCCTGCTGCTGAGATGGGTTGTCTAGGGACAGGATGGGACGGTATAAGGGGCTTGCTGTCTGACTGACTTATACTCCTCGGGACAGTGATATTCTGAGGACGAGTCGGGGTGGAGTTACCCTTGGAACGTGCTATGCCAGCCTTAAAGTCTGGAGCCCTATGGAAGGCACAGGCGAGGTCTCCTGCTGTTATGGAAGTGAGCTTAGGATGTTGTTTGATCCAGGACCGTGTACTAGGCGGTAGAGCGTCTAGAAATTGTTCTAGGTAGATTTTTTCTACCACTTCCTCCATGGTCGAGTTGTGAGGGGCTAGCCATCGATTTCCCATGTCCTGTATCCGGTAGTACAGGGCTCTGGGGTTGTCCCCTACAGACCACTTTTCCCTCCGAAATTTGTTTCTGTAGTGCTCCTGGTCAAATCCCATCCGTTCAAGAATAGCCCTCTTTACATCCACGTAGCGTTTGGTACCGGTGGGGTTAGCGGATTGATAGGCGCTTGTAGTTTGCCAGAGAGAAGGGGAGCTATGTATTGACCCCATCTTTACTTGGGCCATACCGCTGTGGTGGCTACTCTCTCGAAGTTCAAAAAGAAGTAATCGGGATCTTCCCCTTCTTGGTATTTCTGGAGCACCGTTCCAGGGACGTTTGGGCGAACCTGAGTATTTACTATGGCGTCTGTGAGCCGTAAGATGGCTGTATCTTGCACTTGTTGGTTTGTTGCGATGAGGGTGGCCTGTTCTTTAAGAGCCTCTTGTAGGCTTTCCCGTTCCACCTGCGCTGCTTGTATCTGTTGTTCTAACACCAGCTGTAGGTGTCGTTGGCCTTCAGCTAACTGAGAAATAACGTTCTCCATGGGCACGGGTTGTGTCATGATGCGGCACGTTTATATAGGGAAAAAAAGATCCCACTTCTGACACCACTTGTAATAGTCTGCGGGACCCAGGTGGAAAAAGAGGTAGGGGTAAACAGCCGCCCTGGGAATACTAGGGGTTTAGACACACAAAAGCAGTCGCATGATTCTCTAAGGTGTAAAGAAGCCACTGCTTCCTTTATTGTTTGTCGTTCTGTTCCTTATATCTTTGATGCACAAATGAAAAGAGGGCTGGTCAAATACTGTTCAGACAGTCTCTTCTGCTTCGGCTGTCGTCTTTCCTGAGATGGAACAATAAACAATCGGGGAAAAAACTTCTCAGCGCTTCCTTTTGGTGCTGTTCTTTACGGTGCTCCGGCCCCGGGAGGTCCGCATAAGGGAGGGAAAACAAACAAACAACAGAGTAGCCGGGGTTAATAATCGTCGTCCTTATGTTTCATCCTTAGTGCTACCATCACCAGGAAAAACTACGAATCGTGTTCAAATAAAATAAAAATAAAATAAAAGAAACAGGAGGGTCACGTGTAGGGGCTACGGCTAGGAGTGGCGGAAATACAGCCAAAGGTGCGCGGTTATAACCCCATGCAACCCCTGCCGGCCCTCCACCAAAGCTCACTTGCCTTGAGCCATGACCCAGGATCTGGGCCGTGGCGCTGGGACCCGGGGCGTCCTCTGTTGTCTTTGGGCCTCCGGGCTTTACCACGGTGTAATCTGCTGCTGAAGTCCTGTGGTCGGTACTGCTGGGCTCCCCTTGAGTCTCCTCTTGCTCCGGTCCTTCTGCTGGCGATCTTCCCCTCTCCGTTCTTTCTTCCGCTTCGGTTCTGTCTTCCACTTCTCCCGCTTGCGTCTCTTCCCGTCGGCCGCGCCCTACCGCTCCTGTCTCTGCCTCTTTTCTCTCAGGGACAGCCGTACGCTCCGCCTCTTCGCCCGTGCTCCACCAATCTTGTAGCCGGACCTCCGATGACGTCGGCCGTTTCTCGGCGTGGTGGGTCTGCGCCACTAGACCGCTGTGTCCTTCCTGTCTGTTTCAAGAACGCGGTCTGTCTTTGTACACTTCCGGTGATCTAGCTCGTCGGGGCTCTCACAGGCTCCAACACAAGTGTCAAGAGCAATGGGGAATCCAGGGCAGCCCTGTCGTGTTCCTCTGCATATCGGGATCAGTGAGGAGTGACTGTTATTGACACGTACTCTGCTACTGGAGCTGTATTCAGTAATCTTATCCATTGCGTAAATGCTTGCAGCATCCCCATGCGATGCAGCACCTCAAACATAAACCCCCACTGTATAGGATCGAATGATTTGTCTGCATTTAGCAACACAGCCGCAGCCCTAACATTCGGGTTGAGTTGATGCAGCACGGCAAAGAGCGTTCACAGATTGTGTGTGGTAGAACGGTCTGGGACAAATTCCGATTGATCCGGAAGTACCAGTCCAGGAAACAGTGGTCGCACCCTGGACTCTATGATTTTTGTAATGATTTTCGTATCTATAATCAGAAGTGACAGCGGTCAATACAACTCGCATCTCGCTGGATGTTTGCCTGGTTTCAGTAGCATTATCACAAGTGCCTCCCTTAGGATTGGGGGGAGCAGTTTTTTCACATACGCTTCTGCATACATTTTATGTAAGTACGGTGGCAGCAGATTTGGTAGGTTTTGTAAAATTCACTAGGTAGCCCATCACTACCTGATGCCTTACCACCAGGCAAAGTTTGAATGGCCTCCTTCACCTCCTCAACTGTGATTGGTTGCATTAAAAAGTCACGTTGCCCAGGGACAACCAAGAGAGTGCTAGCTCCTCCAGATAGGTGTTTGTCTCGTCCCCAGTGGCTGCCTCGTGTGGTCCATATAATGCTGAATAGTACTCTACCAATTGGGATAGTATTTCAGGCATGCTATAGCATTTTGTCCTGTCCCAACGTTCTAGCTCTGTAATATTGTGCTCGCGGCACCCTGATCTTGGAGGCCAGACTACGGCCAGGTCTCCCACCCTCTCCGTAGGCTCTAGCCACCCAACGCATGGACATGTGTTTTATTTCTTGATATGCCGTCTCATTATATTCGGTAATCAGATCCCTAATTTCTGCCAGGGTTTCCATGCTTTGGTTCACCTCACATTGTCTTTCCAACCCCCCTAGTGTCTTCTCAATTGTCTGCATACTGGAAGGTAAATCTTTCAGTACACCCGCCTATGCACGCCCCCGTATCGTTGCTTTAAAAGCTTCTTTGAGAGTGCTCGCCCCCCTTCACAAATCCCTCATTTTCCATAAAATATTGAATAATAGCCTTCAGCACCCCCTCTCTGAAAATTGGATCCAGCAGTGATGTTGCCTGCAACCTCCACTGGAAAGGTTAGGCAGAGTGTGTGGGGACTGCCAGGTCTAGCACCACAGGTAAGTGATCCAATAGGGTTAGTGGAAGGTGGGCGATCTCTCTCACCCAGGTAGTTATGTCCCCAGATGTTAACCAGTAATACAGTCTGGACCTCTTTTTATGTACTGAGGAGACATGAGTACCCTCCCGTGCTAGGGGATGTTGTGCCCCCATATATCGACTAGCTTATGAGTGTTCATAATTTCATGTATTACTCATGCTGCCCTTTTCCCCTGCCACTTAGTCACCGCGTTATGATCTATGCTGGGATCTAAGTAGGTGTTTAGGTCCCCACCTCACAATATTATTTCGGGTTGCAGGGCGTAGAGTTTACTCTCTAATTGTCGATATAAATCAAGGTCGTCGACATTTTGCCTATATGTATTTACAACAGTAATTGGCGTTCCCCAGAGATTACCCTGTATTAGTGTAAAGCGGCCTGTATCGTCTGACTCCATATGAATAAGCGTAAAGAGTGTGCCCTTTTTTTAGTAATATAAGCACCCCCTGGAATACAAGGAATATGAGGATGCCGCCCTCACCACCGCCCATTTTGACCACACCCGCATTTCCCCCACTCTCGTGGGATGGGTCTCCTGCAGGAGTGCCAGTTGGGTGTGATGCCTATCTAAGTAGGCAAACATCTGTCTAATTGTTTTGGGTATATTCAACCCCCTGACATTCCAAGTCATAAGTCTAACCCTTCTATCATTTATCTTTCATAAACTGATCATGCACTCGTTTCTTCCCTTGATGTTCAAACATCCCTACGTGTGTGACAGATCTGCTTGAATGCTTGTGATGTACTTTGCGTGAAACTAACAGCAAATAATCTTCAGTCCCCCCTCCCACTTTAGCATCCCAATCATACCAAAGGCATTCCCAATATAACATAAAATCAAATAACTGTAGAATCATCCAGGTGTTACTGAGATTCCCCATTTTCATAAACCGTATTTACAACAAATATGGGTTATACCCTCATAGGAGCAGCCAGATGCCTTAAGTATCACCCGCCGCGCGGGGTGGCCGGAAATAATTTATAGTGGGTAAGTATCGACATGTTGTATAGCGTGTGCTGTCTACTTACTAGTGAGTATTTGTTGATCCATCCTCACTCCTTATGTATATTCTCATGCTTAGTGAACCCTATCAGTCATAAAAAACAAACTTATGACTATAATTCCATAAGTCACCTCCCAGCAGTACCCCGGTATATCCTACGTGCATTACAGCTCTAAGGCTTACATGCGGTACAATGCCATTCCCCACTGCAACCTTAATCGAATTACCTTCGACACATCACACAGTTTCGAGTCCACCTCATTTACTACATCTCCAGTCAGTTACAGCCGGGGTATGCAGTTAGTCGACCTGTTCCATCTACAGGAGGAGGAAATCAGCACTCTGAGAAGGAGCTAATGCCATCAGGTACCAGTAGTCTTTGCAAGAAGCTTGTCCAGTCCCTGTTTTGCTGACTTGCCAGTACAATTGTTATTCTGACTGTGTGGGAGAGGATGAGCATGGTGGGCTGGGCGAGTTTTGCTGCACATGCTTCAGGAATTCTGTAGCTGCTCCTGGTGCAGTGAAGAACTTTTGCTTGCCCTCATGTGTGATCCGAAGTCGAGCAGGATACAACATTGCATAGGGGATGTTGTAGAGCGAAATTTCTTCTTGACTGTTGCCTGTTGCAAACTCTCTGAGAACTGCCTGGACTGCAACAGTGAAATCTGGGATAAAGCCAATGTATCCCCTGATAGCTAATATTTTGTTTTTCCTGTGCCAGGCTCAGAACATTGTCACGATCACAGTAGTTTAAAGGCCTGGCTATGATAGGCCTCGGGGGGGTCCTGGCGGCGGTCTGGAGGCAAGTTATCTGTGCGCTCTCTCAATAATCAGGACCTGGGAGAGGTGCTCTGGGCCAAAGATTTCTTTTAGCATCGCTTCAATGTAGTCCTCCAGACGGCCCATGTTGGTGCTCTCTGGGACCCCCAAGATTTGGAGGTTGTTGCACCGAGAGTGTGCCTCCAAATCTTTGTTTTTGGCTTTTATAACTTCCAGGATCTTTTCCATGTCGCAGCATCTGCCCGACGTCTCGTGAGGCTCATCCTCCACTGAGGATATTCGCTGTTCTGCTAGGGTGAGACGCGGCGCCTGCTTATCCATCTTGGCAGCCATATTGTCCATTCGCAGAGTTAACGTGTCTATCTTGCAGTCTATGTCCTGAAGACTCTTCTGCATCACCAGCAATGTGGTTTCTAATAGGTGGGTGTACGGCTATCTGGCCTCCATCTTTGTGTCTAAATGCGCAGTTGAGGAGCGCGACGAACAGCGAGATTCAAAAGTTAATCTCGACTGTTGCTTATCAGTCTTGCCCATGTTTGCAGATTGCACAGTTCTAGTTGCAGGGGGGGTATTCTGTATAATAAATGCCGGGATATATCGTCCTGTGTTTAGCCCCTATGTACAAGAAAACAGGACGGTGATAACCACACCCCTCATGCGGCACACAACAATCTTCTACTCCACCAAGCGCTCTCACACCCCTTTCGTCAGTGTGGCAATGCTCAGGGTTCCCAGGCCCGCATTGATACTTCGCTCGTATCATAGGCCCCTCACTGCCAGTGATGCCGCACACTCACCGCTGGTTCCACCAAGCACTGATCGCCTTCACCTGAGATGGGTGGGGGGGAAGCCTCCATGTATCCCGGGCCTCGCGCCGTCAATCCAGAGCCCCAGCGAGGCCCCTTCACCGTTTTGTACCCCCTCCACCGCCATCACCTGTAGAGCTACTGATGTGGGGCATCTCCGCGCTGTTTCTCTTCAGGCCGCTTAGCAGGCACACAGTCTACCACTACTATTTCCGTTGCCGCATACTGAGCAGGTCACAGCCGCCTGGGTTGAAATTTCTAGCAGCCGCAGGCCCAATCGATGGACTCTCCCACTCCCACAGCACCGCATCAAGTCACCCACGGATCTCCTCCAGGCGGGTTGCACACCTAGGCAGGAGCATTCACTGGCCCGGCTGATTACTCGTCACTTGTGCTGAGGTTATGGGGGGGGGAAGCAACACCTGCTTCACCGCCTTTCCTCACTGTGTCACCACGTCCCCAACCGGCACTTCTGTCAGGGACTGTCCGGGATTCTGTCGGGAACACAGTCAGGGACTTGGGCATTGACTGGGAACTGGGTAGAAAATGTACACAGAAAGAGGAGTACAATGCTGCCCAGGATCCCCCAGGATGTTAGAGGAGAAAAGGGATCCAAAGGGGAAACCTGTACAAGTGAACAAGATGGCTAAGACTCGTTGATGGGCTCTCAAGAGGAAATTTAGCATTCAGAATAACTACACCCAGGATTGACATGCAGACATATATACATATAAATACACCCAAAAGAACATTAACAATAAAGGGAACGTGGGGTAAAACACTCGGGAGCTCCACACGGTAAGACTGAAACTCAATAAGTTGCTCACCCACAATTACTGTTACAGATACTGACTGCAAATACCCACATATAGGATATACATACAAAATCAGGGTCTGTGGAGCTGATACCTATGGTAATGTTATAAATGTAACTTAAAGACAATACTCACAGTGAAGAAGAAACACCACCTGGGTTGTCAGCTGTGCCCACGGATCCTGGCGATCAAACAGGAACATGCAAGACAGTATCAGCAAAGGGGTAGAACTAAATACAAGCACAATAGACAAGGACCTAGCAAGGAGGAGTGCTTAACAGGAAAAGAAGGAAATCACAGGACAAACTTGGCAGAAAGCAAGTAGCAAACATACAAGATAACAGAAGCAAGACAGCAGGAATAGAAAGACAGTAAACTTGGAACTGGAACCAAGGAAATGGGAAGAAAAGCAGGGACTGGAAAAGGATATACAGAAGGGGAGTCTACAAGGGTATACAAGAATAGTGCTGGTACAGCAATCAAGAAAACAAAGTTGCACTGAAGGCAGTGCTGGAGCAGGAACTAGAATTTAGCAATAGCTCAAGAGTCAAGGTAGCACTGCAGGCAGTGCTAGTTCAGGATCAAGGGAAACTTCTGCAGCTCAGGAACAAGGAATACTGAGTCTCAGGAGTCAAGGTAGCACTGCGGGCAGTGCTGATTCAGGAACAAAAAAAACAGCAGCAGCTCAGGAACAAGGAATAACTAAAACTCAGGAAACACTGGAAACAAAGATATCAAAAGCTCAGGAAGCACTGAAAACAAGGATATCAAAAGCTCAGGTAACAAAGGAAACAAGGATGAGTCTCTCTGGGACACAGCTACAATGACCAACCTTGGCCTGAAGAGAACTGGGGCTTAAAAGAGCTCACAGTAATCACATGCATCAGATGTTAGCAGGCTAGCAGCAGCCAGCCACAGGTGAGCAGAATTCCTCCAACCATCCTTGGCCTGCAGGGGTGTAAACGAAGCAATGAGCAGGGAATTCTAGGTAACAGTGTCAAACATTAGCAGGCTGGCTTCAAGCATCAGCAGGCTGGCTTTCACAAAAGCCGACATGGATTGGGAATGGATGTCAATTCCCAAATAGTGACCAAATGGATGGAAGTCAGGATGTGCATGCAGGGAGTATCTGGAAGCTTATTAAAACATAGGAAAGTGACACTATGCACCCTTCTGGCGGTAGGCACGAGAGTGCAGGGAGCGAATCATGCCACTTCAATGAGGGAGGCTGCTACTCAGTTGCTCTTCTCTCATTGCTTGCCCATCTGATGCAGGCCATATGTCTGCAGCTACTCCTCCAATCGCCACGCATGCACTCTGCACCAATGCAGCAATTCTCCGACCATGCGATACTGGAGACCCCACTCAAAGCCAATGCTCAGAAACAGTGCAGCGTTTGTGTCCAAGGTGTTGAAGCCAGGCTATCAAGCCTGTGGGACGTGACACCTCAGACTTCGTCGATGCCGCCCCAGGCCGCCATCTTGCTTCACTGTGAGTTGATTGCTTAGCGCCATGCAGCCCCGTGATTCTCCGCTGTCCCTTGCTTTTAGCATCACATTTCGAACTGCCCTTCCTCTTCTCCGCTGCTCTTCTATGTTCCATTATCTAATGCCTCTGATTAGTACCCATATCGTGGATTCCTGACGGATTACAGGTTCCGGGCAGCAGAGCTGCACTAAGGTACGGCTATCTTGCCGTGGGCACTCTAGCACCCCCAGCCCCACTCTCTTCAACATCTATATGGCCCTGCTTGCAGCCATTGTCAGGAACACGGACTCAACATCGTCTCCTTTGCCGATGACACCCAGCTGATTCTCTCCTTCACCAACGAACCCACCGTCGCCAAGACTAATTTCCACGACTGGATGAAGTCTGTCACCACCTGGATGAAGAACAGCTGCCTCAACTCAGAGAAGAACGAAGTCCTCATCATGGGCTCCACCCCCTCTACCTGGGATGACTTCTAGTGGCCCCCAGCACTTGGACCCCCCACACCCACAGGCTACGCACAAAACCTAGGCATCATCCTGGACTCCTCACTCACCATGAGCCGCCAGATCAACGCTGTCTCATCATCTTGCTTCCACACTCTACACCTGCTCCAAAAGATCTTCAAGTGGATCCCCACCATGTCCAGAAAGACGGTCACCCACGCGTTCATTGTCAAGGCTCTTACTGAGTTCTCTGCAGAAACAGCATGCAAGAAGAGAAGATCCCAACTTCCCCTTTCCACCTATTGTCCCAACGTTGTTAGAGCAACAATGGTAGATTGGGGGGAAGAGGAGAAAGGGAATATGAGAGAAAGAACAGGTCCAACGCTGTTTTCCTAGTCAAATGCTGGTGACTCAGATTGGCAGGAGTATTCCTAAAGAAGACAGAAAGGTCAAGGGTAAGATATATGCAAAACAGATCTTCAGTGAATACAATAAACAGTGTAAGAAACAGCTATGTAAATACCTTGGTAATTCCCCTCTTCCGTAGAACGACCCAATTGTTGGGGTAGCATATGGTGACACTATAAAGGGAGATGTATGTTAGTAACTTGTTCTCTGTTCCAACCCAAATATGATAAAAGGCAAAATACATTAGTTACACCCACCTGATTAATGTAAAAGCTCTCACAAAAAAGGGAAAAATAACTAAAGCGAAAACGCTAGCTAGCTGCTAGCATAGCCCCGTAAAATACCTAGAGTATTCCTTACTTCAGGAATTTTGTATTTAACAGAAACTCTTTATCTTTTCTAGGAACTCCATAAATGAATAGGATTAGGCAGATCTCCAAAAAGTGTAGGAAACAGCCCAGGCAAGTATTAAAAGAAACAATATTGTTGAGCACTAAACATATGCAGGAACTTAAACAAGTTAAGAGATCTAATCTCTTTTACAGGATTGCCGGACTCACACGCAACCAGGAAGTAAACCTTCCAACACACAACCAATGAGGAGAACGGGAAAACAAAGAGGTAACCTGCATGGTCGTTATTGAGAAGAACCAGGGCCCTGGAATTTCCTGCCCGCCACCTTTTCACCGCAACCACCGGGAAGACTTGAGGGAAGGCTTGGGAAGCGGAGACCACCAGAGAAGAATGGACCCAGTCACCGAACTAATCTCAGAAGGAGAGACCCGGAACACTGTAGATGCGCCGAGGAGGACGCCGTTGCCTAGAGCATCGAAGCTGCGCCGAAGAGGACATTGTTGCCTGGAGCACCGAAGCTGCGCTGAGGAGGACGCTGCCACAAGAAGCAGGTGAGTGAACTGGAAGTGGAGCAGGAACTAGGGAAACACTAGAACACAAAGCTTTCTAGTGTGAGGTCACAAGATATTTATATTTTCCTGCTGTGGCTAGTAGTGAGCCATGGCACACCTGACACTCATCAGCAGCAGAATTACTATGGCAACACACTCTACGCTGGCATCACCAAGAAACTCCTCAAAAAACTGCAGAACATTTAGAACGCCACCGCCAGACTCATACTCAACATCCCCTGCTGCAGTCACATGACTGGCTTCCAGTCAACAAAAGAATCACATTAAAGCTCCTCATGCTTGCATACAAAGCTCTACACAACACGGGCCCTGCGTACCTTAACCACCGCCCCGTATTCCACAGACCCACCAGAGACCTCCGCTCTGCCCAACTGACCTTGGACACCAACCCACGTATCTTAAGACCACGGCCGAAGGAAGATCCTTCTACCTCACAGCAAAGACCTGGAACACCCTGTTTCTCCACCTCAAGCAATCACCGTCACTGCCTCAATTCAGGAAGAACCTTAAGACCTGGCTCTTCGACTGAACCACAGCGCCTCCAGCGTACCAGCTGCCCCCGTGTAGTGTCTTGAGATCCTTACCGGTGAGTAGTCGTGCTTTACAAGTAACTTGATTGATTGATTGATTTTCCCTACCTTGGGACTTCATGAGGGCTGCAAAAAAAAAAAATATATATACATACATACATACACACACACACACACACACACACACACACACATATATATATATATATATATATATATTCTGCTCCACGTTGCCCCACAGACAAACACGCACTCGAGCGATGTTTGAGGAACAGCTCCTTTAATGGCAAAGATGCCTTCATGCACCGATGATTTTATCGCCTGACGCGTTTCAAAGCCATAGGGCTCCTTCCTCAGAGGCTTGACACATTAGCATTCACAGGCAAGCCGTTATTTAAACAATACCACGCCCCCAAATGAGCAAGGATTTCTGGATTATGTAGTTTGCCTGAAAAATTAAACCCTGTATGGGCGCTTTTCATTTTTGCAATTCATCAATACTAAAAGCCCTGCATGGGCCTCTGGGCAGGGGAGCATCCTAAATCCAAAACAAAGTTTCCACATAAGTGCCAGATTGAATATCCAGTCCGTGGCCCAATGTTATCGGGGTGGTGCGTGTCTCGCGGCCAGGGCTACCGCGTGTAATATTCTGCTCCAAGTTGCCCCACAGACAAACGCGCACTCGAGCGATGTTTGAGGAACAGTTCCTTTAATGGTAAAGATGCTTCCATGCACTGATTATTTCTCACAGCAATCTCATCGATTATCGCCTGACACGTTTCAAAGCCATAGGGCTCCTTCCTCAGAGGTTCGACACATTAGCATTCACAGGCAAGCCGTTATTTAAACAATACCACGCCCCCAAATGAGCAAGGATTTCTGGATCACGTAGTTTGCCTGAAAAATGAAACCCTGTATGGACGCTTTTCATTTCCGCTGTTCATCAATACTAAAAGCCCTGCGTGGGACTCTGTGCAGGGGAGCATCCTAAATCCAAAACAAAGTTCCCACATAAGTGCCAGATTGAATATCCAGTCCGTGGCCCAATGTTATCGGGGTGGTGCGTGTCTCGCGGCCAGGGCTGCCGCGTGTAATATTCTGCTCCAAGTTGCCCCACAGACAAACACGCACTCGAGCGATGTTTGAGGAACAGTTCCTTTAATGGTAAAGATGCTTCCATGCACCGATGATTTCTCACAGCAATGTCATCGATTATCGCCTGACAGGTTTCAAAGCCATAGGGCTCCTTCCTCAGAGGCTCAACACATTAGCATTCACAGGCAAGCCGTTATTTAAACAATACCATGCCCCCAAATGAGCAAGAATTTCTGGATCACGTAGTTTGCCTGAAAAATGAAACCCTGCGTGGACGCTTTTCATTTCCGCTGTTCATCAATACTAAAAGCCCTGCATGGGCCTCTGGGCAGGGGAGCATCCTAAATCCAAAACAAAGTTCCCACATAAGTGCCAGATTGAATATCCAGTCCGTGGCCCAATGTTATCGGGGTGGTGCGTGTCTCGCGGCCAGGGCTGCCGCGTGTAATATTCTGCTCCAAGTTGCCCCACAGACAAACACGCACTCGAGCGATGTTTGAGGAACAGTTCCTTTAATGGTAAAGATGCTTCCATGCACCGATGATTTCTCACAGCAATGTCATCGATTATCGCCTGACACGTTTCAAAGCCATAGGGCTCCTTCCTCAGAGGCTCGACACATTAGCATTCACAGGCAAGCCGTTATTTAAACAATACCACGCCCCCAAATGAGCAAGAATTTCTGGATCACGTAGTTTGCCTGAAAAATTAAACCCTGTATGGACACTTTTCATTTCCGCTGTTCATCAATACTAAAAGCCCTGCGTGGGACTCTGTGCAGGGGAGCATCCTAAATCCAAAACAAAGTTCCCACATAAGTGCCAGATTGAATATCCAGTTCATGGCCCCCTGTAATTGGGGTGGTGCGTGTCTCGCGGCCAGGGCTGCCGCGTGTAATATTCTGCTCCAAGTTGCCTCACAGACAAATACGCACTCATGCGATGTTCGAGGAACAGTTCCTTTAATGGTAAAGATGCTTCCATGCACCGATGATTTCTCACAGCAATGTCATCGATTATCGCCTGACGTGTTTCAAAGCCATAGGGCTCCTTCCTCAGAGGCTCGACACATTAGCATTCACAGGCAAGCCGTTATTTAAACAATACCACGCCCCTAAATGAGCAAGGATTTCTGGATCACGTAGTTTGCCTGACAAATGAAACCCTGTATGGACGCTTTTCATTTCCGCTGTTCTTCAATACTAAAAGCCCTGCATGGACCTCTGGGCAGGGGAGCATCCTAAATCCAAAACAAAGTTCCCACATATGTGCCAGATTGCATATCCAGTCTGTGGCCCAATGTTATCGGGGTGGTGCGTGTCTCGCGGCCAGTGCTGCCACGTGTAATATTCTGCTCCAAGTTGCCTCACAGACAAATACGCACTCAAGCGATTTTCGAGGAACAGTTCCTTTAATGGTAAAGATGCTTCCATGCACCGATGATTTCTTACACCAATGTCGTCCATTATCGCTTGACGCGTTTCAAAGCCATAGGGCTCCTTCCTCAGAGGCTCGACACATTAGCATTCACAGGCAAGTCGTTATTTAAACAATACAATGGCCCCAAATGAGCAAGGATTTCTGGATCACATAGTTTGCCTGAACAATTAAACCCTGTATGGGTTCTTTTCATTTCTGCTGTTCATCAATACTAAAAGCCCTGCATGGGCCTCTGTGCAGGGGAGCATCCTAAATCCAAAACAAAGTTCCCAAATAAGGGCCAGATTGAATATCCAGTCAGTGGCCCCCTGTTATCCGGTTGGTGCGTGTCTCGTGGCCAGGGCTGCTGTGTGTAATATTCTGCTCGAAGTTGCCCCACAGACAAACACGCACTCGAGCGATGTTTGAGGAACAGTTCCTTTAATGGTATATTACACACGGCAGCCCTGGCTGCAAGACACGCACCACCCCAATAACAGGGGGCCACGGACTGGATATTCAATCTGGCCCTTATTTGGGAACGTTGTTTTGGAATCCATCTTAAGTATATGTACTGGGTACTGGTCATTACGAGTTCCCAGCTACATGATGGATTTATTTAAACCTATGGTGTTTGATATCAAATACCTTGTATTAATAAAACAGTATTGTTGCCAGTACTATATTTATTATTACATGCACCCATAGGGCACCTTAGTGGTGCCCCCTGAAAAACCTACCAGTATCTAGTGTGCTGGATGACTGGTATCGTCCAGCCTGCCACCACAGACAAGTTTCTGACCCCCTGCAAGTGAGAGCCCATGCTCTCTGAGGGCAGAAACAATGCCTGCTCCGAAGGAAGGTGTTCACACCTCCTCCAGCAGGATGGCTAGTGATTTAGCAAATCAATGCCTGGGGCTTCAAAGCCCCTGCTGCCTTTGATATGCGACCCCAGCTTTCCTCAGAACTGGGAGATGCCACCCCCTGCCCTGAGGCCAATTTAGCATCAGGACAGGCAGGAAATAAGCTATGCAGTAGGCATGTTGCATCTCCAGGCTAGTCACATTCCTAAGGTGGGCTACCTGATGTGCTCCACGAAAGAAGGATTCCACCATTTTGTTCGTGGTGGAATTAGAAACTCTGGGACAGGGTTATGCCTACTCCCCATAGGAAGTGTTCATATAGGGGGTGTAATGGCCCCAGAAGTAAGTAACCCATTGGTAACAACCCTTCACTCCCCTTAATGCCCCCAAATTCAGTATTTAGGTGGCCCCCTGACAACAGGAACTTAGATTTGTCTGTCTGAAAGAAGAAGGACAAAGAAGCACCTAAGATATGAGAACTGTGGACCAGCATCAACCTTGGCGCAAAACCCTGCCTGACTTTTGCTATCCTGACAAGCACCGACCCTGGCTCGTCCAGAAGCGGAGCAGCCTCCTCAAACCCTTGGAGGTCTGTCCAGCACTTCCTTGACCAAGCAACATCTCCTTTGGAGTGGAATAGCCACTCCCTTGCACCAGCAGTCATCGACTGAAGCTGCCTGGTACACCGATCTGTCGATCCATGTGATCACCCAGTTGAAAGCACCAAGGCTTGTTTGTGTTCAGTCAGAACCAGTGGTTGAAGTGGGCAGGATCGTTAGAACACGACTTGCCCCTACATCTTTAATCCAATTGATTTTGTTCCTCTCCTTTTTGTTATTTTAATCATGCGTCCCAGGTTGGCAGAAATAGCCAAGGCCTACAGATACGGCTTGGCGTTCGTGGCTGTTGGGGGACGGGCGGGTGGTTTGAGAAGGAAAAGGACTCTGTCTTGTCCTTCTTGCCCAGAGAAGAAAAGGACAGTGTCTACTTCTGCTCTGCAGCTGCCCCCTCTTTCTTTCTCTTCTTCCCTCACTTTCTGTCTCGCTCCTCCTCATCTTCTGAAAACCATGACTTCAAGAAACGGTTCTCACCTTCTCTTTCCTCCTTTAGTTTATTTGTTCCCCTGTGAAATGGATCAGATAAGAAAAACTCTTTTGCTGGAAATGTCCGTTTTATTGACATTCTTATTTTCCAAAGTGCAGCCTCATGAACAAAAGGTTCAAAATATGAAATATAAATAAATAACTAAATAAAGCAAGACAGAGTGGTTGCAAAGAGGCCAGATTGATTTTATTCACACCCAAATACATTGGCATCACTTTACAGAGTTTGTCAGTGAGGCGCTACTTTCGTTTTCTTGTCTTTCTTTGAACAGCATTGTTTTTCCCGGGGGTAAGTCCACCATTCCTGGAGGTACTGCAATACCTGGTTGAAGGGTGGATTGAAAAACAAAATGTGTACCATGGCTCTGTGGTCATGGATGTGGGCTTTTTAAACCATACTGCTTACGTTTAATAAGCATATAGGCAATGGACATTGAAATGGGTCCCTTCCGAGCCCTGTAGTCATGTCCTTAACTTTTCAGGCAAAAACACTCATTGATTTATGAATAGCGAGTGTAAAACCGTTAAGGTTACCATGTAGTTCCTACTTTCATTTCACGTGCTTTACTTAATCTTGCGTTCCCTATGAGTGTTTGCTTTTTCCAGGATGTTAGTACCCTTTTTTAGGCAGCATTTTGCTCTTGTCTAGTGCGCAATTTGAATTGAGTTGCATCCAGGTGTTTATAGCGGGACACAATTGGGTTATATCTGAAGGCAGTGCAAGTTTCTCTCAGTGGGGCAGTATGGTGTTCTGTGGGGAAGAGAATGTGGTACTATGGTCGGGCAGAGCTGCCGAATTTGGAACTGGGGTGGTTAGGTTCAGCCTTCAAGACCTTCCCCCAGACCACTCTCCTGAGGTAGCACATTCCCATGCTAGACCTTAGAAAGCCCTGAAAGACCTTATAAGCTCTGGTGTGTTAGCACCAGCAGGTGGACCTTAATGGTGGCAAATGTGGGTTAACCTTGAAGGCCTGTCCACCACCATCCATACTGAAGTTCACATCCAGTCTTGCGGGCAGGCCGGTGAAGCAGCACACCCTAGAGCAACGGTGACTCTACCACTGAGATCACAGGTCCCCTGAGAAGGGCCAGCTCTAGGGCAGTTCAACCAGTGTGACCGCAACCGACGCTGTCTTTGGGTAGGGCGACATGTTTGCAAGTATTGTCAGGATTCCAGCCGGGTAGCGCCTACTGAATCAGGGAGTGAACTACAACTCCCATAAAGCCATGTGGAGGAGGGGCCTTTAAATCGGCACGTACGGCGCGCACAGGTGTGCGTAATTTTGTTGCATCCTTCGGCGTCTCTCGCGGCTGCGAGAGTGGTGTGCTGCCAACTGAAGTCCTTCGTGTTTGCTTTCCTTTTGGACCTGCGCTACTGAGCGTATTCTTTGTTCCCGATCCCGGACCCTGTCGAAGCTGCCTTCAGGTCGGGTGAGTGCTTCGGGAAGTTTCCTGGAGTCTGTTTCTTTGTAGAGTGGAATGCTGTGGTGAGGATTAACCACGCATTGCTGTGTCTACTCGTTATTATCGTATCTGGTGTGTTGTGCTCTGCTGGTGTAGAGCAGGTGTGTTCAGGAGTAGAGCGGAATGCTGTGGTGAGGGTTAACCACGCATTACCGTGTCTACGCGCGATTATTGTGACAATTGGAAGGAGCTCGGCTGGATCAGAACATGAGTGTTCAAACATAGAGCGGAATGCTGTGGTGAGGATTACCACGCATTACCGTATCTATTGTTAAATTAGAGCGGAAGTCAGTGGTATAGGATTTACCACGTCTTACCGTTTCTGGCTCTTACATCGTGGTTTTTTTATATTTAATGTTGTACTCTCTATTTTTACCTGGAGCTGACATTTGAAACCTTGGTGATTTTGACTTTACACGATATGCACTGTTTTCCCATTGGTATCAGATCTCTATATTTCTTCCTAAGATTTCTGGCAAGTGAGAATTATCCTTGCACCGTATTGAAACCCTAGACTCTTCCTCACCTTGATTTTCCTTTGTGGGTTACCTTGAGATTGTGTGCATTATAGAATCTGGTATGTGTGTAGATTGCCTACAGTAATATATTGAGGGTAAGGTAGGAAGGCTACATGTCTAATGTATGACTTTATACTTTGTAGATTACATATATGGAGAGGAAGTTTTCCCTATGTTGACGATCTATGTGGGAGTCCTGTCAGACACCAAGGTATATAAGAGTGTTTAGCGAGAACATATGAGAGTAGGATATTATTGTTTGTTCTTTCATCGTGATTATCTTTTGTCTTACAGGATCTCTTCCCCCGCTGTTCCCTTCCTCTCCTTCCCTCGCCTGATCGCCCTAATACTCTGTAGTTGTAATTCAGTGTTGGGGATGTCAGGAGGTGGACCCCTTATTGCTTCAACTGGATCCTGAGGAGTTTGATCTCAGGAGAAAGAGATCACTGACAAGTATATTATGGTTTTAAAAGGGCTTGCTGCCTCCATCCAGCCTGGCAGCAATTTTTGGCAACAGTAAAAAAAAAGCATGATAGCTCTGGTGATTAATGTTCTTCCTAGAGAGAGATCGGAGTTTTGTCAAGTGGAAGTTTTGACGCGTGGAAAGGTAGCACAGAGGATTAATGTGCCTGCTGCAAAGACCATGTACCATGCAGATCACAAAGTGCACATAATGTAAATAGGTCATTGGGTTACTGTTTTGTCAGAGAGATCCTTTTGTTACTTGCAGTTTATAAGTTTCCTAACATAGAACAGTGAACTATTAACTATCATCTAAGAACTGCATGCAAACTGCAAGGTATAAATTAGAGCATTGTGGGGTTTTCCCCCAGTATGATTATCCTAATGCTGCAAAAGGTGTTCACTTGGATAGAAATCAATTCTGATTATGAAAGAGAACCTCCAACCATGGTATTAAGTTTTAAAATCTGGGTTTGTGTTTCTCCAGACCAATCACTATTAAACTATAATGCCTACTATTATGGTTGCTATGTGACTCCTACACCTTGTAGTCCTTGGTCTTAGGTAAAATTTCCTATACAGTGATTTACACATGTATAATTGATTGTCTCTGTGTAATGCGCGTAATGTAAATTGCTCTCACACCCTACACTGGTATGAGTGGCGCTGTAAATCAAATTAAATGCATCTGAGAGAGAGTGTGGTTATGGCGACTTGAGGGCCACTTTCAAAGGGTGGTAGTGAGGGAATCCATAAGGGTGGTAGTGAGGGAATCCGTGGTGGAGGTGGTCATTGGGGGGGCACCAATAAATGTTGAAAGTATGATGATACCACGCTAACCAAGACAACGCGGTATTTTACATCGCTGTTTTGACAACGCAAGTCGTTTCATCGACTTGCGTCGGAGGGCGCTGGATTTAGGAATAGTGTGAATTACTATTCCAACTCCAGTCTACGTACAGTAGGGAAGGTGTTGGAATAGTAATTCACACTATTCCTTAGTCTAGGGCGCCCTCCAGTGCAAGTCGACGTAATGACTTGCGTTGTTAAAACCACGATGTAACCATTACGCGTTGTAATGGTTGCGTGGAAAAGGATGTTTCCTATAAATGTTGCACCAGGCACCACCAGCGCTTGAGGCCAGTCCGCCTCACCCATTGGTACCTTCATTGGCCTTGTTTCAGCAGTAGTAGCTGCAACTCATCAGGGATCAGCAATGCAGGATTTGCATGCACACAAAAATAAGTTTACAAACTTCACAGTCTCTCTGCTTCATGCACAAGTACTTTTAACATGACAGTCTCTCTGCTTCATGCACAAGTACTTTTAACATGTACTACCTGCTTTGGGGCCACTGGAATTATGCAGCACAGGAGGACACAATTATGCTACAGTGTTGTCTAAATTATGCAGCAAAGAAAAGGTTGCAGCGTAATGCAGTATATTTTCTGATACTTTATCATTTTTACATTTTTACACATGCTAACAGTCTCTGGAAAGAGTTTGCCTTATTAGTACCAGTTTGACATACAAATGCAGCAGTGAGAAAGGTGATAAGTCAGCCTTGCAAAGGGCCGTCCACTTCGCAGCAACACAAGTTACATATTTTAGTAACTTTTGATCCATTTGAGCTACAAACAATTTAATAGTTAAAATTGTCAGATTATGCAGCAGATGTATTATGTGTCAAATGTGGCAGAGACATAATTATATAGAAAACATTCGCAAACTAGGATATGTTGCCATTCATTATTTGAAGTGCTCTTTTGGAAAAAGGGAGAAGTGTTGATGACAGAAACTGCATGGCTCAGAGACACATGGTTTGTGATTCCACTTTTAAGCGTATTTGGGACATTCTGTGATTGAACACATATCCCACTTTGTTAATGTATTTTAAACTCATAAAAAATCCTTAAATAATCATGTGTATCTATTGGTTGAATTAAATAACATATTTAGCTGTAACTGGTCAGTCAAATGACAAACAAATACTAAAAATTGGGATGTTTTGCATATTCTAGCCAGACATCTGACTTCGCCCACTGTTCCAATGCTCGGGTTATTCCCGCCCTCTGATCCTCCGCCCACAGTTCCCCTACTATTTTTTCCCCACTTCGACCACTGATTTGAACTATGATGCACTACTTAGAAATACTAATAAAAACACTAATGAAAAAATGGGATGGACTCCCAATATCCATATTTAGCAGATTCAATTTAATCAAAATGACTATAATGCTGACATTTTTATATCTGTTTTGCTCCATTCCAATATATATATTCCTCTAACTTTTTTAAAGATGTGGATGTTTCACGTTTTTTCAAGGTTTATAAGAAGGTCTGTCGTGCTGCTAAATTTCTTACAACATCCAGAGGAGAAGGTGGATGAGCCCTGCCCGATTTCCAATTTTGCTACCAGGCTGTCACTGCGAAGAGACTAGCCAATTTGCTTCTTCCTTTGAGAATAGTCTATGCCACTAATATATATTCAGTATGCCTAGGTGTCAACAGCTGGAGATGGTTACATCGCCATTCCGATCTCAGCTACTACAAGCGAGTTAAGTTCAAGATAGTTAGGGATGCCAGCAGAGTTTGGCTACGATGATTCAAAATTTGTAATACTCCATCACTTAGTCGGTATGCACTCATTGGGACAGAAACATATCTACCTGAACTTTTTTATGATGACATGGCACACAAATGGGCCGGCAAGGGCATTGTGCAATAAGCTACCTTTACAAGCACCAGCATATTCAGTCTTACAAGGACCTTAGCCATGAATATCGCCCTTCGAAAGGAGGATTTTTTTTTTAAATATGCCCAAATGAGGCACTATTTAATGAAAACTACAATATTGATGGATAACTTGAAAACTTGCTGATACTGAAAAACGCAGCCAATATAACAGTTAAAAATGTATATACTTCCTTGAAAACCAGCAGCTAGCGGAGAAATGGTCTCTGGCAATACATCCCCCCATAACAATTACTGAAAAGTTTCAATCAAGCCAATAAATATTTACTTGCAGCTTATTAATGCAGCTAAATAAAACAATATATCAATTAAGTTTTACCCCCAGTAGTTACATTCTTGGAACTAAAATGTAAACTCTAGATGTCTTACGGAACAGGTGGAGGAGATACACATATTTTCTACGTGTCCAAAGTTTAGGGAATTATGTGGCTTTATAGGGAGTGAGTTAACTGGCAACATAGATAATAGGATTAAATTCAGTACTTCGTTTATTCAGAGAGATCCTTTTGTTACTTGCAGTTTATAAGTTTCCTAACATAGAACAGTGAACTATTAACTATCATCTAAGAACTGCATGCAAACTGCAAGGTATAAATTAGAGCATTGTGGGGTTTTCCCCCAGTATGATTATCCTAATGCTGCAAAAGGTGTTCACTTGGATAGAAATCAATTCTGATTATGAAAGAGAACCTCCAACCATGGTATTAAGTTTTAAAATCTGGGTTTGTGTTTCTCCAGACCAATCACTATTAAACTATAATGCCTACTATTATGGTTGCTATGTGACTCCTACACCTTGTAGTCCTTGGTCTTAGGTAAAATTTCCTATACAGTGATTTACACATGTATAATTGATTGTCTCTGTGTAATGCGCGTAATGTAAATTGCTCTCACACCCTACACTGGTATGAGTGGCGCTGTAAATCAAATTAAATGCATCTGAGAGAGAGTGTGGTTATGGCGACTTGAGGGCCACTTTCAGAGGGTGGTAGTGAGGGAATCCATAAGGGTGGTAGTGAGGGAATCCGTGGTGGAGGTGGTCATTGGGGGGGCACCAATAAATGTTGAAAGTATGATGATACCACGCTAACCAAGACAACGCGGTATTTTACATCGCTGTTTTGACAACGCAAGTCGTTTCATCGACTTGCGTTATAGGGCGCTGGATTTAGGAATAGTGTGAATTACTATTCCAACTCCAGTCTACGTACAGTAGGGAAGGTGTTGGAATAGTAATTCACACTATTCCTTAGTCTAGGGCGCCCTCCAGTGCAAGTCGACGTAATGACTTGCGTTGTTAAAACCACGATGTAACCATTACGCGTTGTAATGGTTGCGTGGAAAAGGATGTTTCCTATAAATGTTGCACCAGGCACCACCAGCGCTTGAGGCCAGTCCGCCTCACCCATTGGTACCTTCATTGGCCTTGTTTCAGCAGTAGTAGCTGCAACTCATCAGGGATCAGCAATGCAGGATTTGCATGCACACAAAAATAAGTTTACAAACTTCACAGTCTCTCTGCTTCATGCACAAGTACTTTTAACATGACAGTCTCTCTGCTTCATGCACAAGTACTTTTAACATGTACTACCTGCTTTGGGGCCACTGGAATTATGCAGCACAGGAGGACACAATTATGCTACAGTGTTGTCTAAATTATGCAGCAAAGAAAAGGTTGCAGCGTAATGCAGTATATTTTCTGATACTTTATCATTTTTACATTTTTACACATGCTAACAGTCTCTGGAAAGAGTTTGCCTTATTAGTACCAGTTTGACATACAAATGCAGCAGTGAGAAAGGTGATAAGTCAGCCTTGCAAAGGGCCGTCCACTTCGCAGCAACACAAGTTACATATTTTAGTAACTTTTGATCCATTTGAGCTACAAACAATTTAATAGTTAAAATTGTCAGATTATGCAGCAGATGTATTATGTGTCAAATGTGGCAGAGACATAATTATATAGAAAACATTCGCAAACTAGGATATGTTGCCATTCATTATTTGAAGTGCTCTTTTGGAAAAAGGGAGAAGTGTTGATGACAGAAACTGCATGGCTCAGAGACAAATGGTTTGTGATTCCACTTTTAAGCGTATTTGGGACATTCTGTGATTGAACACATATCCCACTTTGTTAATGTATTTTAAACTCATAAAAAATCCTTAAATAATCATGTGTATCTATTGGTTGAATTAAATAACATATTTAGCTGTAACTGGTCAGTCAAATGACAAACAAATACTAAAAATTGGGATGTTTTGCATATTCTAGCCAGACATCTGACTTCGCCCACTGTTCCAATGCTCGGGTTATTCCCGCCCTCTGATCCTCCGCCCACAGTTCCCCTACTATTTTTTCCCCACTTCGACCACTGATTTGAACTATGATGCACTACTTAGAAATACTAATAAAAACACTAATGAAAAAATGGGATGGACTCCCAATATCCATATTTAGCAGATTCAATTTAATCAAAATGACTATAATGCTGACATTTTTATATCTGTTTTGCTCCATTCCAATATATATATTCCTCTAACTTTTTTAAAGATGTGGATGTTTCACGTTTTTTCAAGGTTTATAAGAAGGTCTGTCGTGCTGCTAAATTTCTTACAACATCCAGAGGAGAAGGTGGATGAGCCCTGCCCGATTTCCAATTTTGCTACCAGGCTGTCACTGCGAAGAGACTAGCCAATTTGCTTCTTCCTTTGAGAATAGTCTATGCCACTAATATATATTCAGTATGCCTAGGTGTCAACAGCTGGAGATGGTTACATCGCCATTCCGATCTCAGCTACTACAAGCGAGTTAAGTTCAAGATAGTTAGGGATGCCAGCAGAGTTTGGCTACGATGATTCAAAATTTGTAATACTCCATCACTTAGTCGGTATGCACTCATTGGGACAGAAACATATCTACCTGAACTTTTTTATGATGACATGGCACACAAATGGGCCGGCAAGGCATTGTGCAATAAGCTACCTTTACAAGCACCAGCATATTCAGTCTTACAAGGACCTTAGCCATGAATATCGCCCTTCGAAAGGAGGATTTTTTTTTTTAAATATGCCCAAATGAGGCACTATTTAATGAAAACTACAATATTGATGGATAACTTGAAAACTTGCTGATACTGAAAAACGCAGCCAATATAACAGTTAAAAATGTATATACTTCCTTGAAAACCAGCAGCTAGCGGAGAAATGGTCTCTGGCAATACATCCCCCCATAACAATTACTGAAAAGTTTCAATCAAGCCAATAAATATTTACTTGCAGCTTATTAATGCAGCTAAATAAAACAATATATCAATTAAGTTTTACCCCCAGTAGTTACATTCTTGGAACTAAAATGTAAACTCTAGATGTCTTACGGAACAGGTGGAGGAGATACACATATTTTCTACGTGTCCAAAGTTTAGGGAATTATGTGGCTTTATAGGGAGTGAGTTAACTGGCAACATAGATAATAGGATTAAATTCAGTACTTCGTTTATTAGGAGCAGATATTGAGCAGTTTAAACCGTCTGCTAATGTAGCCTTGTGTTTTGTGATCCCCCCCAAATATTTATACTGGTGGCAAAAGATGCTTTTTATTTAGGGAATTGAAACTGCACTCTACAAGGCAAAAAGTACAGCATGAAATAAGAGGCAAGTTTAACTCACAGTCTCAGCTGAGTCTATACTTTGCACATGCGTGTCCTTCTAATTTTTCTTTTTTTTTCTGGACCAATTCCTTAATATGGCAATTTTTGTTCTGTAAATGCTCACCCTGTTTTCCCTAATAAAGGAATAAAAAATAATTGTCACACACAATGATAATTCTTTTCCAACAATGATAACACATTCACTATTATCTTCCAGCTCCACTGCTTCAGCCAGTCTAAAATCCCTAATTCAAGATCCAAACTAAGATTTGATTGGACTCCCCAGATGTTTCCCCATCCTCTATTCCCCATGATAATGTTTTATATACACACAACACTCTTTTCATACAAGTCCACACTCTTTGCCCTTTACTGCTATGGAATGTGTTCCTGTTCTAATTTCTCTATAGCATCTGTAGTGATATTTAAAGCTGCATCTAAAAGTAAAGATAGCTGTTCGATAGCTTGTAAATCCTTGTATGTCCCTAATGGGCCTATCAATAGGGCAATGTGTTTTTCTCCTGCCCACACAAACCCCTACACATTACCCATGTTCCCTTCAGGCCAGGGTCCTACTTGCTGAACTCTAGGATTCATACTACCCAAATAATAGGCTCCTTCCCAGTTTGGGGGAGCCATCTATGAGCTTGATTGCCAGAAAGATAATATATTCCCCTTGGAAACAATTTTCCTGTTTCCACAAATCGTTGTCAAAGTCAGTCTTGAGAAGCGAGATAGCTGACACCAAACATGCTTCCATCTTTCGCCATTGTTCTTTTTGTCCCTCAACGGTCCCACCTGCAATACGGTTGAAAGTCAGTATTAGACCTTTGGTATTGTCACAATTAGTTTGCTCTACATAAATTCCAGTTCCTCCTATTTCCTTTCATCCAAGCAATAGCTTCTTCTCCTTCTTTCATGGCATTCCTATAGCTGTCCACCTTTCTCCTTCACCCGTGGCAAAATAGCTGAACACCCAACATTCCGTAGCATTCGGCTGCTGTCTATATTCACATAACATCCACAAAATTACTTAATGCTTCTATTCGACAGGAACAAGTCTATAAGGAGGAAATTACACAGGATCTAATTTGCCATAAAGCAACACTGAGATATTTGCCCCGGTCCTTGCGCTACAATTCTCTCGTGCTGACGGTCTTTCTCACTCCCTGGGGCAGAACGAGCACCTTCTGTCTTGGAGTCTCTGGAGTAGCCTTGTGAGTCCATGGTGAATAACGGGGTGAACCTGGCTAAAGTGTACCTCACTTATACGTGTCCCACTGTCTAACTTCTCATTCTATAGATTTAGCAGTGATATGTGTAGGAGAGTAGGATCTGCTTCACATGGGTACCCCCACTCTTTGCTGGTGTTTCACTATTTTTCGTCCTTAGTCTGGCTGTGGCCCTGCTAATCAGGACCCCAGCCTAGTTGCTTCCACTCACTGTGGTATAGGCTACCTATATCAAGTTCAAATTTTCTTTATTCGATATGTAAAAACAGTATCATAAAAAGTACAATACAGATCATAATTAAAATATCATAAAAATATCATAAAACTTTAAAAGAAAAAAAATGCGGTAGGCATAATTTCAATGTTATGGCAGCCCTCATCAAATTCATTTAGGAAAAAGAAATACATGATATACATGAAAACTTTTATCATCTAAGGCTGCATAGATACCCTTATTCTCACAATCACTTTCAAATAGAAAGAAACCACAGCGATGGCCAATGGGTTATCCAGTGTTTTCAATTTGTAATAAGTTGCCCTACAGGAACGTAATCCCCATGATTTAAGCAGTGGTTTCAAATAAATGACCCTTGGCAGTTGGTAAAACTTACAAAACAAAATGCAGTGAATGTTGGATTGTGATGACAGGCCATCAAATGGACATTTCTCCAAATTTCTGGACCAACAATTCTGGTTGGGAAATGTTAACAGTCTGAAAAAGGTATCGGTACGGAAACGAGTCACAAGCATACGGATGAAAGGGGATGGAATTAAGGATAAATATTGCTGCATCCCTTCATTAATAGTAGAATGTTGATACTCCACAACCGTACACTTAGATTTTTCAAGGGACCAGCGTCGATTAGACAGATGGGTAGCGACTAATCGTTTTAATGTGCCTCTAGATATTTTGTTCAAGGCGGAGGGGTCAGTAAAAAATTCTGGATGCCCTATATCAAGTGACAGGTTTCTAATATAATTCAACCATTTAATATTATCAACCTCATTCAGACTGAGACAGTCGATAATAATTTCCCTGTTGAAGTGTGTTTCATGCGTAGTCCAGACTTTGTGCCATAAAATGATAGGAGAGGATTTTATAATGTCCGTGACATACGCCAGGCCAAGTTCATTATGCATTGCATATGTTGAAGTGCCGCATGGGGTAGCCAAAAGATAGCGCAGAAATGAATTCTCTGAGCGCTGGATGTGATCAGCCTGCTCGATTCCCCAGATCCCAGATCCATATGTGCCAGTCGAGACACACTTGGCCCCATAGATCTGTAATAGGGGGTTAATCGGGCGTCCCCCTAGTTTTTTCGAGAAATTAGTCAGTGCGCCTAAAGCTTTGGAGAATGCAGCTCCTCTGGCTTGGGTGGCAGCCCGCCAGGTGCCCTTCTTGTCAAAAATAATGCCCAGGTAAGGGAACCTGTCAACGCTTTCCAACTTGCTGCCATTTATAAAAATGGAACATGATTTATTTCCGATTTCTAGGCCACAGGACATGGTAAAGGTTTTAGAGGCGTTGATTTTTAAACCTCTCTGTGACATAAAGTCAGTGAAATCTTTTACTGCCCTTTGAAGCCCCATGCGAGTCTGTGACATTATTGCTGCGTCGTCCGCATAAAGAAGTATAGGTATGGGTTTCCCGTTTATGGTAGGATAATCGTGATAGTTTCTATTGAGGTAATGGCCGACAGAGTTTATATAAAGGGTAAAAAGCAGAGGGGCTAAAATGCATCCCTGCCTTACACCTCTCTTAATATAAAACCTGTCGGAACACTCTCCTCGTCTACCATATCTGACACGTGCTGATGCTCCCCTATAAAGCTCTTTGATAAATTCAAGAATGGGGGGCTCTATGCCAATCTCAGCAAGGGATTCCCATAAAAGCTCGTGATCGACGCAGTCAAATGCGGAGCTAAGGTCTACAAAAGTCACAAAAAGGTTCCCTTTTTTTGCCTGGGTGTACTTGGCAATTATGAGGGTCAGATTTAAGCCTTGCTCGATTGTACCTCTACCCTGTCTGAAGCCATATTGTAAATTGGAAATTATGTCTTGCTCGCCCAGCCAGTCGTGAATTTTGTTTAAGATAATTCGCCCTGCGACTTTCATTAAAGAGTCAAGCAGTGAGATAGGGCGGTAATTAGAAGGGTTATTCCTATCTCCTTTCTTAAAAATCGGCACTACAACCGCCTCAGGCCATGTATCAATAAAACCTATAGTATTCAAAGAATTTAGTACATTAGTGAGCAGGGGAGCCCCCAGGTCCAACTGTGATTTAAAAACATCGATTGGTACACAGTCAGGACCAGGAGCCTTCCCAGAAGGACTTTCTGTCAGTGCCACAAGTACCTCGGCACAATCGAAAGTAAGATCCAAAGGAAAAAGACTAGAAACATTCAGCTCTTGGTAAGAGTTAGAATAAGTATCCAAGGTACCCATGTGCGCTCTGGGATCTGAGAGATCGTATAAGGTGCCAAAATGGTTGACCCAGGTTTCAGCGGTTATAGCCATATCGATTATTGTTGACTGGGTACACTGGAAAAAAGGTGCATTTACTGCTTTCCAGAAGGCAGTACTGTCCCTATTACTAGAAGCTTCCTGCAAGGTTAACCAAGCCTCTGCTTTCAGCTGTTTTTTTCTGTTCTGGCAGGCTGCGCGATAATTTTGTCTGGCCTGCCGTATTTCTGATTGGTTTCTTGGGTTAGTTTTTAAAGTAATTTTTAAATGTTTCAGGGCTTTTGAGCAGGTCCTGTTAAACCAACCTAAGCTACCTTGTGAAATTTTCCTTGGAGCTCGTGAAAGTAATTTTTTAATCTCCGATGAAATAACGGAGAAAGAGTGTCTAATTGCCTGGGGGCTTTCTATAGTAGACAGACATATCTGTATGTGCTCATATGTATTATTTACCAGAGAGTTGAGAAAAACAGGGGGGACTACTTTATCCCATTTTAAGTAGAACCCCGTGGTAGTATCCAGGTTAAGTGGTGGGGTATGGGACGGGTTCACCCTTGCGTCAGCGTTAATAGGTGAGGTTAAATTTAAAGTCGCCGCTATTGGATAGTGATCGCTGATAACACAATCAAGTGTCTCCCAGTTTAATATGATCTCTGAGTACCTGGAGGATAGCAAGATATAATCAATTACAGAGTGGCAACCTCTCCCATTATAAGTTGGTTTGAAGCACTTTGGTGGAGAACACAACTCATTCATATAAGATAAGTTGAAATGGGATGTTAGGCCATTTAAGAGGTCTCCTAGTTTAGTGTGCGAGAAATGGGTAGAGGTATCACTCCTACTAGAATCCAAACTACAGGTACCTCTATTACTCAATGAACATAATGAGCAATTGAAGTCCCCCATCCAAATAAGCAGCATATCAGTTTTAAGGTTGGTCTCAATTTTTATTAAGTCGGCCTTTAAGCCGTTAAGGACCAGTTCATAACGAGAGCTGGAGATGTTATTATAAAAATTGACCAGGGTAATGTTCTTAAGGCGGCCACCTGTTAAAGAAATAATCTGATAATTTTCAGTCCCCATAAAATTTGTGGGTAATAAACCAGATTCTACAGATATATATGTCACAAGGCCGCCCTTATTTCTGCCATGTAAACTAGGAAGGGCTGGGGTATGTAAGGTCTTATATCCCAAGAGGTGGAGTTCATTGGTTTTCCAAGTTTCCTGCAAACAAATAATACTATAGGTGGAAACAATTTGAACCCATAGGGGGTTTGTCAATTTGTCAAGGAGACCTGCCACGTTCCAAGACAATAGGCCGTCTCCCGATGGAGTATTTTTATTGCCAGTGTTACCATTCATGGCATCCTTTGGGTCCTCAGTAGTTTCCTGTAACAGACAGGAAGTTAATGGACGTAAAGTGTCACTCATCGGATGGTGGCTCGGAAGAGAGTTAGATGTTGAACTGTCAGTTAATGAGTCATGCTCAAAGTTTAAAGGGTGGGAATCAGTGATATTAATTGACTTTGTCTCGGGCTTACCAGGGTTCATAGAATTGGTCTTATAGTTAAAAAGGTCAGAATCTGAGGTAGTTTGGAGAGGACTCACTATGACAGCATTACCAATCTCACACTCAAGATTTAAGGGTCAATCTAAATCGTCCAAACCAGAGAGGATAGCGTATCTATTTGAGGTTGGAAGGGGAAAGTGGTAAGCTTCTGTGTTAACCGCAGATAATAAATGTAATTTCGGTGGGTTTAACAAGAGACGACGGGGGTAAAAATAACTTAGGCTGTGTGTCGTAATGCCTGCACCACTAGTCATAGTATACCAGTCTGCGATATGATGCAATACCCTGCGATCTCTGAAGTTAACGATAATCACGTCTCCCTGGATATCCTTTGGTCTGAGGCCCACCCATCCAAATCTTCTCACATGGAGTATTTCACCATTAATGTCATTGGGAAGTGGCCTATTTTTACTCAACCAGTGTACTACCTTGTTTTTAAGTTCTTGGTATCTCTCCACCTTACCCATGGCCAGTTCCGGGACACCTGTAAGTATCACCACATATGGAGCTGCTTCTGGAGGCAGGTCAATATGGTGAATCGTTCCCTCCCTGCTATTCGGGGGTGGCTGCATAATGACATTATCACGATAAGGCTCAACAGATTTATGTGATTGAATAGGGCTACTAATTTTTTCGTCGGGAGCACTGTCCACCAGTATAGGTGTAGCAGCGGGTATGTTCACCTTTCTAATCGGTGGGATTTGCTGACTGACTCTTTGATCAAGTAGAGGGGGCCCAGTGTTGGAAGGAAGAATGGGACTTTTTAATAAACAGGTGTTCAAATCCCTGTTAGATGCAGTAAGTGAGGCAATAGAAGATTCCAATGACGATAGCTGTACTGCAATATTTTTAATCCTCTCCACCAAGGGAAAAAGTAATGATTTTACTAGATGCTCTATGTCATGTAATAAGTTAGGAGGATAAGACGTAGATAACTGAGTGCAGTTTTGCGAGGATTCTGCAGGTGTTAGAATCAGCTGGGTCTGAAGGGTGGGTTTGGGAAGCTCAGGATAAAAAATTTTCCTCCCCTTTTTTTTTTTTTGCAATGTTTTCTTTACTGTAGATTTAGGGACGCTGGGTTTACTTCTGACAGCCTTCTTCTTATTTTTTCTAATAGTTTTTATTGGAGTCAGGTCCTCGGTTGAGATATCAGTTATGGGTTGTGTATTTGAAGTTTGCGTAATAATGACCTTAGGTGCTACCGATGTGTCTGTTACATCATGTAACTTCAAGGTGGGGTCTACGTCAACTGCAAGGTCCGTGCCAACATTAGGAATCGTCGGTGAAAGTGCATTCTGGATATGGCCTAGGGACGAGCGTTTGTGATACAAAGGATCCAGGGACAGGCGGCGCTCTGTTATAGCTATCTCCTGCTCTAGGACAGTAGCAGCCCTAGTAATGAAATGATCCAATGTCCCCCTGACTGAGCCCCCCTCTAAGGATTTCCTAGTTTTACTAGAGCGGGTAGTCATGATGTAGCAATAAAGGTGGAGCACTATCAACCTGCAATACAGTACAATGCGAGCAATAAATCAACAGTCAACTAGTGCAACACAGAATAGGCTTACTAAGTTCTCGACAGCCAACAATCAAGGGGGGGAGCCCAGCCCAGCCTCTGTCGGCCTTGGACGGCCGTAGACGGCCCGCCGTTTGCCCGGGCTTCGCCCGCCACGTCCCGCGTGCGTCCCGCGACGCGGAGGGAGTTCGTTGTCTTTTATCGCCTCCGGCGCGGAAGTCTGATGGGTTGGGGGCGGGCTCCACAGCCAGGGATTGTGGGGATGGTAGTCCGCCGGCTCCACTCGCCGCGCACTGCTGACTCGGACCGCGGCAGCGTCAGTGGAGTCAGGCAAGGCAGTCCCTGGGCACCCGCCAGTCCCGTAGTTCTCAGCAGCTCAACACAGGTAATTGGTAGCTACCTATATCACTATCATTGCGCACACATATAAAATCTATAAGTCACGCCTATGGCAGGTCTTAACAATCCTGAAGGCAGAGTGCTTGGTTTTTATGTGAGATGGTGCCCCTGCATGAGCAGAGCCCCTCTGCAGCGTTCGGAGTACCTCCTCTGATGCTGTTTGTGGTGCAGCCTGACCATATACTCTTAAGTGCATTATAACCTCGCGGTAAATGCTAACTTTGGGATGGCTGCACGGAAACATGCCGTGTTTGGTGTCAAACGCTTTGGAATACTACCCCTCCACCAGTTCTGGTGGTGGGGGTTGCTTTCCACCCTTCTAGAGGGAGAGACATGTTCACACTGGTCTACCTGGTAAAGACTTTCTAAAGCCCTGGCATCACAAAATGGATGCCTCAGACACGGATCTGGCCTCCTGCTGCTGACCGAAACTCCGGCAGGGGAGGCCTGGACAATAGGTTTCCTGTCCCAGGGAGGTGTAACCACTTCCCCAGACAGGCAAATGTGTTTTGGAGCTGGGCGGGAGCACTCTCTGGTGGTTTGAAGTCCTGCACTGGGGGCACACTTGGTGTCCCTGTGCATAGTCCAGTTGAAACCGGTTACAGGGACTACCTGCCCCTGCTCTGGCTCAAAACTGGACATAGAAAATGGGTATAACAACCCCTCTTTCCAAACCCTCCCATATGTGGGTCCCTAGAGTATGTCCAACCCCCAAACTTAGTATAAGTATGGGAACCCAGTCCTTGCGACTTTAGATTACCCTGTACGAAACTCTTCAACATATATCCTGGACCTTCGACGTTCTACTTTGACTAGAAGACTGAAGAAATCTCCCTTGGGGTCAAGGAGTGACTCCCCTGCTTGGCAGGCACCAAAGAAGCAACTGGCCGGTCTGCATCGCTGAAGCTCCCACCAGACGCTGAAGTCTTTGCATCACCAGAGGAGGATTTCCAGACTTACCCGAGGCTACCCTGAATCCACAGCAAAGCTGAGCCCGTAGCTATCGTGGGTGACGTGGAACCATGACCCCTGGACACCGTGATCTTTTGGTGATCCATTATCTTCGCGGTCTTCCTCAAAATTGTGCTTTGGGCGCCGAATAGCCCGTGGGCCAGTTTCCAGTTTTCAGTGCGACCGCTTGAGGCTCCTTCGCGATCGCTAGCCCATTGGCTAGTGGGTCCCCACAAAAGCAACTCCTCTTCTGATTGGGCTTTCCTGATGGCTCCAGACGTGCCCTGACTTACCCTCGCTGGGTGAGTCCCCCAGACCTTGCTGGTCTGCACTGACATCCTTTCTCTGATTCCAAGTGACTTGCCGTTGCCAAGGCTTGTTGGGTCCAATCTGGTCGCCGGCACCGCAGCACTCGACAGACTTTGTGGGACAGCTCGAATCCAGCTCCTGGTTGTCATCGGCGCCTCCTGGACCTCGTGGCTGAAGAGTCAAGACACCCGTCAACTCACCTGAAGCACCCGACATCTGTGGGCATTAGTCTATTGTGCCCTTGGTCACCGGTAAGTGACCCATACTCTGTCCCCTCTGCTTTCAGGTTCCTTCCATCCTAGATTTGGGCTTGGATGTCCTCCAGACACTTCTCCTCTTCACGGCAGCAGCACTTCCTAAGCAGCTTCCATTGAAAACAGCGACATGACCCGACACCATTTGACACCTATGCACCCGGCTTCTCTGGGTGAGGTAACTCAAGTACTCCGGTGCTCCCGTGGGTGTTGGCCCTAGACACCTCTAAGTCCAAAAGGGTTCGCTCGTAGATCTCTTCTAAGTGTCCTTAAACTCTAAATTTCCATCCGCGACATTCCCCATAGAAGTAAACGGCGATTCGCGGCTGTGTTCTCACACTGCACGCGTCCCCCGTGGGTCCCCTGTGTCACTACCTTGGGTGGTTCCTTGTGGTACAAGCACTTCTACAGGCTCTAGGCCTTGTGTCTAGCTCAGTCATGGTTCTTATACCACTTTATTGGTATATGGTTTGGTACGCCCCTAGGGCCCAAACGTGTATTTGTGCTATTACTGTTGATTGCTGACTTGTAACTTAAGTACTTCGAACTCCAGTCTCATAAAGATACTAGAGGGGTGTGTTTTATCTTAAATACATCTATTTTAAATATATATCTGGTGTGGTTGTCCTTTCATTTGATCATTCAAGAGATTATAGACTGGTAAAACAAGCTGCTTTACATTTCTTCAAGACTTAGCCTGAAGGCTGCTCTCCATAGCTACCACTAGGATAGCTCTCAATAAAGGTTGTCTTTAACCTATCACCATAAGGGGTTGTTTGGACTGATTCCGGGTGCCCACTATAACTAGTGGACAGCATATATCAGGCCAACTTCTCACAGTATGGACCATGCCCCTGATTCCACACATAAGTCACATGGTCCCCCGATTTTATCGTCCACCCATGCTGTTGAAGTCTTTAAGTTAAACTCCTATTGGCTCTCAGTCCCCCAGGTATTATACCTCAAATTCCTACTTCAGTCTTTCTCACCTGTTGTTGTGGTACCGTCACCAGCTGATACCCCCTTCTCTGGTAATGAACCATCACAAATCAACTTCACAATTGATTGTGTGAGTGCATTCTGACCCTTTCCTGTCATTCATTCAATGGCTGTGCTGTGTGCCAGTGAGCAGTTGTTTAGCAGCAGTAGGGCCTGTACCAACACTGCATGCACACGTATATGTAAAGGATCACAGCGGCCTATACCTTGGATGGTATTGTGTTTTGCCATAAATTCAGCCAGCTGAGCGGAGTGCCGAAACTCCTTGTTCTAAGAATACCACTTCAGTAGCTGGATTATATGCCGCTGCTTTCCACTTTCAACCGTTATGGTTGCTGATTCCTCGGTTAATCAGGCATGATCTTGCTGCTTGCAGGGTCAGATCTTTGTATTGCGGTGCTTCTTGTACCTGCAATGGTTCCAGTACCTCAAGATGCATCATTCTTCTTCCGAGTGACCTGGTGTATTGGATGTAGAATCATTCCAAGATGGTATATGAAGGCTCTCCAAAACCTCATTGTCCTGACAAAGGATATAGCGTATTTCACTGTGATAGGTTTGGGGATCTGTTGGATGCTAAGTACCACCTGCTCGGGGATCTTCTTTTGAGACCTGCTCCATACCATACTGAGAAAGTGTACCTCTGGTGCGGGCCCCTGCACTTTTGCTGGGTTCACAGCCTATCGCCGGTCTGTAATATGTTTTATCAGCCGACACAGCTCTATAATAACATCACCTTTGCTTCTCGAGATCATTATCTCATCAATGTATTGGAACTTGATTACAGGGTCTCAAATGTAGCCAGATCCATAGTCAGTAGACTATGGCAAATAGTTAGAGATACCATTGGAGTAACACTTGCAATGTGTACTGCCTTCCTTCCAACATAAATTCAAATTGGTCCTGGGACTCCAACGCAAATAGTATTGAAAAGAAAGCATTGGTTAGATCAATCACTGCATGCCACTTTCCTACTCTTTCCCTATATGCTCAACTATGGTCACCATGCCAGGTATAGCTGGTGCCAGTGGAGGGAACCTTTCATTCAATGCTATGTAATCTACAGTCATCCTACAGCGTGCATTTGCTGTCTTCACAGGCCACACAGGGGAGCTGAAAGGACTTACTGCTGGTATAATCACATTCCAATGGGGCCCTCACTATCTCTCCCATCTCTTTGTGCCCCCCTAGGAAGCAATACTGCTTCAGTGCCACTGGCTGTGGCAGTCTTGTTATCTTCAATGGTGTCCAGTAAGCGTGCCCAGTGACTATGGGCTTCTCTGTTCTTACAGAATAGAATTTCTGAGTAAATCAGAATGTGAACACTCCCCATGGGGTCTCAATATTCTGTCCCAATAGTATATCAAATGTTTTCTGGCAGAAGGGACACCACCACCAAACAGGTAAACACTGACTGTTTGTTTATGGACATTCTCACAGTGGCTTTGACTGCTGCAGTAATTCCTGCTCTGTCCCTCAATTTGTATAGTCTGGGTCTGTGGGGTGCCCCAGTATCTACTAATGCCGTAGTCTGCTGCCCCCCTCCCCTTTCTTCCGCCACATGGTGATTGCCACATAAGAGCGGCAGTCCCTCGCTGACAGTTTGCACACCTTTACCACTACAGGAGACCTGCCTTCACATCATAATGGAGAGGGCACTTTCTACCCCTGTCTTTCCTTCCAAAGTGTTAGATCTGGGTATAATTGAGTGCGAGCATGCATTTTCACAGGAATCTGTCTCTTGGTGTTCCTTCTTCAAGTACTTTTCCTCCCTATCTGTTTTACAAAACTGGGAAACCCCCCATTCCTCGCCCTCCCTCCCCTCACCCCATTTGATTAGCTTTTCCTCTGCCTTATTTCCTTGCCTTGGTCATCATGCCCCTCCTTATTCTCAGCAATGTCCACTTGGGTAATTCATCTACGTCCTTCAATCCACCCCTACCTTTAAAAGGGCTCCCCTCATCTGCCTCGAGGAATCCTTACTCTAGCCTCCCCACCCAGGGCCCCCAGAATGGCACTGCTTGACTTTTTATCTCTATGACTCTGAGTTGAGCCATCAATTCTGTTGCCTCATGCACTTTGTCAGATGTGTCCATGCTCTCCAAAGGGGACAATAGTGGTACCGGGGATGCTATTAGTCTAGATCTCACAGTGGGCATAACGAAAATACTATCTGTCCCTCCCACTGGCTCTCTCTCCACCCTTCTTCTTCTGCCATGATTCTAAACCTCGCTGTACCCTTGGTAATATCTTGCACTGCGAGGTGGGAGCAAGTCATCCGAATGTGGATGCGCCCTAGCTATTCCACCCCGTATCATATCATCGTAGAAAACTGTGCATTACTTTTAAATTGCAGCTCCTTTCACATGCCATGTCTTAGTTTGGGGTCACTACTCAGGGCTCTTAGCGCTACTGCCCCACGAAGAGTAAGAAAGACATTTTCAGCCCCTTTATCCTTTAGCTTATTTTTCCTTATGCTGTCTTTCCAGTGCAGTCAAGGGCGTGACATTGCCCCCTCTCTAAAGCAATTTCTTCTTTCCCCACTAGGTCTATGGGTGAGACATGCACCCTTCTTTTGTCTTCCCTTCCACATGCAGTACTATCTCGGGACTCCAGGGATATCGATCTTCCCTCATCTTGCCTTTCTTGGAGATATACATCAAAGTCCCTCAGTCAATCGCTCAATAACCGGATGGGTTTTCAAAGATACTTGCTCACTTTTCTGATTCTTTAGATTCTGGCTCAACCTTCCCTAGTGATCGGGTACCTTTATCCTGAGCATAGGGTGCCTGCAACATTATCAAGCGTGTATATGTAGCCGCTCTGCGTTCTCTTATGTTATATCCTTTTAAGTATTCAAAAGCGTCTCCCCCGGGTCCCCTTGCAAAGGGACCTCAGCATATTTTGTTAACTCCCTTTTTAGGTCTCGCATAGCGATGCAGCGCATGCGCTGTTCCCCTTGGCGAGATCTATTGTCGTCGGTTTTGTGTTCAGAAGGGAGACAGGAGATGTGCACGCGCCTGGAGGACAGGCGATGTGCACGCGTACCGCTCGCGGCATTAAGACAAGTGAAAGTGAACGCTCAATAAATGAAGAAAGACTGTTACTAGCTTAACCCACTTGGGGGCACTGTTGAACATAAAAAAACCTCAAAGTATTTTCAAGTGGAAAATCCATTTAAAGAGTAACACCCCCGAATAGTTTTGTGCGATTTATATAGCGCAAACTTGAACCGAAGGTATGGGAGCGCTGTACATGAGCACCAGTTGCATTACCCGAGGTCACATTTATTTTGTTTTGTACTTATTAGGCAGCTGAATACTCTGCACGAGGTTATGGTCTAACTATATATCAGATGGGTAAAGTGCAATTAAATTACTCGCCTGAATACTTTACCATGCGTAATCGTAACTCTTCCTCCCTCCCTGTAGTTTGATCCGTGTCACGTGTGAAAGTCCCTTATTGCTGAAACAGATGTTTGCTTCCTGGGAAGAAACGCCCAACTCATGGTATGCTGGGGTTCCACATGAATACGCGCACTTCTAGAGCACGTCAATCGGCAAGGGACATTTTACGAATAAAAGGAGGATCAAAGCGCTTCAAGAATTTAAAAAATGTTTTATGCCAATGTTTCCAATTCACAAAATAAAAACATAGACATCACTTTTGTATATGAGTGCTTTGAATATTTTATACAGAAAATACACATAATAAACATCTGAAGCAGAATCACACAGAAGTTTAGCTGAATATTCTAAATATGCTTGCATTACAATATTACTACTGACCCATTATGGTTATTAACACATATTGTATTATGATCGCTGCGTTTGTGTGCTCGAAGCAAACATGAGGAAGTTTGTCAAATGACTTTTAAACAATGTGGCCATATTACGAGTATTAGGTAAACATCAAAAGGTCCTTGTCTCAAATGTTCCTCCCGCGTTCAAGTCGCATATAAAATGAATTCCCACAATACAGCTTTAAAAATACTGTCATTTCCAGAGGGCTTACAATGGTGCGCCTTCCCAAAATGTATTTTGTAATTTTACCTTCTAAAAAGTTAAACAACGAAAGCAACTCCAAAAATACGTGAGATGCATGAGTTAGGCTTCCTAGCTTTCCATAAGAAACAAGCATTAACAATGCATTAGTTCTCGCATTTACGCGAGTTTCATCCATTAGCATTGTAAATTCCTTTTGTTTATGTTTTGGTTTTTAAAACATAAATAAAAGGCATTGTCATTTACAATGCCAATAGCTTAAACTCGCATAAATGCGAGACCTATTGCATTGCAAATGCTTGTTACGTATTGCTATCGTCCTGTAGCCCACTCTGCAGTTTGGTATATGAGAATGTGCCCCCAGTCGTTTCCTAAAGGAAAACATTCTCCCTTTTGTTTTTTTAATCTGAGAATTGGGCAGAAATCCTGCCGGATATGCCAAAATGAGTTATTAAATTACATTTTGGACCGTCTCCTGATTAAGAAAGTATACACATAACACATAACACAGTGAATGCTAAATGAAGACGTTTTACATAGCTTTGGTTACAGGCAACCTACACAGAGCAAATGCACAACTCTACCCAGAATAACTGCTCTGATCTTGTTATGAGCTTCTTTCAAGCTCTCCAACAGCTTTTTTATATATTCTAATGACGGAAGCCCATGATAGCTCCACTCTTGTTGCATGGTAGTCTCCCTATCTCCCTTGTTAAAGTTAAGCAACATGTCCTTACCACATTCGTAGTCCCCTTCCTACACAATCACTGGCCCCATTATTATGTTAGTTTGGTTAGAGTTCTTGCCAAGTAGGTAACCCAATACATACACAATCCATTATTCATTACAATTTACTCAGCGCATGACTGATCTCTATAACATTAGTTGTTCGCAAATGTAATTAAATGGCTATACAATATTGCATAACATGATAATACATCTTATTGTATGCGCTTTGATAGATTAAATGGTAAACCAGGCAAAGCATTTTCTCTATAACTAATGTGGCTGGGTGCATAAGAAAAAGAAAATAGGAAAATAAAAAGGGGGTACAACCTGTCCTTTGGCACACTCTTCGTCATTTTATTTATCTTTCTCCCTTTTATACTAGAGACATGATTTGAACTTAGTTTATGTCTTTCCAAACGGTGATGGGTTCATGTAGTCTCTGTGATATCCCAGGGTCTTTACCGTTGGAGAGGCCCAATTGGAGCAGCATAAGTATGTTGGTGGTATTGACTCATTGTCTTTGGTTTGGTAACGGATGTTGAAGGAGATAGACATATACAATGGAACAGATCATGTAGGTGTAGAGAATCCCATGGGAAAGACAACTCTTGTTAGCATTGGTTATTCAAGCATCAAAGGTGTTGTTGGCTCGAATGCTGGAAGAAATGTTTGTCCATCATATCCCGCATATTTCACAATTGGTATTTCCAGTACCTGGCAGTAAGCATGGTGCATTTTTGTGGTGGTGGCAGTTGTTTCATATTGATCGAGTGCATTGGAGACAGTTCTAAGGGAACTTTTCCAAACACTTTATACACCAGAAGGTAGGTCTTTCTTGCAAAGCATTCAATTTGTGGAAGGATAGATTCCAATACTCGCTTAGTACTATTCAACCATTCATACCCAAGACAGAATGCTAGGGTTTCTAGGCACTGCTTCTTTGCAGGATATTCATGCTGAAAATTCATACTATAGGTTGCTCCGGTTTTATTTTCAAATCAGAAGAGCGATGGGAATGCTACAACCTATGATCATGATTGTCAGAAATCCTGCATACAGACTGGAGAACAAAGAATGAAAAAAACAGAAGGAATTAGTTCAAAACAGTCTTAATTTCTGGTAGTCATAAAAATGAAAGGTAGACAGAGGCAGTAAAAGTACTCCATGTATAAGTAATGTGATATGTGAGTCTTATGATACAGAAAATAGGGCACCTTCCATTTCTTCTATACTTAGTTAGATATAGGTGGCTTCTTTTTTATCCATGATTCTCTGTGTTAGTGTTCAGATTATATGGTTCAAATATGGCACACTTGTTAATTAGCTGCCAAGGCACTTTTTGAATTTTATTATTTGTATGGGCCAATTTACCTGAGTAAAACCTGTCTATGTTACAGGAGATTTAAATCTAATATTAGATCAATGGTGATTGACATTATAGTGCTTATAGAATACACTCAATGAGAAAGAGTTTGCATGCCATTAACAAGAACTTCAAGTGTGGTTTCAATAATTTCTCTGTCAATTTCTCACATTTTCCACGTGCCTTTTTTTCTGAATATCTCTGCACTTCATTATATGCTATACATGAAGGAACTTTAGGTGTGTGTGGACCCAGAAGGAACTCATTGAAATCCATAGTTTCACTAATTGTGCACAGGTGCTCCTTCGCAGCTGTGAGGCTGGTAAGTGGTGGCCATCCCTAGCACAGCTTACCCAAAATGTCTGTGGCGACAATTACAAATGCATATTTATTATATCTGAGGAACTCTGCAATGCTTTCACTGTGCATCATTATGTATTTCTCAGGGAGTGCAGGTTCTGCGTATGTAGTGATGTCCCAAGTAGAGAAAACCATACACTTCTTTATGCATACCAGTATTTAAATTAGGATCCTTGTTGTCTATGTTGGTATATTCTGGAAGGTCTTCTAACATTCGTTTAACTGTGTTTATGCTCATTGATCTGAAAGAGAACTAGCTATTATAATATCATCAAGAGCAATTTTAAATACATAGGGAATTTGTAATAGCTCAGCAGGTCCTATGATCTGATAAGGAAGCTTTCCCAAACTACCCTATCTAGCAGAGGAATATGCAGTGATGTCCACAGAATGATGATCCTGACGTGCTGTGTGAGAAGAAGAATGTGGTTGCAATTCTTGAACTATATTAAATGGCACAGTTTTATTAGGAATGTAATGTCCATTTATTAACTGCAACACTGTGATCAGCATGGTGATCTACATTAAGAGAAACAACACTTCAGTAGCAATCCAAAAACAGGACCACAGTAGTAAAGGACACCTGTCATGAAACCAGTAACAAAAAGAGAACAATTGGTAACCAATTGTGGAGTGTGTCAGCGCTTCATCTAATTCAGAGTCTTACTCAAAATTCCTAAAGTCTTATTTCTTGCAAAGGCATCATTTTATTTGGAGATTTTATTTGGTAGTTAATGGTAAAATACAATAGTAGTTGAAACTGTTGGGACTGTTGAAATCGCAGCGTCTGACTCTTTTGTGGCAGCTGACACTTGGTGCAATGCTCAAGACACAGTATACTCGATAGCTCCTGGATTGGACCTGGAGATTTCAGCGTGACTGCTCTCTTCTTGAGGTAGATGCTGCAGAGTAGCAAGAGATGGAGAGGTGTAAGGCTCTACTCCAAAGGCACTTTGGTGTGAAAGGGAGGGTCTGCTAAAGAGAATCAGCCACATAATGCTTTTTAATATGATCAATAGACACCTTCCTGTTTTACTTTGAACCAAGCAATAGAGGAAGAATTACAGTGTGTGTGCCTTTTACCCCAAGAACTGGAATGGGTGCTCTGTAAGATAGCCCAAATACTTGTTTATCTGGGATTTTTTCTTGATCTAGCTCACCCATTCTGGAGGAACTCCCCCGTCAGCAGGTTTAAGAACCATATATTTGTTGCTAACAGAGTCGGAAAGCTTCAAATTAGATAGCTTGTCTCTGACCTCTTGGATGTTCTGCAAAACATTCTAATGTTGGCCCAGATCAATGTCATGACACTATACACACAGCGATATCCAGCTGATTACAACTCAGCCTGTGGGAAGCGTTGTACTTTCTTGTATGTTATATGCACTGTGTGCATAAAGGGTCACTCACCTCTGCCTGGGTCTTGTATGTGGTAGAACCGAATTACCCGCAGCCCAGAACTGCAGGAACCAGAAGAACCTGCATGAGGAGCGGCACCAATAGAGAGCACTGGGATACCCTGGCAGCCATCTTTGTTTCCTGTATATAAAAACACGCCCGAGAGTGCTCCATCACTTGCTATTCTTCCAAGTTCCTGATGGCAGGAAGGCTCCAGCCCCTTGATGGGCATTTTCCCTGCCATGTGTATCCTGACCCAGAAATACCTGCTCCTCGCTGGTCGAGTGAGGGGTGTGCCGCTTCTTGTAGTCGATCTGCCTTGCTCAATTTGGCTGTTGCGGTGCCTCTCTGTACACAGCGTGCTTGTTCCCAAGGCCCGGCTGGGCCATATTTCAACTGCATGGAGCAGACGGCAAGTGCTCCATGACTGCACTAGCTTTCCTAGAGAAGTGGATAGCCATTGAACTATGCATTGAGGCAAAAGCAAAGTTTACTGGCACCATGAATGCACGTGCATAGCTATTAACAATTCAGTATTCGTTTTGTGACTTTTCTAATACAGGGAGAGTGCTTATCTCTGTATTCTTTGTATAACTGATGCTTCAATTTCATCACAGGTTTCCTATGCTTTAAAGACAAAGTTTATTAACAGAAAGCATTGAGATGTATCATTGCTTTCTTATGCTATTAACCTGGAGTGATGATTATTAACTCCTTCCTGCAATTCAGCTACCAGTCTTACAGTGCATGTGAGGGATTCCTTATGGATGAGTGAATGTATGTTTAACATAGTATGATTGGCTTGGGGAACAATAAATTAATCTGTCCTCTATCTTGTATTTTCTTAACTTCAGGTTTCACACTGTGGTATCGGCTCCTTGCATACGCTATTCCCAGGACAGAACCCTGAAGAGACAGAAAGGGAGGCTCCTCCTGGTTGCAGATTGTCCCTAGACTGTTGTTTATTGTTCTATCCACTCTCCCTTCCATTGGGCACACTTCTTGGATAGCAGTGCTATCTGATCAGAACACCAAGGGGAGTGGTCAGACTGTCTTCTTGCCATCGTCCCCACCAGCAGGACGTCAGGTTAGTGTTTTAGTTATTTTGTACTAACTGATCTGACACTCAAATTCTTTTCTTGTGCCACCTTTCTAGTACTATCTAGATCAGGCTCATCCACATATACTCCAAAGAACATATCATATAGAGTGCAACCACCTAGTACTCTAGGCAAATTATTTAATGCACTTTGTAGTCTCTATACATTAAGTCGCTAACTTCAGTCTTATACTTATTAGTAGTAAATGCTTACTTTATGGACATTTGGTGCACGCTATTAAACTGTTGCTTTCTGAGTAAAATGTGTGCAAGTAATGCTGACATACTCCTAGAGCAGATATAGTATCTCGTGATTGGCCTAATATGAACAAGGAAAATTACTTAAAACCCGCAATTGAAGTTAATAAGGGAAGTTTGTGCCTGTCTTGAAACAGTAGAATGTTTTATTTGTTGGCAGATGGTACATTGCCACACATTGTTTTTAGTTTATTTAGGTAGATAAGGATTACAGTATCTTTGCTAGTATTGCTACTGTGGCACTCATGTCAGTATGAGTAAACAGTAATCCCTCATGCGCTGCTTTAATTAGGTCTAATCTAACCTACTCATTATGAATTTTTCGATCTCTCATTCCAGGTAAATAAACTATTGGATTGTTATCTTGATTGAGGGTGAAGGAGTATTTGCAGGCAAAACTGTCAAGAGGCTTTTCACCCTTAGATATTGCTTGTATTGCTGCTAAAATATTTGTGTTGATCTTGGTTTGAGGTGTGGTTACCATTGATACTTTAAAGGTATGAACGGCTGCTTTTGTGGCTGGATTGGTAGCACAGTTGCGTTAATGTTCCGGTTCTTTTCTTTTTTTATTGTATAGTGTCACTTATTAATCAAGCTATCCTACTGGCATAGTAACCTGTGACCTACAGATTGTACAAAAAACATTGCAGAAAGCACAACTTCCTGAGCTACTTTAAGGAGAGTGGAACTCTGGTTCAATGTTATATTGTTTCAGTTAATTAAAACCATAACAATATAAATTCTAAAAAAACAGAAAGGACAGTAAAAAGGTTTTTGTAAATTCTTTATGATTTAAAAATCTTTTTCTAGCAATTATTAATACTCAAATATATATAAAAATAATTATTAAATGAATAAATGATCACTTAATAACATTTACAAAATACATAATTAACAGTTATTAGATCAGAGCCGTTGGTTGGCCCGTGGTCCGCTATGCTAAAGAGAATACTTTTCAAGTGTTCTTGACATGCTTACAAATGTTTCCAATTTACAGTATTGCTCTCCAGGGCCAAGCAGTCTTGTTCAATGTTACCGAGTAATAGCTTGAGATTCAGTTTTTAGAGCTTGCTCGTGTACGGTAAGGAACTTTATTAGTTGGCAGTTCAGTATGGTATCAGTTGGATCCAAGATAGCTATAATTGCAGATCTGCACGTCCCTTTTCTTCTGGTATTCATAGCCCTTTTTTTAATTAAGTGACTCGTGCATTTAACAATTTAGGACATGTTCAGACTAGATTAATAAAATCCTCTTTACTGCTTCTACATAATCTACATTCTTTCGGCCCTTTGTGGACCCATGATGGCTGGTCCGCGATGGATGGCAATTTGGCAATTTGCCTAAACGCAGGGCCATTAGTTGTATCTTTCGATAGGCCAAGAATGTGATATCTAAATATGGCGCTGGAGTGAGTGTTTTATAATTGGTGATTGCCATCCAGGCATGTTTTCTCCTACTGAAGATGTTTTTGTCTACTAGCAAAGAGTGGAATTTTGCTGATTTATTTATAGCTTGTTTGAATGCTGAATAGAACAGGCTAGTTTTCCAAAGCTCACCTGTGCATGTTGCTGATAGAGCTTTTTTAGGTATTGGTTGTAAGGAGACTTTTCATCCTTCTCTAGTTTCTCCCACAGAGCCTTGTTCAGTTCCGATTCCACTGCATTTTGCTTCAATCTATACCATTGTTTGATGGTTGCATACATTCTCCCCAGCAATTCGTTGGTTACCCCAAATTCTAATCTCACCTGCGCTGAGTACGCAGACTGATGGATTTGAAAGACCCTTTTGTATTTTGAGACTTGTCGGTAACATTTTAGCTGATATTACTGCTAATAAGGGTTTGAATGATGGCCCCTTCAGTTTTTTTGTCAAGGACCTGAAGGCAAATTATAGAGCATTTGTCCTTTGCACCATATGTGCTTTTTGTTCCCAATAATTGTGCCTGTTGTCGATGTAAAAACCCAGGTACTTGTAATTAGAGACTGCTTCTAGCTTTTTGCCCTCTAATTGGAAATGCTGTCTACTGATCAGCATTGTTTTACTTTTGGCAGCGTTTATCTCTAACTTGTTATCGGCTATGTATTCCAGCATTCCTGCGAGCGACCTACATAGCCCGAACTTAGTTAAGCTCATCAGGACCACATCGTCCGCGTATGATAGGTGGGATAGTGACATAGTACCCAACTTGGGTGGATGACAGTTGATCTGGTTGAGCTTTTGTGCCAGGTCTGCCATAAAGAGATTAAAAAGGTGTGGGGCCAGAACTCACCCTTGTTTCAGCCCTTTGGTGGTTATGACCTTCCTTGATATTCTTGAGCCGTCTCCCAGATTTATTCTCATCCATGTATTGGAGTAAAGAAACAGTATTCTTCTAAGTATATTTTCTGGGATGTTCCATGCAGGCAGTTTTCCCCAAAGGATGTGGCGGTCCCCGCTGTTGAAAGCCACCTTTAAGTCTACAAAGCAGAAGTACAGTTGCTGTTTCCTCCGTATGTATTTGTCGGCAAGCAACGAGAGTGATAGGATGTTTGTAATTGTCCCGGTCCCTTTTCTGAATCCTGTTTGATTGTGTGGCATCAATTTTGACTTGTCAGACCTGGCAATCAGTTGTCCCAATATCATTGAGGCGTGGTATTTTGCGTCTACGTCCAGGAGCGCTATTAACCTGTAATTGGACGGGGATGTTCTGTCGCCTCCTTTATAGATCGGTGTAATTACTGATCCTTGCCAGCTTGGCGGGATTTACCTTTCGATCTCCACTTCTTCAAATAGATTTTTTTGTCTTCCGCACCAAAAGTCTGCAGCTGATTTGAAGATTATTGGGGGGAAACCATTTGGTCCTGGGGCCCCGTTTCCGCGGCCCTTCAGGATTACTCTTTTTATATCTTCTAGTCAGTTGCCTGAGTTTCTAGGTTTAATCCCTGCACTGCAGGCGCTCGTTACGGCTCCATTCCTTTGTTCTTCATCTGCACTTGGCACTTTGGTCTGAGGACAGGTTAGGGTGCTATTTGTGTTTTGTGTATTGGTCCTGTCATTACTCCTTTGTTCCGCTTGCTCCTCGATGTTTAAGTGCTCCTTCTCTTTACCTACTAGATGGTTCGAGAGTTCGATATCTGTAAATCTTTTTGTTAGTAGCATGACCCAATCATTTTCTTGTACACTTGAGGTGATAGAGGTGACAGGCCGATTCAGACCATTTATTATTTCCCAAAATGTACTTGAATTAATTTTCTTTGCATTGTATAGTAATTTAGCACAGACGTTGTCCTCGCATGTTCTTTTGTGTTCCCACAGTTTCTTTTTATATTCTTTCCTGAGATTCCGTATTACGTCCCAGTCTGAGCGGGTCGACTCAGTTCTTTTCAGTTTCGTTACAGTTTTCCTAAATTCTCGCTTAAGTTTAACAGCAGATGTAGATAATGATGTGATGTTTTTTAAATTTTGGTTTGCCAGACATGATTGTTTTTGATTTGTCAGTGAAGCTTACCCACTCTTGTATCTTATTCAGTTCGCTAGTTTCCCTTTCTCTTTTGAACCTCTGTAATTTGGCTTGAAGTTTGTCAATGTTTCCTGTTGTCCATTTCAGCCGTTTCAAATCGATTGAAAATGTGCTTTCTACAGGTGTCGCATTAAGTTGGTGCTTAGGTGGCTTTAGACTAAAGTGAATATGTTGGAACGAGTGGTCGCTTTTGGGGTTAAATTCGATAGCAAACCGGATGAGAAAAGGCATTAGTGGTAGTGATATTGCTGTATAGTCAAGCCTTGATTGTGTTTTCCCTCCGAAGTAAGTATGCATTGGCGAGTAATCTTCTGGTGTTCTACCGTTTATTATTCTCAAACCCAGGTATTCAGAGGTTTTCACCAGTTGTTGTCCTACTTGAGCTAATATTGAGGTTGTACATCCCAGGACTTGTTGTCTGCTGCTAATTTCTCGTCCTCTTCTGGTGTATAGATTAAATCTAAATTGAAATCTCCTGTTATAATGATTTCCCAGAAGGGATTGATGTTTTGCGTATATCATTGATTATGGTTGTCAGCAGAGCAGTGTGAACTTTCTTCTCTTTCGAAGATGGCTGTACATAGGTGTTGACTAATAGTACAGGTTCCTCTTTGGCTGGTAGAGACAGTTTTATTAGTTGCACATTTGGTCCATAGGGAGTTATTTGTTCCGATTTAATGTTGATGCAGTCGAAACATGAAGCGCTAGCCCGCCTTTTGGGCGTCCATGTCTCCTGTGTGTTTCTCTGCCGGTGTCCTAAAGTGTGTGAAACCAACGAGAGACAGCTCCTCCCGTGCCCAAGTCTCCTTCAGTGTGATTATATCGCATGTGACCCAAACTGGCCTGCCGTCTTCTAGCCATCTCTTCGCTCTGGCTATGTTCCACGAGATAATATGAAGGGTTCCTTGACTGTTATTCAGTGTCTGTTTGCGTGATGGTCAATTAGCTTTTGCTTTATTTGCATGCCCGCAAGCCAACTCCAGTGGCCAATGGCAGGCTCAATGATTGCCTTTTTTTCGGCATTGCCCACATTTCCTCTTGTGATTAATGGGCTGTTTCCCCTTGTATTCCGGAAGACTGAGTAATAATGTTCCTTTATCTCCAGGCTGTGCCCTGGTTTTACCTTCTCCATCGGGTTTTCCCCTAGTGGGTCTGGGTAACGTGGTTTTACAGGTTTCGAAAGCCTTATGCTCCATGTACTGAATTGTTGTTTAAGGTCATGATTAACTGGCCGATCGCCGTTTGCCAGGTTGTAATGGTTTGTTCGTTGAGGTTACCTTTTCCTTCCTGGCAAAATGCCACAGACAGTAGATGGACTGAATTTAAATAGTTGCAAACAATTTAAGCATGTTGCCCCTGTTTAGGATGTCATGTCGCCCATGGGACTCATACTCTAGTGTTAATAGTATTTGTTGTGATTGTTGTTCCGACCACCCGGTGGTGCTGCTATTGCAGACTTCTTGATCAAATCCCGCCAGTGAAGATATTTGCATTCTACAGTTGTCAACCTTGGACTTATTACTCTTTTCGATGTCTTGAACTGTGGTAGTTAGCAATGGGTTGGTTTTCTGGTTGTTCTCCTTTCCTTTAACCACAAGGTCCCTTCTTTGGGGTCCCAATTGAGTTACAAAGGTAGCTACTCTTGGCCAATTCCCATGTAAACTATCCAAGGGGGCTGCTTTCACCATGTTGTTTGCGCTAAATCTGAGGTTGCCATATTGTAGGATAGTCCTTGTTATGGGACTGGGAGATGAGCTCTTAGCACACTGGATAGTAGTGGTCTTGCGATCCCTTCCTCGTGGGGTTATTTTCACACTATCCTTAGTCTCTTGCTTGTTATTTCCATTTTCCCCTTGTTTGTTCCCCGTCCTTCCCAACAAGCTCCTGTCAGTATTCCCTGGTTCCTTGCTCTGTTGTAAGCTAGAGCCTTTATTCCCATTAATCGTTCCTTTTGTCCCAATCTTCCACTTCAGGTGCTTAGTGGTGTTTTCGAACAATCTTCCTGCTTGCCCTTCCTTTTTCCTTTGGTGCTTTGTCCTCGGGGGAAGTGTCGCTTCATAAGGTTATCTTTTTTGTTGCTTTCCCGTGTTGCCATTTCTTGAGCTTAGTTCATCGTCACTCTCTGTTGGAATGCTGCTCCGTAGGCTTGTTGTCAGCTTTTTCCGTGGTATGGATTTTGCGCGCTCCCCAATATATTGGTACTTTCTTCCCGCTTCGACCTGACTCCGCTATACTCCGCTATACTACTGGCAGTGTCCTCTCTTCGTTTATAAAGGTCTTGTTCCACCTTCACTGGCATTGCTGGAAGCCACTCCTTTTTAGCCTCAATTGAAATGTCCGTTGTTCTGTCTGAAGACCTTGTAGCGTTTAATGTGACGTCTGTTTCTCTAGTTGCGCCAAATATTGTAAACATTTTGATTCCGTGCTCCATGTTGTCTGTTAGTTGTTTATTTCTTGCTTTCCTTTCCCGTTTTTTTTGTCTTCTTGTTAGTTTAATTTGGTTTGTTGAAATGCATGGTTTTAAAACAGGGGCGACTCTTATCTCGGCTGGTATATATTTATTTTCTTTGTCATCTTCTATCTTGTCCACGTGTTTAGAGGGGGCTGATTGTGTTTTACTTTCAGCTCCTCTGGACTTAGTGCTTGATGTATTTTGCTGTCTAAGGGCTATTATTTGTTCTAGAAGGGTTGGAAGGAGGCTCAGCTTGTCTTTATTTGGGCCACATGCACACGGGCTTTGCTCTAGCGTGTATTTTGATTGAGCTGCTGTTATTAGTTCGTTAAGTTCATCCAATTTGGTGTCCTATTTGTTACGTTTATCCAATTTGGTGTCCATCCCTGTTATTTGTAGCGCTATGATGTTCATTAGCTCTGTTTGGATGTCAAGTGTATCTGTTTGCAAGTTAAGAGCCTTAACAGATGATTGGAGGGTATCTTTTACGGACATAAGGAGCTCCGGGTGGGTTATTATGTTGCTTGGTGCTTTCTCTTGCTGGAATGTTTGCTTAGAGTCCGTACGTTGTTCTGTATTTGACACATGGTTGTTGATTGTTATTTGGCTAGTAATCTGGGTGTATATCATTGCTATTTTATTTTTTCCAGACTTTTTCCCACGTCCAGTAGTTCCACTGCATTTTGCGTGGGGGCTTTGTTGTCCTCCGGACCCTCTATTTTCGTTGAGTCTTGTGATGACACCTTATTAAATGTTGGGGTTAGGAGCTTCAACCATGAATTTTCTAGATCTTCCAGGTCGTTTGCCCCATCTGAGCTTATCCTGTGATTCTGAGTTTCCGTTCTAAGAGCCTGTTTAGACTCGCTTTACAGGTGTGATGGAGATTATAGACTTTAAGGTAGGGCATGATGCAGCGCTCGGGCTGATGCTTAAGTCTGGAAGGTTGACACTTGCAGTCCGCTTCCTACTTTCCTCGCTCGGCTCTCTTCCTTTGCCAGGCATAAACTTGTCTATTGCCTTGAGGTCACACCCAGTAGTGCTGTTTTTTCCCAGCCCTCTGTGGATGTCCCAAGATGGTGATCATCTGGCTTTGATGTTTTCCCTCTGGCCTCCTCTGCCATAGTAGTTTCTTTTTTTGATCTACTCTCTTCTTTTTCCTTATTTGCCTGCCACATGTTTTTGCTTCGGTCTTTGCCTAGATCTTGGCTGCTTGGGTCCGTTAGGACTGATATGAGAGCTATTGATCCCAAGGATGTCTGAGCCACTGGGTTGGCTTCTGTTCCAGTTTTATGCACCACCCTTTGAGGGGTTAGCGGTGCAGGAAGACTTGGCAAGTCTCTAGGTGTTGAGAAAATTGCAGCCGGGGTTTTTAAGGAAGAAGAAAGTTTTTTTTTTCTATTGTACCTCTAGCTTCTTGATTCCTAAACAAGTTTAAAATCGGAGAGATTAGTGGACTCTGTAAGTTTGTAACTGTTCTTTTTGTTGTCTGATTTGTTTTTTGACTTGTTACGCCAGGGTTGGTACCAATTATTTTCTGGGTCTTTTGAGTTCTTTGTGGCTGTTTCGGGGTTCGCCTGACTTTACCCGATATCATCTTCCGTGGCTGCCAATCTCGTATTCTGATTCAATTTAATTACAATTTGATTGCAGGTTATGGGTTGAGGGTTAAGGATTGAGGGCTGTGAGATTCTTGTGGGTTTCTTCTTAAATTTGTCCCTCACATGGCTCTCTAGACTCTTCTACCACCACAACTTCTTTGGAGGCGTAGTGTGTGTGTTTGCTCCTTCCCTGCGACTGCTTCTGTCGCAATTTCTGTTCGTTCCGAGCTATGGATACTGTGCCAAGTGTGCAAGTTATGTGCATGAGTTTTGCTTTGTTATCCTCTCTGCTAGCTCAGCGTCCTTGTTGTTACTGCACTCTGGCTTGGTTCAGGTTGCCGTCTCCGATGCCTACGATGCCTCAATGCACAATCTCTATTCGTCTCTACTCGTCTCTGCCCTGTTGTTCCAGCACTACGGGGCTGTGGGGCCGTGAGGCAGCTCTAGTCGGGGCCAAACTGGTTTTACCTCTGCCCCCGTGCTCCACAACTCTAATCCGCCCACACTGTACAGTTGTGCTCGACTTGCTTTTCCTTTTGTGCCGCTGCTGCAACTCTCTGCAACTCTCTGCAGCCTTACGGCGCACCTGCGTCACTCTACAGCCCGAGGCTCACCCGCTCCCTCTCGTTGCCAGACCGGGGCTTTAGGTCAGTGTTCAGACCCCACCAGGCCCCCCGCCAGCACCCCCTCTACAGGGGTTCACAGGGGCTCACAGAGGCTAACCCAGCTCACTGCTACACTGGTGAAGTGACTGTCACTGTAGCAGATGGAAACGCTGCTCAAAAGGCCCCCCTGCCAGCCCCCCCCCCCCCACTATAGGGGCTCGCAGGGCTCACAGGGGCTGCTGCTCAACACCACACTCCCTGTGGCTAGAACCGGTAGTGGCCAACTCGCAGTCTCAGACGAGGCGAGCGAGCAGGATGGATGGGGTGGGGTAGGATGACCACCCACACGTCACAAGCGACGCTCGCCTCGCTCTACCAAATCCGCGGGGGACTCAATCTCTCTCCAGAGCGCTCCAGTGCGCTCAATCTGGGCTGGTTGCGCTGGCTGTGCCGAAACTCCACCAAAAACTCGCCGGCCGGACCAGGTCCCCAGGTCTCCAGGCAGGCGCCTGCTCCGGCTCGGAGGTTGGTGTCCGGTGGAGGGGTTAAGCGGGGACTGGCTCCACTGGAAGGTCAGCGTTAGCGTCTCGGGACCCCAGCGTTTCCGCGGCTCAGACCGAACTCGACAGTTCCGCTACCGGTCGCCTCTGCTACTACTACTACTACTGCTGCCCTCTTCTGCTCTCTGCTGGCTTTTCGGTACAGCTGCTTCAGTGCACGCTCATCGGGGCAGTTGCGTTAATGTGAATTCCCTCAGTTTTATGGGCTATGGTATGTTGAACATGGACCAAATGAAGCTAGTATTGGAAGACAAGACATCCACTTTTCCCTAGAGCTATGTATTTTTAATCCATTCCCCTTTGGAATCTCTGAATATGTTTAAATGCCAATGTGCAAAGTCGACTTTCCACACAGAAGGATGAGTCTAACATTATTAGTAAAGGAACTGATGGATCAGCCTTCTTGTAGTGCAAGCAACACGTATAAATTGATGGAAACTGTGCAGTACAATCACCTAGAGTTTTGCTGTGTGTATACAGTGGTTTGAATTTGCAGTTTTCACAAACTCACTGCAGTGCTAGCCATGGAGTTTTTTTGTTTAGTAACAACTGCAGGCTGTACAGAACTGTCCGTATGAGATCTCAATCGGTGTTTTCTGTTTTGTGTGTCCTGTAGAAATTCTTGCATGTGGAAAGTTGGCTCACACTCAAATTTTATATCAACTGCACTTAGACGCGTCCCACTGTACTCAACAAAGGTGAAGTATTAAATCCAGAAAATAGGTTTATTCCAAACAGCACAGTACCCTTCACAGCAATTAATGATCAAGTACTAGTTGTCTCTACCCAGCCCCTCACATTCCATTCTAGATTTCCTCTACCTCATTGTAGGAAGGTAGGATCTGACTGCATGGTTACCCACACTTTTTGCCTAGTGCTTTGCTGGTTTTTGACTAGTCTGACTGGGATCCTGCTAATCAGGACCCCAGTCTATCTGCTTTTTCTTCTAAAACATTATACCTGTACTGAGGTACACTCCAGATTGGATACTGGGGTACCCTTATAAGTCCCTAATATATGGTACACATGTACCCAGGGCATAGGTACCCCAGAGGCCTCCCATGGGCTGAAGCATGTATTATGCCACCCATGAGAGGCCATGCAAAATGGAACTACATGTCTGCCATTGCAGCCTGTGTAAGCTGGTGCTTGCATCACTTGTGTTAGATATAGTTTTACTATATCTATAGGTCACTACACTTAAAACTTTAAAGTCACCCCTATAGCAGGCCTTGACAATCCTGAAGGCAGGGTGCTGGGTTTTACATGAGAGGGTGCCCCTGCATGAGCAGAGCCACCCCTTTACAGCCTTTGGAGACCATTCTCCTGAGTTGTCTGTGACTCAGCCAGACATATAGGTAGAGGTGCATTATATCCTCGTGGTAAATGCCATCTCGAAAACGGCTGAAACAAAACATGCCATGTTTGGTATCAAAAACCTTGGAATTATACCTCCACACTGGTAACCGATGTGGGAGGTATGATTCCACCCTTCTGAAGGGAGCTTCGTGGGGTCACTGGTCTTTCCGGTACCAGCCTTCTCGACACAAGTAGCAAAATGGTTGCTGCCGACAAGAGACACATTTCTGCCCTCCTGCTGCTGAGCCAAGCTTGAGCAGGGGAAGGATGAACAATAGGCATCCTGTCACAGGGAGGTGTGACCACCTCCCAGACAGGATTTACTGTATTGGGGCTGAGTGGGTGCACTTCCAAAGTGCCTGAAAGTCTGCATCTGGTGCACATTTGGTGTCCCTGTGCATAGTCCTGCTCAAACCAGTTCTGGGAGCTGTTGGCTCCTGCTCTGGCGCGAAACTGGACAAAGGACATGGGAGTATCATCCCACTGTCCTGACCCTCCCCTGGGAGGGTCCCCTGAATCTGTCCAACCCTCTCCCTTGGGTACAAAAGGGCTTACCTGGCTGTAGGACCCTAGATTCGACCTGGACCAGATTCTGATCAAGAAACCACTGAGCTTAGACTGTCTGGACACTCTGGACTGCGACTGGGCCCGACTTCATCTCCCTCTCTGTCCAAAGCATCGTCTGTGCCCGTGCACCATACAGGCTCTGTGCAGGACCTGTGAAGCATCAAGGACAACTGAAGTATCTCCCTTGGGGTGAAGGAGTCACTCCCCTGCATCCGCAGGCACCATAACGCAACTGACCGGTCTGCTGATCCTGTGCTCCTGTGGACTCCAAAGGCTCCAGCAACACAGTAGGTGGGTTCCTAAGTTCCTTGAGGTTGAGCTGCCCTCTCACTGAGTTTGAGGCCAGTATCACTTGTGGGGACTGCATAACCCGAACCTCTGTGCACCGCGTACATTTACAAGTGCATATGCTTGTTGGTCTTCCCCAACTTCGTGCAATGGGCTGTCGATAGCCCCAACCTCTGCACACATTTTGTACAAAGGACTCTGGCCTCCTCGCACTCTGTGCCCTGCTAGCCGGTGTTTTGTGACACTGCCAGAAGTCCCCTCGCGACTTCTGTGCCTCTGGCCTGTGGGTCCATTTGAGGGACAATCCTGATTTACTTGGACTTCCCTGGTTGCTCCTGGCCTGCCCTGACTCCCCTTGCTGTGTTGAGTCCCCTGGTCCTTGCTGGGCCAGACCGTAACCTTCTTTGACATTCTTTGTGGGTTGCCGTTGCCAAGGCTTGTAGGTGCTCCCGTTGGACACTGACCCCTCAGCACTCGACATCCACTTCGACCCTATGCACCCGGCTTCCCTGGGATAGGTAACTCTGGTACTTCAGTATCCACTGGTGCGGTGGCTCTCCAACCTTCTATGTTCCAAAGGGTTTCCTCGTGATCCTCCAGGAAGGGCGCTTAAACCTAGAAATTGCAACTGCGACTCTCCCACTGAATTGTACATAGCACGGGGTCGTGTTCTCACACTGCACCCGTCCTCCGTGGGGTCCCTACTCACTCACCTTGAGGGGTTCCTTGGGGTCCCAGCAATTCTACACTATCTAAACATTGTCTTGACTCGAGTCGTGGTTCTCATACCACTATTTTAGTATATGGTTTGTTCTTCCCTGGAGCCCACTGTGTATTAGTGCTACTTACGTTTCTTTCTGTGCTATAGTATTGTGTGCTTTGTGTTTATCTGCGTGTAGAAGACACTGTGAGGTATTTAAGGTGTTATAATAATAAATATATATTCTTATAACTACTGTGTGGTTCTTTCATTTAACCAATACATTAAGGTAGCATTCTGGTGAAACAAGCTGCTTAGCATTCCTTCAAGACTAAGCCTGAAGGCTGCTCTCCACAGCTACCACTTGGATAGCTTTCTAAGGTTATCTTTGACCTCTTAAATCACCATAAGGGCTGTTTGGATTGGTGCAAGGTGCTCACTTTATTTAGTGGACAGCATATACCAGGCCAACTTCTCACACCCATACTGCTTAACCTTCTCTTGTGAACGCACAAACATCACCAACGTCTACAGGTAATAAAATACAACTCACAATAAGAATTTTCTCTATGGGAGCAAAGTTTACTTCAACAGTTGAATACAAATGTGATGTGTAAGTAGTAGGAACTGTCTGTCCTTCGTGATAGACTATGTGTGTGTAGCCTGAAGAACTGGAAACAATTCAAATCAGTAGGTTTGTTTTGTTTCCCCCACTCTGTAAATATTTAGGGCCCAATTTAATTCTTGGCAGTAGGGCTGTTTTCTGCTAAGGCAACAGATTCAAATACTCTGTTGGCCTAGCGAAGGTCCCATTCACCAAAATGAGAAATGTCTGTTGGGCCGACAGACATTTTTAGCATTCATAGGAACTTCCATCAAGCCGGTTCCTGTGAATGCTTTGAAACTTTGCCCCATGGTTCCGTCAAACATGACAGAGCCGTACAGAAAAGTTTCCAAACTTTTTTATATTTATATTTATATTGAAAAGAGAAAAAAACAATGCCCCCTTGCCATAGGAGTCATCTCCCATGGAGAGGGAGGCATTTTCAGTTTTTCACTGCACCTTACCACCAGGTTTTGTCAGGCATTAAAAAATGACTATACGTTCCCCCATCCTAATGAGACATATAACCAATTCGTCAGCCTGATGGATTAAGGGCCGTCAGAGAAGTTTGGCCATGGCGGAGAGCTGGTGCAGCTCTGTGCTTATTTTGTACTTCCTTTAGTACATCTTGTAACACCGCTAATGAGGGTGTGCCATGCATACTCGTATAGACATATGCAATATGCTCACCTAGATATTTCACTCCTCTACGGGTGGCACCATCCTGAGAGGCAGACACATAGTCAGTCCAGAAGGTAATTTCATCTTGTTTTACAGGCACATTGCCTATAATAGCGTTTATAGTTTATGGACTGATTCTGCCTGTGGTGCAGTTTCTGCTGGAACTGCTCTTCCTGCTATTATTTGCAGTACGTACTTTCTAAGTTTCCTGTATAAGGAGGCTGTCTGATTTATTACATCTACTTCCCTAGCCTGTGGGGATCCTGGATTAAGAAAATGTGTATACCGTCCAATACAGGCATAGTGGCTCAACAGTACATTCTAATGTGTGTGCGTGTGGTAACTGACCACCAAAGCAATTCTGGTGTTCTTGATAGGTCAAAGTGACTGCCAATCATGATATGCTTGTTAGTGCACAGGAATGGCTGTAGCTTTGCATGTGTGAAAATGCACAATATTGGAATCTATAGGGTCAAACTCCACCATTGGGTTAAAGGTTTCAATGGCACCATCTGCATGTACAACAAACGTTACTGCACCCACCACTTTGGGTATGCCTCTGTCTTTGAGATGTTGTAGAAGTGCTACCCTGTAATTTACCCCTAGTGCACCAGGAGCTGCCATTTTTAATGAAAAGATTAAAAAACCATGAGATCCAAAATGCAGAAATCACATATGGGAATACCCTTGTGGAGCCAAGCTTGACAAACCTGCAGTAAATAGGGGTTTCCTATTTAACCTGAAGGAGGTGACCAATATTACAATGGACGTCTCTGGGCCCGTTTCACAAAAGTAATCTGCACTTGGCCGGATCTCCACCCTGAGTGCGGATATAAAGATAGTACTCATAAATGCCTTTTGTGAATTCCCAAAGTCGTAAACTTAGATGTTTGGTCTCAGTTTACACCAAACATCTAAGTTTATCTTTTTGAATCGAAACTCTCCGTATATTTGTGATATTTTGTTTTTTGAGTGTGTCACCAAACACTACTCAGGAATTCAGATAATTTGAGCGCAAGGCATTGGCTGCAAAATATCACAAACTGCACCCCCCCCTCCAACAGAACCGAAGGGGTCAGATTTTTAATGGCTTAGTGCAGGGACTCAGTTGCACCAATACAAATTAGAAATCCAGTTGGGCTGCGACCCATACAGAATCCACTGAGTAATACTGTGCAGGAGGTTTTTCTGGTCACAATTAGTCCCACTAGGTAAGCTCAGGGACACAGGGAAACTCCTACTCTCTTTTGTAAATGAATAGCACACTCAAATCAAATCAAATCAAATCAAAAATAGCTTTATTCGAATAGCACACTCAAAAAAGCACTAAGTCACAGCAATGAAATTTTATATTTTTGTTTTACAGAACCCAAGTCTAATGCATAAAATCTGAATGGTAACCCCACATGTTGAGAAAATGAATGCAGCAATGCCTGACAGCCAGCAAAAACAATATGAACATTCTTAACATAGTTAACAAGTTACTAGTATCCTAACACCGTATCACTACTTCTAAACCCTGTCACGACGTCCAAACTGTTTATCCAGCTCAGTTGCTGGAATGTGGATCCGACCACACCCTTAGCACTGTGCACATCACCCCATGTCTGGTTTCAATGAGGAAAAGAATGGTGCGCATGCAGTCTGGGTAATAGGTGTTAGGGTTGGAGGTGATGGTGGCTGCGAACCTTGCTGTCTATATTTGGGGCAACTCCTCTTCAGGGTTCTCCCTGCTGGGTAAACACCCTTCTTGATTCCTCACCACATGCCTCTTTGATTTTCAAGCAGATAATTCCCAAAGGGGAATGGGATACACTAGCACTGGTTCTGATTGCGTTTTCAGGTCTATACAAACTACACATTAGAATCTCTTCTTTAACAAACACACTTCTTTGTGGATGTAGCAACAAAGCTGCTTTATGTGTCCATTTTCATATGATTCGTTATTGAGAGATTATTGTTCCTGTTCGTTAGTGATTGGTAATTCGTAATTTATAGTTTAAATGTTATCTTTACAATAATTGTTCATAGTGCTCTACAACTGTTGGTAATGCCTAATTGTACCATGTCTAAGAGGCGAGAAGTTTGATTCCAAATTTTTAAAGGCATGATGTAGTCAAAGTATTTGCAAAACAAATGAACAACATGCACTGAGGGGCTCATTACGATGTCGGGCGGAAAGCCGCTGCCTCATACCAACTCGGAATCAGGACCAACCGACTTGCGGTCGGCGGTTCCGACCACCGGATTAATTATGCGACTGAACACTGTTCGGTCAGAGTCGTTTTGCTCCCTGTGGGAGCTCGTATTCAGGCCGACAACTGGCCATAACACAAGCTCCTATGGTGAAAGGATGTTGGAAATCGACATTGTTATTCCGACGACGGAAACGCTGTCCATTGGGGTGTACGATGCAGTTCTGACCGACAGGAATACTCTGCGAATCAATCGGAACCGAGTTGGAATAACTGCGCAGTTTACGTTCCGACCACAAACATCGTAATCGGGCGGTCAGAATGTAAATTGACCGAGTCTGTCAGAAGGGAAGATTCCAACTGTTGCAAGGAGGCTTTCCGCCCAACATCGTAATGAGCCCCTAAATGCGCTAACTAACCTTCTTGTTTCTTTTCTTTTGTAGGATCTTCAGAGGACTGCCTATGAAGGAGACATACTGGAACTGACCAACCAGACAGGTTGGTAATAAGGGCAGAGTCTGGGTCAGGATTCTGGAGCACCTCTATCTGATGCACACGAAAGCAAAGCATTGGCATGTACATGAGGTGGGGGTTAAATAGGGAGACAAGACAAAATAGCGACTGCATCACATGGTTCGAGAAACTCTTGCATGACTTCCTGAGAGAGATTTCGGCTGACTGGAAAGACTGGGCATGAGAGAGCTTGGGGGCACACCAAAGGGGCTATGTGGACCCAATCTTATTGGGGGCAAGATGTGGCCTTTTCTTGGATGCTTCAGCTCTAAAGTGATGTAGGGGGGGCACAAAATGGTCAATGTTGGATCAATTTTGGGGTGGGAAGTACCCATTGCTGGATCAATTGTTTCAAGGCCACTAAACGAAAGGTCCTTGGTTTACTTGGTCTCTTTGGTGGCACAATGTGGCTGCAAAGTACACAAGGATGAGCAATACGTGATTCCCCGCAAAGGTCAAAATACTGGTCTGGGGTTGTCTGGGTGTTTCCAATGAAAAAGGCGGGTTAGTTGTGGAGCGATCCTCTAACCGTAGCTTTTCCAGTCTACAATATGAAACAATTTGCCTTTTTCTCTTTTAGAATCGAGTATTTGTTTTGCTTCATACTCCTCGAACTTGCCCACTTGGGTTGGAGAGGGAGGAGGTTCTGGTCTAGTGCCGCAAATTGGCTTGATCAGGGAGACCTGGAATACAGAATGAATTTTTACGTCTTCTGTGAGTCACAATTTCATAGTTACTGGGTTGATGACATCGATAAGGGAATAGGCCAATGTATCTTGGTTGTAATTTATGTGGTGCTTCCATTGTCAAGTTTTTAGTCGAGAGCTATACTTGGTCTCCAGGTTGGTAGGTTGGTTCTCTTATCCGATGTAGGCCTGTCTTATCTTTAGTTCTTTCATTGATCAGCTGCAGTTGTTTAATATCTTCCTGGTGAATTTTTGCTAAGTGTTCATTGGACTCTGGATGGCTGATACAGAAGAAGTGTTTGTCCAGTTGTTGGGCAGAATTCTAGGATGAATTCCAGTGAAACAATAAAAGGGGGAAAATCCAGTGCTGGAATGTACATGATTATTGTAAGCAAATTTGGCAATGCTCACATTTTCTACCCAATCTGAACTATGTGTGGTGTCAGGGTTTGCACGGCCCGGTAACGTGCTGACTGCTCATGCGCGAAGTTCTCCGGAAGAGAACTACAATTCCCGGCATGCCCAGAGAGACGCGCTGTGCGTGCTCTGAACCGGAAGCACAGAACACGTAAAAGGCCAGCAGAACCCTTGAACGCTGCCAATAATTCCCGTTACAGCGTTTCCAGTCTTCATATGTCTACAGGCAAGAGCCACGACGGTAAGAGTGGGGTATCCACTATAGGGTGTCGGAGGATCATGGGAAAGGATCCTTTAGAGCGGCCAAGGATATTTCTGGCCATGGTTTCAGTCCCGGTTCATGTTTAACATCGGACCGGATTACTAGCGGGGAGTGAAGTAACTCTTCTGTTTTCCAGCCCGGAGGATGTGGGCTTGTTGCTCCCGTTGGTCGAGGCTAGCATAGCACAGCCTCTTGCGGGAGAATTCGTCTTGGGGCGAATCCGCTATCCCTGAGCGCTAGACATTACTCTCTCTCTCTCTCCCGTTGGCTGAGGTTGGCAATTCACCAACTCATTGCGGGGGAGGTTTTTTCTGTTAACTACACATTCAGTGCTCAATCTCTCCGGTTGGTTGATGTTGGCTACACAACACCTCTTTGCGGGGGAGGTATATCCAGGGAACTTCGCAGTAAGTCTCGCTGTGCCACCAGGATCACTGAAGCGAACTTTGGTCTCCCCATTAATCTTATGATGGAATAAGCCCGGGGAGAACGCTTCTGGTAGTTCCCTGCCGTTTGTTTTAAAAGCGCTGCTGAACTGACATTTAATACGGCTACTTCATATTCATAATTTCTATTTGGTTGTTCTTTGCTTACTATCCTAGGAGAGAGACGGAAGGTGGGGTATCTATGGTGCATTGGCTCAACAGTACAGGATCTGTCTCAGGGGGAGCCTAGGTAGGTGAACAAGGGACAAAGAGAATTGCATAGCAATATAGCCAAATGTTGTTTATGTAAAGTACCATTCTCATAGTGTCTTCTTTTGTTTATCAGCCCCTGTGAACCTCATACCTTCACCCTACTCTCTCCTGGTATCCAGCGCTAACCTTATTTTCCTTTGCAGGTAGGATATAGGGTGGGGTAAAGTTTACCTAGTCAAAAAGACGTTGAGGGGGAAAGGGGTTACAGAACCTTAACCGTGTATTGATCTTCTGTTTCATTGTCTCCCTTGTTCAGATCTCCCTCCCTGCTGTTCCTTCCCTTTCCTTCCCTCGCTTGATTACCTCAATAGTCTGTGTGTGCATACATTCCAGACTTGGGGCCGTCGAGAGGTGGAACCCCTTTGAGCTTCAGCGCAATCCTGAGGATTCTGGAAGGAGGAGCCTGACATGTGGCTGACAAACAACACAGATATTGTTTAAGAGATTAATTGACACATTCTATTTGCCCGTCTGTCTGAGAATGATAAACCAAGGACAGACCGATATCAATGTCTAAGTTTGCACATAGGTGTCGCCAAAATTTAGATACAAATTGCAGGTCCCTATCGGAGATGACAATAGAAGGGAGGCCATGCCATTTTACCACATGATCTATAAAGGTCGTAGCAAACTCTTGTGCAGTAGGTATCTTTTTAGGGCAACAAAGAGGACCATCTTGTTCATGTGAACCATTATTACCCAAGTAGTTGAATATCCTCGGGGCATATAAAAATTTGTCATCAAAACTAGGCTAATAGTGTGCTAAGGAGCTGGTGGAATGGGCATTAACTGAAGCTGGCTATTGGGACAGGAATGAGAACCTTTATTTCTGGTGCAGGTTGTGCAGTTTTGGGCAAACTGATATGCATCCTTCATCAAGGTTTCCTCCAAAAATAAAGTTGACACAGCTTTTGTAATTCCAGGCTGACCAGCCAAGGGAGAGGGGCGTCAAATCTCTAGTACCTGGTTTTACAAGTCACCAGTTGGAACATATAGTAGCTCTTTTTTTTAAATAGCCCTTTTTTAAATTGAAATCTCCTTCCAATTCTAGCCACTCCTTCGCATTTAGTTTCCTAGTTTCTGATCAGAGGGTGGCATAGGAGGTTTCTAAGTCTACCAAGGCCTCAATCTTGTCATCTCTGTGGTGATTGTGGGAGGTTCTAGCTGATCAAACGCAGCCCCTGAAAATCTCAATCCTAGATAAAGTGTCAGCTTTTGCATTTTTATTACCTGGTTGGCATGTGATAAAGTCCAATTCACTAAAGAATAATATCCACCTCATTTGACGAGGGGTGAGAACTTGAGCTGATTTTAGAAAGTGAAGAGTCTTATGATCTGAGCAAATAGTGACAGTATGTCGTGCTCCGAACAAGTAGTGACACTACTCTTGAAGGCCTATTTAATGACTAGTAGCCCACATTCTGACATGATATACATCTGTTCGGCTGGTAGCAATTTCTTATTTAAAAAAGGCTCTTGTGTAAATATGGCCAGAATCAGGATTTCATTGCAATACTGCCCTCCACTCCTCCCCCTTTTTTTTAGCAGGATCTTCAGACGACTGCTCATGAAGGAGCAATCCAGGAACTCTGCAACCAGACAAGCTTTTAAGTACGGATGGGGTCTGGGACTGGATGCTAGAGCACCTCTGCCCGACACACACGAAAGCCAAGCACTGACACGTGCGTCAGGTGACGTTTAAATAGGGAGGCAAAGCAAAATGGCTGCCGAATCAGGTGGTTCCTGGAACTCTCACCAGACTTCCTGAAATCACATGGAGTGAGATTCTGGATGACTGGATAGGCTACCAGGGTATGAGGGAGCCTGGGGGGAGCACCAAAGGTGCTATGCAGACCTAATCATATTGGGGGCAATAAGGCATTTGCTTGGATGCTTCAGACTCTAAGTTGACCCAAGGGGAGCTCAAAAGTGGCAATGTTAGATCAGTTGTGGGTGGGGGGAACACAATTAACTGTTCAGTGTCCAGTACACAAAAAGTCCTTGGTTTGCTTGGTCTCTTAGGAGGCACAATGTGGCTGGGAAGCGCACAAGGATGTGCAAGACATGACCAGCGGTATGCTGCATTTTAGCAGAAGCAGAAAATAGCAGGCCTATAAATCAAATTTCTTACGGGGAATTGCACAGCAGACGTTCTTAAAAAGTAGGTTTTTATGTATTCTCTAGCACAACCCTTATATATGATTATATTATAATAAGCAGTGGCAGGTTGAAGGCCACTTCTCTACATCATTCGTGAAGCAGCTTCAAACTGAGGCTGGTTGTTTTTACAACATGGCATGACCGCTGGCTTAATGGACATAGTGTGAAGTGCTTCTGTTAGAGGTTCCTAAATACCCCATGGGAGGAGGGGGAAGGAAAGACCAATGTAGTCACACTTACCTCAAGGTGCGTCTATCGCCATCTGCCTGGTTGTGTTTGCTCCTCTTCCCCTTCACCCTCCTCCCATTGGGTATTTAAGAACCTTCATTAGGGTTTAAGGAAACTCTTTCAGGTAGAGTCTGACACAGGTCAACCTACCCATTGGTAATTTCAAACCAACTTTTGTAAGATAGGAGCCCACATTCTTATTCCCTTCCTGATGAATGCCGCAGACCCCTCGGGCCATTCAGGTAGAAACATGTCGACGACTTTAATCACTGTGGTGATGGGGTACTAATTTCCCCATTCCCCATTTTTAGGCCTCGCCTTGGCAGTGCATGCGATGCATGCACTGTCTCAGCGAGACCTAAAGTAATCTGTATGTTGCGTGAAATTTAATGTAATCTGTCTTTCCGCTTGCTATTGGCTTAGTTGTGGTAGTGTTGTTGTTATCTCCCTTTCTGTTGGCTGTTGGTCATTTGCTAACTTCCTTGTAGTCCCGATACAGCGGCACCTAACTACAGTGTTAGTTCGCTCTGCTTGCACTTCTTTTAATTGAAGTACAGTGTGCCATCTGCTTTGCACACTGTAGCCTGCCTTTGTAATTGGAGACTCCCTCCCCGATTCCAATCAGTCACAGGGCTCCAGCCGCCTCACAGCAGAGCCAGGCCTCAGAGCAGGGGCCACTGCTGTCTGTTCAGCACAATCGGGATCTCAATGATGGTGACACTGACTTTTAAGTGTAATCTTGGCAGAAAACGTTGAGTGGGCTGCATATCATTGCAGGCAGAGGAGCCCACAGCAAGGGAATATGAATATGGCAGCCAGCGGAGTGGAGTGGAGCGCAGAGCAAGATTCCAGCCTAGATGAATCAACGAGAAAGAGGTGAAGAGGGACACCCTCTACTTCACTGAAAGTGACACATGAGCCAAAAGGAGAGGAGGCACAGCGGGGCAAGACAGCAAGGCACAACGTTTCGGGTCGGAGGGCGAGGACCTGACCTCGGATGTGCACAGGGAAAAGCGCTGCGATGTGATTTATAGCACCCGAGGGTCGATCAAAGCTATCCACAATGTGTGCGCTGATGCGAATGCCAGTTTAATAGGCGGCTCTCAGCGTGTTGACATTGGTGGTTCGGTTGCTGGCCTGCTGCGGCTTCTGTACCGTGGGTGGCAGGAATCCCCTCCGTTTGCAGACGCCCACGGCTGTCCCAGAAAGGCCGTAATCGGTTACAACAGTTGAATTCCATGATGGAGAGCTTCATTTAATGCGAATCAATGCTACCTTTGAAAACCAGTGTCTTACCAGACACCTTTGCGTTGTTTAGTTAGCAGCGTTTATCCACAAAGAAACAAACCAGAAGCAAGGCGGTTAACTGCCTCCAACATGCGAAATGGATGGGTGCTGACTGCCCTTAAGCAGCACTACAATTGTCATGCTGCTCAAAGGGCCCATCTCCGGGAGCACTTTGCGGCACTTTGCGGCACTTTACGGCACTTCTAATCCAGTTAGAAACGAAGGAGTTATCTTGGACTCTTTATTATTCTTCCCCATTCAGGTTAGCTCTGTAACCTACAATATGGGTCTCCACCACAGTCTCTTCAGAGGAGAGGATGTGGGGTAAGCGCCAGAGCTGCCGATTTGGCAACTCGGGAACCAGGTTCGATTCTCAGCGTCGGCTCATCATCCTGTGATGTAACTGATGCTCATTTAAAGCACTCCAATACCTCTGGGTCGAGTTATCGCTATATAAAAACTCAAAAACAAAACTCTGTGGGAGTACTTCCATGAAAAAGCATCCCATTTCAGATCCCTCCTTGACTCAGCCAAAAACAGACCCAAAAACTCTTTGACCTCATCAAAAACCCAAACTGTTCTCCCCTAACTACTAAGCCCGAGGACTCCACAAAGAAAGCATCCGACTTCGCCATTTTCTTTGATGAAAAGGTCAAAGCACTGGTGGATCAAGTCGCCCACCCCACCCCCTTTGAGGAGCGGAAATTCTTAGTCACCTGGCAATACTTTGACGTCATCACGGCAGATGACCTCCTCAAATGCATCCTTGAAACCAAACCATCCAACCACTCCTCTGACCCCATCCCTAGCATCATCGCTATCGATTTCGACACCCATACTCTATCCTACTGGACCGGGCTAGCTAATCTCTTCCTCAGTCAAGGATCCCTCCCTGTTGCCCTTAAATCAGGACAGGTTCCCCCTCTTCTAAAAAAAACCTCTGCTGATGCAACCGACCTCAACAACTTCCGCCCTATCACCAACCTCCCTTTTCTTTCGAAAATCACTGAAAAATGTTTTGCGAAACAACTTTCCCAACATATTATGGACAATAATCTCCTCGATGTTTTCCAATCTGGCTTCATCCAAAATTGCAGCACTGAAACAGCCCTGCTGCAAGTGATTGATGATGCGTTGTATATACTCGACTCCGGGGAATCCTGTCTTCTGATTCTTCTTGACCTCTCTGCAGCCTTTGACACTGTTAATCACAGCACCCTCCTCAACACTCTACAACAGAGAATGGGATTGGATGACACAGTGCTTAAATGGTTTGCATCTTTCATCTCAGACAGATCCCAAATGATTAAGATAGCGAACAGTCTTTCATCTCCATTGGATGTAGGTCAAGGTGTCCCTCAAGGCTCTATCCTTGCACCCACTCTGTTTAATCTCTACCTGGAACTATTAGGGAACCTCCTAAGCAAATCTGGGATCCATTACCATCTTTATGCGGATGACACTCAAATCTACCTCAAGGTGTCTTCCACACACGATCTCTCTTTACTCGACTCTACTCTCAACTGCATCCACGACTGGATGTTAGCTCACCAACTCATTCTAAATCCCGCCAAAACTGAATTCCTCCTCCTTTCGACCTCTCTCTCACCTCCTCCTGTTCAATCGTGGATGGATCAGCTGAACCTGCTCAACAACAAACCCATCATTGTCAACAGCGCTAAATCTCTAGGTGTCATTCTTGACAAAAGACTCAACTTAATCTCCCACATCAACTCTATTGCCAAGAACGCACGGTACCAGTTGCGCCTTCTATGGGGGATCCGTCGGTTCTTCCCGGAGAATGACTTAAAAACCTTGGTACAATCGCTGGTTCTCTCAAGACTGGATTATTGCAATTCTCTTCTGACGGGCCTACCCAAATCCCACCTCTCCCCTCTCAAATCCATCCTCCATTCAGCAGCTCACTTCATTTCAGGGTCTAAACGGAGCGACCACATCACTCCTATCCTGTCCTCTCTTCGATGGCTTCCGATTGAGGCAAGATCTATTTACAAAACTGCCTGCATCACACACAAAGCCTTGCACATGTCCTCCCCTCGTTACCTGGCAAATAAATTGAAATTGTCTGGAGGCTCTCAACCCTCACGTAATGCGGAAAAGCTTCTGCTTGAGCCCCCCGTCTTCAAAAGGGAAAGATTGATGGCGCAATCCTTCTCAGGCAATGCGGTGAGAATATGGAATTCACTTCCCCCATTGCTCCGTGCCACCTCCTCTACCCGGATCTTCAAAGCTGAACTCAAAACTCTTCTCTTCCAAAGACACTTTCAGAACTAATACTTTCATACTCCGGCCCCTCTTGGAAATTCGCTCTTCATTGTAAATTTGTATTTTTTCCTGTGCATCCCTCACCCCTGTGTGCTGTGTTGGATTTTGTGTTTGTGTATCCTTGATTCTCAGGCCCCTCTTGGAAGTTCGCTCTTCGTTGTAAATTTGCATTTTTTCCTGTACATTCCTCACCCCTGTGTGCTGTGTTGGATTTTGTGTTTGTGTACCCTTCATTTTTAGTCTGTGTAATGTTATATTCTGTACCACTTTTCTCTTGTAACGTAACTAGCTCTATTGTACAGCGCTCTGACACCTTTGGGTAATGTCCGCGCTTTATAAAAATGCACTAAATAAATAAACACAGACTTGATAGACTTGCTCTGGTCACTGCTGTGGCCATTTCAGTTATTGAGTACCGTAATTGAGTGCAAACTTCTAAGCGCCCAAACCTTTGCTGCCAGGCTCATTTTCCGCTTGAAAGGTTCCCATCATATCACCCCCCCACAGTAAATACGCTCTGTTCGTTGTCCATCAAACATAGGATCAAATTTATAACCCTCTCCTTGGTGCCTAAAACATTGTGAGACTTAGCTGTGGGCTACCTCCAATCAATGTATTTATTGTTGCCCAGACAGATTGGCTAGGTTAGCTTGCCAGCTCCCTCTTTCACTGCTCCTGTCAAGAAGAATTGGCTTGGGTGCCGGTGTCTCTACCAACAACGCTCTTCCCTCAGGCACGCTCTAGTGGTTCTTCTTAACAATGAATCTAACAGGAGATATTTTAGCAAAGAACTCAAGACCTGTTCCTCCAAATGTTTGCATCTGCTTGCGGTTTAATTGAGAATCGATTCCTTCCTCCCAGTCTCCTCCCCTTGCTCTGCTGCGTCAGGTCATATGAGCGCACTATAAAACGCCAAATAAAATCAATAAAAATACTTTTAAAGAGTGAAGACGCTACATTATACATCCTTCCCATTCCCAGATACTCACTGTTTGTGTGGGACAATCAAGTTCCATTATCAAGTGCTGCAATCACTTGAGGTTGGTGCGGCTGTCGTGTAAATCCAGTTTCCTAAATGGAACTGGCTCATGTTTGGCAGAACTGAAGCAATATCTCACTTGTCCTTCACCCTACTTAATCTTCCGCTGAAAGCTGTTTTCCAGCCATGGGCGTTTTGGTTGTTGCTATTTATTGAAATGGTTTGTGTGTGTTTGCTTTGGTCTGGTTACCTGTTTTGCACAGTTTGGAAGTTAAACGTGCGTTCCCATATTTCCCCAGATTAGATACCCTGTTGGAGCATTCCAACTGTGATGTGATTCCTAACCTGTAGGACATATTACTTTCTTCAGAATAACTAATCAAATAGAACACACATTTAAGCTTTATAAAGTCTATTAATGTTTATAGGGTAGACTATGATTTAATCTGAACTAAACGAACACATCAATTAATCTTTGTGATGCCTCGCTACAAAGTATACATATGCCAAGGATGTCCCAATCCAAACCTTTACTGGCTTAGTGCATTATCTTTTGTCTGACAGTATGCAAAACTAATAAGAAACAACAAAGTTAAATGAAAAATAAAATTGGATGATGGGCAGTCACCTGCACTACTAAAATATATACATGGATAAGACTCCAAATCAATGCAAAAACAGCTACTGGTATTCTGTACGGTAATACAACATCCAGCTAAGCCCAACATCTCCCTTTATTGACATGTACAAATTAGAGTCCAGTTTCATTATATCCTATTATTCTTCATTTCACTTTGACTGCATTAGAAAAATGTACTTTGAAAATCGCATGACCTGGAACGAGCTCCCAGTCAACATCAGACGCACCTTCAGGAGCAGCCTCGACCTGGCTCTTCGACCCCCCTCCCCACACACACAGCGCCTTGAGACCCTCACAGGTGAGTAGCGCGCTTTATAAACCCCTGATTTATTGATTGAACTATTCATAAACTAAAATCCTGTGTATTGGTGATTCCTTGGACCCTTGCATTTAGTAAAATGGGAATCTAATGCCCCTAAAGCTATTGCAAAAAAAGTAGTTGTGCAATCACCTTCAAATGTTATCAGAAAAATACATTGTTGCTCTCCTGTAATAAGTAATTATAGCTGAAATGTGATGCCACAGTGCCTGCACCAGAGCCAGCGGACAGTGTGAAAGGTGGGTCATTAACCAGAATTACACCCACAGGTTAAGCAGGTCTTTTTAGTTCTCGCCTAGGCAGCGCTTGCGTAGGTCTCTTCTAGATGTGCTGCATTCAGGTATGGACTAGTCCTTTGTACATGTTGGCTTCTGATTGTTAATAGGCTTGCTAGTCCCTCCTTAGTACCACCTTTTGTACATTTGTAACATCCCATGAGGACTGGCCCTTTTACTTGTGTAGTTACATGTATGTTTTATTTACAGTCTGTGAGCGCTTTTTTCTTTAATGATTTTCTCCTACTGCAGGCACAACATGCTTTCATGCAATGTTGTCCGCTTTGCTTCCACAGGCGCCATGGTGCGCTGATTACCAGAATCTTACAATATTGAAAAAATAGACTTCATTGAGCCTCAACAAAGAAAAGAAAGGCGCGACTCGCCAAAGTCTATTTTTCAATATTGTAAGCTTTTAGTAAGCCACGCACCACAGGCGGCGTGCTGCGCTACTTTCCAAAATCTTACAATATTGAAAAAAATAAACTTTGGCGAGCCGCAACAAAGAAGAGAAAGGAGAGGCTCCCAAAGTCAATTTTTTCAATATTGTTAGCTTTTAGTAAGCAGCGCGCCACAGGTGGCATTCTGCGCAGCTTGCCAAAAGCTTTCAATATTGAAAAAAAAAATAGACTTCAATGAGACGCACCTTTCATTTCATCAGTGCAGCTCACTGCAGCTGATTCCTCCCCCTCCTCTCCCTTTGGCTCCCACTCTTTGGCTGCAGCTGCCTCCTCCTCCTTCAGCTTCAATCATGGCAGCGCAAAGATTCTTCAGCCGGAATCCAGGCTCTCTGCTGCTCGCCATCTGGAGACCAGCAGCCCGGACAGAAACGGAAAGCAATGCAATAGGTCTCCCATTTGCGAGAGTTTAAGCTATTGTCATTATAAATGACTATGCTTTTTATTTATCTGTTTTGAAAACCAAAATAAATAAAATGCATTTTCATTTTACACAGCCTATAGCTTGAGACTCACGCAAATGCGAGACCTATTGCATTGCAAATACTTGTTTATTTTTAATACTAAGTAGTTGCTTGTCTAAATAAAAGTATTTTGGCATTTACATTGGTTTTAAAATAATCACTTAGATTTAGAAGTGCCTCCCTGTCTCCAGGTGGAGGCCCGCTCCTTACCAAACGAAGTTTCTAGAGAGCTAGAACTGCCAATGAAGAAGCATTACACCTGGTGGTGTGTGAGGACAGTCCTTCACTTTTTGTGAGTTGCCCGGTACTCTACCGAGTACCTTGTAAACCCCCAGTTTATTTTATTCAGGATAGCTTCTTTTGTGTATACATGTTAAGGTTGGAGGCCAGCTCACCCTGAATACCCCGTGCCTCTAGTTCCCTCCCTGAGACTTCCCAGGGTTAGTGTGTTGCATAGCTAGAGGAGAAAGCCATATTGGATGGTGCCAGAAAGTTAGACTTGAATTTGTGTTTGTGTGGTACTGTCAGCGAACAGTAGGATTTCTTAGCTTGGTGGAGCTTAAGAGATGCGCTTGACAGCCAGTTCTGTATACAAGAAAATGCAAAACACACACATATAGGACGGTGCACTATGATCTGCACTGGAGGACATGTGGGCCGTATTACGCATTGTCTTTGTTTCTGCCCTATAACAATGTATGCGCTGCTCCCAGCCCAGCCGTGAACTCTCGCTGCCCCCAGGGCAGCGCATTCATGTGAAAACACGGAGCGGCTGCTGGTAGCCGGGCCATGTTTTCACATTGCAAGTGGCACCCACCTGCACTTTCTAAGAGGATTAGAGATCCCCTTGCAGGCACGTGCAGTCAGTGACTGCATCTGCCTGCAAGGGGATGTCTGGGGGGGCCCATCGGACCCCCTTTCTTCCCCCCAGAGGGCTGCTCTCAGGGTACACACTCACAGTGCGCCACCTAGAAGAAGTGGCACTGTGATCCTCTGCGCCCGCGTCTGTAGAGGCAAGGGAATTCCCTAATTTGCATAGGGCACGCACCTCTACAAATGAGGGAACAGCCTCTAAAGGTAGCGCTGGCACTTTAAGTGTGCCAGCACTATTGGTATCACATGAGACATTCAGGACATTTGGAATTATGGTCATGAGAGTAGTTCTATCCTTGTATTTAATCACGTCATTCATAGCGAATATTTTCAGTCCCTATGCATCAAATATGAATCTTGAAATAGCCTGAACTCTGCGATGCACCCTTGGTATGCACTGTAATATATATATATTATATAATGCAACTGGAAGCACTTGGGAAAACAACAAAGAAAAACATGCTTTATGCACATATGAAAAATGACCTATTAACGCGATATTGGGAGGTGCATTTTGTTTGGACCTCCAATATGAATTTCCTGTAAACTCTGCCTATTTATGGGTTATTCTAATGCTATATTTTAGATTACAAACAAGCTCTCCATTTGTATCTGTGTGTAATTTGATAATTTATAGCTTCTTAAAATAGAATATTCAGATGTTTGCATTTATAATACTACACATATTATGATCTGTAAATTGTGCAACTATACTCTACTGGAGTAGGGCATACTTGTATCTGCGTTTTAAGCATTAAGGGATTCCCCTTCAGAAATAGACAACAGAAAAGGTACAGCGTTGGTGGAGCAAGGGGTAATGCAAGTTTTAATTATGGTGTGTCAACAACCAAGAAAATAACGATTACAGAAATTGTCACCCCCCCAAGTCTCAATAGGCATCTGGGACCATTTCTGGTGCCTCTTTCGACACTTTACTATTACAGAAGTGGCCATACATGCTTGTTTAAAATTGCTCAAAAGCATATAAGTAAATCTAGTTGCAAGCAAGAGCAAAGTCATATTTTGTGAACCAAATTGAGTTTGCTCTGGTAATAACAGCTGTTTGTACACCTATGTGTCACGAAGTTACACAAATAGCTTTGTGAATCTGGTGCCCATTGCTTGCAATGACACTCGGCAGCCTATGGTTCCTCTTTACACATAGACTACAGTGAATCAGATATGTTTCTGTTCCTTCTGGAAGCTGCAACCCTGTGACGTGATCTGATCTTTCAGGAAAATGTTACAAATATCTAGCAGGATAACACATATTTTCAGTGGTCTGCACTCATCTCCATTACATAAATCATCCTTACAGAATGTAACAAAGTGGGATTGTTTCATTATCTTACTTGTCCACCATTAGACTTGTGCACTTTACCATTGTGTGTGCTGTGTCTAACGTACTTTGGTGCAGTGTGCCTTTTGCTTGGTATACTTCCCTGTTTTTTGCGTGAAGCCCTTCACTGCAGTCTGCTCTATCGTGATGTACTTCACTACAGTGTGCATTGCATTAAATGTACTCACTACAGTGTGCTTTGTGCCTGATGTATTTCGCTGCAGAGCGTTTGCTTTGTCACTGTTGTACTTCACTGCATTTTATATTGTGCCTGATACGTGTGATTGTTGCCTTTTCTTTTTCTTTCAAATACCCTCTCCTTACTTCTCATCCTCCGCATGCCTCCTCTTCCTGAGTACACTGTATGTAAATCAGGTGCATGGTTGCCTTAATCTCTATTATTGTGTTTATTAGATATTGCCATTGTAGTTCTGCAAAATTCCCACACCACACTACAAAAATCAGTCTCTCCTTATTTGAAAGTCATACTCGTGCAAACTAGCAGTACCTAGTCTCCTCTAACTCTACTAATCCCAAGAATCATCCTCATGAACTCACATACCTCCGCATAAACCCGCCCGCAAAAGATAACACCTAACTCCTATTACTTCAATCTGACACAAACAAACTGTATTAAATGCATTCAATGGTTTCCTTGAGAGCACAAGACTAATCCCACTAACTAACACAAACTCTGGATTAACCACTAACCTTCTGGCCAGGATACCCCCATGGGTGTTAGTGTGCTTTACAGACGTCAGGGGTAATAAGCACTATACAAATGCAATTATAATAAAATACAACACAATTGGCTCTGGCAGGCCATTGCTTTATGTTTAAAACAGATGTATGCTTTCTTTGTCCAGCAGACCACGACGCACATGAGGAAGGGAGCAATAATGAGGGCAGGAGAGAAGCACATTAAAGAGGACAACACAGGGATGATAGGAAAGGCACACGAAGGAGTACAGAACATAAAGATGGTTGATGCACAAAAGCAAGAGAGAGCAACATGAAGCGCAGTGAAAAAGTACACGAGAAAGACAGCTAGAAAAAGCAGGCACTCTCATAAAGTGCTTAACCAAAATGAAAAAGTAGTTCTCTAAAAGTGAGTAGTGGAAGGACACAAGTCAGCCAATCAAGAGGATGGTAAAGAGGTCATGTTCCAGGAGAAGGGCAAACAAAATATGGAACAAGATAGACAAGTAAGCCATTTGTAGTGTAGGTCCTATATTACCCATAAAGGACCTGCGCTTTTGCATAACATAAACTGTAGGATTGGTGGCAAACTAACTCTGAGCACCCCCACCGAGTAAGTTAGCCTGTTTGCATTAGCTAGCTCACAGTGCCACTACAATCTCCTCTTATCAGAGAGAGAATAGTTTCTGGCAACCCTAGAACATGACAACCCTGATCCCCCAGGATCGTGGAAACAATGTACTATCTTTTGCTCAGTCACTCGTGCCGACTTACTTCATCTCAGAGAGTTACACAGAAGATTTAGTCGGGCGTGTTACAATAAGTATTCATTGCACAGTTGTTCTTCTAGTGTAAAATATATGTGCTGCGACAACCATTAGACAGTAGTATAGAAATATGATCAGCAGTACAGTGAATATAAAAGGATAGTACAGTTCTACCATTTTGCAATAGTCATTAACACATACATGGATATAAAAGGCATTATAAAAGAAAGCGCGTGTACTCCTATGATGCCTATCTAGATGTACCTAAGTGTACCTAGCATGTGAGTAGGTATGAAGCCAAGACTCCATCTAGGTTTAGTCTAACACTATTACCTGAAGCAAGAGAGTTTGGGACCCCATCCTGGGCTCAAGTTGGACACCCCGCAAGAGATGTTTAGACCACTGTCAGCTGGAGCGTCTGCATGCAGGAGCCTCAGTATCTCTGGTCAGTGTGTCAGCCTGGAAGTCTCGGTTCCCTCTGGCTAATACTAGCAAGAGGTGCTGTATTTATACATAAAAGTATCTAGGGTTCCTTTGTCCCTTGCTTCTTGTATTAGCCCTTGTTGGGTATGAGGATGACATATGGGATGAACCTTGTACGTAGATATTATGCAGGTGGATGCAGCCCCAGCCTGGTTTCCAAGAACCCTTATGAATATTCATTCATACTGTGTCAGTCTAAAGATGAAGTCATAGAACACCATTGTTCAGGGAAACCCTCCTTCTGCGCCCAGGACTAGAACTAGGTAAAGGTTCAATCCTAAAAGGCTTGTTACTGTGTAGGTTAGGGAAGGTGATGTAGGTGAAAGGGTATGATGTTACCCGGGCCTATATTAGGGTATCTATATGAAACATAACACCCACTCTTCCGATTAGTCAACAATAATAAATTGCTAGGGAACCACTAATTTTCACTTGGTAGCAGTGCATAAAATTATCAGTGAGCCACGTAAAACATTTTTTAAAACATTCAAATCATTTAAAAACATTTTAAGAGGGGATAAAAAAAAATTAAAGTTAGTATTGGAATTGTCACATAAGCCAAAGTACTAGTCGAGTTCGTTTATAGAAGCCGAACTATAATCGTTTAAAAGGCCATGCTTTTCTAGCAAAAGTGTCAATTTTAGGAAATGTTCCAATTTTAGTCGAGTTTGAAATGTAAAGGAAAATCCGAATTCTTTCCCAGCATACAATGAGCCAATTATAGATTAAGTGTCCTGGCTGGGAGACGCAACATCGTCGTTGCTTACTGCCGCAGGGGACGGACCTTGTAACACCTCGCAAAGTACGTCAACGGGGCACAGATGATATTCAGCACTGCCAATAGCTGGTGTAGAGGCAGCTGGTGCTGTGGTCGAGACCTGGGTGCTAGTGGTGGTAGTGCTAGTTGAAGAGCTGATGCTCAACCCAGTTGTAGCAAAAGGCAACTGCGGGTTTTCGAGGAATGCAGCCATCAGGATAGGAATACACTGGGGACATTGCCGAGCATGGGACCTCGAGGGTTCCAGCCTGGTGTTTAAGTCCGCAGGCATGTCCGTTGCGAGTGTCAGAGGTCCAACACGCATTCTTCACCGCAAAACAGGCATCGAAGAACAGGTAAGATGCAGTCCATCCAGACTGGTCTAAACAATAGGGACCAAGAGGTGCTCAGTTCCCTTAGGCAAGGTGTGCCCAGATTTTGTACAATTCGTTCACGGTATTTCTGCTCAATAAGAGCTTTTGCCATCCCGTTGGCAATTGGGCCGTCCATTGCATAGCAGGTAAATTACAATTACGATTCCAGCTATTGAGAGCAGGATCAGAGGTAGACCTCCAAAAATGCTTCCAAATACGGAGTGTATAAAATTTGGGATAACTCCGAGGATCGTCTGAAAGGTGCTTAGAAATCCTGACCCTATGGTCTTAAATAGGTGTACAATACCACTCGTATCAGACATGTTAAAGATACAACCCACCATTTCAACAAAATGAAAGGGGCAGTTTGTACGTATAAGTGCCTGTATCTCGGTCGAGGTCCTTACGACTTGAAGATCAAAGGTCTCTCGAGAAGAGGTTAAGGGTACAGTTTACTGTAAAAGCATGGCTTTCAGTCTGCTCAAAGTATCAAATTGTATAAACGAAACATTTAACAAAGGCCATAATGGCACCTCCCTGACTGTACTTGTCGGGGGAAACAATACTTGCATACAGCAAGTAACCCTGGAGTTTACAGTGACCAGATAGGCGATGCCCGGAAGCATACCACAGCAACCTTGATCGTAACTCGAATACCGGTGTAATCACGGCAGCTGGAGTCCCTTTCATGTGGCAAGACAAATTCGCTACCGAACCATTACATGCTCCGTGCAAAATAATTTCCTGGCACATGAGAGAACTGCTTAAAGCGCTCTTGCAGTTTGTACCACTCAGAAACACTTCTTGATCCCCACTCCAGTATCAAAATCTATATAGTAATTCCCAGGATTCCTTAATGTATTCCCTACCCATTTTCTCCTATTTTCCTGCCTGCCTTTGCTCAAGGCAATATTGAAACTGAAAGGTAGTAACCGGTAGAGTTATGTGGCCATGGATTAGCCATTCAGTAGATGGTGATTCCGCCACTGTAAATGGTAATCTATCCAGTTTTTCAATACGCAGCATTGTATATTTAGCTCCCCTTTGTGCCATTTCTACCTGTTTATCTGTTAGATTATATTCAGAAAACAGAGACGTACTGTTGATAAAACGCCAAGGCACATAGCCTGCCTGCAAAGATTGCAGCGCCCAGCTCAATAACATAATAGAACGGAACTGAGATTGTCCGTGTTGTAATATGGCCAAATCTTGTTTCAGTATGTCTATCGCCGAAGATACAATGTTGCCTAAAGAATATATCCTGGAGGTCAAAGTTGTTAGCCCATTATCCAATTCACAGGTAGAGATTTGTCTAAGTTAATACGGTTTATTTCCCGTATTCTTTCTGCGGCCTCTTGTTAGGATATTTTCCAGATTTCATTGTAGGCAGAACAAATGGCAGCATATGTGAAACGTTTCTGACGAGGTTTCCTGGGACCTTGTAAAAAATCCCTAAGATCCATTTCTTGTGAGAGTAAGGATAAGTGTTGTTTCACTTCTCTGAGTGTTGAGGTTTCTAGCCAATCAAGGCACAACTTCCCAACACTGTAGGATGTCACTACCCCTTGATGTTCTCTTTGTACATAGCGTGGGTCTGGCCTGTGGATACTAAACCCTTCGGTGGTACCCCAGAATCTTTCTTGGCATATGTTCATGTCTAAGGGCCAAACCAACTATTATTTCCAATTAGGGTCTGATCTATTGTACTGTAAAATGTCATCTACTGTTGCCCCTTCCAGTGACGTTGAATTTTCCCACCCCTCCATCTGTGATGGTGTTGAAAACCGAGGTGTGTTCAGGTCTTTGTTCTTGGCTAGTCCAAGACAAGATGTTTGTTGCACAGTGTCATTTAGAAATATCATCTGCTGTGGAATGAGGCAGGCTCTAAATAGCGCTTCTGTTCCATGGATTTGCCAGTCCCTAGATCCCTAGAATGCGTTTAACTCTATTGTGTCCTTCCATAGGTCAAACCCCTGTTCAGACAAATGGGCAATAAATGAAGTAGAGTAAATCTGATTGGTGTTAGTCAGCATAATTTTCAGTGCCGAAGTAGGTGTAACCTTATAATAATATGAGGTCAGGTAAGTGGTGTTAAACCCTGAAAAATATGAAAATTTCTGTGCAAATGTTTGTGAACTACTTTTTGGTGGCATAGGGCAACGTTCCCATTGATGGCACTCAAAAACATTTCTAGATGTTATAGATTTGTGCAGGAAATGATGACCATAATGTTGGTAACAGTACAATGTCTCATAGTCTGAAGTACCTTCTAACATTTCGGTGTTTGGAAATGTGGCAGTTTTCTCTAAATCAGACAACATGTTATTTACAGTTTCAGTGTCCCAATCATCAGAAAAAGTACTGGAGGTAATGATATCACTTAATGAAATTTTAAATACATGAGAAATTTTTAAAAGTTCGGTCAGGCCGAATATATCAAAATCAACCTTGTCTCAAACTATACCGTCCGGTATAGGAACTGCTGTAATGTTCACTGATGACAAGTCTCTTTGTTCACGATGTGATGCCTTATGTGGCTTCAGAATCAAGTTGACCTTTTGGGCTGTAGAGCTTTGTTGGAGGTATCTTCCATTAATAAGCATGCTAAAAGTTATAACTAAGCCTTGCCAGAAAAGAAAAAACAGTATCCCAGAAATTACCCAGATTTCTACCCAAGGCGATACCAGGTATGTCTTTTGAAGAAAGTGCAGAAAGTTCTTTATCTGTTGCTTGTGTGATTGTTGGTCTGACGTCGTTTCTGGTTCACATGGATCCAAGGGAAACGTCTCAACGTTCATGAAGTAGGCAGAAGCAGTTTGATCAATTGTTGGAATTGCATCGGAATTTGAGGAAATCGCATTTTGCTCTCGGTGAGGCATGTTGACGTAGACGTCTGTATTAGGTCTAATTGCAACCTGGTTATTATTTTGAGTTTGATTTTGAAGATGAACTTCAGGTTCAAGAGGAACGAGTTCCATAGCATTGTTGCATAGTCCTTCATTCCGTACAGGATGCTCTTCAAACATGATGAGTCTTTCTGTTTGAACTTCTTGGTTTGTAGCTAGAGGAGGGCGTCTGCTACTGTGGAGTCCACGAGGCCTACTGCTTAGTATTGGCCACACAGTGGGGTTTGATTAAGTCAATTGAGACAATCTTTTCTCCTTTTTCCCGGCAAGAGGCGGCAAAGTACAGTTCTTGTTCCTTAAACTGTTAGGACAGTTACAGGTTGTCTGTAGGATGGTCCAAATTCTTTTTGTCTGCTATTTTGTCTCTGACCAGATCCCCGACTTTTGACATCCAGGCAGGTCTTGCCGTGACTGCCTTGACTTCTCCAGTGGCAGTCTGTTTTTTGTGGACGTTACTTTATTGTGTCCTGGATTCATTTAGATCCTGTAAAACAGCTAAACGATCATGGATCTCAAATGGTTTCGCATCCGCCACTGCGCCTTCACAATCAAGATCAGGTACCCACATTCACATCCTAAATAGGACTTCGTATGTAGTGACACCCCCTAGAGAACGTCTGGGCTGGTTGTTGAGTGCTCTTTGTACCCCATATAAGTGATTGACCCAACTACTGCCCTTGCCTAATACCCTAGCTGTTAAAGATTGCTTTAAGTCCCGGTTTTTCTTCTCCACAACCGAATTTCCCTCAGGATGGTACGGAGAGGAGTGCTGCAATGCTGCGCCCATACTTTCCATGACCTCTTTGTAAGCCCGAGAGCTAAACACTGGGCCACGGTCAAAATGTAACGTGCCAACTGTGTATGTCCCTATAAAGACTCGCAAATCTTTTATCAATCAATCAATCAATCAAGGAATTTGTAGAGCGCACTACTCACCCGTGAGGGTCTCAAGGCGCTAGGGGGGCACTGCTACTGCTCGAACAGCCAGGTCTTGAGTAGCCTCCTGAAGGTTAGTAGGTCTTGGGTCTGCTGTAGGAGGATGGGGAGGGTGTTCCAGGTCTTGGCGGCGAGGTAGGAGAACGATCTGCCACCGGAGGCCGCTCTTTGGATGTGGGGGATGGTGACGAGGGTGCGGTCGGCGGAGCGGAGCTGGCGGTTCGGGTTGTAGAAGGTGAGTTGTCTATTGAGGTATGCTGGTCCGGTGTCGTGGAGTACCTTGTGTGCATGGGTGAGGAGCTTGAAGGTGATCCTCTTGTTGACGGGCAGCCAGTGCAGGAGGTGGGGTGTGATGTGGTTGTGTCGAGGGATGTCGAGGATCAGGCAGGCTGAGGTGTTCTGTATGCGTTGTAGTTGTTTCAGCAGTTTGGCCGGGGCTCCCGCGTAGAGGGCGTTTCCGTAGTCCAGCCTGCTGCTGACGAGGGCTTGGGTGACTGTTTTTCTTGTGTCGGTGGGGATCCACCTGTAGATCTTGTGGAGCATGCGGAGGGTGTTGATGCAGGAGGATGAGACGGCGTTGACTTGCTTGGCCATGGAGAGTGTTGAGTCGAGGATGAACCCCAGGTTGCGTGCGTGGTCGGTGGGCGTTGGTGCTGCTCCCAGGGCGGTCGGCCACCAGGAGTCGTCCCAAGCTGAGGGGGTGGAGCCAAGAATGAGGACCTCCGTCTTGTCCGAGTTCAGCTTCAGACGGCTGTTTTTCATCCATTCAGTGACAGCTTTCATTCCTTCGTGGAGGTTGGTCTTGGCGTTGGTGGGGTCCTTGGTAAGGGAGAGGATCAGCTGTGTGTCGTCGGCGTAGGAGATGATGTTGAGGTCGTGCAGTCTTTCGACGTGGGCGAGCGGGGCCATTGAGATGTTGAACAATGTCGGGCTGAAGGATGATCCTTGGGGTACGCCACAGATGATCTTGGAGGCTTTGGAACAGAAAGGGGGGAGGCGGACGCTCTGGGTTCTGCCGGAGAGGAAGGAGTTGGTCCATTCCAGAGCCTTGTGTCAGATCCCTGCGTTATGGAGGCGTGTGCGTAGGGTGCGGTGATCAGACCGTGTCGAAGGCGGCTGATAGGTCCAGGAGGATGAGGGCTGCGGTTTCGCCGTTGTCCAGCAGGGCCCTGATATCATCGGTGGCTGCGATGAGGGCAGTTTCGGTGCTGTGGTTGCTGCGGAACCAGGACTGGGACGGGTCCAGGATGTTATTCTCCTCGAGGTAGTGGGTCAGCTGCTTGTTGACGGTTTTCTCGATGCCCTTTGCCGGGAACGGGAGCAGGGAGATGGGCTGGAAGTTCTTAAGGTCCCTCGGATCTGCCTTGGGTTTCTTGAGCAAGGCGTTGATCTCGGCGCACTTCCAGCTGTCCGGGAAGGCCGCGGTCTCGAAGGAGATGTTGATGGCCTTGCGGAAATGGGGTGTGATGGTGGCGCTGGCTTTGTTGAAGATGTGGTATGGGCACAGGTCTGACGGGGAGCCGGAGTGGATAGTGTTCATGATTTTGATGGTGTCGTTGTCGTTGATGTTAGTCCAGGTGGTCGTTGTAGGTGGTGGTCGTGGGGTCTGAGGTGTCGTTGGCTGCAGTGGTGGTCTGGTTGTCGAAGCTGTCGTGGATGTCTGTGATCTTGTTATGGAAGAAGGTGGCCAGGGAGTTGCATAGGTCTTGCGATGGTGGGATGTCGTTGGTGTTGGAGCTGGGGTTGGAGAGTTCCTTCACGATGTTGAAGAGCTCTTTGCTGTTTTGTGCGTTGTTGGCGAGGCGGACCTTGAAGGAGGTCCTTTTGGCGGATCTGATGAGGTGATAGTGTTGGCGCATGGCGTTCTTGAGGGCTGCGTGGTTCTCCGGTGACTGTTCGCGGTGCCATTTCGTCTTTAGTCTTCGGCAGGTTGGTTTGGAGGTCTGGAGGTCCGTGGAGAACCAGCTGGCATTCTTGTTGGTGTGTCTGTTGGAGGGTTTCTTGATCGGGGCGAGGGTGTTGGCGCAGTCGTCGATCCAACGCCTGAGGTTGCTGGCGGTGGCTTCGGTGTCGGAGGGGTTGGCGGGTGGGCTTCGGGCGGTGTTTAGCTGGTCTTCGGTGATATTTCTCCAGCAGCGACGGGGGATCTGTTGGGTGAGGGGGTGCGTGGTGGGTTTCTGGAAGGTGAAGTGGATGCAGTGATGGTCGGTCCAGTGGAGTTCGGTGGTGTGGCTGAAGGAGACGTGGGAGCTTGCGGAGAAGATGGGATCAAGCGTGTGGCCGGCGGAGTGGGTGGGCGTTGTGACAAGCTGTCAGAGTCCGAGGTTGGTGAGGTTGTTGATCAGGGTGGTGGAGTTGGTGTCGTTGTTGTTCTCGAGGTGGAAGTTCAGGTCTCCGAGGAGGATGTAGTCTGTGGAGGTCATGGCGTGTGTGCTGACAAAGTCGGCGATGGAGTCACTGAACTGAGGCCGGGGTCCGGGGGGTCTGTAGATCAGAGTTCCTCTGAGGGTGGTGTTGGGATCAATGTGGATCTGGAAGTGCAGGTGTTCGGCGGTGCTAAGGGTGTCGTCGGAGTTGGTTGAGACCTTGAGGGTGGACTTGTGGATGATGCCGATTCCCCCTCCTATTCCGTTGGTGCGGTCTCTTCGGGTGATCTTGTAGCCGTCCGGAATGGCTATGGCGATGTCCAGTGCCAAGGTGTCATTCATCCAGGTCTCTGTCAGGAAGGCGACGTCTGGGGAGGATGTGTCAAGCAGGTCCCAGAGTTCGACGGCGTGTTTGCGTGCGGAGAGGGTGTTCAGTAGTATGCATCTGAGGTGGTTGCGTCCTGTCCTGGTCTGGCGGGTTGGCGGCTCGGAGACTGGTGAAGCTGTAGCTCCGGCTGGAGAAGGGTCCTTTGGTGCACTTCGGGGCGGCCAGGAAGCAGGTGTGCGCTCGTCCGGGGACGCAGCGGGAGGAAAACGGGAGCAGGAACAGCGAAGGAAACAGAAGGAAAAAGGGCACAGGGCACAGAAATAAAACAAGGAACAAGGAGGAAAGAAACAAATAAACAAATAAGACAAGCAATACAATTACAGCAAAACAAACCTACGGCCTTCCATTGGCCACCAGGGATGAGGCGCAGGTGGTAGCCTGTGGGTGGAGGAGGGCCTCGAACTCTCCTCAGCAGCGGCAGCTGGGGCTTAAGGGCAGGACACACAGGTGGTGCTGTGCGGCGTGGGGCGCGACCTGCCTATGAAAGGCTCAAGGGTCGCTCTACAGTTCGAGCGTAAGCCGAGCGCTGAGGTCAAACCCATCGGAATCTGGAGCATGAATCCACTGCCACCAAGATATACTTGTAAGCCCCATCAGATTGTAAGGGGCCGCAGTGATCCAAATACACACATGCGAGAGGTTTGTCTGATTTTAATCATGGTGTCTGTGCCAGGCGTGTTATGGTGGATCCATTCATCTGCTGACAGATGTCACATTTCAAGACATAGTCTTTAGTTTGCTTTGTGAGACCTGGCCACCAATTGCGCTGAATCAATAACAAAATAGCCTCTGTAACGCCTGTGTGCGCAGAACTCAAACCCTTGTGTGCTGCAACAATCAAACCTTGTCTGCGATCGATATTTTGTATTACTCTATCCCCCACTCCAGGAATCTTAGCATATGGAATGTTGCTTGCATCTAACTTGTAGGAGTACTAGCGTTGAATTTTCTTTGGTACTGCTGAGCTGCCTTTGCGTGAAGCAATGACAGCAACCATAATATCACCGTCTATCCTCGATTTTAAACGTGTGATTGCAGCTATGGAAGCCATGCATACAGCCCCCTTTGTGGCTTCCTCAGCCAATGAATTCCCTTCAACGTGAAGGCCATCACGCTGATGATTCAGTGTATGTATCACATGAGCCCTCGGTAGTTCGTTTTTCAACTCTACTACCTGTCCCCATAGCATTTTATGCTTAATTGTGCCACCTTTTGCATCTTTGAACCCGTTTTGCTCCCAATGGTATTCATTGTATGATTGCACACAGTGAAAGGAATCACACACGATTAATGTGGGGAATTCGTGATCCATATTCACTAGTGCCAGTATTAATGCTTTTAACTCTGCCAACTGAGCTGTGCAGTCTCCTAGAGATTGGGTTTTGGTGCAACTTGGATGGAACTTCCCATCCCGCATGAGACCTTTAACAATAGCACATGCTGCGCTATATTGTTGCTTACTCCCTATGGCCGGTTGAGCAGATCCGTCACTGTAAATGATATATATACATCTATATACATATATATACATATTCATACTGATCGAGAGGCAAGATTTCATTTGGTAGAGGATATTCTTGTTCCTATTGCAGGAATGCTTGTATTTTTAGACTTGGATCAAATCTGTATTCAATGTCCGTTGCCCATTGTATCCATCTTGGATGTAAGGATTTTGAATTTGGAATGCTAGCCTGTGTAACAGCTTCTAAAGCTAGTACTGGGGTTACGACAATTACGCGTTTCCCTTTATCCAGTGCTCTTTCTCTTGCTACAGCGGTCTGAACTGCTGTCAGGATTTTCTCTGTCGAATTGAAACGCATTTCTGCATTTGTGTACAGGTGTGATTTGTATGCGATTGGTACTGTTTCGCCTTCATTAAAGGTTAAGTAGGTATACCCATATTTACCCGCTATTACACGGATAACCAAGTGGCGTACATTTACGCATGTTTGTAAGTGTTTGGAAGCTATCATGTCTTTCTGTAGTGAACGGAGGATATTTGTGTGCTCCTGTGTCCAATGTTTAACTGAGAAGTCAGGTTTTAGTAAATCGTAGAAAGGTTTTACTCTTTCTGCATAATCCAAAATGTATGTTCTGCCGAAATTTAGGAATCCCAGTATTGATTGTAGATTTTTTTATGTTTTTGGAGGTTGGAGCAGCGCACCCTTTTCTAAAAAGTTAGCTGCCAGACTTTTCCCTTCACTTGACAGCTCATATCCCATAAACAGGACATTGAGGTGAGCAATTTTTGATTTTTTAAAGTTATATTTGTAGCCCTAAGAGGCGAATCCCATACTTATGGTGTTCGCTCTGGTCAAGTGCCTCTCTAAGTCATCATCCATCAGATAAATATCATCCGAATAGGACAATGCTTCCTCATCAAAATTTTGGAGTAACTCAGTTACCCTTGCTGAAAATACCCCGGGGCTGTTTTTATACCCTTAAGGGAGACAACAAACTTGTCGCTGCGACGCCAACACTGAGAATGCAGTCAAATACCTGCTTTCAGGTGCTATATTTTGGCAGAAAAATCCATTTGAGATATCAAGTATTGTTTTGTATTTTTTCCACACGATGGTATTCATCAATGCGGCACTGTGTGCATTCTGAACTGCAAATGTCTTAGTGCAAGTGTTTAAATGTCTGTAATCTAAAACTAGACCATATGTATTGTCTGGTTTTGACACGGGAAACAAAGGATTGTTCATTGGTGAGGTGCATGTTTTAATGACCCCTTGATATTCAAGTTGATCTAAGATCTCCCTGACCTGTTTTGTAGCTTCTTGCTTTATTGGGTATTGCCTTTGAGCATTTGGTGAGACTTTTAACGGGATCATGTGGTGGGTTGAATTCTCATTCCATCCGGCATGATTTTTGTATAATGCTGGAGCTAGGGCTACTGCCCACTCCCGTGCATATGTGTATTTAAGGTGTACGGGAACGTGGTCGGAGAGAGATGGAAAATGTCTATCTTCTTCCCTAGGGCACTCCATAACGAATGCTGGCAGCCAATATTGTTCAGCTAACAGGATGTCATAACCAGATGACAGGTTCTTCCAAAAGAGACCTTTCATTTTTCTGGGCTTGTCTCCTTCCATCCGGAGTGTTAATTCATGTAGTTTATGTGGGACGCTCACCCTTTTATCTGGTGTTTCCACCCTGAGCTATTGTTACTTTTGCTGCCATGTCTAGCATCATCTGAGCCCATTCCCCGTTCAGAAGTTGTGTCCTCAGAATTCTGGGCATGTCTGATTTTCAGGCCTGCAACCTTCTTTTTAAACTGAGGTTTTGATTTTGGCTTTTCTTCTTTTTTGGAAGTATAGTCTTGAGCGTGCGGCATATCTCTGGACTTAGTACGCTCTTCTTTGTGTTCTGACCGTCCTTCTCTCTCTGAGTTTTTTGATGAACCCTGAAAGGAACGAGAGGAAAGAGTATCAGTAACCTGATACCTTTCAGGTTTCCTAATGTTATCCCTATTTCTAAGGTTGTACCGCTTTTCAGAGTGCTCCTGTGGAGTAGATCTACCTCAGGATTAGGACCTTTTTTCTGTATAATTTTGTTTTTTTTTATTATCCCACTTCTTTTTATTATTATTATTATTATTTATTATAAGAAGAAGCAGGTGTCTGCTTGGAAGTGTCCTTTTCAGGACTGCCCATCAGTTGAGGTTTTAAAGATTTCCCACCCAAACTGTCTCTGCCTAATTCTGCATACACAGTTTCAATTATTTTGGGTAGTTCGTGTGGTGGGTCTAATGGACTGAACTCCCTTAGGCGTTGGGGGATTGCCACTGCAGCTACTTCCCCTCTAGTATTAGCTAGTATTATGGCTGATACCTGGTCATAGTTATTTAGCAACTTCATCCCTAAGTTCAGAGCAGGCTCTGCTCCGCACTCGTACTGTATTTGTCTTAATACATCTGATATTATTTTAGCAGCGGCCCACTGATAGCATCTTTCCAAAGTCTGGATAAAAATAGACCCAAAACCCATTATTCTTAACACTTCCCAAAGATATACCCAGCATACTCTGTCGAAGGCCTTGGCTGCATCTAGTGCCACCATGGCCAAGGGTTCAGATCGTATGATTGCCAAATCTATATCACCTATGAGTTGCTGTGTTTGTTCCTAAATATACCTTTTAGGGATAAATCCTTTCTGGTCAGAATTAATCAGCTGTGAAACGATTTTGACCAGCCTCCCTGCTAGAATGCTCTGAAAGATCTTATGGTCAGCATTCAGCAGGGAGATCGCTCTGTAAGAATCGGCTCTTAAAGGGTCCTTAGTGGGCTTCAGAATGAGCCCTATCGTTGCCTCCCTCCAGGAACTAGGTACCTGGCCCCCTAATTGATAGACCGAGTTAAACAGAGTGCCCATGGTCGGAACCAGCTCCTCCACCAGGAGTTTATATACCTCGCTTGGAAGCGCGTCTGTACTTGCTGCTTTATTCATTTTACATCTTCCAATTTGCTCTCTGATCTTGTCTTCTGTTATTGGGGCATCTAATTTTTTACAGCTTTTAGCTGTTAGAGTAGGCAATGATTTCTCCCTCAAACAGGTTTAAAGGGTCTCAATATTAGGTGAGATCTCCTCCTTATACAGCTCAGAGAATAAAGAGAGCAGACAAGCTTGCATGTCCTCCGATCTACTAGATGTCTCCCCATTTTCATTTATAATAAGTTTGTTTATATGGTTCTTTGCCCAATCAGTTCTGGCCTTCCAGGCCAGAAGTGCTCCTGCCTTCTCTCCATACTCGAAATTCTGCATGGACTTTGTCAGCCTATTACTGAACGAGATTTTAACATCCAGTTTCAAAATACTTAGAGGAACGAGACAGGGTTGTCCCCTTTTGCCCCTGTTGCTCAATATCTATTTAGAGCCCTTGGCAAAGACAATAAGAGCAGATGTCTTAATAACCCCTTTTAAATCCCATCATTATAGCAGCAAGGTTGGTTTGTACGCTGATGACTTGCTGTTATATATGGATAACCCCGCAGTGGCAGTTCCTAGAGCTCGGTTCTTTGTCGGGGTATTTAGCCAACACCTCTAAAACTGAGGTGATGTGTTGGAATATCGGCTAGTAGGGAGGGGGAAAGTCAAGATTTTAAATATTTGGGTATTTGAATCGTGAAAAACATCTAGAAGATTCCGCAGATCAACCTAAATAGAGTTATAAAAGAAATTGATCATCTATTAGCAAGGTAGAAAAACCTTCCTTTAACAATATATGGAAGGGTTAACCTAGTTAAAATGGTTATTCTCCCCAAAATTAACTTACTTGTTTAATGCCATCCCCCTCAATTTTCCAAAGCTGGGCATCAGTAAAATCCAGATAGTAAGTTTTGTTTGGACCTATAAGGGAGCTAGGCTGGCCTGGAAGAAGCTTAGATGCAGGCTTATCAAAGGTGGACTGGCTCTCCCTGATATCAATTGGTACTGCGTAGCTTTTCAACTTAAGAACATTTGAATGTTGCTCATGAAGCCTGATGATTCAACTTGGGGAAGACTTCTGGCTGAAATGATAAGGCAGGATGGGTGTGGATTTTTGTACAAATTTGGGGCACCAAGGTACTTCAAAAAAGTAGTTTAAATGTATTCAAGTCTGCCCTCAGCCTGTGGTATAAGGTTAGAAGCAGATGGGGGGTAGGTTACTACTCTGATTTTGCCCCAATCTGGGATTCCCCTGGGACCCCGCTATGCCTTAAAGATAGCCTAACTAATAGCCTAACTATTCCAATTAGAAAGGCGGGCATTACAATTTGGTCAGACCTGATAACATCAGAGGAGGTCCATCCATGGGAGGTTCTAAGAGCTAGGATTGGAAGTGACTTCTCCAGATTCAAATATATGCAATTAGTATCTTGGGGGCATATGTATCAACATCTCCATTTGCGATTCTCAAATAGCGATTTTTTGAGAATCGCTATTTGAGAATTGCAAAACGGGATGTATCTAAAAATTCGCACAAATTTTGCAAATTCCTAAAATTCCTTAATTGCGATTAGCAAATTGCGAAATCCCAATTAAGGAATAACTTCCCATTCATTCCTATGGGCCAGGAGGCCCATAGCAATGAATGGGAAGTCTTTCTCAATTTGCGAATCGCTATTTGCTAATCGCAAATTGAGATTATTTTCAAAGGTGCAAGGGTGTCATGATGACACCCTGATGCACCCCTGAAATCAGCATGTGTGCGCGTATGGCGCACATACATGCCCTAAGGGCATGTATGTGCACCACATGGCACTTTGAAAAATGCCAAAAAGTGCATTTTTCAAAGAAATCGCAAATTACCACCAACTTGAAGTTGGTGGTAATTTGCGATTTCTTAAGGAGAAATCACACAACTTGGGTGCGTGTTACATAGCATTTAAGGAATCGCAATTTGCGATTTCTTAAATGCTTACGCAAACTTAAGAAATCGCAAAATTAGCGATTCCTTAAGAATGCGCTGCTGAAATGCCTCATACATCTAATTTTGCGATTTTGTATTCGCAAACGCTGTTTTTTTGCGATTCGCAGCGTTTGCGAATACAAAATCGTTTGATACATATGCCCCTTGGTTCAAAGCTGAGAAAAATGAAATCTGTGGTGACTGGGAATTGGCGCAATTCCTTCAAAATGTAAATCTTAAAAGTAAGGAAATTGCTAAATGGTATAATAAATCCTTGGAGGCAGATGAGAAGGAGTATCCTCCACAACATTCAGTATGGAATGAGGTTTAATTGGAGTGCGATATCAAAGCAACCTATGAACTTTCTATGAATCTTCTATATAAGTATGTAAAGCCGGCTAACCTCAAGAAGAACCACTTTTTCGTTATCAATCGGCTGTATTGGACTCTGGTTAAGATAGCAAAGTTTGTTTAATCTCCCACACCCAAATGTACAAGAAGCGATCTTATAAAAGCAAACGACCTCCACGTTTTTTATGATTGTCCAAGGCTGAGAGTCTATTGGAGTGGAATTGAGAAAGCCCTGTGCGGTATTTTTGGCAGGTAAATCATTTTGAATGTGACACTTGTTCTTTTTGGGGAAGATGGTACGATAAGTAAGAAGATGAAGCATTCACATAGAGGTCTACTGCTGTATCTTGTCTTGATAGCATGGAGGGAAATATGTATGAAATGGAGAGACCTCCTGCCCCCTAAGCTGGAAGATTGGGTTAAAGCAGCTTCTAAAACGGCTTGTTTGGACCAGGGAGGAGGGAAAAAGAATTGCTTTGATATCTGGCAGGCCTTTATATTGTGGTGTAGTGGTTTGTGACTCGAATAACCCCTCACGGTCCAATGATTGCACCAAGCCACCAACAAGGGTACAGGTCTGGATTGGGTCACAGACCAAAGCGAATGCAGTGGCAGCGGGCGCATAGATCAGATGGGCGGCTTTATAAGAATTGCAGACGCATATTTGGTGATATGAGGATAAAAAAGAAAAAGAAAAAAAAAATACATCCGGTATCACAGTTAATGAAGGAATACCATGAGTTCTGGTATATATGTCAGCAAAATCTGTACCCCAAGTGGTACAATCCTCTAGCTGTGGTGTTATCTCCATGGGCAAGCCGATTGTTAGCATTCTGTGTTTTTCAAATTGGACAGTATCCGGGAATACTGCCTCTAACTGTGTTTTTTTCTGAGCAACCCAGAATGGCATTTGTTTGCGTTTTGTGGGCATTTTGCCCATTACTGCATGTAATGTTTGTGGAGTAATTTTAGTTGCTGTACCCTGAGATTGAGTTACATTTGTTGCAACGGTTGCTCGTTGGACTGTGAAAGTCCTCATGACGAATTGTGTCATGTTTCTGTAGATTTTAATTAATTCTTTGTGTTGAGTGAGTAATTCTGGCTGTGGCGTTGTTTCAATGTCAGGATGAGGTGTGAAGGCCGCTAATATAGGCCATGTTGATCCTGGTCTTCCTAACGGACCAAGCCTTACCCCTCCTCTTAAATGGGGTAGGGCGCCTTTAAACCAGTATTGGTGTTCCTGGTAAGTGAGTGGAATCTCTATGTCTTCGAACGGACAATATTCTTCTTGTGCATCTCCCTCTGTGAATGAGTGAAATGTATGTGTTATTGCACCTGCTGCTGGGAATGTAACCCACAAGTAGAATCACTCTGTTTTGTTTAATTTGTGTGCCTCAATCACGAAAGCTACTAAGCCACTCCTGGATGTTAATCCATTGTCTCCTAGTTTCAGGGTGATAGTACGTCTGTATTTAGGTTCAGTTTGAATTGCGTTTGCATCCTCCTTGTCTGTGAGAGGGAGTGCGTGTTGTAGTGATAAGGTTTTATGCACACTTGTTAGGTAAACTGTGTCCTGTCAAGCTCGATTAACCAGCAGTCAATAAATAGGATATTTCGCATACTCATCTGTGGCGGAGTTTGTGCCCACCCACTCCAGACGTCTCTGGTGTTTTGTGAGTAGGGGTCTCTGAGAATAAGCACGCCTGAACTACTCAGATTCTACTGTTAAATAAGTACCAAACCACCATTGGTGGCGCCATGTAGTGTAGTTCCTATATTACCCATACAGGACCTGTGCTTTTGAATAACATAAACTGTAGGATTGGTGGCAGACTAACTCTGAGCAACCCCCACCTAGTATGTTAGCCTGTTTAGATTAGCTAACTCACAGTGCCACGATAATCTCCTCTTATTGGGGAGAGAATAGTTTCCGGCAACCTTAGAACATGACAACCCTGATCCCCCTGGATCGTGAAAACAATGTACTACCTTTCGCTCAGTCACTCGTGCTCACTTACTTCATCTCAGAGAGTTACACAGAAGAAACAGTCGGGCGTGTTACAATAAGTATTTATTGCACAGTTGTTCTTCTAGTGTAAAATATATGTGCTGCGATAACCATTAGACGGTAGTATAGATATATAATCAGCAGTACAGTGAATATAAAAGGATAGTACAGTTCTACAATTTTGCAATAGTCATTAACACATACATGGATATAAAGTGCATTATAAAAGAAAGTGCGTGTACTCCTATGATGCCTATCTAGATGTACCTAGCATGTGAGTAGGTATGAAGCCAAGAATCCCTATAGGTTTAGTCTAACCCCATTACCTGAAGCAAGAGAGTTTGGGACCTCTTCCTGGTCTTGAGTTGAACACCCTGCAAGGGATGTTTAGACCACTGTCAGCTGGAGTGTCTACATGCAGGAGCCTCAGCGTCTCTGGTCAGTGTGTCGGCCTGGAAGTCTCGGTTCCCTCTGGCTAATACTAGCAAGAGGTGCTGTATTTATACAGAAAAGTATCTAGGGTTCCTTTGTCCCTTGTGTCTTGTATTAGCCCTTGTTGGGTATGAGGATGACGTATGGGATGAACCTTGTATATAGATATTATGCAGTTGGATGTAGCCCCAGCCTGGTTTCCAAGAACCCTTATGAATATTCATTCATACTGTGTCAGTCTAAAGATGAAGTCATAGAACGCCATTGTTCAGGGAAACTCTTCTTCTGTGCCCAGGACTAGAACTAGGTAAAGGTTTAATCCTAAAAGGCTTGTTACTGTGTAGTGTAGGGGAGGTGATGTAGGTGAAAGGGTATGATGTTACCCAGGCCTATATTAGAGTACCTATATGAAACATAACACATTGAATAAGAAAACAAGCAAGTGAGAGTGAAAATAAAGCCAACCGGTGGTAATGAATGGGTGGGTTTTAAACCTACTGTATGTTCTTGGTAAACCTGCAATAGATCCTTGGCATCCCACAGACCTTAAAAGTCTAAAAAAGTAGATACTAATGGAGTGTCTACACATTACTTAACTCCTGTACTCATTCGCCTGCACTCTATTAATCAAGCAACTACTAATTATGCGAAATACCTGCCCCCTCTCAATTATCCACCCTGCTCTACTGCCTCCTCCCCTCATAGCCAGGTAGCTACCTCTTCTACCAGATGTTATAGCTGTGTATGTGTAGAACTAGGGGTTTCATGGCATGCTCTCTGTTTACTTTCCCTGGACTCTCTAATTCCAACTCACTTCATTTATTGTTATTTCACATCTCACTCAATAATGTAATATGAACTTCTCATACATACTTGCGCAGTGTTATATAAAATAAGTGTCTCTTATACTTCCCTCAAACTGGTTGGTTGGCCAGACCGCAAACACGCAAAAGCTGTGCCTGCCTCCCTTCTCTCTAATGTTATGCCTTTCTCTGATCTCATTTTTCTCTCTGTGTATTGTGTTCTTTATCCCCCCTCTCCTGTTTACACTGAAAATGTATCATCGAACCCTGTAAAGAGTTTTTGAAATTCTGCTAATCCATTCTGTCTCTGTAAAGCGCTCACCTGGAACTGACTCCGTGCTATAGAAAATAAACAACCAAAGCATTTTTTTAAATATGCGTGCTCACAGCGCAACACATTTCCATCGAAACATGTAGATGTCTTCTACTTGAACTGACATGTCCAGAAGCTCCCATCCTCTTGCATCAACCTGATTAAAAGTCAGTCCCTAGGTTGGTAAAAGATCTGCCATCACATTCCTCACGCAGGACATGCTTCCTTAGCCTATGTGGGCATGTGCCTTTGTTGACTACATCGAACGTTTGGAAACATTACCAACTTCGTCAGCGTGCAAACCCACACGTGAATTTGCTCTGCCGAAAGTGCTGATACCGGATGAGGAGCGGTGCAATCCCTCTCGGACTTTGGTGCTCTCCAACGAACCATCTCTCTAGTTCTCAGAAATTAAATGCACCAAAAATTGGGCCGGCAGCATTTCTGGTCAAAGAACGACAGACAAGGAAGGGTCTTTAGCAGGCGCGAAACGCCCATTGGGCTCGAAGGGCTTCAGCCCCCCCTGTCATGTGTGTCAGCCTGGCTGAGACAGCCTCCCAGGCCCACACACAGCCGCACCCGAGTACTTTACAGGTCTTTAAAAGACCATTTATTTGCTAACGAGGCTTTGTTGTGTTTTCACCCCTTCTTAGAGGTCCCGCATCTCCATTCTGCATATTGCTGGAAGAATTAACCCCCCCCAAAAAAAATTAGTAGCCCCCCCTCGTAATATGGCTCTAGTTGTACCTGTGGTCTTTAGTATGGAGAAAATGCATAAGCTGGACAGTTAATTAGTATTGCCAATAAACTCACACATCAATAAAGGCAGTAAGGCAAAGAACCCGGAACATAAATCCAGCATTAATTCACCTTCAAAGAATGATAAAAGGGTCTCCTCTTAACACGGAGAAATCATCCTTTTTTATGGGACACTAGAAAAAGGATTTCATACATTCACAAAAGCAATACATAATTCACAAATTGATAACCAGTGGAAATCAAGCACCAGGAAACAGCTGCAACAGAATATATTAGCTGATTTTCTGATTATTCTACTACAGCGTCTGTGCACTAGTATGCCATTTGGTCTGGACAGTCATCTTGTCCCTGGAAAGTTATATCTTGCTCAGCTTAACTAGAGAAGATCTCTGTCTCATCTGATGAAGCGGAAAGTTCTTTATTATAGCAAGGAATAAACAGCAGTGCAAGTCACGTGGTGTAAAATAACGTCACGTAGAAGATGTTATGTTATGTTATTGCAACTTATATATCGCACTTATAGTAGGTGTCTTGGCGCTTCCGGTTCTGCATACTGTGCCAGGACATCTAGTTTCTAAAAAGCCATGTATTGAGTTGTTTCCTAAACTCAAGAAGGGAGGGAATCATCCTAAGATGTAATGGAACGGAGTTCCATTCCTTGATGGTGTTACAACAGAAAATCCTCCCACCCCAGTTCGTCATTTTGATTCTGGCATTGGGCATCAAATTGGCATTGGCTGATCGTAGAGGTCTGTTTGGGGAATACAAGCTGAAGAGGTCCCAGCGAAATTTCGGACCTTCTCTGTACAGTGCCTTGTGGGCAATGCAGAGAGCCTTAAATTTAACACGCTGTCCTACTGGCAGCCAATGCAGATCCTGGATACCTGTACTAAAAGACTGATATTTGGGAGCATCCAGGACAAATCTAGCGGCAGCATTTTGAAGCGCCTGCAGCCTTCTAAGTAGGTTGGATTGGAGGTTGATATATAGACCATTACAATAATCTAGTTTTGATAAAACAAGGGAGGTCACCACCGTCTTTCTGGTGTTTTTGGGAATGAGTGGGAGAATTTTTCATAAGGTTTTAATGGTAAAGTACGAGGAAGACACAACCTTAGAGACCTGGGACTTAAAGTTTTAAGTTTCTCGTCTATAATGACCCCAAGATTATTGGCTTTAACTGCTGGTGTGGGAGGGGTCCAAGGGTGTCTGCCACCAAGCTGGAGACCATGGTGGAAAAAGGTTTCCAAACAAAACCACCTCAGTTTTGCATGAATTCAACTTCAAGCAGTGCCTACTCATCCAACTGCTCAGTATGATCATACAGTCATGGAGGATGGAGCCTAAATTAGTTAAAGCAGAAATTCTTACATTTTAAGCATCAAAATCGAATCAAATTGCGTTCACAACTGCGACATCAAATTAGAACGCACGCGAATAATGCAATGGGTTCAGAATGTGAATACTTGCATACATTTGAGATTTGAAACCACCCTGCATTGAATGCTGTTCATTGGATGTCCTTAAATGTTTTGTTTTTTTGCAGTTTTAAATAGCGCCAACTCGACTCGAAGGTATCAGAGCGTTTTACCTGAGCACCAGTTGCATTAATAGTATATGCTTCCAGACACAATGTCAAGATAGTTGGTCGCCAGTGCTTAATTTGTAAATGAATAAGTGCCAGGGCCAAAGGTTTTGGTGACGAGGCCGCTGCAGCTTGTACTACTTACTAACTGGAGCTGCCACATGTCTGTATAAACGCTCCTTACTAAACCTAGTCATCAAGTACGGGCAAACACCGGCACTAATTAAGCTCTATTTGCTCCTCAGATCCGGATACCTTGTTATTATGACTGTATTTTCCTATGTAACCAGCTGACAGAGGGGCCCATTTTTCCTGCTTGCATCAAGGCCCACTGCACCCTTGCTACCCACTGCAATGTTTTGGCCCCCTTCTGACGGCTCTGGAAATCATTTCTGTTTATCTTCAGGAAGGAAGCATCCCTGCAGGTAAATCATTTGAAGCAAGGGTTTCTTACCTGCCTTTCAGAGGTTTACTTTTGGACATAGGACCTTTTCTATAAATACGAGCTCCTGCCGGTCCACGTTAACCCCCTATAAACACACCTCATCAAACAGTTAGGAATTGCGTGGTCTGTTTCTGTGACACTTTTACTGCAAAATGGGCTTCCATGACAAATGTGTTGCATTAAATGGCACTGGCTTTTGATTATGTACAATGTATTGTTAGTAAATAAAGAGCACTACAGTTTGAAAAGATAAACAAGCGATCTTGGGTCTGATTGAAACTAAAAACAAATGATTAAAGTGAGAAACGAAGGATCCAGATAGGGTCTGACTGAGACTGAAAATAGGCCCGAGCACCAAAATAAAAGTGGCCCTGCCCCCAAGGAAATGAGGGAACGCCCTCTGATGAGAGCGCTGGCGCTTTATGTGCACCAGTGCTATCGGTATTACAGAAGGGGGGGATGCGCAAGCGCCTGTAGACCTTTCTCTAATACCTAAGTGCCTCAGGTGCGTATAAACACCCAATGCACCTCCGGGGCACTTCTGTAATACGGCCCCAGAAAGGCTTCAGCCGTAAGTGGTTGTGTGCTGACTGATTTAAAAAATAGGACATTTATCACTTAAAAGGCAATCCTCTATATGTTTCTTACTAAAATTCCAAACACTGTTTTGATATTCACTCCTATTTATGGCATGGGTACAAAAACCCATTAGTTGGCTTAAGAAACGGATGTTGTTACAACGTGCCTGGTGGTTTACTACAAAGTGCTTTTTAAATGGCATTGCTTGTTCGTATATGCCAGTTGGCACAGCATGACTTCAATATAAGGATGGAGCTATCCAGATCATTAAGATGGATTGTTCCTTGTTGGTGGCTGGAGCAATGCTTGCCAATCCAAGTACTTAGCTTTCCTTTGAGACTGTATCACAATACATTTAGGGTTTTCCATGGGCAATTAGCATTTCTTGTTAAACAGTGTAATTAAAGTCATAATTAGAAAGTATAGAACATTTTCTCCCAAGTCAAAGTAATTGTCTCATTTATTATTTATTGACACTAGATGGGCACTATTAAAGTGTAACAGGGTGGTTTTGTCTTTAAACTTAGCAAACATGAAGCTTCCAATTGTCAGCCCTGAGGAAGACATCCACAAACAGAATCTCCTCTTTCCTGGTGTAACTTAAGACTTGGGTTCCAGTTGTTCTGTCAGACCATAAATGTACCACTGTCCAACGATGACATGGGATATGTAATTAAAATATCATTGCTGTGTCAAAGCCAATTTCTCACTTCATCAAAAACAGAGTTTATTTTAGTTTAGTATAAGTATTTATGGAAGGCACAAACCCCTGAGGTAAATTTGTGCGTTACTCAGACAAAAATAAAGTATTAAGCTTTCACCTCATAGTGATGTGAGATGAAATGGTTTTCAGTAGAAGTGGTAGTGAATTCAACATACAATGCACTATTATGGAAAAGATTTGCCTCCAAAGTATGTTTCACGAAAACAGGGTATGCATTAAACAAGTAATGAAGGTGAGCTAATATGAACAAATAAGATGGAGAGTAGCTGCTAATTTTAGCAGTGGGGAAGATGGATGCTGTTACAAAAATACATTTGTGCACTAAGTGCAGTTTTGAATATAATCCTATTATTTCTTGGAAGCCTGTGGAGCTTGGCTAGAAGAAGTTAGGCTTTAGGAAAGCATGTGGTCAATATGGTGGACCTAGCAGCTTGATTTAGGATCAATTAAAGTCTAAGTATCAGGATTTATTTAAGCCCAGGTTTTAGCAGTGCAGTAGTTAAGTCTAGAGAAGTGCCTCTCAAACGTTTTAGAACCACGGCCCAAACTTTAGAACGACAATCTTTCATTTTTTTTTTTTAATTTGTTTTATTGATTTTAAACAACCAATGATAGAGGCAGCAATATAAGAACAATAGATTGTCGATAATACAGTATATCTCAAGCTGCTTCCCTCAATACCCTCCACCCTCAACCCTCCCCCCCGTTGTCGGTGTGCCTGTAGAGCCTGCACTATGACCAATAAAGTGTATCTGAAGTTAGTACGGTAACAGTATTGAACAACACAAATGTGGTACAGGGGATAGATGGCCCTTAGAGATTACCATTTGCCACATTGTTCATGTATTGGTTCAGTCTTCTTGCGCCAATGTGTCAGTTGGATCCCTCTGATCCTCTAAGATTGACCCCTCCTCCGAGTCTTTTTCTGAAGCCTGCAGTATTGCAAATAAGGCCTCCCACGCCCTCGCCGCCTCCTGTACCTTTTTGTTATTAGTACGTAGGGCTTGTTGCAACCTAAGTGTACCTTCACTCCGCGCCCACTTGAGTAATTCCGCCCGCCATCTCCCCACACTAGGCCCCCTCTGTGACTTCCAATGCATTGTGAGCTCCCTCTTGGCTAAGACGAGGCCCAGGTAGAGGAATTTACTGGTCACTTTCGTCTTAGCGGTATGCGGGAACCAGTGCAGTACACAAGTACCCAGTTAAAGATCTAATGTACGGTCAGTTATACTACATAATAGTTCCAGCACTTCCTCCCAATATGTTCCCAAGCTTGTACATCCCCACATCATATGCTGGAAGTCAGCCCCTTCCAAACCACACCGCAGACACTGAGCGGCCGCCGCCTCGAAATATTGGTTAAGCTTAGCTGGTGTCAGATACGCTCTATGCAGGACATAAAAATGTACCAATTGAAACCTGGCATTCCTCGTGCTCTTCCAGGCCCTTCTAACCAACTGAGCCCATTTCTTTTCAGGAATTTCCCTGCCAAGGTCCACTTCCCACTTCCCGTGCAACGCTCGCAATGGTTCCAGGGTCTCCGTCAACATACGCCTGTAGAGGCACGTATTAGCCTTAAAGGTCCCCGCAGCCATTACCACATATCAGCATGCCATTGAGGTTCGCGGCTCTGACAGTCCCATCCCCAAATGGCGTTGGATGGCCGAAACAAGCGCTGAGTGCAGCAAATAATCCCCTCACGGGAGGTCATATCTGTGCTGTAGGGTCTGGAATGACAACAGGGTTTCGTTTTCGTAGAGGTCTCCTAGCACTTGTACTCCCAGGTCCTCCCAGTTAGCCAGTGCCGTCCAATCCCGCCATGCGGGAAGGCTGTGCACATACCCAGCGGTATCTCCGGGGCATACGGGTGGGTGAATCCAGCCCGACGCTGGCTCTGGTTCCAGCACATCCTCAGCGTCCATTCCTCAGCAGTGAGTGGTTCAAGTCGCATCTTCTGCTGAAGCACTATGAAGGATAAGATATAACGTGGGATCCAACGACCCTCTGGGCCATCCGGGCCCCGAAACTCTTGAGCCACAGCCTGCGTGAGCCACTGCAGCTGTGCTGCCAAATAGTACCACTCAAAGTCCGGCACTGACATACCCCCATCAGCTCTCGGTCGTTTCATTGTAGCCATTGCAACCCGCCTCCTGCCCGTCCCCCAGAGAAACCCACCAGCCATAGAGCGGAGCTGTCAGAAGATGGAGCCCGGCGCCCAGAGCGACAATGTCCGAAAATAGTACAATAAGCGCGGTAGCACCACCATCTTCAGGAGCGCTACCCGTCCCGCTACCGATAACAGCAACGTACTCCAAAACGCCAAACTGCCCTTAAGTCCGCGTAAGGCCCGAACCAAATTACCCTCCAGCAAATCCTCGGTGGCATGATAAATGTTGGTGCCTAAGTAAGGTAGACAGTGGGGCTCCCAACGAACACCTGCCACCTGCAAAGGGTTCATCGCAGCCGGCACCACCGGAAACAAGCAGGTCTTTGCCCAGTTCACCCTCAGCCCTGAGTACTGGCCAAACATATGGAGCAAGTGCCGCGCACACTCAAAAGCCGTAGTTATGTTCGCGAGAAATATTAACAAATCATCCGCATAGAGAGAGGTAAATTGCATGTCCCCACGGAGGTATAAACCAGGATAATGTCTCCCCAACCGGGCATGGGAGGCCAGAGGTTCAATGGCCAAGGCAAACAACAACGGGGAGAGGGGGCATCCCTGTCGCATACCCCGCCCTATCAGGCAGACTGAGCAGATCGTCACACCCGTCCGCACACACGCCGTCGCCGATCTATACAGGAGCTCCGTCCACCTTCGAAGGAGTCCCCAAGTCCAAACGCGTGAAGGACTCGGTACAAATACGGCCACTCTAGGCTGTCAAACGCCTTTTCAATATCAACAGAGAGAACCGCTGCATAAGGGGTCTCGCTATGGTCCTCTCCTAAAATCCGTAGGAGGCGTCGCACGTTGGTCGCAGTAGTTCGCTTCGGGATGAAGCCCGCCTGGTCACTATGGACCAGGTGCGTCATATAGGGAAGAAGCCGGGTCGCAAGAATCCTACTTAAAATCTTATAATCTGTTAACATTGACAACGGGCGATAGGCCGACCTAGACAATGAGTCCTTACCCGGTTTCAGCAGCGGGATAATGATAGCCTCGCGAGTGGAAACTGCCAATCTCCCTAAATCCTAGGCCTCCCGATAATCCGCCCGAAGTTTGGGGGCTAGGATATCGACATATGTTGAGTAAAATTCTATCTGCAGTCCACCTGCCCCCAGGGTTTTTTGCGTGCCATATGTTTTATTGCACTACGTATTTCCCCTACCGTGATCTCCTGTCCCAGCATAACCCCCTGGTCCTCCTGAAGGTGAGGTAGTCTTAACCCAGCTAAGAACGCGCTCAATCCGTCACTCGTATCCCGCAACTTACTCTCATATAGCTCCGCATAGTATGCCAGAAACATTTCATTAATTCCCCGCTGGGTATATTCCGGTACTCCCGTTGGGGCGGTCAAAGTCAGGATGGGCGTACCCCTCGGAGCTGGGCTGGCTAGCCACGCCAGGAGGGAGCCCACCTTATCTCTTTCCGGGTGTGCCTGTACCAAATACTTCTTATGATCAAAGCAGCGCAACCGCTCCACTTGCGTCACCGCTCCCTCTCTCACAGCTAAGACTTCGGCCTGCATTCTCGGGTTCTCAGAGTGGGCCCTCTCCGCCCGATGCAGCCGCTGCTCCTCCCTCTCTATATCCTGCAAAAGCGTTCTCCGCACTCCTGCTGTTTTAGCAATACATAAGCCCCGCACCACCACCTTAAAGGCATCCCACTCCAGAGCAGGGTCGATGCCGTCCCCTCATTCTCGAGGAAATAATGTTCTATGCCCTTCTGCACCTCTGCGCGAAACACCGGGTCTTCTAAAGCCTCCGGGCGTAGACGCCAGGTAGGAATAGCAGGCCATTCCCGAGACCATCTCAATGCCAAGAGCAGCGGGTTATGATCCGATATTGTCTTCGCCAGGTACTCACTATGGCGTACCAACGCATGAACATTCGGGGAGCACAACATTGCATCCAGCCGCACATGTAAGTCATGCAGGGCAGAATAATAAGAGTAGTCCCGTTCCCCTATATGTTGCGCGCGCCATGTGTCTATCAGTCCCCACTCAGCCTGCCAATCCCTCCGGGTTCTCGAAAGCTTATGTATGGGTGTCTGGGGTAGTGGTGGATGTGACCTATCCAGCTCAGTATCTGTGACAGAGTTAAAATCGCCCCCAGGAGCACTGAACCGGTCAGGAAAGACGCCAATTTCCCTGATAGCCTAGCATAATAGGACATCTGCTCTACATTAGGGGCATACACAATACATAACGTCACGTCCCTCCCATCCAACCGTCCATAACAGCCACAAACCTCCCTTCGGGATTCATTATTTGTTGGGTCGGCTGAAAGGGAACCCCCGCCATCACCCAAATCAGTGCACCCCTAGCAAAAGCAGAATACATTGTATAAAAAAACTGCCCCCTCCAACGGCGCTGCAGTGCCTGGCCTTCAACTCGATCCATATGGGTTTCTTGGAGAAACAACAGTCTTTCATGATCAACCTAGCTTTAATAGACATGAGGCGGGTGATTTTTTAAGTTAACTAAAGCATCATGTGGTAACGCATTGTCATTTAGAGGCAGCACATTTTCCATTGAAATGGGCACTAAATTTGCACAGACATACTGTTTTAGTGATAAAACTATATTGCATCAAATGCAGAAATCAGGTTTCAGTAATTGTGTTATCATTCGTGCATGACCAAGTAAAGTGCCTTGATTTTTTTTTATCCTATTAAAATCTTTGTTTCCTTCACACTTTGAAATTACAAAACAATGGGCTTCATTTTTTCCTTAATAACTGCTGAATATTATTTTTCATTTACAGATATTTACATTTTGTTAAAATAAATGATACCCTTCAGCCTTTCTTTTCACACTCCTTGTACCCCAGCAAGTTTATCATGTAATTCACAGTTTCTTTCTTTCTCTTACTGCAAAGTGAGAGGAGTTTGTAAACACCAATCCCCATGTTAAAATAAGAAAATCAGCAATTTGTCAGAAAGCATAGCCTGACATTTTACTTGTGTCCTTGAAGTGCAGCAAATGTGACCAGATAAATACAGAATTTAATGGCATCCTTATTTATTCCTTAGAATTTTTTGGCCCACCAAAAAGTGGCTCACATCACAGTTTAGGACATGCTGGTCTCGAGCTCTTAATGGTTGCGATGGCTGAGCTTACATCAGTAGAAAGAAGGGGAAGAATAGTTAAGAGCGTGTGCATATTGTTTGCACATATATGTACAAGATGAGACAACTGCAGATTCTTGCACATCCATTTTTTAAATAAAGTCTACTCTGATTCCTACGCTCCTCAACACTGTGACTTGGTGGAGGACAAATTGAACTGGGCCAGAGTAGAGATGACCATAAGGAGGGGGATTTCCATACAGCTAACACTTCAGTCTTCTTTAGGTTAATTTTCATTTCTAGACAGTCTTTCAGGTTACTGTTGTTTTCATCAGTTCCCTTAAACTGGAAAATGAATGGGTTGTCACCAGCCTATGTGTACAATTTGTACCAATCATTACTGATTAATTGAAAAAGGGGTTGAAACATAGTTAACAACTGGTAGAATAATGTAGATCCGTGAGGGATACTTTCGTTCATTGGAGTACATTTGAAATGATCTAGGACAACTATCTGGGATCAATTCTTCAAGAAAGCAGAGAAACAATTATGAAATTCAGAAATATACTTGTTATAGTAAAGAAAAAATCTACAGATCAAAATATCATGATCTGTCTTATTGAATGCCTCTGACATGTCTAGTAGCATCAGGGAGCTTGGATTGCAAGAATCTGCTGCCATACGAAGATAGTCAATGGCATCTACCATGGCAGGTTCAATGCTTCTGTTGAGATGAAAATCAACCTGAGCATTGTCAAGGATTTGATGTTCTTCTGGAAAGGTATATAACTGAACAGCTACTGTGCTTTCAATGACCCTAGAGACAGCAGGAAGAAGAGTAATGGGTTCATAGTGTAATATAATATTGAGATCTAAATTAGCTTGGGTTCCCTAGGGGCTATTCCTGCTGTCAAAGAAAGCTCAATAAACTGATACATGATATCCATCAGTCCTGGAGTGCCTGTTTGTATAATCTTTATGGGGATAAATTCTAGCAGAGGATCAGACTTACGTTTCTTCATGAAATGATATGGAGAAGGGTCTCCGAGTAGCCTGTGAGCTACCAGTAGCTCTGCAGCTCCTTGTGAGTAGCTTTACTGTGTGCAGCTTAGACTACTACAATAGAAACTGTTGCTTGGTTGAATTCTTATTTGTATGCCAAAATTAAAAAGCATACATTCGAGATGAAAATGTGTGTATTTTCAGAACTCATAAGTTTATTTGGAGAAAAATGGTTGAATTTTCGAAATATATTTAAAGCTATTATTTGAGTTGGAAAGATTTATCACTCCCATTATTTTTTTTAATAATCAATCTTATTGATTTTATGAACTGATGGTGATAAATCATGAAAGTAAACAATACAGCAAAATCAATAGCGCCAGCACATGGGACATTAGGCAAATAAAACCATTTATGACGGTGTACACAGTTGTTTCTCCCTTTTGCGCATGACACACAAGGGTGGTATTCAGACGACAAGGCAAGTGATTAGTCCTGCAATCCCAGCCATTTACCCCAGATCCTCTTGTGTTTGGCTGAACAACCCCTGGCCTCGTATAACGGTAGTTCCTGAGTGACACACCAGTCCACCCCTCTGCGCCATTTAGTTATAGTGGGTGGGACGGGATTCCTCCATGCCATTGCAATGTCTTGCTTAGCCACTACAAGGGCAGCTCCCAGAAACACTTTATCAGCTCTCGAGCCATTCAACCCATCTGTAATACCCAGCAAGATGTTTAGGGAGTTGTGTGGGACCTCCAGTACTCCCGTAAGCTCTGTCTCTAGGGCGGCCCAGTATGAGGCTGTACGAGGGCCGGAGCATACCATGTGAAAGAAAACTGCAGACTCAGCATCGCATCTTGTGCATGTTGGGTGTGAAAGGATGCCTGCTCTATATAGGTGGGCTGGGGTAAGGTAGGAGGCATGCAAGTTGTAAAGCTGGACTAGGTGCAGTTTAGCTGAGACCGTGATGGTCTTGGGTGCCATCAAAGCATCTCTCCAATCTTCCTCCTCTAGTGGACCCAGCCATGTCTCCCATTTAGTTCTCAGCGGATCAAGGTAAGTCGGACTGCTATTAGTTAGGGAGCGGTAGATACGCGAGACACCCCTCTTTCCGGGATTGCCCATCATGACATCGAGGGCATCGAGAGAGCTGTGTTCGGGCAGGGATGTGCCAGGCTGTATATGTGTACCTAGAGCATGGCGGAAATGTAAGTACCTGTAAAAGTGGGAGGGGTGAAGTGAGTGCCTAGTCTGCATATCAGCAAAGGAGTGGATGTGATCAGCCACCCACACGTCACCAAGCTGCGATATACCTATAAGATCCCAGCTCCCGAAACCTTCCAGGCCCCCCACCTCCCTCAACCATGCGCCTTGCCAAAGGGGTGTTTGTTGGGTCAGTCTATCTTTCCATTGGGTGTGTCGCAAAGCGGTGAACCATGCCAGAAGCACTGCCTGGGTCACTGTGGGATGGTCCTTAGGGATGAGGGACCCATACATAATGGCCTGGACTCGAGAGAGGCACACATCCCCAAGCTAGGTCCTATAGACAGGGTCAGACCACCCCCCATTAAACCAATTGTGTATTACTAGGAGGCGAGTTGCAAGATAGTATAAATATAAATTTATTAGCCCCATACCTCCGTCATAGGGAGGGATTTGGCAGAGCAGGAGTGCCATGCGCGGCCGTAGGCCACCCCAGAGAAACCTTGTGATTAGACTGTCTATTCCTCCTAGGTTCGGGGAATATCGAATGGGAGGTTCTGAATGACATACAGGAATCGGGGGAGAATCTTTATTTTGAATAGCGCTATCCTCCGAATTGGGTACAGCTGTAATTTTGGCCATTTCTGTAGATCCAGACTGGCTTTGGCCACGTTAAGTGCCCAAGCTAGGTCAGAAGGAGGGCGACCCATATACCCAGGTATTTGAAGGTTTGTCGTCTGATGGGGATGGTGGCTTGCCAATCAAAACATTCTCTTGAAAGATGTAAGGGAACCAAGGTTGATTTGGCCAGGTTCAGACGCAGCCCGGAAGTCTGCTCAAAGGACCGTAGCACATGTAAGCACCTAGGATCCGACCGAGCTGGGTCTGCGAGAAAGAGCAGGACATCATCTGCATATAAAGCGATTTTGTCCTCTTGTGATCCAGCCCACCTCCAGCCGTGAATCCGATTGTCCGAATGGATCCACTCCTATTATTACTTTGGTGCCAGGGCGGTGCAGCTATGACTGTTATGTATTACCCATGTAGAGGGGAATACTACTGGTAACCCTGCCTAATGCACAGATGTAATCACTGCTGACAGTCTTGTTTGGGGTGGTTTTCTACTACATCGCCAATATTAGTAGCTCTGGAAGATTTTCACTGAACACAAGTAGTGCTTGTTACAGAAAAGGTTGGAGACCCCTGGTAAAGAGTGTCTTATGGGAAATTGTGAAATTGGTTAATAATATGGAAGATGACTTGATTTATTTTTGTAAGGATCTGTTGAGGAATTAACCTGTATGGATGCTAGAATATAGGTGACTTTTTTTTTTTTTGATAAACACATTTTTATTGTGTTTTGCGGCATAAAGAACAGTATCAAGAATGATATACAGCAGTGCATTGAACAAGGCATCAGTAACTGCATTCGGATAAGCATCAATAAACCATTGCAAAGACCCTCCCACCCTCCCCCATCCTCCGTCCCCACCCCCTGCGCCCCCACCCTTCAAACCATGCCCCCCAGCCATTTCCCCCATATCTTGCGGAATTTTTTGGGGCAGCCCCGTGCAGCACACAACGACCGCTCCTGGGCCGCACACCAATCCACCCCTCTACTCCAGGTAGCCACTCTGGGCGGGTCCGGTTGTGACCATACTGCCGCTATATCTCTCTTAGCCACCATAAGGGCAGTGGTGAGGAAGTACTTTTCGTTACGGGACCCGTCCATCCCGTCCATGATGCCCAGCAGGGCCATTTTAGGCTCATGGGGAACCTCCCAACCCAAGACCTCCGCTAGCTCAGTTTCGATCGCTGCCCAGTAATCGTCTAGACGGGAACAAGACCACACCATGTGGAAAAAATCTGCCGGAGCCACCCCACAACGGGTGCAGGAGGCGTCCACACGGAGGCCCGCCCGATACAGGCGGTCCGGAGTCAGATAGGCGGTGTGGAGGTAGTAGATTTGGATGAGCCGCAGCCTAGCGGAGGTGGTAAGCGACCGAGGGCCCATAAGGGCGTCCCTCCAGTCCGCCTCATCCAGGGGTCCCACCCAGGCCTCCCATCGCTGTTTGAGCCCGCTCCAGTCCACCGGGGTATTGTTAATCAGGGATTTGTAAATGCGGGATATACCCCCCTTTCCCAGATACCCCAGCATCACCTGAGCCTCGGGTGGGCTATGGGAAGGCAGTCTGGAGTCTAGGGGGACGTGAGCCCGGACCGCGTGGCGCAGTTGAAGGTAGCGGTAGAATTGGGAGGGCTGCAGCGAGAAGCGGGTCTGAAGCTCCTGGAAGGAACACATGCGGCTCCCACGCCATAAATCGCCCAGACAGGAGATACCAAGAAGATCCCACTGCCGAAAGCCCGCCAATCCCACCACCTCCCGCAGCCATGTCCCGTGCCAAAGCGGAGTGAGTTGCGTGGACGTCCCCGACCATCTAGTGTGCCGCAGTGCCGCGCGCCACGCGAGGAAGGGAGCCCGCACGACGTCGGGGAGTGATAGGGGGACCGTTGTGCCATAGAGCATGTTTTGGATGGAGGAGAACCCAAGGCATTGCACCTCGAGACGATAAGCCGGGTCGCCCCAGCCTCCCGAGAACCAGTCATGGATCACCAGTAACTGGGTGGCCAGATAATAAAGATATAGATTGGTCATGCTCAGGCCGCCGTCATAGGAGGGGACCCTGCATCGATCCAAGGCCAGCCGAGGCCTACCGCCGCCCCAAAGGAATTTGGTCACCATTTTATCCAGGTCTCGGAACCACGGGCGCGGAAAAGGGCATGGAGTATTTTGTAGTATGTAAAGAAACTTGGGGAGGATCATCATCTTATATAGAGCGACTCTCCCTAGCGGATTCAATGGGAGGGACTGCCACCGGAGCATGTCTGACCTGGTTTTGTTGACTACTGGAGCCACATTAAGGGCCCAGCAGAGTTCCGGAAGGAGGGTGACCCAGATCCCCAGGTACTTAAAGGAGAGTCTCCGGAGGGGAATGTCCGACTGCCAGTCGAAACATTCCCGCGACGGGTGTAGCGGGACTAGAACGGATTTTTTGGGGTTCAGGTGAAGACCCGACGCTTGGCCAAATCGATGGAGGATCCGACGGACCCGGGGTCCCGAGGTCGCTGGGTCCGAGAGATAGAGGAGGACGTCGTCCGCATATAGGGCGATCTTGTCGGGGGCTACATCTGGCCATTCCCATCCGCGAAGAACGGGATCCGCGCGAATCAGCACCGCCAGGGGTTCCATCGCCAGAGCGAAAAGGAGGGGCGAGAGCGGACAACCCTGGCGCGTCCCCCGGCCTATGGGAAACGGGCGAGAGAGCGCCCCATTGACCAACACACGGGCCCGTGGGTGCGCATATAGGACCATTACCATGGCTCGGAACCGGGGACCGAAGCCCATACGCTCCAGGACCTCACCCAAGTACGCCCATCCCACGGAATCGAAGGCTTTTTCAAAGTCGACCAAGAGGAGGGCCAGATAGGGGGAAAGGCGGCCGCGGTGCGCCATCGCGAGGTGGAGGCGCCGTAGACAGTGTCTGGTCCCCCGCTCCGGCATAAAGCCACATTGATCCGGGTGGACCAGGGAGGCGAGCGATGGGCGTAACCGCTGTGCCAGGACCGTGGCATAGATTTTGAGTTCTGTGTTAATAAGGGATATCGGCCGATAGTCGGAGCAGGACCGCGAGGGAGGCTGTGTCTTGGGGAGGGCAACTATGGTTGCTGTATCCGTTTCGGGCCGGAACGAACCCATCTCCACCACGGCCGCAAAGAGGTCCCAAAGCCTCGGGGCCAGAGTCTCACGATAGTCAGCGTAGTACTCCTGGGGGAACCCGTCGGGTCCCGGGGTCTTCCCAGGTGCCAGGCGGCCGATCGCCTCTTCAATCTCCTGTAGCTCGATCGGCGAATCAAGGGTCTCAGAAATCTCAGGCTGCAGCCGCGCTAGTGTCGCCCCGTTTGTTCCCAGCAACTCCCCCAGGGAGAGCGTGGACGGACGGAGACGGTACAGCTGGGAGTAATAGTCAGCGAATGCCTGGGCTATCGCCACTGAGACCGTGTGGACGCCACCTGCAGGGTCCGCGATGGCCGGAATGATCCTGCCCGCCCGGGGATAGGTCGCCAGGCGGTGGAGAAGAGTGCCGTTCTTGTCTCCCCAACCGTACACCCGGGCCACCGAGGAGCGCCATAGGATCTTCGCCGCTTCCAGGGAGTGCAGGCGAATCTCTTCCCGCAGGAAGACCAAGCGACGAGACCGTGTGGCATCATCTAAGTCTCCCAGACTACGCTCCAGTTCTAAGGCCTGGGCCTCACATTCCGCGAGCTTCTGGGATTGAGCCCGCCGTTGACGTTGCAGGTGCCCTTTAGCGGCGCCCCGAACAGTCGCCTTGCCGGCCTCCCATAGGACGGCGGGGGAGACGACAGAGCCCTCATTATGAGAGTAGTAGTCGGCTATCTTGCCCCCGACCGCCTTCCGAAAAGCCTTGTCGTGGAGGAACCAGGCGTTCAGACGCCATATCGGACGGGCAGAGAGGGGGGGGGGGCCGAGAGCGAGGAGCACCGGCGAGTGGTCCGAAAGGCCCCTCGGGAGAATGCGTACGTCCCGCACCCCCGCGCAGTCGGTGGAGGGCACGAAGATGAGGTCAATCCGGGCATGGGAGTGATGGGCTGCCGACGTGTGGGTGTATTGGCGCGTCTGCGGGTGCCAGATCCTCCAGACATCGCAGAGGCCCTGTGATTCCGCCCAAGATGAGAGCTGTTTTGCACGGGCGGCGCGGGTCAGAGAGACCGGACCCGTCGAGTCCAGGTGGGGCGAGTAGACAGCGTTAAAGTCCCCGCCGAGTATGAGGGCACCTGCAGGAAGTGTCGGGAGGATATCCGCTGCGTGGGAGAGGGCCGACGGCAGGAGGGACGGCGCCGCGTAGAGGGACATCAGGGTAAGGGGTCGGCCCTCCAGAGTGCCACACACCACCACTACCATACCCTGGGGGTCCAAAAGCACCCGAGTCAGGACAAAGGGAAAGGACTTGCGAAGCAATACGGCCACCCCCCGGGATCCCCGAGCAAAACCTGAGTGCCATACCCTATCATAACCGTAACGGCCAAGGAAGGGGCAGTTGTTACCCAACAAGTGAGTCTCCTGGAGGAGGAGCACATCGATCTCTGCCCGTTGTGCATATTTGAGGACCGCCATGCGTTTGAAACGATCCAGGAGGCCATTGACGTTCCAGGAAAGTATGCGCATGGCGGCCCTAGGGACAGGTGGGTCAGCCATAGTCGAGGACAGAAGAGTGGGCCAGTGGAGGCGCGTCTGAGCAGGCTCCTATGGAGGGAGGACAGCGGAGCGTCGGGTGAGAGAGCAGGACAAACAGTACATGATACCTTAGCACAACAGATAAGAGGGAGTCACCCCCCACCAACAAAATCCCCCCAACGAGGAAGAAACAACCCCAAACCAACCCCAACCCCCCACCCCCCGCCCTATACTTCAAAAACGGAAGCATCTGTCGCCCGAACATAGGTGACTTTTTTTACAATGGTATCAGCGAAATTATCACAGAAGATACCAGATGTAGGCCAAGGGTGAGTTAAGCACACAGCAGCTGATCTTTAAAAAGGTGAGTAATCCTCTAGGTCTCACTCCAGTGGCACAGGGTAAAAAGGACCTGTTCAGCTCAGCTGATTACTAAACAGTATGCCGCCACCAACGCGTTCGTGCTGCCTAACACTTGGTGAAGGTGGTAGCCTTCCAGTACTATGAGGGCAGTGTTTTGGACACCGCTCGCAGTCCAACAAGACCACAATCTGTGAGATAGGCCTATGTCGTGGGTGCACATGCATGATCCTTGTTTGCCTATGATAAAACAAATCAGCATTAGAGATCCAGACAACAGTACAGTTAGGCACTCAGGGCAGGGGTAAACATATTTTACCATGCAGAGGACTTATCCATCCCACCAATTTCAAATATATGGATTGCAACGATTTTGCAATAGTAGAAATTCCCTCTGCCTGAAAGGACAAAACATATTCTGTTTATTTTCTTGTGGTTGATTCACAGTTTAAAACGTTTGACTTCAAAACTGAATATGCCCACAAAACGCAAATATATTTGAAGAAGAAGTAATTTCATAGGAATATATCAGAAATGACATTGATGTGTATTTTCATTGTTTTTTCAAAAAATTATGACTTCATAATTTGACCACTTATTGAGCATTTACAAAATGGACTTATTTCCTCTTCGTTGCTTGCTGTACATAGTCTTCTGGGGCAACTGTATTAAGTTTGGACCTTAAATTTTTCAACTCCTCGACCTTCACCAATTAGGATTCAGATCGGGTCACAGCACTGAAACTGCGCTGATCCACATCATGGACGACACCTTGAAAGTTCTGGACCAGAATAAAGGCTGCCTTCTTATACTTCTGGATCTCTCCTCAGCATTTGACATGGTCAAACATGACCATTTAATTGCTCTGCTGGAAAAAAGGATGGGGTTAGTAGTCCTAGCAATAAATTGGTTTTCCTCATTCCTGCACAATAGAACTCAAAGAATCAAAATCAACCATTCCCTTTCTAACAGTACCCAAGTCTCTAAAGGAGTACCTCAAGGTTCAGCCCTGTCTCCCACACTCTTCAACCTATTCATGTAACCTCTCACCACAATTCTGAATCATTCAGACATTCATTACCACATGTACGCAGACAATACTCAACTGTACTTGAAAATCTCTTGTCAGCGGGCAACCTGGCTCACTAACCTTATAAGACGGATACAGCAGGGGCGATCCACGACGCTAGAGTCCTCTCTCCGCGAGAACAGTATTACCCAAGAGGATGCTAGAACCCCTCCAGAAGCAACACCACCCCCGGGGAAGGGGGATAACTGGGGAAGGGCTGTGGTGATGTTAGACGGGACCTGCACTCCGGAAACCCACTCCTGTTGAGAGAGAAGGAACAGGTATGAGCCACAGGAACCCTTACCCCCCCCTTGCAAGGACAGACACCAGTAACAGAACAGGGTGACCTAGCCCTAAACACTCACAAGCTGTTCCCAGGATCGCACAGGTAGTCGCACTCAGCACAAAGTACTCACGCCACCGCAGTCAGAGGAGATGAGGAACGGATGCTTCCGAGCCTTTCATTCAGCTCCAAGTGCAGGAACGGCCCCCACGGAGGTTTCAGCAGCGTCGTCCAAGAGCTCTCCGAGCCTTTCAGTCGGCTCCAAGCAAGGGGTGAGAACAGGTACAGTACAAGGAAGTCTCGAAGTGGAGAGACACTGGCCAAGTCTCTAGGCGCTTCGAGGGCAAGGGCAGAAGGGTGTCGGGGATCCCAGAGGCGAAGCACACCCAAACAGGAATCACGCTCTCCCGAGGGCGGGCGAGGCTCCTACGAGCGTGAAGGTTGGTGGGAACGAAATCCGTAGGTTAGAGCCGGGCCACGGCTCCCGCAGCAAGGCACTCTCCGGAACAGGTCTAGCGAGGTCCGTTACTCCGCGGTATGTAGGAAGGGACTTGATTGACAAGCCCTGATTCTTCCGTGTGCGAGGCTTTTGTACCGCCTCAGGAAGTGCGTTCGCGCGTTCGCTAGGGGTGATGGGTATTGTAGTCTCATACCCACCACCTCCCTAACGACGAGCATAACGTCCCAGTTGCGGCGAACGCCAGCGTAATAGTGAATCCTGACAGAACCCCCCTACTAGGGCCGGCGTCTCGACGGACCCTTGGGTTTTGTAGGATGAGCCGTGTGGAAGCGGCGAAGCAGCTCAGGGCAATGTAAATTGGCCATAGGTTCCCAGGACCTCTCCTCGGGACCATACCCCTTCCAATCGATTAAGTAGTGCAGCCTGCCCCTGATGTATCTAGAATCTAGTACCCCTTTGACTTCGTACTCGTCCCCACTATCTACAAGTAGTGGCTGATGTTTTGGGGGGAGTCTAGTGAGAGGGAGACATGGTCGTAGCAGAGAGACGTGAAACACTGGGTGAATGTGCCACGTGGGCGGGAGAGACAATTTCATAGCTACAGAGTTCACTACTTTGACAACGGGGTATGGGCCCACGTATTTGGGTTTCAGGCGCGTGTTTCCCTTGAAGCGTAGATGTCTTGTGTCTAACCACACTTTGTCTCCTATCTTGTAGGCCGGTTCAGGTGTTCTTCTTTTGTCCGCGTAGTGTTTGTCTCTGTCTTGAGCTATTTCCAGTTGTTTCTTAGCTGCTTGTAATACCTTTTTCAGGTACGAGTGGTGTTCTTGGATCGAAGGATGTTTGGTTTGTGCAGGCCACTCAAAGGGCAACATGTTGGGATGGAATCCAGTTAAACAGAAGAAGGGGGAGCATCCCAGAGATGAGTGTTCTGCATTATTGTAGGCGAATTCAGCCATCCATAGGAGCGTACTCCATTCTTCTTCGTAGAGCAATGTAAAGCATCTGAGATATTGCTCTAACGTCTGGTTCAGTCTTTCCGTCTTGCCATCTGTTTGAGGGTGGTAGCTGGTGGAGAGACGTGCATCCACCTTCATGACTTGACATAAAGCCTTCCAAAATCTCGACGTGAACTGCGTGCCTCTGTCCGTAATGAGAACCGCTGGGATTCCATGACTCCTTACGATATGTTGTAAAAACTGCTGGGCTAGGCCCGCTGCTGAAGGGAGTTTTTCCATTGCAATAAAATGGCCCATTTTTGTCAAGTGGTCTATGACAACCAGGATGGTAGTCATTCCTCTACTAGAGGGCATTTCCACTATAAAATCCATAGACAGAGTGTGCCACGGAGCTGGAGGGATGGGAATAGGGCGGAGCAGTCCACATGGTCGTTTGTGCTGTGACTTCCCTTGCGTGCAAATGGCACACCCCGCGATGTAGGCCGCTGTATCTGGGTTTAATGTAGGCCACCAGAAATGGCGCTTCATTGCTGTGGTGGTTTTCGTTACTCCCAGGTGTCCACCCAAGGTGGAATCGTGAACCCATCTCAAGGCTTGTTGTTGTAGGGAAGAGGTCGGTAGAGACAAGCGTTTATCCTGGAATAACAGACGCTGCATGGAGGACCGGTGTAGAGGGTCTTTGGCTACCCAATCTACTTCTTCCGTCGCTGAGGTTTGGTTTCGTACTTCTTCTATGAAGTCGGGTGTAGTGGCAGCTGCCGTAAATTCTTCAGGGAATGATGCAGATTCTAGAATCAAGGGGGTGTCCGCAACGGGTACAGGGCCCGTAGGGACGGGTTGTTGGGGCCGGGACAGAGCATCGGCCTTTCCATTTTGCGGCCCCGGACGATATTTGATTACGAAGTCGTAATCAGAAAAAAACAACGACCAACGTAGTTGTCTCGGGGTCAGAGCTCTGGCGGTCTTTAGGAATAAGAGATTCCGATGATCCGTATAGATCTCTACGGTGTGTCTGGCGCCGAGTAAATGATGTCGCCACTCTTCACACCCTCTTTTTATGGCCAGAAGCTCTTTGTCCATAATGCTGTAGTTGACTTCACAGGGAGTCAATTTCTTGGAAAAGAATGCAACGGGATGTAACTGTCCCGTGTCCGGGTGTCATTGTGATAGTATGCCACCCAATGCATATTGGGAGGCGTCGGTTTCTACCACAAACGGACGAGTGGCGTCCGGATGGCGCAGCACGGGGCTGTCATGAAACAGTTCTTTAAGGTCTGAAAGGCTGTTTCCGCAGCGGAGGTCCAGTCGAAGGAGGCTCCTTTCCTCAGGAGAAGTGTTAATGGTTGGATAATATCGGAAAAGTTCTTTATAAAGCGACGATAGAAATTCGCGAAGCCCAAGAAGCTTTGTAGGGATTTCACGTTGGTAGGTGATTCCCACTGGGTGATAGCCTGCGTTTTCTTATTGTCCATAACCAATCCGTCGGGACCGATGATGTAACCCAAAAATTCTACTTCAGAAACGTGGAATAAACACTTCTCCAGTTTGGCGTACAGCGCATATGTTTGTAGGCGCTCCAGCACCGCCGCCACGTGCTTCACATGTTCTTCCAGGGAGGCTGAGTACACCAAGATATCATCGATGTACACGATGCATGATACGTCTAGGAGGCCCCTCAGTACCTCGTCCATGAAGTACTGGAACGCGGCGGGGGCATTACACAGGCCAAAGGGCATGACCGTGTATTCGAATAAGCTGAATTTGGTCCGGAAGGCTGTCTTCCACTCATCGCCGCGTCGTACCCGCACCAGATGATAGGCTCCCCGGAGGTCCAGTTTGGTGAACACTTTCGCAGTCTTCAGTTGGTCTAAAAGAACAGGGATCAATGGCAGGGGATACCTGTTCTTTATGGTGATTTTGTTGATCGCCCTGTAGTCAATGCAGGCCCTTAAGCCGCCTTCCTTCTTCGGGATAAAAAAGATCGGAGAGGAGGCAGGCGAGGTCGACGGACGTATGAAACCAGTGGAAAGCATGTCGTCAAGGTAGGTCCGGAGATACGTGGTTTCAGCTTCGGTAAGGGTGTATATTCTGCTACAGGGGATACTGGCTCCAGCTTCTAGCTCTATGACACAATCATAGTCCCTGTGTGGGGGTAATCTTTTTGCTTCTTGTGTGTCAAAGACAGTTCTAAACCTTTCGTATATGCTGGGTAACTCGATGACTGGACTTGCATGTGGCGGGAGGCCTGTGCTGGCAAGGAACCCCGCTGGACTTTCCCTAAGGGATGAAGCGTTGACTCGTTCTGCGTTACAGTGTTCTTGGCAAAACGAAGAATTTAAAGTCACAGTGCGTGCTGCCCATCTCACTAAGGGATCATGGAGAGTCAGCCAAGGCATTCCTAGTATAAGCTTGAAATGGGGGGCATCGATCAGGTCGAATCGTATCAGTTCGAAGTGGTTCGCCCCTATTTGCATTACTAGGGGCCTTGTGTGGTAACACACCGGACCCGAGGTCAGAGCCGAGCCATCCACTGCCTTCACCTTCTCAGGTGTATCCTTTTGATCAAGAGGGATACTTAATTCTTTGGCGTATTGTTGGTCCATAAAATTACCGGTTGCCCCGGAATCCAGCAGGGCATGGACCACCACGGAGATGTCATGAGGCAAGTTCAACAAGACGCACACATTCATGTGAGCGACGGAGGGCTGTATAGTGTTGGCTACAGCAGGGAAGACCTCATTGCTTCTAGGCCTCAAACAAGCGGTCCTCATCTTATTTGGGCTCTTTAGTTTCCCTGGTCCTCACTCGTGTAATTCACTACAGACACAGTCTTCGGTCCAGGGCTTCCTGTAGTTGTACTCGGGGGTCGGCTTCTGCACTCTTTGATAAAGTGGCCCGGCTTGCCACAATATAAGCAGAGTTTCTGCGTTCTCCGTTTTTCTTTTTCTGCTGGACTCAAGGGGCCTCGGATGCCTCCGATCTGCATGGGCTCGGTCCCATCCCCTTGGGAAGGCCTTTCCTCTGGAACGGCTCGGGGCCGACTGGGAAGGAACCTGGTGTCGCTGCGAGTCTTGTCTCCTTTTCGCTCTAGAAGCCGGTGATCCAATTGGACGGTTAAATCGATTAAGTCTTCACAAGTGGCCGGCATGTGTACCACTTGGGCCAGAACATCCTTGAGCTCGCTTCTTAACCCTTGATAGAATAGGGATGTTCTTTTTTCCATTGGCCAGTCCGTTTCTACCACGAGTCTGTTGAAGGAGGTGATGTAGGTCAGCAAGTCCTGTGAACCTTGTTTCAACGTAAAGAGTTCTTTATCTAATGACAACTGATGCGCCTTGCGGTCGAACAGCCGTCTCATTTCCACACAAAAGGCGGGGAAATTGTACAGAACAGGATCATCTCTTTCGATCAACGGGAAGGACCAACTAGCCGCATTGCCTCCTAAATACGACATTACAAACGCCGTTTTTGCCTGGTCCGTTGGGAAGACTGTTGGTTTGCACAAGAAGTGGAGCCTACATTGGCCCATGAAGATGCCATACTTCTTTGGGTCCCCAAAGAACCTTTCAGGAGGGGCAAGGGGCAGCTGCATGGGTTGAATAAACTGCACCGGAGGAGAGCCGGACTGGAGAGGCGTAGAGAAAGAGTGATGCGGGAAACCCCCAGGGCTTGGTGACCCCCCGCCTGCAGCCTGCGTACCCCCTTCCACTACGGGCGTCTGGGTTTTCACTGGGGGCGGCAGGGTCCAGTCTCGAATATAAGAACCCCCTTTGGTTCCAGCGGGAGGGTAACGGGACAGACAGGCTACCTCTCTTCTCATGGTGCCCATCTCGCTCTTCAGCTCCTGATTCTCTACCCTAAAGGCGTTCACCTCTCCTCTAAGCGCGTTCAAGGCGTCCATCATAGTGGCCAGGACGGTAGCGGTATCCATCGCCCGGGCTGTAGTTATCCGTGGGCTTGTCAATCTGTCAGCGGGCAACCTGGCTCACTAACCTTATAAGCCGGATACAGCAGGGGTGATCCACGACGCTAGAGTCCTCTCTCCCCGAGAACAGTATTACCCAAGAGGATGCTAGAACTCCTCCAGAAGCAACACCACCCCCGGGGAAGGGGGATAACTGGGGAAGGGCTGTGGTGACCTGCACTCCAGAAACCCACTCCTGTTGAGAGAGAAGGAACAGGTATGAGCCACAGGAACCCTTACCCCCCCCTTGCAAGGACAGACACCAGTAACAGAACAGGGTGACCTCCCCTAAACACTCACAAGCTGTTCCCAGGATCGCACAGGTAGTCGCACTCAGCTCAAAGTACTCACGCCACCGCAGTCAGAGGAGATGAGGAACGGACGCTCTCCGAGCCTTTCATTCAGCTCCAAGCGCAGGAACGGCCCCCACGGAGGTTTCAGCAGCGTCGTCCAAGAGCTCTCCGAGCCTTTCAGTCGGCTCCAAGCAAGGGGTGAGAACAGGTACAGTACAAGGAAGTCTCGAAGCGGAGAGACACTGGCCAGGTCTCTAGGCGCTTCGAGGGCAAGGGCAGAAGGGTGTCGGGGATCCCAGAGGCGAAGCACACCCAAACAGGAATCACGCTCTCCCGAGGGCGGGCGAGGCTCCTACGAGCGTGAAGGTTGGTGGGAACGAAATCCATAGGTTAGAGCCGGGCCACGGCTCCCGCAGCAAGGCACTCTCCGGAACAGGTCTAGCGAGGTCCGTTAGTCCGCGGTACGTAGGAAGGGACTTGATTGACAAGCCCTGATTCTTCCGTGTGCGAGGCTTTTGTACCGCCTCAGGAAGTGCGTTCGCGCGTTCGCTAGGGGTGATGGGTATTGTAGTCTCATACCCACCACCTCCCTAACGACGCGCATAATGTCCCAGTTGCGACGAACGCCAGCGGAATAGTGAATCCTGACATCTCTACTCTGGAGGACATCAAAACAATTAACGTTGCCCTTGTGAAAACACAAAATTGGTTAACCCACGTCATCTTATGCTAAATACTCTGAAAAACGAATACCTCCTGATCTCCCCTCGCAATCACTCCACCCCACACACCCATGACTGGCTCAAACAACTAACGGCCCTCAAATGCACCCCTCATATTGTGGACTCAACTAGATCTTTAGGCATAATACTGGACAAACACCTAAATATACAAGACCACATCAGGGCAACAACCAGATGAGCTAATCACCAACTTAACACCTTAAGGAAAATTCAACCCTTCCTTCCTACCGCGGACATGAAACTCGCAGTTCAATCACTAGTTATCTCTCGCCTAGATTACGGAATTGTGACCCTAGCTGGACTCCCCAAAGCCAAACTGGCCCCTTTAAGGGCTACGCTGAACTCTGCTGCCAGACTCATTACTGGTTCAAGAAAATGTGAACATATCACACCAGACTAAATTCAACTCAAGTGGCTCCCCTTAGAAGGAAGGATTTGTATCAAGATTGCCTGCTTGACACATAAAGCGCTTCACTATAACACTCCGGTTTACTTGGCAAACAAGCTTGAACTATCCGGCTTGAATCAATTCTTAAGAAGTTCTAAAAATCTACTGCTGAAACCACAAAAATTAAATAAGAAGAAAACCTACATCCGAGCCTTCTCTGTTTTGGCTCTGAGAATCTGGAATGCTCTTCCTCATTACCACATTCAAAAAAAGAAGTCAAAGGCCTACAGCTACTTGCAAAATTTGACATGAAACCATTCGAACTGAAACTAATTCGTTAGGTTCTTCTGTACTCTCAATCGATCGATGAATGTTCCATTTTTTTGCTTTATATCTCCTATTTCTAGGCCACTTTTCTTTCATGTTTTTAGTTAACTGTCTGCTTATTAGTTAAAATTGCTACCCTTCCTGTTCATACTGCTTGCTTTTGTAAACAGCGCTCTGATACCCGGATGGGTCATATTCGAGCTTTATAAAACTTTTCAAATAAATAAAAGTATGTACATGGCCAGGAGTAAATTAGGTATTTAGCAGATTGTTTATGATTCCATTTATTGACATCAGCAAGTTACTTGGGGCACAACAAAACTCAAGCAAGCAACAATCCAGTTGTCGTAATCAATGCCCTAGCCATATATAAAGTTTGACAAATGATCAAAGCTCAGACATATCAACTAGTAGTTCAGTAGTTCTCAACCTTTGGACTTCTGTGAACCTCTGCTTAATCAGTTTTGGAATCCGAGGACCAACCCATAGCCATTACTGGAATCTGGGGACTCTGGCCTAATCACTTTCAATTCTTTGAACCACAAAACAATACATAAAAATATGGAAACAAGTGTTCATCAAATGAATACACAAATGAGGAAATATTTAATTTAATTCACATACAAATATGAACAAATATAAAATGAATGTTTTTTTTATTTCAATAGGAAGGTTGGAGGCCACCCTTTGTCCATACTATATTCCGTTTGATGCACTTGCACTGCTCCCACAAATCAATTATATACACTTTAATAATCTGTTAGCATAATTTAATTTTTTAAGAAGACGCAGACCACCTGAGTAGGTATTGCAGAACCCCAGCGGTCCCCCAACTACAAGTTAAGAACCACTGAACCAATGCATTCTCAGGAGCTCAATCCTCAGCAACGATATCCAGTGGCTCCCACCAGAGTGTAAGGGTCGGGAGAGAAAATTGGAGAGACAAAATAGCACAGAAACAAATGTTGTATTTAGGGATCTGCCCACAACTGGGACCTTCAACCTAACCCTATTGAAAGACACTTGCCTGGTTTGCCTTGATACCCAGAATCACCAGTTGCACCACCCCCAAAAAGTTCATCTCAGGGGGCATGACCTAGCTTGGGATGGAGTGAGATGTGCTTCTCTACGGCTACGGCTCCCCTCTTGCCGACTTAGCTTAATTTAAGCACCTGGGACGATGATAAACAACACTATTGGGTGCTGTGACCCCATGATATCCTCAGGCACCGGGGAAGCAAGTCCAAACACGGTCAACAAGCACTGAGACAGCCCTGGCACTACTCGGCTGGAGCGCCACATGGCCTGACACCATTTTGAGGTCCGGCAATCCTGAGACCAGCGAGTGGAGCAGAGGTCCTAAAGACTCGCTGACATTGCCTCAGGACCTCACCACACCCTAAGGGACTAGCCCTGCCTCTCCAGGACTTGCAGCGGCTGTGGATCCGCTTGACTCACCTGCGGGCTTGGAACTGGTTGGGGCTGCCATTTTGAATTGGGCTGCACTGCAGCCTGTGTGCTGTGGGGTTGCAGCACCAAGGCCTCCTCCCTGGGCACAGGGACTGCACAGTGAAGCCCCCTAGCCATCCTGGAGCACTGTCTTGCCACTGCATCTCAAAAGCATAATGTGAGGAGTGAATCTTGAGGCCCTGCCTCCCCCCACATCTGGAGGCATCCCCGCTGGTGTACATGCTGAGATCCAGCCGCAGCCTCCAAGAGTACCCTGCACCAGCCCTTAAGCCCAGATGCCATTCTGGACCTATGATTCTACCTTTACGGTGTGCACACGATTGGTGCTCCACCCCTATCGGTCCTTCAGCCTGGTGGGTGCTCTCTTCTTTGTTTTGAGGCCTGTGGATGCACCCATATGCAAGGCAAGTTAACGGAGGAGTAGATAAGGTGGGGGCGGACATTAACACTTGCAACAGGCCCCTGGGCCACTCCAGTCAACCCAGATGGCCCCTGTGTGACCTGCTGCATTTGCTGCCTCTGGGTACACGTGAGAGATGGCTCTACCCGTCTTGCCCCGGATTCAATCATCACTGTGAAGTCATGCCTCTGTGAACCGCCTTTTTCTGGCTGAGGCAGTAACCTATTGAGTTGGGATTTACATACTCTGTGCAAGCTCTGGGGCACTGAACTCTTTGCACCGCTTCTCTCCAAACTTGTGCCATTCATCATTCCATGTACTGTCGGTCTGGACCCCCATGGAGAGTAGGGTGCCAGGCGGCAGCCCCCTACCACACCCTGATGCCCCTCTTACCCCTCTTCTGTCTCATGTACTGCGGGGAGAGCTGGGTGCTGCTCCCTGGCTTCGCAGATTCTAACCACTTCCAGGACCCTTCTATAATGACCACCAAGCTCCTGGACATATCGGAAAGCCTTGCATTGATCTGTCATGCCACATGGCAGATCCACGAAGGATACCTCCGGTGGCCAATTCAGAGACTATCCAGTCACCATATTGTGGCAGAAGTCATTATCCGCAAACATGGACCCCTCAGGTACCCCCCCCGGGGGCCAGCTCTAAAGATGCAACCACAATGCCTATTATACAAGTCTATATGGACAAATTGCTACAGGAAATCAGATCTGAAATAGGCTCTCTCAAGTCTGACATCAAGAACTGCATACATTAGCTCAACTGGGAGGCCAATGAAATAGGTGGGCATGTAGATGACCTGGAACATACTCTTAATGCCCACTCGGAAGAGCAGGAAGCACTATGACACAGGGTCATGACTTTGGAGGAGCAAAAGATCGAATTGCAACTGAAATAGGATGACCTAGAAAATAGAAGCAGGAGTACCAACATCCGCATCAGAGGCCTCCATAGAGGGGCGGAAGGTTTGGACATTAAGGCCTTCAGTGCTGATCTCCTACATGCAATTCGAGGGGATGATGATGCTTCCCCTCCGACATTGGATGGAACTCACTGGATGGCACTAGTCCCAGGTTGCCCTGACATAACCCCAGACATCTTGACGAGGGTACATTTTTTCCCCGAAAAATACACTATACTACAGGCCTCAAGGAGAAAGGCAGACCTAGTCTTTCGAGGACACACTGTCCATTTATTCCAAGACATCACACTGATCACGCTGCGATGGTGTAGGGACTTAAGCCTATCATTGATAAATTGAGAGACCTCAGAATCCAATATCAGTGTAGGGCCACCCTTTCACTATAATCTTCACCAGGGAGGGCAGGCGAAACGTCATTCGTTCCTTAATGGAAGTCAAACAAGTCTTGAACTTGCAATCTGACTCGGAGGAAGACAATGCGCATCCGTCTCATTCCTTCCCCAGCCGAGAATCCCTGAGACCACTCTGGACCACAGTGCAGCCTCTACGCTCCATCTAAAACAGGAGGGACATAGCATCCCAAAAGTCAAGAAGGACATTCTTCAAACCATTTGCAAACTGGAAAGTGGTCCTTTACCCAGCCTTTTTGCCTCTAGCTCTGTCCAGACCAGACACCCCGTCTGTCCACGAATAGCAACGGGCGGCGCTGCGTCCTTCATAAGGCCTGATTTGCTGACTGTCCTAATACACAAAGAAGCTCAGAGGTCAGATCTCCACCAATGCTGTTCGGAACTCTGTCCAGTGTCCCTGGGGACCCTCGCCACAATTACTGTGGTGGATCTGGCAGTGGTGGGCTTAGAGGAGAGCGATAGCCTGACACCCCGGTAATGTTATTCTTCCTTTCTAGATTGCTCCTTGTCCTGGCTAGTGCAAGCCGAGGGGACTAGGGGCCCTTGTGGCTCCTTCCATTTTCATGACCCCCCTTGATTCAACCCTCAGGACAGTGACTTCTCTTGAATGGTCTCCCCTCTGGAGAATTGGCTATTCCAGGACTTGAATGTAGTAGTTAGGACCTGTTGGCCTTCCATTGTTCACATTTTTAACCTCCTTCCTTTCCCTTTTAAGTCATCCAGTACAACGCGGAGACTTTCCATACATTACCCGCCACCCTATATTACATACCCATGCCACCACCAACAGATACTTGGTGATAGATTGCTCTCTTTCTCTCATCTTCCTGGCCTTACTGGGTCCTCACCCATATCTTACACACAAGACTGGGCCTGAAAGCCACCTGTTCTCATGGACTCTGTGCAAGCCTACGCTCCTCTGAGTGCTATCCCTACACCCTTACACACACGCTGATGGCACATATTAATCCTCCTTACCATGGCTGGTGCCCCACATGTTTAGCTACTGTCTCTCAACAAATGGGGACTAAATGCACCTAACAAACGGTGCCAGGTGTGGCTCTATGTTCTCCTGCAGTACCCCAATGTTATCTTTTTAAAGGAATCCCACTTTCTGCGCTGAGACACACCCCACATGTCCCACCCAAAGTATCCTATTAGCTACTGGGCCCACACCACAACTAAAATGGCTGGAGTCGCAATTTTGTGCAAGGCTTCATTTTGCTCTAAGATACTAAAAATGTTGCCGGATGATAAAGTCAGATTCTTGAAACTTACAGTCCTATGGGGGAGCTCATCCCCTCACTCTCCTGAACATCTATGCTCCTAACCAAGCCAAGGCGTGTACGTTAGAGCCACTCTGCGTGACCAGGCAATACACGTAGTAGGAACCATGGTGGTGGGGGAGACTTTAAATGGTGTGGGACCCTAAAATGGATCGCAGTGCTGATTCCTTCCAGGGTGTGGGGGCGAAGTCCACCACTCTCAAACGTGACCTTACTGATCTAGGCCTAGTAGATGCATGACGGTATAGCCGCCCTGGGGTTTGAGATTATTCCTTCTAGTCGCACGTCCATTCCTCTTATTCACGTATTGATGATTTCTTTCTTACTCCGACACTGTTGCATGACTTGGATTCTGCCAGCCTTTCAGACATATCCATTTCAAATCATGCCTACCTAGAGATAACCTTAGCTAAAACGGGAGCTTCCGCACCCGTCCGCTCCTGGTGGCATTTTCCATTGCAATTGCTCAGGGACCCTGTTGATGTCACTGAGATTCAAAAAGAGATTGCAGCATACTTTAATGCTAACACCCCGCCTCCCCAAGATCTCGGGACACACCCTCTGGAACAGCTTCAAAGCCACAATAAGGGGGACCATATCTTCCATTGCTATCACCAGCACACAGGAAGCCAGACTGGTTGAGACGGGTATAATGACGGACATCAATCCCTGGACCGCCTTGGTCATACTGCTCCATTTAGACAAAACAAAAGGCAATTTGCTACCCTTAGGGGTCGACTAAGGGTGCTTCAGATGAACAAGGCTGAATGCTCCCTACTGGCCTCGAAGTAGAGATACCATGAAGCGCACTTGCCCACATATCTAAAATCAAACTTCGGGGGGATATGGGCCAGCAACTAAAGGGCAAAACAGCAGGCGTTTTATGATTTTTATCACGCCCTTTATGAAGGGGATGATGCGCGACAAGACAGCATAGACCTCTACCTTAATCACTGCCCTAGGGAACCCCTAGACCCTCTCCACTCAGAAATCTTGGATGCTCCTATTGCCCTTGCTGAAATGCAGCGGGAATTACCAGTGGACAAACCTCTGGGCCCAGATGGTCTTCCTGTTGCGTTCTATCGTAAATTTCTTCCCCAACTTCAGGACCATCTGGTAACATTATTTACCACATTTATGGTAGATACAGGCCTACCACCCACAATAGCTGCAGTGGAAATAGTACTTATCCTCAAACCTGTTAAAGACTCCAGTCTTTGTGCATCTTACTTCTCTATAGCTCTCTTGAACATAGATTCGAAGATTTATACAAAGATTCTGGCAAACTGACTGGAGCCTTCTCTCCCTAGTCTAATTGACCCAGATCAAGTAGGCTTCATCTGCCGGGGCAGGGAGCAGACAACATCCGCCAGATTGGGCATTTAGTAGAAAAAGCCCACTGCTACAATATCCCTGCCTACCTTCTCTCTCTAGATGCAGAGAAGGCCTTTGATGAGGGTTAGCTGTCCCTTTCTACGGGCGATCCTTAGCAAAATTGGTTTGGAGCCAGGCATGACTTCTAAGATCAATGCAGCTTATGCCTCACCCACATCTACCATCCGCGTTAATTGGCAACTCTCATAGTCGATCCATCTGGCGAGGGGCACCAGACAGGGTTGCCCGCTTTCACTCTTACTTTTTGCCCTAGCTGTGCAGCCCCTGCCGATTATTATCCTTCACGGGAGGACATTGCAGGTATCTCCTTTGGCGGGCATGAACATAAGATTGCCCTATTCATGGATGACTTCTTACTTGCCCTGACCCAACCTGCATCTTTGTTCCCAACTCTGGTGAATGCTTAGACAACCTTTGAAAATGTCTCTGACTTTTAAATAAATGTGGCCTAATCACAGGTTCTAAATTTTACAATTCTGATGCTCAACCTTCCTACTCTGCAGTCTATTACCCCTTTCCAATGAGCACCAAAATCTAAGTATCTGGGCTAAACTTACCCCCCCAATTTAGCACCATGGACACACGCCAATTGGCAGGAGTATCAGAGCTCAGTTTTGGAGGACCCCCACAGATGGAAGCCAAAACAGGTATTCTGGCCCACGTGTCAGTTAACAACCACCGTTCGAGCTCCTTCTTCCTATGCCGTGGCACGAGACAGGGTTGTCCATTGTCGCCGCTTCTTTTTGCCTTGGCCCTTGAGCCACTGGCGGTCTGGATCAGGGGTGACCCTGAAATCAGAGGCCTTAAATGGACAGCAGATCATGAAGATTGTATCTCTTTATACGCGGACGATATTTTGTTGTACCTAGCTTCCCCGGCGCGCTCGATCCGTCGGGGACTTCATATCTTTCATATTTTTGGGGCCCACTCCGGTTACCAGATCAACTGGTCCAAGTCCCAGATGTACCCCCTCTGGGGTGACCCACCACATAGTCCAAGAGGATACAACATACCGGTGGCATCCCAGGGTTTTCAATACCTCGGCATCTTCATAACATTAGACACATCCCTATTTCTTGAACGAAACCTAGCGGGCCCATTGCAGAGGTTAAGGGCAGATGTGGTCCATTGGAAGACATTGCCCCTCACACTTCTGGGCCGGGCAGCCCTTTTTGAGATGCTTGCCCTCCCACGCTTTCTCTATGCCCTGCAGAATACGCCCATCCCGATTCCTGAATCCTACTTTTTGCAGATCGAGGCAGCAATTAGAGGTTTGTTATGGGATACCGGATCGCCTCGAATCGCAATGCAGAAACTCACAATGGGATGGTATGATGGTGGAATAGGTTTGCCGGACATACGCCTTTACTACCAGGCAGCGCAATTGGCCGCAGTCAATCGGTGGGTGTTCGGATCTCACGATGATCCCAATTTCCGTACTGATCACTGGCTCCTGGGAAAGGGAGGGTATAATAGAGCACTATACTCAAACCATAAAAATCTAGGCTTGACTGGACCTACGGCCCGGACGGTGGAAATCTGGCACGGGCTCCAGCGGCGCATGGGTTGGTATGGGCGGCTAACTAAGGCCACCCCGCTCTGGGAGCCTGATTACCTGGGGCATCTGAGCACCTGCGCAGGGTTCGATAAATGGGACCTTATCGGTATCTCAACGGTGGGGAATGTATGGATCAAAGGCAAAAAGGCGTCATTCGCGGAGCTTCAGATCAAATACCAGCTCGCACCGTCAGAGTATTTTCGATATCTCCAAATTAGCCATGCTATCGACGGCGCCCTTCCCGCTGGTACCCCCTTCCAGACTCCTCTCCACTGGAGGACAGGCTGTTGCTGGACCCAATGGACCGCAAGGCTATCTCCTTGGCGTATAAGAAGTTAATTAACAACCGGGCCGACCCAATGCGGAAATTAAGGGACAGGTGGGAGACAGACTTGGGAGAAATAGCTGACGAGGACTGGACTGAGGCGCTAGCTTCCCCTCGTGAGGTAGCAATGCCAATGCGACTTAGCCTCGTTCAGCTCAAAATTCTGCATCGTGTATATTTTGATGCAAAACTGTTGTATAAATTGGGAAGACGGCGGGATACGCTCTGCCTACGACACTCTCACCAGATAGGTACATTTCTACACATTCTATGGGCATGCCCCCACATTCAGCAGTACTGGATAGAAGTCACCCGACAGATGGCGAGGTCCGTAGATAAGCCCATAACCCCCTCCCCCCAGCTCTGCCTCCTTAATGTGTGGGAGGATACGGACCTCACCTAGGCGGAGCAAGAGTGGTCGGCCATGGGTTGGGCTATTGCAAAAAGGAATATTGCCCAGAAATGGGTAGACACCACACCGCAGCTGCACGTTTGGGCCACTGATATGGATCAGGCCATGGTGGCGGAGAAAACGGTATACAAAAGTCGAGGCTGCCCGCGGAAATGGGATCACAAGTGGGGACGATGGAACAAATACCGGGGGGACATATGTATTTCTCCTACGGATGAACTTAGGAGGGATAGACGGGCCATATTGGATAAAATGGGGGCAAGCGCAGTGACCTGAAAGCTTAAGGCTACCAGACATATGCTGTATATGGGCGGTTCCCCGATCCCAACGTGTACATGTAACCACCTTTGTGCTGCTTCACTAATTGATTTGATTCAATGCTTACTGCCCTGAATATATCGCCGGTTGTCTCCAACGCCCGAATGTATACTTTGCCTGTGGAGGTGCTACTTAAGTGCCATGACTGCTGCAATGTTGTGGATTTTGTTTTCAATAAAATTGTTATTAAAAAAAAAAAAGACAGGTATTCTAGTTGGGGAGCCTCAAAGCCGTTAAAATGTCCATCTTGAGGAAAATTCTCTACTTATTCCAGATGCTGCCCACCCCATCCCCCAGGACACTATCCTCTGTCTCCAAAGGGACCTTTCCAATTTCATATGGGGAGGGAAGCGCCCGTGAATATCGAACCCCACACTGATGCTTCCCAGTGATGGGGGGGAACTGACGGGTCCCAACCTTCTTGAATATTACTGAGTGGCCCACTTGCAGTACATTTCGGAGTGGGTCATCCGCGAGAGCGAAAAACACTGGTTCCACATAGACCAGGTGGTATGCTGCAGACCCCTTTGGGACTTGGCATGGCTCATTACGCATGCTAGACCTTGAAGCGCATACATAACTGTCCCCACTAAAATAATCCTTGAAATGTGGGACAAAATTGCCCTTAAGAGAGGCCTTACCACCTTTTTCTTTCCGAACACCCCTCTTGGCTGCAATCCGGAGTTCTCCCAGGCTTTGCAGGCCCATTCCTTTCTGTACTGGAGGGAGAGAGACTGCTGTACTCTCTGCAACATATTTGAGGGTGACAAGATCAAGACATTTGACCAGTACAAACAGGATTTCCATGTTCTTGAGTCAGCTAGACTACAAAACTATCAACTGCAGCACTAGGCACTCCATCCTACCAATGACCAGGGGGCAACACTACTACTTACCTCTTTGAGGCCCCGGCCTGGTCCTTTTTTTTTTTGATAACCAACTTTATTGATGTTTGTAAGAGACATTTGCAAAGAGACAAAAGACCAACAGCAAGTTCAAATCTCAGCATATAAGGAGAACACAGTGTTTGTACAGCAGAGAACCAGGCCGTGATGAACCAGAAGAACCATCCTAGTGCCCACCACACCCTGCAAGTGACCAAATGGAGTATCAGTCTTCTATCACCCTCACCCATTTAGACATCCTCTGGCCTCGTACAGGGGTCGCTCCTGCGCTGCGCACCAGTCCACTCCCCTGCGCCACCGTGACACGGCGGGGGCGGTCAAGCTCAACCAGTTCGCCGCTATGTCTCTCTTGGCCACCATTATTGCTGTATTCAGAAAAAGTATTTTGGCTCTAGAACCGTCCAGTCCTCCAGTAATTCCCAGGAGTACATTTGTTGGGTTCAAAGGTATTTCCCAGCCCAGAACCTCAGCAAGTTCCCCCAACACCGCCTCCCAGAAGTGGGTAATCACAGAGCAAAGCCATACCATATGAAAGACATCGGCCTGTGGGTGGTGTCAGCGTGGACAGGATGCCCCGGGACAGAGCCCAGCACGGTGGAGGCACAGCAGTGTGAGATATGCAGGATGTAAGTAGTATATTTGAACCAGTCGAAGCCGCGCTGAGGCAGTGATTGTTCTAGGGGCCATTAACGCATCCCTCCAATCCTCATCATCTAGGGACCCAAGCCATCCCTCCCATCTGTCACTGAGCTGTGCTAGTGAATTGGGGGTATTGTTTGTGAGGGAGCCGGAGATGCGGTAAATCCCCACTTTCCCCAAGTTGCCAGTCATAACCTGGGCTTCAGGCGGACTGTATTCAGGTATAGATGTATCCGTTGGGACGTGTGAGTGACGAGCGTGGCGCAACTGCAGGTAGCGGAAAAACTGGGAGTTGTGTAGGGAGTACATGTGCCGGAGGTCCTGAAAGGTACGCACATCGTCCCTCTTCCAGACATCCCCCAGCTGTGAGATCCCAATTAGATCCCATGCTCTAAAACCAGGGAGGCGAGCGACCTCTCGGAGTTGGGTGCCTCGCCTAAGCGGGGTGCATTGGGTCAGGGTACCTGAGCAGTGGGTGTGACGCAGCGAGGCCCGCCAGGCCAGAAGTACCCCACGCTTGACCTCAGGCAGGGTTCTGGGGACGGTGCTTCCATATAGCATCCCCTAAATGGTGGGCAGGCCTAGTGTGTGCAGCTTAAATCGATATGTCAGGTCCGACCAGCCACCATTGAACCAATCGTATAGAGAAAGGAGCAGAGTTGCTAAATAATAAAGATATAGGTTCATCCTCCCCAGACCGCTGTCAAAGTGTGGGATCTGGCACTAAGAGAAGCCAGATGGGGCCTACCTCCCCTCCACAGAAACTTACTGGCCAGGCTGTCGATCTCCCGGAACCACACACGTGAGAAGGGAAGGGGTGTATTCTGAAGCATGTAAAGGAACCTGGGTAAAATCATCATTTTGAAGAGGGCTATTCTGCCCATGGGGTTCAGTGGCAGTGATTGCCATCAGTGGAGGTCAGCTCGAGCCTTCTTCACTAGGGGGGTAACTTTGAGCACCCAGGCGAGGTCTGGGAGGAGGGCCACCCAGATTCCGAGATACTTGAAGGACTGCCGTCGAAGGGGTATCGTTGACTGCCATTCGAAGCACTCCCCGGAGAGATGCAGGGGGACCAGGATGGACTTATTGGGGTTCAACCGAAGACCAGAGGTCTATTCGAAGAGGTCCAGCGCCCGGAGGCACCGGGGTCCCGACTGTGCGGGCTTCGCCAGATATAGGAGGACGTCGTCCGCATAGAGAGCGATTTTGTCCTCCCTGATTCCAGGCCATTTCCACCCCATAATCCGCGCGTCCGACCGTATGAGACACGCCAAGGGCTCCATTGCCAAGACAAAGAGGAGGGGCGAAAGGGGGCATCCCTGCCTTATGCCCCTCCTGATTGGGAAGGGCTGTGACAGCGCTCCATTGACCAACACCCGGGCTCTCGGCCGGCAATACAATGTCTTCACTAAGTTGCAAAAGGTTGCCCCAAAACCCATTTCCGTCAACACCTCATCTAGGTACCACCAGTCCCCGGAATCAAACGCCTTCTCACAGTCAACAAGGAGAAGAGACAAATTTAGGGTCAAGTGCTGGCGGTTCGCTAGGGCGAGGTGGAGGTGTCTGAGGCAGTGTCTGGTGCCCCGCGATTGCATGCAGCCGCATTGGTCAGGATGAACTAAGTTGGTCAGGCACGGCCTTATGCAGTTGGCCAGAATGGAGGCGAACACTTTCAGCTCCGAATTGATGAGCGAAATAGGACGATATTCAGAGCAGTGCTTCAATGGGGGTTGAGACTTGGGAATCACCACAATGGTGGCCATATCAGTCTCGGTGCGGAACGCAGGGAGGTGGGGAACCAACGTGTCTCAGTAGATCACGTAAAACTCCTGTGGAATTCCGTCTGGCCCCGGGGTCTTACCGGAGGCCATGTGGGAGATTGCCTCGTGAAACTCCCCTGGGGTAATTGGGAGGTCCAACACCTTTGCCTCGGGTGCACTAAGTTGCAGGAGAGATACCTGCTCTCGACAGAGCAAGTCCTAAAGGGGGAGAGTGGGAGGCTGCTCGGTATATAGGGTGGCATAATATGCAGCAAAACACTGGGCCACCCCCCCCCCCCCGGGGAACCGCTGGGCCTCTCCATCCGGAGATAACACCTCAGGAATGATACGATTGGCCATCGGGTACGTGGGCAGCCTGTGGAGCAGCTTCCCATTTTTGTCCCCCCACCCATAGACTTGCGCCACCGAGGACCGCCATAACAGTCTGGCAGCCTCCAGGGAGGTCTGTCAGATCTCATCACGCAGGAATGCCAGTTCCTTGGTCCGTTCTTCGGGCGGTTGACCCTCGAGCAAGGTGGCTTGGGTGTCCAGGAAAGTGAGCCGGGACTCCTGCGCGGTTCAGCCTGGTCCTTTTAATAGGACATGGGGCTTCATCTCACGCACCTACCAGGTACTCCAACACTCGACCCCTGTTAGAATGCACACCTGCCAATCCCAGTGGCACTCTGACACTACTGAAGGAATGTCCCAAAAACAATGGGAGCACCTGTGGCATGACATCCCGAAGTTGTATAAGAACGTATCCCCAATGTGAGACGCCATACAGACTGATGACAAGGAGGTATTACACTCTGAGCCACTTATGCACTATTTACCCCTCTGCCTCTCTGCTCTGCTGGAGATGCTACTTGGCAACAGGTGATTTCTTCCATAGCTGGTGGTCCTACCCCCTTATAGCAACATACTGGAAGGACGTTCTGAGCCACATCAAAGGGGTAGTGGGCTATCCGGTCCCAGACTCATCCAATTCAGGGATGTTAGGTATCCGGCCCTAGAATCAATGACACACACTGATTGGCGACTAAAAGCCCATATAATTGGCACAACCAAACAACTTATTGCACTTCACTGGAAAAAAGCGTCCGCCCGCCTTTCACCCAGTTGTTTACCCGCTTTTGGCAAGTCTTGGCCATGGAACTTTTATCCCATAGGGGGTCACACACAGACAAAAAATTCAGACACATCTGGCAACCACTGATAACCCATTTCACTCGGTTGGAACACTCCTGCTTTACAATGCCCAGGCTCAAAGCTCTTAACCTGTTTGATTAAGGCTCTTTCTAGTTGCGATGCTCGCTTGAGCCTGGTTGAGCCACCCTTATCCAACTAATTCCATCACTCCCCTCCTGTACACATAACCCCTGGCCTGGTACCCCGGTATACACTTAAACAAATGTCTCCCCATTTCTACATTGCTATACATAAGCTCAACTACGACTTCCACCACATTACTGTTCATTAAAATTTTTATTTTACTTTACTACTATGTTTGGACATCCCCTCTTCTGTTCATGTGTTGTCTAGGCTATTTGTGTAATACCATGCTGATCCAACATCAATGTAACTCCGACGATGGGCCTACTTTTCAATTTTGAGTACATGCATAATTGTTTTTGGTCCCAGTGAACTTCTTTCCTCATATGCTACATTGGAGCATAGATGTTGGATATTTGTATATGCTTGTGAAAGCTTTGTTACTTGTTTTCTTTGCCTTGACAAAGTCAATAAACAGATTTCTAGTAAAAAAAAAAGCTCAACCCAAAATTTGCAAAACAATTACACAGTCTAAGAGTCGCCGCATCTCATAATGTGTTTGAGAGAGTGTCTCTGCAGCAATAATACACCTCATTCCCCAATGCTCCACCTTTGGTTTCAGTGGGATCCCCCTCGAGACTGTGAGTCCTTCTGCTGCCACTTAGCTCATCAGAGGCTTTTTCCTAGCTAAGGTACCAGGGTTCAAATCCGGGAAGATGTCAAAAAGTGGGATCATTTATACAAGACAGCTCTTTTTTCTGCTTTCTATATAGGGATTTATTTTATACACATCCATAGACAGTCAATGGTAACCAATATCTTTGTCTTCTTTAATTATTTCATTTTCCCAGGTGATAGGAAGATTGAGACTACTGGATCTTTCTTCACCCCTTGGAACAGAATACAGAGGCCATAGGTAAAAGAACAGATCTTACATATATTCAGTGGTTGGGTTTTCCAAAGGAGGGTTTTGTTAGTGTGGCGTGTTCACTCTACAGTGGATAGAGTCCTCTTTGGACCAAGTTATCCCGAAGAAACTTAGCCATAAAAGAGTTAAAGAAAATACATCTCCTTGGTATTCACCTAAACTTCGCGGATATAAACAAACCTGTAAAAGATTGGAAAGGAAATGGAGAAGGGATTACAATGAACTAAGTAAACAGAAACATAGGGACTCCATAAAACTTTATCAAACCAAAATTAAAATAGCACAAGCACTTTACTATGAGGAAAAAATCAATCTAGCATCTAACTCTTCTCGGGAACTCTTATGTATTGTGAAGAATCTTTTGAAGCCTTCCCCTTCTGATACTCTCTGGATGCTACTCCTGCTCACTGCAATGAGCTGCAGAATTATTTCACAAAAAAGTCCAGGATATATTTAATACCTTCTCTCACTCTTCCTGCTCCAGTAATCATCTTTCCAGGGACATTGTCCCCCCTCTTACTGAGTACCTGCTGGAAGACATTCCTTCCACGAATATGGACACTCTATTCAATATTTTCTCTCAAATAAAATCTGGTTCTCCTCTTGACCCGGCATCTTCTCACTTCTTGAGTCAGGCTGCCGAAGTAGTCTTCCCATTTATACTCGAGGTGATTAATGTATCTATCTCCACTGGCCAAGTGCCGCTTCCCTGGAAACTTGCTATGGTGAAGGCACTGCTAAAGAAGCCTATTTTAAAGCTTGATATTTTGGGAGATTATTGTCCCATTTCCCTTCTCCCTGGGATAAGCAAGATTCTAGATAAATATATTAACATAGTTCTCTCAATGTTTTTAGAATCCCACAAAGTATTGCATTCCACCCAAACTGGATTCCTACCACAAGATGGGACAGAAACTACTCTTCTTGCTCTGGTGGAAGAGTCTAAGAAAGTTCTCGACCAAGGAGGTACAGTGGCTATTATCCATCTCGATCTAAGCTCCGCATTCGATACTGTTAACTATGACATCCTTATTAACAGACTTAGAAATGTCGGAGTCTCAAGTGGAGTTATCACCTGGCTGCAGTCCTTCTTGGAAGGCAGGACTTTCCAGGTCTTTGAAGGAGGTAATTCATCCAAAAGCATCTCACCTAGCTGTGGAGTGCATCAGGGCTCGTCTCTGAGCCCTACATTGTTTAATGTATATATGAGTCCCTTGCAGAGGTTGTTCTTCCATACGGTATTAATATAGTCACGTACACCGATGATACTCAACTAGTTGTAGCTCTGAATCACTCCAAGAATTCTCCATCCTGCTTGGTTTCCTGCATAGAGAAAGTGGCTAATTGGATGGAATCCTCCTGTCTTAAACTCAATGGAGAGAAGAATTGTGGAGAAGTGTGGCTCAATGATTAGAGCGGCACACCTCTGATGCAGAGGTCTAACCCGGGACCAGGGTTCAATTCCCCACCTCGGCGGGTCTTGGGCTCAAAAATTCCACGGACCTGATAATTCTTGCCTCGGTGCCATTTCAATCATGGAGTCCCACTCTGCAACTCTGGGCAATAGCTTGCTTAATCTCCACAACGGCCCCCACAATGCTAAGGATGCCTGGCCCCCACCTTGGGGGTGCCCAGGAGTGGACGCCTCACAGGGAAAGCCAGGATGGGTTCCACAGCGGTATTTGTACAAGCGCCTTGAGACCCTTGCTGGTTAGTAGTGCGCTATACAAGTATCAATTTACATTTACAAGACGGAGCTCATGCTCCTGGGCAACCCTTCCATCTCTGACCGTGGATTAGTATGGCTAAATTGTCTGGGCCCTGCACCTGTCCCTAAAACAAAAATAAAAAGCTTAGGTATGTGGCTGGATAAGTCCCTCAAATTTGACCACCAGGTGGTGAAACTGGCAGCTACCTGTCACGGCATTCTCAGGATGCTCTGCAAAGTTCTTCCTCTCCTTCCCACCCTGGCATGTAGACTCATGGCCCAGGCCTTAATTTTCTACTGCCTGGACTATGGAAATGCCCATTATTTAGGGTCCCCATTTTCAACCGCAATAAACTTCAAGTCATACAGAACTGTGCAACTCGAATGCTGCTTAAAATCCCTAAAAGCCAATCTGCCAAGCCTGCATTGAATACCTTTCATTGATTGCCAATCATGGAGAGAATTAAATTCAAATCTCTGTGCATAGCCCGCAAGTCAATCAACCATACTCTCATCTCCTCTTATTGTCCTAATAGATGCCTACGATCGACCAACCTCTGCCTAGTCTCAGTCCCTAGAATAAAAAGGGTAAGATGTTTTGGACACTCTTTTTCTTATAATGTTTCTAAATTGTGGAATGCTCTTCCTCTTCATCTTCGCTCAGTGACCAATCATTTTTCTTTCCGGAAGATCCTCAAGACTTGGCTTTTCCAAAACCCTACCCATTAACCATCTAGCCTGCCAGTCTGTTGCTGCTGCTAGTGCTGGGATGCCTTCGGTTGGTAGCTATGCGCTCTAAATATTTGTAATAATAATAATAATAATTTCCTTTCCCTTCACCATCACCCAGTAAAAAGGTGTTCAAAAGGTGGTGAATTCCGGTAATAAGAAAAATAAGAAAACAACGACCATCACAATAGAAAAGAATCTAAGAATACCGTCTCTGTATATGTGTTTACCCTTAGGAAACCATTTCTTGCGTTCATGGTAGTATCTCTCCTAGACAAAAAAGAAATCAGCACATAGTTCTATCCCATACCGTTGTGCCATGGAGAAGTGTTTCAATGCAGAGAATAGTTAGAGAAAACCAAGATTATTTTATATACTTTAGAAGAAAGGAAATAAAGGAAAAACATATTCCCTGCAACTCTAGTAATGTTAAAGTCTTCCTAAAGGGAGTTCTCCCTCCTCCCGTCTTCCACGCCTTCCCAGGAGTCATGATTGTACCTGCCTGCGCCACGCTTCTCCTGGAGAGCGGAGGGGCACAGCATATGTCTGGTGGCCTCCTGGCTCTTCTGCAGTGTCTCTACCTTGTCGGTCTTGTCGGGTAACCGGTCACTCTGCATCTTCCCCTCAAGTGGAACTTGCAGATCTATTCCCTCTGCGAAGTGTTTGCTTTTCTCCCCCCCCGCCCCCTTGTCGACGCCCCTCTGCCCTTTTGTTTCGTCTGCTTCCCTCCACTCCCGGGGTCGGCATCTGAGGTCAGCTTTGAAACTGGTGGGGATTTTAAGGGGCTGTGTCCCTTATCCTCTATGGGAGGTATTTCCCAATTCCTTTCTCTCTCTTTGATGGCTGCGTTTCCTGATGTCTCTGTTTTTACTTCCTGACCTTGCATAGCGGTCTGCGGCTGAGAAAAAAAGGATTGAGAGTCCGGCAGGGTTTTACCTGTCCAGTGCCAGGGTTGGTCATCCTCCAACTCCTCAGGAGAATTTACATAATCCCCACTCTCGTGACAGAAGAATACAAACCTGTTATCACTCATCACTGGCCTACTCTGAATTGCTGTGCGTTGATGTTGATCTCTCTCTCCATTGAGCACATTCAGAGCTTAATTTGAGCTGGTGTTTGCCAGTGGGGGCCATCAGCACAGATTTTTAGGGACCAGCACTTATTTTTCCTCACCCGATATTTTCCACGTGCGAGAGAGAGAAGCACACACAAACGGGAAAGAATGAGGAAGAGAAAGATGGAAAACCCTTCATGAAAGGAGAACGCAGGAGGAATCTGCAAAAGTGAGATTAAGGAGCAGAGAGTGTCTGGTAGTCTATTAAAGAGCTAACAATTAACACAAAAAGACCAGGGAGTATTTCTAACACCAGCAGGTACAGAATCCTAAGACATAACACACACAGTAATGTACCTGGCTCTGGTCACCAACATCTATAAGAGATGTTTGAGGGTCTAATGCAAATCTGTTATACCTCAAGAGACATGTTCAGTCACATGGAGCCGATATACACAAAAAACTCACCCATAATTCACTATTAGACATGCCACAGTTTGGTGTAGGAAGGAGAGTGCCTTCTTTGTGGTTTGACCAGATTCTTAGACAACCGGTAGCCAGTAGCATGATACTTTCGCCCATGTCCCTGGAGAATCGTATATAAGAGTGTCTTAACCAGGCAACTGTGGCTTACATTTCCTGTGTGAAATCGGGACCACGCCCCTCCCTACGAAGACTCCGTCCTACGTCTCTTGCTGCAGGAAGGCCCTCTGGTGGTCTAGTTGTTGTCTTTTCCTGCTTTCGAGCCATCAGATGTCATTTTCCAGCACGGCATCCGAGCCGATTAACACCTTACCTCCTCCCCCCTGTAATGGTGCGCGATCAGTGGGGACTGGATGATGGTCACAGGAGGAGCGGGAATATAATATGGGGCAACACCTTGGGGAGGCCTAAGACATTCAGTCACAGACAACTAAGGGGACCACCACACAGAAGCTCGGTCCGTGCCGTCAGTAACGTGCCATGATGTCACGTTCTATTTATACCCCCTGGTCTGCGTCCGGCCCAGGGAGTTGATTGCATCAAAATATAGGGGAGGCCGGGTGGCTCACTACATCCCATCTAACCAATGGGTAGTCAAACAACAAACTAAAATAAAAAAACAATGTAACAAACTAACATAATAAACAGAGCCAAACTCCAAGTGTTCACAAGACAGCTCACAGTTCGCACAAAGCATCTCACAGTTCATTTCCGTTTAGCACAACAAGTCTTTCAGTCATGTGCTGGGTTGTGGGTTGGTTCGGAGCCGGTCCCTATGGCCTCCTCGGCATTTTCCGATCCACATCCCGTGCCTTCGACAGCCCTCCGGGCCAGCGCCTCTGGTTCTTCACCCCTCTCCCTGAGGTTTGATTGCTCGGGATCTTCTGTTGTTGCTGGATGCTGCTGGCTCCTGATTTCCACCGGTTCTCCAACCTCTCCTTCTCCCTGAACCGCCATGGTTGCAGGGGCTTTCTTAACCCAGGATGCGTTTCGCACTATATGATGGGTGCCTCTTCTCTCTGTGATCATGGATCCTTTTACTTGTACTACCTCCCACAGCTCTCGCTCGAATGGTGTCCGAAACTTTGATCCGGGGTGTCTATCCTTGATGACTACGTAGTCTCCTCTGCCGATTTCAGATGGTTGGGCCCTCCTTCGCTGACTGGCCCTCTCATTAGTGCGTTGTCTCTTTGCCTGAGTGCGCACCGGGTCCAACACTGCCGGCGACCATTTTTCGCTTGTAGGGATGACATCTCTCACAGCCCGCTGCATCAGAAGGTCACTGGGTGCGCACCTGGTGGTACAGTGGGGGGTCTGGCGATAGGCCCTTAAAAACCGATGTAGACACCCTTCCAAGTCCACTCCAATGCCCAGTGCTTTGTTGAGAGTTCACATGACCTTTCCACGTCCCGCTTTGCTTGGGGCCATTGGGGTGTTATTCGGCGGTGCCGGATATTGTGCAGATTCAGGTATTCACGGAACTCTTGTCCCTGGAAGGGCGGGTCATTGTCGGTGCGTATTTCTTTAGGCATTCAGAGGAGTGCGAATGTTTTCTCCAGCATGCTTTCAAACGCTGTCGAGGCCACCACCTCCACCACCGGTAACTTGGAGTGACTGTCCACCAGGACCACAGTGTGTCTCCCGTCCGGGAAACTGCCAAAATCCATGCTTACATTGGTACACGGCGACTGGCAGGGTGCTTCGGTAATGACTGGCGGAGTGGGGGGTTCCGCTCCCGTTATCAGACATGCATGGCATCCTCTGACTTTCTCTTCCACCATGCGGTCGACGCTCGGGAACCATACCTTGGCTCTTAGCCTCGCTTTTGTTTTTTTGACCCCTTGGTGTCCTTGGTGGGCCAGATCCACAGTTCTTTCCCATAACTTGGCTGGTATCACCATGCGCGCTCCCCTGAGGATCACCCCCTCACAGCCTTCGCTCAGCTCCTCCCGACATCAACACAGTCACAAGTGGTACTCTCTCTCTTCTTCGGTTAGGCCGTGGGATCCTTGAAGGAACAACTTCCACTGATGGTTGTGTAGCGTCTGCTTGACTGCCTGTAGGCAGACATTGTCTTTGCTTGCTTCCTGAATTTCTTCCAACAGCGCTCGCGGGCAAGCATCCTCCACAATTTGCTTCACAAACAACTCCATGCCTTCATCGACCTCTCCCCGGGTCCCAGGACCAATAGCCATGGGGTGCCTTGACAGATAGTCCGCAGGGTTGTTGACACCTGGACGATATACAACTTCGAATCTGTGGTGTTGGATTTGTACCGCCCAGCGTTCAATCCGGAGCGGTCCGTTTCGTGCTGTGCCCGCGTACAATGGCACCAATGGCTTGTGATCAGTGACCACAGTGAAATGGTGACCGCACAGGTAAATGTCGAAGTGTTGGCAGGCCCAACGAATGGCCAATGCCTCTCGCTCAAACTGAGCATACCTGGTCTCCACCGCAGTCAGCGTCCGACTGGCATAGGCGATGGGTACCCACTCTTCCTGTTGATTCCTCTGGAGTAGTACCACTCCCAGTCCCACCAGACTAGCATCCACTACGAGCTCCGCTGCCTGCCCGGTCTTGAAGTAGGCCACCGTGGCTCCTTGCAGCAGCGCCCTCTTGATCTCATGGAATGCCCTGGCCTCCTCACTGGACCATTGCCATCGAACGTCTTTCTTCGTGAAGTTTCTGAGGGGCTCCGAAAGTGTGACGAGGTGAGGTATGAACCTGCCGCAGTAATTGGCCATGCCCAAGAAACTCTGGACTCCTGACTGGGTCTGAGGTATGGCCGCCACTCTGATAGCTTCCACTTTGGCTGGATCCACTTGTAACCCCTTCGCACAGAATCTGTATCTGAAGAATTCAACTTCAATTGCGTAGAATTCACATTTGGCTTTATGTAAGGTCAGACCTTGCTCCACTAGCCTCCTCAGCATTGCTCTGAGCCGGGTGTGATGATCTTCCAGCGAGTAAGAGAAGATAAGAATGTCATCGCTGACATTTAGCACTCCCACCAGCCCTGATATGGCCTCCCTCACTGCATCTTGAAACACCTCGGCTGCCGAAGAGACCCCAAAACTGAGATGTTTGAACCGTTGTAGTCCCACATGCGTTGAGAAGGTAGTTATGTATCAACTTTTCTCCGCTAGCACCAGCTGATGATACCCTGAGTTCAGATCCACTTTCGAGAACCACTGGGCTCCATTAATATCAGCCACGATTTCATCGATAGTGGGCGTGATGTGCCTTTCCCTCCGGATTGCTTTATTCGGCAGTCTCATATCTACACACAGGTGGATTGCCCCTGGTTGCTTGGGTTTGGTGCGATCACTAATGGTGACACCCACGGAGTAGGTCCAGATACTTTTTCTATCACTCCGTCCCTTTCCAGGTGCTCCAATTCGGCCTCTACCAGTGGACGCAGATGCAATGGCACCCTGCGATTCCGTAGGGCCACGGGCTTGACGGTGTCATCAATGTGGAGCTGCACCTCCACGGCTTTCAGACATCCCAGGCCACGAAAGAGTTCGGGGAACTCCGCCAGGATCACCTCCGCTTGCGACTGATGAATGTGCCTTGCAAACATCACAAGCCCCAAATCTTCTGCCGAATGACAACCCAGTATTGACCTCGCCCGGTCACAGGTTACATGAAATTGGGTGCGTGTAGAACGGTTGCCGTGTTTGACCTCTACCTCTATCACCCCCTGGAGAGGGATGGGTACGCCGACGTCGTAGGTGAAGATTTCTGCTTTTGTGGGTAGCAGTACCGGCTTGGGCCTGAGCGCTTCGTACTGATCCGCATCAAGAATATTTACAGAAGCACCTGTGTCAATGAATGCCTTTACGCTGTTGTCCCCAATCCATATCTGACACACGGGCGGCGGTTGTCTGCTTGTGTTGACGCCTCTTATGTTTGAGACTACAAATACTTCGTCATCTTCCTCGTCCTCGTGATGTGCATCTTCTGGCACCGACTGTCCATATCCTCAACCTCTTGCACAGCCTTCACGTTCTGTGGCGGTCTCGGTCCTCTGTTACGACTGGCCCCCGTGCGGGCTGCACTCATGCACATTTTCGCAAAGTGTCCAAACTTGTTACATCGCAGGCACTGTTTTCCGTGTGCGGGACACCCTCTCTGGGAATGGTTCACTAGCCCACAGTTCCGGCAGCTGTTTTCCTTGGCGATCACTGGTGCCCCCGGGGTTGCCACCTCCTCGACCACACGACTTCTTTATGGCATCCAAATGCTCCTCCTTGATGGGACTCGGGTACAGCGGTTGCGAATTGGCAGGACGACGTGCCAGCGAGACTCCATCCCCCCCGCCCTTACATCAGCCAGTTTGTGAGACCTCCCTAAGATGAGGATGTCATCCAGCGATATTCCAGGTTGTCGCAATATCATCTTGCGCAGTTCCAATGACTTGCACCCTACAATCAACTGCGCTATGGTTTCGAACATCCGGTCAATCCCCACGCAGGAACTTGCCAAGTTCCACAGGCGCACGAAGAACATATCAATGGACTCCTCCTCCCTCTGCTTCGCCTGGCGCAGTTTAAAGTGCTCAAAATCTGGATTAAGCGGTGGGTCAAAATGCCGGTCAAGCGCTCTCACAGCTTTGTCGTAGTCGTTGCCATCTCCTGTATCTGGGAGATCTTGGAACAGGTCGTACAGCTCATCTCCCCCAGGAGCAACATAGTGGAGTGTTTCACCGCATTGTCCTTTTCCCTGGTTGCCACGAAGTAGTTCTCTAACTGACCGATCCATTTTCACCACCTGGGTGCCGCTGTGGCCGGGTCTGCCAACTGGCTGAAGGGGGAAGAGCCTTCACCACCATCCGGGAGCTTGCCACACTCCCTGATTCACCAGCCCCCTGTGCAGCCACCTGCGCCGGAGGATGCTCATTGTGGAATTGGGCCGGTCCACCTATGTGCCCTGTCGACTTCAAGGCCGGACTATGTGTCCTCCTGCATGTGCCTGTGCTCTGGGTGTGTCTCACCTGCACCACCACTGCTCTCCCACTCCACGAGGCACCGAACCTCACGATGCTCCAATTAGCCAGGATGCACGCGGCTCCCCACAGTTGGTCAGGCCCTTCTTCTCGGCCTGCACGGCCTTCCTGCTCTTGCCTGGTGTCCCCCTGGCACTCTTGCCACCACACGCTCACTCCCTGCACACACGGGAGCGTTGGGAGCAGTGCAGGCACTCCTGTGCATGTGCGCCTATCGCTGTAGGCCGCGCACTCTTCAGGTCTGACTTTCCCCCTCAGGACACTCAGCTCCCGCCCGCTGCCCACACACACACGGGCTCCATTTTGTCCCTCATGGTCTCCTTACCACCAGCTCTAGTGTTTGCCTCCTGCACCGGGCCGCTCACAGGCCACACGCCCGCCTCTATTCTCCGGCGCCACAGCCCCACATGCGGCCTGCACCAGCACGCACAACCAACGCCGGCCTGTGTTCCGATCAACCTGCATGCAGGACGATCGCCACCCTCGTCACCAGTGTAATGGTGTGCGATCAGCGGGGACTGGATGACGGTCACAGGGGAAGCTGGAATATAATATGGGGCAACGCCTTGGGGAGGCCTAAGACATTCAGGCACAGACAAGTAAGGGGACCACCACACAGAAGCTCGGTCCGTTCCGTCAGTAACGTCCCCTGACATCACACTTTATTTATACCCCCTGGTCCACGCCTGGCCCAGGGAGTTGATTGCAACAAAGTATAGTGGAGGCCGAATGGCTCCCTACAACCCCCATAACCCTCATCTAGTGGGACGTTTTCTGAACCCCACCAACGCTTGCAAAATACTTACTAGAGTCGGCTGACTCAACATCTCCTTTCCAGCAGGACGCTCATAATGGAACGAGCTGCTCGCACTCCGCAAATTCACTTTCCCCCGTAACTCTGCTCACCGCTGAATATTGAAGAAAGAAGTTAGTTACGGCTGTGACTGAGTGGAACTTCATGTCTTAAAAGACCTGGAGAGATTAATCTACCAGGTCAGTGTACTGACGAAGATGTCATTTTTTGTTTAATTAGTAAATTCGTGAGGGATGCAAAGCACAGTTGAGGAACGCTACTCTGGCATTTCTGACTATAAGAGTGCTGCAAACAACATGGATTGAGATTAACTCCTTCACCTCTTGCATCCGGGAGAATTCATGAATAGTGAGTATTTGGTCATACACAGAGAACGTGTAGGAGGAGGAAAGGAAACAAGAGAAAAGAATTTAAACATTGGTAACAAGCTAAAAGTTGTTTGCTTGTTCTTTTTTTTTTTTGTCTGTGCAGAGTTCAATCCCAACATAAGTGAAAGGTCCTTGCATTGAATATATTACTGCATTCTCTTCTTCCGTTCTGGTGGCCCTTTACACAAATATTTCTCCTCTCTCTCGGAAGAGAGTAGCCTGCGCTTGAGTTAGCATATGTACTCATAGAGGCACTACCTTTTGGGAGATTGGGGGTCCATCTTCACTCCTGTGGATTCTGGCTTTTCAGGTTAGAGAAGCTTCTTGGTCTGACAAAATCAATGTTACTAGCAAAAGAAGCAGAAAGCTTTTTTAAAGACGAGAACCATCAGCCGCCCTGAGGGTGGCATGCTTCATCATACGGTTCCTCCTCACAACACAACAGCTAGTTGTGATTTGAGCTACAGCTCCTTAATTAGGAGGAGCTCTTAGATGTATAACTACCCTATGAAAGTCTACGGTGTGGGTCAGAAAAGCAGAGTGTAGAAAGTGGAGTGGTGTGAAATCTAAAAATTGTCTCCTAGTCAGACCCCTCAACTTTTATTCTGGCTCCCATGGACAGGATTGAAACCAAAAAAATGAAGCAGGGAGGGGACTCAACCCTGTCTAAATTCTTTTATTGTTTTATTAAAGTTTATTGAACATAGAAAATAAAGACAATTAACACCATGACCAGGCATTACAGTTACATGTTACATCTTTCAATATATAATCTAGCAAGGCAACAGAATAAATTGATTCCCATCTGGCACATTTACGTTTACATTATGGTGCCTAGTGGCGGACACTGTTATATTCCAATTTAGCAACAGCAGTCACTCAATGGGGTACCCAGATCCCTCAGTCTAGTCTCACTTTCAATACTCCCGCCCAACGAGTTTCCTGCATGCTTGAGTAAGATCTAGTGATCAACTTGAAGGGTGTGGCTGATTTTATGAGTGTAGTTAGGGCATCCATGGCTTGCGGTTCTATCATATCTTCCCCCAAAAGAACTTGCCAGGTGTGTCTGGCCCTGTAGAAGTGGTACCCAGCCATTCCTGACAATTGATACTCTTCCCTATGGAGTGTTTCCCAGCTACATAACATCCCATCCTTAAAGAAGTCCTCCATCTGCTAGATCCCTAACGTTCATAGGGCTTGCCTAGCCCCTCCCTCCTGGCCCAACAGGAACCATAAACACCAGCGCAGTGGGACTTCTGGCGAGTACAATAAAGCTCCCTCTTGCATATGCAATAACACTTGCCATGCTTGCATCATGGTGACTAACGAGTTGAAGACCTGCTGCCGTCTGGATGGCAGCTGGAAGAGTGTCTGAGGCAATGTGAGCGGGTCAACGGCATCTTTCTTTAGATATAAATAAGGGGTGTTGTGCGGACCGTGTAATCAATAGTGTGCAAATGTGCTAGGTGCTGCTCTGTTATATTTTTCTAGGTCAGGGGCACCTAATACTCCTAGATCATAAGATAATGTGAGTGAGTCCCACGGTATTCCCCGCCCATACTGATCTAATCAGTTGTGTGCGTAATTTCTTAAACAGCGTGCGCGGCATGGAGATCGGTATATTTTGAAATAGAAATATAAATCTTGGCAAAATAACCATTTTCATCAGGGACAGTAGAGTGGAAGCCTGATTCATCTGTCCACATCGTCTGTCAATTTCTGCACACCCGTTCCATAGTTCTCAAGTATAACCACAGATGGGTCTGTGTGGACTCTAACCGCCCAAATACCTTAAAGAGTCTGTGGTCCAGCGCAAAGGGAATTCCATAACTGGCGATGCAGCGACGGGCATGAGAGGAAATATGATCAAATTATCCCAATTAATGCATGGCCCTGATTGCCCGCCAAACTGGACTACTTCCCGCAGTATAGAAGAGAGGTTTGCGTTCGAATTACGGATGTACAGCAAGGTGCCATCTGCGTACGCAGAGATGTTCAGAGTATACCCTGGAAATCTAAACCCCCTGTAGGTGTGATATTCACAGATTGCGCAAGCCAACGGTTTGGCTACAACCCCATACAGTAACGGAGACAGTGGGCATCCCTGCCTTTTGCCTCGTGCGATGCTAAAACTGTTAGAGACTGCGTTCCCTATTCTTACCCTGGCGCTGGGCGATGCATATAATACAGAGACCAGACGTAGGAAGACTTCTCCCACCCCGATTCTGCTTAAGACTGCAAACATGAACCCCCACTCCACAGAATCAAATGCCTTCTCTGCATCCAGGAACACTGCGGCAGCCTTAAACTCTGTGTCTAATCTCTGCACCACACCAAACAGTGTTCTCAAGTTTTGTGTTAGGTTTCAGACAGGAACAAATCAAGCTTGTTCCGGACAAATAATACCTGGCAATAGAGGTGCCAGCCTGTTTGCTAAAATGTTTGCATAGATCTTAGCATACACATTTAACAAGGATAGTGGCCTATAAGAGGAGCAGTGAGTGGGTTGCTGCCTGATTTCAGCAACGTTATGATCATTGCCTCCCAAAGCGTAGGGGGCATTTCTTCTGTTTCTGCCATTTCCTCATGTAGCGCTTTGAGATGTGGAATCAGCAGCCCCTGTCACCGTCAGTTCATCTGCCCCTGGAGCTTTGCCTGCAGCTATGCTTTGCACGCAACACGGACTTCAGCCATCTGCAAAGGTGTCATCAGGTGTTCCCTATGTTCCGACGCCAGCCACGGCATTTAAATGTATGACAGGTACTCAGTTAGTGCATCGTTGTCTGTCGGGATTTGTGAGGAATATAGGGTCACGTAGCAGGATCTAAAATGTTCTGCAATTTCTTCTGGGGTATGCAGGGTGTGCCCTCCATCATCCGTCATTTCTGACATTTTGTCCGTATTTCTCGGAAGCCTTAATATCCCAGCTATTGTGGCTCCTGGTCTGTCCCGTTCCCCATATGAGCGTGCAGTTGCATACTTCCCCATGTGTTTGATTTCATTGTTTGCTGTTTCTTGGAATTCTGCTAACTTTTGCTTAAGCTCTGCAGCAGCCTGGAGTCTCTCGTCTCCCAGTAGGGAACTTTCTATATTGCCAATATCCTTTTCTAAAGTCGCTAACCTCCTTCGTATAGAATGGAGAACTCCTGCATGAGAGGATATCACTACTTCCCTAATATATAGCTTAAAGGCTTCCCACACAGTGGCAAATGTTTTGACTGATCCTAAGTTATTCGCAAAAAATTCCTCTATGGCTTGCGTCAATTCAGCTTTGAAGACAGCGTCTAGTAGTAAATATGGCGGGAATCACCAGATAAATGCGGGAACCCTCGGCGCTCCTTATTCTAACGTTCGTTGAACTGGGGAATGGTCAGAGTATGTTCTGGGAAGGTGGGTGCAGGCTACCACTCAATTCCCTAATCCCCTCGACAGCAACCAGTAATCTATTCGGGTTTGCGTATCATATGCTGAGGAGTAGTGTGTGTAGCCTTCCACATTAGGGGATCTGTGTCTCTGTATGTCCAAGAGGCCCCCCTAGTGAATTATATCTTTTATGGCTAAAGCTGCTGCAGCTGGGAGCGTGGTTGGCCTTTTGGATCGGTCTATATCTGGATAGAGGATGCAATTGAAATCTCCTCCCCACACCTGTGGAATCCCAGCCCATTGCGTCAGTTTAGCTTCTAGTGAATTATAGAAGTGGTGGGTCATCATAGTTCTGCCCGTAAATACCCACCAATAACAATTGTAGGTCTCCTTTGCTGCAGTTCGCTACTACATTTCTGCCATTTGGGTCCCTGAGGAGTCCCTTCATGGTTACCCCAGCCCGCCGGTCTACCCATAGTAATACCGCTCTTATATGTGATGTGTAGTCCCCTGCATACCACTGGCCCGGCATTTTATGTTGCACTGCTGTACTGCTATCTCATTGGAGGTGTGTCTCCTGTAGGACTGTGATGTCTACGTTATATCTCCTTAAGTATGCCACTTTTTTCCTGACTTTTCTGTTGTCGTTTAGACCCCTAACATTCCAGGTCATTAGTTGCAAAGATTGTGTCTTGGTGCCGTTATGTGCCATTGGGCTTATGTGTCGATTGGAAAGATTGCGTCGCTATGTTGGTGCAATGCCTGGTGTTATTATGATACTTCTCTTTCTCCATTGTGAACAATTCAATACAATTACCCCATAAAATCCCACCCACGCTATGGGCAACCCCAACTACCATAGCTGCAATTGATCTCCCCCCTCCCTCATTTGCTCCCCTTTTCAAGAACCTGTGATGAAACATACTGAATAGTGTGGTACACTTGGGGGCAGACATTACCATCACTCCTTAACCTGTGTGCCACCATTCTGTCATTTACATCAACTGTGGTGCCATAATATTTACACAAAAACACTACTAAAACTTTGTTCCCCATCCCAAAGACTCTAGTTACATTTAGCTGTTGGATTTGGGAACATGCTACTGTGAGTAAATACCTTGAGAGCATTCTCACTAGACATCATCCCCAGTCAAGTCTATTGTAATAACACTCATGCATACTAACATGTAGGGGATATGCTACTTATCATTGCTGAGTTCTTATTAGTCAGTTCCTGGGTCACGAGGGAGCTTTGCCCTGTGGGAGCCACGAAGACCGACCAAGGTGAGAATTACCTGGGTGTGGATCTGTTCACTGCTTCTTGCGCCTACTTCATTCGTCCTCAGTGTCCAGTGTTGCTTCTTCACCCAAACGAGATCTGCTCAGTGAACCACAAAGTCTCGTTGCTTGCTCCTTTTGTTTGAGAAATTGCATGACTGCTTTTGGGTCAGTGAAGAAGTGCACCTTACCATCCATTCTGATCCTCAACTTGGGGAGGTATTGCATACTGTACTCAAGATTCATTTCTTTAAGTCATTTTTTGGCAGGTATAAACCGGCATCTTGCTTCTTGAACTTTGAGGGTGAAGTCCGGGAATAGAGATATGTCTGTGCCTTCTAGTTGCAGCGTCCCCATTTCTCGTGCCTTCCTCAGGGCAGCGTCCCGGTCCCTGTAGTTTAGCATCCTTGCTATTATTGGCAACGGGACCGGGTGGGGTGCCAGAGTGCAGTGAGCACGCGCCATGACAAATATATCAGAGAAGGTGCCACTGCCAAGGAGATCGATCAATAGTTTTTCTATATACTGTTCCATGTTTCCAATATTTGACGACTCCACTACATCCAGGATTAGAATGTTATTCTGTCTTTACCTAGGTTTAAGATCTTCGGCCTTTCACTGGAGCGTTTACAGGATTCTGCCCATCGATTTGTTTGCCTCCTTTTCTGTTTTCACAGTGTCCTCCACGTCCGATATTCATCAGCCACTGCAATTCCCACCTCGAAACCCGGTGCAAGGAGGCAGCGCGGCGCCGCAGTGTGTACGAACCCCACGGACGACTGGAGCGGGCTTAAAGTTCCTCCGCACAGCCTTGGATCTTTCCTGTCACCATCCACGTTAAATTGGCTTCTGGGCATCGCCCGGTCCCTCACTCCGGCGCGGGCCCATGAGATCACTCACCGCTCTTGCAGACTGGTGCTTCCTCGCCAGGGTCACACGCCAGCTTCTCCAGAAGGGCCTGTGTACTGTCTCGGGGTCAGCACTCCTTTATCCTTGGGCCACTGCAACCTCACTGGCTCGTTGGCAAATGCACGCCGCTCAGTTCTTCGCTCCCGGGTGGGCCCCCGAGGGCGCACCTTACATCCCTGATTGCGTGAGTGCATCCAGCCGCTTCTCTCTCTCGCTCAGCCTGCATGTTGTTCCGGGGCCAGCACGTTTCGCTCCAAAGGCTTCTTTTGATTGTGCCAATTGGTACTCCCAAAACTCGAGAACTTTGAGTTCCCTGGCCTGCTGTGGCTGTCCCCACTTCTCACTGCATATATAGAGAAGTTGTATTCACGATGTGCACCAGGATTATGTCGGGAATTGGTGGCGGCTGTCTGAGCTTCCTTAGTTTGCTGCCATCTTGGAGTCAGGCAAGCTCGGCCCCAACCCTGACTAAATTAATGGGTCAACATGTTTCTGCTCTTGAGTTATCCATAAAGAGGTGAAGGGGCATTTGTCAGGACCTAATCAAGTCACTTTGCTATAAAGTGCAAGTGTGAAGTACAAATGAAGTAAAAAGTACTTGCATAAAGGGTTGTCACTACAGATCAACAGAGATCCACCTTTCAAGTACCTATAAAAAAGAAACAAATTCAAAAGGAATAACGTCAGAACATTTTATAATAAGCAGTAACCATTTGGACTGTGCTAGAATGTACCTAAATAATATACACATAAGGACAGTGCACCCTGAACACAGTGAGAGGCATGCTTCCCAAGTAGGTGGTGCCAGAAAAAGTAATAAAGTCACGAGTGAGTCTGTTCACCTGTGAACTCTTACCCTGTGTATTCGGCTATACTACCTCCACCAGAGGCAACCCTGGCAAGGGACTCAAGGCAATGGCTAGAGGGACACATAACAATCATGAAGACTAGTCTCGAGCTACACCATCACAACCTACAGTCATTTGATATATAATCTATTCATAAGTGCTGTAAGTTAATGAGACTTTTAGGGCCCAACCTGAATAGGAGATCCAGTGTTTTGTGGCTATATGTCACAAAGTTGAAGGTAAATAGAGATGTCATTCTGATCAAACTAACCCTCAATCAGTGGTCGAAGTGGGCGGGAACGGCAGGACACGGCGTGCCCCTACTTCTTTAATTCTATTGATTCGGTTCCCCAACTTTTTTTATTTTGAACATGCGTCCCTGGACCTCAGAAATATCCAAGACATGCAGAGAGGGCTCGGCATTAGTGGCTGTTCGGGGACGGACGGGGAGCAGAGAAGGAAAGGTCTCCGTCTCTTGCTTCCTGCCCAGACAAGACAAGGAAGGTGTTTGCTTCTGCTCTGCCGCTGGCAGCTGCCCCCCACCCTCTCTTTCTTCCTCTTATTCCCTCTCTCTGTCTGTCTAACTCCTCCTCACTTACCGAAAACCGTGACTCAAGAAATGGTTCTCAACCTCTCTTTCTTCCTGTCGTTCATTTGTTCCCCTGTGAAATGGATGCAAGAAAGAAAACCACTTTTGCTGGAAATGCAGTTTTGCCATTTTTCTATTCCAAAGTGCAGCCACAGAAATAAAAGGTTCAAAATATGAAAAATCAATAACTAAATAAAGCAAGACGGAGTGTTCTTAAAGTGGCCAGATGGGTTTTATTCAAACCCCAAAAACATTAGCGTCACTTTACTGAGTTTGCCAGTGAAGCGCTGTTTTCCCCCGGTGGGGAAGTGCGCCAAACCTGGAGGTACTGCAATACCTGGTTGATAGGTGGATTGGAAAACAAAATGTGTAGGGCGGTGGTCTTTTTAAACCATACTGCTTACGTTTTGTGCTTAGGGTTGCTTAGGGTTGCTCACTTTGCCACTGGATTCAAGCAAGCCTGGCTGAAGACGGCTGAAATGCCAAAAACCGGTCCTAGGAAGCTTGTTTCCGGTCCAGGGAAGGCATGGCTTGGCAGTTCGGGCTGGACTGCTCCCATGAGGCACAGGGTCAGACTGATTTGCATATGGCCATGTCTGAACTGGGGTGGCGGAGTGGGCTAAAGAACGGTAATGGATCAGGCCCAGATCTGTTGACTGGGTGTGAGTGTTTGATTGGTTCTGATGCTCCGCCCATCACCACCGCCTTTTGTACCGCTTTGCTCGCCATAAGTTGGCAGGGTATGCTCAGACGGGAGTCCCTTGCTCACTTTGCCACTGGATTCAAGCAAGCCTGGCTGAAGACGGCTGAAATTCCAGAAACCGGTCCTAGGAAGCTTGTTTCCGGTCCAGGGAAGGCATGGCTTGGCAGTTCGGGCTGGACTGTTCCCATGAGGCACAGGGTCAGACTGATTTTCATATGGCCATGTCTGAACTGGGGTGGCAGAGTGGGCTAAAGAACGGTGATGGATCAGGCCCAAATCTGTTGACTGGGTGTAAGTGTTTGATTGGTTCTGATGCTCCGTCCATCACCACCCCCTTTTGTACCACTTTTTCCTTTAGGCAGCATATTGCTCTTGCCTAGTGCGTAATTTGAATTGAGTCGCATCCAGTTGTTTATAGCAGGTCAAATTGGATTGTAGTTGAAGGCAGTGTGAATTTCTCTCAGTGGGGCGGTATGGTGTTCAGTGAGGGAGTGGATGTAGCACTGGGGGCAGAGCTGACGAATTTAGAACTGGGGAACCAGGTTCAGCCTTCATGAACAGTCCCCCTGACCACTCTCCTGAGGGAGCACATTCCCATGCTAGACCTTAGAAGCCCCGCAAAACCGGAAAAGCCCTGGTGTCTTAACACTAGCAGGTGGACACTAGCAGTGGCAAGTGTGGGTTCACCTTGAAGGCTTGCCCACCACAATCTATGTTGAAGTTCACCTCCAGTCTTGCAGGCAGGCCTACAAAGTAGCAGACCCTAGAGCAACAGTGACTGTCACTGAGGTCACAGGACCCCTGAGAAGAGCTGGCTCTAGGGCAGTGCGACCGGTGTGACCACAACGGGTGCTGACTTTGAGTGGGGGCGTTGTATATTATGGGTTTAAAAGCACTTGCTGCCTCCTTCCTGGCCTACAGCAATTTTCGGCAATAATAAAAATGTCATGATAACTCCGATGAATAAACGTCTTCCTAGAGCGAGATCGGAGTTTTGTCTAGTGGAAGGTTTGACTCATGGAAAGATAGGGTTAATGTGCCTGCTGCTAAGAACATGTACCATGCCCATCACAAAGTACACATATTGTAAATAGGTCAGTGGGTTATTGCTTTTGTCAGTGAGATCCTTTTGCTACTTGCAGTTTATAATTAAAATCCTAACAAAGAACAGTGAGCTATTAACTTTCATCTTAGAGCTGCATACAAACTGCAAGGTATAAACTAGAGCTTTATGGGTTTTTTCCCTAAGCCTTTGATTATCCTAATGTTGCAAAAAGTGTTCATTTGGATTGAAATCAATAATGATTATTAAAGTGAACCCCCAAACATGGTATGAAGTTTTAAATTCTGAGTTTGTGTTTCTCCAGATCAATCACTATTAAACTATACTGCCTACTAATATGGTTTTCATGTGACTCCTACACCTTGTAGTCCTTTGTCTTATGTAACATTTCCCATACAGTGATTTACAGACATAAAATTGATTGTCTCTGTGTATATTGCTCACGACAGAAAATCCATGGCTCGGAAACAAATGGCTTGTGCTTCCACTTTTAAGTATATTTGGGACATTCTGTGATTAGAAACATATCCCACTTTGTGAATTTATTTTAATGTCAATAACTCATATTAATTGTTAAATAATCATGTGTATCCATTGGTTGAATTACATAACATAATAAGCTGTAACTTCTCCACCCGCAGTTCCCCTACTTTTTTTCCCCCACTTCGACCACTGCCCTCAATCAACATTCTAACCGCATGTTAACAAACACCATTGTGTCGCTGACTGCCGATTAAGATCCTAATTACTATCCAGTATCTAAAGCCATAGAATGCTGTCTTAAAAAGGCCCAGGCAAGAAAGTAAAATAGATTACGGATCAAAAACACTCACAGGTGCGTGGCTCCTCTGCCATGTGCGAGATCAAGTGAGAACCCGCATTTCCGCCTATTAACCGGTTTTGGCCGTGCGCGAGGACGTCTTCCATCTGTGATGCCACACATGATGAAACAAGCATTGGCATAGCCAATAGGTCTCGCCTTTGGGACCTTATAAGTGTTTAGCCATGCATATATATATATATATATATATATAAGGTCCCAAAAGCGAGACCTATTGGCTATGCCAATGCTTGTTTTAACTGCTGCAATCTATTGAAGCCTCACGGAGAACATCAAAGTGGCCGTGCGGCCGCGAAAGTGATCGCGATCAAACATCAAAGTGAAAGTAATCGCGGTAAAGCGCGACGCGCGCGCCTGCGCACATGCACTGTAGCTCTAGGCTGGCCTGGTAGCACTTTTTGGAGCCCTCACAAAATGTCTCGCCAGACCAGTGCATGCGCTGGGTCTGGCGAGACATAAAAACAGGTGTCGATGAGAATTGGAATGTATTTGCATCGAGATGGTAACCACTGATATCACAAGGAAGATTGAAAAACAAACTTACATTTGTGTATTGATTCCGCATTTAGAAGGTTTGAAACAAGGGGCGGGGTGAGTCAAAATGAGGGTAAAAGGCATATTTCCACCAAATTGCCACCATCGGCCAGGCCAGAAGACGGATTACATCCCAGAGGGAGAGCAGATGGGGGTTGTGGTAGCTCATCCTTGAGTCATCACTCGTAAATTATCACAAAGACAGAAATACAGACAGTTATTTATCTGTCGAACCCTAGTTTGAAAGGACGAGTGGGGGGATGCCGTCCACCCGTGTGGTACCTAGTCTCGAGCCCTGGTAAGTACAGAGAACAACAGAAATGAGGCTCAAAGGCACTCCCTATCTCGCTAATGGGGAGTATGATTCGGATTCCTCAAACAACAACAAAACAGGTTGTTTTAAGTGTTGGTGTGTGTCAGTAACAATGCAGAGTACAATCTCCCAATAAGAAACGCATATATTGTATTATTATTTATATAATTTATCTGAGAGGGGTAGAAAGGAATATAAACTAAGGCAAGCTTGTCCAAGGGATGTCATGATTGAGCCCACAGATGTGGCTCTTAACCCCTTCAGCGCGGCGCGGATTTCCGCGCCACGCTGAAGGTTCTGAGCGCGGGTGGGGCCATGACGGAACGGTTCCGTCATAAGCACAGCCCAACCGACGTGCATGACGGAACCGTTCCGTCATGCGCGTCGAAGGGGTTAAAGCTGAAACCCCAACGTTGTTCTTTTAAAAACAGAAATTGAGTCACATCTTGAATAATAGCTGGTATGCTGGGTTATCCAGTACTGTCCATGTCAAGTCATCTAGTGATGCATGTCATCACATGTGCATCTAACTGCATGACAATGCACAATGCGTTGTTTTGTTTGTCCACACCTTGTGCTGCAGTAAGACCAACATCTTGTGCTTATGTTGTATGTCTAATGTATGTCTAATGCTTATAGCACTAATCTTTGTTTGATCTCACTTTCTCTTCTACAAAAGGCATTAATATATTCTCCAGTGACAGGCAAATAGGCCTGCATTTTTGTTTTATTTATCTTGTACGTCCCAGTGCGTCTTAGGGGAACCTGACTTGTAGGATTAGGGGAACAGAACACAGAGAAACATGGTCAAAGAGGTACTAAAAGTTAGTACTGACAAAAGTCCCGAACCTTGAGTGGCTACCTGAAGTGGGATGAAACACGTTGATGCATAATAGGGTATGAGGACATATTCCCTCAGAGACACCCACATCACCTAGTTTTTAAGCATTACACAATGACCATCTCGAAACTGGCTATAACGAACCCTGTCATGTTTGGTATCAAACATGTAGGAATCATAGTGTAGGAGGTATTATTCCAAGCACTGTAAAGGCCCTCCATTAGGCCCTCAGCGCTCCCGGTACCAGTCTTCTAGACCCGGACAGCACAACATGGCTGCTGCTGACCAGAGACACAATTCTGCCCTCCTGCTGATGAGCCAAGCTTGAGCAAGGGAAGGCAGAACAATAGGCATCCTGTCACAGGGAGATGTGACCACCTCTCAGACAGCATTTAATGTATTGGGGCAGGGAGGGAGCACTTGCCAGCACAACATAATCTGCATGCAGGGCACATTTGGTGGCCTCCATGCATAGTCCAGTTCAAACCAGTTCAGGGAGCCGATGACTCCCGCTCAGGCGCAAAACTGGACAAAGGACAGGGGAGTATCCTCCCCTTGTCCAGCTCCTCCTTAGGGAGGGACCCCTGAATCATCCTAACCCTTTCCTTAGGGTATTTAAGGGCTTATTTGAGGGTGGGTCCCTAGATTAGTTGTGGGATATGATTCAATTTAGACAACACTTCAACTTTGACCGTCTGGGCACTCTGAACTTCGTTCTGGGCATAAAGGCTGCAACCAGGAAGACTCCTGCTGCTCCTGATCTCTTCGCCCCGCTCGCCTGCTGCAACGTCCGTGCCTGTGCTCCATACAGGAAAGCTTCCAAGGCCTGTGGGCATCCAAGACACCTGAAGGAATCTCCCTTGAAGTGAAGGAGTCACTTCCCTGTATCTGCAGGCACTGCAACTGACTCCCACAGACTTCGGAAGGCTCAGCAACACAGGTGGTGGTTCCCCACATCCCTCGAGGCCTGCCCTGTCCGCTTACCAAGTTTGAGGCCAACATCCCTCGTCGGAGCCACAGGAACCGATCCCCTGTGCACCGTGTTGACTTGCCGTTGCTAAGGCTTGTTGGCTTCCTTCCATCAAGATCTTCGGGCTCCAAGTAGCCCCAACCTCAAGCATCTCCAGTGACCAGAATCTTCAACCACACCGCATTGCTTGTACCGTGGGCCTGCTTCTTTGGTAAGCTGCTCGAGGTGATCTTGCAACTCCAGTGCATCTGGCCTGTGGGTCCTATCGAGGGTCACTTTTTAATTCTTTGGGCTCCCCTGATTGCTCGCGGCTTGCCCTGACTCCCCTGCTTGTAGTGATTCTCCTGGACCTTGCTGGTCCCAGCATTGCACCTCTTCCATTTTGGTTGCAGTTGCCAAGGCTTGTTGGTGCTCCCGCCAGACACCTACCCATCAACTCTCGACATCCGATGTGGGACAGCTCATGCACAGCTGCTGGTCTTCCACATCATCGCCTGGCCCACACAGCTGCAGTTTCAAGGTCAGCTCTCCTGCAACACCCGACATCGGTGGGCATTCGTCTTCTGTGCCTCTTGGTCACTCCTGAGTGGCATACACTCTGCCCCCTGTGCTTGCAGTTTCTTCACATCTTGAATCCACCTTTGGGTTTCACCGGACACTTTCACTTTCTCCAGCAGTTGCATCTTCCTGAATTCTCCCATTGAGTTTGACGGTTTCCGACGCCACTTCACACCTATGCACCCGGCTTCCCTGGTGCAGGGAACATGGTTCTAAGGGTATCCACGGGTGGGGTGGCTCTCCAACCTCTTGTCTTCCACGGGGTTTCTTCAGGGTCCACTGGGAAGGGTCATCTTACTTTAAATTTGCAATCGCAACTTACATGTTGATTTGTACGGAGAACACAGTCGTGTTCCTACACTGCACACGACCTCGGTGGGCCTGCTAGATACTCACTATTTTAGTATATGGTTTGGTGTTCCCCTGGGGACCACTGTGTTTTCTGTGCTACTTACCTGATCCTATTGCAAAGTATTGTGTGCATTGTGTATATCTCCGGCTAGGAGATATCTGTATGTGTTAGTGAGTGTCTTATAATAAATACATATTTTTATAACTACACTGTGTAGTTCTTTGTCACTTAATCTAAACTTCTAAGATTATATTCTGGTGAAACAAGCTGCTTTATACTCCTTCTGGACTACGCCCAAAGGCTTCTCTCCACAGCTACCACATAGAGAGCTTTCCAAGGTTGTCTAAGACCACTAAAATCACCATAAGGGTTGTCTGGGTCAGTGCAAGGTGTCCACTTACATAAGAGTACATCATATACTGAGCCAGCCTCTCACACCTCTCAGTGGCGCCAAAGACGAACGCATGTTGGGACGGAGGGTCCCTCCGGGTTTTGTTGACCACATCTAGCTAAATCAAGGGCTAGGGACTTATCAAGGTCCTGGCTTCTTTCGTTTACACTCCTGTGTGGGATATGGAGATTGGTTTTCAAGCCAAGGTCTACTTGTATTGTGTCTCTTTTGGACTGAACTTACTTTCATAGATGATGAAGAGCACACCAACGCTTCATGGTGGTTGTACTCTGTCCGACTACAGTTATGTTTAAGCCTTGAAAAAGTCGTTGAGGGGGGTCCCAAACCCTCACGGGCCCACTCAGACAAAGGCACCCACACATAGGACAGGGATATTAGGTACACCAACACGTCGCAGTATAATCTAAAAAGAAACAAGCATCACTCTTCTTGCAAAAAATATTTTTCAGAAAGCACAAGTTCTCCTTTTTCTGTTCTGGGTCTGTTAGCACAGTTTTGTCTTTTCTGTCTGCATGGTTCTCAGCTGGCTCTGGGGAATTATCTGGAAATTCTACCCACTCTTTGGCCTCTGTATTCTTGGTATTGGAATCAAACTCTCCTTCCTTCTTCACAGTAAAAAGGGCTGGAGCAGTCCACTTCCTGACTATCTCTCCACACACTACTGAGTAAGTGCACCCTTGATCATTTGGCATGAGCCCAAGGAACTCCATCTGCCCTATCTGCTCTGGTAATTTTCCTTTCTCTAACTGGGCCACATCATCTGTGGAACTGGTCTGTGCTGTGCATACTGACACATAGGAATCACAGTTCTAAGTAAGACTAGGGGAATATACATCCCTTCATTCTCCGCCCACTTGTTAGTAGTGGCTTTCTCTTCTAGGTGCTTGCACTTAGTCATGCGCACCAAATCAGAATTATGTGTCACCACATCTGTGTCCAAGATTTTAGCCTTTTCATTGTTAAGGGAATCAAAACGTCTATCTAGAAAATGTTTGGGACAATGAGCATCTACATGATACACAGTAGCTGCGCTTTGCAGTAATATTCCCCACATTTCCTGCCACAACTCCTTGTTCCACTTCACTGGGGAATCCTGTATCTCAGGCACCTCAAGCACCACCCCTGGACTTTCTATTGGGATCTGCATCAACTGTTCATGCAAAACTGCATTCTCTGCCAGTATGCACCATTTGATCACATTTGCTTCTTGTGCATTACCGATTCTGTATAACTCAGGGGAATTCTTCATTAGCCATTGCATTAGAGAAATTAAAAAGTCAAAATCACATTATGCCTTTTTGCCATCTGCCCAGTGTCTGTCAGCATGCACAAACACAAAAGCACCTGCATCTCCCCTGTGTCTGCCACAGCACAACTCAAAAGCAATGGTGGCTGTCCTGTGTCTATCAGAGCACAACTCAAAAGCAACTGTGTCTGCCCTGTGTCTATCAGAGCAAAACTCAAAGCAACTGTTTTTCAAAGGGACGAAAACATTTTCCAGCACCTGAAAATGTTTCAGTCCAAAAGCCCAAGAGCACCCTCTTCTTTCTGTGTTTTTCCCACATACTCAAAGTAGCACACTGCACCTGAACTGTCACATGTAACTCAATGGCTGATTTTTGTAATGGCCACACGTCTGAAACACATTGTATAACCTCTTTTGCAGATTCAAAAGCACATTGCTGCTTCTCTCCCCACTCACAGACATGTTTAAAAATGACATTTTTCATCATTTCTTTTTTCAGAATAGCATCTCCCCATGTAAAGCAAGGTTTGTCATTCACTGACCGGTCTGATTTGTAACTGCAACCAACAATCGCTAGTTCTAACAGGCTGATTTGTTTATCTTCTACATTTTCTCGAGTCAACATTACTTCGTAAGCTTCTACTTCAACCAAACGTGCAAAGCATGGTCTTTGCTGGAATCTGTCCAAAATGACATTAATTTTTGGCTGAGGAAAGTCCTCCAAAGAATTAAGCATTGAGCATTGTATAACCTGCAGCTCATCGTTATCCACATTTTTCATCAGCGACCCTGGCTATCTAAACAGTCTGATACAGTAAAGTGCTTCGGTGCTTGGTACAGTTCCAACTCTGTTTTCAATGATTTATTTTCACATGTTAAAATATCTGAATTTGTTTCAGGGATTCTACACATAGAAAGAACTATGCGCAGGAATATTGGACCTTGGTGTATAGGGGTTAAGTCTTCTCACCACCTTAGTGCCCACGTACCCAGGACCGACTAGCTATAGTGTCTCACTCGCTCTCCTACACACTCATGAAGAAGCAAATGATTAGACACTCCAGAACACAACACTCTCGGATCTCTCAGGAATCGTGGTAACAAGACACTCCTTTTCACATTCTCTCTTCTTGTACATGTCCACAATAAGAACTGACCAAAACACGAATATAATTTAAAATGTTTATTTTAACTATCGTGCTCTAAAACATAGTATACAAGCCTCAACCAGCAGCAAAATGCACAACCCTAACACAGTTAGCATTGCAGCAAGGCCATATATCATGAAGTGAGATGTCATCATATAAAGACAGGCGATAAAGGACTATAAGGCCTAACCAGCCTCCCCTTGGTAAGAAGAAGCTTCATTATATAATAGAAGATCTCTGGGCTTTGTCAGCAGACCCCATACCTTAGTGCCTAGATGGTATATCTACATCATAGGAACCGCATGACTCTTCTCCCTAGAAAGCTCCCGCTCCAAGTGTTCGTTACCTAAACATGCATCCCCATAATATCAAAGAACGAGTTTCCAGCAGCAGCTGTGTTAGCATGTTTTGTCTAGGTGCTAGGGACTGACTAGAACAGAATAACAAGGGGCATTGTTTATCGACCTTGCTCACAGTGTTCAGACTAAACTCCAGGAACAGGCAGAGAAAGAACTTAGAAGACGGTTCTCATGTGAAAGGCATAAACAGAGTCTTACAAAAATAAAGCCTTGTAGTAACGTGCGCAAAAGCAGCATCATGGTTGCTGGGCTCATGCTAACTTAGCAATGTCGACAATGTCCCTATCTGCCACGTGACAAATTTTCCATGGCTTTAACTAACTCTCTTTGTATTTCATTACGTTCTTTTTCTAACTGTAAACATTTTTGATACAGGCTGCGCAATGCATTCAAAATGACACCACTTTTTCTCTCTGAAATACCATTTTGTTTTCTCTTTTCAAAAGAGAACATTTCTAAACATTCAAATATCTGTGCTTGATCCTCATCTGTTAAACATGCATTAGAGGCAACTCCCCACCCCAATAACTCAGTTGGCATCTGGGAATATGCAACTGAAAACATTGATATTTTAAAAAGTATTTCCCCTTACTATTTTTAAATTGAATTTTCTAATCCTGCAGAGTGATGCCATAATGTCTTGCTTCACACTTCCAGATGATACAGAATACCATTCTCACACACGGTGGCACAAATACGACAAAGCAATACACGTAACATACCACCCCTGGACAGGAATTTCACTTTATAAAAAAAAGCGCACATCAAAGACTGTTCTCATAATAATGCTTGATGTTTTATGTATGCAAAGCTCTCTACCAGAAAGGCTTTCCCACATGTCAAATGAACAACATTCAAATGTATGTATGTCATGTGATCAGGGCTCAGGGGGAGCCGAAACGTTATGGCGACATCAAGCAGTTGAGCGAATAAATTCTTTGCACTACAGAAGGTGGTCCGTGTTTGTGTTGTTGCGCGGGGGCTACGAGGAGGCTGCCCTGCCAGGGATGCAACTGAACTGATATATATATATATTCACTGAAAAAACCATAGGTTTCACACACGTTATAGTTAGGAATTAGCATTTAAAAAACCTTGCAAATTCACTGAAAAAACCATAGGTTTCACACATGTTATAGTTAGCGGAAATTTTACTGATAAAAAACCAATGAAATTTCCCCGTTATAGTTAGTGCAGGCAACTATAACTCACGCGACCGCAATCCTCTGCTGATGCTAATACTGTATTTATGTAATAGTGGAAGGCCAACAAGGGATTTTGTTTTAACAAAATTCAATACAATTATACTGTACAAAGTAACCATTACATAAGTACTAGAAGGAAGTTCATTCAAACGTAATTCAATTGAATACAGTAAATGATAAAATATAATGCAAACACACACGGGGTATTTTTTCAAGTGAAAGAATCACTGATTTTTATCTAGAAACAATTCATAAAAAGGAGTACACAAAACAAATAAATGTATAATGTAACATGAAGGGAAAGAAAGTTAAATGTTGTCCACAAATCATGACATTACAAAAAATCCAATCCAATAACTATAACAGGGATATATCTCGTGTTTAGAGAACAATCAGCTGTGCAGCTATGCTGTGGAAATGGACAATATAGTCGACGTTTCGGTCTGTTGAGGCGTCAGTCGGTCAGACCATCTTCAGGACAGATGAACAATACAAAAAGACTCTCGTAGTTTGTTGTAGTATTTTAAAGGGGTAATCACTTCCTCATTGGGCATAGATTGTGCTTCATCCGATCTTATTAGGATAAGCGTATACCATGCGAGGCCTGTAGCAGGACAGCAGTGGGCTTCAGAATGTTGACTATTCTGGTATTCTATGATTCAGAAGGCCAAATGGTCCTTCGTACGAGTGATTTTTCACTCCAGGAAACGATTTTAGTCTCACAAAGCCGAGGGAAAGTTAGAGTGCCATCCGTCGATAGGAACTCGTCGGAACTTCCTTCTAGTACTTATGTAATGGTTACTTTGTACAGTATAATTGTATTGAATTTTGTTAAAACAAAATCCCTTGTTGGCCTTCCACTATTACATTCTATCTGCCCAAGCCCTCAAGGGTGTATTGGGTGTTACCCCTCAATTTAAATACTGTATTTAGACACTTATTTGCCCATGTCTTCTTCCATACATTTTTAGCTATACATATATTACAAATATTTTTTTTTTCATAAAGACACATATGTCATCAGCAGAAGATTGCGGTCGCGTGAGTTATAGTTGCCTGCACTAACTATAACGGGGGAATTTCATTGGTTTTTTATCAGTAAAATTTCCGCTAACTATAACATGTGTGAAACCTATGGTTTTTTCAGTGAATTTGCAAGGTTTTTTAAATGCTAATTCCTAACTATAACGTGTGTGAAACCTATGGTTTTTTCAGTGAATTTGTACGGTTTTTTAAATGCTAAGTTACTTTACGCCATTCGTGGCGTGCGCGCCCACTTAACGCAGTTCGTTCCGTGCGCGCACGGTGCGCTTCGCGCACCGTGCGCGCACAGTGAGCACACGGTGCGCTTCGCGCACCGCGCGCCCACTTCACGCAGTTAGTGCCGTGCACGCACGGTGGGCACGCGGTGCGATGACAAAGCAAGAAAGCACGTCAACAAATCTGTTTCTGCTTTCCTCCGTGACTATGGTATGGGTGCCATTTACCACAACAACTTGCGTTATGACATGCAAGACATTTATAGAGGAGATGGTGTGCACTTCAATGATGAAGGGAACAGAGTCTTCCTCTTGAACCTTAGACTCTGCATCGGTACTTACTTGTAGGTACCACTAAAAAATCATTTCATAAACACAACGGCTCTTTTTAGAGCCCCCTAATATCTAAACACTTAAATCTGATTTTCATTTTTTTTTTTTTTTTTTTTCTACCGTACGCTTACTGTAAGCTTACCGTACGCGTACCCCGTGATTTTTTTTAAAATCAATAAATGTTTTTTTTGTACTTTTCTGTCCTTCTTTGACCCCCTTACAAATGTTAGGGGGTCTGTAACTCTCCTCATTGCCCCCTTTCCTTGTTTTCACTCTTTTTTTTCAGAGTGAAATACACAAAATGGCGGCCGCCGCTTCCTGGTTTCGGCCGATTCGAATGTTTACTAAGATCTAAGAGCCAATCAGAATCGCGCTCGCGCACGCCACCGTACGCTTACCGTAAGCGTACGGTAAGCGTACCGTAAGCGGGCTCAGATATATATATTGATTTAAAGGCTATTTTCTCAGAATCTACTGAACAGATTTACACCAAACCTACAAAAGGCACTTCCTTGACCTAGGGACTACCTCTCTGCCAAATTTTGAGTAATTCTGTTCAGCCGTTCGGGCTGTAGCTCGTTCTAAAGGTCCTATGGAAACATGCATGGGAAAAACGCGTTTTGGGACCCCCCTTTTATCTCAGCCACCGCTTGACGGATCCCCCCGAGACTTTCAGGGTAGGAGCGGAGCGTAGCGCCCCACCTATTTTGAGAAATTCGCGAGGATTCGTCGACCGGCGCCAAAGTTATTCAAAATAGAATGTTGAGGTTTTCCTATGGAAACGTGGTCCTAACTATAACTACCTACTGGCGACCATAGGTTTCAGGGGCGTTATAGTTAGTTGGACATTTCGCTCGTACAAAACCATTGAAATTCCAGCGTTATAGTTAGTTCAGCTAACTATAACTCGCACGCCCGCAATGTACTGCTGATGACGTCACAAATTACATCACTCATGACATGGTCAGTGACATCACTCATGACATCACTCATGACATCTCAAATGACATCACTCATGACATCACTGATGACATCATCCTTATGATAGAGTGGCAGACCTCCTCTCACCCTAATATAACCTTTGATACACACATACAAAAATAGAAACTAACATTTTCAAATCAATGGACAAACCAATACCAGTTACAACAACCTATTCAGTAATTCTAAGATCTACATACACATCCACTCATTCACCAACAGTCATATAAAGTCACTCATACATGTACTCACTCATCATATGTACTCATATACCTATACATCCTGTTACACACCACCACTCAACCATAGAGTTACTCACACACAAAGTCACTCATGCTAATAAAGAATCAAACATCCATTTACTTGCATATACAGTTATACACACACCACCACACTTACTTCTACAGAAACTTACACATACTTACTCTTTTGAACAATCATTTATAGAAACACATACTTATTCATACAGGAACACTTCCAATCTCTCACTCTCACATATACTCACTTATATACGCCAATACTCACATATACTAGTTTATAATATATGTAGTTACTTATAAAGACACTATTGAGACAGTCATTCACTCACTAACACATCCAAACACACACACTCATCCACCCATACAGTCCTGCACACATACTGTCTTTAACACATACAAACAGTGACGCACTCATTCATGCATCTATGCACTAAGTAATACCCCCACTGAACCATACAGACACTCAGACACTCATACTGATACTCGAAAAACCAAGTAATAACCCATATAGACACTCATGTAGCTACTCACCAACCGATGCAGTCACTTATACACTAAGTGAGAGACTGATACAGATATTTACATATTTAAACATTACTCACTAACCCATGTATTCACTAAGATACAGTTAATCTGTCCGTTATACAATCAATTTTACAAATACAAATTCATCCATTTAGACACTTATATACCCATTTATTCTTCCATCGACCTTGAGATATACATATATAAAACATATTTAATTTTCAGAAAAACACACATTCACTGGATGATGTCATCAGTGATTTCATCAGTGATGTCATTTGAGATGTCATGAGTGATGTCACTGACCATGTCATGAGTGATGTAATATGTGACGTCATCAGCAGTGCATTGCGGGCGCGCGAGTTATAGTTAGCTGAACTAACTATAACGGGGGAATTTCAATGGTTTTGTACAAGTAAAAAGTCCAGCTAACTATAACGCCCCTGAAACCTATGTTTTTTTCAGTGAATTTCTAAGGTTTTTTAAATGCTAATTCCTAACTATAACGTGCCTGAAACCTATGGTTTTTTCAGTGAATTTCAAAGGTTTTTTAAATGCTAATTTGTAAGTATAACGTGCCTGAAACCTATGGTTTTTTCAGTTAATTTCAAAGGTTTTTTAAATGCTAATTTCTAACTATGCCTACAGAGATAGGACATGTGAAGAAAGAAGAAAAATCAATCAATCAAGAAATTTATAGAGCGCGCTACTCACCCGTGAGGGTCTCAAGGCGCTGGGGGGAGGGGGGGTGGTGCTGCTACTGCTCGAACAGCCAGGTCTTGAGGTGTCTCCTGAAGGTGATGTGGTCCTGGGTCAGACGTAGGTGGGTGGGGAGGGAGTTCTATGTCTTGGCAGCCAGGTAGGAGAACGATCTTCCTCCGGTGGGGGTTCTGCGGATCCGTGGGATGGCGGCGAGGGCGAGGGTGGCGGAGCGGAACTGGCGGGTTGGAGTGTAGAACGTGAGGCGTCTGTTGAGGTATTTGGGTCAGGCGTTGTGGAGTGCTTTGTGAGCGTGGGTGAAGAGGCTGAACGTGATTCTTTTGTTGACGGGGAGCCAGTGCAGGTCTCTCAGGTGGGCAGTTATGTGGCTGTGTCGGGGGATGTCCAGGATGAGGCGTGCGGATGCGTTCTGTATGCGCTGGAGTCTGTTCTGAAGTTTTGCTGTGGTTGATGCGTATAGGGCGTTTCCGTAGTCCAACCGGCTGGTGACAAGGGCCTGGGTGACCGTCCTTCTCGTTTCGTTGGGGATCCACCTGAAGATCTTTCGAAGCATGCGAAGGGGGTTGAAGCATGAGGACGAGATGGCGTTGACTTGTTTGGACATGGTGAGCGAGGAGTCCAAGATGAATCCTAGGTTGCGTGCGTGGTCCGTGGGTGTCGGTGGGGGGCCCAGCGCGGTGGGCCACCAGGAGTCGTTCCAGGCAGATTGTGATGTTCCCAGGATGAGGACCTCCGTTTTGTCTGAGTTTAGCTTTAGGCGGCTGTATTTCATCCATTACGCGACGTCTTTCATTCCTTCCTGGAGGTTGATTCTGGCGGTGGCTGGGTCTTTGGTGAGGGAGAGGATCAGCTGGGTGTCGTCGGCGTAGGTGATGATGTTGAGGTTGTGTTTGCATACGATGGCGGCGAGGGGGCTCATGTAGACATTGAAGAGGGTCGGCCTGAGTGAGGAGCCTTGGGGTACGCTGCAGATGATTTTGGTTGCCGCGGACCGTAAGGGAGGGAGGCGGACTCTCTGGGTTCTGTCAGAGAGAAATGAGGTGATCCATTCAAGGCCCTTTCCTTGGATCCCTGTGTTGTGGAGGCGGGATCCTAGAGTTCGGTGGTAGACGGTATCGAAGGCGGCAGAGAGGTCTAGAAGGATGAGGGCGGCGGTTTCCCCGTTATCGAGCATGGTCCTGATATCGTCTGTGGCTGCAATGAGGGCGGTCTCGGTGATGTGGTTGGCTCGGAAGCCTGACTGGTAAGGGTCGAGGGAGCCATTTGCCTCGAAGAAGGTGGTCAGCTGTTTGTTGACGGTCTTCTTGATGACCTTTGCTGGGAAGGGAAGAAGGGAGATGGGCCGGAAGTTCTTGAGATCTTTTGGGTCCGCTGTGGGTTTCTTCAGTAGGGCGTTGATCTCTGCATGCTTCCAGCTCTCTGGGAAGGTGGCGGACAAGAAGGAGTTGTTCATGACGTTCCGGAGGTGGGGTGCGATGACGGCGTCTGCTTTGTTGAATATGTGGTGAGGGCAGGGGTCTGATGGTGAGCCAGAGTGGATGGTGTTCATGACTTGGGTGGTGTCCTCGATGCTGACGGGGGTCCCGGTGCTGAGGGTATCGGTGGGGGGCGTTGGCTCAGTGGCTGGTAGTGGGGTCTGGGTGTCAAAGCTGTCGTGTATGTCGGCGATCTTGCGGTGGAAGTAGGTGGCGAGGGAGTCGCAGAGGTCTTGCGAGGGTGGGATGTTGTTGGAGTTGGCGCTGGGGTTGGAGAGTTATTTCACGATGCTGAAGAGCTCCTTGCTGTTGTGCGCATTGTTGTCTAGGCATTCTTTGAAAGCGGTCCTTTTGGTGGTGCGGATCAGTTGGTGGTGTTTGCGGGTGGTGTTCTTGAGAGCTGTGAGGTTCTCTGTTGTTTGGTCGTGGCGCCAGGTCTTCTTGAGGGTTCGGGATGATTTCTTTGTGCTCTTGAGGTCGTCGGTGAACCAGGTAGCTTTCTTGTTGCTGGGCTTGCCGGAGGTTTTTTTTAGTGGTGCTAGGGCGTCGGCGCAGTCACTGATCCACTGTGTGAGGTTGCATGCGGCGGTGTTGGCGTCAGTTGCGTCGTTTGGTGGGTTCTGGCTCAGTGATGTGGTCAGCTGGTCTGTGGTGACTTTGCTCCAGCATCTGCGGGGGATCTGTTGTGGGCGGTGGTGGGATGTGGTCTTCTGGAAGGTGAAGTGGACGCAGCTGTGGTCTGTCCAGTGTAGGCCAGTGGTGTGGCTGTGGGAGATGTTGTTGCTGGCGGAGAAAATGGGGTCCAGCGTGTGACCGGCGAGGTGGGTGGGGGTGGTCACCAGTTGCTTGAGTCCGAGGTTGGCGAGGTTTTCAAGTAGGGAGGTGGTGTTCTTGTCGTTGTTGGTCTCCAGGTGGAAGTTCAGGTCGCCCAGGAGAATGTAGTCTGCGGAGGTGAGGGCATGAGCACTGATGAAAAACGCACAGAAAGCAAAAAAAGAAATGCAGAAAGAAGAAACAGAAGTCCTCAAAGATGAAGAAAAGTGCAGGAAGAAGGAAAACGTGCGGATAGAACAAACCAAAGAGCAGAAAGAAGCCTTGTTGCAAAATCCTCCTGTACTGGATACTGGTGGTAACTGAGTCTGACTAACCAGTCCTAGAGCCAGTGCTATGTTAAAAGACACTTAGAATACAGTGAAAACACCTACATACACTAGAGAACACTATGCGTTGGAGTCTCCCTGTGATTAGCTTGACCTCCTCTGTAAGCCCCTAGTATATAATAGGGCAGGGGGATTAAAACTACCTCTTAAAACGCGCCACAGGGTGTGTTTGGACACGTCACCTCAGGCCCTGTCCCCTCCCTTCACCACTGTGCAAACACGCTCTGTGGCCGTTTTAAGTTGGGAGATTAAGTCCCCTTGAATCCTGAGGGTCCTTAGGGTCCACCTAGCCCACTAGGTACCTCCAGTAAGCACCACAGAGCTGTGTTGCAGAGAGATGTAAAAAAAGGGCACAGCCTAGACCACCTCTCTGCAACGCAGCGCAGTTGCGCTTACTGGAAGCACCTGGTGGACTAGTTGGCCCCCAGGGTCCCTCAGGATTGAAGGGGAATTATTTCCCCAACTTAAAACGTGCCACAGGGCGTGTTTGCACACGTCACTTCAGGCCCCGCACCCTCCCTTCACCACTGTGTAAACGCGCCCTGTGGCCGATCTAAGTTGAGAGATTAAGTCCCCTTGAATTCTAAGGGTCCCTAGGGTCAAACTAGCCCACTAGGTACCTCAAGTAAGCACCACAGGGCAGCGTTGCAGAGAGGTGTAAAAAGGGGTGTGGCCTCTGAACACCTGTCAGCTCCCTGGCGCATACTGGAAATACCTGTTGGTCTAGATGGCCCTCATAGACCCTCAGTATTGAAAGAGAATTAATTCCCCAAGTTATGTTATGTTATTGTGTTTGTAAAGTACTCAAATCACCCTGGGGCATCTCGGCGCTGACTGATAGACTAACAACCTGAAACAAGTCAGCAGAAAGGAACTAGATGAAAGTTCAGAACAAAAAGGCTTTAAGCTTTTTCTTAAAAAGTTCGTATCTAGGAGTTGATCTCAAAGCATAAGGAAGCTGGTTTCAATATTTTGGGGCTAAGTATGAGAACGATCTGCCTCCCGTCCGGAAAAGACGGAAGCGGGGGACCTGTATTAGGCCGTGAGAGCTAGATCTGAGATTCCTTGAGGGGCAGTATTTAAAGAGTTTTTGTTGTAGATAAAGAGGGCCGTTATTGTTAAGAGCGGAGTAGGTGAGACAACAGATCTTGAAAAAAGATCTCTTTTTCACCGAAAGCCAGTGAAGTTCTCTAAGTAATGGTAAAGAGGGGGTACCTGCATGTCGATTTAAAATCATCCTTGCAGCAGTATTCTGGACCACCTGCAGCTTGGCTAGGAGGGTCTCACCTACTTCTGCCATCAGTGCATTGGCATAATCCAGACGGCTAGTAACCAGAGCTTGCACCAAAGTCCTACGATGGTTGGTAGGCATATAGGGGAGGATTTTTCTCAAAAGCCGAAGACTGTAATAACATGAAGCAGATGTGGTTGCGATATGGTCTTTCATAGACATTGACCTATCAATTTTTATACCCAGGTTATTGACTGAAACCTTGGGGATAGGGGCAGAGCCCAATTGGATAGGCCACCAATCATTTGCCCAGACATTGGTTGCTTTACCTAGCAGCATAATCTCTGATTTGTCTGGATTTAGTTGGAGGTAGTTGGCCGTCATCCAATCATATATTGTCTTCAGGCCATTGGCAAAGCAGATTTTTTCCTCCTCTAAATTTTCCCCAATGGTGAACACGAGCTGCGTGTCATCTGCATATGACGGTGGTTCCCAAACTGTGCGCCGCGGCACCCCGGTGCGCCGTAATGACGAGCCAGGGGCGCCGCGAGCACAATGTTGAAAAATGAAGCGACGTCCCGACCCACCTGTAAAATGAAGCGAGCTGAAGGCAAAGCATGGTCTGTTCCTGGAAGCGTACTGTCGCGATACGTGCGTACGTACGTATACGCGTCGTACGTGCATTCTCAGGCGTTGGAGGTAGTCGTCATTATTGGCATACGCATGCCATACGTACGCAGCTCTGGCTTAGAGAGGAGTAACTGCTGCCGTCTGCTGCCGTCTTCTGCCGCCCGCCGCTTTTCTACCGCCGGCCGTCTTCTGCCGTTCCCACATAAGGTAAGACTAGACTTTAGCACAATAATTATTAACTTCGACGTTCTTCCCCCTTCACTGAATCGATAGAGCACTTTTAATTCCCCAAAATGCGTACACTAGCAAAGACAGATTTGTGCACTGGTTCCTGTGTAACACAAACATAGCTAACCCAATTAGGGTCTGATTCTCAAAAATAAACTTGCATGTGTGTGTAACTGTAAGTTCACTCTTTTTCAGTATTCACAAACTACAATTTAATGGTAACTGCGACTGCACAGACTCCACAGTCGGGGCGGAGAACTCTGCCCATGAAAAGATAACTACGATTCCAGTGTAACTTACGACTGCGGGTCGGGCCTATCTTTGTGTCAGCGGAGCTCTCCTCCTGACTGTGGTGTCTTTCCAGTCCCAAAGTTACTACTAAATTGTAGTTTGTGAATACCGAAAAAGAGTGCACTTACACGACAGTGAATCTGGCCCTTAGGACGCGTGATAGAAGTCCATTTCAAGCCCTTTTAAAGATCGCCACTGCCACACCCCCCCCCCCCCCCAGAGTTCACAATGGTAGCTAACCAACATAAACATTTGAAAAAACATGGCATCAATTTTACAACAGTAAAGATTGATGAATAACTATGAAGGTTAAGCCCAAGAATTAAAAGATAAAGATTATGGCGAAGGGCCGCACTGGTTTAAGTTTTCAAAACCTTAAAGACTTCCGTCCTGGAATGGTGGCCACAAGACCATTCAAACACTCTCCTAAATATTTCCTTTTTGATATGTTCACAGTCAGCATAGTAAACCTCCTGCCACACAGTTCAGGAACCCCACTGCACCTATAAACGCAGACTTTGCCCCTATATGCCTCTGACCAATTGTCTTGGTGCACAAGCACCAGGTAGCAATACTTTAGTAATGAGACAATGTCCTCAGAGGTGCCCAGTCCTCCCAGCAGCTCCAGTCCTAACAAGACTGAGGCTTCTAACGCAATCCCTGTCCTTCCTCGCAATCAATGCAGGCTCGTCGAGGAACAAGGAAAAGGCCATCCTAGGACCGAGTGTGTCCAACGCTATACACGAGTGTGAGCACATGCTCCTGTGGTGGGGGATCCTGGCATGAGGTAATGAAGAGAGCAAACCAGTAGCAAAGCTCCCTGCACGCCTGTCCGCGAGGCTTGATGCTGGAAATTTGCCATCTGCAGTGTCGCCCCAGATGTTTGCCTTCTGCTGCTGAAAACGTTTCTTTTTTGTTAGCCATAGGACTCTGCGCACTTTACCCCTACTAAACAGAGATAAAGTCTGCACGATCTTCCGTTTAAGCATGGTAAAATTGGCAAATACATGATTGGTACATTTAATTAACTTATAGGTACCTAGCACTTTGTACTACTTGTACCAAGGGCCTGTAATTTAAATGCTATTTGTACGAAAAAATACGATAGAACATTTGTTTTGGATAATTCTTTTAACATTTCCCTCTATCCTGCAATCTCACTTAAAATGTTTGCCTCGATGTAATGTTTTGCGTTGCATACATCCAGAAAGAGAAGTACTGAAATTACGACAAATATTCGTAAAAAATTAATGAGACAACGAACGCTAGGCTGATTTTACGGACGTTCTTTGTAAGTAGAGAAGAGGTAGTAGTCACTTGTATTGCCTCTCACATTTTCTCACAATTGGTACTTGTGTCCACAAAAGATGTGTTATTTCTCTAGGATGTCATGGTGTATTATTTGCCAGTAATATGGGACAGGTGTATTTATTGCTGTGTAGATGTCCTTTAGTTGAGACCGTACCAACAGAAGGAGGAGGCATGCTGTTTTTTCTCTGTGGTTGCCAGCCTATGCATTTCCCATGTGTGTTTAAGCTCCGGAAGTACATATTTATTAGCCACAAATAAGTTGGATTTGGAGACATTCCATTAAATATCACCCACAGTGGTAAATGAACCGAACCATCAAAGTCCTGTTTTTCCTAAATAATGTAGTGAACATGTGCACAGTGAATAACACAACTCTATGTCTATGAGCATATGTGGTGCTGCTCCTGCTTGTGTTTATTTGAGAGTGCTGACCATGAATGTGTTAATGTGCCTGCTGCAAAGAATGTGTACCATGCACGTCACACAGTGAAGCTAGTTTAAATAGGTCAGTGCCTTTGTCAGATCTTTTGGTTAAAAGCAGTGTAGAATGTTAAAATCCTAACATGAGCTAATAACTGTCATTCAAGAGCTGCATGCAAACAGTCAATGTATGGATTATTAGAGCACTATGATGTTTTCCTCCATCTTTCATTGTAATCTGTTTCAAAAAGGGTTCATTTCAGTAACAAAAATTCCTAATTATTAAATGGAACCCCCAACCCAGTTTAAATTCTGAGTCTGTGCCTCTCCAGACTAAGCACACTTACTGCCTACCTACCAGTATGGATGACATGTGACTTACCTTGTAGTCCTCTGGCTTATGAAACATTTCCTATACACTAATTTACACACATATGATTGATTGTCTCTGCTCTGTGTAATGTGTGTGTGATAAGTGCCCTGACACCTTACACTGGTATAGGTGGCACTATATAACTGATTCAATATATCTGAGAGAGAGTGGTCATGGAGACTTGAGGGGGGCACTGCTAAAGGGTTTTCTATTGTTGGTTCCAACCGCTGGGCTAAATTGCAGCAAACTTACAATTTGCCATTTTATTTGACCTTAGACTTCGACGACCAGGGACTTTACAGATAGAAAGACGAGAGGAACTGATTCCCATCTTTGTGATTGACAATGAAAAGATTTCTAATGCCAAGTTCAAGTTCGTCTGAGCAAAGTGAAGTTGCAGGTTCTTCTGACAAAAAAGACGACGGGAAACGAAAGGCCAAGTACAGAAAGTACGATGACAGGTATTTGGATTATGGTTTCACGTGTGTCCGGGTTAATAACGAGGACCGTCCTCAATGTGCAATCTGTTTAAAAGTTTTGGCTCTGGAATCCATGCTTCCAAGTAAACTTAAGCGACATCTTGAAAGTCTTCACCCAAATGTGGTCGGAAAGCCAAGGGATTTTTTTGAAAGAAAAGTTGCAGAAGCCAAACTACAAAAGTCCACTTTCTCAAAACAAACCAAAACTAATAGTAACGCCCTCCTGTCTTCATATAAAGTGGCCTATCTAGTTGCACAGAGTAAAAAACCCCACACAATTGCAGAAGAGCTGATTTTGCCTGCTGCTGTTGAGATGGTAACAATCATGATCGGCGAAGATGCGGGTAAACAGCTGTTGAAAGTGCCTCTTTCTAATAATACTATCAGCCGGAGGATAAATGATATGGCTGAAGATATTAACGATCAGCTCATCTGTAATCTAAGAGGCAAAGACTTTGCACTCCAGTTGGATGAGGCAACAGACAACCACAAAGACACCCATCTTATTTGCTATGTCAGGTTTCTATACGAAAAACAAATTGTTGAGGATTTGTTGTTCTGTAAAGAAATCAAAGGTGGAACCACAGGTCAAGACTTGTATGCGGTTGTGGATGATTTCATGCAACTGAATCAAATTGACTGGGAGAGATGTGTTGGAGTTTGTACAGATGGGGGCCGTTCAATGGCAGGATGCTACCAAGGACTTCAAGCTCGCATACGATCTAAAGCTCCTAATGCTGTTTGGACACACTGCATAATTCACAGAGAAGCACTGGCAGCAGGAAACCTCAGTGAAGAACTGCATGGTATTCTGAAAATTGTCATCAAAGTGGTAAATTATATTAAAACAAGACCATTGAAAGCAAGATTTTTTGCTAAACTGTGTGAGGACATGGGTGCGGAACACTCATGTCTCTTGTTCTACAGCAGTTCTCGGTGGCTGTCTCTAGGTAACTCCCTGCTTAGGGTGTATGAACTGAGGAATGAAATCTACTCATATCTACATGGTGATGAACATTGTTTTGCTGACAAGTTTATTGATGCAGACTTTCTAATACAAATGGCTTTTCTTTCTGATCTATTTGAAAAACTGAATGCACTGAACAAGTCCTTGCAAGGCAATAATACTAACATCTTGCAACTGTCAGACAAAGTTTCAGGCTTTAAGAAGAAAGTGATCCTTTGGAAAAGCAGTCTAAGCAAAGGTGACTATAAATGTTTTCCTTCATTGGACCAGTTCCTGCAGGAGAATGAGATGGCGTTAAAGGAGGAACTGAGGACAGTTTTTGTTCTGTATTTGTCTCAACTGCGTTTTTACCTTGATAAATATTTTCCAGAGGATGAAGTGGAGCCAATAAAATGGGTGAGAGACCCCTTCAACGCTGAGATACCTCAGCATTTCAACAATGAGGAAGCAGAACAGCTTATTGATGTTTCAAGTGACTCAACATTGAAAGTAAGGTTCCAGTCTCAGTCACTGCTTGAGTTCTGGTGCCAAGCTGGAGATGAATATCCAATGATTAGCAAGAGAGCCCTGCATGTTTTGATCCCTTTTGCAACTTCGTACCTTTGTGAAGCAGGTTTTTCAGCAGTTGCAGTGATAAAGTCTAAATATAGGGCAAAAATTCACCTTGAAAAAGAAATGCGTGTTGCAATCTCAAAAATAACTCCAAGATTTCAGGAGTTATGTAAGGAAAAACAAGCACATCCATCTCACTAGGATTTGTAAGGTAAATTTCGGACTCTGTTTTACCTGTTCATTGAAAAGATATTTTATTACATAGAAATTTGCGAACTATTGTTGTGTGGTTAATAAAAGTTGCATGGAAACATATTTGGCTATTAATCTTGTATCGTTTCACACTTAACAAAGTTTTATTAAACAGCTGTTATCTTCGTATTTTGTTACAAATATGATTATACTACCTTCATTGCATCCCAATTAATTTAAGGAAGACAACAGGAAGTACTCCCGAGGTCGGGCTTACATCCCCCCGCCACCCGCCCACCCGTAAAAAAATGTTGGGGAGCCACGGCCAACTGCCAATTAGGTCAAGGGAGCCATGGGTCAAAAAAGTTTGGGAACCACTGGCATATGAGATGATCTCGAAGCCCAATTGTTCAACTAACTTCGCCAAGGGAGACATATAAATATTGAAGAGGGTCGGGCTTAAACAAGAGCCTTGCGGGACACCCCTCTTCAAAGGTATTTTTGGCGAGGAATAGGAACCCAGAGTGACTGTTTGTGATCTGTCAGCCAGGAAATGTACTGGCCATTTCAGAGCAGTTCCTTTAATGCCTCCAGAAACTAGTCTCTCCGCCAGCTTTATATGCGAGATGGTATCAAAAGCTGCGGAGAGATCTAGAAGAATCAGGATTGCTGAGCCCCCTGCATCAACAGTTCGCCTAAGTGAGTCAGATTACTGCCAGTACGGCTGTTTCTGTGCTGAATCCTTTCCGAAAACCCGATTGTGAGGGGTCCAAGATTCCGTTGTGTTCATGATATGAACAAAGTTGTTTGTTTACAATACCTTCCAGCAGTTTTCCTAAAAGTGGTAATAGGGAAATGGGGCGATAGTTGGAAAGGATGGACGGGTCAGCTGAAGGTTTTTTCAAGATAGGCCGAACAGATGCCTCCTTCCAAGCCGTAGGAATGATGCCCGTAGTTAGAGAAGAGTTGAAAATGTCTCTAATGACCGGAGCACAGCTAGTGGCTAAAAGGGCCATAATTTTTGGAGGACATAGATCCTTAGGGGAGCCTGATTGTGCTTTTGAAAGGCCATTTATGATCTCTTCGATGGTAGTTAATTCAAAGTGCTCCATACAGTTGTCTTTCACTGTTGGGGCTCCAACCTTCGATTCAGACAGCAGATCATGAATTGATGACATCTCTGGGGGAAAATGATTGTAAATCGCGGATATCTTATCCTTGAAAAACAGCGCCAGAGAATCACAGAGATCCTGGGATTCTACAAGTGGTTGGACTTACAACTCGGCACGGGGCGCGTTTGCACAGTGGTGAAGGAAGGGGGCGTGGCCTGAAGTGACATGTCTGCAAACTCGCCCTGTGGCGCGTTTTAAGTTGGAGAATTAATTCCTCCTCAATCCTGAGGGTCCCTGGGGGCCGACTAGCCCACCAGGTACCTCCAGTATGCGCAAGGAGGCTGCGTTGCAGAGAGGTTTTCAGAGGCCACGCCCCTTTTTACAAGACTCTGCAACGCAGCTCCGTGGTGCTTACTGGAGGTACCTGGTGGGCTAGTTGGCCCCCAGGGGACTTCAGGATTGAAGAGGAATTAATTCCCCAACTTAAAACGCGCCACAGGGCGTGTTTGCACACATCACCTCAGGCCCCATCCCCTCCCTTCCCCACTGTGTAAACACGCCCTGTGGCCATTTTAAGTTGGGAGATTAAGTCCCCTTGAATCCTGAGGGTCCACAGGGTCAAATTAGCCCACTAGGTACCTCCAGTAAGCGCCATTGCAGACAGGTGTATAGAGGGGCACGGCCAGCACCACCTCTCTGCAACGCAGCACAGTGGCGCTTACTGGAAGCACCTGGTGGGCTAGTTGGCCCCTAGGATCCCTCTGGATTGAAGGGGAATTATTTCCCCAACTTAAAACGCTCCACAGGGCGTGTTTGCACACGTCACCTCAGGCCCCGCACCCTCCCTTCACCACTGTGTAAATGCGCTCTGTGGCCGATCTAAGTTGAGAGATTAAGTCCCCTTGAATTCTAAGGGTCCCTAGGGTCAAACTAGCCCACTAGGTACCTCCAGTAAGCGCCACAGGGCAGCGTTGCAGAGAGGTGTAAAAAGGGGTGTGGCCTCTGAACACCTGTCAGCTCCCTGGCGCATACTGGAAATACCTGTTGGTCTAGTTGGCCCTCATAGACCCTCAGTATTGAAAGAGAATTAATTCCCCAACTTACAACTCGGCACGGGGCACGTTTGCACAATGGTGAAGGAAGGTGGCGTGGCCTGAGGTGACATGTCTGCAAACTCGCCCTGTGGCGCGTTTTAAGTTGGAGAATTAATTCCTCCTCAATCCTGAGGGTCCCTGGGGGCCAACTAGCCCACCAGGTACCTCCATTATGCACCAGAAAGCTGCGTTGCAGAGAGATGTTCAGAGGCCACGCCCCTTTTTACAACACTCTGCAACGCAGCTCCGTGGCGCTTACTGGAGGTACCTGGTGGTCTAGTTGGCCCCCAGGGACCCTCAGGATTCAAGGACAGTTAATCCCCCAACTTAAAACGCGCCACTGGGCGCGTTTGCACAGTGGTGAAGGGAGGGGGCGGGGCCTGAGGTGACATATGTGAAAACACGCCCTGTGGCGCGTTTCAAGTTGGGGAATTAATTCCTCTTTAATCATGAGGGACCCTGGGGGCCAACTAGCCCACCAGGTACCTCCAGTATGCGCCAGGGAGCTGTGTTGCAAAGAGGTGTTCAGAGGCCATGCCCCTTTTTTAACAACACTCTGCAACGCAGCTCTGTGGCGCTTATTGGAGGTACCTGGTGGGCTAGTTGGCCCCCAGGGGACTTCAGGATTGAAGAGGAATTAATTCCCCAACTTAAAATGCGCCACAGGGCGTGTTTGCACACATGTCCCCTCAAGCCCCGCCCCCTCCCTTCACCACTGTGCAAATGCACCCTGTGCCACATTTTAAGTTGGGGGATTAAGTCCCCTTGAATCCTGAGGGTCCCTGGGGTCCAACTAGCCCACCAGCTACCCCCATTAAGTGCCACAGAGCTGCGTTGCAGAGAGGTGTAAAAACGGGCATGGCCTCAGAACACCTCTCTGCAACGCAGCCCCCAGCACATACTGGAGGTTCCTGGTGGGCTAGTTGGCCGCCAGGGACCCCCAGTATTCAAGGGGAATTCGTTTCCCATCTGCAAACGCGCCAGGGGGCGCGTTTGCAGAGTGCTGAAAGGAGGGGGCGTGGCCTCCGGTGCGATGCTGGTCTTTTATTTTTTAAGAAGGGGGGCTGTGTGGCCCCCCTTCTTTTCCTAATATTCTTGGCCCTGGGGACCCCATCCCCCAGGGCCTGCCCCCAAATTTATTTTTTAATTCTGAAAATTGGGAAGCGGGCCGCGTGGCCCCCCCTCCCGAGGCCATAATCTGCCCTGGGGTCCCCATCCCCCGGGGCATGGCCATTTTTAAAAATCTTTTTCCTATTGGAGGGGGGCTGCCTTGTCCCCCCCTTTGGCCAGTTATGGCCCCAGGGACCCCATCCCCCGGGGCCGGCCTCTGTTTAAAAAAAAAAAGAATAATAAAAATTTGAGGATGGGGGCCGCATGGCCCCCCTCCCAGGCCACTAATAGCCACGGGGACCCCATCCCCCGGGCCTGGCCCTCTCCTTTGGAGACCGTGGAGTGGGGCCCCAATTCCCCCGCGGTACCACCGGCTCCCCGCGTCCTGCGGGAGCCGGCATTGCTTATCCACATGGAGAGCTGCTAAGATAGCAATTTGGTTAGCATTTTGAAAGAGAGAGCAGGTTTCCCTGCTCTCTCTTTCAAAATCCAAACCAAGTTTGCTATGGCAGGGCGGGAGCCGTGAGGCACCCCAGCACACTGCAGGAGCCAGCCCTGGGGGGTTGTGGTCCCCAGGGCCATCAAGGGCTCCAGGAGGGGGGCCGCGCAGCCCACCTCCCACCATTTCCAAAGCCCTGGGAGGTGGTGGTCCCCGGGGCTGAGGGGTCCATCACGGACCCCCTATTTCGAATATGTAGAGCCTTGGGGAGGTGGCGGTCCCCGGGGCGTGTGGGGGGGCTCGAACCCCCTCCACACAGGTTTTTGTATTTTTATTTTAAAAAGAAACAGAAGCCCCAGGGGGTGGCGATCCCGGGGCTGGGGGGGGGCAGTGAGCCCCCCGCATATTTGTTTATACAGCCCCGGGGGGTGGCAGTCCCCAGGGCTGGGGGGCCCCTCTGGGCCCCCCATTACATAAAACACATTGCCCCCGGGACTTGCCCCCCCGGGCTAATTAGCAACGAAGCACGGACTGCTGCGGAAAAGCGGTCAGTGACTGCACAGAGAGATGGAAGGCACTATACCCCTGTCTCCGGTTCAGCACAACTTGGACTGATGTGGCTGGGCGTCTGGGGGCGAAGGAGGAGAAATATTGCCAAACACTCGACTTGCATCTACATGCACACCAATCCAGATTTTGCAAGTTTTAATCTTCAGCGCTTATTGAAGCAATTTGTGGTCCGTTTGATGACAATGTGCCAAACAAGCCGCCATGGTGCATGTTGGGTGTTGCAGTTCACCGATGTGAGCTGTAGCCAATCATCACACAAAACACGGCCCTGCTGCCCTTCCACCAATGGGAATGAAGTAACCATTTCAAATCTGCTTGGGGAGCTACAGCCTGGTGTTAAGGCATTTGAAAAAGGTATACTCACCGAAACGCGTCATGCCAGGCAATTAAACAACCTCCTGAAACCCCCGTTGTGTCCCTCAGATTCCTTCCTGGTGAATTTATCTTGTTTTGTTATAGTTGCGCACTAGCCCCTGGTGCGCTAAGAGGTGACCCGTCTAATATATATATATATATATATATGTGTATATATATATATATATATATATATATATATATATATATATATATATATATATATATATATCTAAAACTCTAAAACAGATTTTCACCATTCAGCAAAGCAAAGAATGCACTCACTCGTTTACAGGAATCAGGGCGGGTTTATTGTTAGATGTTGGGCATGGCAACCATCTAACAATAAACCCGCCCTGATTCCTGTAAACGAGTGAGTGCATTCTTATCTTTGCTGAAAGGCGAAAATCTGTTTTATTTACACCGGCATGGCTCTGCCGGAAAGAAACGCACCGCCCCCACCAAAGAAGTGACAGCGCCAAACAAGTGGGCTACATTGTGGTAACATAGATATAGATATAGATATAGATATAGGTATATATATATATATATTCACTGAAAAAACCATAGGTTTCAGGGGTGTTATAGTTAGCTGGACTTTTCACTTGTACAAAACCATTGAAATTCCCCCGTTATAGTTAGTTCAGCTAACTATAACTCGCGCGCCCGCAATGCACTGCTGATGACGTCACATATTACATCACTCATGACATGGTCAGTGACATCACTCATGACATCACTGATGACATCTCAAATGACATCACTGATGACATCATCCAGTGAATGTGTGTTATTCTGAAAATTAAATATGTTTTATATATGTATATCTCAAGGTCGATGGAAGAATAAATGGGTATATAAGTGTCTAAATGGATGATTTGTTTTTGAAAAATTGATTGTGTAACTGACTGATTAAGTGTATCATAGTGAATACATGGCTTAGTGAGTAATGTTTAAATATGTAAATATCTGTATCAGTCTCTCATTTTGTGTATAAGTGGCTGCATGGGTTGGTGAGTAGCTACATGGGTGTCTATATAGGTTATTAGATGGTTTTTTGAGTATCAGTCTGAGTGTCTGCATGGTTCGGTGGGGGTATTACGTAGTGCATAGGTGCATGAATGAGTGACTCACTGTTTGTATGTGTTGAACACAGTATGTGTGCAGGACTGTATGGGTGGATGAGTGTGTGTATGGGTGTGTTAGTGAGTGAATGACTGTCTCAATAGTGTCTTTATGAGTAACTACATATGTTTTAAACTAGTATATGTGACTATTGGTGTATATATGTGAGTATATGTGAGAGTGAGAGATTGAAAGAGTTCCTGTATGAATAAGTATGTGTTTCTATAAGTGATTGTTTAAAAGACTAAGTATGTGTAAGTTTCCGTAGAAGTAAGTGTGGTGGTGTGTGTATAACTGTATATGCAAGTAAATGTATGTTTGATTCTTTATTAGCATGAGTGACTATGTGTGTGAGTAACTCTATGGATGAGTGGCATTGTGTAACAGGATGTATAGGTGTATGAGTACATATGATGAGTGAGTACATGTATGAGTGACTGTATTGGACTGTTGGTGAATGAGTGGATGTGTATGTGGATCTTAGAATTACTGAAGAGGTTGTTGTAACTGGTATTGGTATGTCCATTGTTTTGAAAATTTTAGTCTCTATTTTTGAATGTGTGTATCAAAGGTTATATTAGGGTGAGAGGAGGTCTGCCACTCTATCACAAGGATGATGTCATCAGTGATGTCATCAGTGATGTCATTTGAGATGTCATCAGTGATGTCATCAGTGATGTCACTGACCATGTCATGAGTGATGTAATATGTGACGTCATCAGCAGTGCATTGCGGGCGCGCGAGTTATAGTTAGCTGAACTAACTATAACGGGGGAATTTCAATGGTTTTGTACAAGTGAAAAGTCCAGCTAACTATAACACCCCTGAAACCTATGGTTTTTTCAGTGAATTTCTGAGGTTTTTTAAATGCTAATTCCTAACTATAACGTGCCTGAAACCTATGGTTTTTTCTGTTAATTTCAAAGGTTTTTTAAATGCTAATTTCTAACTATGCCTACAGAGATAGGACATGTGAAGAAAGAAGAAAAAATGCACAGAAAGAAACAAAAGAAGTGCAGAAAGAAGCAACAGAAGTCCTCAAATACGAAGATAAGTGCAGGAAGAAGGATAACGTGCAGAAAGAACAAAAAGAAGAGCAGAAAGAAGCCTTGTTGCAAAATCATCCTGTACCCTCAACTTTTTCAGACGGATACTGGTGGTAACTGAGTCTGACTAACCAGTCCTAGAGCCAGTGCTATGTTAAAAGACACTTAGAATACAGTGAAAACACCTACATACACTAGGGAACATTATGCGTTGGGGTCCCCCTGTGATTAGCCTTACCTCCTCTATAAGCCCCTAGTATATAATAGGGCATGGGGATTAAAACTACCTCTTAAAACAGGCCACAGGGCGTTTTTGCACACGTTAACTCAGGCCCCGTCCCCTCCTTTCACCATTGTGTAAACACACCCTGTGTCCGTTTTTAGTTGGGAGATTAAGTTCATTTGAGTCATGAGGGTCCCTAGGGTCCAACTAGCCCACTAGGTACCTCCAGTAAGTGCCACAGAGCTGCGTTGCAGAGAGGTGTAAAAAGTGGCACGGCCTGGATCACCTCTCTGCAATGCAGCTCAGTAGCGCTTACTGGAAGCACTTGGTGGGCTAGTTAGCCCCCAGGGGCCCTCAGTATTGAAGGGAAATTATATCCCCAATTTAAAACGTGCCATGGTGCGTGTTTGCACACGTCACCTCAGGCCCCGTCCCCTCCCTTCACCACTGTGTAAACGCGCCCTGTGGCTGTTCTAAGTTGAGAGATTAAGTCCCCTTGAATCCTAAGGGTCCCTAGGGTCACACTAGACCACTAGGTACCTCCAGTAAGCGCCACAGAGCTGCGTTGCAGAGAGGTGTAAAAAGGGGCTTGGCCTCAGAACACCTGTCTGCAGCGCAGCTCCCTGGCGCATACTGGAGATGCCTGTTGGGGGCGCGTTTGCAGAGTGCTGCATGGAGGGGGCATGGCCTCCGGCACGATGCCAGTCTTTTATTTATTTTATTTTTTTAAGAAGGGGGCTGTGTGGTTCCCCTTCTTATTCTAATTTATTGGCCCTGATGACCCCATCCCCCAGGGCCTGTCTCCTAATTATATTTTTTTGACCCCAATCCCCATGGCTGGCCACTGTTTTTTATTATTTTTAAAAAATATATATTTATAGACACACCTAGGACATGCTGGACAAACCGTACGTACCTATCACCATGACGATTTGCGTGATATTCATTAAAAGGCGACTATGCATGCAATTAATCCACGTGGAATGTATTTACACCACTAGTGAAGCTCTGACATGTCTGATGCTCTACCGTGCCTAATGCCGGTAGACACCCTTGTCGTTTATTTATACAAACATGGGTAGCTATTGACGGGCACATTTAATACACATGCACACCAAGCCATTCAAAGGGGATTCGACAAAAATTCGACCAAAACTATGCAATAAACCCCCCTCACAGTTAATAAAACACACATCCACTGCCGGATGTGTAATACTTTTTATTTTACTCTCTGGAAAGGGGACGAACATCACTTGCGAGTCACAGCGCGCTCCTGACAGAGCCCAATGCTGTGTTACACCCACCATTGCCTGCCGAGTGCCACACACCTCTGTATTGTATTCCACTAGCTAGTGCATATGCTATGACACTCTCTAGCCCATGTGCACTGTAACACCACCCCGTGAAAATGTCATGCCACACTTGTCTTCGCACGGGTTATATTGCCCCATCTAACGTGCCTTCCTCGATGCCTATGTTATAACGCACAGTGCTATGCCATACAAATTACAATTTGGGATCCATATCTTTGTCACAGTGCATATGCAACGTTACACTCCCCAGCACATATTTTATATTACAACTTTAGAGACTAGTTAGGTTACACAACACTGCCCTGTGCATATTACACTCCAAGGCGCATATCGCATAGCACGCGCTAGTGCCTGTGCTATCTCGCGCTCTCCAATGAATCTGTCATTGCGCACAATGTAATGCATATTATATTTCACGCCTGGTTCATCTTATATCACACTTTTTGGTGCATAGTTTATACCATACACTATATCTAGTTTTCATTTTCAATCGTGCTCTCAGGACTGTGTTCTATATAACACTGTGTTCACCTACCCTTTTCACGGGGATTACATTTTGCGATAGGGGGTGGAGGGTCAGGGGGTGTTTCTGCCAAGGGAGCCCGGAGTCACAGTCACAAACGTCCTCTTCTTCCTGAATAAAAGTGAGATTATGCTGCATACTTGTTCATATTTTAAGTAGTTCGCACAGACACACGTTTTAAAAATAATAAAGTTCCTAATGCCCGCCTTCTCTGAACAGATAGCTTGCTGCCCCACCCCCCTCCTCCCTATCCTCTGTTGTGTGAATCCATGGACTAGCCTCCTCCCTCCTGCCATGCATGGTCTGATGTGCTGCCACTGCCCTCAATTTAGCATGATGTACCAGTCCACTCCTCCTGCCCTCCATTGCCCAATTCTATGCCCCATCATTGACCTCCTGCTTAAACTCTGTGCTTAGCTTGCTGCCCCTATTCTCCTTCCCCCTGCCCTCCGATGTCTTTGTGCATGCCCCTGCTCCATCCTTTTTGCCCACCATGTCCCATGGACCTGCCACTCCTATCTACTCTGAGTGTTCTGTTGAGCTGCCACTCCCCTTCCACCTGCCTAGCATTGTCAGATGACTGTAACCTGTCCCTGCCACCTCCACCCTGCCTGTCCACATGCCATGCCTCTATCCTCTTCCTCCTGTCCTACATGGTCCATTGTACTGCCACACCCTTCTGCCCTCCCTGGTCTGTTGTGCTGCAACTGCTCCTCCTGCCTGCCCCGTGTGGTCTGTTGTGAGGCCCCTTCCCCTGAACTTTCTTGTCTGTGCACAGGTCCTGACCCTCCCTTCTATCCTCCATCGTCCTTTGTGCATGCCCCTGCACCCTCCTTCTTGCCCATCATAGCCATTGTGCTGCCACTGAACCCTCCCACTTGCCATGCATGGTCTTCTGTGCTGCCATGGCCCCTCCCACCTTCCCTGTGTGGTCAGTTAGCTGCCCCTGACCCCCTCCCACCTTCCCTCCATGGTCTGTGTGTATGCCATCACAGTCTCACTGTTGCTCTTCATGTTGTGTCTTGCTTCTAGTGCCCATCCTGCCTGACCTCCATGGCTATCTTGCTGCTCCTGCCCTGCCCCCTTTCCCCCAGCCCTCTGTTTACATGTGCAGACCCCTACTCCCTCCCTCCTGGCTTGTCTGTTCCATTGTAATGCCCCTGATCCGTCCCTCCTGCCCTTTATGGTCTGTTATGCTGCAGCCTTCTCTCCTGTCTGTCCATTATGGTCAGCTAGCTACCATTGCCTCTTGCCCCTCTGTTCTCTGTTGTCCATGTGCATGGTCCTGTCCCCTCCCTCTTGCTTTCTATGGATTGTTGTGCTGCACTCCCGTCCTGCATGCCCTGTGTGGTGTATTGTGCTGCTGCAAACCCTGATGCCTGCCCTGCAGGGTCAGTTTGGTGCACCTCTCCATGTCTCTCCTGTCCTCTGTTATCCAAGTCCATGTCCCTATCCCATTTCCTTCCATGATCCAATGTACCATACTTGCGAACATTTTGAACTTGGTAAGAGGGAGATTTTGAAAAAAAACTGGGGTATTGATTTTCCCCTTTGAGTTACATTGAAAAAGAGGATATTGTAGACAGGAGACAGATCAAATAAAGCCCATTTGTGCTTAAAAACATTGGACGTTTCCTGGCTGAATCGGGTCTGTTGGCATGTATGGTTGTACTACCATTGCCTCTTCCTTCTGCCCACAATGGTCTATTACATTGCCACAGCCTTGAAGGAGGGTAGATTTTGTATCACAGGGGGCCCCTGGCCCGTTCTGTCCACACCTGAAGTAGGAGACCCTTGTCCTTGCCTTGCCAGCCGCATTTGTAGGCCGTATTAAATTGACCAGCGGGTCCTGTGTGGCTATATAATTATCCTGAGACATCCTTACCACTCAGCCAGCATAAAACCCCTGTGTAGGCCCTTCTGTTCAATATGTAGGCCTCTTTGTTAAATTGACCATAGCTCTGCAATTTTAGTGTATAGCAGTCTGAAGGCAGGTCTGCAAGGCCTTCTGCTCCAAACTAGTAGCCCCCACCCTACCCGAGTGCTCCGTGCTCGGTATCAAAGTTCAACATCCCCCTGAAGCTGTCGATATACAGTAGGCTGCATCCTGGACTGGTACTTGCTTCCTGGGCAGGTTTCCCGCTTTTAAGGAAGTGGCAACCGCAGAGCGTCAAGTTAGGAGAACTGAGGAGATTTTATACATGAATATATTGAATTCCTGTACAATACCCATTATTTTCTGCTTGCTCTATGGAACTTACGATAAGCGATTGGCCTGAGAGACTGACCTTTTCACCCAGTCCATTGTCAGCATTAAGTGGGTAAATGACGAAATGTCTGGTAAAATCTGCAGACGAAGCTTTTGGGTAGCATACGTAGGTAGATGTAGCGTGCAGAGGAGCCCACAAAATGATATAAAAAGGGAGCACCCACAGATATCGACGGACAACCTCGCCGTCTGTATGTAGGTTAACAGGCTGTGCAGGTTTTCCCCAAGAACTGGTAGCTCTTGTCTTCCTTTGCTTAAAATGTCTTGCTCTGCTTTGCTTGAAGTATCTTATTCTATTTTACCTATATGAAATGTCATGTTATGTTTAACCATTGTTCTCTTTACTTTTGCATTTAAAAGATGTTGTATTGTAATTGCAGGAATGCTTGCTCTAAGAGTAAATGTGAGTGTCCCTAGGTAACATTTTCCTTGGTGTAACTTGTTTCTCATGATGCATTTATAGATGTGTTTTCTCTCTCTCTCTGTCAGTCCATTAATTGAGATACAGAGAATATCATGACAGCTGTATGATTATCTGGATTCTGTGTTTTGTACTTTATGTCTCTATTCTGCGGTTTCTTTGAAGTTGCATCTTCTCATTAAACTGCCATCGTATTCTGCCTCCAATTCCATGTCTCATATGTCTGTTTTCTTCATTTTTGGAGCAAGCATTCCTAGGCACCCCGGCTCAAATTAAGGTGCCCCTTTTGTCCCTGACTCACTCTCCTGCTCAGTTCTGTGGTGGCTCCCGGGGCTCTGGGGACCGCCCCTAGCTTCCTTGACCCGTAATAGATCTTCCCTCCAACAGCCTCTCTTGCAAGTCCTGTATTGTTGGTTTGTTGCCCCTGCCCCCCTTTCCACTGCCCTCCATAGTCTGTTGTGCTTCCACGGCCCTTCCTGCCTGCTCAGTGTGGTTAAATTGTTGCCTTTGCACCCTCCTACCTGCCTTCAATTTTCAGAGTCCGTGCCCCTGGCCTCTGCCTCTCAACAGTATCCTAATGAACAACTAGATTGCTAACATTCTATATTTATTACAAAAGTGTGGAACGCCTGACATCATCTTGATGTAATCAAAACTGTAATACCTAGAGCATTCCTTTAGAAATTACATATATGAGAGGGTCTTATTGGCATCAAAATTATGGTTAGTGCTCTAAAAGACTAAAATAAGGACATATTTTCTGAGTTTTCAAATAGCGACAAAGCACTTTTAAATTATTTGTTATCTTTATGTTTTTTTATCTAGTTGACAACTTGATTAAATGTTGCACTTAGGGGAGAGGATGTGGTGTTACTTCCAGAACTGCAGACTTTGCAACTGGGGAACCAGGTTGAAGTTTCTGCTTCAGCTCGACATTCTGTGATTCTGGTCAAATCACTTAGTCTCCCCATGTCTACAACCAAAATGAATTTGTTCTTGTGTGATGTAACCAATGCTCATGTAAAGCACTCCAATACCTGACAAGTCTGCACTATATAACACTGCAAAAACACAAAATAATAAGTGTTTTGCACACTTCTGTCATTGGGCTATATTTGGGCTATATCTGGGTGATTTTGGGCTACATTTGGGCTCTTTTGTCTCCGGTGGCCATCTTGGGAGATTTATTTGTTATGAAGTTTCCTAATTTCCTCATGTACTGCAGTCTCCTCAGTCGGAAATGCTTTCAGTTTTTTACTTTGATTCCATCATGAAGGTATTCAGATATGTCACACATTTGCCATGAATTCTGAATGTTAGCACTCTAGTTGCTCATTAGATCACTGTAGTAAAACTACTGTTCACCATGGAAGTCTGCTCCTGGTATTAAAAGTGCATGTTTCAGTCTGCATGTCAGAATTTTTTAATGAAATAGAAGAGGATTTGAGAAGTCACTCAAAATGTGCCCTCATTTTCTTTCTTCAGCATTAATCATAATTTCTATGGCATAATGAACCCCCTCATTGTGTTCCTTTTTAAATTAAATGTTTTAAGTGTTACCAGTTTATTCCAATCAAGATGGCTTCAGGTGTGCCATACTTTTGTCATAATGAAGACAGTAAGTGCTCTAGTTGTTTTTAAGAACATTCTTGGACATTCTGCCATTGGGCTATACTTGGGCTACATCTGGGTGATATTTGGGCTACATTTGGGCTCTTTTGTCTCTGGTGGCCATCTTGGGAGACTTATTTGTTATGAAGTTTCCTAATTTCCTCATTTACTGCAGTCTCCTCAGTAGGAAATACTTTCAGTTTTTTACTTTGATTCCATCAAGAAGGCATTCAAATGTGTCACACATTTGCCATAAAATCAGAATGTTAGCACTCTTTTTGCTCATTAGATCACTGTAGTAAAGCTACTGCTCACCAGGGAAAACTGCTGCTGGTATTGAAAGTGCATGTTTCAGTCTGCATGTCAGGATTTGAGAAGTCACTCAAAATGTGCCCTAAGTTTTCTTTCTGCAGCACTAATCATACTTTTTATGGAAAAATGAACCCCCTCATTTTGTTCCTTTTTAAATTAAATCTTTTAAGAGTTACCACTTTAATCCAAGCAAGATGGCTTCAGGTGTGCCATACATTTATCATAAGTAGGACGGTTAGCGCTCTAGTAGTTCTTTGGAACACTCTGGAAAGCTGCAGTAGAACACAAAGGAATCAACTGACAGTCTCTGCCCTTGTTGGATGTACATGTTTTACTGAGAATGTCAGACTTCATTCTCACATGACTGAGAAAGATAATGTGAATTTACAGAAAATAAGCTCTCAGTTTAGCTTATAGATCACCTTCCAAACCTCTGTGGTAAAAGCATGAGAAAATATTTTTCTCTCAATCATGATATCCCAGCAGAAGGCTTTTTCACATGGTGAAATCACCTTAGAACATACCACAATTCCTAAAATGAGTATGGTACCATCAACAAATGATTTATAAAGTAACTAAAGTCTTAAAATCTTCTATTAACTGCAATGCTTTTTAATGAGGTGCTATCATGTATATTGGTCCCAAGATGGCTGCCAACACTTCTTGGATGAAGTGCTGACAGCCAATCAGATCTCAGGATGAGATGTGTGGTTAGGCTCCGCCCACATATATATATTGATTTAAATGCTATTTTCTCAGGAACTACTGAACAGATTTACACCAGACCTACAAAAGGCACTTCCTTGACCTGAGGACTACCTCTCTGCCAAATTTCAAGTAACTCTGTTCAGCCGTTCGGGCTGTAGCTGTGTCTAAAGGTCCTATGGAAAAATGCATGGGAAAAACGTGTTTTGGGACCCCCCTTTTTTCTCAGCCCCCGCTTGAGGAATCCCCCCGAGACTTTCAGGGTAGGAGCGGAGCGTAGCGCCCCACCTATTTTGAAAATTTCGCGAGGATTCATCGACCGGCGCCAAAGTTATTCCAAATAGAATGTTGCGGATTTCCTATGGAAACAGGGTCCTAACTATAACTATCTACTGGCGACCGCCAGTAGATAATATATATATATATATATATATATATATATATATTTTCACCGAAAAAACCATAGGTTAAGGCCTGATATAGTTAATAATAATAATAATAATAATACAGAATTTTATTGAGCGCGAACAGCTACCTCGCATGGAGGTGTCCCGGCGCTGGACACAGGCAGAAAAGACAAACCGGAATTCAAGTCATTAACAAGGTTGAGTAAAAAGCCAGGTCTTCAACAAATCCTTAAAACGGGGTTCAGAAGGAGCCTGCTGAAGCTCAGGGGGTAGTGAATTCCATAACATCGTTACATTTAGGAATTAGCATTTAAAAAAACCTTAGAAATTCACAGAAAAAACCATAGGTTTAGGGGTGTTATAGTTAGCTAGACATTTCACTCGTACAAAACCATTCAAATTCCTCCGATATAGTTAGTTGCACTAACTATATCTCGCGCGCCCGCAATTCACTGCTGATGATGTCACATATTACATCATTCATGACATGGTCAGTGACATCACTGATGACATCTCAAATGACATCACTGATGACATCACTGATGACATTATCCAGTGAATGCGGTTTGGTTCGTTATTTAAATATGTATTATATATACAGCAATTTGCATTGAAGAATGAGTGGATATATACATATAAATATCTGGATGGAGGATTTAGTAGCAGTGTGATTGACTGTTTACTTGACTAATTTATAGTGTCTCACTAAATATATTGGATAGTGACTAAACTGTGTGAATATCTGTATCACTTTGTCAGTTGTTGCGTAAACTGCTCCTGCAGTTGGTTACTAGCTATGTGAAGTCTATATTAGTTATTGATTAGTTAACTGAGTATTTGTATGGGAGAGTGAATGTGTGTGTGGTTCGGTGGGGGGTGTGTGACTGCCCAAAGATGTGTGAATAGTTGATTCAGTAGGTATATGAAGTTAAAACTACATGTTATAACAGTTGTTTGGGTGAGTGAATAGCTTTATGGGTGTGGTGATGAGCCAATATATGTCTCAATGATACATGTCCAACAAACTAGAAAAATAAAAGCCAGTGTATGTGTCAGTTGTTGTATATAAATAAGTATACATAAGACTCAGTGATTGTATGAGTGACTGTATGGATAACTGTATACTTGTAATAGTGATTTTATAACACACTAAGTATGAGTTACTATCTATATGAAAAGATGAAGTGCTGTTTGTATAAGTGTGTAGCTAAGTAAATGTAAGTATGATCCATTGTTTGCATAAGTGAGTAGGATGACTTCATAAGTGATTAGGATGTGTGCTGGTGTGTAATGTCGATATAGGTGTATTAGTCTATTTCATAGTGTTTTATGGATCATTGACAGCATGTATGAGTGAATCTATAGGTAAGTGATTAGATGTGTGTATAGATCTAGAAATCACTGAGTGGGTGTTTAGAAACTTGTATTGGTGTGTCAATGGATTCAAATATGGCACTTTGTATTTTACAGTGAGTGATGAAAGGTTATACTAGTGTATGATGAGGTGTATCTGATTGTCACGTGGATGATGTTATCAGTGATATCATTTGAGATGTCATCAGTGATGTCACTGACCATGTCATGAATGATGTAATATGTGACATCATCAGCAGTGGATTGCAGGCGCGCGAGATATAGTTAGTACAACTAACTATATCGGACGAATTTGAATGGTTTTGTACGAGTGAAATGTCCAGCTAACTATAACATCCCTAAAACCTATGTTTTTTTCAGTGAATTTCTAAGGTTTTTTAAATGCTAATTCCTAATTATATCAGGCCTTAACCTATGGTTTGTTCAGTGAATTTCAAAGGTTTTTTAAATACTAATTCCTAACTATATTAGTCCTGAAACCTATGTTTTTTCAGTGAATTATAAAGGTTTTGTAAATGACAATTTTTAAATGTATTAATTGTTATATTTATTTTTTTGATGCTGATTTACTACATTTTTTAAACTATTTATTTTTAGATATTTTATTTTTTTAATTACATTATAATTACATTATACATTACATTACATAATATACTTTCTCAGAATGAATTACTTTAGTTTAAATACTTTGCAAATAGGCAATAGACTTTTAAGTACAGTAGTTACAGTTGTTGCAATGGGGAACACAATTTCAAACACAATGCAACATTGAGCTCAATGTGAATTTCTAGTTAAATGCAATTAGTTACTTTATGGATTACTTTTCTAACCACAGGACTGGATCCTAGATTCAGTCCTTGGACATCTCCTATAAACTGTTGAGTAAAAGCGTTTTGGTTACAGTAGTGATTTTTAAGGAAAATTATAGTATTTTAAAAGTTGACAAACATTTTTTCACATAGAATCACCAATGTTATCCTATGGCAGAAAATTCACTTAGCAGGTAAGTAGTGTTATTGTTACTTTTCCTTACTCAGTGGTGGATCCTGGATCCAGCACTGGTGCATCTCCTGTAAACAGTTGAAAGAATGTGTTTAAGTCATACCGGCGCTTTTTTAGGAATATTTTTAGTTTGTGAAAATAGACACTTAGAAACTTTTCTGCTGAAAACCACACAATGGATTCCTATGGAAGGAAATACAAGTTACTGGTAAGTACGGTTAGAATTACTTTTCAGGGTCAGTACTGGGCTAAAAGATGCAGCACTGGGTTCTTTCCTGATAACAGGTGAGTAAATCGTAATTCGTTGTTCGGATGATTTTAGGTGAATATTTAAAAGTTCCAAAACTCCACACTTAGAAGAATTTCCAAGTGAAACCAGTCAAGATTAGCCTATGGAAGGAAATTCAAGTTATTGGTAAGTACGGTTAGAATTACTTTTCAGGATCAGTACTGGGCTCAAAAATGCAGCACTGAGGTCTCTCCTGATAACAGGTGAGTAAATCAGAATTCGCAGTTCTGCTGATTGTATAGGAATATTTGAAAGTTCCAAAACTCCACACTTAGAAGAATTTCCAAGTGAAACCAGTCAATGTTACCCTATGGAAGGAAATTCACTTAGCAGGTAAGTAGTGTTACCTCTACTTTTCCTTACTCAGTGGTGGATCCTGGATCCAGCTCTGGTGCATCTCCTGTAAACAGTTGAAAGAATGCGTTGAAAGAAGGCGATTTTTAGGAATATTTTTAGTTTGTGAAAATAGACAGAAACTTTTCAGGTGAAAACCAGACAATGGATTCCTATGGAAGGAAATACAAGTTACTGGTAAGTACGGTTAGAATTACTTTACAGGGTCAGTGCTGGGCTAAAAGATGCAGCACTGGGTTCTTTCCTGATAACAGGTGAGTAAATTCGAATTCGTTGTTCGGATGATTTTAGGTGAATATTTAAAAGTTCCAAAACTCCACACTTAGAAGAATTTCCAAGTGAAACCAGTCAATGTTAGCCTATGGAAGGAAATTCAAGTTACTGGTAAGTATGGTTAGAATTACTTTTCAGGATCAGTACTGGGCTCAAAGATGCAGCACTGAGGTCTCTCCTGATAACAGGTGAGTAAATCGGCATTCGTAGTACATCCAGTAAGCGCCACAGAGCTGCGTAGCAGAGAGATGTAAAAAGGGGCACGGACTGCACCACCTCTCTGCAACACAGCGCAGTGGCGCTTCCTGGAAGCACCTCATTGGCTACTTGGCCCCCATGGTCCCTCAGGTTTGAAGTGGAATTTTTTCCCCAACTTAAAACGTGCCATAGGGCGTGTTTGCACACATGACGTCAGGCCCCGTCCCCTCCCTTCACCACTGTGTAAATGCGGCCTGTCACCGTTCTAAGTTGAGAGGTTAAGTCCCCTTCAATCCTAAGGGTCCCTAGGGTCAAACTAGCCCACTAGATACCTCCAGTAAGCGCCAAAGAGCTGCGTTGCAGAGAGGTGTAAAAATGGGCGTGGGCCCTGTTGGGCTATTCAGCCCTCAGGGACCCTCAGTATTGAAAGAGAATTAATTCCCCAACTTAAAATGCGCCACGGTGCGTGTTTACACAGTGGTGAAGGAAGGGGGCGTGGCCTGAGGTGACATGGCTGCAAACACGCCCTGTGGCGCGTTTTAAGTTTGAGAATTAATTTCTCCTCAATTCTGTTGGTCCCTGGGGGCCAACTAGCCCACCAGGTACCTCCAGTATGCGCCAGGAGGCTGCGTTGCAGAGAGATGTTCAGAGGCCACGCCCCTTTTTACAAAACTCTGCAACGCAGCTCCGTGGCGCTTACTGGAGGTACCTGGTGGGCTAGTTGGCCCCCAGGGACCCTCAGAATTGACAAGGAATTAATTCCCCAACTTAAACCGTGCCACAGGGTGTGTTTGCACACATGTGAACTCACCTCCCTTCACCACTGTGCAAACGCGCCCGTGGTGCGTTTTAAGTTGGGGGATTAACTCCCCTTGAATACTGAGGGTCCCTGGAGTCCAACTAGCCCACCAGCTACCTCCACTAAGCGCCACAGAGCTTCGTTGCAGAGAGGTGTAAAAAGGGGCGTGGCCTCAGAACACCTCTCTGCAATGCAGCCCCCTGGCGCATACTGGAGGTTCCTGGTGGGCTAGTTGGCCCCCAGGGACCCCCAGTATTCAAGGGGAATTCGTTTTCCATCTGCAAACACGCCAGGGGGCGTGTTTAAAGAGTGCAGCAAAGAGAAGGCGTGGCCTCCGGCGTGATGCCGGTATTTCTTTTTTCTTTTTTTAAGAAGGGGTGCTGCATAGCCCCCCTTCTTTTTCTCATTTTTGGGCCCTGGGGACCCCATCCCCCAGGGCCTGCCCCTAATTTTTTTTTACAAAAAATTAAAAATTGGGAAGGGGGCTGCGTAGCCCCCCTCCCGAGGCCTTAATCAGCCCCAGGGACCCCATCCCCCGGGGCATGTTCCTTTTTTTTATATTATATTTTAGGAGGGGGGCTGCCTTGCCCCCCTCCTTATGGCCCCGGGGACCCCATCCCCCGGGGCCAGCCTTTGTTTCATTTTATTTTTTTATAATTTGAGGAGGGGGCCGCGTGGACCCCCTCCTGGGCCACTAATAGCCCCGGGGACCCCATCCCCCGGGGCTGGCCCTCTCTGTTGGGGACTGTGGGGGGTCCCCAATCCCCCCACGGCCCCGCCGGCTCCCCGCCTCCTGCAGGAGCCGGCAGTGCTTTTCCACACGAGGAGCAGCTAACATGCTGCTCCCCCTGTGGAAAAGCAATCTGTTTTACTATTTGGAAGAGAGAGTAGGTTTCCCTGCTCTCTCTTCCAAATAGCAAAGCAGTTTGCTATGGCAGGGTGGGAGACCTAGCAAACTACAGTGTCCCGGGGTGGACACCCCAGGACACTGCAGGAGCCGGCCCTGGGGGGTGGCGGTCCCCAGGGCCCTCGAGGGATCCAGGAGGGGGGCCACGCGGCCCCCCTCCAACCTTCTTCAAGACCCGGGGGTGGTGGTCCCCGGGGCTGGGGGATCCATCACGGACCCCCCAATTTACATATATAGAGCCCCGGGGAGGTGGCGGTCCCCGGGGCGTGTCGGGGGGGGTTCAATCCCCCCACGCAGGTTTTTTTTTTTTTAATTTACAAAAATTAAGCCCTGGGGGTGGCGGTCCCCGGGGCTGCGGGGGGCCGTGAGCCCCGCGCATACATTAACAAAAAGCCCCAGGGGTGGCGGTCCCCGGGGCTGGGGGGCCCCTTTGGGCACCCCATAACAATTAAAACATTGCCCCTGGGATTTGGCACACCCGGGGGCTAAATAGCAACAAAGCGCGTTTTTTAAAAAAAAATTCAGCCGAAATTCGCGCTGGCTGCACGAATTTGCTGATTTGTTTTTTAAAAAAATGCTTTTTTGGGCCCTGGGGGTCCTTGTGGGACCCCCTGAGCAGGCCTAGGGGGTCAGGGTGTTTCTACCCTGCCCCCTTTTCGCATTTTGCACGTTTGTTTCTTAGGTTTCTTGTGCCTCGGTTCTACCGAGGCACAAGATGGCTGTCAACACTTCCTGATTTGGAGAGCCAATTAGAATACAGCTCGTGCACGGCAGAGTGCGCTTAGGCTGCGCTTAGGGTACGCGGACCCTCCGAGGCCATAGATATATATGGACGTTCAAATGTCATTTTCTCAGGAACTACGGAACGGATTTACACCATTTAAGCAAAAGGCACGAGTTTGAACTAAGGACTACCTCTTTGCCAAATTTGTTGTAATTCCGTTCAGCAGTACAGCCTGTAGCTGCGGCTAAAGGTCCTATGGGAAATTGCATGGGGAATACACGTTTTGGGACCCCCCTTTTTTCTCTGCCCCCGCTTGACGAATCACCGTGAAACTTTCAGGATAGGAGCGGACTGGAGCTGGCCAAAAGTTTAGAAAATTTCGCAAAGATTCGTCAAATGGCGCCAAAGTTATTCCAAAAAGAATGTTGCGGATTTCCTATGGAAAATAGGTCCAAACTAGATCTACCTACTGGCGACCGCCAGTAGGTAATATACATACACAGATATATATATATCACACATACACACACACACACACACACACACACCTACACACACACATACACACACATACGCATGCGCTGTCCACTACACAAACACCACTACACTACCCTAAACCCTAAAACACCACCCCCTGCACAACCCGCTGCACTGACCTAAACCCTACAACTCCACCCCATGCATGACCCCCAAACCTGCCCAAACACCACTGCACTGCCCTAAACCCTAAAACTCCACCCCCAGCACGACCCTCCAACCAGCCCGAACACTACTGCACTGTCCTAAACCCTAAAACTCCACCCCCTGCACAACCCCCTACACTGCCCGAACACCACTGCACTGCCCTAAACCCTACAACACTACCCCCAGCACGACCACTACACTGCCCGAACACCACTGCAGTGCCCTAAACCCTAAAACACCACCCCCTGCACGACCCCCTACACTGCCCGAACACCAGTGCACTGCCCTAAGCCCTAAAACACCACCCCCAGCACGACCCCCTACACTAACCGAACACCACTGCACTAATCGATAAAACACCACTCCAGCGTGACCCCCTACACTACCCAAAAACCACTGCACTGCCCTAAACCCTAAAACACTACCCCCAGCATGACGCCCTACACTGCCCGAACACCACTGCACTGCCCTAAACCCTAAAACACTACCCCCTGCTCGACCCCCTACACTGCCCGAACACCACTGCACTGCCCTAAACCCTAAAACACCACCCCCCTGCACGACCCCCTACACTGCCCGAACACCACTGCACTGCCCTAAACCCTAAAACATCACCTCCTGCACGACCCCCTACACTGCCCGACCACCACTGCACTGCCCTAAGCCCTAAAACACCAACCCCAGCATGACCCCCTACACTAACCGAACACCACTGCACTGCCCTAATCCCTAAAACACCACTCCAGCACGACCCCCTACACTACGCAAAAACTAATGCACTGCCCTAAACCCTAAAACACTACCCCAGCACGACGCCCTACCCTGCCCGAACACCACTGCACTGCCCTAAACCCTAATACACCACCCCCTGCACGACCCACTACACTGCCCGAACACCACTGCACTGCCTTAAACCCTAAAAACACCACCCCCTGCACGACCTCCTATACTACCCAAACACCACTGCTCTGCCCTAAACCCTAAAACACCACACCCAGCACGACCCCTACACTGCCCGAACACCACTGCTCTGCCCTAAACCCTAAAACACCATCCCCAGCACGACCCCCTACACTACCCGAACACCAATGCACTGCCCTAGATCCTACCTCCCACGACCCCCTACACTACCCGAACACCACTGCACTGCCCTAAACCCTAAAACAGCACCCCCAGCACGACCCCCTACACTACCCGAACACCACTACACTGCCCTAAACCCTAAAACACTACTCCAGCATGACCCCTTACACTACCCAAAGACCACTGCACTGCCCTAAACCCTAAAACTCGACCCCCAGCACGACCCCTACACTACCCAAAGACCACTGCACTACCCTAAACCCTAAAACACGACCCCAGCACAACCCCTACACTACACAAACACCACTGCACTACCCTAAACCCTAAAACACACCCCCCTACACTACACAAACACCACTGCACTACCCTAAACCACTTCTCCCTCCACTACACAAACACCACTGCACTAACCTAAACCCTAAAACCCTACCCCCTGCATGACGCCCTACACTACCCAAACACCACTGCACTACCCTAAACCCTAAAACACTACACCCAGCAGTACCCCCTACACTACCCAAACACCACTGCACTACCCTAAACCCTAAAACACTACCCCCAGCAGTACGCCTACACTACCCAAACACCACTGCACTACCCTAAATCTTAAAACACTACCCCCAGCAGTACCCCCTACACTACCCAAACACCACTGCACTACCCTAAACCCTAAAACATTCCCCCCAGCACCACTCCCTACACTACCAAAACACCACTGCACTACACTAAACCCTAAAACACTACCCCCAGCACGACCACCTACACTACCGGAACACCACTGCACTACCCTAAACTCTAAAACACTACCCCAGCACGACCCCAAACACTACCCAAACACCACTGCACTACCCTAAACCCTACATCTACCCCAGCATGACCCCCTACACTACCCGAACACCACTGCACTACCCTAAACCCTAAAACACTACCCTCAGCACGCCCCCCTACACTACCCAAACACCACTGCACTACCCTAAATCTACCCCCAGCACGACCCCCTACACTACCCAAACACCACTGCACTACTCTAAACCCTAAAACACTACCCCCAGCACGACCCCCTCCACTACCCGCACACCACTGTACTACCCTAAACCCTAAAAGACTACCCCCAGCACGACCCCCTACACTACCCTAACACCACTGCACTACCCTAAACCCTAAAACACTACCGACAGCACGACCCCCTACACTACCAAAACACAACTGCACTACCCTAAACCCTAAAACACTACCCCCAGCACAACCCCCTACACTACCCAAACACCACTGCTCTGCCATAAACCCTAAAAAACAACTCCCAGCATGACCCACTACACTAGATAACCAATTAAGAGAGGGGGACCCCAAAAACACAATAAGGAACCGGTCTACACAGGGTAAATAGCAATAACTGAAGAAAAAAACCAAAACCGGTTCAATAGATATATATAAGGGCCTAATAATTAGGTACCTGTTAAGCTGCAAGGCTAAACTGGAAAAGAATGGACAGATTGGAATACATAAAACACCCAACAAAAGTTATGGATATAAAAAGATATCTTTTATATTTGTTTTATTTTTTTGTTGAATTTTTAATTTCAATTTTTTTTTTCTTCAGATACCCCTACACTAGATAAACACCACTGCACTGCCCTAAACCCTAAAACACTACCCCCAGCACGACCCCCTACACTACTCAAAACACCAATGCACTACCGTAAACCCTAAAACACTCCCCAGCACGACCCACTACACTACACAAACACCAATGCACTACCCTAAACCCTAAAACACTACCCCTACACTACCCAAAGACCACTGCATTACCCTAAACCCTAAAACACTACCCCCCACACGACCCCATACACTACCCAAACACCACTGCACTACCCTAAACCCTAAAACACTACCCCCCACAAGACCCCCTACACTACCCAAACACCACTGCACTACCCTAAACCCTAAAACACTACCCCACACACGACCCCCTACACTACCCAAAGACCACTACACTACCCTAAACCCTAAAACACAACCCCCTACACTACACAAACACCACTGCACTACCCTAGACCCTAAAACACTTCCCCCAGCATGACCCCTACACTACACAAACACCACTGCACTACCACTGCACTACCCTAAACCCTAAAACACTACCCCATACACTACAAAAACACAGCTGCACTACCCTAAACCCTAAAACACTACCCCCAGCACTACCCCCTACACTACCCAAACACCACTGCACTACCATAAACCCTAAAAGACTACCCCAGCAGTACCTCTCACACTACTCAAACACCACTGCACTACCCTAAACCCTAAAAAACCACCCCCAGCAGTACTTCTCACACTACTTAAACACCACTGCGCTACCCTAAAACACTACCCCCGCAGTACTCTGTGACTCTGGGCAATAGCTTGCTTAATCTCCACAATGGCCCCTCGCGGCGGGATGCCTGGCTTTCACCTTGTGGATGCCCTGCTGGGTTATCTCACAGGGGAATACCAGGATGGGTTCCCTAAGCAAGCGCTTAGAGACCGGTTGGTGATTTGCGCTATATAAATATCTGTACATTTACATTTACATTTACATTTACCCCCTACACTACCCAAACACCACTGCCCTAAACCCTAAAACACTCCCCCAGCACGACTCCCTACACTACCCAAACACCACTGCACTGCCCCAAACCCTAAAACACAACCCCCAGCACCACCCATACACTACACAAATACCACTGCACTGCCCTAAACCCTAAAACACTACCCCCAGCATGACCCCCTACACTACCCTAACACCACTGCACTACCTTAAACCCTAAAACACTACCGACAGCACGACCCCTACACTACCAAAACACCACTGCACTACCCTAAACCCTAAAACACTACCCCCAGCACAACCCCCCTACACTGCCCAAAAAACACTGCTCTGCCCTAATCCCTAGAAAACTACTCCCAGCATAAACCCTATACTACAGAAACACCACTGCACTGCCCTAAACCCTAAAACACTACCCCCAGCACTACCCCTACACTACTCAAACACCAATGCACTAACGTAAACCCTAAAACACTCCCCAGCACGACCCACTAAACTACACAAACACCAATGCACTACCCTAAACCCTAAAACACTACCCCAGCACGACACCCTACACTACCCAAACACCACTGCACTACCCTAAACCCTAAAACATTACCCGCAGCACGACCCCCTACACTACCCAAACACCACTGCACTACCCTAAACCCTAAAACACTACCCCCCACAAGACCCCCTACACTACCCAAACACCGCTGCACTACCCTAAACCCTAAAACACTACCCCAAGCACGACCCCCTACACTACCCAAACACCACTGCACTACCCTAAACCCTAAAACACTACCCCCCACACGACCCCCTACACTACACAAACACCACTGCACTACCCTAGACCCTAAAACACTACCCCCAGCATGACCCCTACACTACACAAACACCACTTCACTACCCTAAACCATAAAAGACTAACCCCTACACTACGCAAACACCACTGCACTACCACTGCACTACCCTAAACCACTACCCCCTACACTACAAAAACACCACTGCACTACCCTAAACCCTAAAACACTACCCCCAGCACTACCCCCTACACTACCCAAACACCACTGCACTACCCTAAACCCTAAAAGACTACCCCCAGCAGTACTTCTCACACTACTCAAACACCACTGTGCTACCCTAAACCCTAAAACACTACCCCCGCAGTACCCCCTACACTACCCAAACACCACTGCCCTAAACCCTAAAACACTCCCCCAGCACGACTCCCTACACTACCCAAACACCACTGCACTACCCCAAACCCTAAAACACAACCCCCAGCACCACCCATACACCACACAAATACCACTGCACTGCCCTAAATCCTAAAACACTACCCCCCAGCATGACCCCCTACACTACCCTAACACCACTGCACTACCCTAAACCCTAAAACACTACCGACAGCACGACCCCTACACTACCAAAACACCACTGCACTACCCTATACCCTAAAACACTACCCCCAGCACAACCCCCCCTACACTACCCAAAAACCACTGCTCTACCCTAATCCCTAGAAAACTACTCCCAGCATAAACCCTATACTACAGAAACACCACTGCACTGCCCTAAACCCTAAAACACTACCCCCAGCACGACCCCCTACACTAGATAAACACCACTGCACTGCCCTAAACCCTAAAACACTACCCCCAGCACGACCCCCTACAGTACTCAAACACCAATGCACTACCTTAAACCCTAAAAAACTCCCCCAGCACGACCCTCTACACTACACAAACACCAATGCACTACCCTAAACCCTAAAACACTACCCCCAGCAGGACACCCTACACTACCCAAACACCACTGCGCTACCCTAAACCCTAAAACATTACCCGCAGCACTACCCCTACACTACCCAAACACCACTGCACTACCCCAAACCCAAAAACACTATCCCCAGCATGACCCCCTACACTACCCAAAGACCACTGCACCACCCTAAACCCTAAAACACTGCCCCCCACACGACCCCCTACACAACCCTAACAGCACTGCACTACCCTAAACCCTAAACACTACCCCCCACATGACCCCCTACACTATCCAAACACCACTGCACTACCATAAACCCTAAAACACTATCCCCAGCATGACCCCCTACACTACCCAAAGACCACTGCACCACCCTAAACCCTAAAACACTGCCCCCCACACGACCCCCTACACAACCCTAACAGCACTGCACTACCCTAAACCCTAAACACTACCCCCCACATGACCCCCTACACTATCCAAACACCACTGCACTACCATAAACCCTAAAACACTACCCCAGCACGATCCCCTACACTACCCAAAGACCACTGCACTACCCTAAACCCTAAGACACTACCCTAAACACGACCCCCTACACTACACAAACGCCACTGCACTACCCTAAACCCTAAAAGTCTACCCCAGCAGTACCTCTCACACTACTCAAACACCACTGCACTACCCTAAACCCTAAAACACTACCCCCCGCAGTACCCCCTACACTACACAAACACCACTGCACTACCCTAAACCCTAAAACACTCCCCCAGCACTACTGCCTACACTACCCAAACACCACTGCACTACCCCAAACCCTAAATCTACCCCCAGCATGACCCCCTACACTACCCAAATACCACTGCACTACTCTAAACCCTAAATCTACCCTCAGCACGACCCCCTACAATACCCAAACACCACTGCACTACCCTAAACCCTAAAATTACCCTCAGCACGACCCCCTACACTGCCCAAACACCACTGCACTACCCTAAACCCTAAAACACTATCCCAGCACGACCCCCTACACTAACCAAACACCACTGCACTACCCTAAACCCTAAGACACTACCCCCAGCATGACCCCCTACACTACCCAAACACCACTGCACTACCCTAAACCCTAAAAGACTACCCCAGCAGTACCTCTCACACTACTCAAACACCACTGCACTACCCTAAACCCTAAAACACTACCCCCGCAGTACCCCCTACACCACACAAACACCACTGCACTACCCTAAATCCTAAATCTACCCCCAGCACGACCCCCTACACTACCCAAACACCACTGCACTACTCTAAACCCTAAATCTACCCTCAGCACGACCCCCTACAATACCCAAACATCACTGCACTACCCTAAACCCTAAATCAACCCCCAGCACGACTCCCTACACTACCCAAACACCACTGCACTACTCTAAACCCTAAATCTACCCTCATCACGACCCCCTACACTACCCAAACACCACTGCACTACCCTAAACCCTACATTTACCCTCAGCACGACCCCCTACACTGCCCAAACACCACTGCACTACCCTAAACCCTAAAACACTACCCGAGCTCGATCCCCCAACACTACCCAAACACCACTGCACTACCCTAAACCCTAAGACACTACCCCCAGCATGACCCCCTACACTACCCAAACACCACTACACTACCCTAAACCCTAAAACACTCCCCCAGCACGTCTCCCTACACTACCCAAACACCACTGCACTACCCTAACCCCTAAATGTACCCCCAGCAGTACCCCCTACACTACCCAAACACCACTACACTACCCTAAACCCTAAAACACTCCCCCAGCATGTCTCCCTACACTACCCAAACACCACTGCACTACCCTAAACCCTAAAACACTACCCCCTGCATGACCCCCTGCACTACCTTAACACCACTGCACTACCCTAAACCCTAAAACACTACCCCCAGCACGACCCCCTACACTACCCAAACACCACTGCAATACCCTAAAACACTCCCCCAGCACGACCCCCTACACTACCCTAACACCACTGCACTACCCTAAACCCTAAAACACTACCGACAGCACGACCCCTACACTACCAAAACACCACTGCACTACCCTATACCCTAAAACACTACCCCCAGCACAACCCCCCTACACTACCCAAAAACCACTGCTCTACCCTAATCCCTAGAAAACTACTCCCAGCATAAACCCTATACTACAGAAACACCACTGCACTGCCCTAAACCCTAAAACACTACCCCCAGCACGACCCCCTACACTAGATAAACACCACTGCACTGCCCTAAACCCTAAAACACTACCCCCAGCACGACCCCCTACAGTACTCAAACACCAATGCACTACCTTAAACCCTAAAAAACTCCCCCAGCACGACCCTCTACACTACACAAACACCAATGCACTACCCTAAACCCTAAAACACTACCCCCAGCAGGACACCCTACACTACCCAAACACCACTGCGCTACCCTAAACCCTAAAACATTACCCGCAGCACTACCCCTACACTACCCAAACACCACTGCACTACCCCAAACCCAAAAACACTATCCCCAGCATGACCCCCTACACTACCCAAAGACCACTGCACCACCCTAAACCCTAAAACACTGCCCCCCACACGACCCCCTACACAACCCTAACAGCACTGCACTACCCTAAACCCTAAACACTACCCCCCACATGACCCCCTACACTATCCAAACACCACTGCACTACCATAAACCCTAAAACACTATCCCCAGCATGACCCCCTACACTACCCAAAGACCACTGCACCACCCTAAACCCTAAAACACTGCCCCCCACACGACCCCCTACACAACCCTAACAGCACTGCACTACCCTAAACCCTAAACACTGCCCCCCACATGACCCCCTACACTATCCAAACACCACTGCACTACCATAAACCCTAAAACACTACCCCAGCACGATCCCCTACACTACCCAAAGACCACTGCACTACCCTAAACCCTAAGACACTACCCTAAACACGACCCCCTACACTACACAAACGCCACTGCACTACCCTAAACCCTAAAAGTCTACCCCAGCAGTACCTCTCACACTACTCAAACACCACTGCACTACCCTAAACCCTAAAACACTACCCCCCGCAGTACCCCCTACACTACACAAACACCACTGCACTACCCTAAACCCTAAAACACTCCCCCAGCACTACTGCCTACACTACCCAAACACCACTGCACTACCCCAAACCCTAAATCTACCCCCAGCACGACCCCCTACACTACCCAAACACCACTGCACTACTCTAAACCCTAAATCTACCCTCAGCACGACCCCCTACAATACCCAAACACCACTGCACTACCCTAAACCCTAAAATTACCCTCAGCACGACCCCCTACACTGCCCAAACACCACTGCACTACCCTAAACCCTAAAACACTATCCCAGCACGACCCCCTACACTAACCAAACACCACTGCACTACCCTAAACCCTAAGACACTACCCCCAGCATGACCCCCTACACTACCCAAACACCACTGCACTACCCTAAACCCTAAAAGACTACCCCAGCAGTACCTCTCACACTACTCAAACACCACTGCACTACCCTAAACCCTAAAACACTACCCCCGCAGTACCCCCTACACCACACAAACACCACTGCACTACCCTAAATCCTAAATCTACCCCCAGCACGACCCCCTACACTACCCAAACACCACTGCACTACTCTAAACCCTAAATCTACCCTCAGCACGACCCCCTACAATACCCAAACACCACTGCACTACCCTAAACCCTAAATCAACCCCCAGCACGACTCCCTACACTACCCAAACACCACTGCACTACTCTAAACCCTAAATCTACCCTCAGCACGACCCCCTACACTACCCAAACACCACTGCACTACCCTAAACCCTACATTTAACCTCAGCACGACCCCCTACACTGCCCAAACACCACTGCACTACCCTAAACCCTAAAACACTACCCGAGCTCGATCCCCCAACACTACCCAAACACCACTGCACTACCCTAAACCCTAAGACACTACCCCCAGCATGACCCCCTACACTACCCAAACACCACTACACTACCCTAAACCCTAAAACACTCCCCCAGCACGTCTCCCTACACTACCCAAACACCACTGCACTACCCTAACCCCTAAATGTACCCCCAGCAGTACCCCCTACACTACCCAAACACCACTACACTACCCTAAACCCTAAAACACTCCCCCAGCATGTCTCCCTACACTACCCAAACACCACTGCACTACCCTAAACCCTAAAACACTACCCCCTGCATGACCCCCTGCACTACCTTAACACCACTGCACTACCCTAAACCCTAAAACACTACCCCCAGCACGACCCCCTACACTACCCAAACACCACTGCAATACCCTAAAACACTCCCCCAGCACGACCCCCTACACTACCCGAACACCACTGCACTACCCTAAACCCTAAGACACTACCCCCAGCATGACCCCATACACTACCCAAACACCACTGCACTACCCTAAACCCTACATTTACCCCCAGCACGACCCCCTACACTACCCAAACACCACTGCACTACCCTAAACCCTAAAACACTACCCCCTGCAGTACCCCCTACACTACACAAACACCACTGCACTACCCTAAACAACTCCCCCAGCGCTACTCCCTACACTACCCAAACACCACTGCACTACCCCAAACCCTAAATCTACCCCCAGCACGACCCCCTACACTACCCAAACACCACTGCACTACTCTAAACCCTAAATCTACCCTCAGCACGACCCCCTACACTGCCCAAACACCACTGCACTACCCTAAATCCTAAAACACTACCCCAGCACGACCCCCTACACTACCCAAACACCACTGCACTATCCCTAACCCCTAAATCTACCCCCAGCATGACCCCCTACACTACCCAAACTACACTACCCTAAACCCTAAAACACTCCCCCAGCACGTCTCCCTACACTACCCAAACACTACTGCACTATCCTAAACCCTAAAACACTACCCCCGGCATGACCCCCTACACTACCTTAACACCAGTGCACTACCCTAAACCCTAAAACACTACCCCCAGCACGACCCCCTACACTACCCAAACACCACTGCAATACCCTAAAACACTCCCCCAGCATGACCCCCTACACTACCCGAACACCACTGCACTACCCTAAACCCTAAAATACTACCCTCAGCACGCCCCCTACACTACCCAAACACCACTGCACTACCCTAAACCCTACATTTACCCCCAGCACGACCCCCTACACTATCCAAACACCACTGCACTACCCTAAACCCTAAAACACTACCCCCAGCACGACCCCCTACACTACCCTAACACCACTGCACTACCCTAAACCCTAAATCACGACCGACATCATGACTCCCAACACTACCAAAACACCACTGCACTACCCTAAACCCTAAAACACAACCCCCAGCAGTACCCACTACACTACCCAAACACCACTGCACTACCCTAAACCCTAAAACACTACCCCCAGCAGTACCCCCTACACTACCCAAACACCGCTGCAATACCCTAAAACACTACCCCCAGCACAACCCCCTACACTACCCAAACACCACTGCACTACTCTAAACCCTAAAACACTCCCCCAGCACGACTCCCTACACTACCCAAACACCACTGCACTACCCCAAACCCTAAATCTACCCCCAGCACGACCCCCTACACTACCCAAACACCACTGCACTACCCTAAACCCTAAATCTTCCCTCAGCACGACCCCCAACACTACCCAAACACCACTGCACTACCCTAAACCCTAAAACATTACCCCAGCACCACCCATACACTACACAAACACCACTGCCCTGCCCTAAACCCTAAAACACTACCCCCAGCATGACTCCCTACACTACACAAACACCACTGCACTACCCTAAACCCTAAATCTACCCCAAGCACAACCTTCTACACTACACAAACACCACTGCACTACCCTAAACCCTAAAACACTACCCCCAGCAGTACCCCCTACACTACTCAAACACCACTACACTACCCTAAACCACTACCCCAGCATGACCCCCTACACTACCCAAACACCACTGCACTACCCCAAACCCTAAAACACAACCCCCAGCACCACCCATACACCACACAAATACCACTGCACTGCCCTAAATCCTAAAACACTACCCCCCAGCATGACCCCCTACACTACCCTAACACCACTGCACTACCCTAAACCCTAAAACACTACCGACAGCACGACCCCTACACTACCAAAACACCACTGCACTACCCTATACCCTAAAACACTACCCCCAGCACAACCCCCCCTACACTACCCAAAAACCACTGCTCTACCCTAATCCCTAGAAAACTACTCCCAGCATAAACCCTATACTACAGAAACACCACTGCACTGCCCTAAACCCTAAAACACTACCCCCAGCACGACCCCCTACACTAGATAAACACCACTGCACTGCCCTAAACCCTAAAACACTACCCCCAGCACGACCCCCTACAGTACTCAAACACCAATGCACTACCTTAAACCCTAAAAAACTCCCCCAGCACGACCCTCTACACTACACAAACACCAATGCACTACCCTAAACCCTAAAACACTACCCCCAGCAGGACACCCTACACTACCCAAACACCACTGCGCTACCCTAAACCCTAAAACATTACCCGCAGCACTACCCCTACACTACCCAAACACCACTGCACTACCCCAAACCCAAAAACACTATCCCCAGCATGACCCCCTACACTACCCAAAGACCACTGCACCACCCTAAACCCTAAAACACTGCCCCCCACACGACCCCCTACACAACCCTAACAGCACTGCACTACCCTAAACCCTAAACACTACCCCCCACATGACCCCCTACACTATCCAAACACCACTGCACTACCATAAACCCTAAAACACTATCCCCAGCATGACCCCCTACACTACCCAAAGACCACTGCACCACCCTAAACCCTAAAACACTGCCCCCCACACGACCCCCTACACAACCCTAACAGCACTGCACTACCCTAAACCCTAAACACTACCCCCCACATGACCCCCTACACTATCCAAACACCACTGCACTACCATAAACCCTAAAACACTACCCCAGCACGATCCCCTACACTACCCAAAGACCACTGCACTACCCTAAACCCTAAGACACTACCCTAAACACGACCCCCTACACTACACAAACGCCACTGCACTACCCTAAACCCTAAAAGTCTACCCCAGCAGTACCTCTCACACTACTCAAACACCACTGCACTACCCTAAACCCTAAAACACTACCCCCCGCAGTACCCCCTACACTACACAAACACCACTGCACTACCCTAAACCCTAAAACACTCCCCCAGCACTACTGCCTACACTACCCAAACACCACTGCACTACCCCAAACCCTAAATCTACCCCCAGCACGACCCCCTACACTACCCAAACACCACTGCACTACTCTAAACCCTAAATCTACCCTCAGCACGACCCCCTACAATACCCAAACACCACTGCACTACCCTAAACCCTAAAATTACCCTCAGCACGACCCCCTACACTGCCCAAACACCACTGCACTACCCTAAACCCTAAAACACTATCCCAGCACGACCCCCTACACTAACCAAACACCACTGCACTACCCTAAACCCTAAGACACTACCCCCAGCAGGACCCCCTACACTACCCAAACACCACTGCACTACCCTAAACCCTAAAAGACTACCCCAGCAGTACCTCTCACACTACTCAAACACCACTGCACTACCCTAAACCCTAAAACACTACCCCCACAGTACCCCCTACACCACACAAACACCACTGCACTACCCTAAATCCTAAATCTACCCCCAGCACGACCCCCTACACTACCCAAACACCACTGCACTACTCTAAACCCTAAATCTACCCTCAGCACGACCCCCTACAATACCCAAACATCACTGCACTACCCTAAACCCTAAATCAACCCCCAGCACGACTCCCTACACTACCCAAACACCACTGCACTACTCTAAACCCTAAATCTACCCTCAGCACGACCCCCTACACTACCCAAACACCACTGCACTACCCTAAACCCTACATGTACCCTCAGCACGACCCCCTACACTGCCCAAACACCACTGCACTACCCTAAACCCTAAAACACTACCCGAGCTCGATCCCCCAACACTACCCAAACACCACTGCACTACCCTAAACCCTAAAACACTACCCCCAGCATGGCCCCCTACACTACCCAAACACCACTACACTACCCTAAACCCTAAAACACTCCCCCAGCACGTCTCCCTACACTACCCAAACACCACTGCACTACCCTAACCCCTAAATGTACCCCCAGCAGTACCCCCTACACTACCCAAACACCACTACACTACCCTAAACCCTAAAACACTCCCCCAGCATGTCTCCCTACACTACCCAAACACCACTGCACTACCCTAAACCCTAAAACACTACCCCCTGCATGACCCCCTGCACTACCTTAACACCACTGCACTACCCTAAACCCTAAAACACTACCCCCAGCACGACCCCCTACACTACCCAAACACCACTGCAATACCCTAAAACACTCCCCCAGCACGACCGCCTACACTACCCTAACACCACTGCACTACCCTAAACCCTAAATCACGACCGACATCATGACTCCCAACACTACCAAAACACCACTGCACTACCCTAAACCCTAAAACACAACCCCCAGCAGTACCCACTACACTACCCAAACACCACTGCACTACCCTAAACAATAAAAAACTACCCCCAGCAGTACCCCCTACACTACCCAAACACCGCTGCAATACCCTAAAACACTACCCCCAGCACAACCCCCTACACTACCCAAACACCACTGCACTACTCTAAACCCTAAAACACTCCCCCAGCACGACTCCCTACACTACCCAAACACCACTGCACTACCCCAAACCCTAAATCTACCCCCAGCACGACCCCCTACACTACCCAAACACCACTGCACTACCCTAAACCCTAAATCTACCCTCAGCACGACCCCCAACACTACCCAAACACCACTGCACTACCCTAAACCCTAAAACATTACCCCAGCACCACCCATACACTACACAAACACCACTGCCCTGCCCTAAACCCTAAAACACTACCCCCAGCATGACTCCCTACACTACACAAACACCACTGCACTACCCTAAACCCTAAATCTACCCCAAGCACAACCTTCTACACTACACAAACACCACTGCACTACCCTAAACCCTAAAACACTACCCCCAGCAGTACCCCCTACACTACTCAAACACCACTACACTACCCTAAACCACTACCCCAGCATGACCCCCTACACTACCCAAACACCACTGCACTACCCCAAACCCTAAAACACAACCCCCAGCACCACCCATACACCACACAAATACCACTGCACTGCCCTAAATCCTAAAACACTACCCCCCAGCATGACCCCCTACACTACCCTAACACCACTGCACTACCCTAAACCCTAAAACACTACCGACAGCACGACCCCTACACTACCAAAACACCACTGCACTACCCTATACCCTAAAACACTACCCCCAGCACAACCCCCCCTACACTACCCAAAAACCACTGCTCTACCCTAACCCCTAAATGTACCCCCAGCAGTACCCCCTACACTACCCAAACACCACTACACTACCCTAAACCCTAAAACACTCCCCCAGCATGTCTCCCTACACTACCCAAACACCACTGCACTACCCTAAACCCTAAAACACTACCCCCTGCATGACCCCCTGCACTACCTTAACACCACTGCACTACCCTAAACCCTAAAACACTACCCCCAGCACGACCCCCTACACTACCCAAACACCACTGCAATACCCTAAAACACTCCCCCAGCACGACCGCCTACACTACCCTAACACCACTGCACTACCCTAAACCCTAAATCACGACCGACATCATGACTCCCAACACTACCAAAACACCACTGCACTACCCTAAACCCTAAAACACAACCCCCAGCAGTACCCCCTACACTAGATAAACACCACTGCACTGCCCTAAACCCTAAAACACTACCCCCAGCACGACCCCCTACACTAGATAAACACCACTGCACTGCCCTAAACCCTAAAACACTACCCCCAGCACGACCCCCTACAGTACTCAAACACCAATGCACTACCTTAAACCCTAAAAAACTCCCCCAGCACGACCCTCTACACTACACAAACACCAATGCACTACCCTAAACCCTAAAACACTACCCCCAGCAGGACACCCTACACTACCCAAACACCACTGCGCTACCCTAAACCCTAAAACATTACCCGCAGCACTACCCCTACACTACCCAAACACCACTGCACTACCCCAAACCCAAACACTATCCCCAGCATGACCCCCTACACTACCCAAAGACCACTGCACCACCCTAAACCCTAAAACACTGCCCCCCACACGACCCCCTACACAACCCTAACAGCACTGCACTACCCTAAACCCTAAACACTACCCCCCACATGACCCCCTACACTATCCAAACACCACTGCACTACCATAAACCCTAAAACACTATCCCCAGCATGACCCCCTACACTACCCAAAGACCACTGCACCACCCTAAACCCTAAAACACTGCCCCCCACACGACCCCCTACACAACCCTAACAGCACTGCACTACCCTAAACCCTAAACACTACCCCCCACATGACCCCCTACACTATCCAAACACCACTGCACTACCATAAACCCTAAAACACTACCCCAGCACGATCCCCTACACTACCCAAAGACCACTGCACTACCCTAAACCCTAAGACACTACCCTAAACACGACCCCCTACACTACACAAACGCCACTGCACTACCCTAAACCCTAAAAGTCTACCCCAGCAGTACCTCTCACACTACTCAAACACCACTGCACTACCCTAAACCCTAAAACACTACCCCCCGCAGTACCCCCTACACTACACAAACACCACTGCACTACCCTAAACCCTAAAACACTCCCCCAGCACTACTGCCTACACTACCCAAACACCACTGCACTACCCCAAACCCTAAATCTACCCCCAGCACGACCCCCTACACTACCCAAACACCACTGCACTACTCTAAACCCTAAATCTACCCTCAGCACGACCCCCTACAATACCCAAACACCACTGCACTACCCTAAACCCTAAAATTACCCTCAGCACGACCCCCTACACTGCCCAAACACCACTGCACTACCCTAAACCCTAAAACACTATCCCAGCACGACCCCCTACACTAACCAAACACCACTGCACTACCCTAAACCCTAAGACACTACCCCCAGCAGGACCCCCTACACTACCCAAACACCACTGCACTACCCTAAACCCTAAAAGACTACCCCAGCAGTACCCCCTACACTACACAAACACCACTGCACTACCCTAAACAACTCCCCCAGCGCTACTCCCTACACTACCCAAACACCACTGCACTACCCCAAACCCTAAATCTACCCCCAGCACGACCCCCTACACTACCCAAACACCACTGCACTACTCTAAACCCTAAATCTACCCTCAGCACGACCCCCTACACTGCCCAAACACCACTGCACTACCCTAAATCCTAAAACACTACCCCAGCACGACCCCCTACACTACCCAAACACCACTGCACTATCCTAAACCCCAAGACACTACCCCCAGCATGACCCCCTACACTACCCAAACACCACTACACTACCCTAAACCCTAAAACACTGCCCCAGCATGTCTCCCTACACTACCCAAACACCACTGCACTACCCTAACCCCTAAATCTACCCCCAGCATGACCCCCTACACTACCCAAACTACACTACCCTAAACCCTAAAACACTCCCTCAGCACGTCTCCCTACACTACCCAAACACTACTGCACTATCCTAAACCCTAAAACACTACCCCCGGCATGACCCCCTACACTACCTTAACACCAGTGCACTACCCTAAACCCTAAAACACTACCCCCAGCACGACCCCCTACACTACCCAAACACCACTGCAATACCCTAAAACACTCCCCCAGCATGACCCCCTACACTACCCGAACACCACTGCACTACCCTAAACCCTAAAATACTACCCTCAGCACGCCCCCTACACTACCCAAACACCACTGCACTACCCTAAACCCTACATTTACCCCCAGCACGACCCCCTACACTATCCAAACACCACTGCACTACCCTAAACCCTAAAACACTACCCCCAGCACGACCCCCTACACTACCCTAACACCACTGCACTACCCTAAACCCTAAATCACGACCGACATCATGACCCCCAACACTACCAAAACACCACTGCACTACCCTAAACCCTAAAACACAACCCCCAGCAGTACCCACTACACTACCCAAACACCACTGCACTACCCTAAACCCTAGAACACTACCCCCAGCAGTACCCCCTACACTACCCAAACACCGCTGCAATACCCTAAAACACTACCCCCAGCACAACCCCCTACACTACCCAAACACCACTGCACTACTCTAAACCCTAAAACACTCCCCCAGCACGACTCCCTACACTACCCAAACACCACTGCACTACCCCAAACCCTAAATCTACCCCCAGCACGACCCCCTACACTACCCAAACACCACTGCACTACCCTAAACCCTAAATCTACCCTCAGCACGACCCCCTACACTACCCAAACACCACTGCACTACCCTAAACCCTAAAACATTACCCCAGCACCACCCATACACTACACAAACACCACTGCCCTGCCCTAAACCCTAAAACACTACCCCCAGCATGACTCCCTACACTACACAAACACCACTGCACTACCCTAAACCCTAAATCTACCCCAAGCACAACCTTCTACACTACACAAACACCACTGCACTACCCTAAACCCTAAAACACTACCCCCAGCAGTACCCCCTACACTACTCAAACACCACTACACTACCCTAAACCACTACCCCAGCATGACCCCCTACACTACCCAAACACCACTGCACTACCATAAACACTAAAACACTACCCTCAGCATGACCCCCTACACTACCTTAACACCACTGCACTACCATAAACCCCCAAAACACTTCCCCCAGCACGACCCCCTACACTACACAAACACCACTGCACTACCCTAAACACCTCCCCCAGCACTACTCCCTACACTACCCAAACACCACTGCACTACCCCAAACCCTAAATCTACCCCCAGCACGACCCCCTACACTACCCAAACACCACTGCACTACTCTAAACCCTAAATCTACCCTCAGCACGACACCCTACACTGCCCAAACACCACTGCACTACCCTAAACCCTAAAACACTACCCCAGCACGACCCCCTACACTACCCAAACACCACTGCACTATCCTAAACCCCAAGACACTACCCCCAGCATGACCCCCTAAACTACCCAAACACCACTACCCTACCCTAAACCCTAAAACACTGCCCCAGCATGTCTCCCTACACTACCCAAACACCACTGCACTACCCTAACCCCTAAATCTACCCCCAGCATGACCCCCTACACTACCCAAACTACACTACCCTAAACCCTAAAACACTCCCCCAGCACGTCTCCCTACACTACCCAAACACTACTGCACTATCCTAAACCCTAAAACACTACCCCCGGCATGACCCCCTACACTACCTTAACACCAGTGCACTACCCTAAACCCTAAAACACTACCCCCAGCACGACCCCCTACACTACCCAAACACCACTGCAATACCCTAAAACACTCCCCCAGCATGACCCCCTACACTACCCGAACACCACTGCACTACCCTAAACCCTAAAATACTACCCTCAGCACGCCCCCTACACTACCCAAACACCACTGCACTACCCTAAACCCTACATTTACCCCCAGCACGACCCCCTACACTATCCAAACACCACTGCACTACCCTAAACCCTAAAACACTACCCCCAGCACGACCCCCTACACTACCCTAACACCACTGCACTACCCTAAACCCTAAATCACGACCGACATCATGACCCCCAACACTACCAAAACACCACTGCACTACCCTAAACCCTAAAATACAACCCCCAGCAGTACCCACTACACTACCCAAACACCACTGCACTACCCTAAACCCTAAAACACTACCCCCAGCAGTACCCCCTACACTACCCAAACACCACTGCACTACCCCAAACCCTAAATCTACCCCCAGCACGACCCCCTACACTACCCAAACACCACTGCACTACCCTAAACCCTAAATCTACCCTCAGCACGACCCCCAACACTACCCAAACACCACTGCACTACCCTAAACCCTAAAACATTACCCCAGCACCACCCATACACTACACAAACACCACTGCCCTGCCCTAAACCCTAAAACACTACCCCCAGCATGACTCCCTACACTACACAAACACCACTGCACTACCCTAAACCCTAAATCTACCCCAAGCACAACCTTCTACACTACACAAACACCACTGCACTACCCTAAACCCTAAAACACTACCCCCAGCAGTACCCCCTACACTACTCAAACACCACTACACTACCCTAAACCACTACCCCAGCATGACCCCCTACACTACCCAAACACCACTGCACTACCCCAAACCCTAAAACACAACCCCCAGCACCACCCATACACCACACAAATACCACTGCACTGCCCTAAATCCTAAAACACTACCCCCCAGCATGACCCCCTACACTACCCTAACACCACTGCACTACCCTAAACCCTAAAACACTACCGACAGCACGACCCCTACACTACCAAAACACCACTGCACTACCCTATACCCTAAAACACTACCCCCAGCACAACCCCCCCTACACTACCCAAAAACCACTGCTCTACCCTAACCCCTAAATGTACCCCCAGCAGTACCCCCTACACTACCCAAACACCACTACACTACCCTAAACCCTAAAACACTCCCCCAGCATGTCTCCCTACACTACCCAAACACCACTGCACTACCCTAAACCCTAAAACACTACCCCCTGCATGACCCCCTGCACTACCTTAACACCACTGCACTACCCTAAACCCTAAAACACTACCCCCAGCACGACCCCCTACACTACCCAAACACCACTGCAATACCCTAAAACACTCCCCCAGCACGACCGCCTACACTACCCTAACACCACTGCACTACCCTAAACCCTAAATCACGACCGACATCATGACTCCCAACACTACCAAAACACCACTGCACTACCCTAAACCCTAAAACACAACCCCCAGCAGTACCCCCTACACTAGATAAACACCACTGCACTGCCCTAAACCCTAAAACACTACCCCCAGCACGACCCCCTACACTAGATAAACACCACTGCACTGCCCTAAACCCTAAAACACTACCCCCAGCACGACCCCCTACAGTACTCAAACACCAATGCACTACCTTAAACCCTAAAAAACTCCCCCAGCACGACCCTCTACACTACACAAACACCAATGCACTACCCTAAACCCTAAAACACTACCCCCAGCAGGACACCCTACACTACCCAAACACCACTGCGCTACCCTAAACCCTAAAACATTACCCGCAGCACTACCCCTACACTACCCAAACACCACTGCACTACCCCAAACCCAAACACTATCCCCAGCATGACCCCCTACACTACCCAAAGACCACTGCACCACCCTAAACCCTAAAACACTGCCCCCCACACGACCCCCTACACAACCCTAACAGCACTGCACTACCCTAAACCCTAAACACTACCCCCCACATGACCCCCTACACTATCCAAACACCACTGCACTACCATAAACCCTAAAACACTATCCCCAGCATGACCCCCTACACTACCCAAAGACCACTGCACCACCCTAAACCCTAAAACACTGCCCCCCACACGACCCCCTACACAACCCTAACAGCACTGCACTACCCTAAACCCTAAACACTACCCCCCACATGACCCCCTACACTATCCAAACACCACTGCACTACCATAAACCCTAAAACACTACCCCAGCACGATCCCCTACACTACCCAAAGACCACTGCACTACCCTAAACCCTAAGACACTACCCTAAACACGACCCCCTACACTACACAAACGCCACTGCACTACCCTAAACCCTAAAAGTCTACCCCAGCAGTACCTCTCACACTACTCAAACACCACTGCACTACCCTAAACCCTAAAACACTACCCCCCGCAGTACCCCCTACACTACACAAACACCACTGCACTACCCTAAACCCTAAAACACTCCCCCAGCACTACTGCCTACACTACCCAAACACCACTGCACTACCCCAAACCCTAAATCTACCCCCAGCACGACCCCCTACACTACCCAAACACCACTGCACTACTCTAAACCCTAAATCTACCCTCAGCACGACCCCCTACAATACCCAAACACCACTGCACTACCCTAAACCCTAAAATTACCCTCAGCACGACCCCCTACACTGCCCAAACACCACTGCACTACCCTAAACCCTAAAACACTATCCCAGCACGACCCCCTACACTAACCAAACACCACTGCACTACCCTAAACCCTAAGACACTACCCCCAGCAGGACCCCCTACACTACCCAAACACCACTGCACTACCCTAAACCCTAAAAGACTACCCCAGCAGTACCCCCTACACTACACAAACACCACTGCACTACCCTAAACAACTCCCCCAGCGCTACTCCCTACACTACCCAAACACCACTGCACTACCCCAAACCCTAAATCTACCCCCAGCACGACCCCCTACACTACCCAAACACCACTGCACTACTCTAAACCCTAAATCTACCCTCAGCACGACCCCCTACACTGCCCAAACACCACTGCACTACCCTAAATCCTAAAACACTACCCCAGCACGACCCCCTACACTACCCAAACACCACTGCACTATCCTAAACCCCAAGACACTACCCCCAGCATGACCCCCTACACTACCCAAACACCACTACACTACCCTAAACCCTAAAACACTGCCCCAGCATGTCTCCCTACACTACCCAAACACCACTGCACTACCCTAACCCCTAAATCTACCCCCAGCATGACCCCCTACACTACCCAAACTACACTACCCTAAACCCTAAAACACTCCCTCAGCACGTCTCCCTACACTACCCAAACACTACTGCACTATCCTAAACCCTAAAACACTACCCCCGGCATGACCCCCTACACTTCCTTAACACCAGTGCACTACCCTAAACCCTAAAACACTACCCCCAGCACGACCCCCTACACTACCCAAACACCACTGCAATACCCTAAAACACTCCCCCAGCATGACCCCCTACACTACCCGAACACCACTGCACTACCCTAAACCCTAAAATACTACCCTCAGCACGCCCCCTACACTACCCAAACACCACTGCACTACCCTAAACCCTACATTTACCCCCAGCACGACCCCCTACACTATCCAAACACCACTGCACTACCCTAAACCCTAAAACACTACCCCCAGCACGACCCCCTACACTACCCTAACACCACTGCACTACCCTAAACCCTAAATCACGACCGACATCATGACCCCCAACACTACCAAAACACCACTGCACTACCCTAAACCCTAAAACACAACCCCCAGCAGTACCCACTACACTACCCAAACACCACTGCACTACCCTAAACCCTAGAACACTACCCCCAGCAGTACCCCCTACACTACCCAAACACCGCTGCAATACCCTAAAACACTACCCCCAGCACAACCCCCTACACTACCCAAACACCACTGCACTACTCTAAACCCTAAAACACTCCCCCAGCACGACTCCCTACACTACCCAAACACCACTGCACTACCCCAAACCCTAAATCTACCCCCAGCACGACCCCCTACACTACCCAAACACCACTGCACTACCCTAAACCCTAAATCTACCCTCAGCACGACCCCCTACACTACCCAAACACCACTGCACTACCCTAAACCCTAAAACATTACCCCAGCACCACCCATACACTACACAAACACCACTGCCCTGCCCTAAACCCTAAAACACTACCCCCAGCATGACTCCCTACACTACACAAACACCACTGCACTACCCTAAACCCTAAATCTACCCCAAGCACAACCTTCTACACTACACAAACACCACTGCACTACCCTAAACCCTAAAACACTACCCCCAGCAGTACCCCCTACACTACTCAAACACCACTACACTACCCTAAACCACTACCCCAGCATGACCCCCTACACTACCCAAACACCACTGCACTACCATAAACACTAAAACACTACCCTCAGCATGACCCCCTACACTACCTTAACACCACTGCACTACCATAAACCCCCAAAACACTTCCCCCAGCACGACCCCCTACACTACACAAACACCACTGCACTACCCTAAACACCTCCCCCAGCACTACTCCCTACACTACCCAAACACCACTGCACTACCCCAAACCCTAAATCTACCCCCAGCACGACCCCCTACACTACCCAAACACCACTGCACTACTCTAAACCCTAAATCTACCCTCAGCACGACACCCTACACTGCCCAAACACCACTGCACTACCCTAAACCCTAAAACACTACCCCAGCACGACCCCCTACACTACCCAAACACCACTGCACTATCCTAAACCCCAAGACACTACCCCCAGCATGACCCCCTAAACTACCCAAACACCACTACCCTACCCTAAACCCTAAAACACTGCCCCAGCATGTCTCCCTACACTACCCAAACACCACTGCACTACCCTAACCCCTAAATCTACCCCCAGCATGACCCCCTACACTACCCAAACTACACTACCCTAAACCCTAAAACACTCCCCCAGCACGTCTCCCTACACTACCCAAACACTACTGCACTATCCTAAACCCTAAAACACTACCCCCGGCATGACCCCCTACACTACCTTAACACCAGTGCACTACCCTAAACCCTAAAACACTACCCCCAGCACGACCCCCTACACTACCCAAACACCACTGCAATACCCTAAAACACTCCCCCAGCATGACCCCCTACACTACCCGAACACCACTGCACTACCCTAAACCCTAAAATACTACCCTCAGCACGCCCCCTACACTACCCAAACACCACTGCACTACCCTAAACCCTACATTTACCCCCAGCACGACCCCCTACACTATCCAAACACCACTGCACTACCCTAAACCCTAAAACACTACCCCCAGCACGACCCCCTACACTACCCTAACACCACTGCACTACCCTAAACCCTAAATCACGACCGACATCATGACCCCCAACACTACCAAAACACCACTGCACTACCCTAAACCCTAAAATACAACCCCCAGCAGTACCCACTACACTACCCAAACACCACTGCACTACCCTAAACCCTAAAACACTACCCCCAGCAGTACCCCCTACACTACCCAAACACCGCTGCAATACCCTAAAACACTACCCCCAGCACAACCCCCTACACTACCCAAACACCACTGCACTACTCTAAACCCTAAAACACTCCCCCAGCACGACTCCCTACACTACCCAAACACCACTGCACTACCCCAAACCCTAAATCTACCCCCAGCACGACCCCCTACACTACCCAAACACCACTGCACTACCCTAAACCCTAAATCTACCCTCAGCACGACCCCCTACACTACCCAAACACCACTGCACTACCCTAAACCCTAAAACATTACCCCAGCACCACCCATACACTACACAAACACCACTGCCCTGCCCTAAACCCTAAAACACTACCCCCAGCATGACTCCCTACACTACACAAACACCACTGCACTACCCTAAACCCTAAATCTACCCCAAGCACAACCTTCTACACTACACAAACACCACTGCACTACCCTAAACCCTAAAACACTACCCCCAGCAGTACCCCCTACACTACCCAAACACCACTGCACTACCCTAAACCACTACCCCAGCATGACCCCCTACACTACCCAAACACCACTACACTACCCTAAACCCTAAAACACACCCCCAGCACAACCCCTACACTGCCCAAACACCACTGCACTACCATAAACACTAAAACACTACCCTCAGCATGACCCCCTACACTACCTTAACACCACTGCACTACCCTAAACCCCCAAAACACTTCCCCCAGCACGACCCCCTACACTACCCAAACACCACTGCACTACCCTAAAGCACTCCCCCAGCACAACCCCTACACTACCTGAACACCACTGCACTACCCTAAACCCTAAAACACTACCCCCAGCAGTACCGCCTACACTACCCAAACACTGCTGCAATACCCTAAACCCTAAAACACTACCCCCAGCACAACCCCCTACACTACTCAAACACCACTGCACTACTCTAAACCCTAAAACACTCCCCCAGCACGACTCCCTACACCCAAACACCACTGCACTACCCCAAACCCTAAATCTACCCCCAGCACAACCCCCTACACTACTCAAACACCACTGCACTACTCTAAACCCTAAAACACTCCCCCAGCACGACTCCCTACACCCTAACACCACTGCACTACCCTAAACCCTAAATCACGACCGACATCATGACCCCCAACACTAGCAAAACACCACTGCACTACCCTAAACCCTAAAACACAACCCCCAGCAGTACCCACTACACTACCCAAACACCACTGCACTACCCTAAACCCTAAAACACTACCCCCAGCAGTACCCCCTACACTACCCAAACACCGCTGCAATACCCTAAAACACTACCCCCAGCACAACCCCCTACACTACCCAAACACCACTGCACTACTCTAAACCCTAAAACACTCCCCCAGCACGACTCCCTACACTACCCAAACACCACTGCACTACGCCAAACCCTAAATCTACCCCCAGCACGACCCCCTACACTACCCAAACACCACTGCACTACCCTAAACCCTAAATCTACCCTCAGCACGACCCCCTACACTACCCAAACACCACTGCACTACCCTAAACCCTACAACATTACCCCAGCACCACCCATACACTACACAAACACCACTGCCCTGCCCTAAACCCTAAAACACTACCCCCAGCATGACTCCCTACACTACACAAACACCACTGCACTACCCTAAACCCTAAATCTACCCCAAGCACAACCTTCTACACTACACAAACACCACTGCACTACCCTAAACCCTAAAACACTACCCCCAGCAGTACCCCCTACACTACCCAAACACCACTGCACTACCCTAAACCACTACCCCAGCATGACCCCCTACACTACCCAAACACCACTACACTACCCTAAACCCTAAAACACTCCCCCAGCACAACCCCTACACTGCCCAAACACCACTGCACTACCATAAACACTAAAACACTACCCTCAGCATGACCCCCTACACTACCTTAACACCACTGCACTACCCTAAACCCCCAAAACACTTCCCCCAGCACGACCCTCTACACTACACAAACACCACTGCACTACCCTAAACAACTCCCCCAGCGCTACTCCCTACACTACCCAAACACCACTGCACTACCCCAAATCCTAAATCTACCCCCAGCACGACCCCCTACACTACCCAAACACCACTGCACTACTCTAAACCCTAAAACACTACCCCAGCACGACCCCCTACACTACCCAAACACCACTGCACTATCCTAAACCCCAAGACACTACCCCCAGCATGACCCCCTACACTACCCAAACACCACTACACTACCCTAAACCCTAAAACACTGCCCCAGCATGTCTCCCTACACTACCCAAACACCACTGCACTACCCTAACCCCTAAATCTACCCCCAGCATGACCCCCTACACTACCCAAACTACACTACCCTAAACCCTAAAACACTCCCCCAGCACGTCTCCCTACACTACCCAAACACTACTGCACTATCCTAAACCCTAAAACACTACCCCCGGCATGACCCCCTACACTACCTTAACACCACTGCACTACCCTAAACCCTAAAACACTACCCCCAGCACGACCCCCTACACTACCCAAACACCACTGCAATACCCTAAAACACTCCCCCAGCATGACCCCCTACACTACCCGAACACCACTGCACTACCCTAAACCCTAAAATACTACCCTCAGCACGCCCCCTACACTACCCAAACACCACTGCACTACCCTAAACCCTACATTTACCCCCAGCACAACCCCCTACACTATCCAAACACCACTGCACTACCCTAAACCCTAAAACACTACCCCCAGCACGACCCCCTACACTACCCTAACACCACTGCACTACCCTAAACCCTAAATCACGACCGACATCATGACCCCCAACACTACCAAAACACCACTGCACTACCATAAACCCTAAAACACAACCCCCAGCAGTACCCACTACACTACCCAAACACCACTGCACTACCCTAAACCCTAAAACACTACCCCCAGCAGTACCCCCTACACTACCCAAACACCGCTGCAATACCCTAAAACACTACCCCCAGCACAACCCCCTACACTACCCAAACACCACTGCACTACTCTAAACCCTAAAACACTCCCCCAGCACGACTCCCTACACTACCCAAACACCACTGCACTACCCCAAACCCTAAATCTACCCCCAGCACGACCCCCTACACTACCCAAACACCACTGCACTACCCTAAACCCTAAATCTACCCTCAGCACGACCCCCTACAATACCCAAACAGCACTGCACTACCCTAAACCCTAAAACATTACCCCAGCACCACCCATACACTACACAAACACCACTGCCCTGCCCTAAACCCTAAAACACTACCCCCAGCATGACTCCCTACACTACACAAACACCACTGCACTAACCTAAACCATAAATCTACCCCAAGCACAACCTTCTACACTACACAAACACCACTGCACTACCCTAAACCCTAAAACACTACCCCCAGCAGTACCCCCTACACTACCCAAACACCACTGCACTACCCTAAACCACTACCCCAGCATGACCCCCTACACTACCCAAACACCACTACACTACCCTAAACCCTAAAACACTCCCCCAGCACAACCCCTACACTGCCCAAACACCACTGCACTACCATAAACACTAAAACACTACCCTCAGCATGACCCCCTACACTACCTTAACACCACTGCACTACCCTAAACCCCCAAAACACTTCCCCCAGCACGACCCCCTACACTACCCAAACACCACTGCACTACCCTAAAGCACTCCCCCAGCACAACCCCCTACACTACCTGAACACCACTGCACTACCCTAAACCCTAAAACACTACCCTCAGCTCACCCCCTACACTACCCAAACACCACTGCACTACCCTAAATCTACCCCCAGCACGAACCACTACACTACCCAAACACCACTGCACTACCCTAAACCCTAAAACACTACCCCCAGCAGTACCGCCTACACTACCCAAACACTGCTGCAATACCCTAAACCCTAAAACACTACCCCCAGCACAACCCCCTACACTACTCAAACACCACTGCACTACTCTAAACCCTAAAACACTCCCCCAGCACGACTCCCTACACCCAAACACCACTGCACTACCCCAAACCCTAAATCTACCCCCAGCACGACCCCCTACACTACCCAAACACCACTGCACTACCCCAAACCCTAAATCTACCCCCAGCACGACCCCTACACTACCCAAACACCACTGAACTACTCTAAACCCTAAATCTACCCTCAGCACGACCCCCTACACTACCCAAACACTACTGCACTAACCTAAACCCTAAATTTACCCTCAGCACAACCCCTACACTGCCCAAACACCACTGCACTACCCTAAACCCTAAAACACTACCCCAGCACGACACCTACACTACCCAAACACCACTGCACTACCCTCATCCCTAAGACACTACACCCAGCATGACCCCCTACACTACCCAAACACCACTACACTACCCTAAACCCTAAAACACTCCCCCAGCACAACCCCTACACTGCCCAACACCACTGCACTACCCTAACCCCTAAATCTACCCTCAGCGTGACCCCCTACACTACCCAAACACCACTACACTACCCTAAACCCTAAAACACTCCCCCAGCATGTCTCCCTACACTACCCAAACACCACTGCACTACCCTAAACCCTAAAACACTACCCCCAGCATGACCCCCTACACTACCTTAACACCACTGCACTACCCTAAACCCTAAAACACTACCCCCAGCACGACCCCCTACACTACCCAAACACCACTGCAATACCCTAAAACACTTCCCCAGCATGACCCCCTACACTACCCGAACACCACTGCACTACCCTAAACCCTAAGACATTACCCCCAGCATGACCCCCTACACTACCCAAACATCATTGCACTACCCTAAACCCTAAAAGACTACCCCAGCAGTACCTCTCACACTACACAAACACCACTGCACTACCCTAAACCCTAAAACACTCCCCCAGCACTACTCCCTACACTACCCAAACACCAATGCACTACCCCAAACCCTACATATACCCCCAGCACGACCCCCTATGCTACCCAAACACCACTGCACTACTCTAAACCCTAAATCTACCCTCAGCACGACCCCCTACACTGCCAAACACCACTGCACTACCCTAAACCCTAAAACACTACCCCAGCACGACCCCCTACACTACCCAAACACCACTGTACTACCCTAACCCCTAAATCTACCCCCAGCATGACCCCTTACACTACCCAAACACCACTACACTACCCTAAACCCTAAAACACTCCCCCAGCACGTCTCCCTACACTACCCAAACATCACTGCACTACCCTAAACCCTAAAACACTACCCCCAGCATGACCCCCTACACTACCTTAACACCACTGCACTACCCTAAACCCTAAAACACTACCCTCAGCACGACCCCCTACACTACCAAAACACCACTGCAATACCCTAAAACACTCCCCCAGCACGACCCCCTACACTACCCGAACACCACTGCACTACCCCAAACCCTAAAACACTACCCTCAGCACGCCCCCTACACTACCCAAACACCACTGCACTACCCTAAACCCTACATTTACCCCAGCACGACCCCCTACACTACCCAAACACCACTGCACTACCCTAAACCCTAAAACACTACCCCAGCACGACCCCCTACACTACCCTAACACCACTGCACTACCCTAAACCCTAAAACACTACTGACAGCATGACCCCCAACACTACCAAAACACCACTGCACTACACTAAACCCTAAAGCACAACCCCCAGCAGTACCCACTACACTACCCAAACACCACTGCACTAGCCTAAACCCTAAAACACTACCCCCAGCAGTACCCCCTACACTACCCAAACACCGCTGCAATACCCTAAACCCTAAAACACTACCCCCAGCACAACCCCCTACACTACCCAAACACCACTGCACTACCCTAAACCCTAAAACACTCCCCCAGCACGACTCCCTACACTACCCAAACACCACTGCACTATCCCAAACCCTAAATCTACCCCCAGCACGACCCCCTACACTACCCAAACACCACTGCACTACCCTAAACCCTAAATCTACCCTCAGCATGACCCCCTACACTACTCAAACACCACTGCACTACCTTAAACCCCAAAACATTACCCCCAGCACCACCCATACACTACACAAACACCACTGCACTGCCTTAAACCCTAAAACACTACCCCCAGCATGACCCCCTACACTACACAAACACCACTGCACTACCCTAAACCCTAAATCTACCCCAAGCACAACCTTCTACACTACACAAACACCACTGTACTACCCTAAACCCTAACACACTACCCCAGCAGTACCCCCTACACTACCCAAACACCACTGCACTACCCTAAACCACTACCCCAGCATGACCCCCTACACTACCCAAACACCACTGCACTACCCTAAACCCTAAGACGCTACCCCCAGCATGACCCCCTACACTACCCAAACACCACTACACTACCCTAAACCCTAAAAGACTCCCCCAGCACAACCCCTACACTGCCCAAACACCACTGCACTACCATAAACCCTAAAACACTACCCTCAGCATGACCCCCTACACTACCTTAACACCACTGCACTACCCTAAACCCTAAAACACTACCCCCAGCACGACCCCCTACACTACCAAAACACCACTGCACTACCCTAAAGCACTCCCCCAGCACGACCCCCTACACTACCCGAACACCACTGCACTACTCTAAACCCTAAAACACTACCCTCAGAACGCCCCTACACTACCCAAACACCACTGCACTACCCTAAACCTACCCCCAGCACGACCCCTACACTACCCAAACACCACTGCACTACCCTAAACCCTAAATCACTACCCCCACATGACCCTACACTACCCGAACACCACTGCACTACCCTAAACCCTAAAACACTACCCCCAGCCCGACCCCCTACACTACCCTAACACCACTGCACTACCCTAAACCCTAAAACACTAACGACAGCACAACCCCCTATACTACCAAAACACCACTGCACTACCCTAAACCCTAAATCACAACCCCCAGCAGTACCCACTACACTACCCAAACACCACTGCACTGCCCTAAAACACTACTCCCAGCAGTACCCCCTACACTACCCAAACACCACTGCACTACCCTAAACCCTAAAACACTACACCCAGCACAACCCCCTAAACCCTAAAACACTCCCCCAGCACGGCTCCCTACACTACTCAAACACCACTGCACTACCCCAAACCCTAAATCTACCCACAGCACGACCCCCTACACTACCCAAACACCACTGCACTACCCCAAACCCTAAAACACAACCCTCAGCACGCCCCCTACACTACCCAAACACCACTGCACTACCCTAAACCCTACATTTACCCCAGCACGACCCCCTACACTACCCAAACACCACTGCACTACCCTAAACCCTAAAACACTACCCCCCAGCACGACCCCCTACACTACCCTAACACCACTGCACTACCCTAAACCCTAAAACACTACCGACAGCATGACCCCCAACACTACCAAAACACCACTGCACTACACTAAACCCTAAAGCACAACCCCCAGCAGTACCCACTACACTACCCAAACACCACTGCACTACCCTAAACCCTAAAACACTACCCCCAGCAGTACCCCCTACACTACCCAAACACCGCTGCAATACCCTAAATCCTATAACACTACCCCCAGCACAACCCCCTACACAACCCAAACACCACTGCACTATCCTAAACCCTAAAACACTCCCCCAGCACGACTTCCTACACTACCCAAACACCACTGCACTACCCCAAACCCTAAATCTACCCCCAGCACGACCCCCTACAGTACCCAAACACCACTGCACTACCCTAAACCCTAAAACATTACCCCCAGCACCACCCATACACTACAAAAAACACCACTGCCCTGCCCTAAACCCTAAAACACTACCCCCAGCATGACCCCCTACACTACCCAAAGACCACTGCACCACCCTAAACCCTAAAACACTGCCCCCCACACGACCCCCTACACAACCCTAACAGCACTGCACTACCCTAAACCCTAAACACTACCCCCCACATGACCCCCTACACTATCCAAACACCACTGCACTACCATAAACCCTAAAACACTATCCCCAGCATGACCCCCTACACTACCCAAAGACCACTGCACCACCCTAAACCCTAAAACACTGCCCCCCACACGACCCCCTACACAACCCTAACAGCACTGCACTACCCTAAACCCTAAACACTACCCCCCACATGACCCCCTACACTATCCAAACACCACTGCACTACCATAAACCCTAAAACACTACCCCAGCACGATCCCCTACACTACCCAAAGACCACTGCACTACCCTAAACCCTAAGACACTACCCTAAACACGACCCCCTACACTACACAAACGCCACTGCACTACCCTAAACCCTAAAAGTCTACCCCAGCAGTACCTCTCACACTACTCAAACACCACTGCACTACCCTAAACCCTAAAACACTACCCCCCGCAGTACCCCCTACACTACACAAACACCACTGCACTACCCTAAACCCTAAAACACTCCCCCAGCACTACTGCCTACACTACCCAAACACCACTGCACTACCCCAAACCCTAAATCTACCCCCAGCACGACCCCCTACACTACCCAAACACCACTGCACTACTCTAAACCCTAAATCTACCCTCAGCACGACCCCCTACAATACCCAAACACCACTGCACTACCCTAAACCCTAAAATTACCCTCAGCACGACCCCCTACACTGCCCAAACACCACTGCACTACCCTAAACCCTAAAACACTATCCCAGCACGACCCCCTACACTAACCAAACACCACTGCACTACCCTAAACCCTAAGACACTACCCCCAGCAGGACCCCCTACACTACCCAAACACCACTGCACTACCCTAAACCCTAAAAGACTACCCCAGCAGTACCTCTCACACTACTCAAACACCACTGCACTACCCTAAACCCTAAAACACTACCCCCACAGTACCCCCTACACCACACAAACACCACTGCACTACCCTAAATCCTAAATCTACCCCCAGCACGACCCCCTACACTACCCAAACACCACTGCACTACTCTAAACCCTAAATCTACCCTCAGCACGACCCCCTACAATACCCAAACATCACTGCACTACCCTAAACCCTAAATCAACCCTCAGCACGACTCCCTACACTACCCAAACACCACTGCACTACTCTAAACCCTAAATCTACCCTCAGCACGACCCCCTACACTACCCAAACACCACTGCACTACCCTAAACCCTACATTTACCCTCAGCACGACCCCCTACACTGCCCAAACACCACTGCACTACCCTAAACCCTAAAACACTACCCGAGCTCGATCCCCCAACACTACCCAAACACCACTGCACTACCCTAAACCCTAAGACACTACCCCCAGCATGGCCCCCTACACTACCCAAACACCACTACACTACCCTAAACCCTAAAACACTCCCCCAGCACGTCTCCCTACACTACCCAAACACCACTGCACTACCCTAACCCCTAAATGTACCCCCAGCAGTACCCCCTACACTACCCAAACACCACTACACTACCCTAAACCCTAAAACACTCTCCCAGCATGTCTCCCTACACTACCCAAACACCACTGCACTACCCTAAACCCTAAAACACTACCCCCTGCATGACCCCCTGCACTACCTTAACACCACTGCACTACCCTAAACCCTAAAACACTACCCCCAGCACGACCCCCTACACTACCCAAACACCACTGCAATACCCTAAAACACTCCCCCAGCACGACCGCCTACACTACCCTAACACCACTGCACTACCCTAAACCCTAAATCACGACCGACATCATGACTCCCAACACTACCAAAACACCACTGCACTACCCTAAACCCTAAAACACAACCCCCAGCAGTACCCACTACACTACCCAAACACCACTGCACTACCCTAAACAATAAAAAACTACCCCCAGCAGTACCCCCTACACTACCCAAACACCGCTGCAATACCCTAAAACACTACCCCCAGCACAACCCCCTACACTACCCAAACACCACTGCACTACTCTAAACCCTAAAATACTCCCCCAGCACGACTCCCTACACTACCCAAACACCACTGCACTACCCCAAACCCTAAATCTACCCCCAGCACGACCCCCTACACTACCCAAACACCACTGCACTACCCTAAACCCTAAATCTACCCTCAGCACGACCCCCAACACTACCCAAACACCACTGCACTACCCTAAACCCTAAAACATTACCCCAGCACCACCCATACACTACACAAACACCACTGCCCTGCCCTAAACCCTAAAACACTACCCCCAGCATGACTCCCTACACTACACAAACACCACTGCACTACCCTAAACCCTAAATCTACCCCAAGCACAACCTTCTACACTACACAAACACCACTGCACTACCCTAAACCCTAAAACACTACCCCCAGCAGTACCCCCTACACTACTCAAACACCACTACACTACCCTAAACCACTACCCCAGCATGACCCCCTACACTACCCAAACACCACTGCACTACCCCAAACCCTAAAACACAACCCCCAGCACCACCCATACACCACACAAATACCACTGCACTGCCCTAAATCCTAAAACACTACCCCCCAGCATGACCCCCTACACTACCCTAACACCACTGCACTACCCTAAACCCTAAAACACTACCGACAGCACGACCCCTACACTACCAAAACACCACTGCACTACCCTATACCCTAAAACACTACCCCCAGCACAACCCCCCCTACACTACCCAAAAACCACTGCTCTACCCTAACCCCTAAATGTACCCCCAGCAGTACCCCCTACACTACCCAAACACCACTACACTACCCTAAACCCTAAAACACTCCCCCAGCATGTCTCCCTACACTACCCAAACACCACTGCACTACCCTAAACCCTAAAACACTACCCCCTGCATGACCCCCTGCACTACCTTAACACCACTGCACTACCCTAAACCCTAAAACACTACCCCCAGCACGACCCCCTACACTACCCAAACACCACTGCAATACCCTAAAACACTCCCCCAGCACGACCGCCTACACTACCCTAACACCACTGCACTACCCTAAACCCTAAATCACGACCGACATCATGACTCCCAACACTACCAAAACACCACTGCACTACCCTAAACCCTAAAACACAACCCCCAGCAGTACCCCCTACACTAGATAAACACCACTGCACTGCCCTAAACCCTAAAACACTACCCCCAGCACGACCCTCTACACTACACAAACACCAATGCACTACCCTAAACCCTAAAACACTACCCCCAGCAGGACACCCTACACTACCCAAACACCACTGCGCTACCCTAAACCCTAAAACATTACCCGCAGCACTACCCCTACACTACCCAAACACCACTGCACTACCCCAAACCCAAACACTATCCCCAGCATGACCCCCTACACTACCCAAAGACCACTGCACCACCCTAAACCCTAAAACACTGCCCCCCACACGACCCCCTACACAACCCTAACAGCACTGCACTACCCTAAACCCTAAACACTACCCCCCACATGACCCCCTACACTATCCAAACACCACTGCACTACCATAAACCCTAAAACACTATCCCCAGCATGACCCCCTACACTACCCAAAGACCACTGCACCACCCTAAACCCTAAAACACTGCCCCCCACACGACCCCCTACACAACCCTAACAGCACTGCACTACCCTAAACCCTAAACACTACCCCCCACATGACCCCCTACACTATCCAAACACCACTGCACTACCATAAACCCTAAAACACTACCCCAGCACGATCCCCTACACTACCCAAAGACCACTGCACTACCCTAAACCCTAAGACACTACCCTAAACACGACCCCCTACACTACACAAACGCCACTGCACTACCCTAAACCCTAAAAGTCTACCCCAGCAGTACCTCTCACACTACTCAAACACCACTGCACTACCCTAAACCCTAAAACACTACCCCCCGCAGTACCCCCTACACTACACAAACACCACTGCACTACCCTAAACCCTAAAACACTCCCCCAGCACTACTGCCTACACTACCCAAACACCACTGCACTACCCCAAACCCTAAATCTACCCCCAGCACGACCCCCTACACTACCCAAACACCACTGCACTACTCTAAACCCTAAATCTACCCTCAGCACGACCCCCTACAATACCCAAACACCACTGCACTACCCTAAACCCTAAAATTACCCTCAGCACGACCCCCTACACTGCCCAAACACCACTGCACTACCCTAAACCCTAAAACACTATCCCAGCACGACCCCCTACACTAACCAAACACCACTGCACTACCCTAAACCCTAAGACACTACCCCCAGCAGGACCCCCTACACTACCCAAACACCACTGCACTACCCTAAACCCTAAAAGACTACCCCAGCAGTACCCCCTACACTACACAAACACCACTGCACTACCCTAAACAACTCCCCCAGCGCTACTCCCTACACTACCCAAACACCACTGCACTACCCCAAACCCTAAATCTACCCCCAGCACGACCCCCTACACTACCCAAACACCACTGCACTACTCTAAACCCTAAATCTACCCTCAGCACGACCCCCTACACTGCCCAAACACCACTGCACTACCCTAAATCCTAAAACACTACCCCAGCACGACCCCCTACACTACCCAAACACCACTGCACTATCCTAAACCCCAAGACACTACCCCCAGCATGACCCCCTACACTACCCAAACACCACTACACTACCCTAAACCCTAAAACACTGCCCCAGCATGTCTCCCTACACTACCCAAACACCACTGCACTACCCTAACCCCTAAATCTACCCCCAGCATGACCCCCTACACTACCCAAACTACACTACCCTAAACCCTAAAACACTCCCTCAGCACGTCTCCCTACACTACCCAAACACTACTGCACTATCCTAAACCCTAAAACACTACCCCCGGCATGACCCCCTACACTACCTTAACACCAGTGCACTACCCTAAACCCTAAAACACTACCCCCAGCACGACCCCCTACACTACCCAAACACCACTGCAATACCCTAAAACACTCCCCCAGCATGACCCCCTACACTACCCGAACACCACTGCACTACCCTAAACCCTAAAATACTACCCTCAGCACGCCCCCTACACTACCCAAACACCACTGCACTACCCTAAACCCTACATTTACCCCCAGCACGACCCCCTACACTATCCAAACACCACTGCACTACCCTAAACCCTAAAACACTACCCCCAGCACGACCCCCTACACTACCCTAACACCACTGCACTACCCTAAACCCTAAATCACGACCGACATCATGACCCCCAACACTACCAAAACACCACTGCACTACCCTAAACCCTAAAACACAACCCCCAGCAGTACCCACTACACTACCCAAACACCACTGCACTACCCTAAACCCTAGAACACTACCCCCAGCAGTACCCCCTACACTACCCAAACACCGCTGCAATACCCTAAAACACTACCCCCAGCACAACCCCCTACACTACCCAAACACCACTGCACTACTCTAAACCCTAAAACACTCCCCCAGCACGACTCCCTACACTACCCAAACACCACTGCACTACCCCAAACCCTAAATCTACCCCCAGCACGACCCCCTACACTACCCAAACACCACTGCACTACCCTAAACCCTAAATCTACCCTCAGCACGACCCCCTACACTACCCAAACACCACTGCACTACCCTAAACCCTAAAACATTACCCCAGCACCACCCATACACTACACAAACACCACTGCCCTGCCCTAAACCCTAAAACACTACCCCCAGCATGACTCCCTACACTACACAAACACCACTGCACTACCCTAAACCCTAAATCTACCCCAAGCACAACCTTCTACACTACACAAACACCACTGCACTACCCTAAACCCTAAAACACTACCCCCAGCAGTACCCCCTACACTACTCAAACACCACTACACTACCCTAAACCACTACCCCAGCATGACCCCCTACACTACCCAAACACCACTGCACTACCATAAACACTAAAACACTACCCTCAGCATGACCCCCTACACTACCTTAACACCACTGCACTACCATAAACCCCCAAAACACTTCCCCCAGCACGACCCCCTACACTACACAAACACCACTGCACTACCCTAAACACCTCCCCCAGCACTACTCCCTACACTACCCAAACACCACTGCACTACCCCAAACCCTAAATCTACCCCCAGCACAACCCCCTACACTACCCAAACACCACTGCACTACTCTAAACCCTAAATCTACCCTCAGCACGACACCCTACACTGCCCAAACACCACTGCACTACCCTAAACCCTAAAACACTACCCCAGCACGACCCCCTACACTACCCAAACACCACTGCACTATCCTAAACCCCAAGACACTACCCCCAGCATGACCCCCTAAACTACCCAAACACCACTACCCTACCCTAAACCCTAAAACACTGCCCCAGCATGTCTCCCTACACTACCCAAACACCACTGCACTACCCTAACCCCTAAATCTACCCCCAGCATGACCCCCTACACTACCCAAACTACACTACCCTAAACCCTAAAACACTCCCCCAGCACGTCTCCCTACACTACCCAAACACTACTGCACTATCCTAAACCCTAAAACACTACCCCCGGCATGACCCCCTACACTACCTTAACACCAGTGCACTACCCTAAACCCTAAAACACTACCCCCAGCACCACCCCCTACACTACCCAAACACCACTGCAATACCCTAAAACACTCCCCCAGCATGACCCCCTACACTACCCGAACACCACTGCACTACCCTAAACCCTAAAATACTACCCTCAGCACGCCCCCTACACTACCCAAACACCACTGCACTACCCTAAACCCTACATTTACCCCCAGCACGACCCCCTACACTATCCAAACACCACTGCACTACCCTAAACCCTAAAACACTACCCCCAGCACGACCCCCTACACTACCCTAACACCACTGCACTACCCTAAACCCTAAATCACGACCGACATCATGACCCCCAACACTACCAAAACACCACTGCACTACCCTAAACCCTAAAATACAACCCCCAGCAGTACCCACTACACTACCCAAACACCACTGCACTACCCTAAACCCTAAAACACTACCCCCAGCAGTACCCCCTACACTACCCAAACACCGCTGCAATACCCTAAAACACTACCCCCAGCACAACCCCCTACACTACCCAAACACCACTGCACTACTCTAAACCCTAAAACACTCCCCCAGCACGACTCCCTACACTACCCAAACACCACTGCACTACCCCAAACCCTAAATCTACCCCCAGCACGACCCCCTACACTACCCAAACACCACTGCACTACCCTAAACCCTAAATCTACCCTCAGCACGACCCCCTACACTACCCAAACACCACTGCACTACCCTAAACCCTAAAACATTACCCCAGCACCACCCATACACTACACAAACACCACTGCCCTGCCCTAAACCCTAAAACACTACCCCCAGCATGACTCCCTACACTACACAAACACCACTGCACTACCCTAAACCCTAAATCTACCCCAAGCACAACCTTCTACACTACACAAACACCACTGCACTACCCTAAACCCTAAAACACTACCCCCAGCAGTACCCCCTACACTACCCAAACACCACTGCACTACCCTAAACCACTACCCCAGCATGACCCCCTACACTACCCAAACACCACTACACTACCCTAAACCCTAAAACACACCCCCAGCACAACCCCTACACTGCCCAAACACCACTGCACTACCATAAACACTAAAACACTACCCTCAGCATGACCCCCTACACTACCTTAACACCACTGCACTACCCTAAACCCCCAAAACACTTCCCCCAGCACGACCCCCTACACTACCCAAACACCACTGCACTACCCTAAAGCACTCCCCCAGCACAACCCCTACACTACCTGAACACCACTGCACTACCCTAAACCCTAAAACACTACCCCCAGCAGTACCGCCTACACTACCCAAACACTGCTGCAATACCCTAAACCCTAAAACACTACCCCCAGCACAACCCCCTACACTACTCAAACACCACTGCACTACTCTAAACCCTAAAACACTCCCCCAGCACGACTCCCTACACCCAAACACCACTGCACTACCCCAAACCCTAAATCTACCCCCAGCACAACCCCCTACACTACTCAAACACCACTGCACTACTCTAAACCCTAAAACACTCCCCCAGCACGACTCCCTACACCCTAACACCACTGCACTACCCTAAACCCTAAATCACGACCGACATCATGACCCCCAACACTAGCAAAACACCACTGCACTACCCTAAACCCTAAAACACAACCCCCAGCAGAACCCACTACACTACCCAAACACCACTGCACTACCCTAAACCCTAAAACACTACCCCCAGCAGTACCCCCTACACTACCCAAACACCGCTGCAATACCCTAAAACACTACCCCCAGCACAACCCCCTACACTACCCAAACACCACTGCACTACTCTAAACCCTAAAACACTCCCCCAGCACGACTCCCTACACTACCCAAACACCACTGCACTACGCCAAACCCTAAATCTACCCCCAGCACGACCCCCTACACTACCCAAACACCACTGCACTACCCTAAACCCTAAATCTACCCTCAGCACGACCCCCTACACTACCCAAACACCACTGCACTACCCTAAACCCTACAACATTACCCCAGCACCACCCATACACTACACAAACACCACTGCCCTGCCCTAAACCCTAAAACACTACCCCCAGCATGACTCCCTACACTACACAAACACCACTGCACTACCCTAAACCCTAAATCTACCCCAAGCACAACCTTCTACACTACACAAACACCACTGCACTACCCTAAACCCTAAAACACTACCCCCAGCAGTACCCCCTACACTACCCAAACACCACTGCACTACCCTAAACCACTACCCCAGCATGACCCCCTACACTACCCAAACACCACTACACTACCCTAAACCCTAAAACACTCCCCCAGCACAACCCCTACACTGCCCAAACACCACTGCACTACCATAAACACTAAAACACTACCCTCAGCATGACCCCCTACACTACCTTAACACCACTGTACTACCCTAAACCCCCAAAACACTTCCCCCAGCACGACCCTCTACACTACACAAACACCACTGCACTACCCTAAACAACTCCCCCAGCGCTACTCCCTACACTACCCAAACACCACTGCACTACCCCAAATCCTAAATCTACCCCCAGCACGACCCCCTACACTACCCAAACACCACTGCACTACTCTAAACCCTAAAACACTACCCCAGCACGACCCCCTACACTACCCAAACACCACTGCACTATCCTAAACCCCAAGACACTACCCCCAGCATGACCCCCTACACTACCCAAACACCACTACACTACCCTAAACCCTAAAACACTGCCCCAGCATGTCTCCCTACACTACCCAAACACCACTGCACTACCCTAACCCCTAAATCTACCCCCAGCATGACCCCCTACACTACCCAAACTACACTACCCTAAACCCTAAAACACTCCCCCAGCACGTCTCCCTACACTACCCAAACACTACTGCACTATCCTAAACCCTAAAACACTACCCCCGGCATGACCCCCTACACTACCTTAACACCACTGCACTACCCTAAACCCTAAAACACTACCCCCAGCACGACCCCCTACACTACCCAAACACCACTGCAATACCCTAAAACACTCCCCCAGCATGACCCCCTACACTACCCGAACACCACTGCACTACCCTAAACCCTAAAATACTACCCTCAGCACGCCCCCTACACTACCCAAACACCACTGCACTACCCTAAACCCTACATTTACCCCCAGCACAACCCCCTACACTATCCAAACACCACTGCACTACCCTAAACCCTAAAACACTACCCCCAGCACGACCCCCTACACTACCCTAACACCACTGCACTACCCTAAACCCTAAATCACGACCGACATCATGACCCCCAACACTACCAAAACACCACTGCACTACCATAAACCCTAAAACACAACCCCCAGCAGTACCCACTACACTACCCAAACACCACTGCACTACCCTAAACCCTAAAACACTACCCCCAGCAGTACCCCCTACACTACCCAAACACCGCTGCAATACCCTAAAACACTACCCCCAGCACAACCCCCTACACTACCCAAACACCACTGCACTACTCCAAACCCTAAAACACTCCCCCAGCACGACTCCCTACACTACCCAAACACCACTGCACTACCCCAAACCCTAAATCTACCCCCAGCACGACCCCCTACACTACCCAAACACCACTGCACTACCCTAAACCCTAAATCTACCCTCAGCACGACCCCCTACACTACCCAAACACCACTGCACTACCCTAAACCCTAAAACATTACCCCAGCACCACCCATACACTACACAAACACCACTGCCCTGCCCTAAACCCTAAAACACTACCCCCAGCATGACTCCCTACACTACACAAACACCACTGCACTAACCTAAACCATAAATCTACCCCAAGCACAACCTTCTACACTACACAAACACCACTGCACTACCCTAAACCCTAAAACACTACCCCCAGCAGTACCCCCTACACTACCCAAACACCACTGCACTACCCTAAACCACTACCCCAGCATGACCCCCTACACTACCCAAACACCACTACACTACCCTAAACCCTAAAACACTCCCCCAGCACAACCCCTACACTGCCCAAACACCACTGCACTACCATAAACACTAAAACACTACCCTCAGCATGACCCCCTACACTACCTTAACACCACTGCACTACCCTAAACCCCCAAAACACTTCCCCCAGCACGACCCCCTACACTACCCAAACACCACTGCACTACCCTAAAGCACTCCCCCAGCACAACCCCTACACTACCTGAACACCACTGCACTACCCTAAACCCTAAAACACTACCCTCAGCTCACCCCCTACACTACCCAAACACCACTGCACTACCCTAAATCTACCCCCAGCACGAACCACTACACTACCCAAACACCACTGCACTACCCTAAACCCTAAAACACTACCCCCAGCAGTACCGCCTACACTACCCAAACACTGCTGCAATACCCTAAACCCTAAAACACTACCCCCAGCACAACCCCCTACACTACTCAAACACCACTGCACTACTCTAAACCCTAAAACACTCCCCCAGCACGACTCCCTACACCCAAACACCACTGCACTACCCCAAACCCTAAATCTACCCCCAGCACGACCCCCTACACTACCCAAACACCACTGCACTACCCCAAACCCTAAATCTACCCCCAGCACAACCCCTACACTACCCAAACACCACTGAACTACTCTAAACCCTAAATCTACCCTCAGCACGACCCCCTACACTACCCAAACACTACTGCACTAACCTAAACCCTAAATTTACCCTCAGCACAACCCCTACACTGCCCAAACACCACTGCACTACCCTAAACCCTAAAACACTACCCCAGCACGACACCTACACTACCCAAACACCACTGCACTACCCTCATCCCTAAGACACTACACCCAGCATGACCCCCTACACTACCCAAACACCACTACACTACCCTAAACCCTAAAACACTCCCCCAGCACAACCCCTACACTGCCCAACACCACTGCACTACCCTAACCCCTAAATCTACCCTCAGCGTGACCCCCTACACTACCCAAACACCACTACACTACCCTAAACCCTAAAACACTCCCCCAGCATGTCTCCCTACACTACCCAAACACCACTGCACTACCCTAAACCCTAAAACACTACCCCCAGCATGACCCCCTACACTACCTTAACACCACTGCACTACCCTAAACCCTAAAACACTACCCCCAGCACGACCCCCTACACTACCCAAACACCACTGCAATACCCTAAAACACTTCCCCAGCATGACCCCCTACACTACCCGAACACCACTGCACTACCCTAAACCCTAAGACATTACCCCCAGCATGACCCCCTACACTACCCAAACATCATTGCACTACCCTAAACCCTAAAAGACTACCCCAGCAGTACCTCTCACACTACACAAACACCACTGCACTACCCTAAACCCTAAAACACTCCCCCAGCACTACTCCCTACACTACCCAAACACCAATGCACTACCCCAAACCCTACATATACCCCCAGCACGACCCCCTATGCTACCCAAACACCACTGCACTACTCTAAACCCTAAATCTACCCTCAGCACGACCCCCTACACTGCCAAACACCACTGCACTACCCTAAACCCTAAAACACTACCCCAGCACGACCCCCTACACTACCCAAACACCACTGTACTACCCTAACCCCTAAATCTACCCCCAGCATGACCCCTTACACTACCCAAACACCACTACACTACCCTAAACCCTAAAACACTCCCCCAGCACGTCTCCCTACACTACCCAAACATCACTGCACTACCCTAAACCCTAAAACACTACCCCCAGCATGACCCCCTACACTACCTTAACACCACTGCACTACCCTAAACCCTAAAACACTACCCTCAGCACGACCCCCTACACTACCAAAACACCACTGCAATACCCTAAAACACTCCCCCAGCACGACCCCCTACACTACCCGAACACCACTGCACTACCCCAAACCCTAAAACACTACCCTCAGCACGCCCCCTACACTACCCAAACACCACTGCACTACCCTAAACCCTACATTTACCCCAGCACGACCCCCTACACTACCCAAACACCACTGCACTACCCTAAACCCTAAAACACTACCCCAGCACGACCCCCTACACTACCCTAACACCACTGCACTACCCTAAACCCTAAAACACTACTGACAGCATGACCCCCAACACTACCAAAACACCACTGCACTACACTAAACCCTAAAGCACAACCCCCAGCAGTACCCACTACACTACCCAAACACCACTGCACTAGCCTAAACCCTAAAACACTACCCCCAGCAGTACCCCCTACACTACCCAAACACCGCTGCAATACCCTAAACCCTAAAACACTACCCCCAGCACAACCCCCTACACTACCCAAACACCACTGCACTACCCTAAACCCTAAAACACTCCCCCAGCACGACTCCCTACACTACCCAAACACCACTGCACTATCCCAAACCCTAAATCTACCCCCAGCACGACCCCCTACACTACCCAAACACCACTGCACTACCCTAAACCCTAAATCTACCCTCAGCATGACCCCCTACACTACTCAAACACCACTGCACTACCTTAAACCCCAAAACATTACCCCCAGCACCACCCATACACTACACAAACACCACTGCACTGCCTTAAACCCTAAAACACTACCCCCAGCATGACCCCCTACACTACACAAACACCACTGCACTACCCTAAACCCTAAATCTACCCCAAGCACAACCTTCTACACTACACAAACACCACTGTACTACCCTAAACCCTAACACACTACCCCAGCAGTACCCCCTACACTACCCAAACACCACTGCACTACCCTAAACCACTACCCCAGCATGACCCCCTACACTACCCAAACACCACTGCACTACCCTAAACCCTAAGACGCTACCCCCAGCATGACCCCCTACACTACCCAAACACCACTACACTACCCTAAACCCTAAAAGACTCCCCCAGCACAACCCCTACACTGCCCAAACACCACTGCACTACCATAAACCCTAAAACACTACCCTCAGCATGACCCCCTACACTACCTTAACACCACTGCACTACCCTAAACCCTAAAACACTACCCCCAGCACGACCCCCTACACTACCAAAACACCACTGCACTACCCTAAAGCACTCCCCCAGCACGACCCCCTACACTACCCGAACACCACTGCACTACTCTAAACCCTAAAACACTACCCTCAGAACGCCCCTACACTACCCAAACACCACTGCACTACCCTAAACCTACCCCCAGCACGACCCCTACACTACCCAAACACCACTGCACTACCCTAAACCCTAAATCACTACCCCCACATGACCCTACACTACCCGAACACCACTGCACTACCCTAAACCCTAAAACACTACCCCCAGCCCGACCCCCTACACTACCCTAACACCACTGCACTACCCTAAACCCTAAAACACTAACGACAGCACAACCCCCTATACTACCAAAACACCACTGCACTACCCTAAACCCTAAATCACAACCCCCAGCAGTACCCACTACACTACCCAAACACCACTGCACTGCCCTAAAACACTACTCCCAGCAGTACCCCCTACACTACCCAAACACCACTGCACTACCCTAAACCCTAAAACACTACACCCAGCACAACCCCCTAAACCCTAAAACACTCCCCCAGCACGGCTCCCTACACTACTCAAACACCACTGCACTACCCCAAACCCTAAATCTACCCACAGCACGACCCCCTACACTACCCAAACACCACTGCACTACCCCAAACCCTAAAACACAACCCTCAGCACGCCCCCTACACTACCCAAACACCACTGCACTACCCTAAACCCTACATTTACCCCAGCACGACCCCCTACACTACCCAAACACCACTGCACTACCCTAAACCCTAAAACACTACCCCCCAGCACGACCCCCTACACTACCCTAACACCACTGCACTACCCTAAACCCTAAAACACTACCGACAGCATGACCCCCAACACTACCAAAACACCACTGCACTACACTAAACCCTAAAGCACAACCCCCAGCAGTACCCACTACACTACCCAAACACCACTGCACTACCCTAAACCCTAAAACACTACCCCCAGCAGTACCCCCTACACTACCCAAACACCGCTGCAATACCCTAAATCCTATAACACTACCCCCAGCACAACCCCCTACACAACCCAAACACCACTGCACTATCCTAAACCCTAAAACACTCCCCCAGCACGACTTCCTACACTACCCAAACACCACTGCACTACCCCAAACCCTAAATCTACCACCAGCACGACCCCCTACAGTACCCAAACACCACTGCACTACCCTAAACCCTAAAACATTACCCCCAGCACCACCCATACACTACAAAAAACACCACTGCCCTGCCCTAAACCCTAAAACACTACCCCCAGCATGATTCCCTACACTACACAAACACCACTGCACTACCCTAAACCCTAAATCTACCCAAAGCACAACCGTCTACACTACACAAACACCACTGCACTACCCTAAACCCTAAAACACTACCCCCAGCAGTACCCCCTACACTACCCAAACACCACTGCACTACCCTAAACCACTACCCCAGGATGACCCCCTACACTACCCAAACACCACTGCACTACCCTGAATCCTAAGACACTACCCCCAGCATGACCCCCTACACTACCCAAACACCACTACACTACCCTAAACCCTAAAACACTCCCCCAGCACAACCCCTACACTGCCCAAACACCACTGCACTACCATAAACACTAAAACACTACCCTCAGCATGACCCCCTACACTACCTTAACACCACTGGACTACCCTAAACCCCCAAAAGACTACCCCCAGCACGACCCCCTACACTACCCAAACACCACTGCACTACCCTAAAGCACTCCCCCAGCACAACCCCCTACACTACCCGAACACCACTGCACTACCCCAAACCCTAAATCTACCCCCAGCACGACCCCCTACACTACCCAAACACCACTGCACTACCCCAAACCCTAAATCTACCACCAGCACGACCCCTACACTACCCAAACACCACTGCACTACTCTAAACCCTAAATCTACCCTCAGCACGACCCCCTACACTACCCAAACACCACTGCACTAACCTAAACCCTAAAGTTACCCTCAGCATGACCCCCTACACTGCCCAAACACCACTGCACTACCCTAAACCCTAAAACACTACCCCAGCACGACCCCCTACACTACCCAAACACCACTGCACTACCCTAAACCCTAAGACACTACACCCAGCATGACCCCCTATACTACCCAAATACCACTGCACTACCCTAAACCCTAAATCTACCCTCAGCAAGACCCCCTACACTACCCAAACACCACTGCACTACCCTAAACCCTAAAACATTACCCCCAGCACCACCCATACACTACACAAACACCACTGCCCTGCCCTAAACCCTAAAACACTACCCCCATCATGACTCCCTACACTACACAAACACCACTGCACTACCCTAAACCCTAAATCTACCCCAAGCACAACCTTCTACACTACACAAACACCACTGCACTACCCTAAACCCTAAAACACTACCCCCAGCAGTACCCCTACACTACCAAAACACCACTGCACAACCCTAAACCACTACCCCAGCATGATCCCCTACACTACCCAAACACCACTGCACTACCCTAAATCCTAAGACACTACCCCCAGCATGACCCCCTACACTACCCAAACACCACTACACTACCCCAAACCCTAAAACACTCCCCCAGCACAACCCCTACACTACCCAAACACCACTGCACTATCCTAAACCCTAAAACACTCCCCCAGCACGACTTCCTACACTACCCAAACACCACTGCACTACCCCAAACCCTAAATCTACCCCCAGCACGACCCCCTACACTACCCAAACACCACTGCACTACCCTAAACCCTAAAACATTACCCCCAGCACCACCCATACACTACACAAACACCACTGCCCTGCCCTAAACCCTAAAACACTACCCCCAGCATGATTCCCTACACTACACAAACACCACTGCACTACCCTAAACCCTAAATCTACCCAAAGCACAACCGTCTACACTACACAAACACCACTGCACTACCCTAAACCCTAAAACACTACCCCCAGCAGTACCCCCTACACTACCCAAACACCACTGCACTACCCTAAACCACTACCCCAGGATGACCCCCTACACTACCCAAACACCACTGCACTACCCTGAATCCTAAGACACTACCCCCAGCATGACCCCCTACACTACCTAAACACCACTACACTACCCTAAACCCTAAAACACTCCCCCAGCACAACCCCTACACTGCCCAAACACCACTGCACTACCATAAACACTAAAACACTACCCTCAGCATGACCCCCTACACTACCTTAACACCACTGCACTACCCTAAACCCCCAAAAGACTACCCCCAGCACGACCCCCTACACTATCCAAACACCACTGCACTACCCTAAAGCACTCCCCCAGCACAACCCCCTACACTACCCGAACACCACTGCACTACCCCAAACCCTAAATCTACCCCCAGCACGACCCCCTACACTACCCAAACACCACTGCACTACCCCAAACCCTAAATCTACCCCCAGCACGACCCCTACACTACCCAAACACCACTGCACTACTCTAAACCCTAAATCTACCCTCAGCACGACCCCCTACACTACCCAAACACCACTGCACTAACCTAAACCCTAAAGTTACCCTCAGCATGACCCCCTACACTGCCCAAACACCACTGCACTACCCTAAACCCTAAAACACTACCCCAGCACGACCCCCTACACTACCCAAACACCACTGCACTACCCTAAACCCTAAGACACTACACCCAGCATGACCCCCTACACTACCCAAACACCACTGCACTACCCTAAACCCTAAATCTACCCTCAGCACGGCCCCCTACACTACCCAAACACCACTGCACTACCCTAAACCCTAAAACATTACCCCCAGCACCACCCATACACTACACAAACACCACTGCCCTGCCCTAAACCCTAAAACACTACCCCCAGCATGACTCCCTACACTACACAAACACCACTGCACTACCCTAAACCCTAAATCTACCCCAAGCACAACCTTCTACACTACACAAACACCACTGCACTACCCTAAACCCTAAAACACTACCCCCAGCAGTACCCCCTACACTACCCAAACACCACTGCACAACCCTAAACCACTACCCCAGCATGATCCCCTACACTACCCAAACACCACTGCACTACCCTAAATCCTAAGACACTACCCCCAGCATGACCCCCTACACTACCCAAACACCACTGCACTACCCTAAAGCACTCCCCCAGCACAACCCCCTACACTACCCGAACACCACTGCACTACCCTAAACCCTAAAACACTACCCTCAGCTCACCCCCTACACTACCCAAACACCACTGCACTACCCTAAATCTACCCCCAGCACGACCCACTACACTACCCAAACACCACTGCACTACCATAAACCCTAAAACACTACCCCCAGCAGTACCCCCTACACTACCCAAACACTGCTGCAATACCCTAAACCCTAAAACACTACCCCCAGCACAACCCCCTACACTACTCAAACATCACTGCACTACTCTAAACCCTAAAACACTCCCCCAGCACGACTCCCTACACTACCCAAACACCACTGCACTACCCCAAACCCTAAATCTACCCCCAGCACGACCCTTACACTACCCAAACACCACTGCACTACCCCAAACCCTAAATCTACCCCCAGCACGACCCCTACACTACCCAAACACCACTGCACTAACCTAAACCCTACATTTACCCTCAGCACGACCCCCTACACTGCCCAAACACCACTGCACTACCCTAAACCCTAAAACACTACCCCAGCACGACCCCCTACACTACCCAAACACCACTGCACTACCCTAAACCCTAAGACACTATACCCAGCATGACCCCCTACACTACCCAAACACCACTACACTACCCTAAACCCTAAAACACTCCCCCAGCATGACCCCTACACTACCCAAACACCACTGCACTACCCTAAACCCTAAATCACTACCCCCACACGACCCTATACTACCCGAACACCACTGCACTACCCTAAACCCTAAAACACTACCCCCAGCCCGACCCCCTACACTACCCTAACACCACTGCACTACCCTAAACCCTAAAACACTACCGACAGCACGACCCCCTATACTACCAAAACACCACTGCACTACCCTAAACCCTAAATCACAACCCCCAGCAGTACCCACTACACTACCCAAACACCACTGCACTGCCCTAAAACACTACCCCAGCAGTACCCCCTACACTACCCAAACACCACTGCACTACCCTAAACCCTAAAACACTACACTCAGCACAACCCCCTAAACTACCCAAACACCACTGCACTACCCTAAACCCTAAAACACTCCCCCAGCACGACTCCCTACACTACCCAAACACCACTGCACTACCCCAAACCCTAAATCTACCCACAGCACGACCCCCTACACTACCCAAACACCACTGCACTACCCTAAACCCTAAATCTACCCTCAGCACGACCCCCTACACTACCCAAACACCACTGCACTACCCTAAACCCTAAAACACTACCCCCAGCACCACCCATACACTACACAAACACCACTGCACTGCCCTAAACCCTAAAACACTATCCCCAGCATGACCCACTACACAAACACCAATGCACTACCCTAAACCCTAAATCTACCCCAAGCACAACCTCCTACACTACACAAACACCACTGCACTACCCTAAACCCTAAAACACTACCCCCAGCACGACCCCCTACACTTCACAAACACCACTGTACTACCCTAAACCCTAAACCACTACCCCCAGCACAGCCCCCTACACTTCACAAACACCACTGCACTACCCTAAACCCTAGAAAAGTAACCACCACCCCATGCCCAATCCCCCTTACCTCTCACTCCTCGTGGTTTCTCTCTCCTCATGATTTCTGCTTCATGTCGTCTCTGAGGGGTGGTGCACGTCGTTGTGAGGAAACGGAACAGCCTCTGTTTCCTTACAACGACGTGGGTTGTCTACATTTTTTTAGAACTCATGGTCATTTACCATACATACCTTTACAACAAAATTTGTTGTAAAGACATGCGTGGTAAATGACCATGTGTTCTAAAAAAATGCGTAGTAATGACTTCACGATGTACAACGCAAGCGTGGTAATGCATGCGTTGTAATGGTATCGCGAAGTAAAAAAAGTCGTTGTAACGGCTTTTTACCGATCGAAGCTTTCCCCTGTTCTTCAGTGAGTCGTTTATTTGATAAATTAGGAGGGAATGTGTTTTTTTTTACCAAAAAGTGCATTCCCGGCTGTTGTATTGTGAAAGTGTCCGTGGGGCCTGGTTTCACTTCCGGTGAGAGAGTGGAAGAGTCTGTTTGGATCCAAAGGGGTTCTGCTGTTGGACAGGGCCGGCACGACGCGTCATCAGAAAACACAGCTAATGGAAAGCGTTGTCCCCGAAGTGTGGAGCAGTGCCATGAGAGGTCAACGAGTGAGCGTCCCACCGCAGTATGACCGTACCGCGTGACCCATGTGCCGCCTCCAGTGTACGGAAGGCAGAAGTGGCATCCATTGCAGGTCCTCTTGAAGACCGTTGTAGCACTAACTCTACATTTTGGAACTAGGGGATTTTAACCTTGTTGTTCCTGCCAGATACAAAGAAAAGATCCTGTGTTATTCAGTACCCTTGTTACCTTTTTTGTGGGTAGTGGTGCTTGTCACTTCACTGCCTCGCCGGTACACACGGCTGGGCTCCCCACCTCGTGTGCCATCTGCAGGGCCTCTGCCCTCGGATCACTGGTTTCGGTTTCTGGAGTGGCAACATAAACAGTTGCTCCCAAAGGACTAGCCTGAACACTTAGGTGAATATCCCCTGCGCCAGCATTCCGCGGAAATTCTTTCCTAGCTCTCCCACGTCGACGACAATGTCATAATAGCATTGCTCCGCTCGGGACACCGTATGACGTCATATGAGCCATAAGAGGACCTCATCGGCCTGCTGACGTCAGTTCCACCCATTTTTTCCGTGCCATCGAGGTAAACAGGTGGACCAACACATTTTCACATGTATGCATAGTATACTAAATATATATATATATATATATATATATATATATATATATATATATATATACATATATATATATATATATATATATATATATATATATTCACTTAAAAAACCATAGGTTTCACACATGTTATAGTTCGGTGGACATTTCACTCCTAAAAAACCCAATGAAATTCCCCTGTTATAGTTAGTTCAGATAACTATAACTCGCGCGCCCGCAATCCACTGCTCATGACGTCACATATTACATCACTCATGACTTGGTCAGTGGCATCACGCATGACATCACTTATGACATCATCCTTGTGATAGAGTGGCGGTCGCGCGAGTTATAGTTATCTGAACTAACTATAACGGGGGAATTTCATTGGTTTTTTACGAGTGAAATGTCCACTGAACTATAACATGTGTGAAACCTATGGTTTTTTAAGTGAATTTGCAAGGTTTTTTAAATGCTAATTCCTAACTATAACGTGTGTGAAACCTATGGTTTTTTCAGTGAATTTGTAAGTTTTTTGAAATGCTAAGTTATGTATGTATTATATTTTTTATATATTTATTTTACAATAAACTACGTATTAAAAAGTTTTTTTGTTTTTTTTACGGTTTTTCACGGTGCGTGTACTGTGCGCGCACCCCGCGATTTTTTGAAAAAAATTAAAATGTTTTTTTCTGCCTTCGGGGTCCTTCAGGGACCCCCTGACAAAGGCTAGGGGGTCAGGAACTCTCTACCCTGCCCCCTTTTCACATTCGCCACCTTCCTTTTTCACTCTCGCACTCAAAACAAACAAAATGGCGGCCGACACTTCCTGATTTCGACCGTTTCGAACGTTGGCTGACATTTAACCACCAATCAGAATTACGCTCGCGCGCGTTAGGGTGCGCGCACGGTGCGCAGCTATAGATATTTATGTGCTTTTAACTCAATTTTCTCAGGAACTACTGAACAGATTGACTCCATATATGAAAAAGGCACTTCCCTGACCTGAGGACTACCTCTTTGCCAAATTCCAAGTAATTCTGTTCAGCCGTTCGGGCTGTACCTTCGACTAAAGGTCCTATGGGAAAATGCATGGGGAAAACGCGTTTTGGGACCCCCCTTTTTTCTCGGCCCCCGCTTGACGAATCGCCCTGAGACTTTCAGGGTAGGAGCTGAGCGGAGCGCCCCATTAGTTTTGAAAATGTCGCGAAGATTCGTCAACCGGTGCCAAAGTTATTCAAAATAGAATTTTGAGATTTCCTATGATGTCCTAACTATAACTATCTACTGGCGACCGCCAGTAGATAATATATATATATGTACAAATGCATAACCAATAAAGACATAAAGAAATAGCAACAAATCAAGCATTTCTCACTATTAAAACATAAGCATGATTAAGACATATTAAAAACATTCATGCCAAACAGTAAAAGCATCTTTTTGGTAGAAATAGGTAGACAACGGGGAGGTGGGTGGGACAGTGAGGAATCCACAGGCAGATACTGTATCCACCAGAAAAAGCGTCACCGAAGGTAAGTAACTTGCTCTTCTGATGGATACTCTGCCTGTGGATTCCTCACCTTTTGAATAGAATCCTCAAGCCGTACCTCACCCGGAGGATGGTGTCCACCTGACTAGACCAAAAAATCTTGCAAAACAGATTGAGCAAAATGGCCATCCCTCCTAACCTCCGAGTCCAATAATAATCGAGTAATTTTTTGTTGAAATTATTTTGAAAATAATACTTTAAAAATACTTTTATTAATAAATTTAGACAAACACTTAAAGAAAAACTTTTATTTATAATTAATTTAAAGATATTTCATACTTTACAAATTACGCCGAAGCCGCGACCCCAGCGCGACTTTACAAAGTGGCTACCGGAATGCGCGCAGCCATTGTGTAGGGTGCGCGAAGGGTTCGCGACTTCTGTATAGTATAAAACAAAAAGAATGACTATAGTTTTCCTAGCTAAAAATTATTCACAATTTTTAAAATATATATGTGTATATATATATATATATATATATATATATATATATAAAAATAGGTTTCAGGCACAGTATAGTTAGAAATTAGCATTTAAAAAACCATAGAAATTCACTGCAAAAACCATAGGTTTCAGGCACGTTATAGTTAGAAATTAGCATTTAAAAAACCATAGAAATTAACTGAAAAATCATAGATTTCCGGAACGTTATAGTTAGTTGGACATTACACTCGTACAAAACCATAGAAATTCAAGCGTTATAGTTAGTTCAGCTAACTATAACTCGCGCCCCCGCAATGCACTGCTGATGACGTCACATATTACATCATTCATGACATGGTCAGTGACATCACTGATGACATCTCAAATGACATCACTGATGACCTCACTGATGACATCATCCACATGAAAATCTGATGCACCTCCTCACACCTGAATATAACCTTTGATACACCCACTCTAAAATACAGACTACCATTTTCGAAAAAATAGACACATCAAAACCAGTTACTAAATACGCACTGACTGATTCCTAGGTCTACACACACACTCATTCACCCATACAGTCACTCATACATACAGTCACTCATCAATACAACACTATCATATGCACTCATACACCTATAGGGACACTCACACACTGCCAAATATCCAGAGTTACTCACACACTTAGTCAGTCATGCAAAGAATCAATCATACTTCCATTTACTCACCTATCCAGTTATACAGACACCCCCTCACTTATTCATACAGATACTATCACATACTTACTCTCTTATAGAATCACTGATACAAATACACACTCACCCATGCAGCCACTCTCACAATTACTGACTCTCACATATAGTTATTTATATACACCATCACTCACATATACTGCCTTTTACATATGTAGTTACTTGCACATGTACCACTGAGACATCCATTCACTCACCAACACACCCATACACACACTCACCCACCCATACAACTGTTTTCACATGCACTCTTGAACCCATACACCCAGTGAATCAACCACTCACACATCTATGCACAGATGTCACACACCTCCCACCAACCCACACACACACTCAGGCAGACATACAAATACTCAGGCAAGCAATCATTAACCCATATAGACACTCATGCAGCTACCCACCAACCCATGCAGCAGCTTACACAACAACAGACAGACTGATACAGACTTTAACACAGTTTAGTCACTAACCCATGCACTCAGTAAGGCTCATTAAATCACTCACTTATACAGTCAGTCACGTACCTACTAAATCCTCCATGCAGACACTTATACACCCACTCACTCCTCAATACAGCTTGGCATATATATAAAACAAATTTAAACTTTACAGAAACACAGAGTCACTGGATGATGTCATCAGTGATGTCATTTGAGATGTGATCAGTGATGTCATCAGTGATGTCACTGACCATGTCATGAATGATGTAATATGTGACGTCATCAGCAGTGCATTGCGGGTGCGTGAGTTATAGTTAGCTGAACTAACTATAATGCCGAAATTTCCATGGTTTTGTACGAGTGAAATGTCCAACTAACTATAAAATTCCTGAAACCTATGATTTTTTCAGTATATATATATATATATATATATATATATATATATATATATATATATATATATATATATACATACACATATGCCCAATTCTGGAGCAGCAGTCCTTTAATCGTGGAAAACCAGCACGGGGAGGTCATGTCATAATTGCACCCTGCTGGCAAATATAATTTAAAACGTGACTGTGTTCCATCTGGATATAATGAGTACTAAATGCAGCGGAAAGTGAAGAAATGCAATTTTACAATCTGTGCATTCATTTGAGAACTGTCGGAAAGAATGCTATTACTTACCTGATGTTTCTGCTGCATTGTGGGAGACGTAGGCTGAACTGTCACGTGCGTCACGACCATCTTTAAAACCACACGCACGTATGCACTTTGTGAACTGCCTTTTTCCCGTGATCAAGGTGCAGGTGCTGAAACATGTAGGTTTATGGGAGGCATTGTGCTGGTTTTCCACGATTAAAGGACCGCTGCTCCGGAATTGGGCCTCTGTTTGTTTTGTTCACATGCTGTGATTGGCGCACCCCTCCGTGTTTGCTGTTTGAGAGGCCGCCCTGAAGGGTTGAAGACTCCTTGAACGGAGATTCGTGTGTGGATTCAAATTAGGAATACGACCCATGCACTGCTGTTTTCCCCACTGTGGTAACGCTAATGAAGTGAAATGAAGCGGCGGTGATGGAAGGGCTTCGGTTGGGATGAGCTCCTGCACCGATCGTTCCGGGGCCAGGTCCTTTGACGGGGAGGTCATGTCATAATTGCACCCTGCTGGCAAATATCATTTAAAATGTGACTGTGTTCCATCTGGATATAATGAGTACTAAATGCAGCAGAAAGTGAAGAAATGCAATTTTACAATCTGTGCATTAATTTGAGAACTGTCGGAAAGAATGCCATTACTTACCTGATGTTTCTGCTGCATTGTGGGAGACGTAGGCTGAACAGTCACGTGAGTCACAACCATCTTTAGAACCACCCACACGTATGCACTTTGTGAACTGCCTCTTTCCTGTGATCAAAGCGCAGGTGCCGAAACATGTAGGGTTATGGGAGGCATTGTGCTAGTTTTCCACGATTAAAGGACTGCTGCTCCGGAATTGGGCCTCTGTTTGTTTTGTTCACATGCCGTGATTGGCGGACCCCTCCGTGTCTGCTGTTTGAGAGGCCGTCCTGAAGGGTTGAAGACTCCTTGAACGGAGATTCGTGTGTGGATATATATATATATATATATATATATATATATATATATATATCCTCACAAAATCCCTCCAGCCGGAAGGAAAGACGGGACGCACTCTTGGCAATCTTTTTACGCTTGTTTTATTTTCTTAATATCTTGAATGCATGGGATACAGGCATAAGCTGATCTACGCGTTTCGGTATCCCAGATACCTTGCTCACGATCAACTGTTTGTTTGGTCCCGCCCCCTTTAAGTTCAACTTGATGTTACATCATTTCCTGGCGGTGTCCCAGTTACCCTTTGCATTATGGAGAATGTAGTTTTAACCAAAAGCGTTCTTTTCCTTTTTATTTCCTTTTTTATATTACTTAAATTTCTTTTGTAAGGACAGTCAGATGTGACTCAATTCATAGTATTACAGGCAAAACTGCTTCAATTGTTACATGTTTGATATCAAGGTTCAATCCTTTTATGTAGAACTGAAGCTGTTTATTGCCTTTTTGATTTTCTTCGTGTTTTTCTTTGTTGTTTTTCCTCCTCTGGTGGAGCTCGATCTTTTCAATGATTAATTTACAGTTTTTAGGCCATTGATTTCCATCTTTTTCCACATCTCGTTCTTATCTTGCCCCTTTGAATTCATTTTCCATCATTTTTTCTTTGTTTTTTATATCATCATCTCTTGTTTTTTATAGGTGTATGTAGAGCTCTTCTGATTGGTTAAGGCCGTACGGTTGTAATGTTCTTAATTTCAAGATGCGACGTGACTCCTTCTGTCGCAATTGTCTTTCTCGATCACCCCCACGTTCTTTTTTTGGGATGGTTTCAATTCCATAAAATTTCATTTTTTTCCAATCTCCTTGATGAACTTGTTCCATGTGTTTTGCCACTGCATTTGATCTGTCCTTATGTATTGTTGCCCTTATATGTTCAAGTATTCTCTTTTTCAATTCGAAGATGGTACTTCCCACATATTTCAGGGGGCAGGGACATTCCAATACATAAATCACATATTGCGTCTTGCATGTTATCAATTGACGAATTTGCCAAATTTTGTTGTTTGCCATTTTGATTTCTTTTGTTTGTTGCGCAATTTGACAGGCTTTGCACATATGACATTTTATAAAGCCTTTTGTCTTCAGCCAAGTGGTTTCTTTCTCTTTTCCTTTGTAGTGACTGTGAATTAGAAGATCCTTTAGATTCTTTGCTCTCCTGTATGTCACAGTTGGATGCTTCCCAATTATTTCCTTCACAGTGGGATCCAGCTGTAGTATCTTCCAGTTTTTTCTTAAAATGCTCACAATTTGTTTGCTTTCCACTGAGTAATCCGTTATTAGTCGAATAGTCTCCAGTTCTACTTTCTTTTGCTTTCGGGATAAACACTCTTCCCTTGTTTTGCTGTTCGTTCTTTCCCAGCATTTTTTGACTATGTTGGTGTTGTATTTTCTATGGCCACAAAGAAACCCAAAAGAAGGGGTAACAGAGCCAAACATCACAGTGGAAAAAATGGGAACGAAAACAAGGAGCATGCGCAGGAAGAACAAATAGAGGAGGAATTGCAAGTGGTGAATTTGTCGAAAAGATCCATTTCGGACACAGAAACATCGTTATTAAAAAGGGGGATAAACTTTTGCCCTACAAGCAGAATGGATCTAGCACAAGTGAGGATAGATTTGTACTTATACATTCGGAAGATCAAGTTGGCCAAATTCTTTGCAGACAAAAAAATAAAGACAAAATCAAAATATCAGAAGAAAAAACAGCAAGCGTACAAGTGAAAGACGCTGAGGGTTTCTTGACATTATTAAACCTGGATACCATGGATGGAGAAGAAATCCCATTAAGCAGAGCAATCGCACAAGGAGGAGCAGGTTTAAGTGGGATGAAACCAAAATCTAAATTCTACCCTCAGTTAACACCTGGAAATAAAATAGACTTGTATCAAGAAGCGGTTATTCAAGACCTATACAAATTGAAGAATCCGAAATTTACAGATAATCTAACTAAGAAAGAACGCGAGTCCCTAAAAAACCTAACATCGGATGATCAGATTGAAATCAAAATGGCAGATAAGGGGGGAAACATAGTAATTATGGAAAAAGGAGCATATGTAGCGGAAGCACATCGCCAATTAAGAAACACTAATTACTATGAAAGATTGAAAACGAATCCCACCCTAGAAATAAAGGAAAAAGTGGATAACAAGCTGCAAGAATGGGCGGGACGGGAACTCATCAATGAGGAAGAATGTAAATATTTATCAGTAACCCATCCAACTACAGCCACAATTTATTTTCTGCCTAAACTTCATAAGGACCCTAAAAAACCACCAGGCAGACCTAGCTTGTCTGCAAAGGGATCGTTATTAGAACCGATGGCTAATTACATTGACTTCTTTCTGAACCCCTACGTAACCCAACTCAGTTCCTATATACAGGATACAACAGATTTATTATGACTGCTGCAAAACACTCCTTGGCAGGACACATATCAACTGGTAACAATGGATGTTATATCCTTGTATACTAATATAGAAAATGACATGGGCCTGGAAGCATGTGAGTTCTTTTTGAAAGAACGTAACATCAAATACTGTGAACATAATAAGATGCTCCTTGAAATGGTATCAATATGTTTGAATAAGAACATTTTTGTTTTCGGAGATGAAGTGTATCGCCAGAGGAATGGGACTGCAATGGGATTTTCTTTTAGTCCCAGTTATGCCTGTTTAGCGATGGGGTACTGGGAGAAGGAGGTTGCATGGTGTGCAAGCAATGACAGAATGGTGAATAAGGTCGTGAGTTGGAAACGATTCATCGACGACCTATTCATCATCTGGGATGGAACAGAAATGGAATTCCAAGAATACTTTGAAGTGTTAAATAACAGCAAAACAAATATAAAGTTTACATACGAAATCAGCAAAGAAAAAGTAGTATTCTTGGACACAGAAATTTATATCAAACATGGCCATATACAAACAACTCTACACAGAAAAAGTACAGCAACCAATGCCACCTTGGAAGCAACAAGCTTCCACCAGAAAACCCTAATTTCAAGCATCCCTTATGGGGAGTTCTTGAGGATTCGGCGAATCTGCAGTGAAGAAAACGAATGGAGAATACATGGAACAAACACGATGGAAAGATTTAAGAAAAGAAAATACAACACCAACATAGTCAAAAAATGCTGGGAAAGAACGAACAGCAAAACAAGGGAAGAGTGTTTATCCCGAAAGCAAAAGAAAGTAGAACTGGAGACTATTCGACTAATAACGGATTACTCAGTGGAAAGCAAACAAATTGTGAGCATTTTAAGAAAAAACTGGAAGATACTACAGCTGGATCCCACTGTGAAGGAAATAATTGGGAAGCATCCAACTGTGACATACAGGAGAGCAAAGAATCTAAAGGATCTTCTAATTCACAGTCACTACAAAGGAAAAGAGAAAGAAACCACTTGGCTGAAGACAAAAGGCTTTATAAAATGTCATATGTGCAAAGCCTGTCAAATTGCGCAACAAACAAAAGAAATCAAAATGGCAAACAACACATTTTGGCAAATTCGTCAATTGATAACATGCAAGACGCAATATGTGATTTATGTATTGGAATGTCCCTGCCCCCTGAAATATGTGGGAAGTACCATCTTCGAATTGAAAAAGAGAATACTTGAACATATAAGGGCAACAATACATAAGGACAGATCAAATGCAGTGGCAAAACACATGGAACAAGTTCATCAAGGAGATTGGAAAAAAATGAAATTTTATGGAATTGAAACCATCCCAAAAAAAGAACGTGGGGGTGATCGAGAAAGACAATTGCGACAGAAGGAGTCACGTCGCATCTTGAAATTAAGAACATTACAACCGTACGGCCTTAACCAATCAGAAGAGCTCTACATACACCTATAAAAAACAAGAGATGATGATATAAAAAACAAAGAAAAAATGATGGAAAATGAATTCAAAGGGGCAAGATAAGAACGAGATGTGGAAAAAGATGGAAATCAATGGCCTAAAAACTGTAAATTAATCATTGAAAAGATCGAGCTCCACCAGAGGAGGAAAAACAACAAAGAAAAACACGAAGAAAATCAAAAAGGCAATAAACAGCTTCAGTTCTACATAAAAGGATTGAACCTTGATATCAAACATGTAACAATTGAAGCAGTTTTGCCTGTAATACTATGAATTGAGACACATCTGACTGTCCTTACAAAAGAAATTTAAGTAATATAAAAAAGGAAATAAAAAGGAAAAGAACGCTTTTGGTTAAAACTACATTCTCCATAATGCAAAGGGTAACTGGGACACCGCCAGGAAATGATGTAACATCAAGTTGAACTTAAAGGGGGCGGGACCAAACAAACAGTTGATCGTGAGCAAGGTATCTGGGATACCGAAACGCGTAGATCAGCTTATGCCTGTATCCCATGCATTCAAGATATTAAGAAAATAAAACAAGCGTAAAAAGATTGCCAAGAGTGCGTCCCATCTTTCCTTCCGGCTGGAGGGATTTTGTGAGGATTTGAAGCGGTGTGGTTCAACCGCAGGGACAAGCACCCACGAAGAGCACTGCACATCCCCGGGAACTGGGAACCAGTGGAGTTGAATATATATATATATATATATATATATATATATATATATATATATATATATATATATATATATATATATATATAATAAAAGCAATAATAACACACTTGGCAAATGCAACTGTTAAATGCATGGATAATGATATGAATGAAACTCAAGCAGCAGTTAATACTGGACGTCCTGCAAGAAATCAGAAAGATATATACACTAAATAAATCAGATGATTAACTTGGATGTGCACTCAGACTCACTCACACATCACGAAGTCAATACTCAAAGAAAATACCTCAGATGATTATAGCCACTGGAAACTGAAGTTGCACACTGACAGTCACGCATCACAATGACTGTTATAGCCACTGGGAACTGAATATCCACGCAAACAGCCACGCATCAGAATGGCAAAAAACAGAAATCAAACACTTCACCTGGTGCAAACTTCATCCTGGCCCACTCCAGACTGGCTGATTCACAGCCGAGGTCAGGAGACTCAGCAGCCAGATGCCTGCACTGACGATGCGTCCACCTTTCAGGCTCGAACAATCCCGGTCTCTAAGTCAACAAACCTCAGCTTTATATTCTCAAAACACACTAGAAGGTTCTGAGTGGCCTTCCCTCTGCACCAAGGAAACTTACTGGGATTGGCCACTTTCCATTCAAGCATTCCAAGGCAAAGGAGTTCTCACATTCCTTCTGCATTTTCATGAGTCCCAGCCTTTATCTTAACAAAGCTTATGAAAGTCTCCGACAGTACATTCAACAATAACAAAGCAACCTTGAACGTGAGTAACCTAAACAATTTGAGTAATCTGGGGGCCTGCCTTTCCGCGCAAAAAGCTCAAGCAAGACAGAGTCAGAATTCAAGATGAAGTTAGGGCATGTCAAAGTCAATAGTAAGAACTTCATAATGCTTCCCAATGTACAACACAGTACACATTTGAGCACCATTGCTTATAGCATCACATAATTAATCTCTCAATGTACAACACAATGCACATTTGTGCACCACTGCCTATAGAACCACATACTTTATCTCTCAATGTACAACACAACGCACATTAGTGCACCACTGCTCATAACACTGCATTTCGAGACCAAAAAGTACATTCCACACCTCTCTCTCTCATGTTTTCAAATGCACATCCCACATGTTCTGTTCTTGGCAAGCTGTTCTACTCTGACAGCTCCCACTTTAAAACTACGAGAGACACAAAAGAAATCTTCAGGGGAAACAAGGAACATGCAGGGAAAAATGTCATACGTTCAGACTAGGGTAAAATAAAACACCAAAAGTCAATTAAAATCATGGTAGTCAAAAGTCATCACGTGGTTTCAAAACAAAGGAGTGCCTCCAGCACTGCACCAAGCCATGCACCTCCTTTGTCCATGCACAGCCTTTGCTTCTTTTAGTGAATTTCTAGTTTTATTTTGTATAAAATACCCACCCCATGCCTTTGACAGTGCACAGTGTGGGATTGGAGACAGAGCCTGGCCTATGGCCAGGACCTGAATCCAACCTGTGGGCAGCCAAACCCAAGCCGTGAATGCCCTTTAGCCACGCAAGGTGTGCGGTTGGATGCAGGACCTTGCAACAGACAACCACAAGGGGCTGCAAGCACACATAGTGGTTGGGAGCGAGAGCCAGCAATTCTTTTTATTTTTATTTTGGGAGGGGGCATGTGGCACCCCCAAGCCTTTACCGGCCCCAGGGACCCCATCACCCAGGGCCATATAATTTTGTATGGGCTCAGAGGTTGTGTCCCCTTCTCTGAGCCTTTAGAGCCCCAAGCACCCCATCCTTGGGGCCTTATTATTTTTAAGGGGAGGGGGTACATTTTTTTTTAACATGTTTTTATTGGCATTTGTAGTTTACAAAAACATAGTGTGATAGGATACATTTAGTTTGATTGTATTCCTTGCATTTTACATCATTGTACATTGCTATCCACACATTACATGAACATGTATCCTGTCATTATTAAGGTCTTACGTTAAATGATTTCTATATAGAACTGTGATGCGAAACTGGGGGAACGTTCATGGGATTCTGGGTACGGATGTCAAATGGGGTGTCAGGGCGATATGCGTCTCTCTAGTTTGTATGTTGGTGTGTTACTGGGGGTGGGGGGGAAATGTGGTTGGTCCTGCTCCGATGTCTGGCCTTCAAGTTTCGTGTGATGCGTGGTGATAATAACAAGCGACGTTACATGTGTGCTGCAGGAGGTGATCAGTTGCGTGTGCTGGCGGTCTGGGCTTGTGACTGTGGGTCCATCGGGTGTGCGGGGAGCCATCTGGGTTGTCGTGGCTCGGTGCCTGGTTGAATTGGCGCAGCAATAGGGCCCACTCCAAAGAAATGGGGTGTTTACGTATCCCCTTCACCTCTTCCTCTCATAGTTTTTCCTCCTCTGCGTTGCCCATTTGTGTACTGCTCCCACCCATGCCGCGATCGGTGGGCATGTGGGGGATCGCCAGTGTATGGCTATACTCCTTTTAGCTAACAAAATTGCCAGTGAGACAAATCGGGTTGGCTCTTTGTGTTGCTTCCGTTTCCGGAAAATACCTAGTGCACAGGCTTCCCAGGTGTTCAAATGAGTAAGCCCTGTGAGATCTCAGAGTGACTTGTGAACATTGTGCCAATATGGTTGTGGTGTGGGGCAGCTCCAGAACATGTGATGAAAATCTGCTTCCTGTGAGTGGCATCTGGGACAAAGGAACTGGGTGTCGGGGTAAAATCTTTGGAGGCGTGCTGGCGTTAGATACGCCCTGTGTAGGATATAGAATTGTATATTTTTAAAACATGCGTTTCAAGACACCGTCTTGGGATATTCAAGGGCCATCTCCAATTCTTTCTCATGCAGTGGACGCCCTAGTTCTTCCTCCCAAGTGGCCCGTAGGGCCTCTAGGGGTCTGTTTGTAAGTTCCCGAATGGCTTTATAGAGCCATGTGGTCTGGTGTCGCCCCACTCCCATATGTAAGATTGTGTGGATGACCGGGTGAGTAGCAGGCTCTCCCGTCGATAAATCGTGGTGCAATCGAAAGCTTTCTAGGAGTTGGCGGTTAAGTAGGAACTGGCCAGGGGGGTGATCGTAGTCGTTCATAAGCTGTTGGAACGGTCTGAGCTGTCCGTCCTCGAATAGAGACTCCATTTCGGTGAGGCCACAGTCCGTCCATGCGTGAAGCATGTTAGTTGTGTAATAGGTTTCATGTTTGGGCCATCCGACCAGCGGCAACAGAGGAGATTACAGAGATTTCCCCGGCAACATACGGTGTATCCTTTGCATGCATTTGCGTGCCACTACTACGTGTATTGGATATGTGCGCCTCGGTTTAGTGCCTGGTAGTAAAAGGCGGCGGAGTTGTGGGATGGGCACTTGGCCGGTTGCGGTGTATGTTTCACCTATATGTCTGGCTGCCATCCAGTAGGATAGCCACTGTAGTTGTGCTGCCAGGAAATAGGATTCAAAGGACGGAAGGGGAGGGGGTACATAGCCCCCCCCAAGCCTTTAGGCACTGGGGACCCCATCCCTTGGGCCTTATTTTTAGAGAGGGAGGGGGCATGTGGCCCCCCTCCCCTAGCCTTAAGGGCCCCGAAACCCCCATCACCCGCGGCCTTCATTTTTTATCAAGGCGAGGGGGCATGTGGCCCACCTCCCTGAGCCACTACAGGTCCCGGGGACCCTATCCCCAGGGCCTTTTTCATTTATCAGGGGGAGAGTGGGTGCCACCTCCCTCCTCGAGACAATAGTGGCCCTTAGGGATTCCATCCTGTGGGGCCTTTCTTTTTAGAAGGGATGCACTGCCCCCTCCATGAGCCACTAGTGGCTCTGGGGTCCCCTTCCCCTGGGGCTTTAGGTGCCCTGGAGCCCACCCAGGGCACCCACAAAACACATTGTTGGGCCATGGAGGAAGCCCCAGGGCCACTGTAACCCAGCCAGCTCCCTGCTTGCACCCATTCTGGGTGCTTAGGGAGCTGGCATTTTTAAAGCTTCTGCCGGTAGCAGTTGTGTTTCCTTGCACACATTCTCGTGGGCAGGGAGACTACTGTGTGCTGGGGTGGGCTCTGCTGGACACAATGAGTGATGCAGTCCCATGGTATGGGGGGCTTTCAAGGCTTGTGAAAGTGCGCCACATGCTCCCATCTGCTTTATTTTACGTTTGGGCCTCTATATTCTATATTGACTCCCGTGGATGGGCTTCCTGGGAGCACTTCAGGCTTGGGGTGGGGAGCGCCATCTCATCATCAATTAATTTTTTGCACCAGGGGATAGGCTCTCCAGGGCATATTGAGGCCCGGGGAAAGGGGCCTCTCGCCCCCTCCCCTTTAATTTAAGTTTGGCCCTGGGGGTGGGGTCTCTGGTGCCTCCTGGAGTCTGAGGGAAGGGGCCACACACCCCCCATCCCTAAATATGTTTTTGTGGAACCCATGATCCCTGGTCCACCCCACCCCACCCTGGGTGGGGTATTTATTTAGTAGCTCAGGAGCCCACAATTTCTAAAAAGAAATTCTGCTCATTCTATGTGGCAAGATTTTAAACAACATTCTTGGGCCCCAAGGGGGGTGCCTCTGGAACCATGCTCACCAGCCTATGGGTCAGTATATCCCTAACCTTTCCCCTTATACTTTTTTCACTTTTTTCCAGGACTCAGGACTAAGTCTCGAGTCCTAAGATGTCTGCTTCCACAACATTTTTGATGTGGTGACAAATAGCCAGATCTCAGTTTGAGATCTGTCGGGTCCATGGAGCATCTACTATCATGAAATATACAAAGTGTTTGAACAAAAGCTACAGAATGGATTTGCACCAATTCACAAAAAGCACACTTGATAGACCAAGATCTAGTATCTGCCAAATGTAGTGTAAAGCCAATCAGCGTTTTTTGCAGTATCGCTGTTCAATTTTCCTATAACAAAATGAATGGGGAAAACGTATTTTCGGATCCCCCTCTTTTTTCTCAGCCTCTGCTTGACGGATCACCCCAAAATCTTTCAGGAAGGAGCTGAGTTGGATGACACTTTTTTCTGAAAAGCTTTGTGAAGATACATCAAATGGAGACAAAGTTATTAGGACAGCAAAAAAAGCTTATCTTGGAAATGCAGACCTAACTATAACTATCCAGTTATAATATAATTGTAATTTAATATATTTTTTGGAGAGGGGGAAATGCATCAAACTATCATTGTTTTTAGTTTACTCTTAACCTCCCTTTACCACTGCCCACTCCAAAACCCTAAAATTACCCTTACCTGCTTTTATGACCACCCACCCAAAACCCTAAAACTACCCTTGCTTCCCTTTACCACTGCCCACCTCTAAACCATAAAATTACCCTTAGTGCTCTTTACCACTGCCCAATCGTAAACCCTAAATTTACCCTTACACCACATTACCACTACTCACCCCTAAACCCTAAAATTACCCTACCTCCTTTTACCACTACCCACTCCCAAACCCTAAAATTACCCTTAGCTTCTTTTACCACTGCCCACCAATAAAACCTAAAATCACCCTTACCTCCCTTTACTACTGTCCACTCCTAATCCCTAAAATTACCCTTACCCCACTTTTCCACTGCCAACAACTAGACCCTAAAAGTACCTTACCTCCCTCTACCACTACCCACCCCTAAAAACTAAAGTTACCCTCCCTCACTTTACCACTACCCACTCCAAAACCCTAAATTTAACCCTTAGCTCCCTTTACCACTACCCACCCCGAAACCCTGAAATTACCCCAAGCTCCCTTTACCACTACCCACTCCAAAACCCTAAAATCACCATTAGCCCCTTTACCACTTCCCCCACTAAACCCTAAAATCACCTTTAGCCCCCTTTATCACTCCCCACCACTAAACCCTAAAATCATCCTCCCCTCCCTTTACTACTGCCCACCTCAAACCCCCAAATTACATTTACCACCCTTTATCACTGCCAACACTAACACCCTAAAATTAACCTTACCCCACTTTACCTTTGCCCACCCCTAAACCCTAAATTTACCCTTACCTCCCTTTAACATTACCAAACTCTGTACCCTAAATTTACCCTTACCTACCTTTACCACTGCCCACACCTACACCCTAATACCGGTACCTCCCTTTATCACTGCCTGCCCTTAAACCCTAAAATTACCCTTACCTCTGTTTTCCACTAAGCAAACCTAAAATGACCCTTACGTCCCTTTAGCACTACACTCACCTAAACCCTATGACTGTTATTTTTTTTAACGTAACTGCCTGGGAAAGGCATGGGTATTAAAGGCACAAATATGTTCCAGGGTGGTAATGTCCAGCGTAGTAAAGACTTTGTTGCAAAGGCTGTTTCCCATCTACGGCACACCCTTAGATGTATGTCAAACTTTAAGTGGGACTTGAGGCCTATAAATTCACTGTTGAAATTCCATTCACTCCCAGTTCCTCAATAACTTACCATGAGAAATATGGAACCCAATCCAAACTTAATGCCCATAAGCATCCCCATTTTAAGTAGCTATTTAGCCTCATAAACCTGCTTTAACTGCTTGAGTTGTAACTTATAATTATCTTTTGAACTTGAGTATTCGTGGAAATAGCATGATGTGCCCTGGAGAATAACGCTATAATTACAAAAGCCAGAAGAAGCATTGATGATGGCCTCTTTTTTTAGTCTGGCTACAGACTCTTTTAGCTTATCCCACAGTTCATGCCATCAATTCAAAAGCATGCACAGAGAGAATCTGTATCAGTCACATGTTGGATCGGGTCAGAGGAGTATTTCAGTATTACTATTAGCTATAACCATTGGCTATTAGGTGTGTTGGTCATCCTGACTAAAGCACCTATCACTGCAGTGCATGGCCAATGATGCCAAGTATACATGAACTGTAAAGGAGGGTCAATTGTGCTCCTAGAAGAGTTTCCCCACTCCTGTTGATGCTAAATATGTTTTCCTCCTCTTGTGAAATTGCTCAGAGATGTGTTTTTGCTCCTAAATTTGTCACATTTGGAATCTTTCTTACAAGTCTTGATGTGCTGGGAATTACCCAACTTTGGTTCTTAAAGGCTCTGGTCTGTCGGAGGTATGAGCAACTCTTTCTGGTAGCCATGGTGCTACCGGCAACAAAAAATCCTGAGCAGACTGTGCCTTCCAGGAGTCCTAAGAGGAAAAAACCCTGTAGGGAAAAACTTCTGATGAAGGTGGAGACTCCAGGAACCGAAAGGAAGGAGAAATTTAACGAGCAAGGGCAGAACTTGAACTTGAAGGTCAAAAGGACAAGAAAGAGCAGATGGCTTCAAGGAACCCAAACGGGAACAAGAGGCGCAAAAGGAAACAAAGGTGCACCAACGGAAAGGAAAAGTACACCAAACAGGACCGAAAGGCACCAGCAGGAGCGAGGACACACCAGCAGGAGCAAGGAGTGTTGCAACGCAAAGAAAGGAAAGGTTTCAGCCCCTTATATACTCATGAACAGGTAGTGACCAAACAGGAAGTAAGTAGTCGCTATCTTGGATAGGGAAAAAAGATAATGAACGGAATAGGAAAGGTCGCCATCTTAGAATGGTAGAACAAAACCTTCCCAAGGCCTTCTGGGATCAAGACTATGGAATCATGGGAAGATGAAAGGCAACAAGATGGCACCAAAGAATAATGGAGAGCAGTAAGGTAATTGTATCACCAATTGAAAAAGGTAAGTGAGATAGTGCCCCCCAAGATTGGAGTTGCGGCATTCCTAACCTGCAAATATTATACAAGGGGCCATCGCGTAGGTCTGCGGCGTGCCCAACGCCAAAAAGGAATGGGTGTTGTGGGATGCACCCTCGATGCCAGAACAGCAAGAGCAGGCCTCCGTGCAGAACAGCGACACATCCTATGAGAAGAGGGAGGCGTTGCAAAGCGCTATTGTGAAGTGCTCTGACACCTTCGGGTAAAGTCCGCGCTATATAAAAACGCATAAAATAAAATAAAATACCGCAGCCTGCGAGGATGAAGCAGGCAGCATCGAGGGCCGAACCAGGGCCCGCGACGCAACAAATTATGACTGTTGCTGCAAGAGTGGGTTTGCACCTGAAAGTGATTTTTCACCTAAAAGGGATTTACCCGAAATCGAATGAATGGAAGATGTGTTTTATCTTTCCTGAAATCACGTGGTACGGTCCTTGATGCACAATGTCCTAATATCTCACCTGGGATGCTGTTATGTCACTAATTAAACATCCCCTTTACGTCACTAATTAAACACTGCACACAGTGACTCAGTCTCTTTTCCCATCTACCTGTTACTTTACCGTCTCTACGACATGTATCTGCTTCTGGCATTTAAAAGAAGGCCTTGCATAGAGAAACTTTCATTTTTCAATGAAAAGAAAAAGAATGTTCACGTAGAAGGCTGTCAGGTCGTATCAAGAGTAGTCATCTGTTCACTTCTATAAAACAGGCAGAAACAAAAACATATTTGTACTGCAAATCCAGAAACTCAATTTTTATAGTTTAAAAAATGAGCCGATGCTTTGGGAGTTCTCGGTTTACATAAGATGGAGAAGAAAATTAGAGTTAACACTGCGGCCATATGCGTCCACTTCATGCTTGTGGGAGTACATCAGGCACAGTTTTATTATGTATATTGCACATGTACATTCAGCAGTATAATGCATTTTATTCATCTAGGAAATAGGAGAGTAAGTAAGAATGTTCTCCTACAAAGAGGCCTAGCTCAAGCCACTAGTTAATCCCGTTCAGCCCATAGAAGCCCTAAGTGGCAAGGACTTACCTCGAGATGCCTCTCCCACCTCGTAGGTAAGTGTCAAACAATCTGGGTCTACATTAGGCTGCTCCAACGAGTAGCTGTGAGCTACTGGTAGCTTTCCACCTACCTGGGAGTAGCTCTCCTATGTGCAGCCCAGCCTACTAAATTCGAGGTTTTTGCTTGGTTGAATTAGTATATGTATACCATACTTGAACTGTGTATTCGAGACTTAAATGTGTATACTTCTCATAAGGAGATGTTTGAAGAATAATGGTTGAATTTCCAAAATGTTTGTAAAGCTGATATATGAGTGATAAATCATGCAGCATTAGAGAGACTTATCTCTAATATTCTTACCTTGGTGGCCGGTACATTGTAGCTAAGTCTGTCATGTATTTCCCATGTACAGGGATACCACATCGATAAAGCCTTTTTTTTTACATTACTGCTGGCAACTGCCTGATTCATTTAGGTGAGAACTGCTGGTAATCTTGCAATTGTGACCACTAATGTAATTTTTTCTGACGCGGTCATATCACAAGACCAATAGTAGCAGTAGATCACAGGGCCGGACTGGCCGGACTGGCCGGATCGTTGGTTGGGCGTTTCCCTGGGAGGCAGGAAGGATGGGGGCCGGTTTTGTAGTGGTGGGGGCCGAATTTGTTATTTGGAGCCAGTTTGCCAGTGGTGCTGCAATATTAGCCCCTAGTAACAAAAGCAGCACGCAAGCCTTTCCAGCCTCCGAGGGCCAGGCAGTTTTTCAAGGGCTGGTTCGAGAATATTGCCGGGCCGCTTTTGGTTCCCAGTCCGGCCCTGGTAGCTGAGGATGATTTTCACTGATATGAAGTAGCTCTTATGACAAAAAAGGTTGGAGACCCCAGGTCTACATTGTGTTCCATCAGCACCAATAATACTCCTCCCCCAGACAGCTGTGAATAGGCTCCTCCTCTTACATTTACCACAATTGTTTACTGCACCACCCTTAAAGCCCTGGTGCTGTTGTTCTCAAAGTGTGATGGAACAACACCATCGCTTTGCTATTCAGGACATGCAAGAACTTGCCGCTTTCCTGTTATTTCATGCTCTCCTCACCATAGATAATAAGAACCTACAGCAGTTTTATTTTTCTTGACGACTTCATAAAAGAAAACCTCCCACACTGTAGGCATCTCCCTACCTGTGTGATTCTCTCCCCCCATATAATACACCAACAAGAGTAGTGCGATATTCACAGGGACCCTGACTGACGAATTAATTCACGCGCAGCCTGGGTGGAGTAAAAGGGTCTCAACATTCAACCCCAATATATCTTTCGCACCACAGCGAGCAGGAGAAGGGACATCTGCAGCCATGTAGATGCATCATTTATTGGACTTTTCTGCAAATCTAAGAATGATATGTGGGTCTTTCTAGCATGTATAGCTCTCTTTCTGCTAAACTGCATTAGTGAGGGTTTAGAGCACACGTGCAAGGCAGTAAAGAAGCAGTAGTTTTCTGCGTGGTCTGCCTTGTCCCATGTGTTGGGGTTTTCTGTCAGCCAGCCAGCACCTTCCGCTTGAAGGAGCTTGTGGTTGAGGTCCCAGAGCTCATATTTCAGGCTCTTTCTACACCTGTGGAGGCCACCAGCCCAAAATGCGGCTGCTCCCCGCCTCCTCAGATTCACCACAATACACCACCTGCTGAAGGGCTGCAGCATCGCACGTCTGCACACCCACAAGCTGACAGCAGGCAGCCCTGGAGCGCAGTTCTATGAAAGCAAGGGCACATGTAGACATTTCCAGGTCAGCATATAATATAACAGCTATCTCTAGATTGAGCGATGGTGTTCTCTCTACTTCCTATCATTTTCGTCCTCCTATTCCCCTTTCGGCCTCTCAGAATGTGGGTCAATTATATTGTCTGAGGTCACGGTGCACCAGAAGAGCCTTTCCAATGAAGCATGTAACTCTTGTGGGGCATGTCTGCCAGGGAACAGAAGGGCGTTTTATCGAAATACGCACGTTAGGGTCCATAGCAGTCACAAAATAGCCCTACGATTACTAATTTCAATCCTGTGCTTAATTTGAGCCGGTCACTTCCGGTGCTCAGCGCTGGCACTTAATTGTCAGCATCGGGGCTTGGGACTGCCTGCCACAAGATGGCACTCTCTAGGTAATTTAGAGATGACCACAAAAGCAGTTAATTATTAATGCTGTATTCAATAAAAATGACTATTACCTGCCACTCAAGCCATTCTCATAGCTCTGGGGGCCTGAAATAGTCTGAACTGTCATACTTGCAAGAGTGTGGTGGTTAGTAGTTGTGTTGGTACTATCACTGGCAGCGGTGGCAGGGGCAATATGTGGTGGAAGCTACAGTGGCCTCCCGACAAGAGCCCTGGCACTCATTTCTTTTTTTTTTTACAAATTAAGCACTGTTTCAATCCATTATGGAGAGAGATGGGAGCTCTCCACATCTGTGCTGGTCACATGGCTGCCATCCTCCTCCCTGGATGCTGAACAAACCAGGATAGCGCAAATGTATCCAAGTACTCAGTGGAGCTCCAAATGAATGGTGCAGACAGGTAACAGAAGTGGGGTCTGGTAAAAACAGACAGGAATCCAAAAAACACATTGTTTTGGTGATATTTGGTGCAGTGTGGGGTGGAAATAAATACGTGGGGCCATATTTACAAGATTTTGGCGCAGGGCAGCACTGCAGGCTTTTGGCGCAGGGCAGCGCCACAAGCCTTCTTGCAGCGCTGCCCTGCATTAAAAGAAAAGGGCAGGAATGCGTTGTATCTATGAGATATGGCGCATTCCTGTCCTCTTCCCCAGCGCTGGTGCACAATTACCTGCCATGCGCCAACACAGGCACCTTTGCACCATGTCTGCGTTGTGGGAATGATTGTGTTTGTGCAGGAAGGGACACCTTCCTGCACAAAAACTATCAGTGGAGGTGATGTCCTCATTCTATGCGTGCTGCTGAATGCTGCACACACAGAAAGAGGAAAAAATTAGGAGAAATTAAGTTACTTCACATTGCGCCTCCCCTATGCCTACCCTGGGGAAGCGTAGGCTTTAGACGCAATCCCAGGTTTGCAGAATGTTGTAAATCTAGGAATGTGTCAAATGCCATCTGCTACATGAGAACACCCACTGTAAAGCCCATGGCATGCCTCCCCATCGCAGAATGAGGCAATGCAGTGACTTGTGCTGCACTGCCTCACACCATATCTAAAAGGCCACGAAAAGCCACCCACAGAGGCTTATAAATGAGGCCCTAGGTGCTTGGAACCTTAAATGTCCCCCACCACAACTTATACCATTCTAGAGGAAATAGCAAAGGGCCTTCCTCACTTGCTGTATCTCCTCCAACATCAGTAGAGACCACCACACCCACTTGTTAAGTTAGCACAGAACGGTCACAAAGCAAGGTGAGCATCACACCTGTTTCTTAAGAAATGTAAGGCTTGAAAAGTTCAATTTGAGTCCAGTCTCCTTGGTTATCTAGGTCTCTTTACAGTAGCGTAGCTCTGTCTGAGAGTGTTGCTACAGTAGTAGCCTGGGACACCCCAGGCTCAGGTTGATGCCTTGATCCCTTAGACTTCTACTTTGTCCGTTTAAAACATTTGACACCTTTCAGATAGCTTCGAAACTGATGGACAGTCAGTTTGTGCTGGCAGTTTCCAGTGGTCAGTGCTGGCACTCTTTTCTGGGGACCAGGACTTACTTTTGCATCTTCAGATTTCAACCAGAGCAAGACAGAGAAAGGTGCAAGAGGGAAATGAAGAAGGAAAAGTAAGACAGGAAAAACAATGGCAAAGGGATAAAGAAGGGATGAAAAAGAATCTGTATGAGAGAAAGTGTCACAAAGTGTAGGGTGATGGGAAAAAGATGCATGAGGTGGAATAAAGACTACAAAGCTTTGGCATTTCGCAACCCCAGCATTTGGCAGTACTGGCAATGGACTGATAAGAGAAACTTTTTTCCCTGCTATTATTATTATTATTATTATTAGTGTTTTCAGAAAATAACGGTTGTAGTACAGGTACTCTTGCTTCTGTTCTCAATGGAATCGCTCATTCATAGGACGATGTTCCGGTAGGTATTTTTTCCTGGTTTTTATGTCTACCGCTAGCCAATTTCTTTTGATTTTACTTAAAATAAATGTATAAAATACTTACAGGGACTTTACGCCAGCTCTCTTCATCTATTGGTCTGTTGCGTCAGTCACATTTTCTTCTTACCAATGCGGCGTACAGCATGGGCCCACTTTAGCTACTGGCTAGCCACTGCGAGTGATGAAGTTCTTCCCTTTCACAAGTAGCAATAAGTAGCCAAAGTATTTCTCTTCAATGCAACTGATTAATTTGGCGGGGTGCACTTTAAGAGACCAAAAATATTTTTGCTTTTAGACATTTTTTTTCTAGATTGACAAGGGCACTGTAACTTCTCCAATAATAACTTTTTGCAGAAACCATAACAAAACTAAACAAAGATTTGACAGTTAAAGCCTGGCAGCTAAGCCAGATCCATTGGTTTTGCCAGTGCTTGTTTTGCACGTTGACCCAATCCTCTCAGAGCAAACATAATACTGATCCCCTACTTTTTGTGAAAAGATAACCGATGGTTAATTTTGAGAGCTGAAATGATTCCGCTGAAATTTAAAGTCTCCTGCGCTGTGAAACCAAAGAAGGGGCAGACAGCTGAACAAGGCTTCTTGCCAGGGTGCCTGCTCTGAACGAAATGTAAATGTGCACAACTGGCCAATTGGCAAATGTAAAAGGTGCATGCAAGCCGGTATTGGCTTTAATTGATTAAATCAATTGAAACTTCCTGATGACCCACATTTATTCTTTATAAGTATTGTAAGTAAGCTACCAAATAAGCTATCAAGTGGGTTCTTTGAAAAGCTAGTTATATAAACAAAATTGAACTACAAACAGTCTGCAAAAAATATATATTTTGGAAACACTTTTTTTTTATCTTAAACCTTTCTTGCGCATTTTGTAGCAGCCTATCTGTGGTGGTTCTGCTCATTTAAATGACTAGCCAGGCCTTTTAGATGATGTGAATAACTTTATTTGTCCCCGAGCGCCGGGACGCGTACCTTCTACCGCGTTCACTCGCTCCCCCGCGCCCCTTCCCAGCATGCCCCTCGTGCTCTACAACAACTAGAGCGCATCATCACATATCTCCCCCCTTTAGACCCACCAACAACAGGCCCAACAAGGGCATAAACTTAAACAGTCTTACTTGATGCATGTGTCAAAGTCTTCAAACCTCTTTGGCACCTTGATCAACCTGCCCAGTCTTGTTCGGGTCTGAATAGGGACATTGGCGGCACTCTGGTCCCGTGCCAGGAGTTCATCTCCTACTTTAGCTCCCCCTTGCAGCGTACACGGATCGGTCGCTTCAATACCTCCGCTCTCTCCTGGGGTGTCTGGATCTTCCCTACTTCTCTTGATAATGACAGTAACTTGCTCTGTAATCTCCTGTTCTAGTTCAGGCTCAGGCACCTTTCCTTCCTCTGGGATGGACAACCTTCTGCTCTCTGGATCTTCCCACTTCATGATTTTGTTGCACTTCGCCATCCTATCCTGCGACCATACCTTCCCATCACTCAACAGAGCAGACCTGGCATAAGGTTCTACAACTTGCAACGGCGGACTGAATTTACTGTCTCCTTTCCTTTTCAGCATGGCTTGCTTCACTCTAACCCACTCTCCCCTTTCTAGGGTTACTTCCTTGACATTACGTCTTTTGTTGTAGTACTCATTGTACAAGGCTTGCGCCCTGTCTATGTTGCGTCGTACCACCGCTGGCGAGCTTTGTACTAGCAGTTATTTCCATGCCAGATTGTCCTTCGTAAAAGGATCACTCCCACGGAGGATTTTGAACGGGCTGTATCCAGTGTTAGTCGGGGTGATTCTATAGGCCCACAGCATGCTTTGGAGTTCTTTTTCCTAGTTTAGTCCTGCACTTATCGCTGCTTGCACTGACCCCATGATTACTCGGTTGAACCTCTCTGCTAGTCCATTCCCCGCCGGGTGGTAGACAGGAGTGTGTTTGACCTCTATTCCATTTCGGTCCATGAATGCGTTCCACTTTGCTGACACAAATTGTGGCCCATTGTCGCAGGTAATCACCTTTGGGATTCCTTCCCTCAAGAATGTGGTCGTGAGGAAAGCCAGCACAGCTCGGCGTCTACTGTTTCACATACTTCCACCTCAGGCCATTTAGAGTATCGGTCTACTAATACTATGGCGTATTTGGGTATCCCCTCTGCATTCAGGATGGGCCCCAGTATGTCCACTGAAAGCATTTCCCACGGGCCGGACGGACAGGTGAACTTCCCTAGTAGAGGGCGTAGTAATACTTGTGTTTTGTCTGCCCGGTTGCATTGTTCGCACGTTCTGACGTGTCTCTCCAGTTGCCCGTCCATTGCTGGCCACCAGTATGCCTGCTTCGCTCTCGCCTTGGTCTTCATGACCCCAAGATGTCCTTCATGCAGGATATTTAGAAGATGACTCACCAAGGGTTGCGGAGGAACTACTTTATCCCCTCTCAGTAGGAACACTGGGTTGTCTGCGATGGATAGTTCCTCCCGGACTTCCCAGTATTTCCTCAAGTCACTGTTAAGGTGCTTCTTGTCTGGCCATCCTTGAGTCACGTAACTCTTCACTGCTCCTAGGGTCCCGTCAGCTGCGTACGCTTCTTCCCACTCTTGTGCGCTGACCGCTCCTTCGTGGTCTTGTGTAAATGCCACCATGTAGCCCTCCCATTCTGAGTGCACTAAATCTCCCGCTGGTTCCATAGCGGCTGCTCTACTCAAAAAGTCGGCTACTTTGTTTTTGGCCCCGGGAAGGTACTCTACATCGTACACATAATCCAGTAGTCTCAGGGTCATCTTCGCAATGCGGGGGGTCGCATGGGCGTGTCCGCTTGATGTCAAGACTCTCACCAGTGGTTTGTGATCTGTGCGGAGTAGAAACTTCGAACCCCAAAGGAACTGTCTGAACCGTTCCATGGCCCAGATGTCTGCCAGCATTTCTTTCTCTATCACACTGAATTTCTCCTCGTTGGTTGCTAAAGACCGCGAGGCAAAACTGACCGTGGTGACTTTTCCGTCTTGGGCTCTCTGCATTAGCACCGCACCCAGTCCCTTGTCACTGGCGTCGGTGGTTAGTATGGATAGAGCTTCTTGGTCGAATCCTTTGAGAGGAATGGCAGAACAAATGTCTAGTTTTAGCCTCTCGAATTCTTCTTGCTCTCCATGCGTCCACCTGAAGGTATTCTTTTCTTTCAGGAGCTGTCTTAAGTGGTGTGTTTTGGATGCGAAGTGAGGGACAAATTTACTGTAGAACTCCACCATGCCTAAGAAGGAATGAACGTCTTCCTTCCTTTTGGGTGTAGGCGCTTCTTTGATGGCAGCAACGTTGGCTCGTTTAGGTTCTATCCCCTTTCCGCTGATTTCGTGGCCCAGGTACGTCACCGCTCCTACACCGAATCTGCATTTTTCCCATTCGGCGGTGAGACCTTTTTGTGCCAGTATCGTCAAAACGGTATGCAGTTTCTCGTCGTGGTCCTCCTTTGATTTCCCCATGACGAGGATGTCATCCTGAAAGTACTGGACTCCTTCCACCTTCTGGAACAGTCGGTGCATGAGCTTTTGGAACACCGCAGCGGCTGAGGCAAGTCCGAACGGCATCCTGAGAAACTTATAACATCCAAAAGGCGTGATTAATGATGTTAGGTGATTGTAGGACGTGTGCAAGGCAATTTGATGGTAGGCGGAAGTGAGATCCACTGTAGAGAACCACTTGACCCCCTTCGTTTTCGCCAACATCTTGTTTATCCGGGGTAGCGGGAACTTATCTACCAAGATGTTCTTGTTGAGCTCCCTCAAGTCCACGCACAGGCGCACCTTCCCATTGGGTTTCTGTGCGACCACCAGTGGTGCGAGCCACTCTGCACTTTCGATGGCTTCTATGACTCCGTTTCTCTCTAGGCGTTGCAGTTCTTCTTGGACTGCCTCCCTGCTCCTGAAGGGGATGTTGCGAGCTTTGTGGCTTACTGGCTTCGCTCCGGCCTTCAGGCATATCTTGTGCGTGAATCTCATCATCCGCCCTATTGTTCCCTTGAAGACTTCTGGGTATTCCTTCTTCCATCTGTTTTCTTCGTTTACCTGGGCTGCGTCAACCATTAACACTTGGGTAGTCCCGCCTTGATAGAGTTGAATTCCTAATGCTCCTTGATCCATCCATCCCAGAACGGAGGGCCCTTTCTCTGCCACATATAGTTTCCATTCTGCCGTACGTCCTTTGAACTCAAATCGCAAAGGTCTGTACCCCACCATGGGTATAGGTTCTCCTGTGAACGTGACTGGATGGATGTCTATGGGGAATAGTTCCTTACCCTCTCTGGGCTTGAAGTCGTTGTCCCATATGGTTCGTTGAATAATGGTGTATGGGGAGCCGGAATCCGCCACCATGTCTACTTGTACCCCTCCGATCGCCATCTGTAACGCCGGTTTCTTGGACCTCGCACAGTTTACTCCCAGGACCTGGTCGTCTATGCACAAGACTTCGTCTTCTTCATTGCCTCCATCTCGGACTTCCTCTTCACCGTCCCCTTCCTGGGCTACGTATTTCACCTCCATCCTGCTGAGCTTGCGCCGGCACACCTTCTCATAGTGTCCCATGATTCCGCAGTAGGAGCATTTGGCTCTGAATGCTGGGCATGCTTTATCGTTGCTTGCATGTGCTTGGCTACCACATCTGTAGCACGTGTGTTTGCTCTCTCCTTGTGGTCTCTGGGCTCTTGTAGCCTTCTGGGCGAATTTCCTGGGGTACCTCGTGTTAGACGGTGTGTGCTGTCTGGGTGTCTCTGGTCTGTCTTTGTCTGATATCTTGCATACTGGCGTTCGGTCCCCACTCTCTCTTCTCGCCGCTTCAGCGCATCTCTTTGATAGTTCCGCCTTCTTCACCAGAGCTACTACCTCCTTCAGGGGTGCATCACCATTGACCCACAACTTCTCTTGGATTGCTGTGTTGGCGGTGTGCATTATGATCTGATCTCTGATGAGTTTGTCGTGGAGAGTGCCGAATTTGCATGTCACCGCTAACTTCTGTAGCGCTGCCACGTACTCGTCTATCGATTCACTGCTGCTTTGTTTCCTTTGGAAGAAGTTGCATCTGTCTATGGCCGTGCACACCACTGAGCGGTAGTGGGAGTCTAGATCTTCCAGTGCGTGTTGGAACACGTCTGCGTCGTCCGCCGCCCTGGTCGTCTTCACCAGGTTGTCGTATACCCCGATGCCCTCCGGACCTAGGTTGTGTAGAAGTATTTTCTTTCTTCTTGAGTTCGAGAACGCCCCTTCGCTCTCTTCTTCTAAGGCTTCCAGGTAATTGAGGAAATACCGCTTCCAGTCCTCCCATGGCATCGCCGGCTCGCCTCTCTTGGGTAGGAAGGGTATCAGGTTGGTGAGCGACGTTGCTTGCGCACACATTCTGCCCCCGTTGCTTTGGGCTGGGCCTTGCCTGGCGTCTATCTCTGGCGGGCTCCCTGGCACTTGTCGCTCTTCTGACTCGCCGGATAGCATGGGTGAAGGGCTTCCGCGCCCTACTCGTGATGACCCTGGGGCTACCAGTTCTGTCGCTCCCTTTTGGCGTGACGACCACTGGTTAGCTCTCCTCTGGTGTGCGCCGGATCACTCTGCTCTGGTTTGCCGCGCCCGATGCTCTCTTGGGTGCCACTTGTGGGTGACGCTGCTGGTTCTGGCCTTAGGCTTTGCAGGGCGATGACCTTCCGGGGTTATGTTGCCTTTATGTGCCACTCGACCACTCCCCGCGGTGGTGCTCGGGGCCCTGGGACCGCTAGCCTTGATGCTTGGTTGCCTATGTGGGCTCACACGTGTCTTGTGGTCTGTTTGGACGCAGGTGGTCCTTGCAGGCGCTGCTGGGCTCACCTGTTGCTTGCAGGCGGTGTTGGGGTCGCTCACTTGACCTCTCTCATCGGCCTCTGTGCACGCGGTGGGCGCGCTCCGCTGCCGTGCTCGGGGCTATATTTGGGCTGGGTATGTAAAGGCACTTGCTGCTCCGTCGACCGTAGTGACGATAACTCCTCCTCGTCGCCAATTTATGTGATGGTTCTGCTAATTGAAATGACTAGCCAGGCCTTTTAGATGATGTGAATAACTTTATTTGCCCCCGAGCGCCGGGACGCGTACCTTCTACCGCGCTCCCCCGCGCCCCTTCCCGGGATGCCCCTCGCGCTCTACAACAACTAGAGCGCATCATCACACTATCTTATACTGTGTGTAATGTCAATTTTAAATAATCAGGTACATGTTCACAATGCTTTCTTTTTATAGACTGGAACCTTGTAGCACTAAACATACACACGTCACTATTCTCCACTGCACCAACCAGGCTTCGGTACTGTGGCTCTCTGGCGCAGTGCATTAAATAACAGAGGTTTCATAGTGTACAATAGCGCATTTCCCACTGGTTAAGGTAACTTGCATTTAATTTTCATCTAAACTGCGCGTTATGTTACACGGAGTTATTTGAAGGTGAAAGACGAAAAAAGTTACAGATTATGGTAGCTTCTCGCCACGCCTTTGAGCATGACCCTACGCTCACTCATCACGCCCCACTTGCGCGCAGCATCAAAGTTCCCATACCTTTTTTTTTTATGCATTTCGACTACTGAGTGCAAATAAGTAGGATGAAAATGCCGAGTTCATTTTGCGTTTTAAATTAATATAGTAAGTTAAATTATTTCATGAAACACCGGTAATGCGGACCGGAAGTCTAACGCATCACTGATTTCGTCACGCAGGTGCTAAAAGAAAGAGTTGGGCCCGTGGGGCTTGTTTTTTTTTTTAGGTATATCCTGTTTCACACTTTATTGTTGACGCCTGATAGAGTTAAACAATCGTGGCTTTGAGGAAATGGCAATGCTGCCCTCTTCTGGCTTTATGAAGCAATCACAGTCAGTGATTTCATGTTTCCTTCTTTTCTACAGCAGACACCCCTTATCTCCCATTTCTTTGTCGCCAAAATATTCATCGCGTTTGGCATTATTGGCCTAGTTATTTCCTCGTCAGTCTCTGCCCTTACACTCACTACTATCCGGGACTGTCCACAGAATCCAGGCTTGCAACCCCATTTTTTTTAGAGAGGTCCTGTCCTCATACGTGTCCATTTTCTCTTTCTTTTATTATTTTATTAGTTGCTGTCTCTTCTTTCTGTAAAAGCCACCACTTGTTTCTTCTACTGTGTCTCTGGTCTGGAGACTGGCAACCTGCTCTAACCAGCGCAGCAAACAGAGTTGCTAACGTTGTGACATCTTGCGATTCCCCGATCCACAAGGCCCAGAATGAGAGTCTAATCTTAGCATTTATGTCAACATTTGGAAACAGGAATGAGACATTTTGGAAAAAAACGTGGTTGGTGAATTTATTTTACTGGTTGAGTTATATTGAAGTGGAAGCAATTTTAGGCGGAAAACAGCTAACATAAAAGCATTTTTGGTAACCAAATCCCACCCCCATCCCCAAAAATATTTAATGAATGTATTCATCATAAGGCGGTTCCTAGCAGGTGATCTATACTTAAAAAATGGCTTTGTAAAGGAGAAATAGGAAACATTTTTAAAACCACACGAGACCTCTTAACAAGCATTACATTTTAGTGGTGATCGTGTAAAGGAAAATAAATCATTTAAAAAGTATTTTGAGCCAGTCACATTTGTCAGTACGTAGAAGGGTTTTTAAATATTGTTTTTGCTGCATTTTAAAAATAGGAAAGATGCACCAGTAGGACAGAAATATCATATCATATGAAGGCTGATGATAATAATTTCGTCCTTGGTAAGTGATCACATACACTGCACAAGAATTCTCAGGTATGAAGGTCGTGCAGAGTCAATACATAACAGGAAGCCTACTATGCATATTGTATTCACATTGACATTACATGACATAAACACAGACATACATTTTAAATAAAGTATTTCAGTCATACAGGCTTCAAATTCTCCCCATACGGAGTTGTATTTATCAAGACAATTTCTGCTGCTGCGTTTCTGCTGCCAGTTTACAAAGTTCTGATAGAGCGCCATGTATTTCTGAAATTTGTAGGGGTGCATCATAATCACTGTTAGTCTGCACCCATATATTTCGTGGATTTATATTAACGTGTGACTTAGAATTGTATTACTAAGCAGCATATATTAGAACAAATTAGAAATGTAATCATGTCATTTATGAAGCGCAATTTAGTGGTTAATTGAAAATGTATTTTAGGCAACGTATAATGATTGGGTTTCGTATGATGTAATGCATTAGGTTTAAACGTGCACCATATTAAAGTTTGCACGTGTAGCTTTGCTTATTCAGACATGAAGTATAATGAAATCAATGCTTATAATGTGATTCTAGAAATGTGTGTTCAAATTGTGTAAAGGCCTGATCACATATACGTTTAAGAGCGAGGCCTGTTCGTTTCTTATGTTAGCTAAACATTGTAGGCCGAAAATGATTTCCCTTGGTAAGGCTTTGGGTTTCAGGGATGTTAGCGAATCTCAGAGAAGTGGAAATTTTCTCGTTCCCATGTTTCTGTTGCAGGTGCAAGGACACCTAGCTCGTTAGTGAACTAACCCTTTGTTTCTGGAGTTAGGATGGCATGAGAAGCCAGTATGGGAGTATTTTGGAATGCAGGGATGATACTTTCGGCGGAGAAGGTGCCTGGGACCCAAGGACGAGTAAACCGTCGTTGGAAGTGAGACAAGTTTCAGTGGAAAAATACTGGGAGAAGACCTGGCTGAAGAGGTGTGCCGGACGGCGTGTTCTACGTTTTTGGGATTTTGAATTAGGGACAGTGCCCCATGGGTTGAGCAGTTAAGGTTTAGATGGGAAGCTAGAAGGAGCATCTTAGAACGAGTTCTGACAAAGTGAGAGTACTTTTAATGAAGTCTTCATTTCTGACACCTTTTTATCCTCTTGCCTAGGAAGATGCTAAGTAGGGATGTCACCTTAGAGATAGAGTAGGGATAGACTAACTAATTTTATTTTTGGTTAATGACTTCTAATATCCAGATTGGAGTTGTCATTGCCTGCCTGATGCTTCTTGAACTGACTATTCTCCTTATTCTGAGTTGGATGAGACTCCTGCGTAGAATCTTTTTTGTATTAGTGCCCATTTATTTTCTTAACCTCGTGTTGAGGTGTTTGTATGTGCAATTATTTTTGGCTTTGTAATAAATCCCTAAAATTTGAGATTTGGAGTCAGTGGTCCTTTAGAGTCCAGATTCGATTTGGTTGATTATGTACTAAAGATTGAATTTGATCCCCTCTACACTATTTAGCAGATATAAAGATCCTGGCGACCTGAGACGATTCTTGGTGATGGTAAGATAGATAAGAATCCGACTTTATCAGTTCCCAACCCTATTTTCTACAGAGGGAGATACTGTAGAACTCCATAACCTCAAGGTCCCTCCTTTAGCCACCACTAAAGCACGAAGGACAAATTATGTGTGTCCCCGGTCCATTTGAATGAAGTTTACCTCATAATGAGGTGAAACAAGTAAGGGCATATTTTGGGTTCTGAAGTCAACTATCAAGTTCCTCCTCTGAAAAACCTCTGCACAAATATGATGTCAGTCTAACTGAAGTCCAAAAGACATATGTAACATGCCGCATCTCTCTTTACCACATACCCGTCACTGATCATTGAGCTGCCCAACCATAACATTCATATAACTTACAAAGAAGGTGGCTATAAAGGAGGTCAGAGGAAAAACATACCTGACCTCTGTGGGTCTCTACGGTGCCAGGGTCAGGGGGCGGGAAGGCATTAATTATCCTCAGCCCAACTATATTCATCACCATTATCTTAATGAGATGCCTATGATGAAACATAAGTGTTTTAGACAGTTTAAAATATATTCGACATGCCACCAGCATTGGAAATCTGCCGCGTTGCTACTCTGCACTTGCACATTTCCCCACATTAGTTAGGATGAGAGAGGACTAATGGAATGAAACACTATTTGTCCATTGTGTATGCAAACCCCGATGTGTAAGGATCAGGAAAATATATGCACACATTAATTAGATTTTGCTTTTAAAATGTTGAAATTCCGTTAAAATAATTTGTTGAGATTTGGTTGGATATACCTTGTATATTGCAATCGGAGCTGAAGAAATTGAAAACGTTTAATGTGACAATGAACTTTGTAATTCCGTTTGAAAACTCTGCTATACTTTTAATGTTGGAAACAACGGTCACAGAGTGTGGGCTCGACCCGCTGGTCACAGCAGTATTCCTCCGGTATGGATGACAAACTACACCCTTGGCCAAAGTGGTAACAGCATCCCCTCCTGGCGCAGGGTGTAGCCGAGCTACTCACGGTCCGGGCGCAGTCTCTCCTTATGCGATCTCCCTCATTATGGAGGCCCCTCCTGGCATATAGGGTAGCCACAAGTCCCCGGTTCCTGGCCCAAAGTCAGATCGCCGGTCGCTGGCATATGGGGTCACCACGCACCGCACAGCGTGCGGGCCTGGTGCTTCCTGCCCGTCACTTCCTGCACCACTCAAAACAAGGCAGCCCTCTCCCGGCATACGAGGGTCTCAGAGCCTGAACAGCACTCGGGAAATGGCTCGATCAGTGCACAGCCGCACACCTCGTTGAGGGAATCCCGTGAAGGACTCCCTACTGGACCTCGCTCACCCAAACTCTCTCCTCTCCCTCACTTGGCACACTGGTCTTGGCAAGCAGACAGGTGATGGTGCTCCAGGGTCCAGGGCAAGTCATATTGGTGTCCTGGGTCATGTCCCCTCATCCAGTAGGGAGACAAGCAGGTCTTTGTCCTCAGACCTGGTCACAGGCAGAAGTCTTGCAGAACCTACCCTCCTCTTGCAGCCCATCGTGCTGCTTGGCAAAGTTTTAGGGACTCAGCCTTCTGTTCTTTTTTTTTGATAATCAATTTTATTGGATTTAAAGGACAGCAACAAATTCATTGGCAACAAAGCAGACACAATAAATGCACACAGTACAGTTCTTGAGAGTGACAGAGATCTACAAAAAGGTCTTGTGGTAGGAGGACCACCAGCCGATCTACATTCACCTGTACGGGAAACAGTGCAACCTCAGGCCCGCAACAGATGAAACCATTTGCCACAGATCCTGCCAAAGAGTTCAGGGCAACCTCTGGCCTCGAAAACAGGCACTTCCTGGGTACCGCACCAGTCCACCCCTCTTCTCCATCTCCAAACTGATGGGGGTGTAGCTTGGGACCAGAGTGCCGCGATGTCCCTCTTGGCCACCGCCAAAGCCGTACCCAAAAGCCTTTTATCCACCCGGGAGCCGTCCAGGCCGTCAAACACCCCCAGGAGCAAGCACAGCGGATTGTGGGCTATCTCCCTCCCAAGGGCCTGTGTGAGCTCAAGCTCCACCCCCGCCCAAAAGGGTCCGAGGGCCGGACATTGCCATACCATGTGGTAGAAATCGTCCGGGGCTTGATGACAGCGGGCGCAGGAACGAGAGGGCCGCAAGCGAGCTCTGTACAAGCGTGCAGGGGTGAGGTACGCCGCATGGAGGTAGAAGAGCTGGACTAGCCGCAGCTTGGAGGAGGTCGTCAACAGCTTGGGGGCCTTCAGGGCATCCCTCCAATCCGCCTCCTCCAGGGGCCCCTACCACTCCTCCCAGCGAGCGCGAAGGTGATCAAGGGTCGCAGGGTCATTGTTGACTAGGGAGCGATAGATCCGCGATACCCCCCCTCTGCCCAGGTGTCCCATCATTACATGGGCCTCCAGGGGGCTGAATTCAGGGAAGGATGTGGGGGAGGGGATATGGACCTGGAGGGCGTGTCGGAGCTGTAAGTACCTATAGAATTGGGGAGATTGGAGGGAATGCCGGTGCTGGAGGTCTGCAAATGATCGGACATGGTCCCCCACCCAAACGTCTCCCAGGAGCGAAATCCCTATGAGGTCCCACCTGCGAAAGTCTTGGAGCGAGGAGACCTCCGCGAGCCACGTCCCACTCCACAGGGGCGTCTGCCTGGTCAGTTTCCGGTTCCACCCCACATGCCGCAGCGCGGCACGCCAAGCCACGAACACTGCCCTGGTGACCGGGGGAAGATCCTGCGGCACTGGGCTCCCGTACAGGTAGGCTTGAAGCTGGGGAAATTCCAGTGCCCGGAGTTCCACTCTGTACGCCGGGTCGGACCAGCCGCCCGTGAACCAATCGTGGATCACGATGAGCCGAGTGGCGAGGTAGTAGAGGTGAAGACTAGTCACCCCCATACCCTGTCGTATGGCGGTATGCGGCAATGCGCCAGAGACAACCGCGGCGTCTTCCCTCCCCATAGGAAGCGGGTAAAGACCCCGTCCAACTCCCGAACCAACTCCGCGGGAGGGGAAGAGATTGCCACTTCCTGAGGTCCGCCTTCGCCTTAGCAACTAAAGGTGTGATATTCAAGGCCCATTCAAGCTTCGGATGCAGAGCAATCCATACCCCCAGGTACTTGAAGGACTGCCTGCGCAGGGGGATGGTTGTTTGCCAGTCGAAGCACGCATGCGAGGGGTTCAGGGGGACCAACGTGGATTTAGCCGAGTTGAGCCGAAGCCCTGAAACGCGCTCAAAGGCCTTGAGGGCTTGCAGACCCTCTCGGGCCAGAACCCTCAGGATCAGCCAAGAAAAGGAGAACGTCGTCCGCATACAAGGCTATTTCATCCGTCTGGGTCTGATCCCAGGTCCAACCCCGGACGAGGGGGTCTTGCCGGATGAGGCACGCCAAGGGCTCCATAGCCAGGGCAAAGAGAAGCGGGGAAAGTGGACAGCCCTGGCGAGTGCCTCTCCGTATAGGGAATGGCTCCGAGAGCACGCCGTTGATTAGGACTCTGGCCCGAGGCGCAGAGTTCAGGACCTGGATGAGACGTCGGAACGCGGGACCGAGACCCATCCTCTCCAGCACCTCCGCCAGATAATCAGCCTTCTGTTCTTATAGTCCTTTTCCAGACACCAAATGTAATTTAGGGTCTGAGTCTTTGAGGTTTTATGTTGCGTTTCTGGTTCTTTTCAACTGGACACTTCTCTCTTTCTTTTTTCCTCATGAAATATGTCTGTCACAGCAGATTTGACTCAGTCTGAAGCCGATTGACCAACAACGCCACTCATGGGAGTGACCAGAGCTCACACTTGGATGCCAGCCACTGTGATATGTGCATCAATAGGTTAATACAGACCCACAGCCCTACTCTTTATCATTACCTTATCAGTCCCATCTCCCATCCTGAGATGTGTCCAGGCCCCTTCCTTGTGGTCTATCACCGACTCAAAGAGCAGCCTTTTGAAGTGTAAAGGGAGTCTCTTCTTTTCCTGCCAGTGTGTGTCCCACCCAGCTCACAGGAATGCAGCAATACACAAATCTGTCTGGGGGGATTCCTCTCCTCCTCATGTCTTCACCAGACAGGCCTGGGCTTTCCCAAAATGGAACCTAGGGTCCTTCATATACTATACCATTACAGGCACACTTACTGTCCAGCAATGGTACTTCCATTCATTGTACCATTACATGTACACATGCATTCATTTCACACATTTAGTCTGCATGCACTGCCAGCACACACCCTCCTCATGTGCACACTACACAGCACTTCACCCTTTATGTAATGAACTTCGGGGAAATTAGAGCCTTGAAGTTCTGAGTTTATTTAAAGAAAATGAGCTTTATTTAATATTTTTATTTTTTCCTCTTAATAGATTGAGGAACCAACATTTTTCAGTCGCTCTGTTAAAACCTGTCTTTGTGATAATTAAATTAATGCTGCTTCATTCTATCTCTTTCCTCCAGGGCTTCAATTCAAGTCTGCTGTCTTCCCACTTGCTGTGTCACATCTCTGGTTCTAGGTCCCTTGGAACAAAGGATGAGTGTAAATAAAATAAAAAAGTGCTTTGTAATTGTCTTTATTTTGCTGGTTTTTTCCCTGGCTAGACAACTTGAGGTGTTTTATTTGTGACCATTTTCCTTTTTCTTTGTATTCCCTTCAGCTTCTCTGAGTCGTACTTACTGCCAACACACCCCCTTTCCATCTTATGATTTAGTAAGCCTTTCTCAATACCTCCCTTGTACTGTGAGAGTTCCCATCCCAGCTTCAGGTTTCTTTATTTGCAAATGCTTTTGTTTTTTTAAGCTACTTGTAGTTAGTGTTCACTTTTTTAATTTACTTTCAGATAAACCCCCTCCTATGTCTTTCATTAGTAGTTCAATCACTAATGCTTTGGCCTGATTTTTCCCCATCTGAGACCTGCCCCAAATTTGTAGGTTCTCCCTAGGCCCACTTGACATGCACCTGCAAAGATACAACCATCCTGTGGTTTGTGATGGGCCGTTCCCCTCTTCATCTTGGTGATGAGCAGTGCATTTCTGTAATTCCCTGTAGTGTCCTGTCTAGTCCTCATGGTTTCCTTAATTCCTTCCTGCTTTTTTCCTGTGCATTTATGTAGTGTCTTGCAAATAACAGAACTCTGGAGCTTTTTTGGTCCCCACTGTACACCGCAGGCCTGTGACGTAAGCGTTGGAGGGATGAGTTGAAGGTAGGCTTAGAATTTTGAGTTCTGACTTACAGACAGCGAAATAAAGATGTGTACAAATGCTCTCTGTGTGTGGTGTGGTTATTGGCGAGTACCGGGGCTGGTAGGATGCTACAACTGGCAACGAGATAGGGGATATGTAGCCCATACACTAAAAGTGCTCTTCCAGAGAGTTTGCCTTGGTCTAGCAAACTGCTTGTACATGCCACGGTGCTGCAGTCGAAGTGCAGAATCGACGCTGGCAACGGTGGAGTCTCAGTGCAACGCCAGCCTGTGTAAAACGCTTGAAGATTAAGAACACAACATTGAAAGTCTATATGCCGGTGGCCAGGAACTGAATGAAATGGCTGCAAATAAAAGGTACTGTGCCATTACCCAAATTAATGCTATACGTCATATAGAGTAAGAACTCTAAAGGTGGATGCAACCAGGTTACGAATGCAGCAGACAGCAATAGATCAGTACAATAATGCACTGCCCGAGCACATACTCAACTTGATCAACAATATCTCCAAGCCGGGTTAACCTTCGTCCCGGCGTCCACTAAGATGGTGGGTACACAGCCATGCAAGGGACCTAAGATAAAATTGGGTTCTTGATACATACAGGATACATGAAATGAGGTGCCACGCAAGTTGAGATATAAGACTTAACGGCACACAGAAGTTCTCGCCGGGACGGAAGTAGAACCGGCTTGGAGATATTGACAAGAGAATTCCTAGGAATGCAGCCCTGATGAAGTCGTGGGAAACACCCCAAGCGACGAAACACGTGTTGGCTGGCGGGAAAAAAGTGGAAGAAAATGAAAAACAAAGAATGAATATAAATATTATGTCTGAATATTTGACGTGTTTGATGAAGCTGAGTGTGTGCTCGGGCAGTGTAATATTACTATAAAGAAGATCACCTGTGGTCTTATTCAAGGGGGTTGGGTGATTCCCCCTTCCCTTGGAGAACTACTATTTAGATAGATATAGACATACCCATCCCCATTATGTGTGAGTGCTAGGCTAGCCCGGTAGAATATCACCCTACAAGGCTGTATCCATAGTTCAGTAGAAGTCAAAGTGAAATTCATGTCCTATGATGCAGAGATTAACCAGGTGTTTGTGAAGAAACATTTATGCACAAAGCCAACCATATTTAATATTATCTGCTTTCACGGACTAGTAGAGTACAAGATTTGTCTACCAAAGCGACTAAAGAGAGTAGTCGTAACACAGAGTGCTACGGAGCGGCCCAAGAAACAGGGTCGGGTTGTGCTAGCGGAGTTGTCCCCGAATGAAGCGGCCCACTACCAAAGCTCCCGTTTTAGGGGCTCTGAACAACTGCATAGATTGCCATTAAGCAAAGAGCTCCAATGGAGAGCCAGGCCAAAATCCAATCTTCCAAAGTCATTAAGGCTGATCCCGAAGCCAGCCCATCACAAGGTGCTAGAGAAGCTCTGCCTGACCAAATTCCACACAAAGAGCCTGTGAAATTACCACTACTGTCCACCAATGTATATACGGCTGCTGCAGTCTTAAAACCGCCAACTGAATTTGATACTGACAAAAACCACAATTTTGGAAATAGTTGGTCTACATTGATAGAGACTTTTGAAGATTTCATAGATGCAATCAATGAAAAAGATGATAAAAATATTATAAAGTAACTGAGAAACATGGCTGGTGAAGGAGTGAAAGAAGCAATGAAAAAGATACCACAAAAGGTGAAGTGACATGCAATCAAATCAAAACAGCCTTGAATGTCAAGTTTAATTCAGTGCCAAATGTAGGTTATGAACGATACATATTCAGGCAAGACCAGGTGAAACCATTGATGAGTTTGTTGAAAGACTGGATGTTCTGGTAAGGCACTGTTAATTTAAATGAATTTAAAGATGAAGAAGCTACCCGCCTCAGGGTAATTGAAGGATGTCTGTTAGATTCCTTTCGACGGTGAATGCTGAAGGAACTCTGAACTTAGAACAAGTCCTCAAGGTTATTCACGCTGAAGAGTGTGCTGATCGTCAAGCATCTGACATGGATGCTGGAGGCACCCAAAGTGTGTCAGTCATGAGCATGAAAAATAAATACAAAGCCAAGGGACACAAGGGAATGTCTCCACAGAACAAGAAAACGTGTTACAGATTTGGACTGTCACACAAAGGTAAATGTCTTGGCCATTGGACAGCTTTGCACCGACTGTGGTGAAGCGAACCATCTCGTGATGACTTGCTAGACAAAGAGAAAAGTAAGTGCGTCACAGCGTGAAGACAAAATGGCCAACCAAACACTTCCTCAGTAACGTTGGACACGCTCCCACAAGGTCAAGCAGTCACATCAACTGAGGCAAATCAACACCAAATGAAGTTGATAGTCATATAAATCATTGACTAAGAGTTCCTCAAATGGGAAAGGGTGTGTGGGAAATGGAACGCCTACAGGGGGAATATCTGTGACATACCTGTTGTTGATTCATTATTGGAGGACCGTCAATGACCCGCAAAATGTATACTGTGTCTAATGCAGCGCACTCTCGTACCTATACAGTATAGTTGGTCATGTACTGGAAGTTTGAACTGTAATATGTGACAGACACTGGTCTCAACGTTAAATAAAAAGTATGAGGCTCTGTACCAAAATAAAAAGAGTTTTAAAAAAACACAAAGAGTTCCTCAGTATCAGTTTCCAGTGAAAGTGACAATGACAATTGTGCAATGTCGAGGTTTACTTAAGAAAGGCATGCATGTGTGAAAGCTAGTCGAATGTGAGGAAAATGTAAAGTGATAAAAAAGCGACATCAAAAAGCATCAAAAACATTCAAAAATTGTCCAAAGATTACTCTCAAGATAAATAAACATTCAATACCATTCATAATTGACACCAGTGTGTTGATAAATATCATGCCTCAGGAGAAGTAGCAAGAACTATCTCCGTTACCACAACTTATAAAATCAAAGACTAAAGTATACACATGGGCTGCCTCTAAGCCCTTAAAAAGTCATGGTTTGTTTGTAGCCACGATGAACCAAAAGAAATCTTAGGTACAAGCGCCCATTCATGTACTTCAAGGAACAGCTTCAAGTACCTGTTTGCTGAGTTTCAAAGCTGCTGCTGAAATGGGACTGCGAACTACAATATGAATGCTCATCATGAAATTGTGAGTCAATTTTCTTCATTATTTCATGGGTTAGGAAAACTCAAAACAATAAAAGTAATGTTACATATAAGTGAGGATTCAGGATGTTTACGACACGCAACTGTTGTTATCTATCACAGATCTCGAACAATCGCTCACTAATATGGACAGACTTTTGAGTGATCCAGATGAAAACCTAGATTACAGCATTGCCAGTGGATTAACAACGAAATCCAAATGGACCCCGGTTTTACCAGGGGGAAAAACCATAGATACATTCTACAAACTAGTAGCACACGACTTGGACAAAATATACCAGAGAGGGAAAGAGAAAAAACAGAGGCACCTAGACAATCTAAGCAGAGGAGAACGCAGAGCCATGGAACAACTCACCACTGATAACCAGATTATAAATCAGAGAGATGGTCAAAAGGAGCAATATTGTTGTCATGAATAGGGAGGATTATAATCAGGTGATAATCACACAACTGAGGGACAACACATGCTATGAAAGACTGGACATGAACCCCATAGGTCCACTTCTACTCAAGATTAACAAACACTTGAGAGACTGGTACTCAGAAGGACTATTAGATGAAGACGAACATCTATATCTCAAAGTATTCAGACCTACTTACCCTTATACGTACACCTTACAGCAGATACACAAGGATCTTCCATTCCCTCCAGGTAGACCGATAGTATCCAGCATAGGGGACCCACAGAAAGGTTAGCAGAATACGTAGACCTATTCCTCCAACCCATGGTACAAAACCTCCCTTCTCACATTAGAGATACAGAACACATTTTAAGCATTTTGTCGGATTTAACATAGGAAGAGGACATCATTTTAGTCACGCTGGATGTGGCAGCGCTCTATACCAGTATTAAACCAGATCTGGGCCAGAAAGCGATCGAACATCATTTACATAGGAGACCAGCCACACAGTGGAAACATACTGAAATGTTGTTAACAATGATGGACTTAATCCTCCAGAATAACTTTTTTCTCTTCAATGGCCTATGGTACTGACAAAACAGGGGGTGGCAATGGGTTCGAAATTCTCCCCATCCTTTGCCAACCTGTTTATGGGGAATGTGGAGGATGTATGGATGTGGGGCCAGAGAGGGAGCCCTTGGAATGAGCACATCATATACTGGGGACGATACATCGACGACTGCTTATTACTATGGTCAAGCACCGAGGAAAAGCTGATAGAATTTTGTCAATACCTGAACTCCAACACCATGGACATTAGATTCACCTTTCAACACAGCAGGACACACATCAACTTTCTAGACATAGTACTTTATATAAGGGATAACAAACGCCAGGAAAAGCTACATCGCAAGCCCACGTCCTGCTATTCAGTTTTCCATGCTAGCAGTGCACACCCACCCCACCAGAACCAAGCAATACCATACAGAGAATTCATTAGGGCGAGAAGGAACTGTAGCAAAGACAAAGAGTTCCCCTCATGCCTGGGAGAAATGAAGACTAGATTTAAAGCGAGGGGTTACGATCAACGTACGATCTCAAAGGCAGAACGGAGAATATTGAATGTATCTAGAAGAGAGACATTAATGAACAAAGGGAGAGACATGGGACACGAAACAGCCCGTCAGACTTAATACCAACTTCAATGGTCTTACAAGATCCCTAGCCAGAAGCATGAACAAACAATGGGGTATACTGAAAGCTGACAAATCACTGGAAGAATTTACTACGACCAGACCCCAGATCACGTGCAGGAAGGGTAGGACTCTGAGAACTATTCTAAGCCCCAGTGTCGCACAGGAGAGGAGTAATCCAAACTGGCTCACTATATGCTCCTTGGGCTTTCACAAATGTGCCTCCTGTGGTGTATGCAGATGGGCATCGGATAATAGGAAGGGTTTCACAGGACACGACTGGCAAAATTTTACGATAAGACACAACATTAATTGTAATTCAGAATTTGTGGTTTATATTATCGAGTGCAGATGCAACAAAATGTATGTAGGGGCACGATCTGGACATTGAAAGAAAATCAGCGGGCATTGCAAGAGCAATAAAATAAGGTGACAAAAGATACACCATTGCCATTCATGCCATGACATGTACGTCACAGGGACCCCATAAACAGTTCTCCTTCTACGGGATTGACATCACTGCACAGAACCATAGGGGAGGCAACTGGGAACTGAGACTGAGACGCACTGAAGCAACTTGGATCATGCGCCTCAAAATGGTTGAGAGGGGCTTGAATACTGACCACGAGATGCAGTACTTCCTAGGAGACTGATTAATCTTGATAACACTACCCACAGTGGCCACGTACCAACAGTGGGACACCTTCACATACACATCCTGGGGGACACACTACTGACTGCCACCATTATAGGATGACAATAGCTTGATGATAAAACAGCAGGACATATGAAACAGGCAGGACTAGGTGCCTCGTTGGAGTCGTCCACCAACACTCATTGGAGACTTGATGACTCACAGATTAACACGCACGTTGTAGAATAGACTGACTAGCCAGGGCATCACATAAGAAAGGAGTGGGCCCTCCTACATAATGCCAGTATAAGGCAGTTGAAGTGTTGTGGTTATTAAACATGTAAAGTATATGAAAATACCAATGATTTTGTTGACACCTACACTGATGTTAATGTCGCAATGTAACACGTGATTATGTTTTTTAGCCCTGAAGAAGTCGAAGGGTATTCCCCTTCGATGAAACACGTGTTGCCTGGGCAATTTTCTGAATAAAAGAACAAGAGAACAGCAACAACTGGGATTACTTTGAAGAATTTTGTGTACTCTGTCTCGTGAATTTGTTTTTCATATACAGTATACTTATTGAAAGTAGAAATAGGAATAGCTTGTGCATAGGCTTATATATACGTTGATCTTTGACTCTAGGGTCTCTTTGGAGGGCTCAGGGTGTTTTCCCTCACCTCTTGCACCACTTTATTAGTTTCAGTCTAAGTCAAAGCACACTCAGCAGGCACCATTTCCTCACACAGAAGAACACCCCACCATTTTAGTCTCTATAAGTGAGGATGTTTGTCCTGTTGCTCAAAGACACAGATGAATTGTGTTTCATTTGCAAGAAGCTACTGGAAAGGAACTTAATTTGTTGCTTAAACATGACATCATTGAATGCTCCACTGGTCCAACACCATGGGTTTCTACCATTGTAGTGCCTAAAAGAGACAGTGACGGAGCTGTGCACATATGCGTTGACATGTGTCAGGCCAACAAGGCAATTGAGCGAGAGAGACATCCAGGTCCACACATTGCTGATATGATAACTCAATTGAATGGTGCAAAGTTTTTCTCTTGACTCAACTTCAATACAGGATAACACTAATTAGAACTTGAAGTAAAATACAGGTAGATTACAACCTTTTCTACGCATATTGGTCTGTTTCGCTATAAGTGATTGAGTTTTGGTGTATCCTCTGCTGCAGAACTTTTCCAGGACGTCATTCGATGTATCATACAGCCTGTAGTAAATGCATTTAACTATAGTGATAATATATTGGTTTTCAGAGCCGCACAGAAAAAGCACGACAAACCTCTCATGCAAGTATGTTGTTTGCTGAACGATACAGGCTTAACTCTGAAAGCTGACAAATGTGAATTCCACAAGAAAAGCTTGAAATTCTTTGGTTATGTCTTAACTGATGGGGTTATGAAACTTGATTCAGTTAAAGTGCAAGCGCTGTCTGCTGCAAATCCCCCACAAGATATATCTATGTTGCGATAGTTTCTTAGAATAGCCAGTTACTGTTCTAGATACATACAAAACTTTGCTACAGTCGGTGCACCGCTACGAGAACTGATGAAAAAGAATGTGTCTTTTCATTGGTCAATTGAATGTGAGAAGAGCTTCCAAAAAATCACACAAGCTAAAGAGAGTGCCACTGAAATGGCCTATTTTGATCCCAAACTTCATACAGATGTTGTAGTTGATGCTAGCCTTGCCGAGTTAGGTGCAATCCTTGCACAGCCCAACAAACAGCCAAATGCACAGAGACATATCATAGCATACACCAGTAAGAGTCTGTCACAAACAGAAAATGCTTACTCGCAACCAGAGGAAGAAAGTTTGGCAGTGATCAGGGCTTGCGAATATTTCCATATGATCTTGTAAAGAAAGTATTTGACAGTAGTGACTGATCATCAAGCACTGTTGATGATATTTGGCAATCCTAAAGCCAAACTGAATCTGCGAATTGAACGTTGGGGTTACAAGATTACAACAATATCATTCTTCATAGTCCAGGGAAAGATCAGAATTCTGCTGATTATTTTTCAAGAGTGACATTGCAATGCCCTTGTAACCCATGAAAGACAGTGGAGGAACTACAACAATTTTATTGTGAAATCGAGCACACCAGCTGCCATGTCTGTAGAACAAATTGTCACTACCACGTGCCAAGATAGTGACATACTAAAGTTAAAAGACATTATTACTAATCAATCGTGGAACCAGCACTCTAGACCTCTTACTAGTGACGGTGAGTACTTGAAGTTCGAAAATGTAAGCGACAAACTTCTGGTGACTCAAGAAGGCCTCATTCTGCGAGGTACATAAATTGCTATTCCCAAGAGTCCACTACAACAAGTGATTGACGTCACCCATGAGACACAGTGAGGAACAGTTGCCTCCAAGCAAGCTCTCCATGACCGAGTCTGGTTTCCTTATCTCGATGAAAAGGTCGAAAAAGAATTAATTACTTGTCATATATGCAACTGTCTTTCATCTCAAGTTATTCAGCACCCTTTGAACATGTCAGAATTGCCACATCATACTTGGGAGTGAATTGCTGTAGATTTCTTGTTCCCCTTGAGAATGGACATCATTTTCTAGTCATTGTTTTTTTTTTTGTTAGTTTTTTTTTTAAAGAAACCTTTATTGGACTTCAAGGGGTTACAAACATGGGCCTACAACCCTTTGGGCCGGCCGCTAAGTAGCATGAGACGTATCATTCACCGTTATACAGATTGGTCAGTCCGGGGAGCCCGTCAGTCCAGCATCGCACCCAATGAAGGCAGAAGCAATAGTTGAGTGACAATATTAGATACGGTTTCAGTTTTCAATTTAAAATTAAGAAACATTACACACAAACAAGGCAATAGACATTGTGAATATCAGGACGCGCTCCCCGGGGTAGGGAACCAATGATCAGCGGCAGAGAAGGGACGGGGGCACGGGAGCAGAGGAAAAAGCAAACTGTAACACACTCGTAACTTAACAGACGAAGAATGCTCGGCTAGGGGGACGAAGAGGCGTCCAGTACAACAGCCAGGGGAGGGGCACAGATGTCACCGCGATAAGCGTGCCACGGACCCCACACCCCAGTCCATTTCCGCGGCTTGCCTCTCGCTACATACACCGTCTTTTCTCTAAACATGCACCAATCCGTATTTTCCTTCCACACCGAGACCGTGGGCGGCCTCTGGGAACCCCATAACTGAGCAATGTTACGTTTGGCCACCATATTTCCCAAAGTCGCCCACCGCGTCTGTGCCACATTATAATCGTTTGGCTCCCACACGTTCAGCAGGCATCTCCTAGCCTCTGGAAGCAGCGCAACGTGAGTGACTTCCTCCATTACCGCATGCACCCGACGCCAAAAGAGCGCCACCTCGGGGCATTCCCACAGAACGTGAAGGAAAGTACCCAGCGAACCACAGCCACGCTTACACATCCCATCCACGGAGAGACCCATGCGCATCAGGCGGGGACCAGTGACGTACACTCTATGGAGTATCTTTAGTTGTACGAACCAAAGGCGGGCCGGAATTGCCACCTCCCGCGGGGAGGCTATTGCCGAGACCCAGTCCTCATCATCTAATTCCAAGCTGTCAGCCACCCAGATCTCCCTCAAGCGGGTCAACAGATCTGCCCGATCGTTGATAAGCTTTTTATAGATCAAGGAGATTGTGCTGTCAGGCTCGTAGCCATCGAGCACCCTATCCTCCAGCGGGGAATTTTCCGGGATAGCGGTGGCATCAGGGAAAACCGAGCACAACGCATGACGGACCTGGGCATATCGGAAATACTCCCTATCGTTTAACTTATATTCCGCTTTCAGCATTTCAAACGTTTTAAACTCCCCTTTCACCCAGAGGTCACTCACCTTACATATGCCAATCATATCCCATTTCTCAAACCCTTTGGTTTTCCACAAACAGCCCAGCCTTTCAGAAGCATACAGTGGAGTCGCTCGAGTCAGGCGGTCCTTCCAACCCATCGCGGCATTAGCAGCATGCCACACCCGTACCGCTATCTTTGTTGGGCCGGTCAACTGCACACCAGGAGACTTCGAATAGAGTGCTCTATTATAGTCCCCCCCCCAGGCAATAGCATTTTATCCATCTCGAACGCCGGGTTCAGGGCCGGCCCGTACATCTCGTGGTTCACCCCCGCCAGTTGGGACGCCCAATAATAACGCTTGATATCGGGGAGTGCAATACCTCCATCATACCAAGGGAGTGTCAATTTTGTGAGAGCGATTCGGGGTCGCCCGTCCCAGAACAACCGCCTCTGCAGGCTCTCCACCTCACGGAAATAGCGGGCCGGTATGACGTCGAGTGTATTTTGCAGTGCATACAGGAATCGTGGCAGCGACATCATTTTAAACAACGCCGCGCGCCCGAGCGGCGAAAGCGGAAGCCGTCGCCACCTCGAGACGTCGGCCCTCAGTCGTTGGAGTGGGGGGAGTAGGTTCCGCTCATAACGGGCCACAGGGTCCAAAGTTATGAACACTCCCAGGTATTTAAACCCTGACAGCGCAATCTGGATAGGGCAGCCACACGGAAGGAGAGGAGTCGTCCCCAGAGAGAACATAGACGCATGACTTGGCCCAGTTAATGACCAAGCCGGAGTTGCGACCAAATGAGTTCAGAACATCGACCAGTACTATCAAAGACTGCCGGGGAGATGTGAGGTACAGGAGAATGTCATCCGCATAAAGAGAAATGCGGTCCTCAAATTCAGGTGTCCACCTAATGCCGCGCAATGAGGGCTCCCATCGCAACCAGGCAGCCAGAGGTTCCAAAGCAAGCGCAAAAAGGAGGGGTGACGGCGGGCAACCCTGCCGCGTGCCTCTTCCCAACCCGAAGGGCCCGACACTCTGCCATTCACAACTACCTGAGCCAACGGTTCCTCATACAGCAACCTCACCCAACCGATGAACCCGGGGCCAAAACCAAATTTCGCAAGCGCCGCCCAAAGATATGGCCATTCTAGGGTATCGAACGCCATAGTGGCATCCAAGGACGCCAAAACGGCCGGTTCACGTATGTACCCCGCTCTGGCGAGCACTCCATGAAGACGCCTCAGGTTCAGGGCCGTATTACGGTGAGGGATGAAACCGGACTGGTCCGGATGGATCAAGTCGCCGACGACCCCAACTAGACGGTTAGCTAAAACCTTAGCAAGAATTTTAGGCTCAGCATTTAATAAGGAGATGGGCCTGTAAGAAATGCACCGATCCCGCGGCTTCCCCTCCTTGTGAATCAGGACTATGGTAGCGAGACGCTGATCATAGGGGAGGGAGCCCACGGCACGTGCCTCAAGAAACATATCGCGGAGATGAGGCGCCATCTTGTCCGGGCGCAGTTTATACAGTTCAATGGGAAGGCCATTGGGACCCATGGCCTTGCCAGAAGCGATCGAGCGAATGGCCAAAGCAATCTCGTCAGGCGACAGCGTCGCATCCATCAGTGCCCTATCCGCCTCTGACAAAGACGGCAACACTATATCTCTCAGCAACAGATGAGAGTCATCCTCAAGACCATTCGAGACTGGAGAATATACGTCACGGAAATAAGTCGCGAAACATTCAACAATTTCCACAGGGTCAGTCACACGCACGCCATCCGCTCTCTCAATAACCGGCACCACTCGACTCGCTCTCTCCTTCTTGTCCAACCATGCAATCAATTTACCAGCCTTGTCCCCCACATCGTATAAGCGCCCCTGTTGCTCTCTACTCATCACTTTGGCTGCATCAGTAACCAACGTTCTATAGTCAAGCTGCTTAAGACTGAGAACATGCAACGTATCTTTCGTAACACCCCGTTCCAGGTCCCCCTCCAACTTGGCTATGTCGTTTTCGAGGCAAACCACCTCTTCAGTCTTGCTTTTCTTGGAGTGAGAAATGAGAGAGAGAGCCTGCCCACGGAGCACTGTTTTGAAGGCTTCCCATAACGAAACAGCAGAGGACACTGACCCCACGTTTTCAGTGAAATAGCGGTCAATAGACTTGATCAGATCCGCCCGGATTTTAGGATCACGCAGGTACCAGGGGTTTATCGGTGCCACCCTCCCCTCAGCCCCGTGGGTGACCTCAATGTGCAACAGTAGTGGGGAGTGATCGGAAATACCCCGGGCCAGATGTCTTACTTCTCTAATCATCACAGCCTGGGCCGCCGGCATAAGGACATAATCAAGTCTCGACAAACTCCCATGGGCTCCTGAGTGAAAGGTGTATTGCGCCTGCCCCGGGTGCATTAGTCTCCAGCAGTCTATCAGTCCGAGGGTATCTATAAACTCACTCAGCCAGGCCTGTGCCCCCGGGAGATCCCTGGGAGGGTGACGATCCGCCCCGCCAGATACGACAGAGTTAAAATCGCCCCCCACCACCAGAACCCCCCCGGGAGCCCCAGGACCATTCGCCCCAAATCAGCGAAAGTTACGGTCTGTAATCCTGGTGGGACATAAACAGAAACGAGCGAGATGGTTCTGCCCTCCCATCGGCCTACAAGTGCAGTATACTGCCCTCTATCATCATGGATCACATCGTCCACCTCCAACGGGAGAGAGGCTCTAATCAGGATGCCCACCCCGCGTGAGCCAGAAGTCAACCCAGAGTGCGCAACGAGACGATATCCCCTCCTATTCATAGCATGGCAAGAATTCCCAATTAGATGCGTTTCCTGCAGAAAGACGATATCTGGCGACAGCCGCTGCAAAAACTGCAGCACTACTCCGCGTTTAATCCTATCCCCCAAGCCATTCACATTCCACGAGAGTACTCTCAATCCCCTACCCCCCATCCCATCCCAGCGCACAACCCCCCCCAGAGAACACGATCCCGACCACCAATCGCATGGCGTGATGTTGCCTTGTAGAACATTCAAACATTCCCCAACTCCCCCCCTCCCCTCCAACCTTCCTGTTACAACTCCCCCCACCCTGCACCCCTGCGTGAGCCCATGTAGCCCCCCCAACTTGCAGTGTGCCTGTCGCCCTAACATTAACTACGCTACAAAAAGAGACCCCAAAGGAGGAAAGCGCCTCACTGAGCTCCCCACAACCCCCGGGCATTGAATAGAAAGAGTAAACCAAAATATGGAAGTGTCATCACAGTAGTCAGTCACCGGGAACCAAAAGTCTATTCCTGTCCATCCAAGCCTACTCCGTTCCTTTCGGTCTGTCCCTCTCGACGTCGTTGCTGAGGCAGGGTATCAAGCCAATCTCCAACCTCCTCCGGCCGATCAAAGAAGTGCGTCCGATCCTCAAACTCAACACGCAACCTGGCCGGAAAGAGCATCGCATATTTCAGGTCCATGTCTCAGCCGCCGCTTGACACCCATGAACTCCTGTCGCTGCTTTTGGACCAATTGTGTGAAGTCCGGGTAGAAACTGATATGAGTGTTCTCGAACTTCGTCGGCCCACTCACCCTCGAGGCCTGCAGTATAGCATCCCTGTCCCTGAAATGGAAAATTCTGGCGATGATGGGCCGTGGGGGAGCGCCCGGTTTGGGCTTGCCACCCAGAACTCTATGAACCCGCTCAACCGCAAAGAATTTACTCAAGCCTTTGGGTGCGAGATGGTTGAGCACAAGGTCTTCCACGAAGAGGTCAGCCGCAGGGACCTCCGATTTCTCCGGCACCCCGATTATGCGCACGTTGTTCCGCCGAGCCCTACTTTCAAAAGCCTCCAGTCGACAGACAGACAAAGCAGTGGACGTCCGCAGATTACGGACCTCGGCTTGCAAGTCCGACACGTCCGTTACCAGACTCGACGTCGTCAGACCCAAGGATTTGACCTTTTCATTTGTTTGTGAAAGGTCCACTCTGACTAGTTTAACGTCGATCAAAACCGCGTCCAGTTTATGGGCCAATGTATCGAATTGCTGGCCGACCGCCACTTTCATCTCATTGATGGCACCCATGACGTCCTGCAATGTTAACTCCGTTGACGATCCCGGGCCATCCTTGAGTCTCTCCGGTGACTTATGAGGGCCACCAGGGGAACCTCTCGACTGGGTATAGCGATCCATGTTGTTGGCTTGAGTATGGGCTCCCCGCCTAGTCGGCTTGGATTTTTGCTTATCTCCGTCCAATCTAGCCGCCATTGTCTGATGGTCGCCAAGGGTGTCGGCCACTAACACGATGAGCAATCCCCGGAGAGCCAATCCAGGGAGCCTCGGTGATCCCGAAAGGTAATCCAGGCTAGTGTCCAAGAACAGGCAGGATACCCAGTCGTCCCACTATAAATCTGTGCTGACAATCCAAGGCCCCTCAGTTTCAGCGAGGAGACCCGAAACCGAAAGTGAAAGTAGGGGGTGCGCACCGGTCCAAGTCCGCATGCCGTTGTTGTTCACTTTCTGTCCGGGCACCATGCCAACTCGAGTCCGGGGCAAGGTCCGGAGCAGGCCGCCAACTTGGACTCGATGCTATTCCGGTTCCCGATGTCCGATTCAAATTTGGACAACAGGTATCACCTCCACGTAGGTTCGCCCGTGGAAGCCCGTCGATAGAATCAGGATAAATTCAGGATAGACGTGGGGAGTTGTGGAGGCCCTCGGGAGCCCTGTGCCTACGCGGCCATCTTGGTTGCGCGCTAGGCTCCTCCTTTCTAGTCATTGTTGATGACTACTTCTACTTTCCATTAGTAGAAGACCTTTCATCCACTACACATGCAAAGGTTATTCAAAGATTAGATGGCATCTGTGCAACATGCAATCTTATAATCTGACAGTGGCCCACCTTTTAATAGTCCAGAATTCAAAGACTTTCTAAATCACCTCATCAAAAAGCACTCCTCTTCAACCCAGGCCAATGGCCTGTTAGAGCGGTTCATGAGTACTCTGAAGAAAGCTGGTCAGCATGCTGTATTGGAGAAGCTTTACCTCAGAGATGTTTTAAACATTACTCTTTGAGCTTACCGTTCGACCCCTCACTCAATGACAGAGGAAAGCCCTGTGACTCTCATGTTAGGAAGAGCCATAACGGCCAAGCTGCCCCAAAGGGACCCCTAAAACACCCCCTAAATACAGTATTTAGGGGGTATCCCTGAACCCAGGATGGTAGATTTGATGTGACAAGAAGAATAACGACCGAAGAGCCGTGCTGCAGAAGAGGAGGACAACAACTACCTTGGCCCCAGCCCTACCGGCCTGTCTCTGCTCTGAACCCCTGCAAGCTGAACCTGGCGTGTCCTGCAGCCAGCAGCCTCCAAGAACCCCAAAGACCTGCCCTGCCATCACAAAGAACTCCTATTTCCCGTGGACATCGGATTTGTCCAATACCAACCCAAGCCAAGGACTCCAGATCTGGCCAGATCCGCGGGTCCTCACCACTCAGCACCTGATGACAAAGGCCTGAATCCGAGTGGCCCAACACCTCAGCGAGGTCCCACTGGTGACCTTGAACTTAGTGCCAGCGTTGGACGACCTCCACCGACCTTCACCTCGCCGCCTGCAGCCTTAATCCGAAGGGTTCCCCCAACCGTCACCGAAACCGGTGAGAAGAATCAGACACGAAGGTTACCCCTGCATCTGCAGCTCCTGTGACCTGAGGTTCCCGAATGTCTGTGGCCTGGTGTCCAGCACCTCTTTAACTTGATCCTCCAGTCATTGGTTCCCTTCGTCCAGTCTTCTGGCTCCAGCCTGCAGTCCTTTTCCGTGACTGACGTCCTCGATTGAATTGCATTGGACTCTCGACCCCTCCTAATCAACCTGCACCCGGCCGTCCCTGTGCCGCTGGTGGTGTGGACTTGGTTCTGACTTGGGACCCCCTTTGCCCTGATCTTAACCCTAGAAGCTTGGCTCCTGAGACCGATGTGGAATGCCAGTGATCAGTCCCCAGCCAAGGTGTCCCCTGGCCCTATTGGCTAATATTGGCACCCTGCACTCTGCACCCGGCCGCCCTAGTGCTGCTGGTGGTGCCCCTTGAGTGCCAACCTGAACCATGGGAAACCTTGGTTCTACCCCACAAACCTCCAATTCCAAAACTGTTTTACTCACCTGCAACTTAACACATTGTTTTCCCATAGGACTGAATGGTGGGTTTTCTCAAAAAATCCTTCTAAGTGTTGAACTGTCTTGTATTGCACAAAGAGTATTGAATTGCTTGCACAAGAGTTAACCTGCTTAGAAATGTCCTGCGTAAACTGTCAGGAGTGTGTATCCTACCAAACCGGGACTATAATCTAAAAGTAATCTAAGAATAATCAAAAAGTACTTTCTAGCATTTTGTAACTGCTTTCTCAACTGAAAAAACAGTAATCTGAATGTTCCAGCAAAACCAATATTCACTGTCCTGCTGAAAGTAACATTGTATGAAGAGTTTAATTTACCTGCTATAAAGTAAATCTTGGTTGTAGAAATAAAATAACAGAATAATACATTTTTATACAAACAATTTGTCTGGATTCAGTCGTTGAGTGTGTGACATCATTTCTTGCCTGAGTGTGTACAACAAATGCTTAACACAGCCCTCTGATAAGCCTGACTGCTCAACCACCCTACCACAAAATAGAGTAAGGTAGTATCTACTTTAGCCTCTGCTACACCTATGGGGATCCACTAGACTCTATGCACACTATACCATACTTTATTAGCTGCCCAGCATCCTGGGAAGTCCCTTACCAGAGATCCCTCTCATTTTCGACATGTGGTCCATCATTCACCAAACATTGTTGTCAATGTAGAGACTGGGTCCTGACAGACTGTTGATGATAGTCTGTCTGCTGATGATTCCACCTCACCTGTGCAGATCACTGACACTTTGACTGCCAGATCCCGGTTTCCAGTGACTCAATCAAAACGTGTGATTCAGGCCCCACTACGATTATTAAAGAATTATAATTGACTGTATATCCATGATCACCAGTGCATTTATTGATGTATTTATTTGTGTATTTATCTATTTAGTTATCTATTTTGAAACGTTGTAACTTTTTATTTAACAAAGCAGGAGATGTAGTGTCTTGCAAATAAAACAATGCTGGGACTCTTTTGGTTCCCACTGTAAACATAGGCCTGTGACGTACCTTTCAAAGGGATGAGCTGAAGACAGGCTTAGAATTTTGAGTCCTGACTTACACGAAGCGGAATAAAGATTGGTAAAAATACCCTCCGTGTGTGGTGTGGTTATTAGCGAGTACCTGGGCTGGTAGGATGCTCAGCATGTAGAGATAGTTTTTTTTATATAATCAAATTTATTGGCATTTTAAAGAAACAAACATACAAAAGACAGCATATGGTTTCACAGTAAGTCAAAGTCCATCCCCAGCATACAGCAAGAATCCCAATCATGATTTAACCCCTTCGCTGCTAGGCCTTTTCCCCTCCTGTGCTAAGCCTTTTTTGGGCTATTTGGGGTAGTGCGCGCTTAGGCCCCTGTAACTTTTTGACCACATTAGGTATCCACGCCAAATTTGCGTCCTTTTCTTCCAACATCATGGGGATTCTAAAGGTACCCAGGGTATGTGGATTCTCCTAGAGGGTTCCCAGAAATTAGTCAAAATACAGCAACATTTTGGTTTTTTTGTGAAAAATGGGAAAAACGGGCTGCAAATGAAAGCTTCCGGGTTTTTCTCTGAAAATGGTATCAAAAAAGGGTTTGTGGGGCTGAAATCACCATTTCTCCAGCTTTTTGGGAATGACAGAATTTTGTCAGAAAACCAACATTTTTGCACAGTTTTGGCATTTTTCTGGGACATACCCTCTTTTTGCTATTTTTTGTGCTTTCAACCTCCTTCCAGTTAATGGTAGAAATGGGTACAAAAACAATAATGGACCCTGGAAAGCTATACATTTTTGAAAAGTAGACAAAATTCTGAATTCAGCAAGGGGTCATTTGTGTAGATCCATCAAGGTTTCTTTATAGAAACTAACAGTTAAATATAGGAAAAATTAAAAATTAGTTGAAAAAAGCAGCCTTTTGAGTCAACGTTTTCACCTGTAACTTCTTCTAATTATCACATCTCTTAGAAAGCAATGTACCGTTACATCCACTGGACCTTCCTGGTTGTGGGGATATATAGGACTTGTAGGTTCACCAAGAGCCCAACGAACCCAGAGTAAAAAACTGAGCAGCATTTTGTAATGGTTTTTTATTTTGTTCCGGGTCTATAGCAATTATTGTGGGAAAATGTATACATGGAAAAATCGGTATGAAAGACACCTATGTATTTCTGAAATGGGAACAAACTACAGAGTTTAGAAACAGTGCATATTTTCACATTTTCGAAATTGGGAATACTCATACTTGCATGACAATTATTGGTCATTTTTCAAAATGTTCAAAATGACTTTTTTTTTACACAATGTCTTTCATTTGGAAGGGAGAAATGCATCCAAAATCAATAGGTAATAACAGTTGCTTTACAAATCTGAACTACCCTAAGTCTCCCGATAAAAATGGTACCTCACTTGTGTGGGTAGGCATAGTGCCCACGACTGGAAGTGGCTCAAAACCTAAGCTGAACACACCACATTTTCACACTGAAAATTTACATTTTTTTTGCGAAGAGTCTAGCTGTAGTTTTTGAACCCTAGCCCTGCCGGCACCTAGAGAAACCTAGCAAACCTATACATTTTTGAAAACTAGACACCCAGGGGAATCCAGGATGGGGTGACTTGACTGCCTCCCACCATGGTCTGTTACCCAGAATCCCTTGCAAACGTAAAAAAATGACAAAAAAAACACATTTTCCCCACATTTCTGGGATGGAAAGGTCTGGAATCTGTATGGATCCACAAATTTCCACCCACCCCGCGTTCCCCAAAGTCCTACGAGAAAAATGGTACCTCACTTGTGCGGGTCGGCCTAGTGCCCGCGACAGGAAACGGCGCAAAACGCCACGTGGTCACACCTCAATTTTGCAGTGAAAAATGACCCCTTTTTGGCAAAGTGACTAGCTGTAGTTTTTGAACCCTAGCCCTGCCAGAACCTAGGGAAACCTAGCAAACCTATACATTTTTGAAAACTAGACACCCAGGGGAATCCAGGATGGGGTCACTTGACTGCCTCCCACCATGGTCTGTTACCCAGAATCCCTTGCAAACGTTAAAAAATGACAAAAAAAACACATTTTCCCCACATTTCTGGGATGGAAAGTTCTGGAATCTGCGTGGATCCACAAATTTCCACCCACCCCGCGTTCCCCAAAGTCCTACGAGAAAAATGGTACCTCACTTGTGCGGGTCGGCCTAGTGCCCGTGACAGGAAACGGCGCAAAACGCAACGTGGTCACACCTCAATTTTGCAGTGAAAAATGACCCTTTTTTGGCAAAGTGGCTAGCTGTAGTTTTTGAACCCTAGCCCTGCCGGCACTTAGGGAAACCTAGCAAACCTATACATTTTTGAAAACTAGACACCCAGGGGAATCCAGGATGGGGTCACTAGACTGCCTCCCACCATGGTCTGTTACCCAGAGTCCCTTGCAAACGTAAAACCATGACAAAAAAAACACATTTTCCCCACATTTCTGGGATGGAAAGTTCTGGAATCTGCGTGGATCCACAAATTTCCACCCACCCCGCGTTCCCCAAAGTCCTACGAGAAAAATGGTACCTCACTTGTGCGGGTCGGCCTAGTGCCCGTGACAGGAAACGGCGCAAAACGCAACGTGGTCACACCTCAATTTTGCAGTGAAAAATGACCCTTTTTTGGCAAAGTGACTAGCTGTAGTTTTTGAACCCTAGCCCAGCCGGCACCTAGGGAAACCTAGAAAACCTATACATTTTTGAAAACTAGACACCCAGGGGAATCCAGGATGGGGTGACTTGACTGCCTCCCTCCATGGTCTGTTACCCAGAATCCCTTGCAAACGTAAAAAAATGACAAAAAAAACACATTTTCCCCACATTTCTGGGATGGAAAGTTCTGGAATCTGCGTGGATCCACAAATTTCCACCCACCCCGCGTTCCCCAAAGTCCTACGAGACAAATGGTACCTCACTTGTGCGGGTCGGCCTAGTGCCCGCGACAGGAAACGGCGCAAAACGCAACGTGGTCACACCTCAATTTTGCAGTGAAAAATGACCCTTTTTTGGCAAAGTGACTAGCTGTAGTTTTTGAACCCTAGCCCAGCCGGCACCTAGGGAAACCTAGAAAACCTATACATTTTTGAAAACTAGACACCCAGAAGAATCCAGGATGGGGTGACTTGACTGCCTCCCTCCATGGTCTGTTACCCAGAATCCCTTGCAAACGTAAAAAAATGACAAAAAAAACACATTTTCCCCACATTTCTGGGACGGAAAGTTCTGGAATCTGCGTGGATCCACAAATTTCCACCCACCCCGCGTTCCCCAAAGTCCTACGAGAAAAATGGTACCTCACTTGTGCGGGTCGGCCTAGTGCCCGCGACAGGAAACGGTGCAAAACGCAACGTGGTCACACCTCAATTTTGCAGTAAAAAATGACCCTTTTTTGGCTAAGTGACTAGCTGTAGTTTTTGAACTCTAGCCCTGCCGGCACCTAGAGAAATCTACCAAACCCAGACATTTCTGAAAACTAGACACCCGGCGGCTTCCAGGGAGGTATGGCTTACGTGGATCCCCCAACGTTTCCTTACCCAGAATCCCCTGCAAACCTCAATTTTTGCTGAAAAAATCACTTTTTTCACACATTTTGGCGTGGGAAAGTAGTGGCATCACCGGGCTCACACAAATTTACCACCACCCAGCGTTCCCCCAGGTCTCCCGGTAAAAATGGTGCCTCACTTGTGTGGGAGGCCCAAGTACCCGCAGCAGGCAAGGGCTCAAAACGTAGTGAGGCGACATCAAAATGGCCTATCGCAAAACCACCTGGTTTTGCAAGGGGGGTCACTTTGGTTTTTGGCCCGGTGCTCGGCGGCCATGTAGGGAAACCTACCAAACCCACGCATTTCTGAAAACTAGACACCCGGCGGCTTCCAGGGAGGTATGCTTGCGTGGATCTCCCAACGTTTCCTTACCCAGAATCCCCTGCAAACCTCAATTTTTGCTGAAAAAATCACTTTTTTCACACATTTTGGGGTGGGAAAGTAGTGGCATCACCGGGCTCACACAAATTTACCACCACCCAGCGTTCCCCCAGGTCTCCCGGTAAAAATGGTGCCTCACTTGTGTGGGAGGCCCAAGTACCCGCGGCAGGCAAGGGCCCAAAACGTAGTGAGGCGACATCAACATTGCCTATCCCAAATGTCCCATCACTACGTTTTGGGCCCTTGCCTGCCGCGGGTACTTGGGCCTTGTTGGACTTGGCCCTTCTGGCAGGTTCACCCCTGAACTTTTTTTTGCTTTTATTGATGACATGGTGTAGTGATTTTGGGGTTTCTGCGCACTTTACCGCTGTGTCCCAGGGTAAAGTGCGTGGGTGTGTTGAGGTTGGCCTGCCCTCCCATAGGAATGCATGGGGGAATGTATGTGTCCTGGTAGTTCCTGATGCGTGGGGTGTGCAGGCCCGAGAGTGGTATGTGCGGACTCGTGGGATTGAATGCTGCGCGACGATGTGTGCGGCGTGCATGTACCTAGTGTGGAAGTGCCACTTCTAGAAGTGGGCACTTCGGTGTGCAGTGTAAAATGTGTGCCTTGTCGTATGATTGGCTGGTTGAGGTCATGTGACGGGCTAGGGATTCCCCAGAGTCAGGATGAGTCACCCAGTGGTGAATGGGGAGATCAGCAGCTAGATGGGTGGGAGGAGTACACCTGGGTCCTGAATAGGGCTGGGTTTTCCCCACACAATGATGGCTCCGCCCCCTGTGGTGCGACTGATGACCCTGGCCTGTCCTCTGAATAGGGAGAGGGGCTGAGCAAAACAAAGTGCTCAGGAACCAGTTGGATCTGGTTCGCCCCTTCCCTGCACCCTTGAGACAAAGGGATTCGGTGTATAAAAGAGGGGCTGTGACCCCATGAAAATGTTCTTGTTCGTGTTCTTGTTCTGGACTTGAATCTACCAGGGGCGTGCTGCTGCTGGGGCTCAGGGGAAGGCTTGCCTCCCTGGGCCCTGCCCTGCCCCTGGTTGCCTGGAGGACTTTTCTTTGCTGGGAGCTTTTTTTCTGCTCCATGTCTTTATGCCCAGGACCTCTTGGGACCCTTCTGCCTTTGCTGGGGGATGTTTTGCCCCTCTGATACCTCCAGGACTTTTAGGACCTTTTGCTTTTCTTGAGATCACTTCTGACAAGGAAACCTGTACCAAGGACAAGAAGCCTGCTGATCTAAGGACTTGCCTCCCCTTTCTGCCAGAGTGCTGTTTTGCTGTGGAGGAACCTGAAAGCTGCTTCTTTATTTTTGCCTAGGGACCAGGAGAGAGGAACTGTGTGTGTACTCTCAATCTTGCTAAGAAAATCTCCAAGGGCTGGAAGAGTGCCAGCCTCCTGTTGAAGTCACAGGGCCAAAGGACTTCACCCTCTACTGAATTGCTGGTTGCTGGAAAGTGTTGTCTCCAGTACCCAAGGGAAAATCTGCAGTCTCGACGTCGCCGGACGCCGCCGAATCCAGCTCGACATCGTGAGTAACGGCTCCAGTGTCCCGAGCCTTCGACGCCGGCCGCCGGGCCCGATCGACGCCAGCAGCATCGCCAGTGAGCAGTGGGTATCGGCCCCAGTTCCAAGTGACCCCGTCTTGACGCCGGTATCAACGCCAGTGAGCAGTGGGTATCGGCCCCGGCTCCAAGTGACCCCGTCTCGACGCCGCTGCTGATCGCATCGACTCGACGCCCTTCTCGACGCCGTGAGCGCTGCTCCGGCCCGACATCTCTCGACGCCGCTGCAGATCGACCCGACTCCGAGGCACGATCGACGCCGACCTCGACGCCGACCTCTCGACGCCGTGGACCATCGTTTCTTCATTTTCCAAAGGTACTGTGTTTATGGGGTCTGTTGTAACTCCAGGCTCGACGCAGCGCTCCTCGCGGTCGACGCCGAACCTTGGGAATATCGTAGACTCGACGTCGTGTGACTCCCGTGGGGGTCACATTGTTGCCAACGAACTGTGTTCAGAAGAATATTTAATTTGGTTGCTAAGGAACTATCTCCTAAAGAAGGAACTTTTCCTGATCATTGTTACTTATGCGCTTTTGCGCCTGTGCATTGCTGTGATGCTTGATGCCTTCCTAATGTGATTTATACCATGCTTTGTGTACCCCTCTAGATGTATTTTTATCCCTAGGAGGTTGTGTTACCTAGCATAGTGGTACTGGTTCCCTGCGTGAGATTCTCCTAAAGTGGTTAGGGTTGCGTAGGTGGCAATTACCTGTTACCAGTGGTTACTGGTTGTGCGCTATGACTTCTAATTGGTGATACAGTGATTATATGTGCTATGTTCTAAAAGTATTATTTCTACCAAGTATTAATTCCTGCAAAGTACTAGTTCTACAAAACGTGCTATGTCCAACAAGTGCTTATTCCTGACAGTGGTCCGGGTGGCCCTGTCTTGTACATATCCCTTGTAAATTCTACCCGTACCAGTGGCACCCTGTAAAGAGTATATTTATTATCTAATGTGTTTTGCTATAATACAAAGGCTATTTTTATAGAATACCTTGTGTGGAGTTTCTTTTGTGGTGGGCCTTGGGTGTTGTTGCTGGGTGCGCGCGCAAACGCTTTACACATCGCCTCAGGGATAAGCCTGTCTGCTCGTGCCAAGCTACCAAGGGGGTGAGCAGGGGTTTTCTTTGGTGTGTAACTTCCTTGCCCTGACTAGAGTGGTGGTTTCTGCCTGACTTTGGCGCAAGCCTTAGCCAACCAGAAATCCCATTTCTAACATTGGTGATCAGCGGTGGGATTTGGACTTGCGTTTGCGCTGTACCGCAGCAGCGACTGGCTGCACCACAAAACTCTGCATTTAGATAGCCTCATGGTATAGGGATTATTGTTCTAAGATTGTTTTTAATTGTCATTTCTTTGGAAATGTGTTTTTGTGCACTGTGAGTTAGGTGTCCCTAGCTCGGGAGGGTAGATCATCCCCCTTAGTGCATTGTGTTTTCTGGATTCACCAGAGGGTGGGATCCAGTGGTGGCAGCAGATGTGTGTCCAGTGCATGTATTCCCATTCCCAGTTCCCGGAGTGATAGTACCTGTGTCACGTGGTGGTCAGGTTGAGAAATCAGGGGCGGTAGAAACTGTCTTACCAGTCTTGGGAGGGGTTTGGAGATGAATGTGTAATGCGCTGGATGAATGTGAATGTCCCATTCCCAGTTCCCGGAGTGATAGTACCTGTGTCACGTGGTGGTCAGGTTGAGAAATCAGGGGCGGTAGAAACTGTCTTACCAGTCTTGGGAGGGGTTTGGAGATGAATGTGTAATGCGCTGGATGAATGTGAATGTCCCATTCCCAGTTCCCGGGGTAGTGGTACCTGTGTCACGTGGTGGTCAGGTTGAGAAATCAGGGGCGGTAGAAACTGTCTTACTAGTCTGGGGGGTGTGAGTGTGGATGAATGTTGTGTTGCACTGGAAGATTGAGTGTTAAATGGTGTTAAGAGGTTCTCCAGTCTGTTGTGTCAGAGAAAATCTCAGAGTTATTGTTTTCCGAAGTTGCACCAACGCCTGGTGTGTGTAAATTATTTTGAGCTTGTTTTTGGGAGTAACCCTAGAAGAATGGTGCAGGTATCTCCACAAACCCTTGCGGCGGAGATGGTTTAGAGTAGCCCAGCTAGGTACCCTTATTTGTGAGGAGGTTGAGTGGTCTCACGCCTGAACTGGTTGAGGGCGTGACCCTGGGTTGTATTCCCAACCCCAACCTCAGTCTCCAGGACTGGTTGGTTCCATGAGGGAACACCAGGTAGGGAGCCTAGTCTGTCCTGTTGGACTGTTCTTCGAGGTGGTTCTTCCTGTTTGAGGTAAGCTGGGAGTGTCTGTAGTCAGGCCTCCATCAGTTTTGGTGTCGAGCAGTGCCACTCCTAGGTGGAGGGTGCAGAGGTTCAGTTTTGAGGGGTGAGAGGGGGAAGAGTCCCCAGTGGGAGTTAGTGGGTCAGGGGCCGGCCAGAAGGGCTGGGCCACCAATGAGTGACCATGGTGACGCCACTTCTGTCCTGGGGCATCTTCACGCACTGTCAGAGGGACAGGAGGTCGTGAGCTCTGCGCCAGGCAGACTGTCACACGACACGCTAGGTATGTGTCACCCTCGGGAGGGTATATATACTCCCAGGAAGTCCTGGTTCTCCGGGCAATTGTAAGGTGATACCTCCCTGAAAGCAGGTGGGGTACAGTTGTGAGGGGTGAGAGGGGGAGAGGTCCCCAGTGGGAGCCAGTGGGTCAGGGGCCGGCCAGAAGGGCTGAGCCACCAATGAGTGACCATGGTGACGCCACTTCTGTCCTGGAGCATCTTCACGCACTGTCAGAGGGACAGGAGGTCGTGAGCTCTGCGCCAGGTTGCTGGGGCATCTTCACGCACTGTCAGAGGGACAGGAGGTCGTGAGCTCTGCGCCAGGCAGACTGTCACACGACACGCTAGGTATGTGTCACCCTTAGGAAGTCCTGGTCCGCCAGGCATCTGACCAAATGGTACGTCCCTCGGTGGGGGAGCCAGTAGCCGGTGTTTCCGGATCTGGACGTAAGGACGACTGTAGTCAGTGTCCTGGCCGGTTTGCCTTCTAGGGGTACCACTCCAGTTGGGGGGGGTGCAGAATCCCAGAAGTAGAGGTAGGGTGGGGCATTCTTGCCCGTGACCCCTGGCCAGCCTGAGGGTGCGGACCCTAGGTTGAAGGATCAGTGGTAGTTGGGAACTACACTGAGAGGGAGAGTGGAGAATGGCTTGTAGGCCAGGGGTTACTACCCCCCACTCTGGGTTTGGCAAGGACCAGTGGTATCTGGATGGCCTAGGGCCTGGTCCTGGCCGTGGACAACTAGGTAGTACCAGTGGGGTAGCCTAGTTGGGCCTGAGTTCTTTTCGGTTGTTTTTTTTGGAACCCTGTTGATTGAGAATGGCGTAGAACCGGAGAGTGTCCCTGCAGTGCGGGCCTGTGTCCGTGTTCTATCGCCCCAAGCAGGGAAGTCCATCACGGTGGTGATTGGTCTGCCCTGCATTTTGGCTGGAAGGGGGTTGTGTTGGACTTGGCCCTTCTGGCAGGTTCACCCCTGAACTTTTTTTTGCTTTTATTGATGACATGGTGTAGTGATTTTGGGGTTTCTGCGCACTTTACCGCTGTGTCCCAGGGTAAAGTGCGTGCGTGTGTTGAGGTTGGCCTGCCCTCCCATAGGAATGCATGGGGGAATGTATGTGTCCTGGTAGTTCCTGATGCATGGGGTGTGCAGGCCCGAGAGTGGTATGTGCGGACTCGTGGGATTGAATGCTGCGCGACGATGTGTGCGGCGTGCATGTACCTAGTGTGGAAGTGCCACTTCTAGAAGTGGGCACTTCGGTGTGCAGTGTAAAATGTGTGCCTTGTCGTATGATTGGCTGGTTGAGGTCATGTGACGGGCTAGGGATTCCCCAGAGTCAGGATGAGTCACCCAGTGGTGAATGGGGAGATCAGCAGCTAGATGGGTGGGAGGAGTACACCTGGGTCCTGAATAGGGCTGGGTTTTCCCCACACAATGATGGCTCCGCCCCCTGTGGTGCGACTGATGACCCTGGCCTGTCCTCTGAATAGGGAGAGGGGCTGAGCAAAACAAAGTGCTCAGGAACCAGTTGGATCTGGTTCGCCCCTTCCCTGCACCCTTGAGACAAAGGGATTCGGTGTATAAAAGAGGGGCTGTGACCCCATGAAAATGTTCTTGTTCGTGTTCTTGTTCTGGACTTGAATCTACCAGGGGCGTGCTGCTGCTGGGGCTCAGGGGAAGGCTTGCCTCCCTGGGCCCTGCCCTGCCCCTGGTTGCCTGGAGGACTTTTCTTTGCTGGGAGCTTTTTTTCTGCTCCATGTCTTTATGCCCAGGACCTCTTGGGACCCTTCTGCCTTTGCTGGGGGATGTTTTGCCCCTCTGATACCTCCAGGACTTTTAGGACCTTTTGCTTTTCTTGAGATCACTTCTGACAAGGAAACCTGTACCAAGGACAAGAAGCCTGCTGATCTAAGGACTTGCCTCCCCTTTCTGCCAGAGTGCTGTTTTGCTGTGGAGGAACCTGAAAGCTGCTTCTTTATTTTTGCCTAGGGACCAGGAGAGAGGAACTGTGTGTGTACTCTCAATCTTGCTAAGAAAATCTCCAAGGGCTGGAAGAGTGCCAGCCTCCTGTTGAAGTCACAGGGCCAAAGGACTTCACCCTCTACTGAATTGCTGGTTGCTGGAAAGTGTTGTCTCCAGTACCCAAGGGAAAATCTGCAGTCTCGACGTCGCCGGACGCCGCCGAATCCAGCTCGACATCGTGAGTAACGGCTCCAGTGTCCCGAGCCTTCGACGCCGGCCGCCGGGCCCGATCGACGCCAGCAGCATCGCCAGTGAGCAGTGGGTATCGGCCCCAGTTCCAAGTGACCCCGTCTTGACGCCGGTATCAACGCCAGTGAGCAGTGGGTATCGGCCCCGGCTCCAAGTGACCCCGTCTCGACGCCGCTGCTGATCGCATCGACTCGACGCCCTTCTCGACGCCGTGAGCGCTGCTCCGGCCCGACATCTCTCGACGCCGCTGCAGATCGACCCGACTCCGAGGCACGATCGACGCCGACCTCGACGCCGACCTCTCGACGCCGTGGACCATCGTTTCTTCATTTTCCAAAGGTACTGTGTTTATGGGGTCTGTTGTAACTCCAGGCTCGACGCAGCGCTCCTCGCGGTCGACGCCGAACCTTGGGAATATCGTAGACTCGACGTCGTGTGACTCCCGTGGGGGTCACATTGTTGCCAACGAACTGTGTTCAGAAGAATATTTAATTTGGTTGCTAAGGAACTATCTCCTAAAGAAGGAACTTTTCCTGATCATTGTTACTTATGCGCTTTTGCGCCTGTGCATTGCTGTGATGCTTGATGCCTTCCTAATGTGATTTATACCATGCTTTGTGTACCCCTCTAGATGTATTTTTATCCCTAGGAGGTTGTGTTACCTAGCATAGTGGTACTGGTTCCCTGCGTGAGATTCTCCTAAAGTGGTTAGGGTTGCGTAGGTGGCAATTACCTGTTACCAGTGGTTACTGGTTGTGCGCTATGACTTCTAATTGGTGATACAGTGATTATATGTGCTATGTTCTAAAAGTATTATTTCTACCAAGTATTAATTCCTGCAAAGTACTAGTTCTACAAAACGTGCTATGTCCAACAAGTGCTTATTCCTGACAGTGGTCCGGGTGGCCCTGTCTTGTACATATCCCTTGTAAATTCTACCCGTACCAGTGGCACCCTGTAAAGAGTATATTTATTATCTAATGTGTTTTGCTATAATACAAAGGCTATTTTTATAGAATACCTTGTGTGGAGTTTCTTTTGTGGTGGGCCTTGGGTGTTGTTGCTGGGTGCGCGCGCAAACGCTTTACACATCGCCTCAGGGATAAGCCTGTCTGCTCGTGCCAAGCTACCAAGGGGGTGAGCAGGGGTTTTCTTTGGTGTGTAACTTCCTTGCCCTGACTAGAGTGGTGGTTTCTGCCTGACTTTGGCGCAAGCCTTAGCCAACCAGAAATCCCATTTCTAACAGGCCTCCCACACAAGTGAGGCACCATTTTTACCGGGAGACCTGGGGGAACGCTGGGTGGTGGTAAATTTGTGTGAGCCCAGTGATGCCACTACTTTCCCACCCCAAAATGTGTGAAAAAAGTGATTTTTTCAGCAAAAATTGAGGTTTGCAGGGGATTCTGGGTAAGGAAACGTTGGGGGATCCACGCAAGCCATACCTCCCTGGAAGCCGCCGGGTGTCTAGTTTTCAGAAATGCATGGGTTTGGTAGGTTTCCCTAGATGGCCGCCGAGCACCGGGACAAAAACCAAAGTGATCCCCCTTGCAAAACCAGGTGGTTTTGCGATAGGCCATTTTGATGTCGCCTCACTACGTTTTGGGCCCTTGCCTGCCGCGGGTACTTGGGCCTCCCACACAAGTGAGGCCCCATTTTTACCGGGAGACCTGGGGGAACGCTGGGTGGTGGTAAATTTGTGTGAGCCCGGTGATGCCACTACTTTCCCACCCCAAAATGTGTGAAAAAAGTGATTTTTTCAGCAAAATTGAGGTTTGCAGGGGATTCTGGGTAAGGAAACGTTGGGGGATCCACGCAAGCCATACCTCCCTTGAAGCCGCCGGGTGTCTAGTTTTCAGAAATGCATGGGTTTGGTAGGTTTCCCTAAATGGCCGCCGAGCACCGGGCCAAAAACCAAAGTGACCCCCCTTGCAAAACCAGGTCGTTTTGCGATAGGCCATTTTGATGTCGCCTCACTACGTTTTGGGCCCTTGCCTGCCGCGGGTACTTGGGCCTCCCACACAAGTGAGGCACCATTTTTACCGGGAGACCTGTGGGAACGCTGGGTGGTGGTAAATTTGTGTGAGCCCGGTGATGCCACTACTTTCCCACGCCAAAATGTGTGAAAAAAGTGATTTTTTCAGCAAAAATTGAGGTTTGCACGGGATTCTGGGTAAGGAAACGTTGGGGGATCCACGCAAGCCATACCTCCCTGGAAGCCGCTGGGTGTCTAGTTTTCAGAAATGCATGGGTTTGGTAGGTTTCCCTAGATGGCCGCCAAGCACCGGGCCAAAAACCAAAGTGACCCCCCTTGCAAAACCAGGTGGTTTTGCGATAGGCCATTTTGATGTCGCCTCGCTACGTTTTGGGCCCTTGCCTGCCGCGGGTACTTGGGCCTCCCACACAAGTGAGGCACCATTTTTACCGGGAGACCTGGGGGAACGCTGGGTGGTGGTAAATTTGTGTGAGCCCGGTGATGCCACTACTTCAAACAGGCGGATAAGGGAGGGGCGACAGTTATCCAGTCTACTAGTGATTATGAAACAGAATGTCTAAGACAACTTGGGGATAGGAAATATTACACACCTATTGACACCGATCCCACGCCGAGATTAAGTTTAACGATAGCTAGTAAGATCTTGGAGGCCGAAGCCAATGGCTGGATCACGAAAAAAGAAGCAGACTTTCTTATCACTACCAAACCTGTCGTACCTTATTTCTATACATTACCTAAGGTACATAAAGGCATCACCCCAGTCCCTGGCAGACCGATTGTCTCTGGTATTGGTTCCCTCTTGGAACCTTTATCTAAATTCTGTGATTACTTCCTACAACCCTTGGTTAAAGAGACACCTTCTTACGTCAGGGACACTACTGACATTTTGAATATGATTGAGGGAATACAGAACACCGAAAATGTTGACTTCCTAGTGACCCTTGATGTAGAGGCTCTCTACACCAACATCCCGCAACAAGCTACTCTGACGGTGATAGAGGCGGCCCTACAGAAAAGGGAATGGATATCTCCTACTCCCATAACATTTATCATGGATCTGGCAACATTAGCTCTAACTGAGAACTATTTTGCATTTAAAGACAACCTTTACCATCAGTCCCAAGGTACTTCGATGGGGAGTACCTTTGCCCCCAGTGTGGCCTGCCTGTATATGGCAGCGTTTGAAGAGACAGTGATAATGAACGTGGACAACCCCTTTGGGCCGAACCTAACACTGTGGAAAAGATACATCGATGATGTCATGATTCTATGGAAAGGGGATTTAACAACCTGTCATGAATTCTGTGAATGGATCAACACCAAAAATCAGTTTTTGAAATTCACAAGTCATATCTCTGACTCAGATATCCCTTTCCTGGATTTAAACATCAGATTGACACCCACAGGGTTAAGTACCACTCTCTACAGAAAACCCACTGATAAGAACAGTTTACTCCTCTACAACAGTCATCACCCTAAAGCCCTGCGCGATAACTTGCCTTTTGGCCAATTCCTTCGACTCAGGAGAAATTGTAGTTCTGTCACAGACTACAAAATTGAGGCCAACATTCTCTCAGGGAACTTGACTCAAAGAGGCTACCCTCCCCGAGTGATTTACAACTCAATGAAGAGGGCCAGAAATAACAACCGTGAGGCACTTTTGGAAGTAAGAACAAAAGACACCAGAGAGATCATCACATGTGTAACATCCTTCACACCAGAGTCCAACAACCTCAAAAAAGTGATAAAGAAACATTGGGGAATACTATCCGCAGGTACACTTATGATTCCCCCACCACGGTTCGCTTTTAAAAGGACCAACAATTTGAAGGACACCCTGATACACACGAGACCGAAGAAACAAATAAGTTCAGCACATAACACCCTCTGGAATCTTCCCCCTGTACAGGGGCATTACACTTGCGGAGGGTGCTCCTGCTGCGGACAAACCATTGTGGCAAAATCTATTCGCCTCACTGACACTTTCGAATGGGCCCTCAAAAGACATACAAATTGTAATTCCACTAACTGTATCTATTTACTAATTTGCCCATGCGGTCTCCACTATATAGGGATGACGACACGAGTTGTGAAAACACGCATCACCGAACATAAAAGCAACATTAGATGTGGTAAAACCAACACGAAACTTTACAGTCATTACCTTGCATGCAAACACAGCCCGACTGATCTACGTTGGATTGTCCTTGAAAGCCAGCCTGGCATGTCTCAACATTCCCTGTTTAGGCTAGAACAACGCTGGGTACATCGCCTCTCGTTGGATAGACTTGGCCTCAACGATGATATACCTTGGTCAACGATATCTAATCGATAGGAGTCTTTCCTGCCGATAATGTTGAGAGGGCAGGATAGCACATGTACCACCTTATGTTCCTACTGATACTTGTTCTTTAACATTAACCCACCTCTGTACGACAAACCGTGAGTCTGAGATTCAGCGACCATAGTACAGATTGATGCGGGCATCACTATATATATTCAATATATATATTTTGTACTTTACTCATGACAGTAATAGAGCCATAAACCCGTTTATCAACCTTCTTGGTATTACAGACCAACACCATTACATCATGGCCACCGATTTTGGTCTCCTTACTCACTAGGTCGGGTATGAACCACCTACAAAAAACATTATCTGTGGGGTTCTTATTTGAGAGACATTCGTCACTAACAGCATACACACATGACTAGCCTCTTTCGCTAAAGGGGCAATTATATCAGTCCCACTACGTGGTTTGCACCACATTCTGCCCATTACAACATGGCGCCCATGATATATGACCTTCTTAATCCCGGCATGATATACATTCATTTACTTCTCATTGCTACAGACGCATCTACGTCACGGGCAATTATATCAGTCCCACTACGTGGTATGCACCACATTCTGCCCATTACAACATGGCGCCCATGATATATGATCTTAATCCCGGCATGATATACATTTATTTACTTCTCATTGCTACAGACGCATCTACGTCACACAGCTCCAACCATTGGCCGATCAGAATTTTTATCAAGTCAGTGATTGGTCCGCTACCAATCACGTGTTAGGCTCACAACCTATCCTGGCCTGAATAAATAATAGCGTCACCGACCCACTGTCCAGCTTCCGGGTTCGGCGACGCGGGCAGGTTTACTCACCTCCAGGGGATGTTTACTAAGTAAGTACACCATGGGTGTCTCGATGCTCAGTTTGGAGGGTGGGTTTCCAATACCAGAGTCTAGTTGGGGCACTCTAGACACATGTAGTATATTCGAAACCTATTTTCGGATCACTGTCCACCATCGGGACACGTTTGGATTGCTCGCATGTGACCACTTCGACACGCACAATTACACAGGGTTATTTTGCTAAGAAGTGCTAAGTCTAATTCAGGCACACACTGAGTCAGAATCGTCCACTTGGACTCACTACTATTGATCATAGCCTTTTTATGAACCAATCGGGACTTGCACATCTCTGCCCCACCCCCGGTTCATTGCACCTGGTCAACCACGTTACAGATCAGAGTACCATTGCACACGAGAGGTGTCACACGCTCAAATAATATGTTTTTGAGATACTTAAGATGGAGATCTCTCTCTTGTGACTTTGTGGATGTGATATCTTTCTATGCCTCTACCTTTCTCCATAACACCATTATACCATAGGGAACGAATGTGTTTCTCCCCCTGTTGACGCGCCATGCACCTGATGATGAGCTTTTTATAATATGAAATGGTGAGTCCATGCGTAACCATGACTTATTGTCTATAATTGAAACAATGGTTGTGCTTCCAACCAGAACCTTGCTATACTGCTTGTTTTAACCGTTTTTTACCTTGTCCTACCTTGTCTTACGTCATGTATTTATTCATTGATTAGGAAACAGGTAGGAATCCAGTACAATTTACAATCTGGAGTATATTAAATGGATCACTACTTTACTAGACTAGTGGTGATTGACTAACCTTTGTGTTATAATGCCTTACAGTTGCCAAGGGTGGCTTTTTGGTTCATATTTCTTCCAATTTTTTTCTTTCCTTAGGTGACCCCCTTTTAAATCAATACATAAGGTAGGGGCGCCTATTAAGGGTTGACCAACATATTAGTTTTCACCCTTGTTTTTCTCACCACACTGTAGATAGTTTTTTTGAGCACATTTCACTTTAGTATTATAGGTCCTGACGAAGCGCCACGAGATCCTTCTGACTAACTGGGCGCGAAACATGTTGACCAGAAAAGTTGAGCGTAGCTAGCCACTCCTCCTTTGTGAGCATATATAGCTTTTACGCCACTCACCCCCTTTTAATTAGGTGGTTGACTGAGCCAATAAACTTTTATTTCAGATTAACCAACCTTTTTTAAGTCACTTACATCTACACTCCCGGGCCCTCACACGCATGCACCATACGGCAGGGAACAAAAGATCTCCGACAAAGAGCCCCTGTATGGGTGCCCGTCGGGTATTGCACCGCCGACCCGACGAGGAGCAGAACCCAGATGATGAAGCATGACACCTAGCTTGCTGGGTGTGTGAGGGTTTTAGTTCCACCCTTAAGGGATTCCCTTCCCTTGTGCACCTACATTCACTAGGTTAAAGTCTGGGTATGGAATACTTTATTCCCCTTTGACTTCCCTTCCTGTAGGAACTACACATCTCTTGTTGATACACCCCCCTTTCAAAACCAGGTGGTTTTGCGATAGGCCATTTTGATGTCGCCTCACTACGTTTTGGGCCCTTGCCTGCCGCGGGTACTTGGGCCTCCCACACAAGTGAGGCACCATTTTTACCGGGAGACCTGGGGGAACGCTGGGTGGTGGTAAATTTGTGTGAGCCCGGTGATGCCACTACTTTCCCACGCCAAAATGTGTGAAAAAAGTGATTTTTTCAGCAAAAATTGAGGTTTGCACGGGATTCTGGGTAAGGAAACGTTGGGGGATCCACGCAAGCCATACCTCCCTGGAAGCCGCTGGGTGTCTAGTTTGCAGAAATGCATGGGTTTGGTAGGTTTCCCTAGATGGCCGCCAAGCACCGGGCCAAAAACCAAAGTGACCCCCCTTGCAAAACCAGGTGGTTTTGCGATAGGCCATTTTGATGTCGCCTCGCTACGTTTTGGGCCCTTGCCTGCCGCGGGTACTTGGGCCTCCCACACAAGTGAGGCACCATTTTTACCGGGAGACCTGGGGGAACGCTGGGTGGTGGTAAATTTGTGTGAGCCCGGTGATGCCACTACTTTCCCACCCCAAAATGTGTGAAAAAAGTTATTTTTTCAGCAAAAATTGAGGTTTGCAGGGGATTCTGGGTAAGGAAACGTTGGGGGATCCACGCAAGCCATACCTCCCTGGAAGCCGCCGGGTGTCTAGTTTTCAGAAATGCATGGGTTTGGTAGGTTTCCCTAGATGGCCGCCGAGCACCGGGCCAAAAACCAAAGTGACCCCCCTTGCAAAACCAGATTAACTATTGTTCCTACAGCGTGAGAATTTTGGAATAATATTGCAAAGAAAATGTGGCAGACATTTTGAGGTTTGCAGGACACTGGGGATCAAAAATTTTTTTGAATTCACAAGAGAGACATCACCATGAACTCCCATGGGTTTTTGACAATATCTACAGTTGGTGGGTTATTCTTGCATGGAAAGTGTACCTTGGCAGAGAAACTAAAGACAAAGATTCCTGCACAACCATCTATTCCTCAAACACACACACATACTGGTTGGATTTGGCACGAGGGCGAGTCATGGTTCAGTGTATTAAATTTTATTAACAAGATTTTTCACAAAAGTGAAATGCACTGTCAATAATTAAATTCACAAAAAACCAAACCAATGACTCACAGCTCGTGAGCTGTAAAGCCACGTCAAGGCACCAACCACTTTACAGGCCATTCACACACCTTTCATACGTGATACAAACAAGACCATTCGCACCACCAGGCACAAAAGCAACACATTACAAAATTCACCAAAAAGGGACAAGGTACACCCTGCTTCAGAAAGACAAATATTACTGCACAGCCATCTAATCCGCAAGCACACACACATACTGGTTGGATTTGGCACGAGGGTGAGTGATGGTTCAGTAGATACAATTGTATTAGCAAGTGATTTCACAGAAATGAAATGCACTGGTAATAATTGAAAGGGCGAGAAACTGAACCATTGACTCACAGCTCGTGAGCTGTAAAGCCACGACAAGGCACCAACCTCTTTACAGGCCATTCATACACCTTTCATACGTGTGAGACATACAAAACCATTCACACCGCCAGCCGCGGGCCCATCACATAACAAAACTCACACCAGCACACAACGCCATTCAAGGGCCCATCACTTTCACACGCCCACAATCCAGACACAGCAACTACACAGGCTGATGGATTGCGTGGAGTGGCACTCAGCTAGCAGTGTGTGTAGTGACCAGCAGAAAGTCACTACTCACACACAGCCAGCAGAGTACCAGTCCACACACACCGCTAGCCAAACACCAGTCCACGCACACCGCTAGCCAAGCACCAGTCCACGGACACCACCAGCCAAGCACCAGTCCGCACACACCACCAGTCCACGCACACCGCCAGCCAAGTACCAGTCCACACACACCGCCAGCCAAGCACCATTCCACGCACACCGCCAGCCACGCTCCAGTACACGCACACCACCAGCCAAGCTCCAGTCCACGGACACCACCAGCCAAGCACCAGTCCACACACACCACCAGTCCACGCACACCGCCAGCCAAGTACCAGTCCACGCACACCGCCTGCCAAGCACCATTCCACGCACACTGCCAGCCAAGCTCCAGTCCACGCACACCACCAGCCACGCACCAGTCAACGCACACCGCCAGTCCATGCACACCGCCAGCCAAGCACCATTCCACGCACACCACCAACCAAGTGCCAGTCCACACACACCAACAGCCAAGCGCAAGCCTACACACACCGCCATCACATTTAGGATTTTTTGAGAAAAAAATAAAAACACAAACAAATTGCAAATAGATACAAATCTTCTAACAGAAAATCAGCAACTAAATACATTGCACTAACACCAACCTTGAAACAGAATCAAATTATCCAAAGAATACAGACCAGGCAGTTCACTTTACCACTCAAGAATCCTCCCAAAAATTCTTTCGTGTGTGGTACGCTCTAAAACAAGCAGAGAGACACAGTGCAGGATGAGAAGGAAAGTCGGGGCAGTACATACGACTCTCCTTCCGCAAACCTTTTCGCCAACAGACTCTACATCTCCTACTGGGAAAATCTTTTGCGGGTGTGGGAGGAATGTGATCTGGAAAGTGGCGTTCTTTCAATCTAGCAACATCCTCCACCAGTCCAACTCTAGGAACACTTGCCTGTTCCACTACAACAAGTCTGCCTATTACAGACTCCTGAAACTTAGCAAAAGTCATCTTTGACTCAGGGCAAGAATCCTGGAACACAACAAAAGCATTAAACATTGCCAAGTGGAAAAGATGGATAGCCAACTTCTTGTACCAAATGTAAGCCTTACGAAGAGCAGTGTAAGGTTCCAACCTCTGATCTACTCTGTCAACACCACCCATGTGCCTATTATAGTCTAAAATGCACACAGGTTTGCGCGCTTCAGCGACCTGACCCCAAACAGTCACAGGTGCAGTGCTTTCATCATGGATGGTAGTCAGCATGTAGACATCTCTCCTGTCTGTAAACTTCACAGCAAGAAGCTCCTGGCAACGCAACGCACTGCACTGTCCCCGCACAAGCTTTTTACAAACAAGTTCTTTCGGGAAACCTTTACGGTTAGAGCGGATTGTGCCACAAGCAAGAGTGTCCACTTTGGCCAATTCCCTGAACAACCGCACACCAGTGTAGAAGTTATCTACATATAAATGGTGGCCTTTGTTAAAAAATCCTCTTCCAAGTTCCCAAACAATTTTCTCAGTCACTCCAAAAGTGGACGGACAACCAGGGAGGTTAAACCTAGATTCCTTACCGGTGTACACCCTGAAATTAGAGACATGTCCAGTCCTACTGTCACACAGCATATACAGCTTTATTCCATAGCGTGCCCTCTTACTAGGAATGTATTGCCTAAAAACCAAGCGGCCCTTGAACAACACCAAAGACTCATCCACTGCAATTTCTTTCCCAGGGGCATAAATCTCAGAAAATCGATCAACAAAGTGATCAAGGACAGGCCTAATCTTAAAAAGACGGTCACAGTCAGGGTGATCTCGTGGCAACGCTAAACCATTATCAACAAAATGCATCATCCGAAGCAGAAGCAAATACCTGTCACGAGTCATTACTGCCGTAAAAATAGACGTTGCCATCAAGGGACTGCTAGACCAATATGAAGACATTGATGGCTTCCTTAGCAAGCCCATCAAAAAAGTTAAACCCAAGAACTTCTTCATCTCTTCAACATTTGTGGGAGTCCACCGGGTAGCTCTAGAGTATGGCTTAAGACTGGCACTGTTGTCCCTCAAAAACTGTTCGGCATACAAATTAGTCTGCTCAACAATCTCTGCAAAAAACACATCGTCCATAAACAACTGAAAAAAATTGACCGGCAAAAAGTTTTCAGTATTCACTCTAGACCCTGGAACACCAGTAAACTCTGGCAATGCCGGCTGCACCATGCCAGGGGCAACCCAGAGGTCATCACTTTCAAAGGGAAGCCTTGCAGCCCCAGCCTGCAGCCCAGAAGCCTCTTGCCGCACTACACCAACGGGAAGCCTTGCAGCCCCAGCCTGCAACCCAGATGCCTCTTGCCGCACTACACCAACGGGAAGCCTTGCAGCCCCAGGCTGCAGCACAGATGCCTCTTGCCGCACTATCGGCACATCAGTCTCCGCCTCTAACACAGGCACTTCATCCGCACTAAGAGTATCTTCATCATCCGATGACTCCATACGGAGAGACAGCTCACTGCCAGAATCGTCCCCTGCCTCCTCTCCCTCAGATGCAGAGTCAGTCTCTGAACCAATATCAGAGGAAGACTCAAACAGCAAACCAACAAACTGCTGAGCAGTCATCCTGCGGCTAGCCATTATACTTACTAAGATTGAAGACTGCACAAACAAGTCAACAACAACCAACAATGTGCAAACCAAGTAAGTAACGAAATGTGTACCTTTATCACAATGATCAATGTACTCAAAAACTATAGAATTCAATTACAAGAGACAGCTACACTCACCAGAACCTACTTTGCAGTGACACAGCAAATACCAACGATATCCAACTAGAAAGAAGAAAAAAAAAAAAAATTACACACAAGACAAGAAAATACACATCGAGCACAAATGCAAACAGTTTTTGCCAAGGGGTCGCTTCCTAAATAAAAAAGAAGACATCCCTGGTGTCTAGTGGCCTTTTCTGCCCCCTCCCCTGGGGGCAGAAACGGGCAGAGAGAAGACCGATCTGCCCCCAGGGGGGGCAGAAAAGTCTTCGAATTATTTTGCCCCCGAAGGAAGCGACCCTTGCCCAAGGGGTCGCTTCCAACATAACATAAAAGACATCCCTGGTGTCTAGTGGGCTTTTCTGGCAGAAACAGGCAGAAAGACGACCGATCTGCCCCCAGGGGGGGCAGAAAAGACTTCACAAAAATTGGCACCCCTAGGAAGCGACCCTTGCCCAAGGGGTCGCCTCCTAAATTATGAAAAAGTCATCCCTGGTGTCTAGTGGGCTTTTCTGCCCCCCCTGGGGGCAGAAACGGTCAGAAAGACGACCGATCTGCCCCCAGGGGGGGCAGAAAAGTCTTCAAAATAATTTGGCCGCCTAGGAAGCGACCCTTGCCCAAGGGGTCGCTTCCCAAATAAAGAAAAAAACATCCCTGGTGTCTAGTGGGGCATCCCTGCTCCACGATCGCGACGCTGTGCGCGATCGTGGAGCAGGAATGCCCTGTATTGAGACATCAGGGGAGAGGAAATACTCTTTCCTCTCCCCCGATGCCTCAATACTACAAATTTCACCACCGCGGCCCCCACCGGACAAGAAAACCTACCTCTACCCCCTTGGACGCGCTGGAAGAAATGGATTCCAGCGCGTCCAACGCTTCCTGATGACGCCGGCGCGCGCTGTGCGCGCTGACGTCATGGGGAAGCGTGGGGGGGCTCGGGGGTGGCAGCGGAAACTCTTCCGCTGCCATCCCCCTCTGTGGGGGCACGATCGATGCCCCAGGGGGGGAGCGCCAGCGCTTCCCCCGGGGGCTGTGCTCATGACGGAGCGGTTCCGTCATGAGCACAGCTCAACCGATGCTCATGACGGAACCGTTCCGTCAAGAGCATCGAAGGGGTTAAAACTTTCAAGCTAGTCCTTCATTCGAAAAGCAATATAGCGATATAGAAGAAAGAACAAGCGCATAACTCAAGACAATAGATTTAGCCATTAGCCCCATATCCTATGAAATTTCTCGGGACATCCCCGGGCCTCAAAGAGGGGTTTTTCTGTAGCTGCACACCAATCCACACCACGTCACCACTTCCTTACAGTAGGGGGTTTGGCCTGGGCCCAGGCTGCTGCGATGTCTCGCTTGGCCACCGCCGTGCCCAGAAACCGTTTGTTGGCTCTGGAGCCGTCCAGACCATCGAAAACTCCTAGAAGAAGGCGTATGGGATCGTGAGGGACCTGCCACCTCAGAGTTTGTGTAAGCGCCAACTCCTCGCCCGACCAAAATGAAGCAAGGGCAGGGCATAACCATACCATGTGGTAGAAGTCGGCCGGGGCTTGTCTGCATCATGGGCATTCTGGGGAGGGGCGCAGCCCTGCCCTATACAGGCGCGCAGGAGTGAAATAAGCCATGTGAAGGTAATAAAGTTGGATGAGACGCAGTTTAGACGAACTTGTCAGAGTTTTAGGGGCCATAAGGGCGTCGCGCCAGTCTGCCTCCTCCAGGGGACCCACCCAAGCCTCCCAGCGGGTACGTATCGATTCTAAGGTGGCAGGGCCATTGTTCATGAGGGAGCGGTATATCCCCTCTGCTCAAGTTTCCCATCATAACCTGAGCCTCCAGTGGGCTAAACTCAGGAAGCGAAGTGCCTGGAGGAATGTGTGCAGTGAGGGCGTGGCGGAGTTGTAGATACCTGTAAAATTAGGTGGTGTGAAGAGAGTGATGTTGTTACAGATCGGGAAAGGCCCTAATCTGATTCCCCATCCAAACGTCCCCAAGTAACGAGATCCCCACCTAGTCCCACTGCCGAAAGCCCTCGAGGGACGCTGTTTCATGCAACCACGTGCCGTGCCACAGAGTTGTGTGTTGGATAAGATTCTTATCCCATCTCGTGTAACGCAGGGGGGAGCACCAGGCCACCAGGACCACTCTAGAGATAGGTGGAATCGTTTGTGGAATGAGGGCCCCGTATAAGTAGACTTGGATTTGCAGAAAGTCCATAGTGTTAAGCTCGGGCCGGTAGGCCGGGTCAGACCAGCCGCCAGTAAACCAATAATGGACGACAATAAGCCTAGTGGCCAAGTAGTAGAGATGGAGATTTGTCACAACCATACCTTCATCGAAGGGAGGAATCCGGCAGCGGACCAAGGCTACACGTGGTCTCCCTCCACCCCACAGGAACCTGACAAGTACCCCATCAAAGTCTCGGAACCAACTAACCGGAAGGTGAAAGGTGACGTTCTGTAGAATGTATGGGAAATGGGAGAGAATCATCATTTTAAAGAGTGCCTCCCTTCCAAGGGGGTTGAGGGGGAGAGATTGCCAACGTTTGAGGTCGTGTTTGGCTTTCGTGATCAGGGGTGTAATGTTATGGGCCCATTCCAACTCCGGAAACAGAGCCACCCAGATCCCGAGATATTTGAAAGATTGCCTCTGTAAAGGGATGCTAGACTGCCAGTCAAAGCAAGCCCGTGAGGGATGGAGGGGGACCAAAGTGGACTTCCTCAGGTTGAGTCTCAGGCCCGAGGCGTTCTCAAAGGCTCGAAGCACTTCCAGGCAACGCGGGCCGGAACCTTTGGGATCAGCCAAGAAAGCAGGACGTTGTCTGCATACAGGGCAATCTTATCCACCTGGTGGGGGTCCCAAGCCCATCCTCGGATTTGGGGATCATTACGAACGAGGCAGGCCAGGGGCTCCATCGCCAGTGCAAATAGGAGTGGTGAGAGAGGATACCCTTGACGCGTGCCTCTCCGGATTGGAAATGCCGCTGAGAGGGCACTGTTGGTCAGAACTCTGGCCTTGGGGTCAGAGTACAGGACATGGATGAGGCGTCTGAAATGGGGGCCAAAACCCATCGCGGTGAGAACATCCTCCAAGTAGCCCCAATCCACCATGTCAAAGGCCTTCTCAAAATAAATGAGCAACAAGGCCAAGTATGGGGTGAGGAGGTGACGGTGGGCCAAGGCAAAGTGAAGGCGCTGTATACAATGACGAGTACGGCATGCCGGCATGAAGCCACATTGGTCTGAATGAATCAATTGGTGTAACAATGGCCAGAGACGTTGGGCCAGGGCTGTGGCAAAGATTTACATTTCGGTGTTAATTAAAGAGATCGGACGATAGTTCGCACAGGAAGAAGAGGGCCGCTAGGTCTTAGGAATGACCACTTTAGTGGCTACATCGGTCTCAGGGGGGAAGGTGCCTCTCTCGACCACGTGTTGGAAGATGTCGACCAGGTGGGGCACCAATAAGTCTCGGTATGTCGCATAGTACTCTTGCGGGAAGCCATCCGGCCCTGGCGTCTTCCCAGAATGCAGTAGGGCAATAGCCCCATGGATTTCCTCCAGGGTAAGGGGGAGATCCAGGTCCGCCGATTCGGCCTGAGCAAGGCGGGGCAGCTGGACCCCTGCACGGTCCAGCAACCCAACCAAAGAGGCTCCGGGGGTACGGGCGGAATAAAGTTGTGCATAGTAGCCCGCAAAAGCCTGAGCAATGGCCCGGGAAGTGCAGTGGTGGGTCCCATCAGCGTCTCGGATTTCAGAGATAATTCTGTTAGCCTTAGGGTAGGAGACCAAGTTATGAAGCAATTTTCCATTCTTGTTGCCCCATCTGTATACACGGGCCACAGAGGAACGCCATAGCATCTTGGCTGACTCCAGAGACATACGATGGATCTCGTCCCAGAGCACCGCAAGCTGCCTGGTGAGGTGAGCGTCATCCGTGTCTGCGAGGATCACCTCCAGCCGCAGGGCCTGTGCCTCAAGCTTGGTCAGGTGCTCAGTCTGTGCCGCCTGTTTCGCATGTACAAGACCTCTGGCTATTCCATGTAAGGTAGCCTTACCGGCCTCCCATAGTGTGCCTGAGTAAGGGACCGAACCGTGGTCGGTAAGAAAGTAGTGCCCCAACTCTTCTTCAAGTGCGTCCCTAATGTCCGCGTCTTGCAAAAACCATGCATTCATTCGCCAGACCATTCACACCCCATCAATGGTGCCTCCCAAGAGGAAGGAGATGGCAAAGTGGTCCGAGATACCGCAGGGGAGAATAGAGATGTTAGAGACCTGTTGGCAATCAGTGGCAGGCAGGAGGACCAAATCGATTCGGGAGTGGGTATGGTGGGCCACTGAGGTGTGAGTGTACTGTTTCGCCTGGGAGTTCCAAACCCTCCAAGCATCGCAGAAACCAGGGGCAGCCGACCAATCGGGTAGTCGCTTGGAACAGGTGAGACGCGAAGAAGATGGATCACCCGTTGTGTCGAGTGATGGCTGCATGACTGCGTTGAAGTCACCTCTAACTATGGTCTGGCCCTGGGGTAGGGTGGAGATTACTTCTGTAAGGTGGTGGAGAGTAGAGGGAAGTTTGGCCCTCAAGCTTACCGGATATGGCAACGTAGCGACCCTGCGTGTCGGTCGTCACATGGATAGGGGTGAAGGGGAGACCTCTCTGGGTCAATATAGCCACCCTGCGAGAACCCCGCACAAAACCGGAGTGCCACACCCTATCGAACCCGTACCGTGCGAGGAAGGAGCAGCTGGTTCCCAGGAGATGAGTGTCCTGAAGGAGGAGCACGTGCGGTGCATGACGTTGGGCGCATTTGAGGACCGCCGCACGTTTGATGCGGTTCAGCAAGTCATGCACATTCCACGACAGGACATGAAGAGATCTACCATGAGTGGGCATCTGGGTAGTAGGCAATGTAGGGGCGCGGAGGACCAAGGGCGCTTGGGTCCCAGGAGAAGTGGCGCGCCGCAGCTAGAGTGGAAAGATGTGGCATTGGTAAGGTGATGTGGTGTCTGTCGGTGGCGGTGGTGTGTGCAAGTAGTAGACCAAAACATAAAACAGTGGCTCGTACGAAGCCAGAACAAAAGATTCGGAGGGCAACAGCCCCCCCTACCCAACTCCTCCCAACTCCCCCCTTCCCATACTTCCTAAATTGAAGCATCTGTCGCCCTGAGAGAGAAAAAATTAACAAAATAATAACAAAGAGCTAAGCTAAAACGTTTAGCAGGGCAGTTTGTGAAAATGATGGACCCCTCCATGTAGACGGATGTCATAGTGTTAGCAGCTACATAACAACCCAAAAGAACCTAAGAAACGTCTCTCAATTCCAGACCTGTGGGCCTCCAGAGTCAGATTCCTGCATCATCCCCGAATCCTTGAAACGTGGGGCTTCGAGATAAATCAGAATCGGATATAGCGGGGCGCAATGTCTCAGAGGGGTCAGGGCCATGGCTTAGATCAATCAGAGAACTGGCTCGGCTGCGGTCTTCAAGGGCTGGAGGAATTTCAGAGGAGATCAACAACTGGGATTCCGCTGGTCCCCCCTCTTGCGGGACTGATTGTGCTGCCGCTGTGGCTTGGGAGGAGACGGGTGCGCCCGTGCAGGCTCCAATTGGGCAGGGGGGAGGTGGGGCAGATCCTAAGAGGGCGTTCCTCCGTGAGCCAAGTACAGGCCGCCTGTGGGATATCGAAGAAGATTGTTTTACTTTGAAAAACAACTCTGAGACGGGCCGGGGAAAGGAGACCATAGCGCAGCCCTAAATTAGACATAGGTTTTTATATTCACTTTTCCATGTTGATTTGTCTCTTCCTAATCCTTTTTATGTTCTGGCTTGACTGCGCAGCTGTCACCAAACAATTATGTGAGAACCTCCAGTAGAGGGACTTAGGCTCCGCCGCATGTTCGGAGCCAGGAGTGCATGATTAGGCAGAAGTTGTGTGTTTCCACACAAAAATGCTTGCCCTCCACACAATTGTGATTATTTTGATTATTTATCCAGCTGCTTGAGGTTGAACTTTCAGGGGCACACACATTACATTGTAATGCTATTAAAGTGTCCAAGATAACTAGATGATTTATGGTGTTTTTTTAGCAGCAGCACAGATGGGATAAGGGCAGTTATTAACATACATGGATTTTAGGTGCGGCTTGATAGTGCACTCGTAAGCCAGACCTATTGGCATTTTTAATACTTGTTCTCTCTTTTTGCCTTTTCTTCCTGGTAGTCTTTTCACCCTTTCCAGCACTCCATTTTCTTTGTCCCTTACAGGTCGCAGTTTACAATGGGAGGTTGGTCAGTGTCAAAGGACCTCCAGAAGTATTCAGGTAAGTCTTTGTCACAGTAAAATAATCATTCTTTTAAACATCTCAACAAAACAGAAAAAAAGTTGTTAAAAATTAAAAGGTAACAACTAAATGTTGAGAGTTGTAGCTCACAGCTATGCAATTGCCTATTCCATGATTTCATGAAATGTTATAGGACCTTATAAACTGAGGCTATGGAAACTGTCATTTCCTAGTCACTGGATGATCCACCACCCATATGTCCTTGTTGAAACCTACCAACACTTGGAAAGGAGTGGAATGTAAATATTTGGGTTCAGGATGCAGGCAGCACAGTCATATCTATGGTCCACAAGGGCAGAAATCGAAAGATGCAGAACTTGAAACAAGTGGGTATGTTCTTGAGAAGACAATTATGTGATGACTAAGGCCTCAATTATGAGTACCTTCATAAATTGCAGCTCCTGCACAAAAACCAGTTTGTGCAAGGGTAGCAATTACAAATGGTGCGATAAACGTCATACCCTTCAGAGTTATACCCCTATATCTCTTGGCAGGTCCAAGCTGCTGAAATGTAATGGGGAAGAAGGCCAGGTAAAAGCTGCAGCATGCACATTTTGGTGCAGAAAGCACAAAAGTCTGTTTTAATGTAGCATTTTTATGTGCAAACTCGTAATTGCAATCCAACACTAATATTACACATAGGGCACACTGTCCCTGTTTGCACTGTGGTACATCTTTAGCGAGGTTCGCAGTGCGTAAATAGGGACAGTACGCTCTATTACTGAGGATGCACTACCCTACGGAAGTGGCAAACTGGTGCCTGCCCAGGGGGCTGCGCATTTGTGAAAGGCATACTAGCTTTTGGAAGCAGTGCTTCTTTCACAGTACAGGTGGCACCCGGCCTACTTTTGAAAGGTAGACAGAGTTCATCCTCCAGGTAGGTACAGAAAGTGATGGCACCTTCTTTCAGGGGGGTGTTTAGAGGTCCCATTGAGATTCCCCACCTTTCATGAGGCATCCACGGTGGACACACTGACTGTGCATCACCTCTTTGTGACACAGTCAGTGCACCTTCTGATGACCCCTTAGCCTCTGCGCCTGCTTCCATAATTCAGAGGGCGTGACAAGGCAAAGTGTTTCTGTTTTAGCATGCTGCCCTTGTGTGTTATATGCCACATTTACCAGGAAACCTCTTAATTTCCGTTAAAACAAATTGGACTCCATTGGCTGTTAAAATACCTTCAGGGATGCCTTCTTTGGCAAATACACAATGAAAACATTTCATTACACTTCTTGTCATTGTTTCCTCAATGTACCTAATTTTAAACCCCCTGGATAAATGATCAATGATAACAATGACACAGTGAAACCAAAAGTCACATCTTTAATTACATGCAATTGTGTAACACAGCACTCAGACAAGATGTACTGGCTTCCACAGTCACACAATTCACCTTACTTTCCAATGGATTGTGATGCTGGGGCACTCAAAATCCTGCCTTTAATTTCTTTAAAACCTTTCTCACATTCTTTGGTTCACACATACTCTGCCCGTTGTTTCAACAAACTCCTGATAATTTCCATCATGCTCACAAAATTCCTCCGAAAACTTTGGATTAAATTCACTCAATCCAAGGAATGAGAGTCACTGTGCCCTATTGGTTGGAGCTGGTGTCTTCACTATTTTCTGTATTAAGCCTGGTTTTGGTTGAACTCTTTCTTCTTAAAGTATGTGTTCTAGATATTTTACTTCTCTATCTTTAAATACACATCTATCTCACCTCAAAGTGATACCTTTCTTTTCCAAAATTTAAAGCACTTTACAATTATCCTCTCATATTCCTCTTTGGTCATAGAACATATCAAGATGACATCTTAGAAAGCAACGACCAATTGAATACATTGAAATAATGTTGACATCAGAATGTGAAATGCAGCAGTTGCCAACCCAAATGGCATCCTGCAAAATTGAAAAGTGCCATCAGTATCAAGAAAGCAGTCAAGTGTTGTGGCTCAGTTTGAAGCTCAACTTAGTTGTAAGATGCTCTTCAATCCAGTTTGATGAACCAAATGGAGAGTCCGACTCTAGAAATCAGATTCTCTCTCTATTGTAGAGGAAACCTCTCTACACACATAGTATCATTTAAACTGCAGATCAACACACATACGTAATTCAGCTGTTTTGTGACCTGAAATGACTGGAGGCCACCACAATGTGGCATCAACTGGTTTAATAATCTCACTATTGCACATCTTTCTCACCACATCTCTCTTCTATCACTATACAATATATCATTTGTGTTGACTGGTATAATTCCTTGATAATTTGAATGCTGTGTATGAAATTGTTGCATATACCCAATCAGTTTTGAAGCACAGACTCAAGCTCTTTCTCCCACGCTCTTATATTATTTTCTCTCCTTGCCACAACTTTGTTACCATCCATAAGTCCTGGATGTTTCATTCCTGGTTTGCTAGTAATTCCAAACTCAGCCTGATGCCACCACCCAAGCACATTAATTTCTTTCTCTGCTACATAAAAAAGAATTCTAACGCATTTGTCTAAAATTTGAATTCTTTCCTAGAAATATCCATTCAGGTCTGCTACTGTAAAATGCTGTGGTAGCACCATCAAGTGGCAATAAATTGTTTTAACATCATAACTCATTGTAGTTGTCCTTAGCAATAATATTGACATGAGCACCCATGTCTACTAATAATTTAATGTTAAGATCGTCTACTCTTACAGCAATTTCACCACCTTTTGTAGCACTATGTGTCTCACAATTCACAACAAGCACTAATCTTTTGTGTGTTCCTTTCCTGTACATATCCCTTCATTTATCCTGTATTGTCACTTAGCAAACACTTGACATGGTTTCAGGTACTATTTGGCGCATCAAAGAGATGCTGCCATATTTAGCCCCGGCTGGCTTCACCACCCGAGGTTTTAAAATTTAGATTCAAATATGTGGTCGATTTGTTTTCTTTTTTATGAATATGTCTAGCTTGTGAAGGTTTTGAAGTAGATTAACTTGTATGTCACTAATAGTATTAGTAAAGGTGAGTGCATGTTGATGCTCATGAGTGGGGTGAGCAACTTATTGCTCATCTGCCTCCCACTCAAAGGCACTCCCCTCAAAGATACCAGATTATGGTGATCATTTGGAGTTTCAGCAGATTGACTGCCTTGTGCTGGGAGCAACAGAGGCAGCACCCTAGCCACTTAATTTAGAGGTGTCCTCTACGTCAGAGCGGCTTTTGGGGAGGGTGGGAAACACTTCAGCAGGTGTGCCATACCATGCCGGCATAGTGGACCTGTTGTCACTTATGTTATTATCAAAGACAAATTGGGAGTACATTTTCCAAAATAACATAACCAATGTCACCCAAATCTGGGATCGTTCTCACAGTTCTCCTCTCTCTTCTCATTTACCCCAGGGCTCACTAATTGGTGCACCCATGATTTTGATATGGGGGCAGCATGATTGTTAAAAATAAAATGTGCAGACTGTTTGACAAAGTGAGATCCAGCATCAAAGATGAGGTTTCTAAGATGCTGGGGGTGATTGAGTCCTCCTGTAGTTCCTGGTACAGCCCAGTGGTTTTGGTATCAAAGGCTGCCCCTTGGGGCACCACTCTAGAACTGCGGATCTCTGTATCAACTCAGTCACCAAGACTGATGCTCACCCCATCCCCAAAGCTGATGAGCTCATTGAAAAGTTAGGAGCTACCAAGTTTCTCTGCACCTTTGACTTGCCGTCAGGATATTGACAGATTGCCCTAACTAAGGGGGCCAAGGAGAGGTCAGCATTCTCCACCTCAGAAGGGCACTTCCAACTGAGAGTGATACCCTTTGGGTTAAAGAGTCACCCTGCTGCCTTCCAGAGGTTGGTCAACTAGGTGCTAGCTGGACTGGAAAACCTCAGGAATACCTACCTGGATGACATTGCTGTCTTGACCTCCATCTGGGATGACCACCTGTGCCACTTCAAGGAAGTGCTTCAGTGCCTGCAAGAGGAAGGCCTGACTATAAAGGCCAGTAAGTGTCAGATAGAGCAGAGCTGAGTGGTCTATTTGGGCCACCAAGTTGATTGGAACTCATGTATAACCTTTCAGCCCAAGATACATGACCATTATGGTTTTGGAGCCTCCCAAGACCCAACCACAAATGAGAGCATTCTTAGACCTCTCTGGATACTACAGGAGATTTATCAAGGAGTATGGCACCATTGCTGTCCACTTAACTGATTAACTTAAAAAAAAGCAGCCAAATAATATTACATGATCTGGACAGAGGTATGCCAAAAAGCCTTTGTCAACCTGGGGAAGCCCTGTGTTCACTGCCAGTCCTTAAGGTACCTTCTTCAGTAAGTAATTCCTTGTGCAGAGAGATGCATCAGAGCATGGCATTAGGGCTGTTCTGCCACAGTGCAATTAGCAGGGCATGGACCAACATGTAGCCTTCATCTGTAGGCTGCTACTACCCAGAGCACAAAGGTAGAGTGCAACTGAGAGGAAAGCACTTGCAGTGATCTGGACACTAAAGAAACTGAGACCATGCCTGTTTGACAAACCACAGATGCCTCAGATGACTGATGTAAATGTGGACTGAGAATCTTTAAATGTTGAGGTGATCCCTTTCCCTACAGGGCATGGACTTTACAGTGGAACATTGCCCTGGCACTGATGGTGCCTAAGCTGATAGGTTTTTCCACCTTAGCAATGACAAACACCATGGGAGTGGGTAGTTCTCCCAGCCTTCTGCTGGGGGGAGGGGGGGGGGGTTGACCCGCATTAGGAATGACCATCTATTGCGTGGTGAATTCCCCGATTTTCGTCTTGACTGTTTTTACTGGTGGTGGAACTCTGTGCACTTTTCCCCCTGCTAACCAGTGGTAAAGTGCCTGTGCCCCCACTTTCAACATGATGAGATTGGCATACCCCTAATTGGTATATTTTACTTACTGTCAGACCCGGTTCCTCAGGAGCAGTACCCTCAAGGAGCCCACCTTCAGGCAGCCTTGACTCTGCTCTTAATAACACCAGAGTTTCAAGATGGCCAGATGGGGGAAGGAAATTAGGGAGGGTACTGAGGGGAGAGAGATCTGGAACAGACGTAATGTACAGTTGAGTTGGTAATCTTTTACTTGTCTCCACAAATATAAGCTAAACATGCATAATATAATCAATAACCATAGTTCTCATAATTACCTCTAAAGGAAAATACCATATGTTCTGTAATAGTGATTAGCAGTCTCAAATTGGTTGAAAAGTCCCAAAATGTCTCTTTCTCTGATAAGAAGTCCGGAATATCCACTGCCAAGGATTTGTAGAAACCTTTAAGTATAATATCATAGAAGAACACTGATAAAATAACTGTGCCCAACTTGCTACTGTTCAAATAAGAGTTTGTAACTCCACAGTTCAAATGGGCAATCAAAACATGCATACCATATGCTCAACTGTTCCTGGTTTATGGCTTACTGTTCATGGTTAGAAGCATGTTTTTTCACTAATCTTTATACATCATACTGTTATTTATTGCCTCTAATAACTTTTGCTCGCAGAAGATAATTTTGTCCTTTTATATAATCCTTGGGCTCAAATTACCCTTTACGCATTTCCCATTGAAGTCAAATTCAAATGAACTATTTATATGCAAAAATGTCCAAAACGAAGAGCTCTCAAAGTCTTTTATAAAATAAAAGTGCTTTTGGAAAAGAAAACCTGTCGAGATTTGTTGGATGATTTTAACCAGATGCAAGCACTCTGTGAAAATATAAACACTCGAGCTCATGCAATTCCTGAAATAAAGTGGAGCACTAATGAAAACGAAGTCTCCTACCTGAAATGCACTCTGAGAATCGGAACTGGAAAACTTACTGGACAGGAAAATACTTTATCGGTAAAGGCGCAAGCAGAGAACGCGTCCTGGAAGCTGCTGGAATAATCTGCAAGAAGCAGTAGGGCGTGGTTCCTTTAAACACCGCCAGAACAGTTACGGTGGTTGCCGAGGACCATAATTAGAGATTATGCGATCTGTTTTAATTGGAGGACTCTGGTTGTGAAAATAAGAAAACTGTTCAAAGGAAAATATTAAATACATTTATACAAAAAAGGGCAACATCTACAAGAGTTCACCAAACGACCTTTATGGTGTCAGTATCACACAGCAGACACCATAACCAATGCACAAGGCTCCAGAGTGTCCATATAAAGCCCAGGCAAAAGCACCACTCCTGTAGGCTATATCCAATGCACCAGCTGGATTCCGGGGGGGAGGGGATATGACACTTACCTATAAATCCCTAGTATGGGGTCTAAAAGTGTGCCCAGGGCCTGTAAGTTAAATGTCACCAGCGGACCTATTTGACACAGTACAGTGACAGTGTAAATATGCCATTAGGCCGGCCATGGGTAGCCTGGCTGTGCAGGTTCAAACTGCAATTTTATCTGTCAAACTAACCCCTTTTGATAGGCCTAAACCATATAAATATTAATAAGTTACCCCTAAGTAGGCCTTACTACCTATAATGCAGGGTATTTAAAAGTAGGGCATGTAAGGATGTAATGCTAAACATGCCCTTACAGTCAAAAGGCCATCAAAGATATATTCACTGTAGGGGGTTTTGGCTGATCCATAGCATTGGGATACAATATTGGATTTAATATTGTTATGACTGGCTAGGAAACAGCTACAAAGTCCATTTGTAAAAATATTTTACACGCCCAATTCTCTGGAGGTGAATTTGGATTATAATAAATATTTGGAAAAGGTACTTTTAGAAAGTTATCTTTTCCCTGCGAAAAGCCTCTAGAGACCCCTTTGCATGAGGTACAGCTTTTATATAGGAGCTGAATAGCCCCACTGATGAGGTGTGAACTTGCTCCCAGAACTGAGACAAAGGCCTTGGTAAGAGGTTGTGTTCTGTTCTTCTAGCCAGATGAACATGTTGTCTGTGTGCAGGACCTTAATTAACTTCAAATAGGCTGTTATAACTGTGTTTTCTGGGTGGCTAGGGCATGCATCTAAGCAAGGCAGTACCAACCACCCTAGTCAGGGTTTGTGCAACACACTAACACCAGTGACACAATAAACACACCACAAAAGAGACTCCACATAGGATTATGTAAAAATATTGTATCACATAAGCCAACAATTAATTTTGTCAACTAGGCAATTGTCAACACATCACTATTAGTGCAATAAGATAAAGACTTATATGCTGCACGTCATCAAAACACTAGTACTGTGCATATTCCACATATCATGAAGTAATACTCGGTATCCTGACAGTACAAGGCAAAAACGACATATCAATATATTCAGGGCAGGTAATGAACAAAAACACAGGAATCACCACATATCACTACTTAAATCTCGGACACAGTGCTCCTGTGCTCCCACTATGCTATATATGTTAACTACACACTAGTTGCAGGGCATAGCAGCCGCAGTGAGCCTCTGAGCACTAGTACCATACACAAGACAGAATGAGCGAGATCAAGACCTCTGTCGAGGATTTCTCTTTCGTCTTCCTGCTGATTTCAACTTTTCAGGGCCCCCAAGGTTTGGGCAAGCATGGGGGAGGGGACCTGTACTCTGTTGATGATGGTGGGAAGACCTCACTGGGTCCCCGCTGCAGAATATCAACTAGGCAGCTGCTCCGTGTAAGAGCGGGGCCAGCCCCGAGGTCCCTTCTGACCTGGGCGTCGGCTGTGGGTGGGCTACTTGGTCAGGGCACCCCACTCTACAGGGGCGATGCTTGCTGCTGTGAAGGTGGCTACATGGCAGTGGGTGGTCCCCTTCTGGGAGCCGTGCTCCAGGGAGCTCTTTAAACAAATAGTGCATCAATTTCCTTTCTGCAGAGTTGGTGTGATCACGAGGCTCTAGAAGGATGTGGCGCTCCCTTTAAGGGCATTACCACTAACACGCGGGATGTCCCCGCCTCGGTTGTTGGCGGCTTGGCACATGGGCCCCGTTCACAGGTGCAGGCAGGGCTGGGGCATGGTGATGTCGTCCCAGTAGAATCCAGTGCTACAGTGGCCCTCCCAAGCAGTTAGGTACGAGGGCCTCAGATAACACTTGACCTGGTACTGCACGACTGGTGTCACACGGGGAACAAACAGCAGCACTCACCACAAAATAAAAACAGAAGGACTCAGAGTCCCACAGCCAGTTCCAAGTTCTTCTTAAAGGAATCCTTATGGATCCTCAAAGAACAGGGAGGGGGCATAGCACCAGTCCCTGGAGAACAACTGTGGGGGGCACGAGGCACAGGTAGGCAGCAGACCAGGACACTAAGTTTCGTAGCAAAGTGGCAGCGTCTCTAGCAGGCAAGCAGGTCAGCACAACAAAGCAAAAACAGTCCAACTGATGATCTTTTCTGGCACCCCAGCAGTCCTTTGGTGCAGCATGTAGAGTGAAGTGAAGGTAACTTCAAAAGAAATCTTAGAAGTGCATAACATTTGCATTCGATCTCAGCCCTGTCTCCAGACATCAGTAGCGGGTAAACAAGCCCTTTGTGTGAGGGCAGGGCCCAGCCTATACAAATGTAAGTGCTCCCCACCTCCCTCTCTCTCAGCCCAGGAAGACCATTCAGTATGCAGATGCAACCCTGTTACACCGAACCCTTCTTGTGTGATGGCTGGATGGAAAGTGTGCACAAAGCCCAGCTGTAACTCTACCCTAGATGTGGATTGGAGTCAGGCAGCAAAGCACAAGAGCCATAAGCACAGTGAAATGTCCACTTTCTAAAAGTGGCATTTCTACCATAGTAATGAAAAATCCCCTTACACCAATAAGTAGGATTTCTCACAACTAACCCAAACATACCAAATATGGTAACACGACGCCTTTCAAATCAGCTATTACCACTTCAAAACATATAAGGGAATTCCCAATGCTAACCTATGAGAGGAGCAGCTTTCACTCTATTGAAAAACGAAATAATGTGTTTGTCACTACCGGGACATGCCACACAATAAAGGCACATGTCCTACCTTTTTCCTACTCAGCACCCTGCCCATAGGGCTACCTAGGGCCTACCTTAGAGGTGACCTATAGGTAGTAAAAGGGGAGTTTTGGGTTTGGCAAGTAAGTTTAAATGACAAGCCAATGTGGCAGTAAGCTGCGCAAACAGGCCCAGCAGTGGCAGAGGCCAGAGACATGTTTGAAAGGCTGCTTCTATGGGTGGCGCAAGCAGCGCTGCAGGCCCACCATTAGCATTTAATTTTTAAGCCCTGGGTATATGAGATATCACTATACAAGGGACTTACATGTAAATTAAATATGCCACACAGATGTAAACCAATCATACCATGTTTAAAGGAGAGAGCACTTTAGCACTGATTAGCAGTGGTAAAGTACCAAGAGTATTAAAGCCAACAAAAACAGGTCAGAAAAAATACAAGAGGAAGGCAAAAAGTTTAAGAATAACCCTGCAAAAGGGACAGGTCCAACAGAGGCCTACTCTTTGACAGGCAAATATTAGCTGACATCTGGACAGCTCCAACAGAGACCTACTCTTTGACAGGCAAATGTGAGCTGACACCTGAGCAGGGCCCTCTTTTGTCCCTCCATCCAGGTAGACTCCAATCCCAGTGGGAGTGGTGCAACATCTAGAACCGGTTTAGAGTTACCACAGATGATTGGTTTCTCATTTCCATGGCACCCTTATGGTGAGCACAGTAGCTCTGTACATGGGAACAAAGGTTCTACAATCTTGACATAACATGGAGAGGGGCACTGAGGGACTCTGAAGTTGGGTACACTGTGTTTTTATTTGTATGTTATTTCGGTTTTGGTACTGCATAAATACTTGACACATTGTAATTTAGGCCTATCTGCTCTGTGCCACGGCTACCAAGGGGTTAAACTCAGGTTTATTTAGTGACTTTAGTGGTTCACCCTGATAAGGTTTGTGGTTATTACTTGTGGTGAGTCCTCACCCCCCAATTATTATCCTAATTAATTACACAGGGTCTAAGGGGTCAGGGTAGTGACACCCTGATCCCCGGGCTCTTGTGGGTAGGAGGCCCAGACCCCACCGGGGCTAAAATTGAAAAATATGTTTTAATTTCACAGGTACCACGGTACTTCTGTACTGTACAACGTTGCATCATTAACATTATGTATTGTCCATATTTTGTTAAAAATAATTTTGATAACATTTCTGATTTATATTGGCTACACTCCATGTTTTGATTTGCACCTTTAACTAATTTATTGAAAGACATTGATTTGCAGTCTGGTAATGTTAAATACAGAAATCTTTCAGTGTCTACATTACTGCTACATGTATACATGCAATTTTCACAATGATATTCCCATTTGTAAGAAAGGCCAAAAATATTTTCTATTTGTACATCTTCATTTTCAAAAATGGTAAACATATACATTAAAAATTCCTCAGCATCTTGTTGGATATTTTGTGTAAATTGTGTAGAACCAGAACACACATCCAAAAGATTACGAACATCTGAAACAGATTGTATTTTACTTGTATCTGTTGTCAATTTTTCATAAACAGAATGCAACAGAGAAGAAAATCTTTTTTGCCGATTCTGCATAATTTGTTCTTGCAAACCTTCAAGATAAAAAAACAACATTGACCACTACATTAGCATAGCATGACACCTGAACTATTTTCAAACTGATAACCAACAATCTCTTCATTAGTGTCCTTTTTCTTTTTACTTGCAATCACAACATTATCTTGTTCTTTTCCCTTCTCTACACCTTCAGTACAGATATTCTCAAACCTTCTTTTTCGACCAACCACACGCTTTTCAAATACAGGATATTGACCTAAATTGGGAGCATACGCCCTTCTTAACCTATTATACTCTTTTACACAGTTTGCATTTGCAGTAACCTTTGTCTCATCAAAATCAATCAAAAACAAACCAGGTAATGTTCTGACTCGCGACAAAGCAACATATGCCATACCCTCTTTAAATACGGTAGATCCAATGTTCAATAATGCACTGTCAACACTTAATCCTTGAGATTTATGAATAGTCACTGCATATGCCAGAGAAAATGGAAATTGTTTCCTACGGACATGTAAATCTTTAACAAGCAAAAAACGAACTGAACAATGACCAATTTCTTTAACTTCTTCAATCTGATCAAATTAAATGTTTAAAAATTCAGTTCCTTCTTTTTTCTGATAATTAACAAAATCCACCACTTTACCCATTGCTCCATTAACTAAACCTTTTTCTACATCCAAATTACGCCTTAAAATTACCCGACAGTTTACACATGCATATAGTGTCTTTTCTAAACCAGCTGTTTTAGATATTTTTTTTTCTAAAGAATCCAGTTTTGTTTTCAACTTTCCCGTCAAAATAATAGTGATTCCTTCATGCTCTATTTTATCGATGGTTTCCATTTTTATAATTTCTTCATTTTCCAGTTTCAATAGTTCTTCGTTGAATATAGAACACTCGCGCAGTGTTGGCATTAGGCAGATCACTGTTTTTTTTTCTGCAATTTTCATGTACACTTTCTCAGGAACTACATTTTCATTTGGAAACAAATTGCAAAGTAATCGACTCTCCAAAGCTTGTTTGCCATGTTCTGTCAGAATTCCAATTCTTATATCTTGAAGAATACTTCCATATTCAGCATCATTTGCCTGTCGCATATTTGTTGTCAGTTCTTTGTATTCAATATAAGTCCAAATGTTCACGTTACCAACACTACCAAGAGACTTTCTAGTATCTTCATGTGCAAGTGTTTTAAATAGCGATTGTCCTTTTACCGGAGTCAGTTGCAGTAGATCTCCAAAAACTATGACGTGTTTTCCTCCAAATAAAACGTCATACTCTGTTTTAAGAATTTGCTGCATTCTTAAATGCACAAAGGCAAGCATCAAGTTTGAGACCATGCTTACCTCATCAATAATGAGAAGTTTCATTTTCTTCAGGACTCTTTAAACTTCACAACAAGCTTCTCCAGATAGCTTGTGGTATTCCAATTTGTTCTCATGCTCTACTGGTAGCCTTAGTAAACGATGTAAAGTAATTCCTTTAATGTTATGTGCTGCCAACCCAGTTGGAGCAGTGACAACACAAGACAAATGCGACTCAGTTGTTGTCTGCAGATGACTTGTAATTACTTTAATCAAGAAACTTTTACCTGTTCCAGCTTGACCACTCACATACATTCAGATAGGTTGAAATGATGTGCATGAGCACCCTTTCTTTTCATTAAGTAATCCATGGTCAATCTGCTCTTTCACTTGTTGATATATTTGTTTCTGTTCAACATTTAGTTGTTCTTCCAAGTTTCCTAACTTTATTACATCTTCTTGAGCTTGATACATTGCTGTTTCCATCTCATTCATGGCAATTGTTGCTTCATTTTCAACAATTGGTTGTTCTAGTGGATCTTGACTCAGTGCAGCAGAACTTTGACTGTCTTGAGAACTGTCTCTAGCAATCTCAGCTGCAATTGTAGCTTCTTGATCAATTTCATCATTCAACATTTTCACATAATTTGCAAAAGCACTGCATTGTATGGTATCTTTACAAGCATTAAATGAATCTTCATAGCTCTGAAAATCTCCAAGTAATTCCAGTTCTGAACGCCACGGTTTGAACATTTGCAAAAGGGCTAAATAGTAAAATTCCCTTTTGTCAGCAGTGTCGCAACTCAGTTTCCTGTGATTAATTAAATTTCCTTTCCTTTGTTTCACCAGACATCCTTCGGAACCAATCACTGCATATTTTCCATCATTGATGTTCTCTGTAGTATTCCGTTTAAAAGTATAGTTTTGCAGCACTTCATAGAGACACATGTTCTCAAGATGATGACTTCTGTTTGGGTAATATGTGTCCAACATATTCGTTTTCAAAATATCTGTACTTTCTGCTTCTTTTTCTGCTAAATATTCAATTTCTTGAACAGATTTCAGTACCCGATTTCGCATTGCTGCAAGACCTAGACTCACCCAAATGATTCTTCTACTTTTGGAATATAGACTTGCAGATGATAACCGATCTGAGCATTCATATGCTCCAATTTCACAATGCGATAACATCTTCAAACTGAAACTGTATAATTTCTTACTTAGAGTCTTCTCATGAGAAATCTCTTCCCACATTTCTTTCAATTCCGTCTTTTCTGATTTAGTAATGTAGGACGTTACATACCGAGCAACAGCAATGGAATTGTCCGCAACATACTGAATATCCATGTTAGCGTTCCACATGGATAAAATAACTGGACTGTAGTCATTTATGTATTTCGATTCTTCGCTTCTTCTTAAGTTGTAGGTATTTTTTTGGAGACTTTCTTGTGATGGTATGTCGCATAGCTGACATAAAACTGTTCACTCTTCCTTTGGATAATACAGGACGTGCGAATCCAAAACAACATTTGGTATAGAACTTATCCTTTGACTTGTACTTTCGTCGACAGTATTTTCCACACCTATGGCTTTGGAATCGTAAGACTTGTTGTTTTAAGTTTTTATCTTCTCTGCTATTGGGTACGGCACATGTGGCATAATTTTCAATGAAAGACGCAGTTTCATCTGAATCTGTTCCAAATTTGGGGGCGACCTTGATCCATAACAACATATGTATATGAGGAGCACCTCTTGCTTGATACTCCTTTCTCCAAAAGAAATCCACAACTTCTCCAAGAGGAGGATTTTTTTTATTGCAGATGAAAGACATCATAGCTTCAAATCTATGATTGAAATATCTGCATACATTAACAGGATCCAAAGAGCACAATTCTCCAGGTGTCTTGTATTCAATATTTTTTATATTGGAATTTGCCTCTCGAAGAAATTCAAGTAAATCATCCCAAGCATACTCAGCACAGCTTAGTGTAACAAACCATGTAGGAGTTCCCAAGTTCCGTAGCATACATTTCAGTTCTCCATTACGGTGGTACCAATATTCATTAGTCCCACGCTGACATGCCATCAGAATAATCAACTGAGATTCTAAATGATCATCTCTCTGATGCACTTTATCCATAAAATCCTTTGCAGTTACATTTTGCAGATGCATTTCAGTTTTTAAAATGTGATTTACTGCATATGAAAGTCCACACAAGTCACTTTCAAACAGAAGATGAAACATATGAGGGATACATTGTCGAAATCTTTGATCTTCTGCATATAATCTTGTTGTCCGATATTCAGATGCAGGAATCTGCACAGGACGTTCATCATATCGTCCACCTTTTCCTGTTGGAAACAACTGCGGGAAACAACGAGCTTCCAAGCTCTCTTCCCATACACTCATGGGACTTCCTCTTGCTTTTTTCATTTGGAACAACTCAATCGTATTCCCCATCACCTCTTTGGAATGAAGTGGATGTACACTGTAATGCTCATAAATTTCTTCACATCTGGACATGTCCACTTTTTCAATTTGTCCACTTAATGTTTCAGTATCTTCTGCTAAATCTATTTCTTATTCTCCTACAAACACATTTCTATAGTACTCATTATTTTTTTATCAGATACAATGATGCCTTTTGCACTTTTCTAACATCTACTAACTCTTGCCAGATGTTCTTATTCTTAGTAGGAACACCATTAATTAGAATAACTAGTGGTTCATTTTCTGCATGGTCTACACCAATAGTTTCAATATTTTTCTTTAAATCTAACGGTAAATACACAACTCTTCCTTTCAATCCTCTTTGTAACTCTGATGGAGGTAATGTACTTGTTTTAGGCTCCATACGAACAATAGCCTGAAACGGGTGCACACATTGAATGAGAATAGACTCATATGTATTTAAATGTATCAGCTCTGGAGGAATAGCAACCAACTCTAGATTATTATGAACAGCTCTAGCAGGCATTTTATTCTCATCTAATTTGTTATAACAATATTTGCAAATACGCTGCTCAGATCCCAAATCAAAACAATCCTCTACCAACAAATAATTTGCAAATTCCTTCCACTTATCATTATCTGCTATTTCACTTTTTAAATACAGATTGATACCCCTAGTCTGATTTTTATAGTGACTTCGTCGACAACAAATACAAGTAACATTTGGTCTTTCACCTGAAATTACCTTAAACTTTGTGATTTCATCCTCAAAATTTTTTGTAATCACGGGTTCTACATTCTCTTCAACATTTTGTTCTACTAATGTGTCAGTTTCTGCACTCTCTTGCTGAGGACCAAGGTAACAAAATTCAAAATCATCACAAACCTTCTTCACATCTGATACTGACCCACGCAAAAGAGCACTGTTCAACTCATTTAACTTTAGTGCTGGACTTTTTGCATAATACAATCTTCTCACTAACTTCCGCATTTGAGTAGGATGTACTGCCAACATCCTGAAATGGTGAAAAACACTTTGACAAACTTTCCTAGAAAGACAAGCCAGAGAAAGACCTTGCAAACCAGTATTTTTCTCACTCTGCAAGGGTCTAGTCCTTGCAACACCTTAATCTTTTGTTTTACACTTTTTTTACTATATGCTCGTAAAAAACTACATAATTTATCAATAGATTATTGTCATACACTACACATACTACTGCAATCCCAAGTGTACACAGGGTGTTTAGGACGTCTCCCTAGAACTTCATCAGCTATCACTTCTTCTGCATTTCTTACAACCATTTTCTCTTTGTCAATTGGACAACCATCTCTAACCTCATAACCTCGACCACTGGTGTCAATTGCATACAATAATTTATTGCTCTGCAAATAACTCTCTTCATTAAAGAAAGGCTCTGAACTGGAACTGTGTTTCCATTCTCCCAAAAACAATCACAATTTTTTTTTCTATGAATTACTCTTTTCCTCCTACTTTTGTCCTTCATTAAATGGATTGGTTTATCTAGTGATCGAATTCTGTTTAATACTAAAATGAATAGCTTCCTTTTTACTTCAAAAGCCTTTTCAACAATGGTTTCAATATGCTTCTTGTTTTTATAAAATGGAGCTCTCTTTTTATATTTCTTCAGATCTTTCATCAAATTATGTACTACTCTCTTGTAAAATATTTTTTTGCGTATTTCCTTATACTGATTTTGCCTTCTTTTACCATACTTTGTCTCCTTTGACTGTCCATTTGCTTTTTTGCTCTTCCTATTATTTTGTAAAAAAAATTCTAGTTGAAGCATTCTCAGAGGTTTCAGCATTCTGTACATTCTGTTTGGTCCTACAAACATTTTTAATAAATTGCTTTGTGATCTTACCAGAAGATATTTTCTTTTTAGCCACATTATGTTGTTCATTCATACTTGTGGTTGATGTTTCTTCAAGTTATTCTCCTGTCTCTGTTCTTTTCTTTTTCTTTTTTTTTCTGGCATGATTTCTCTATTTTAATGGTGAAAAACAGTATCTAAAAAATAATCACAAATAAATGTATATTAATAACTTTCAAATGTATACTATTCTATTACTGTACAAACACATTTTATATAAATACTGACTAAGAAACTATAGCCCTGAAGCACAAGTGTGACAATGGTTAAAACACTACATGCATAGTGCATACTACTTTGAAGCAGTTCAAGCCCTAAAGCCTGCCTCACTAAAAGACTACATGCTAACTGACTGAATGATTACAGTACTATAAGGAGAGACATTGGGTGAGTGACAGGGTGTTTGCTAGAAGTGTATGGATACTGACTGGGATATTGATGGTGTGAAAGACAAGTGTGTAGGTGATTAGAGACCTACATACATAGTGGATACATGTTTGAATCCATCCATATGTTAAGGCCTGTCTCAGTCCAATAGTACTTGGATACTGACTGAATGTTTTGAGTATTGCAAGGAGAGTGCCAGGATGAATTTATAAGTATTTGTATTTTGGTGCAGTAAATACATTAGTACATGGTGCTGAATAAGTCACTGGAGAAGTTTAAGGGGAGTGACAGGGTGTTTGCGGGAACTGTGTGAATACTGTCTGGGATATTGAAGGTGTGAAAGACAAGTGTGTAGGTGGCTAGAGACCTACATGCATAGTGGATAGACGTTTGAAACAGTCCATAGAGTAACACTTAGATCACTGCAAAACTACCTGAGTACTGACTGAATCATTAGAGTACTACAAACAGAGTGACTGGGTGAATCTTTTTAAGTTGTTTGGTTTTGGTGCAGTGTATAGATTAGTACTTAGTGCCAAATGAGTCAGTGGAGGTGTGCAATTTAAGTGACAGAGTGTTTATTGGAGTTTATAGATACTGACTGGGAAATTGAAGGTCTGAAAGACAATTGTGTTGGTACTTAGAGGCCTCCATGCATAGTGCAAACATGTTTGAATCAATCCATGTGCTTAGGCCTGCCTCACTCCATTAGTACTTAGGTACTGACTGAATGATTAGACTATTGCAAGAAGAGTGCCTGGGTGAATTTATAAGTGTTTCAGTTTTGACGCAGTGAATGCATTACTACATGGTGCTGTATAAGTCACTGGAAGAGTGCAAGAGGAGTGACAGGGTGTTTGCTGGAAGTACATGCATACTGACTGGGGAATTCAAGCTGTTAAAGACAAGTGTATAGTAGGTTAGAAGCCTGCATGCATACTGGATAGACCTTTGAAGCAGTCCATGTGGTAATGCACAGTTCACTGCATGAGTAACTGCGTACTGACTGAATCATTAAACTACTGCTAGGAGACAGCCAGGATGAAACTTTTACGTTTTTCGGTTTTTGCGCAGTGAATAGATTAGTACATAGTACTGGATCAGTCACTGGAGGAGTGCAAGATGAGTGACAGGGTGTTTATTGAAGTATATAGATACTGACTAGTTAATTAAAGAAGTCAAAGACAAGTGTGTAGATGACTAGAGGCCTGCATGCAAAGTGGATACACGTTTAAACCGTCCATGAGCAAAGACCTCAGACACTGCATGATTACCTGGGTACTGACTGAATCATTGCACTACTGTAAGGAGAGTGCCTGGGTTAATCTTTTTAAGTTTTTGTGTTTTGGTGCAGTGAATAGATTACTACATAGTGCCAGATGAGTCAGTAGAGGTGTGGAAGTGGACTGAAAGAGTGTTTACTGGAGTTTATAGATACTGACTAGTTAATTGAAAAAGTGAAAGACAAGTGTGTAGGTGACTAGAGGCCTGCATGCATACTGGACAGACGTTTGAAGCACTCCATGGGCTAAGGCATGGGTCACTGCAGGAGTGACCCACGCCTTAGCGTGGGTCACGCCTGACTGAATCATTAGAGTACTGCAAGGAGAGTACCTGGATAAATCTTTTAAGTTTTTGAGTTTTGGCGCAGTGAATAGATTAGTACATGCTGCTGAATGAGTCACTGGAGGTGTGCAAGGGGAGTGACAGGGTGTTTATTGGAGTATATAGATACTGACTGGCCAATTGAAGGTGTGAAAGACAATTGTGTAGGTAATTTGAGGCAAGCATGCATAGTGGATAGACGTTTGAATTAGTCCATGTGCTAAGTCCGGGTTCACTACATAAGTACCTGGGAACTAACTAAATCATTGGAGTACTACAAGGAGAGTGCCTCTGTGAATTTATAAATGGTTGGGTTTTGGTGCAGTCAATGGATTAGTACATGGTGCTGAATGAGTCACTAGAGGAGTGCAAGGGGAGTGACAGGATGTTTGCTGGAAGTGTATGGATAATGACTGGGAAATCTCAGGTATAAAAGACAAGTGTGTAAATGGTTAGAGGACTACGTGCATAGTGGATAGGGGTTTGAAGCAGCCCCTGTGCTAAGGCCTGGTCAATGAATGAGTAGTTGGGTACTGACTGAATGATGAGAGTACTGTAAGGACACTGCCTAGGTGAATTTATAAGTGTTTGGGTTTTGGCGTAGTGAAAGGATTAGTACATGGTGCCAAATGGATCAGTAGAGTAGGACAAAGGCAGTGACAGGGTGTTTCCTGGAAGTGTATGGATATTGACTGGGGGATTGAAGGTGTGAAAGACAAGTGTGTAGGTGGTTAGAGGACTACATGCATAGTGCATAGGCGTTTGAAGCAGTCCATGTGCTTAGGCCTGGCTCAGTACATGAGTGCTTGGTTACTGACTGAATGATTAGAGTACTGCAAGGAGAGTGCCTGGGTGAATATATAAGTGTTTAGGTTTTGGCGCAGTGAATGGATTAGTATATGGTGTTGAATTGGTCACTAGAGGAGTGTAAGTGGAGTGACAGGGTGTTTGCGGGAACTGTATGAATACTGACTGGGGTATTGAAGGTGTGAAAGACAAGTGTGTAGGTGGTTAAAAGACTGCATGCATAGTGGTTAGGCGTTTGAAGCAGTCCATGTGCTAAGACCTGGCCCAGTACATGAGTGGGTCACCAGAGGAGTGCAAGGTGAGTGACAGGGTGCTTGCTGGAAGTGTATGGATATTGACTGAGACTTTAAGGTGTGAAAGACAAGTAGGACTGCATGCATAGTGGATAGGGGTTTGAAGCAGTCCATGTGCTAAGGCCTGGCTCACTGCATGAGTACTTGGGTACTGACTAAATGATTAGAGTACTGCAAGGAGAGTGCCTGGGTGAATTTATAAGTGGTTGGGTTTTGGCGCAGTGAATGGATTAGTACATGGTGCTGAATGGGTCACTAGAGGAGTGCAAGGGGAGTGACAGGGTGTTTGCTGGAAGTGTATGGATACTGACTGGGGAATTGAAGGTGTGAAAGAGAACTGTGTAGATGGTTAGAGGACTGCATGCATAGGGGATAGGGGTTTGAATCAATGCATGTGCTAAGGCCTGCCTCACTCCGTTACTACTTGGATATTAACTGAATGTTTACAGTATTGCAAGGACAGTTCCTGGGTGAATACATAAGCAATGACTGGCTTCTAATTCTACCAAAACTTGAGAACAGGAAAGGTTTTTAAGCAGTTATGTGTATGCAAAGATATGAAGTACTCAAATTCTTCTCTCACAGTGGTTCCCAAATGCACACAGACTCACTGTGTGATTCTAGACAAGCAACACTATCCTTAGAAGTTTACCAAAACTCATTCACTACTCTGGAAGGGGTAAGGGGACGGCACACAATCTACATATTTCAGTACTGCACTTTAGTGTCAAAGCCTAACTCATTTTATGAATGCATAAGCAATGACTGGCTTCTAATTCTACCAAAACTTGAGAACAGGAAAGGTTTTTAAGCAGTTATGTGTATGCAAAGATATGAAGTACCCAAATGCTTCTCTCACAGTGGTTCCCAAATGCACACAGACTCACAGTGTGATTCTAGACAAGCAACACTATCCTTAGAAGTTTACCAAAACTCATTCACTACTCTGGAAGGGGTAAGGGGACGGCACACAATCTACATATTTCAGTACTGCACTTTAGTGTCAAAGCCTAAATCAGTTTATGAATGCATAAGCAATGACTGGCTTCTAATGCTACTAAAACTTGACAACATGACAGGTTTTAAAACAGTTATCTGTCAGCAAATACATGCTGTTACCAAATGCTTCTCTCACAATGGTTCCCCAAATGCACACAGACTCACAGTGTGATTCTAGACAAGCAACACTATCCCTAAGAGTTTACCAAAACTCATTCACTACTGTGGAAGGGGTAAGGGGACTGCACACAATCTACATATTTTAGTACTGCACTTTAGTGTCAAAGCCTGACTCATTTTATCAATGCATAAGCAAAAACTGGCTTCTAATGCTACTAAAACTTGACAACATGACAGGTTTTAAAATAGTTATCTGTCAGCAAATACACGATGTTACCAAATGCATCTCTCACAATCCTTACCCAAATGCACACAGACTCACAGTGTGATTGTAGACAGCCAAATATCCCTTGTACAAAATACATTTACTAGTCTACAAGATCTAAGGTGACTGCACACATTACTGAAAATTTTCTACTACACATTAGTACCAAAATGTTTCTCTCAAAATGATTCCTAAATGCACACAGACTCACTGTGTGATTCTAGACAAACAACACTATCCCTTGCACTATACCAAAACACATTTACAAGTACTACATTTTAGTGTAGAAACAGGACTCATTTTGCAAATTCATAAACAATGACTGGTTTCTAATTGTACCAAAATATAAAAACAGCACAGTTATCTATCAGCAAACACATGAAAAACACTAATGCTTATCACAGAATGGTTTCTACATGCACACACACTGTCAATAAGATTGTAGACAAAAAAAAGTACTCCCTGCACTTTAGCAGGAGAAATGCATTAGTTTGATTAAAATCAAAATAGACCACATACATCCCCTCACAATTAAATAACTCACCTTTCAAGTTGTTTTGTAGATTAAGAAGGATATCAGTCACACGCCAGATTTTCTTATACAGAATCTCTGCACTGTGCACCTGTCAGCAAAACCAAAGAATGGCAAAGTTTCCCTCTCATTTTCCACACATATACATGTAAACATAAAATCACATTCCTTCCCACATTAATTCAAAAGCCAACACACATTTCTATTGGTTAAACATTTCAACCCTTTCCAAATGACATAAATTTGCACCCTACCCCCAATCTGCCTTCTGCCTGTTACCATAGAAACAGGTCATGGAACACTGAACTGAGCACACAGTTCAGCACACAATGTTGCTAATCAAAACAGCAAGTGTGCTTGACTTTTCAACATATCAGCTTATCATATATAATGTTCCTTTCAATCAGTTTTTGTTAACCAATAAGAATCATGCGTTTAAAAAACAGAAACATGCACTCTACTTTTCAGTGTAGAAGGTTGTCAAACAACCAATGATTTCTTGTCTTTTTTCAAAACTGCATCTTAGCCACCATTTTAGAAAAATCTTACTTTTCAAACTGCCATTTCATTTACAGAGACCATCTGAGTGCATCCAGACCTCCCTTCAAGATGCTTAGAGTGTGGATTGTGGGACACCGCTATATTTTCTGGAGCCAAAGGTATGCAGAAATGAAAGGCATTCACAAAGACCTAGGTTTGCCAAATGTAGACATTAAATGGATTGGACAGAGATGGTTAAAGTGTCACCAATTTATGCCATTGGTAAAATCCTTTATGCATTTCCAACACCCTAACCTCATAATAGTGCACTGTGGTGGCAATGACCTAGGCACTTTGACTGGGGTAGGTCTGGAAATGCTTATGAAGGACACCTTTTCAGAATTGATATAACTTTTTCCCAAAACTGCCTTTGTGTATTCTAACATATGCCAAAGGCAGAAATGGAACTGGTCAAATCATTTTTGTCCACAGATTGAGAAAGCTAGAAAACATGTGAATAAATCTGTTTCTGCTTTTCTCCGAGACTATAGAATGGGGTCCATTTACAATAACAATCTGCGCATTCATATGCAAGAGATGTATAGGAGAGATGGAGTACACTTTACTGATGACGGAAACAGAGTCTTCCTCAACAACTTTAGACTCTGTATAGGTACTTACTTATAAGTACCAAAAACTCTCAATGAACACAACGGCTCTTTTTAGAGCTACTTAAGAACAAAACACTTAAGCTTGATGTTTATCTCCAAAAAGTTTCTGTTTTTTTCCCTTGGAATCGCGCACCCAACGCGTTAGGAACCGCGCACCCTACGCGAGAGAAACCGTGCACCCAACGCGTTAGGATGTGCGACTCCTAATTTTTCCGTAAAAAAAGAAAATAGCCCCTATCACTAATTTTTATTATCCCCGGGGACCCCATCCCCCGGGGTTTATTAAAAAACGTTGGGGACCGTGGGGGGAGCCCCAACTCACCCACGGTCCCAGCTGGCTCCCCACATCCTTCAGGAGCCGGCATTGCTTTTCCACATGGGGAGCTGCTGACATGCAGCTCCCCGTGTGGAAAAGCAATATGGTTTGGATTTTGAAAGAGAGAGCAGGTTTCCCTGCTCTCTCTTTCAAAATACAAACGAAGTTTGCTATGGGATGGCGGGAGACTCCCGCCCTCTCATAGCAAACAACAATGTCCTGGGGGTGGGCACCCCAGGACACTGTAGGAGCCGGCCCTGGTGGGTGGCGGTCCCCAGGGCCCTCGAGGGCTCCAGGAGGGGGGCCCCGCAGCCCCCCTCCCTCAAAACAATAAAGCCCCGGGGTGGTGGTCCCTGGGGCTTCGGCCCCCCCACCCTGTCTATTTTCTAGCCCCGGGGGGTAGCGGTCCCCGCATTAATTTTTACAGATTTTGCCCCCGGGATTTTGCCCCCCTGGGGGCTAATTATTAAGGAAGCGCAGAAGCCCACGCTTCGTCTCTTTTTTTTTTTTCGGCCGGATCCGCGCACCCTGCGTGCATTTTGCCGTTTTTTTAAAAAAGGGGGGGCCCAGGGGGCCTTCTGGGACCCCCTAAGCAACACTAGAGGGTCAGAGTATTTGTACCCTGCCCCCTTTACATCTTTCACACACTTATTTCCCTTACTTAATCAGCCTCGCTTCTACCGAGGCACGAAATGGCTGCCAACAGTTCCTGGTTTCGAATGTAGACAGACACTTGACAGCCAATTAGCATTCAGTGCGTGATCGGGAGGGTGCGTGCTCGGTTCGCAGAGGGTGCGCTCAGGGTGTGCATAGGGTGCGCGGATCCTCCGAGGCCATAGATATACCTATCTTTTTAACTCTAAATTTCTCAGGAACTACTGAACGGATGTACACCGTTTATGCAAAAGGCACGAGTCTGAACTGAGGACTAGCTCTTTGCCAAATTTGGTGTCCTTCCGTTAAGCAGTTCGGGCTGTAGCTGCGTCAACAGGTCCTATGGGAAATTGCATAGGGAAAACGCGTTTTGGGACCCCCCTTTTTTCTCGGCCCCTTTCAGGATAGGAGCTGGCCAAAAGTTTGGAAAATTTCGCAAAGATTCATCAACCGGCGCCAGACTTATTGGGAATAGAATGTTGCGGATTTCCAATGGAAAATAGGTCCTAACTATAACTACCTACTGGCGACTACCAGTAGGTAAGACATATATATATATATGTATATATATATATATATATATATATATATATATATATATATATATATAGTCCAAAGCGGAGCATCTAATGAACTTTCACTTGCAACATCAGTTTCAGACTTAAGTTCAGCTATTGATAGTGAATCAGACAATGAACTAACAGGGGCTCAGAGGTCGGGGTTTCACAAGTTTTCCTTGGCGCAGGAAGTCGACTGCCTGCGCCAGAACAGAAGACAAACACTGCGTCCACGTGTCCAAGCTGCCAAAAGCAACTCAAACACAACAGAAAAAGATGGGAAAGACGACAACGCTGCAAACAGCGCAAACAGAAAGCAGAACAGCAGAAAAGTAAAGAAACAATGGATTTGAAAATAGGTATAACAACCCAAAGCAGTGATGCCCAAAGTGTCATCATTCTTACTGATATTTCCCTGACTGAGAGTGAAACGTCAATATTGTCCCTTGGCCTATCCTTCAGCCCTAAAAGTGATTTTGATTATGCAGAAAGCCGTATCGACATGTATAAATTTGTACACAAGAAAGCAATCGGTGGTTCCAACTAATATAACCAACAGTCCTCCAGCATTAACAGTGGGCGACATTGGGCTTATGCGTGATCTACATGACTTACAACAGGAGGGTGACAACACGGTGGCAACATTCAGACAAGAGGCAGGAAGGCAAGATATTGGTGTATTAACACAATTTAAACCCAAGTCTACGATTTACCCCATCATGTTGAGGGACAATATTGATGTGATCCACAATAAAGTGTCACAAGAACTGAAAACTCTGCATAAAAACACAAGGGGAAATCAAGAAAAATTACACTGTCCATGATAATTTGTATCACAAATTGATGAGAAAATTGCAGGATAACAACGATGTCATTGTCAGACAATCTGACAAGGGCGGAAACATTGTACTATGGCCACGCAAAATGTACATGACTGAGGCCATGAGTCAATTAAGTGATAATGACTGTTACAGAAGGAGCGACATGGTAACTGTTAAAACATATTGGAATACATTCTATTCAAGTTTACTGGCATGGAAAAGTAAGGGACTTTTAACACCCGATGAATTCCGCTTTCTCAAGAATGACCACCCAGTCATGCCAGTAATTTACTTTATACCCAAAATCCACAAGGACGCTCTAATACCACCTGGTAGGCCAATAATATCGGCTCGCAACAGCATCATGGAGAATGCCAGTAATTATGTTGATTTCTTCCTTCAAGAGTTTGTGAGAGCACTGCCCTCTTTTATACTTGACAAAGGGGACTTATTACGTAAATTGAATGATGTTATCTGGCATGATGATTATTTACTCATTTCTTTGGATGTCTCTATATACGAGCATCCATCATAGAGACGGACTCAAGGCAGTTGAGTATTATTTGAGGACACAACCCATTTGTTTCTTTGACCTTAACAAAATGTTAATGTCGATCATTTCTATGTGTCTAGAAAACAATTTCTTCCTGTTCCAAAAACAAGTCTATCAGCAGATCAGAGGCGTGGCTATGGGGGCTTGTTTCTCCCCAAGTTATGCCTGTCTGCACATGGGACTTTGGGAGGAACAGGTCCTCAATCCAGCTTTTGAGGAAATTTTGTCCAACCATATAATACGTTGGTATAGATACATTGATGACCTGCTCACAATTTGGAAGGGCTCGGAGATTGGGACTCTACAATCCATTGACAATATTAATGAGAATAAGTTAAACTTGAAGTTTACAGGTCAGATCAGTCGAGATGCTATCTGTTTTCTTGATGTCGAAATTCTGATAAAAAACAATCAATTGCAAACGAAATTGCACAGGAAGGCGACTGCTGGTAATTCCCTGTCACATGCAGCAAGTCATCATCCAGCACACTTGATCCACAGCATCCCCTTTGGCGAGATGTTGCGGATCAGAAGAATTTGCACTACTGACACTGATTGTATCAGTGCTCAGTCTGAATGCCGGGCTAGATTTCTTACACGAGGATACACCGCCAGAGCAGTGGATCAAGCCATGTCCAAAGCTAATGAGCGGGGTAGAGTACAGGCATTGGCCATCAAAACATCTAAAGACTATAAAAATATGTTAGAGACATCACAGCCCTCTAGGTTAATTCTAACTTACAGTAATCAACATCAAACTATAAGAAGAATAATCAACAAGAACTGGGCGTTGGTTAGAAATGATCCAATATTGGGCAGTACCCTTACCCGGTCGCCCAACCTAACTTTCAGAAAAGCCCGCTCGATGAGCAATTCCCTTGTGAAGAGTAGCTCTGAGGTAGTTCAGAATACGATGTGGCTTACAGCCAGTAAAGGTTTTATTAAATGTACGAACTGCAAAGCGTGCAAACATGGAGTTAACAAAATAGAATATACAACTCCATTCAGAAGCCGGGCTATCAAAATTGACAAATAACTCACCTGTAGAACAGATTTTGCAATCTATGTGCTGGAGTGTCCCTGTTGCCTGCGCTACGTGGGCAGCATGAGGCTTCGGGCGCACAAGAGGATACTCCAGCACATATGGGCTATCAACAATGGTGATTCAGCATATCCAGTAGCTCGCCACTTTGATGAATTTCATGCAAGAAAAGCGTGTGAGTTGCGATATTTTGTGATAGACTCGGTTTTTCCGCCAAGGAGAGGCGGAAACCGAGATGCTCTGTTGAGGACACTAGAAACAAAATACATATTAGAAATGGATACCAAAATGCCAAACGGGTTGAATTCCAGTGAGGACTTTTTACCCATCTTTGATTTGTCCTTTTCTCATGGATTGATCCGTATGTATCTGTTTATGCAAGCTGCTAACTTTCCAACCATTTTAATTATTGTATATATTTTTATTTAGCACATTTTGGCACATTAGTTTAAGAGGCATTTTAAGTGACATCAGGTATGCACCAACACTTAGAATCATGACTTGGATTGTTAGCATATTAGCCCACTTGTGCTTCATCATTCTTACCCTTAGCAGAGTAATAACGGGTGCATTCTCCAATTGCACTACATGATACTGAGTATGGAGAGAACCAATGTAGTCATATTAATTAAGATGACAACACTTTACATACGTATCTCTCCTTAAAGTTTTTTGGCTTTTTGCAAATTTTAACAACTGTTTACATATTGAATTTATTTATATGTAATATAGTGGTTGCAAAACTTCCCTTTTTTACTTGTATTTTTATGACGATTCCTTGAAAGGTCCGGCTTTTAGATTGTATTTATTTATAAAGTCAAATCAGGGATCTTTTATGATATTTAAATCATTATCATGCATCATTTTGAAAAAAAAGTTACTTTGTGAACTACTCTGCTTTCTTCCATGTCGATGATGACAAGTAGGAGTTTGCTGTTGTTTTTCCTGAGCACTGTCACTTTAAATTGCGAAGATTCAGCCATGTAACGTATCATGTGACCAAGTCCCCTAGAGGGCTGAAACGCGTAATGGAAGCAGTGCTGGGCACAGAATAAAATATAAGAGCACTGATTTTTGGGTTTGCTTCATCCTTTCTGGCACGAGAAGTTTGGGACGAGATTTCGTATATATATATATATATATATATATATATATATATATATATATATATATATATATATATATATATATATATATATATATATATATATATATATATATATATATAAAATAGAAATAGTCCTTTCCGCTCTCCTTTCCACTCGGCGGAAATACAGGCACGGACCTCTCGCCTCCAAATCAAAAATCAAACAGTCCCACAAGCCAGGGCGGGTGAAGCAAATAGTTTAATACCCAATTAAAATGCAGAAATAAACGGACCAGTGTCCTCCATGACGCGTTTCGCTCCACGCAGGGAGCTTGATCACATGATACGTCTCCGTGAAATGAGCTCATAAATAGAGCGACACTGAACACCACAAAGAAGAAAATAGAAGACAGACTGCAAAATAGATCCTGACATACAATCTGCTCCCTTTAGGCATGATCGGCAATGCATTCAATGTCTTGTGCAAAATACGCAAACTGTAACAACGGGGCTCAATAAATAGTAATTTAACAAAATAGACAGTCGTTGACAAAATTGTATAAATATATAAATATATATAAAAAATATATAAAAACATATAAAATACAAAAAGGAAGTGCCATAAAAGGTGGTTTTAAAATAAGTGCATAGTGCATATGATCCACCTAAAAAGGCAACCTTAATAAGCCCTTTGTACAAAAAAACAACGAACTGTCACATTCAAGTGCAAGGACAAGTGTCCAGTGACTGAGAGCCCAAGAGATATGTTAAAAAACTCAATGTGTACAGCACAGGACATAAGTCAAAATTAGCAGCATATATGAATAAAACTAGTCAAAAAAGAGAAACAAAATTTCATAAATATACTAAAAAAGCCATATAAAAAATTCATCTTAATAAACAGATCAAGAGCCCAGGGAAAATAGAAAATCTCTAAAGAATCAAGCAGTCTGAAAATTAAAAACTTATTCATAAAATGCCTAAAAGACATAAAAAAGTGTAAAAACCATTTCAGCAATAGAGTTAAATTGACAAGGCAAGTAACGACAGTAATTCACAAAACCACTCATAAAAAATTGTGAAGATCCTCATTAATATTCAAACCATTAGGAGCTCTTGTATCTAAGGCTAGAATAAAATGTGATTCACGCTGTCTAAGTAATTTATCACGGTTGCCACCTCGTCCGGGGTTGGCAACTGCTCCTATGACAGTGTATTCCAGATCTTTTAATTTATTATCGTGGATGGACTTAAAATGTCTTGCCACGGGATAATTGTGGTCTGAGTTTACTATCGCCCTAATGTGTTGCAGGATTCGTTTATGCACAGGAAGTTTTGTGCTTCCTATATATTCAAGATTGCAGGTGCATTTAAGTTTGTAAATTGCATAATCAGTGCGGCACGTCAGATGTCCCTGAATGGCTATTTCTTTACAATTAAAGGCTGTTCTGTAGTGTGTACTATTGGTGGCAAATGTACAGGCCCGACAGGAATTACACTTAAAAAAAACACTTTTATTAAGCCACGTGCCTCTGGTATTAGCCGGAGGCATGGTTCTCACTAGAGCATCTCTCATAGAGGGCGCCTTCCTAAAAGTAATAGAAGGTAAACTCGGGAGGATAGGACCCAAAATATTGTCTGTTAAGACAATAGGCCATTCAGAATAAATAATTTTACGAATGGCTTTTTCTTGAGAGCTAAACGTGGTAATAAGACGAATAGACTGAAGATCTAATTCAGTAATCTTATTACTGCTAGGTTGTAAAAGAGTAACCCTAGACACCGAATTAGCTTTATTAAGGGCCTGTGTGAGGAGAGGTTCTTTATAGCCCCTGTCCAGGAACCTATTAAAAGCTGCCATCTGACATTCAATTGAGACAGTATCATGACTACAGATACGTCGTATGCGGATGAATTCGCCTTACGGTATACTGTTGATAAGGTGACGTGGATGTGCACTTTCAGCATGTAAAATCGAGTTTCCTGCAGTTGTCTTCCTGTGTAATTTGGTACAAAGTATATTGTTGTCTATATAGACCAGAACATCAAGAAACTCGACAGAAGAAACATCAATGGAAGCAGTAAACCTGAGATTCAGATCATTCACATTAATATCGTCAACAAAACTACTGGCATCTTCTTTTGAACCATTCCAAATTAAGAATATATCATCAATATACCTCCAGTAATGAACCACATGGCTCCACCAGTGCTGGTGGGTGGTTCTGAGGACATGCTCCTCCCACCAACCCACATGTAAACATGAGTAGCTGGGGGAGAAGCATGCCCCCATCGCCACACCACGCACTTGATGGTATATCACATTCTCAAATAGAAAAAAATTGGTAGATAAGCAAAGTTCAATCATCTCCAAAATCATTTTGTTGTGGTCCTTCATATTGATATCCCTGTTGTCTAAGAAATATTTAGTAGCAATCATGCCATGACAATGCTTGATACTTGTGTAAAGGGATTCAATATCCATAACTATCAGCAGGTAGTTGGAACACCATGTAATATCTTTAATCTTATTCAAGAAATCAGTCGTGTCCCTGATATAGGATGGCAGTGAAGTCATATGTGGCTGTAGAAAAAAATCAACATACTTCGACAGATTCTCATTCATGCTATTTTGGGCAGAGATAATGGGACGCCCAGGTACTGGAGTTACTTTTTTGTGAACCTTCGGTAAAAAATACAAAACAGGAATAACCGGATGTTCAATATTTAGAAAGTTCATTTCATCTTTAGTTAATAATCCGTCTCTTTTCCAAAGGTAGATTTTTTTACGTGTTTTTTCCTCCGCTGATCTCATTTCAAATTTCGTTGTTTGTCTATAGCAAGATACATCGGATAGGTGACGGGCAGCTTCTGTCAGATAATCCTTCCGAGACCACAGTACTGTATTGCCCCCTTTATCCGATTTTCTGATAATAAGATTAGGATTATTCTGTAATTTGGACATTAAGGTGTGATATTGTTTGTTGCGATAATCCCTCTGTCGTGATGCAAAAGGAACTGTTCTATTTAAAAGCTTTAGTTCTGTTATTACACGATCACTAAAAACATCCACTGCATCTTTTGGCATCAATGGAAGAAAGGTGGAGGTGGGACGAAAAGGGCTGGGGGCCGTCGTTTTAGAACATATGAATTGACTGGCCGAAGAAGGATCCCCATCTTCAGTCACTTGTGCCAAATCAAACATTAGTTGTAGATTAGAAATGTCTTTAACTTGTAAGGAGCCTCCAATGTCGGTGGTAATCGTAATATTAACTGGATTCTTAGCAGCTGATGTGTTAAGTTGAAAATATTTAATAAGTTTGATTTTCCTTATAAACTTGAACACGTCAATCCTAGAGAGATTGTAGGAAAAACGGTTTTTGGGACAAAAGGAAAGGCCCAGTGATAGTAATTGTATTTCAGTTGTCGTCAATGTGGTATCAGTTAAGTTGATAACTGTGTTTTCATTTGTATTTAATGCTTTTTCCAGGCCCTTCTCGCATTGCCTCTTGATGTATTTTTGGCGGTGCCTGAGCCTCCTCTCCCTCCTGCGTTGGTTAACTGATCTCCTTGCACGAATTGAGGTTTGCGGGGGCGCAAGGCATACCTCCGGTCCTCGCTCACAAAATTTAGTTCCTCAACTAAGGAAAAACTTGAAGCAGCAGATGTTAAAGGTAGGGCAGAGTTTGATCGGCTATCATCAGAATCATCATTGGACGTGAGGGACAATATGTCTGAATCCCCTTCACTAGCTTGGACATCAGTATTCACAACAGTTTGTTTGCCACGTGTAGTGCCCCCAGTTAGTGCTTGTCTTTTATAGTTATCGTACTTGCGTGCAAAAGTAAAGATTCTACCAGTAGCGTAGTCGTTCTGGTCTCTCGCAAATTTGAAAATCTTTCTCTCTTTAATCACATCCTCATATTTCTTTAAACGTATATCAATGTCATGTTTGCATTTATTGATATTTTCACTTTGACCGGATGCATCGAGTAGTCCATTTATGCGTTCTATTTCAATCAGAAGGGCATTACGGTCGATTTCAGCATACTTAATAAGAATATTGATCATGTTCATCGAAGCCTGTAAATTATTTTCTGCCCATTCTTGTAACATATGAGGATTCGGATTTTCAAAAGTAGGTGCAATAAGAACACGCAGTCCCCTAGGAACACGATTGGCATCTCTATACTTTTCAAGTGATTTTTTCTCCCACCATTTTGAAAGTTCATTTTTCAGTAATTTCTCTAAAGTCTTAAGCATTGTTTTTACATCATCATTGGCTGTATCATTCTTAGAGTTTCTATGTTCCTCCATTGCTGTAGGTACATTCAGGAATAGGGCATCCGCCGCTGATTCCCTGTCACGGATGGCATCACTGGAAAACATGATTATATTTATATTGCAATGGGTGTTGCTTCAAGTAAATTGAAGATATAGGAGGAAATTCTGTGACCCGTTAATAACCCAATCAGAGAACCACACCAGAACCGAGGAACTCCTTACCCGAAATGAAGACTGCAGCTCTGCCGGTCCTCCGACCAAGCGAACTCCGCAACTTCACGTCGTCGGGAGAAACAACGTGTTCAGTGGTAATCGTATCCAGGGGTCAAACGGGGGGCACAGCAACGGCGATTCTCTTCTGAGCAAAAACAGGAAATGCGCCGAAACGCAGATGGCTGTGTACAAGCTGTGCCTCACAATCACAGAAGGGTCCGAGAAACCGGAAACAGCCTGCTCCGGTAGATTTGAAAATAGAAATAGTCCTTTCCGCTCTCCTTTCCACTCGGCGGAAATACAGGCACGGACCTCTCGCCTCCAAATCAAAAATCAAACAGTCCCACAAGCCAGGGCGGGTGAAGCAAATAGTTTAATACCCAATTAAAATGCAGAAATAAACGGACCAGTGTCCTCCATGACGCGTTTCGCTCCACGCAGGGAGCTTGATCACATGATACGTCTCCGTGAAATGAGCTCATAAATAGAGCGACACTGAACACCACAAAGAAGAAAATAGAAGACAGACTGCAAAATAGATCCTGACATACAATCTGCTCCCTTTAGGCATGATCGGCAATGCATTCAATGTCTTGTGCAAAATACGCAAACTGTAACAACGGGGCTCAATAAATAGTAATTTAACAAAATAGACAGTCGTTGACAAAATTGTATAAATATATAAATATATATAAAAAATATATAAAAACATATAAAATACAAAAAGGAAGTGCCATAAAAGGTGGTTTTAAAATAAGTGCATAGTGCATATGATCCACCTAAAAAGGCAACCTTAATAAGCCCTTTGTACAAAAAAACAACGAACTGTCACATTCAAGTGCAAGGACAAATATATATACATCAACAAAACAGGGTACACGGGCCTCGATAAAGTGCCAATTAAAATTTATTGCCAAAAGCAACAGCCATAACGTTTCGGCTCCTCCGAGCCTTGCTCACATATATATGTATATAGCTATAGATATAGATATATATTATATATATATATTCGGTCAAAAAAACAAAGATTACAGGGACATTATAGTTAGCTCAGATTTCACTCTTACAAAACCTTAGAGATTCAGTAGTTATCGTTACCTGAGATAACATTCACAAGGGTATGAGAGGCAATACGTTATAGGTTTCACTGTGTATATACAAAGTACAATTAATTAGAGAGTCCACGCTGAAGCTTGTATTCTTAGGAGGTCTTTAATCTTGAGATGCTCAGAGTTCAATACAGCCAACGCGTTTCGCCCAAGCATGGGCTTCTTCAGGGAAAGGTATGAGTACCAATGAAGCGCTTACGAGTATGTAAGGTGTCAATATAGAAACTCGAATGATCATGCAATCGAGGATCTCATAGAGTGTTTACTCTGATGATCCTGGGCAATTGGGGACACTGGGTGATGCCTCTAATGGAGCTAGACCCTGGTAGGGTGATTTCTGGTACAGTGATGAAGGTCCTAAAGTGGGGAGCCTTCAGTGCTGTTGTGTCCGTCGGAGTAGATCTACTCTGACGGACACACCGGCACTGAAGGCTCCCCAATGTCCAAAAGCAGTCCAAAATGTCCAGAGGAGATCTTGACAGGATCATGGGATGGGCATCATATACTCATAAGGCTTATCAAGGCTCATACGCTCGACTGAACATTTTGACGTAGACTTTCCCATAGCAACCCTGGCCGCTTAGGATAATTTCTGGACATACTCACCAGTTACATTTGTAGTGAAAGATGTGATTCCTTAACACATTTTTGTGGTTAAGACAAGTGGAATACAGAATCTCCACAGCTATTGGAGATGTACACCTTTTTTGGCCAACTTTTTGGAGCCTTCCTTCCATGGGAGTACTTCATTGATATTTACTTCTAAGATCCTGAAAAGAGCTCTTCAGGACTTTTTAGGCTGCTTTTGGACATTGTCCTTACTACAGGACGCTCAGCCTTGAAAAAGTCCAATGGATTAAACATGTCGGCTGCTTCTGCTTGTATAGACCCCACTACCAGTTCTAGGGGCTCAGGTTAGTCCTACCCTGCCCCCGTTGTATATTTTTTTACTTATTTGTGGGATTCATCTCAAACCAAGTCACAAGATGGCTGTCAGCACTTCCTGGTTGAAGTGTTAGCAGCCAATCAGATTTCAACACAGGGACTGTTGGATCTGCGGAGGATCCGCACCCCTATAGATACAAATTTGTTTTCCAGTTAATATCTCCCACACTACTGAATGGATTTACACCAAATCACAAGAAAACACGCTCTGCGTACCAAGATCTAGCTTCCTTCCAAATATGGTGTCATTCCGTCCAGCGGTTCGGGCTGTAGTCATGTCTAAAGGTCCTATGGGAATTAACATGGATACAATGCCTTTTGGGACCACCATTTTTCTGATCCCCCGCTACATGAAACACCCTGAAACTTTCCAGACACCATCTAAAGTAGTAGGAACATTTTTGGGGAATCTTTCATGAAGATTCATCAACTGATGCCAAAGATATATGCAACTGAAAATCACCTTTTTGCTAGAAACTAGGTTGTAAATATAACTACCTACTGGCGACTGCCGATAGGAAAAAAAATATATATATATGTATATATATATATATATATATATACACACACACATGCATATATATACATACACACACACACACACACACACACATATATATATCACAAAGCAGTCTTCTTTTCCGCGCTTCTTCACAGCCACGACAAAAAGAGCACAGACCACAGGATTCTTTTTCAAATACCGGTTGGTTTATTTCAGGATGGCTATCACCAACAAACGGCAGCCATTACGCGTTTCATCCCATCTTGGGGACTTGATCACATGATGCTGTTCTTCCAATGGTATCTCGTTTTAAAGGTTACACACTTTTTTTCTTTTTTTCAATTGTGTATAATTCATTCTGATTGGACCATATTATTTCCCACATAATTATTGTGAAAACAATACTGAGTACTTGCTGCAATATACTGTGTTTTGTACAATATATTGTAAAACCATGAACTGGAAATTCAGTTGCTCATATCGTCCTGAAAAAATTTCAGCGACGCATTAAGATCTCATTTTGCTTGCTGATTATTGGTACAAATTATGCTGTATAAATACATTGGGTTGCATATTGGTAAGAGCAATGTTTTTATCCAATTATTACTTCATAATTGATATTCGATGTGGACATACATTGAATAAATAAATAAATAAATCCATATATAAATATACTAAAATAGATATATAAATATATACATATATATATTATCTACTGGCGGTCGCCAGTAGATAGTTATAGTTAGGACCGTGTTTCCATAGGAAATCCGCAACATTCGATTTGGAATAACTTTGGCGCCGATTGACGAATCCTCGCAAACTTTTCAAAATAGGTGGGGCGCTCCGCTCCGCTCCTTCCCTGAAAGTCTCGGGGGGATTCGTCAAGCAGGGGCTGAGAAAAAGGGGGGTCCCAAAACACGTTTTCCCCATGCATTTTTCCATAGGACCTTTAGTCCAAGCTACAGCCCGAACGGCTGAACAGAATTACTTGAAATTTGGCAGAGAGGTAGTCCTCAGGTCAGGGATGTGCCTTTTGCAGGTCTGGTGTAAGTCTGTTCAGTATTTCCTGAGAAAATAGCATTTAAAAGCATATATATATCTATAAGCGCGCTCCGTGCGCGTACGGTAAACCTTAGCGTACGCGCACGCTGCCGTGCGCGAGCGCGATTCTGATTGGTTGTTAGATCTTAGTAAACATTCGAATCGGTCGAAACCAGGAAGGGTCGGCTGCCATTTTGTCTCTCGCAGTCTGAGGGGGTGAAAAACAAAGGTGGAGAACGTGAAAAGGGGGCAGGGTGGACAGTTCCTGACCCCCTAGCCTTAGTCAGGGGGTCCCAGAAGGACCCCCAAGGGCTAAAATTTCCTTTAATTTTTTTGCGAAAAATTGCAGAGTACGCGTAGCGTGCGCGTATGGTAGAAACGGAAAAATTCCGTGAACTGCGTAACGTGGGCGCCCACAGTGCGCGCACGGTGCGCAAAGCGCACCGTGCGCGTACGGTACGCGCACGGTGAAAAACCTTAAAAAAAAAAAAAAAATACTTAACTTAGCATTTAAAAAACCGTACAAATTCAATGAAAAAACCATAGGTTTCACACACGTTATAGTTAGGAATTAGCATTTAAAAAACCTTGCAAATTCACTTAAAAAACCATAGGTTTCACAAATGTTATAGTTAGCTGGACATTTCACTCGTGAAAAACCATTGAAATTCCCCCGTTATAGTTAGTGCAGGCAACTATAACTCACGCGACCGCAATCCTCTGCTGATGACGTCAGATATTACATCACTGATGACATATGTGTCTTTCTGAAAAAAAAATATTTGTATGCATATATATACATACACACACACACACACACACACACATATATATATCACAAAGCAGTCTTCTTTTCCGCGCTTCTTCACAGCCACGACAAAAAGAGCACAGACCACAGGATTCTTTTTCAAATACCGGTTGGTTTATTTCAGGATGGCTATCACCAACAAACGGCAGCCATTACGCGTTTCATCCCATCTTGGGGACTTGATCACATGATGCTGTTCTTCCAATGGTATCTCGTTTTAAAGGTTACACACTTTTTTTCTTTTTTTCAATTGTGTATAATTCATTCTGATTGGACCATATTATTTCCCACATAATTATTGTGAAAACAATACTGAGTACTTGCTGCAATATACTGTGTTTTGTACAATATATTGTAAAACCATGAACTGGAAATTCAGTTGCTCATATCGTCCTGAAAAAATTTCAGCGACACATTAAGATCTCATTTTGCTTGCTGATTATTGGTACAAATTATGCTGTATAAATACATTGGGTTGCATATTGGTAAGAGCAATGTTTTTATCCAATTATTACTTCATAATTGATATTCGATGTGGACATACATTGAATAAATAAATAAATAAATCCATATATAAATATACTAAAATATAAATATATACATATATATATTATCTACTGGCGGTCGCCAGTAGATAGTTATAGTTAGGACCGTGTTTCCATAGGAAATCCGTAACATTCGATTTGGAATAACTTTGGCGCCGATTGACGAATCCTCGCGAACTTTTCAAAATAGGTGGGGCGCTCCGCTCCGCTCCTTCCCTGAAAGTCTCGGGGGGATTCGTCAAGCAGGGGCTGAGAAAAAGGGGGGTCCCAAAACACGTTTTCCCCATGCATTTTTCCATAGGACCTTTAGTCCAAGCTACAGCCCGAACGGCTGAACAGAATTACTTGAAATTTGGCAGAGAGGTAGTCCTCAGGTCAGGGATGTGCCTTTTGCAGGTCTGGTGTAAGTCTGTTCAGTATTTCCTGAGAAAATAGCATTTAAAAGCATATATATATCTATAAGCGCGCTCCGTGCGCGTACGGTAAACCTTAGCGTACGCGCACGCTGCCGTGCGCGAGCGCGATTCTGATTGGTTGTTAGATCTTAGTAAACATTCGAATCGGTCGAAACCAGGAAGAGTCGGCTGCCATTTTGTCTCTCGCAGTCTGAGGGGGTGAAAAACAAAGGTGGAGAACGTGAAAAGGGGGCAGGGTGGACAGTTCCTGACCCCCTAGCCTTAGTCAGGGGGTCCCAGAAGGACCCCCAAGGGCTAAAATTTCCTTTAATTTTTTTGCGAAAAATTGCAGAGTACGCGTAGCGTGCGCGTATGGTAGAAACGGAAAAATTCCGTGAACTGCGTAACGTGGGCGCCCACAGTGCGCGCACGGTGCGCAAAGCGCACCGTGCGCGTACGGTACGCGCACGGTGAAAAACCTTAAAAAAAAAAAAAAAATACTTAACTTAGCATTTAAAAAACCGTACAAATTCAATGAAAAAACCATAGGTTTCACACACGTTATAGTTAGGAATTAGCATTTAAAAAACCTTGCAAATTCACTTAAAAAACCATAGGTTTCACAAATGTTATAGTTAGCTGGACATTTCACTCGTGAAAAACCATTGAAATTCCCCCGTTATAGTTAGTGCAGGCAACTATAACTCACGCGACCGCAATCCTCTGCTGATGACGTCAGATATTACATCACTGATGACATATGTGTCTTTCTGAAAAAAAAATATTTGTAATATATGTATAGCTAAAAATTAATGGAAGAAGACATGGGTAAATAAGTGTCTAAATACAGTGATGTAATATCTGACGTCATCAGCAGAGGATTGCGGTCGCGTGAGTTATAGTTGCCTGCACTAACTATAACGGGGGAATTTCAATGGTTTTTCACGAGTGAAATGTCCAGCTAACTATAACATGTGTGAAACCTATGGTTTTTTAAGTGAATATAGATATAAATACAGACATAAATAAATAAATAAACGTCTGTATAAGACCCATATAAATATAGTCATAAAAACTCCATCAGTATATAAAAGAATATAAATAACTGTACATTCCAGTATATAGTATAGTGTTGTGTTGGGTAAAATTACCATCAACATATCAATATGAACACATCAACACATTATAAAGTACAAACCCTCACTGCTTTGTTCAAATATATATATACATTTATATACATATATATATTTCAGATCATATTGATTCTCTAAATACTCAGTTAATAGAGATAGGTTTGGAGGTCTTTGTGAATATTAATCCCCCTTTTTTCTGTATTTAAAGTATGTATCCAATAAGTGTCTTTTTCTATTTTCAGTGTTACCATTGCTTTAACTTAAGGAAATACCAGCTTGAAATTTTTTGCATATTTTTCGTCATAGTATATCTTTAAATGCTCCACCATATGGTACTTTGTCTAGAGCCCTACATACTCATTTTTTTCATTTCTCTCACATTTGATCCAACATGTTGACAGCCACAAACACTGATGAAAATGTGGACATGATGAGTAGGATTGCAATACACTTGCGAGAGATTTTATTAAGCATGAGGGCAATGCCGAGGTCTGTTGACTTCATATCATGGGACAGAAGAGATTAGGAGGGAGGAGGGAGGAGATAGGAAGGGGAATACTCTAACTGGAAAGACCAGTCACTTGGAACAAGACTCTTTTGCTCCCAATTCGAATGATGTGAATAGGCACTAGTTAAGTGCCTAGGTAGAGTGTATAGTTTTGACACAGGCTATGTGGCAAGAATACAGTTAAAGTTAGACCTAAAACAATGCAGCTCTTTTTAGCGCTGATTACAGAAACTTTCTTGAGGGATTATGCAACATCAAACAATTGTTGTTAGAATGACAGAGTCATAGTACAAACACACACCACAGTGCTAACAAAAAACAAACTCATAAACCACTGTACAAACAATCAAGCACCACCGTAACAAAACTCAGTAGTCAGGGAGTCTGTCAAATCTTCCTCGCAGTCTCTTAGGGCATTGTGATAATCCTCCTTCTTGGACTGCTTGTTCAGCTTCAGATCCCTTTGCTTACACATGCTCCTTGCTTCTGCCTTGGTAAAGCTCTGTACATTAGCCAGATCCACCTCCATATTCCCAAAAACCTAGACACAAAAATTGAGGGCAAAAGGAATCTAGGAAAACTCACAAATTACCCAATCAATACCAAAGGCCAATTAGAAATCGAAAAAGTCACATTTTACTGTCAATATAAAAATTGAATTTTTAACTTCATTTTACATCACTGTGTGGTATTGTCCTTAGATTACCCACCTCAAGGAATAAACACAGCTGTTGTCAGGGTAAACCCTTAAAGTCACTAAATTAACATGAGCTCAACCCTCTGGTAGGTATGGCACAGAGCATACAGGCTTTACTTAGGATTATACCACAAGAGGTTGAGATTGGCTGGGAAGAAAAGGTAAACTTTTACGGATAATCTGCATTAAAGAGAAACATGAAGATGACAATCTAGTAACATGACTAGAGAGAGAATGATCCAGATACAAAACTCAAAATTACAGACAGAAACAGTAGCAGATGGAGTAGAGTTGCCTTGTAGCAGCCAGAAGTTGACTGAGAGAGTACACATAGACATGCCAATGGAACAACACAGAACTTTGGCCTTGTCTCAGTTAAATGTTAATGAATTTCGACCTAGCCATTCAGAGATGTCACACATGCAATTATGGAAGGCCCCCAATGGGGATGTGATGGATTGATCAACTGATATGATTAGCTAGGGGTCATCAGCATAATTCATAAAGTTTTTGTCATGAGCCCTAATCAGTAGAGCCCGAGACCTTAGCTAAACATTGAACAAGGTCAGACTCAGGGAAGAACCCTGAGGTACCCCTTGTCCACCGGTTTTTAACTTAAAGTAGAAGGGCAGAAGATGGATGGCTTGTACTCTGTTTTCCAAATAGGATTTACACCAGTTCAAAAATGTACCTTCGAGACCGACCACAGTTAACCTAGTGATCAGGATGTTATGATTAACCATATTGAAGACAGCAGATAGAAAAAAAAGACAAGGGTCACTCAATGGCTCTTGTTTACCACCACTCTGAGGTCATCCAAAATTCAATATGTGGAACATGAGATATGAATTTTTCAAGTTTTAGGTAGGAAGAGTGCCAAGAAGCATAATGTGCCAATGATAGTCAATGGTCGCAGTAGATCAGGACTTAGGTGCAGTTTGATGCTGACTGCGGTAGAGTGCGAGTCGGGTAAACCAACCAGGTTCATCCTGGTCAAAGACTTTACTTCTGGCTTTAGTCCTTTAAGTCCCAATGCACCACAGGAGCACACTGCAAAAGCCCCTCAAGAACACAGTGGAGGTACTTAGAGAGTCACAGAGTACCAAGCAGAGGCCAAACAGCAGTGTCCAACTCAGGTCCAGTTGTCTCTGGTCTGGTCAGCTGAATAGGTACAGGAAAAGGCCTCTTGTAGCTTGTTGTGTCCTTATAGTTTTAACATGAGGTCAGCGTTATGACCCTGTAAGTCCACTTCTATGTCCTGGGTACAAGAAAGAGCTTGTCCAGTCCTTTAGGGCACAGGCAGCAGGTTCACAACTCTTCTGATCGTCCTCAAGTCCAGAAGTGTTGTGAAGTGGATGTCTTGAGATGCCACTTTTATGCCTGCTACTAGCTAGCAAGTAGTAATGACTCTTGGGGAAAACAAATCCCAGTGCCAACCCTACCCACTTTGGGCATTTTCAAGATGAAGTCTTCAGCCATACTCAACTTGGGCTCTGAGTGCTGGGGGTGTATGTGGGGAGAATACTATAATAATTCTAGTGTCCTCCCACATCTAACACTAAACTCCAGTTTGGGGTAGTCACTGTACCCCCAATAAACAAGGCGACTGACATATGGTAGAACAAAGCAAGGTTTTCCAGCAAACCAAACAGTGGAAACACAGTAATTGTTTTTGGAATCCTGTTTCCCTTCCTTTCAAATGTGCCCCCGGTATTATATATAAACTCAACAGACCCGTCAAGCAAGATTTGTCATTCAAGCCGGATTTGACACTGCAGTGTCAAAAAGGATGCTCACAGACTCACCCTGCATATTCTGTCAGGTTCAGAAGACTTGTTCCTGCCCATTCAGGTCAGCCTTATGTTTGCTCCTGGGAAGCACTTCACAGCTTTTTCACACCTACTCAACTGCTAATTAAAGGCTGGCAAAAGTAGGGGAAGAAGAGCAAATTTACCTGCCAGGATCTTTAGGCAGAGAAAAGGCAACTTTCTAAAAGTTACTTTTCTTTAAACTGTATCAAAATCTCACTTGAACTTTTAAAAACGATTAAAAATTGTTGTATAAGTATTTCTTTTGCTCTTCCCATTCCTGAGATATAATATTAGAAGAGCTAGGCCTGTCCGAGTGTGAAAATAGTTTATAGGTGGTAGTCACTGTGAGGAAATGTTAGCATTACATTTCTATGTGTCTTACATTTAACTACCGTACACCAGTCTGTGGACTACAAAGCCTGTATAGGGGTGACTTATTCATATTTAAATTGGAGAATTTGACTTGTCAGGTGGGTTTATTTTGACAGATCGAATTGCAGTGTTTAACCTGCCACTTTCAGGCTACAATGGTAGGCCCAACGCCATGTTTTACACTGTCACTGTAGTGGATTGCACAGAAATTGCAGCATTCCACCAGTGACATTTAACTTACAGGCCCTGGGTACATTTTGTACCATATATTAGGGACTTGGAGGCAAGTTAAATATACCAGTGGGGAATATGCCAATTCAACTATGTTTAAAGGGGTAGCACATGCACTTTACTACTGGTTAGCGAGGGTAAAGTGCAGAGAATGCTGAAACCATCAAAAATATAGGGCCCAGTAAAAGGTGAATAATGTGAGTTGACCAGACGGAAAAAGTGGAATTCCTACAAGGATCCATTGCACATAGTGGCAATCATTCCCATACTGAAAAGCAAAAAGAGCTTTTATCTACTAATCCATTCTATTTATGGTTCAAAAGGGTCCTATAGACTTTAGTCTAGTCTTGCATTAGAAGGTGAATTATTTTTTGCCCCATCAACAATTCAAAATTAATATGTTGAAAACGGTTTTGCTTCTGATCACCCCAAAAGATTTCCTGGTATCACTTTCTCTGATGGATGTTTATCAGTATATTCCCACCCACCAAGTGCCCCAAGGACTGCCGGAAAGTTTGAGGAAAAAAGCTGCTCTTCTTCCGTACTGGAAGACACTGAAAATGTTCTTATTTAAACAGGCTTGGTAGTATTTTGCTATCATAATCCTCAGGTAAGCACCTAGAGACCAATGGTATTTGTGCGCTATATAAATGTTCCTAACATAACATAATAGGTCTCCTCTGGTTCGGTGTTCAGAGACTGCACTTCTAGTTCAGTGCCCTTCCATTTGGCCTTAGATGAGCTCACAGAATCTTAACAACATTTCTGTCTCCATTGGTGAGTATTCTCTATCCACTGGGCATCTTTGTGTATCCATACCTAGACTATTACTATTCTGTGTCTCTTCTATACTTTTCATCCATGCTTTGCGAACAAGTGGGCTACATCATTGGTGACACCTTCAGATAGTTCTGGTTTTCTACATGATTCAACCTTGCATTCTGGAACTTGTAGTTTTGCTTTTTCCGTTATCTGTATACTGCCTAGATGGAGAAATAAAAGTCACAGCATGCAAAATGCTGCCAACCAAAAATCCCAGTACTGGCTGAAGGAGTTACAAATGACATGCGGCACATCAACATATTCCTCCTGTTGTATATGACCCACTCCTGGTCATCACCCTTTGCCCACATAGCCCTGTGCACCTGAACTATGTATCATCCCCTGTCCCCTGAAGCACATCACCCTGTGTTCGCCTCAGGCATATATAACAGTGGCCTACTAATACACACCATATATTACTTCCATGAGGCACATCTTCCATTGCTGTCCTGTTGCACTTCACCTTTCACCCCTTGTTGATATTTTGCTGATATCTCTCAGCTCTTAGACCTTTTGGACATTCCGGCTCTGCCTGGCTAGCTGCATCTGGTGTTGGACTTCCATTGAGAAAACTCGACTGGTCACTGCCCAGCATCCAACCTAATATACTGCATAACCCAAAGTGCATTACACTACAGGGACTTTTGAATAAGGTAAGGACTAGCCCTATTCATTTTCCCAGATCCACGTATGCCCAGCTGGTCCAATCCATGTTTTTTCTTTGCATTCTGGGACTTGTAGTATTGTTTATCCTATTATAAAACCAGGACTACAAATCCCAGAATGCAAAGAAAAATCCTCGAGTGGAGCAGCAAGTGTTTGCTCCTTTACCAAATAAGCTCTTCCTCTTATTAATGTTCTGAACATGCGCTTTCTCAGTGTAATAACAAGCATCAGCATCTTGATTAGTACAAAATAATTGTAAATTATGTTATATATTTTAATTGTAGTACATTGCTAGGGGCCTCGTGCTGCATAAACAGTTTCTGGGGCTTGGTGGAAAGTGGAAAATGTAGGCCTCTAAAAGCAAACATCGTGTGAGTTAAAAAAGAAATCAAAAACGCATTTATTTTATGTAAACCTGCGTTCTAGGCTGCACTTCCCGCTGTTAGAGAGAAACGAACAGTTCCCTTTATTTAGACACTTTAGATAGACGCATTTTAAGTGCATCACGATTCCATAACGCTCACTGCATTCAGCTTTCTGCCAAGGTCTCCAAGGCACAGAAAGTCTTCACTCAGAGTTGCTGTAACAACACCTGTCTGTTTGCTGCAAACAGGCGGTGTTTGCTGGTTACCACAATCAGGGAGGTTGTGGGGTTAAAATGAAACTCCAGAATTATTTTGGTAGATAAGGTCAGTGAGCCAGAACAAATGCTAATGATTAAAGGCCTCTTAACCTGAAAGACTGCCTCCAGCTAAGTCCAGCAGCTGATTGGCCCTTATTAAGCTGTAGTTGATTGGCAGCATTTATCAATTGTCATAGAAACCAAAACATGATCCTTGTTGACAAAGTAGCACCAAGGCTTTATGTAGCTGCAACAGGGCCAGGGTGGCAGATCTGAAGCTGGCAGTGACAGGAGCCACTCCTAGCTGGGCAGAGTGGAACACAAGACCCTTAATAGCTTGGCCCTGTGGATTCTCGGCTGTCGTGATGGGCTGCACTACCAGCAAGAGCACCACCGCGGTGGACCCCGCGCAGAAACCCGGGGACCAACCGAACGGCGAGCACCAGAGTCAGGAACAGGAGTCCCACAATGCACCGGACGCCCAGAAAACCCCGGGGAAGGACAGCGCTGGCACCAAAAGCAGCTGAGTGCAGTCACGTGAGAACCCACCACGAGGGGGGTCCCTGGCACTCTTTTTTTATTTGGAAGAAACCAGTCAATTATCAACATATTGATGCAGAGAACTTTGAGATAGTTTCTACGACCTGTTTTAATTTATACCTCAAACACCTTATGACGCTCACGGAAAGAATGTGTCGGTGTAATGTTGAAATTTCATTGCCTACAGCCAGGAAAAAAATCAAAAGACCTTTAAAAAGTCAACATGCCCTGACAAGCCAACTCACCGAGGCAGTGCCGCAGCCGCCCACTAATGGAACTCACATCAGTGATGTTAACCCTTTCCTGTCCGATGGCAGCGTGTAAACATCCAAAGGGCACTAACATGCGGACACTTCCTCACTAGCTCTTCTCATACCGACCATCTTGGGACTTTCATAGGATATTTAAACGGACATTTTTATGGTAAGCTTCCCCCCTGGCAAAGACATCAACAACTGAGAGCGCGGTGACCACCCCCCTTTCAAAAATCAGGAATGATTTGTGTAAAATGGCAAGAACATGTCTCAGCACCGTGAATAACAGAATATTCGAATTCAACTAATGGGGAATACCAAGACTTTTCTCGACGTACAATTTTTAGGCGCCATCCCATCTGCGAGTTACTACCAGCACAGCACAAAGGTCCTACCCTTCGTTGCGATACATCGAGAAATGCCTGTATTCTAATTTACTGATGCATCGACTGTGCATTTCCAGCCATTGCAGAATGCGGCGAGATGCACGCATAGCCTTCTGGGACTGAGCAATATAAAAGTAGAAAAAACAGCTCTTCTGTTCTGTGACCATCACTACTCCGTTGAATGACAATCCGAATTATTTGCGTTTTACAGAATCAATTGCATATTTGGCATTTAAAAATGTGTTGATCTTTTCTGAGATGCACCAAATGTGAGCTTTGATTGAGTCTTTTGTTGTGTGTCCTTTCGCAGAGTAGGAGCCTTACTGCATTATTACCATATAAATGGCATTTTGAATTATTAATAAGAAGCCAATGTTTTGAAACACACTCTTATTGTTTGCCCTAGCTGTTTTGAATTTAAAGTAGAACATCACAGTTTCAGATATGTACTATATTGTGCGGAGCAGCGGAGCAGTCTTAGGGAAGTGACACCTCCCTTCCCTGTGGCCCGACCAAGCAGCAATGTCAACAAAGGGTGCCTGGGCCCCTGTCCCCCACACACGAGAGCAGAGTCAGGCGTACAGATCCAAACACGGCTGACAGGCTGCCAACCCGCAGCAGCACAATCAGGAACAGTCGCTGGAGCCACACATCTGAAGGACGGAGGCTCTGTCTGGTAAATGCGAAAAACCTGCGCATTTCAAAACCATCACGTTGGTACCAGGAGGCAAAGCGAGGGATAAAGCAATGAGGGAAGCTTACATATTGCACAGCAAAACAGCTAAAACGGCGTATGGTTTGCAGTACTTAAAATAATAAAAATACAAACCTTCCCAAAATCCATGAGTGCAAATCATTTCCCTTGCCTTGGTCAACCCGTGTAACCCCCACCCCCACCTATTGAAAACAAAGGTAAAACTATCTAACAAGCTTTACAATGGGATGCGGAGTAAATAAGAGGCGTTTACCCCTTTATACTTTTCCTCCATGTAAAGGGCTATTCTCCTGCATATGATATACTTTGTACCCTGTTATGCTACAGTCTTTTCTTCATGTTCACGCTGTTTCACAACACACCATGTTCCATATTCTCCCTAAGGAAGTTCCCAAGTGCGTGAAACAAGTGTTCTTGGGCATCTCACTGCTGCCTGCTTTCTGCTCCGTTTTTTTAGTTACCGTAATTTTTTTCTTGTTTTCATTCGGTATTTGTATCACCTGTTCTTACTTGCATACCCTGTGAAATCACCAATGCACTTTAAACCCTTTCCTTACACTGTACCCACCATCGAGGCTTTCCAATTTTGCTGCTGTGGGTGTGTGCCCTGGTGATGATATGTGAATGAAACCCCCGTCCCAACCACACAGTGGTGTAAGTAATTGGGGTCATGTAGCAGAGAGTACCCTCAAGATATGTATGTAGATCTGAGCAGTCCAAAGTATGACATTACTCCCTAGTGCAAGTGTATGGCTTTCTAGAAGCCTTCATTAACCTGGGCACCGCTGAAGGTGTAGTTTCATGAATGGTGCTGTTTGTCTCCCACCACAAACCCACCCGCTGCAACCAGTGGTTATTGTACTCATGTCAACCACTGTCACTCTTGTGCACCCCCTTCCAGAGGCAGAGCAGCTAAAAACTTCAATAAACACAGACACAGCTCGATGGCAGTCTTTAAATCACTCATGCACCATCTCTAAACACTAATTAACATGTTGAAAATGTGTACACTTTTTAGCCTTTATTAAAATATTAATCCTTTTTTTTGGTTGTGTTGAGTGTTATTTTAAAGGGGATCGCTGGCACTACTTGTCCTACTGCATTCAATCTACGTCAGACACTAATCTGAATTTAGCACAGCTTGCAGATTCATATTGCTATGCACTGTGTGGAGATACAGAACTGTGCACTCAAACTGAAAAGAAAGCACATGACGCGTTCAGGACTTGTGGGATGCTGTGGCAGGGATTTATTTGCATGGGTGTAACTCTCAGACCATACCAAGATTTGCTATCAAAAGGGTGGCAGGTTTTATTTTGGTGCAAACAGGAGTGCTTTATAGAAAACACAGTGTGTCAAATATAGTGCTAAATTATAATAGAATTTAACATAAAATAATCAAAAGTTTTTCTGGTCCGCGCAGTGTTGTGCTGCAAGGACGGGAAATACTTTTGCGTTCCACTAGAAATATATTGAGAAACGATTAATGTATTCGGACTCGGATCAGTGCTTTAAATGGGCCGGTACTGACAGGTACTGAGTACCGGCACTTCGTATTTTTATCATTCTGAGTACCGGCACTTCTCTACTGCAGTGGAGAGTACCGGTACTCATGAAAGGGTAGGCGCCTTGGCCTCTAGTGGTGGTAGCCTGTCTCTCTGACCACCAAAGCACTTCTGTAGCCCTGAGCTGAGCCCCGCTAAAATATTCAGCATGGGCTCATTTGCATAATATCCCGGTGTTCATCATCATGCTGTGTTGCAAGGAATCGAGGCAGCCCGTTGACAGTGCAATGAAGAAAACCATGGGAGGTAAGTAGGTTAAAAGGGCTTTAATCCCAACGGATTCTTTTGTGTGTCTGCTGATGTCTGTGACTCGGTGTGTTTGTCTGCTTGTGTGAGAGAAAAGTGAGAGAAATATTCCAAAATAAGGAGATGTTAAAATAGCCATGTGTTTGGCTTCCCTTTTGTATAGCGAGTTAACCTGTTTTGTTTATAGAAACGAATTTCTCATGTGCTTTGGTATGTGCTGCAACTAGTAAAGAAGTCAATAAGCACCGGCATGTCTTGCCTTTAGCCCCGCCCACTCGTCCCATTTAAATGAGTACCTGCACTATTTTTTCCCCATTTAAAGCACTGACTCGGATCGTAGATATTGACACGAGCAAGAGACTGAGCTTTGAGAATAATACATGGCGGCTACCAGATATCACCTGTATTTTGGAACGAAGGATACACACTATTATATCATTGGTTACAAGTTTGTGTTGTATTTCAATGGACACATATGAAGTTTGAAAATAAAGACAGAACTACAGCGACTACATCGTGTGGGCTACCAAGTTTTGAATTGAATTGGTGCTCGGGACTATTTTGAAATTTATGTTTTGGGGATTTCCGTCCTCAATTTTGGAAGGGTTTAAGTGGCACCTTCTGGTTCTTGGAGCACCGCCACGAATATAACATTTAGTACACTATAAGCACAAGGTTTGGTGCAACTCTAACCCTGCCACTTTATCTGGTCTTATTACACTAAAAACAAGACAGGACTATTGGCTTTGTCAATGGTAATACGTTGCATAAGATAAATAAGTAACAACAGTGACTTTTTTCTATATAATATTGAAAATGCTTCAATTCGGAAATGATAAAACTGAAATAACTATAATCTCGTTGAAGTTACAGCAAAGGCAGTCAAGTACTGCTGCCGAGTTAAGATTTTTTTCCACTCTCAGGGGAGGGGAAAAATGGCGAGTCTGATAGGGACCGTCTAAGCAACTGATTTCTAGAACTGCTGGTGCTGAGCTCCGACAGGACCCGGCCCACTTAAAGCCCTGCACTTATTGCTTAATAGATTCATAATTCCCTAAAGCTGGGTGTGGATATTAGCCGGGCCCCCAGTATTTAAGGTCGCATATCAATAATGGCATTAATGCCCCAAAACAGCAGAGGAATCTATCTCCAGGGAAGTGCTGGACAGAGTCATGTAAGGCATGGGCAAAGTGGGCAATTTTCCACGGTCCCCCTTCCATGGGGCCAGTGTGAAAGTGAACTTTCTCACTTCTGTCTATTCTAATATGCTTTAACGTGAAAGTTAATATTTTTCGGTATTATGGTGCTTGCATTAATAGAAAGTGTCTAATATAATTCAAAGCTGTTCCAAACAGGACCCTGATATATATTTTTTGCCCCGGGCCCCCAAAATCCGTAACATGAAACAAGAGCTGGTGGCTGTTTTAATTCCAAAAAGATGGATCAATTAGTGGCAAAAGATCAGTTGGCACCAGTTGCAAATATCTCCATATTTCAAGTTGAGGAAAACATGAAAATAGCCGGGACCGGGACAAAAAGCTCCTCATCAAAAATGGAGCAAACATTACAAAACCCTAAATGACATGCAAGCAGCGGTCGAAGTGCATAAAAAATGTAAGGGAACTGTGCTGCTCTGCACAATGGGGGCGGTGGGAGTAAGTGTGGGGGCGGAGTCAAGACCACGGCAAAACAATATATATATATTCTGCAACTTTTTTGGTCTTTCATCTTCAGGTGCGTATATATAAAATAACACACAGCTTAAATGTGAAATAAATGCAAGTTAAGTTAATCATTGGGAAATGCATTATTGTTCTTTACGAAACCTCTATTAGTTAATGTATTGCAGAAGCCGGTGTCTGTAACCAGAGGGTCACAGCATTGAATTCTGATTGGAGCAGGGGAGAATAGTTAGGAGCATAACACAGGCCCCTGTAGCCCCTTCAGTGCAGGGGCCTCTGTTAAGCGCCTTTAAAAAGCAAACACTTCACAGCTCAGCTGGGTACTCCTTCCCAATACAGGCGCACAACGCCCATTGGGCACACAGGGCTTCAGCCCCCCCCCCCCCCCTTGTGTGTGGCGGCCCGCAGCCGCACCCGAGTACTTCACAGGTCGTTAAAAGACCATTTACTTGCTAACGAGGCTTTGTTGTGTTTTCACCCCTTCTTAGAGCCCCTGCATCTCCACTTTGCATAATGCTGGAAGAATCAGCCCCCACTCCCACATCTTTAGTAGCCCCCCAACAATTTTGCTCTAGTTGCGCCGATGTCCCAATACCACTGAAAACAAGCATTGGCATAGCCAATAGGTCTCGCCTTTGGGACCTTATAAGTGTTTAGCCATGCAACAGTTGCATAACTAAATACTTATAAGGTCCCAAAAGTGAGACCTATTGGCTATGCCAAGCGGCCGTGCGGCAGCGAAAGTGAAAGTGATCACGATGCGATCAAACATCAAAGCGGCCGTGAAAATGAAAGTAATCGCGGTAAAAGCAGCGCGCGCGCCCGCGCACATGCACTGTAGCTCTAGGCTGGCCTGGTAGCACTTTTTGGAGCCCTCTCAATAAGTCTCGCCAGACCAGCGCATGCGCTGATCAGGCGAGACCTAAAAATAAATCTGTGTCATCAGATAGTGACAAGTGATTTCATGAAAGCCAATACCAGCTTCCGAGCTCCCCTTACATTTAAAGATTGGCCTGTTGAACACATTTACATTTGTTTCAGGTAAGTGGCACCCTTCCAAGGAGGCTTGTTTAGCTGTCTGCCCACCTTCGGATTCACAGCACAGGAGACCCCTGCCTTACACTGCAGTTGAAGCATTTCAACTCTCGCAATTAACTGTCCTGGGGCAGTTATCTTTTTAAAGAAAGTAGGGGAACTGTTTTCCTTCAATTAAAAAAGTATGGGCACGTCGTGCCCCTCCGATCCCGCCCACTTCGACCACTGCATGCAAGCGACAAGGGCCATGGTGCACCTAGACAGTTTCAGTCAGATTCTGAGGACCAAGTGACACCAGAGAGCGTTTCTTTTCTTACTTGATGTTTCGAGGAGAGGTAATGTTTATTTTTCTACGGAAAGAGTTTCTTTTTTAGTTGATGACTGCGAAATGCCCTGCAGTTGAATTAATATTGATTCAGTTGATTTTTTTAGACGCATTCAAGGATGTATTAATTCCCACCAATACATCCATTCACCAATCTACACCCAAGCGTGCATACATACATGCATGCATGCATCCATCCGTCCATCAATGACTCAACATGTGATCAAATCAGTGCTTGCATTTGGATGAAATTCATGGACCGTGATCTGCTTCTACTCAAGATTAACACACGCATCTGGCAGATTTTCTCTACATTTTATATTTTCCAGGTAAAGGGTGATTAATGGAGTACGATTTTTCTGACTGTTTTTTAATCTGCTAAACCCAGTCTGCTCATTGACTAGTAATTTCGGCTTTTTGTTATGTATGCTTTGTTTACTCCTGGGTCCTTAAGCGCTGCATCACCCCTCTTAAAGCCTGAGGCCTTTTTGATATCTGGGATAGTTTGGGCTGAAGTCCTCATAACATTTTTGCACAACAGTTATCCAGGTCAAATTTGTGCCTCTTTTTCCCTCACATATTGGGGATGCTAAAGGTACCCTGAGTTTGTGGATTCTCCTGGAAGAAACCCAAAAAATAGCAAAAAAAATAGCTCAATTTGTTTTTTTCTTCTAGAAGAATGGGAAAAAATGCTGTGAAAGAGATTTATTTTTGTGTAAAACTAGTATCAACAAAAAGTTTTCTGTGCTAAGCTCACAATTTTGCAATCTTTCCGGAGCATGCCGATTTGTAAAATAATTTTTTTTGCTGCCATATTTGCAAGTTTGTAAGTGGTAGTTGATTTTTCCTATTTGTTTGTCGTGTCTACCTGCTTGCAGTGTATGGTGGGTACAGGTATGAAACCAACTGGTAAACACAGAAAGCTATACAATTCTGAAAAATAGAGAAACCTACTCTGAATTCAGCAAAGGGTTGTGTAGCTCTTTCATGGTTTTCTAGGAAAAAACAATCATTGAAATATAAAATGAATGAAAATAAGTGGGGGAAAAAAAGAAATAGGTGACAGCATTTTCATCTGCAATTTTTTGCCCCGATTGCCAATTTACAAAAATAATATACCATTCGTTCCATTACACCCTTCTGATCACAGGGCTACATAGTGTTGGTTGTCCAAAAACACACAATACCTTATCCATCAACTGACCGGCCACTTATAATGATTTTTCATTGTGTACCGGCTGATTATTAACTAATTTAGTACAATCAAATGAATAAAAATGGATATGAAGGAAATCTATGCTTTTGTTGAATGTGTCCAAGATAATGAGTTTAGGAATCGCGGTTATTTGTGCAACTCTGAATTGAGTTACACATAACATGTGATTTAGAGGGCATTTTACAAAATGTGTTCTCTCTTACACACTGACGGACATTTGTAAGTCAAAATGAAGAGAAATTCAAACTAAGGTTCTACTATTCAGTGTTCTCACAAGTCTTCCAATATAACCAGTACTCCACTTGCCTTGGCCTATTGTCCATGACAGGAGAGTCCTCAAAACACAACAAGGAAAACATCAAGATTTGTCCTTCCAAATTCACTCACTCTTGTGATGTGGGTAGCTGCAGTATTTGGGCCCATAATCGGCTGGCTCACAGGAAAACATACCAATCCCAGACATTTCTGAAAGCTTGAAACCCGGGGTAGTCCAGGGTGGTGCAATATGCATGGATCATTTCCTACACAGAATGATCTCCAAAAATCAGACTTTGGCTAAATTAACACATTTTCATCACATTTCTGTGAGTGAAAGTTCTGTAATATGCATAAGGCCACACAACTCCTATAACTCAATTTTACTACAATTCATCTGATAAAAACAGTACCCCACTTGTGTGCTGAGTCAGTGGTACTAGGTTTCCTTGGGTGCCTGCCAACCCTGGGTTCAAATACTCCAGTCATAACCTATACAGTCACTACTGAATGGATTATGGTGTGGTGTCAAATCTTTCCTCTCCCTTAGATGAAGCACATACACACCTGCCAATAGAATTGAAGTAGGAAAAAGTGTGAGAAGGGAGAATGGTGTAACATTCCTCATTGGCAGGCAACATGAGACTCACATCCTGTACACCAACGTTGCCACCAGTGACGTACTCCGGATATTTGCTCATTTCAATGTTGAGTGTTGCTTTATTTTCTTGATATGAGATAAAAATTGATCATGAAGGTAGGCCCTCACCCACATAGTGTGCCATACTTCATTGTTGGATACTCCCATCTTACACTGAAGTACTTAATTTTGATTTGTCTGTCAGTTACATAAAATATGTGTTCTACAAGCGTGGATAGTTTACAGTCGGACCTGTATATGTGGTTAGAGAGCTGTGGGTTGTTAGTGTGACCTATGTGAGTAGTGCTGAGTTTAGGGATCCATTTGTCACTCCTACCTTGACCAACCACTATCTACCTTTACAAGAGCCCTATGCAAACAAATCTATGCTAAGCTGTGACTATTTTTTCATGTCTTTGTTTCATTTTCCCTATTTCAGACTTCTTAGGTTTAGCAGGACTTGGCTTTCTTGCGGCACCTTTTGCAAACTCACTGCCTAAATCCAACTCTTTCCACTGCATGCAATTTTCTGGAAGTTTACCAGAGAGGTGTACCCCCCCCCAAAGACCTGCTCCATAGCACCCTAGAGAAAAGCTTTTGCTTTTATATAAAGATCATAGCTCCTTTATTGGCTTTTGACTGACGGATTGTAAGATCACAGCTTAGCCCAACTAGGAAATCTAAATGCGGTTGAATATTTACCCATGTTTTCCATGTATCTTGATTTATACGAAATAAGTGTAGCCAATCAGTCCAACCTTGGCTATGGTCTTTTCCAGAAGTGGCTTTTGTTCTATTAAAATGTTGACTAATCACACTGAGACATTGAATAGCATAATACCTAAACATTTGCTCTTTCTTTTTTAATACCCACAGCAATATTTATTATTGAACTTTTTAAGGCGACTTGGTTAACTGCAGACAATTCCCAATTTTATATTCCACAAGCATTTGACCCATAACATCATTATCTAATGTGTTATAAGCCCAATGTGGAAAACAGTCCCTAATTGATGTAGAAAATAGTCCCTCAATTTCTGCATATAAAAAATGATTAGCAGCAAAACCAGCATTCAAATTAGCGCTATTCTACATATAATTGAGAAGGGAGGAGGATTCCATTTTATAAATGCATGCTTGAGTTTTTATAACAATGGTATATAATTTAACTTATAAAGATCATCTATAGTCGTAGTTGTGTATATTCTTAAACATCTCTTTGGTCTCAAATTAACCAATGAGCAAAGTTGTAAGAGTGAAGTGGCTGTAGTTCAATAACATAACAAAATCTCTGTCTTTTACGTATTTATTTTATTCTCTCCCATAGCCTGAAATTGATGGAAAATCTAAAAATTGAAAGGGCCAGGCCCATAAGTGCTAGACCTGTTCTAGAGTCACACTCCGACGGTTCTTTTTTGCAGCATGAAAGTGTAAAGGGGAGAAAAATCTTTAGGAAAACAGTCAGTTAGACAACAATCCTCCTTGATACATAATAACCCATGGACAACTACTTAAGTTTAGTTAGTTTATTACAAAGCAAAAAATAACAGGACATAGAGACACCTCAACACAAGGGTATAGAAATACAAAGGAATTAGCATGAAGCCAAATCTGCGCATTCAATTTAGATGGTGCCACATGAGCAAAATAATTAATTCAAGAAGTAGGATACAGAAAATCAGGAAGCATGAGTCCAAATTTCCCCGCATCGAGGGTTGGTGAGTGAAAACCATTAATTCTATCCCTACTCTAACGCTAAGGTGACATCCCTACATAAGCCTTTTCAAGAGGAAATATAAAAGGTGTCATTGCGTGGAGTCTTCCTAAGGAGTCTCTCCACCATCAATGGGTCAAGTAGCATAAAGCCACCATCCCAAAGATAGAGCTCGCTTTGAGATTCTCTATGTCTGAAGGCAAAGAAGAAGTGGGGCTGTCTCCCTAGTTCCCAACAAACAGTTATCCACAGGCAGAGTTCCCATAGTGCACCTTGCTCATGCCATCCACTCATCCGGTCCTGAATGTACTTTCCCCGATGTCATCCATGTACCTTCCTCGCAACAATTTTTCCTATTTTCCCAGACCTTCTCCTGTGTGAATAGTAATGACCTTCCTTTATCGACTCAAGTCACACAGTTGTAACTTTTTCTCTCCTTGCCTAGCTGCAAAACAAAGACATTATTCTGCCTAAAAGAGTGCTTCTTCACCCGCAATACAAAAACATGAGAAAGAACAGATTCCATAGTACACATGAAATTCAATTATTAATTCTAAAGCAATAGTTGCCAGGGACTTGCATTTCAGTCCTACGATTTCAACTAACATAAGAATGCACCATGTAAGCTTTACGAATTCACATAAACATTAATTAAATTTCAACTATTGCATTTATTTACCAACATATAAAATGTCATAATTAATAAACACATTTAGTACATGAGTATTTGTCAGTTTCACAACACGAGTTCTCCATGTTAACGTTTCTGCCAGTTACATTCATTTTCCTACGTTAATTCTCCACAACACTTGTCAATAACTTAAAATATGTCACATAGTTATATAAATATATTTCACAATTTTAACATTCACATTTACACAGTTGCAAGATTATATGCGGATGTGCTCTACATGTGATTATGATGCACCCATACAAATTAAATAAGATTTCCGCTCCATCAAAACCCTGTGCTGAACCTCCAAATTGAGTTTAAAAAAAAGTATGATATCATCCACAATCAGCTTGCTTTATACATCTTATTGATAAGGCCATTCATTGACATATCATTCCTGTCTTGTTCCCCGTTTTACTTTGCTCATCCCAATATCAGTAGACTTCACAACCAGACGAGCCCTTGCCCCTTCATATAAAGTGGATAACGTTTTAATGAGCTTAGTTAGAAATCAAAATGTTTTTAAAAATCAAAAAAGATTCTCCCAATTTATAAGTTTGAAGGTCTTTTTCGTGTACAATAGAAGAATCTGGGCTGAGATCTGCTTATTATTTAAAAAATCTAATGCAGCAATTAAATAGTTTGTGTTGGGGGATAGTTGTCTGCCATCTATGAAACCATTTGATATTTGTTTATTAACCGTCCATCAACTTGATTCATTCTATTCACCAGCACTTTCTGCATATAGGCTTTACCAGACACATAATTCTGCTCATAATAATAAATCTGCACCTGCTCCTTTGCTTATTTACGACTCTGATGGCCAATGGCAGTCTTCTGTTGCAAATAAGCATCATGCACCTTTTCTAACTGAAACTCTAGGTTGTTCTAAGGGTGGTTGGTCATTATTTCAGGGGGTTTCACCTTCTCCAAAAACAAAGGATCTCTGGTGTGTAGTGGTGGATTTCTGCTTGAGGATCTTAGTGCGGCCATTGTCCCTGAACAGGAATCCATGAGGGTGAGCAACCATTTGAAAGTGGTGGCTCTCTCCTTTCCAACAGTGCCTCTCCTGTCACAGATGGTGCCCCTTTGGTGGTCGTGGGGTGGTAAGGGGACAATGGGGGGGTCGGGATATATGGCCCGAGGTGCGGAACGCGATGCATAGCAATCTGCTGTGGCTGCATCTCTGGTGCATCAAAGATCTGCATGATCAAGCACCAGGATGGGACAGGGGCTGACACAGAAGCTCTTCTGCATCAGTCACCAGTGAAACCCCAAGTGATGGAAGACTCTGGTGCAAGCATAAGAGGTTTCATATTTGGAAAGAAGAGGCCCCTGCATAGAGATAACTTGCCAAGAGCAGGGGAAACGTCCATACATTTGAAAACATACTTGAGCAAGGAATAGTTCATATAGATCTGCGGGCATACACATTTACTAACCAACATGCAAGATTACATTTAGATCAGAGATAGACTCCTAACCAGAAAGAGCTTTATCCTTTTCAGAATATATACTTTATTTTTTTGTATTTTTTTGTATACAATATTAAAAGAGAAAGATATTAGAGTTAAAAAGTCCTGAGAATATATTAAACATCTGTTTAGAGAGTGTCCTTACCATTCATTAATACATAAATCGATATGAATATAACATTTGATAAAGTTATTTAGTGTAACTGAAACATAGAGAGCATTATTTTCAGTCATCAATTACTTTGTTATGTACAACTGGAGACAAAAAACATGTTAAATCATTCTGTAGTTAAACACAGACATAAATCATATTGTAGATGACTTGACGGTGTAATAACTGACGGTGTAATAACTATGTGTGTTTCGGCAGAAGTGCCTTCATCAGGAAGCCGCCACATCCATATATAGAACAGCCTAGATATCGCCAAAACTTGGTGGCAGAGATCATAGGGATGGGCCCAAAGCTTCAGAAGGGCCTACTGTGATCAGAAACTCGGCTAAATTACGATGTTTGGCACTGCAAAGGTGACACCAATGAGAAGGGTGCCCTAAGATACTATAAGCAGCCACTGTGCACGTTGTGCTGGCAATGAGAGGCCGCTGCCACCCAGAAATAGGAGGATGTCACAGTGCTGGGAGGAGGCAGAGTGGAACTTAACAACCTGGTGGCACGCTCTAGGATTAGCGTATATGAAATTGGCCATTCCAGTGGAGGAAGAGTCACTCCATATGATGCGGACCCAATGTATAAAAACAGGCATCGGCTGGTACTTCTAAACCGATGTGACCACTAGCTGGAATATCACAAGCATAAGAGGTTTCCCCATAACCCCCAGGAGGACAAGACGTTCATGTCCTTCACACTGCTGCCCCAGTTCTCTGCATGAAAGTGGTTAAGCAGTGTTTGCGTTGTATGATGTGGCTACTGACAGGTTTGCAGTCATAGTTTAGGTGGTTGCTGCACAGAGATCATGGGCATTTTCGCAACAAGCATTGGCATAGCCAATAGGTCTCGCTTTTGGGACCTTATAAGTGTTTAGCCAGAGATGTTGACTTTGCCTATGTTTTTAAGCTGTGCTGTACAGAAGACTACAGCATGCTGAACAGTTATAATACAGAAGTGTCAGAAGTATTTTTGTTACCTTATATATGACCAAGAAAGTATTATGTACAACTGAACGACCATATTAAAAAAGTATTAAAATAAATAATTTTTTTTTGTCCTTTTAATGCTGGCAACTTCTATCTGCCTATCCCAATGTTTGATTGTTATGGTTTTTGGACCACCCTATATCAGGCACAGACCTTCTTTAATACAAGCTACTTCAGCTTGCAGGTAGGCCATCGCTCAAACGGGGCAATGGTTTTACTTCAACTTAGCACAGAGGCCAACAGCACCAACTGTCAGCCAAGCTATGAGGGACATCAAACATTGTGGCTTCACCATGCCAGATCTGCCAACTCACACGGTGCCACCTTATGCCACACAATATCAGCTACCTTAACATGGACACCTGGTGAGGAGCTGATATCACACGGTGGCAGGGCACACAAGCTGAAAACCATTGTAAACAGAACATCGCCACAAGCCTGATGAAGCTTCTTTTTTTTGGTGAAGGAGGGGGTTTGGGAGTAGGGAGGAGGCAAAAGTGCCTCTATGGTACTTATTGGCACAAGGCACTGCCTTCTCCTCAGTCATGCCCCCTCCTCACTGTGAACTTTTTGTTTTAGTTGGCAGGTCTGCGTAAACGTGGTATGGATCACTGTGCTATCGACATGGAAAAAAAACCCTGACATCAACGTGCCAGGCAACACTCTGACATCACTCTGTTGTGGATCTCTCTCGTCCATCACATTGGCATGAACAACTTTAACATCACCATGAGATAGAATGCTGGCATCACCAAAGTATTAAATACTCTACAATTACCAAGGCATCGATTCCTCTGACATCACCAGACATGGGGGCAAGATGGCTCAGTCACTTCTAACACTTGCTGTGATCTGCAGGTCACTGGTTTGAATCCTGACAAGGCCAACTCAACCCTTCAACCTATTTACAGTGCTTAGAAGTGGAAGAACCACTGAATAAAACAATGTGAAGCACTGAATAAAACAATGTTTTAGTTCAACAAATGATTATAGTATGCTCTCACGTCACAATTGCATGTAAGACTCCTACAATACCATGACATGGTGCACTCTGACGTCATATATACCTCCACGGGACAGATGAACCTGGACACTTCAGCCAGCACTCACAGGTACCCAGGGAAGGTACCAACAAAGGATATAACATGCCCCCCTCTTCACAATCAGTACGACAGAAGGGCACAGCTAGCTAGCCTACGGAACAAAAAGACAGTATAGGCCCTGAATTCGGTCAGTAGAAAAGAGGACTAAATTGTACACAGACTGTGAAGTTGATGGCATCAAGCTTCACTTACCCCTAATGACATCACAGGAAATTGTATCACAGAACAATAGGCCCCAACACTCTCTTTTAACAACCTTTATCAATGACTTGAGGCTGCAGCATGTTAAAATGCGATTGCAAACAACCACAGCAAAGTTTACTGAAATTAACCAATGTCACATGCTGTAACGGAGCAGGAAGGACAGCGCACCAGGAAAATATGGACTGGTGGACCTATGTGCCTTTCTCACCCCCTCTTGTCCCCTTACCGCAGGAAGACTGGTTGCCGTCTACAGAAACCACAACTCGAGGTCAAACGAAGGAGTGGAGCCCTTTAACTGGGAAGACTACAGACCCCCGGACACCCCCCCGTATAACGTCATGACGCAGGGAGCGTCAAAGGGAAGCGAGACCAGGAAGTGGACGGACGGCGATTCCCGGAGGAGCGGAGCAGACAAGTGGAGCAGAAGAGAAGAGTCGAGCAGCGAATTCGGAGAGAGGCCAAGGAAGATCGGCGAGGAGGAACGAGGACGAAGCGGAGAAACGACGACCGGACGGCCAGGAGGCCCGGGACCCCACGAAGCGCCCCGCCACGTTCCCAGGGGAGAAGCGTGGCTAGGACAGGTACGAGACCGCGTAGTGGGCTGGATGGGGAAACGTGAGCAGCAGCCTCCTTAAAGTAACGTGCCTGACCTACCTGTTTTGTTTTGGATTTTTCTCCTTTCCCTCATATTCTTTGTTCCCGCACCTTGTGGGCTTAGCCCTGTTAGCAGCACTCATCTCAAGTCACCGTAACAAGAGGAGGGGAGGGGGGAGCACTACTGCACGGTTAGGGGTTTCCTCACTCCCGGTCCCTGGACAGGTAGCCTTGTGCTTAAACGTCCCATTGACCATATTCCCTGTCTTTCCTTTACTTTTGGGGCCGATCCCATCCCCGGGGGGACCGGAACACCGGAGCGAGCGTGGCTACAGACCCTCCGAAGCCCAGGATCTTCAGGCAGAAGACTCTCCTCCAACCAGCAACACGGATAAGGCAGAATTTGCCCGGGAAAGACTGACTAGCAGACTAAAAAAACGATATATCTCAATAAAACCCCGTTTACCAAGAACCGGTGTTCAGTCTGTCCCTGCGCAACCGTCACACATGCTCACTTACATTTTTTTAAAAATGAGTAGCCAGATATCTTAAAACACAGAGGTTGCAAAGAGGTCTAAAAAGAGCGAAAAAACCACGTGCAAAAACTGTCCACAGACTCTGCTCCAATTTCTCGCATTTTTTATGTGACAGAAAATAAAAGGTGTGTAATAAAGACATCTTCTTTCTGCCTTCTGGGACTTTTCACCTTTGCAGTTATGGGCCTGCGGGTAATTTAAAGCAAAATTTCAGCAAAAAGCAGGATGAGGGTGTGCATTTTAGATTGTGTTCATAATAATTTTTCAATCACCACACACATGCAATGCTTTACACACTGGTTTTCCGTCTTTAATCCCTTCTAACTCTGAGTTCAAGAAGTTGAATTATGTTGGGGTTATAGTGAAGACGAAATGTCAATATTTGTGCTTGTTAATTGAGTTCCAATCCTCAAGCAGGTTCACAGGGGGCTGCTGCATGATTCACACAAAGCCACCATTGAGAATATGCTGTGCACAGAAATATTATTTTTATTTGGGGGGGCTCGTACTTGTAAAAAAATAAATATATATCAAATCAACAATGGTAATTTGCCGCATTTGTAGATGCATTCTTCTGAGAGGAAGCACGTGTCTGTTCAATGGTTCTTAAAGAGCCTATAAGATAGCCAGAACGAGAGCTCGGCAGTTTCAGGCATGTGCCGTGAAGCCCAAACAAGCAGCGTTAACTGCTTCGAGGACAATAAAATGAGAAGTGGAGTTTGGTGTTAGTACCACATGTTATGGTTAGAAAAAAAATGCCGTGAGATGATGGTAGCAAAACAAATGTACACAAAGGTAAATACGTTGTATCATTATCACTTTGAGGGAAAATCTGCATTGTGCCTTGGACACCTTCGGGTAAAGTACACGCATTATATAAAAATAAATAATGGCCTAAAGAGTCAGTTACATCCATGTTCCCCAATTGCCTCCTTTGGACATGGAGAGATACATCGGTAAATGACCTTGTTGCAAACATGATATGAGAGGTCGTAGCCTACTGTGTACGCAGGTGCTTTCCGCCACCAGCTGGCAGCAGAACACACAGGAGTGAGGGATTACAATGGGAAACGCGTGATGTGTTAAGCAACGACTTCCTTCTTTTACCAAGAGAACAAGCGCGGCTAATTAGAAACAGATGGCCCCTGCGCGCCGCTGCTCGCTCCAGCAAGCTGGATGCCGCCACAAGCACGAGTGTTAGGAAAGTGCAGACCAATTCCAAAAGGTCATCTCCTAGAGCAGCACATGCGCACTGCACTAGGCTCGACCTAAAAAGTGAGCAATGGAAGTGCTAAGTTGACGCCACAGTTGTTGCAGAGCTGGAGCAGAGCACAGTGTAAATTGTTGCTTGTTCATGAATTCGAAAGAAATGTGTTGCTTTTGGCTACAAATATAGCAGCATTTGCTGACATGCCTAACGTAAAAAGTAAATAACAGGATATAACACAATTGCATTTACAAACAAACATAACACAATTAAACATAACAGGGCACATCACAACAAAACTGTCAAAACAGAAAGCAACACCAAATCACCTAAAAACCCATTGCATTGCAAAAATGCAGCACAAACACTCATTGGCACATACAACAAAAGAACAAACACCAAATTGGCACATAACAAATATGCATAAAGGTCACACATTACCACCTCCAGAATCTTGCTTTTATAATATGGTGGTAAAAGGCGTTTGCACCAAGAACTCTCTCAACTTATCACCAAGGACACACAATAGCACCAGTCAAAAAATCCCTTGTGTAACAATCCCTTACTTTCTTTATTTCAATTTCATAATTACTAAAAATAGTCTGGGCTGCTCCTTCACAAACAGAAACCAACTGCATGTCCCAATCCGACAGCGTTATCGTTGACACTCTCCTGCTGTAAAGCTTGGCCTCCTTCTGAGCAGGTGGAGACCCTTAAAAGTGAGGGGGAGTTGGCCATAATTTTAAGAAAATATTGTTTTTGTACGATGAAAAAAAGGAGTTGGTCCTTCATGGATTTGAGTTGTTTACATCTATGTAGAAATAGCTTGCAAATACCCTATGCTTCTTATTCTAATTTACCTCCCTCTATAACATAATAGGACATTTGGAGATGAGTTAGATGATTTGTATCCCTTGTCTCAATTGGGACATAGAAAACAGTAATAATAGTTAAGCTTAACATTCACATGACTGGCACAGTGTCTGACACGGGACGGGATAATCAATAACATTATCTTGCCTCTTGGCTTCAGGTAGGTCATTGACTTACCAATTCACTCAAGAGGACATGTGCTAGATCTCAAGTATAGCTGTTAACTAGTTCCATCCACTTATGCAACACATTCTAGCTCCATTGACCAGGGATGACCTACATTGTTGGTTAAGATAACTAATATTGTGACAAACACAGTAGAAAGAAATCTACTAAAGTCTGCTGCCGCAATAATTATGTCAAATCTAGAAGTCAATTCAATGCTTTCCTTGCCAAGAGCTGAGCCCTTCTCATTTAGTGGCAGAAAACATTGTTTTGCTGTCACAAAAAACAATGTCTAAATTCTCTTGAGGAGAACTGGTGAAATATAGAGCTGAAAGAATAGAAATAAAATGGAGCAATAAATATATTGCCACCTACATAGCCATAAAGAAAGAGTCAACACGTTCATCCCAGTTCTCCTTTATTTCCAAGCAGTCAAAGCCACACTACACATGATACAATTCCTCACTTAGCCTTGACATATACATGCACATGCATACATGTCATGTCTAAACTACACAGAGCACCTTGCCCCAGTTGCATACAGCAGCTGATCTTATTTTAAAAAGTAGGCACTGGAGATTGAATTTCAAATCTATTTCAAACAGAGCAGCACAGTGGGCAAGGTTCCATTAGGTGTCCCAAGTCACAGTAAAGCAGAGATTTACAAGGCAGAAACTGGGGGACTCCATGAATAGAGCCCAGATCCCTTACAGAAGCCCTCCAGTTTGGAAATAGGACAAAACTAACCTACAGAATGTTTTTTTTTTCCATTCCAGTTGTCACAAATGACAATGAATTCTGCCCTAATAAAAATATCATCAGTTGACTCCACCTTAAGGAACTCTAGTCTGGAATTGGTACATCTTGGACACTAGGCCTAGCTATGAGTACACTCTCTCTCTGTTAATTTATGTCATGTTATGTTATATAATGTTAGTTATGTTATGCTGATTTGTAGAGCACACTCATGCATGAGAGCATCGTGGAGCTGAGCAGGTGTGAGTTTAGCCGAACCTATGGCCTAGTGGAACTGCTCAAAAAGCCAGGACTTGAGCTTCTTGCAGATTTCAAGTAGTGAGGAGGAGGCTCTTATGTGTAGTGGTAGGTCGTTTCATGATTTAGGATCCATTTATGAGAAGGCTTGACTACCGGATCCGGTTTTTTGTATGTGTGAGATGTGTGCAAGCAGGAGTCTAGAAGGGAGGTGACTGGAAAGTCTGTGAAAGCAGATGCAATTGTTGAGGTCTGCTGCGCCAGTGTTGTGTTGTGCCTTGAAAGTGTAGGTGAGGAGTTTGAATGCCACTTGTTTGTGCTTGGATAGCCATTAGAACGCCTTTAGGTGTGCTGTAATTTGAGTACAGAGTGGAAGGCTGAGACTGATTCTCGCCACTGAGTTCTGAATGATCTGCAGCCTTCTGGTGAGTTTTTTATTGATCCCGGCATAGAGGGTGTTCCCGTAGTCCAGCTTCCCTGTGACGAGGGCATGTGTAATAGTTTTCTTGGTGCTGATTGGGAGCCATCTGAATATCTTCTTCAGCATCTTCAGGGAATGGAAGCACACGGCGGTGATGGTGTTGACTAGGGTGGTCATGTTGAGTTTGCTGTCAATACTGATCCTGAAGTTCTAGGCATGGGTGTTGGGGATGGGTGTCTGTCCTAGCTCTGTTGACCACCAGGTGGAGTCATACGGTGAAGTGCTCTTTAAGAAGATCATGATTTTGGTCTTGTTGTTTTTCAGCTTTAGACAGTTCATCTTCATCCATTTGGCGACCTTAGCATCTGAGGAATTAAGAACCACAACAGTTCGCTGTTGGATGCATTGAGCATACAAATTGCCTACATGACAACAACAGATCTGTGGCCTTCCCTGTTTCTGTTCACACAACTCAACTCATCTATTGCATGGAGTTGAGCTGACTAAGCCTCATTCTGAGAAGAGTCAGGTGCCTTAGCACAAGTACTGTAAAGCCAGACACTCATCAAACCTTTACCCCTTTGGAGAAAGCTCAAAACCAGTACCCTAATTATCAAGTCAAGTCAAGTGAAAGTATGCTTTATTCGAATATCATTCATAAAAGCAAAAAATACATTCGCATAGACAATTACATACATAGTTAAAAAAGTATTAAACTGTGATCAAGGGATCAGATACAAAGCATACACATGAAAATTTTATCATAAGCATAACCCCGCGGCATGTTGAACTTTGGCGGTGAATAAAAAGTTTTTAAAACTCAACTAGATGATAAAATTATTTAAAAACCAATTAAATATAGCAGAAGAGATGACATAAAACATAGGAGAGAATAATCAAAAAGACTAGCAGTCTCTCCCAAATCGTGAGAATAGTCAAACGACTAGCAGTCTCTGTCTGATTGACCACGCCCAGCCTAGATATTTTGCAGTGGCTACAGATATCCATGGCAAAGTATTAGTTCGTATAATACGCAGGGCCACGGTACCACTGGTTGTACCTACATTTTTACACATCGGGGTCAACCAGTTACGCCTAGGGACTGCGTAAAGCTTGCAGACAAATAAAAAATGACCAATGGTTTCTTTACCTGAGCCACATACAGGACATCCATCGCCAGAACCCCCTTCCCACTTAGATGTCAAAAATTTGAGGGGAAGTGCACCTACTCTAAGTTGAAAAAGAAGCTTTCTTTCTAAGGGCCTTGTTATAATATCCCAGTATGGTTCCAGACAAGGATACATCTTTGCCTCTATAAAATCTGAAGTCATAGAACCAACACTCATACTGTTCCAATTCCGTCGAGCAACCAGCTCCCAATAGATGTTCTTTAGAATGCTTTTGGATGGAAAGCTGGCTCTCGCAGGATCATCCCAGAGTGAGCGCAAGCCAAGCTCATACAGGGATGTCCTAAGTGCCTTTAACCATTCTATTTTATGATGAACATCAGACCTTATGATGTCTAAGAAACCATCTGCATAATGGGAAAGAACAGGAGTCGTCCATAACCTGCGCTAATACAAAATCGGGCGCATTTGTACCATGTCTGAAATTGCTTTTCTGCCCAAATCATATTTGAGGGGCACCAATGGAGTACTTTTAGGGAGTCCTGTTATTGCCCTAAGAAATTTGTTTTCTGAGGATTGGAGTGCAGCAACCTTCTCAAAGCCCCAGAGCTCAGCACCATACAAAGCGGAGCCTAGAGCTTTTGCTTCATAAACCTGTAGAGCAGGTTTTACAGGTTTGGTCAATGATTTTCTGTGCTCTGAGGAAATGGCACCTGCCAGTTGCCTATGTCTGAGTGTAGCAATGTCAACGTGATGTCGCCAGTTCTTCTCGCTAGAAATGTGCATACCCAGGTATGTAAAAGTATTCACTACTTCTAGCGGGCGATCATTTAAAATAATTTTTGGTTTAAAGCTACGATAAGGATTAAATGTCATAAGCTTTGTTTTGGCAGTGTTAACTTCTAATCCATACTCCCCACAGAATTGGTCAAAAATAGATAAGGCGCGCTGCAGACCACTCGGGGTTTTAGATAGGATGAGCGTGTCATCAGCAAACATTAAAATAGAAGTTTTTATCCCAGCTAAAAAGGGAGCGTCCACTTGTGCAGAGGTCATACGGGCTACCACATCATTGATGTATAGGGTGAAAAGAACGGGAGCCATCGAACATCCCTGCCGGACTCCCCTTTCAACAGGGAAGTCCGTGGTTACCAAACCGAGTCCTCCCCACTGGATTCTGGCATAATTAGATTCATGTAGCCTCATTATTAAGGACAGTAGATCGCTTGGGAGACCCTGCTTATTTAGAACCGTCCAGAGATTAGAGCGAGGGACAAGGTCGAAAGCGGCCCGAAGATCTACAAAGGCTGCATACAAGCTGCCTTTACCCAGGACCACCGTCTTCCATTGTAACAAGGTAAAACGGAATACCTGGTCGACCGTGCTTGTGGACCGTCGAAAGCCAGCCTGGAATGGTGAGAGAGCATTTGTCTCATCCACACATTCCAGGAGCCTATTGACGATCACACGTCCCACAACCTTTTGGATGGTATCAATAAGGCTTATTGGCCTGTAATTGCCTGGTAGGGATCGGTCACCCTTCTTAAAAATAGGAATGATAACTGCACCCTGCCAGGATTTTGGTACCGCAGCACCCAAGACTATGGCATTAATAAGAAGGTGAATATACTGGCACCAGCGATCCTTATCATTTACAAATAAGTCAGCTGGCACACCATCAAGACCAGGAGCACGACCACAGGCAACCGTGTTCAGGGCCAGCACGATTTCAGCAGTGCCAAAAAGATTCACTTTAGGGAGGTCAACCCTGGGCTCCTGAGCCATGCTGTCATTTTTTGGAGCAGCATACTGGTTTTTGAAAAATTTTGTCCATGCTTCTTCAGGCACGTTGTTGTTTGGGGACCCCGGAGAACCAGCTTTACCCCATCTGACAATATGCCAAAATAACCGGGAGTCCCTACTGTCACTGGCTGCCTTTAACTCGATCCAGTGATTTTCGTCCCAAGCTTTTTTGGCCTTGGATATGCTAGTTTTATAGTTCTTTCTAGCGGCTTGAATTAGACTGGATTGACCCCCTTTAATAGCTTCACCTAGGGCTAATCTTGATTTCCTGCATTGTTCATTATACCATTTGGCAGGTTTAAGAGCTCTATTGCCTTTATTTTTAACAGGTTTCAGAAAATACTCCTTGATCTTATAGAAAAGAGCATTGTGTAATCCTTCAACTTCACCTAAGCCACTTCCAAGTGAATTTAGGTTCTTTATATCCGATATTGCAGTGTCCACCCATAAATTAATCGCGGCAATGACCTGGTGGTTAGTTGCTACCTTTTCCCATCTTAGCCTCCGCATGTCGTTTGTAGGAACGACCCGTGGGGGAGCAGTCGCGAAAGGACAAGGTGGTAAAATGGTATAAAGCCACCATTTATGAGTGGTACACAAAGGATTATGATCGCTCTCTATCCTCTTTACAACCTCCATATCACAGATCAAGGGCCATAGTTTTAGGCTACATATCACATAATCAATTCTAGTGGTATGTCGGCCATTGTCGAATGTATTTGACCCATTCCTGTCGCCACTAGTCCTACCATTTAGGGCTCTTAAGCCCTTTTCGTAACATAAGGAATTTAGGGCTATAACATCTGAAGTCCACCGCAAAACCGGTGGAAGCTCTAATTTGGGAACACCCCATTGTTGGTCCTCCTCGTCACCAAATAAGTCATCATTATTAAGTAGGGGTTCAAAAGTTCTGTTAAAATCACCCGCAATGACAATGTTATTGTTTAAAGAATAGGTGTCGAGTAGACTACTTAGAGCGACTAAAGTATCGGACTTTCTACCCTTGTTACTCCGGGCATATACATTATAGATTTCCAATCTTCCCACTTTATCTGATTCCAGTCTAATTAGTTGGATATCTTGGTTGTTAATATCAATAACTTTAATAACCAGCTTTAGGCACTGGCGAACCCATATTGTTAGTCCTCCCATAGGTCTGCCCCTAAGGCCCTTAGAAGCCGGCACAGAGTAATTAAGATAACCCTGAGCAAAACAAGGTTCACATGACCAAGTCTCCTGGAATATGCAAAGATCATAATTGTTGACAAAAGTAAGCCAGTCTGGTGAATCTAGTTTGGAAATCAGCCCAGCAATATTCCAGGACAATAAGCTCCCCTTAGATCCCTGGGCATTACTGGGGCAAATAGTGGTCAATGGAAGGTCATAAACTTGTTTTGGACAGATGTCTATAATTGCTTCCTTTTGGAGATTTCTTGTCTTATTTCTAGAGAGAAATGGATCAAGCATTGGTTGAACAGGGCTCGCTGTTGTGACCAGATTGTTATTGAGTCAATCTACATCTTCGAGGTTGGCTAACACCTCAAAGCGATTACTCGTCAAAATTGGGGCATTTATTTGGTTACATAATGAGGTCCCAAGATTAAAACTAGAAACTGGCCTAGGTCTAGGAAAGAAGTAAGTCAGTTCCCAGGTAGTGATAACGGACCTCCCATGATCTGTATGCCAGTTTAAGATGTAATTAACAGCCCTGGGGTCCCTGAAGTTAACCAGGATAATGTCGCCTTTTATATTTTTTGGTGTATTACCCAACCATGATAAGCGCCTAACATGTAGGATTTCCCCATTAATGTACGAGGGGAGGGGACGATTTTGTCCCAACCAGTGAATCACCTTGTTTTTTAATTGGGAATATCCCTCTTTAACCTCGCTCTTCAAAATGGGAACACCCGCAAGCACCACTACAAGCGGTACAGCCTCTGGTGGGAGATTAACAGTAGGAGAATCGTGCATCTTTGCCATAGGGGCTAAACGACGAGTCTCGCTGTCAGAATTTACTACCCCAGGTAATAGAATGTTTCCTCCTTGACATGGCATGACCTTTTTTGGCTGGATTGACTTGGCAATACTGGTTCTTCCTGCGTGGATGTTTGTAGCGTTATTTTTACTACTCTCACCCTGGCTAACTATCTGGTGTGAAAGTAGAATGGGGGGTGATACCGCAGGAACTGACACAGTAGAGGACGGCATTGTTAGTTTTGCAGTACTCTTACATGAGTCTCCTTTGTTAATAACTATAGATTCTACTTTCACCAGCCGTTTTTCAATATTTTTTAGACTATCCAAAATGGGTATCAAATGGGTTTTGAACAATTTGTCTATGTTGCCCATTAGTTCTGCTATTGTGATATCATTTACAGAACACGAAACCGAGGTACCAGGAAGGGGTGTATCAATGGCAACATGGATGGGACTATTGGCAATATGAGCCCGATTCGATTTGTGGCTGGGTTTATGTTTGCCGTTATTTTTGCAGGTTACTGGATCTAGCTTCCTCCTTTTCTTTGGCAATGGACCTATTCTTTTAGATGCCCCTGAGAAAATAGTGTTTTGAGATGATGGTTCCACTATTTGTAAGTCGTTAGATACAACTGGCGGAGAAGTTACCTCTGTAGGACATGGTGAGGTGGTAAAGGACAAATCTTCCAATAGATCATACATGGAAGGATTACCAGGAGGTATTGACTTGTCGGTGTTATCCGAACACGATAAAGTCTCGTGATCGGGGAGGGGGCTTTTATGAGATGAATTAACATTATCGAGCAAATTTGAAGTTGTAGACATATTTTTTATATGCTCTACAGAGCTGCGACGTTTCGCCCTTAGTTCGGCAAGGGTCGTTTCTCTGTCTGCCCCGGAATTAACTTTCCAGACATAGCCATCTAATGTGCCCTTGTTGCTGGCCATGATCATGTAGCTAATAGACCGCAACCCTAGTAAAGCACATCTAACAATACCTAGACGCAAAATGTAAATTACGATACAATACACAAGATGAACATTTAAAAACTACAACCACGATTATGATATACCGCAGAGTCACAACAATACCGCAAAGAATCAAGGGGGTGAGCCCGGCCCGGCCTCCTTTGGCTCCTGTGGCCACAGAGGGCCCGCCCTTTGCCCGGGCTTAGCCCGGCGCCGCCCGCGCGCGTCCGCGAGGCGGAGGGAGTTGCCTTCCTTTGTACGCCTCCAGGCGCGGGAACCGGGTGGTGGGCGGTGATGCTGAGCTTGCTGGGAGATGTAGTCCGGCCCTCTTCACGGCCGCGCAGCAGCAGCGGCACGGCGGCGGGGGCGGGGGCGGCCCAGACACAGCACTCAGCACTCCCCGGTGAAACGGCAGGGCAGCAAAGCGACGGCAAGCACAAGGGAGTCCTCCCCAACAGTAGTCCACGACAGGCAAGTTTTCCCGCTCCCCGAAGGGAGCTGCCTTCCTTTGTACGCCTCCAGGCACGGGAACCGGGTGGTGGGCGGTGATGCTGAGCTTGCTGGGAGATGTAGTCCGGCCCTCTTCACGGCCGCGCAGCAGCAGCGGCACGGCGGCGGGGGCGGCCCAGACACAGCACTCAGCACTCCCCGGTGAAACGGCAGGGCAGCAAAGCGACGGCAAGCACAAGGGAGTCCTCCCCAACAGTAGTCCACGACAGGCAAGTTTTCCCGCTCCCCGAAGGGAGCTGCCTTCCTTTGTACGCCTCCAGGCGCGGGAACCGGGTGGTGGGCGGTGATGCTGAGCTTGCTGGGAGATGTAGTCCGGCCCTCTTCACGGCCGCGCAGCAGCAGCGGCACGGCGGCGGGGGCGGCCCAGACACAGCACTCAGCACTCCCCGGTGAAACGGCAGGGCAGCAAAGTGACTGCAAGCACAAGGGAGTCCTCCCCAACAGTAGTCCACGACAGGCAAGTTTTCCCGCTCCCCGAAGGGAGCTGCCTTCCTTTGTACGCCTCCAGGCGCGGGAACCGGGTGGTGGGCGGTGATGCTGAGCTTGCTGGGAGATGTAGTCCGGCCCTCTTCACGGCCGCGCAGCAGCAGCGGCACGGCGGCGGGGGCGGCCCAGACACAGCACTCAGCACTCCCCGGTGAAACGGCAGGGCAGCAAAGCGACGGCAAGCACAAGGGAGTCCTCCCCAACAGTAGTCCACGACAGGCAAGTTTTCCCGCTCCCCGAAGGGAGCTGCCTTCCTTTGTACGCCTCCAGGCGCGGGAACCGGGTGGTGGGCGGTGATGCTGAGCTTGCTGGGAGATGTAGTCCGGCCCTCTTCACGGCCGCGCAGCAGCAGCGGCACGGCGGCGGGGGCGGCCCAGACACAGCACTCAGCACTCCCCGGTGAAACGGCAGGGCAGCAAAGTGACTGCAAGCACAAGGGAGTCCTCCCCAACAGTAGTCCACGACAGGCAAGTTTTCCCGCTCCCCGAAGGGAGCTGCCTTCCTTTGTACGCCTCCAGGCGCGGGAACCGGGTGGTGGGCGGTGATGCTGAGCTTGCTGGGAGATGTAGTCCGGCCCTCTTCACGGCCGCGCAGCAGCAGCGGCACGGCGGCGGGGGCGGCCCAGACACAGCACTCAGCACTCCCCGGTGAAACGGCAGGGCAGCAAAGCGACGGCAAGCACAAGGGAGTCCTCCCCAACAGTAGTCCACGACAGGCAAGTTTTCCCGCTCCCCGAAGGGAGCTGCCTTCCTTTGTATGCCTCCAGGCGCGGGAACCGGGTGGTGGGCGGTGATGCTGAGCTTGCTGGGAGATGTAGTCCGGCCCTCTTCACGGCCGCGCAGCAGCAGCGGCACGGCGGCGGGGGCGGGGGCGGCCCAGACACAGCACTCAGCACTCCCCGGTGAAACGGCAGGGCAGCAAAGCGACGGCAAGCACAAGGGAGTCCTCCCCAACAGTAGTCCACGACAGGCAAGTTTTCCCGCTCCCCGAAGGGAGCTGCCTTCCTTTGTACGCCTCCAGGCGCGGGAACCGGGTGGTGGGCAGTGATGCTGAGCTTGCTGGGAGATGTAGTCCGGCCCTCTTCACGGCCGCGCAGCAGCAGCGGCACGGCGGCGGGGGCGGGGGCGGCCCAGACACAGCACTCAGCACTCCCCAGTGAAGCGGCAGGGCAGCAAAGCGACGGCAAGCACAAGGGAGTCCTCCCCAACAGTAGTCCACGACAGGCAAGTTTTCCCCAATTATGTCAGGATCCGTATATAGAGCGCCTGCCGAGACTACGGTTCCCAGAATCCCGTGTGTAGAGGGGGAGGAGCCACGGGCATAAAACGCCCGGGACGCACGCAAGACGTTGTGCGTAATTAATGATTCCTGTATTGACGGGCGGCGACCCGTAAAACTCTTTCCAGCGGTATTGGAGCCGTGGGGGTGAGCTGCACCTTTTGGCCGAGAGTATCGGCATTTTCCGAATTCGTTAGACCCGGAGCCCCGTCTCCGTGTCTTGGTTCCCGGCAGAGCGTCTGGGAGTTTCTTCACCTGGTTTGCCGAGCGCTTCGGCATTTTCTATTTTCGTTTACTCGGAGCCCTGCCTAAGTGTCCTGGGTTTCCCGGCAGAGCGACTGGGAGCTTATTGGCCATCTCCAAGGCAGCGGCGCCTACTGCAACAATCGCAGGAGGGTTAAGAGAGAACCGCTACCCCGGCGGAGTTCCAAAAGACCGGCAAACAGCAAGTATCAGAAGTGTGGATGTGTCGTGGACATACCGGAACTAACAATTGTACAACATAAAGGAGTGCATGCCGGCTGGCCGTTGCCAGTTGTTTCTTGGTCATAGAAGCTTCCGTAATTGGTCTGGAGTAAGACCTATTTTCTAACTGTGTTTTGCAACAGAGTGAGATGTCATAGAAGTAGCTTAGAGGAGATTGCTGATTCTTAGAGATGTGGGGTAACATTACTTGACTTCATTTCCTGAGCTATCGCTGGAGAGAGCATCCAGCAGACTTAAGGCTATACACTTCAGAGACAAAAGTAATAACCCTATCAAAGTATAATCCACAGAGGTCTCGGTTCTTAAAGTACTGCATTCTGTGTGTTTGCACCGACCTAGTGTCCTGTTAGGTTTCCCTGAGTGCGTTCAGGACTTTCCATCTCATTAGCTGAGAGGGAGACAGCCAACCCTCTCTCTTAGTTAAGTGTGTACACGGCAAAACCCAGACCTAATGAGTTTTCTATTGCTTTGTTATCTGACGAGAGTTGTGTATGGGTACGACAAGAGTGATGGTATGAGTGTTTCTAAGGATATAAGGAGGCTCTTCATCATAAAGATACAAACTAGCGAGAAGTACTGAGAGTAGTCTTTTGTGGCTTGCATTGTGTTATGTTTTGGTTTGTATGTTAACTTTCTTTACAGGTTCTACTCCCCGCTGTTCCCATCCTTCCCTTCCCTCGCTCGATTGCTCCAGTCTTCCGTGCCTTTAGTGCAGGAAGTTGGTGACGTCGAGAGGTGGACCCCATATAGCGTCGCCCGAATCCTGAGGAGTGTTTGGACCTGGGACTGATTCTTGACAAATTAGGGCCTACTCACCTCCCTTAGGAAAAACACAGGGCACATACAGATTCCTCACAGCTGTACAGATATTGGCAAGACTCTGTGCAACGAGAATCAAGAAATGAAGTAATCTTTCAGCCTAATGTACTTTAAGTCCAAACAGGAACAGATAAAAAGCATAAATGCCCTCCGTCCCCACTTTGCACTGACATCATCAAGACGTCACTTCCGCTCAATCTAATATAGCCTTTAGGTAGGAGAAACAAACCACTCTCCATTTTGCTGTCAGGGTCAACCCACCCCAAATATGCAGTTGCAGGCCCCTGGTGGAACTTTAAATCTTCACTCTCAGTACACATGTCGGATCCTCTTGCAGCCACGATCCTATTGGGGAGGAGGACTGGTCTCTTCTACTGAAAGAACAAATCACATTGTCTCTTTGCTAACCCCTTCAGAGGTGTCACCCCTGGGCCTTGCTCAGGTTTTCCTCTGAAGCATCAGATTACAACACCATCTCTTCAGCAGTCAGGCCAGTCAAATACTACACTAGTAGTGTCATGAAGGGTTGATGTCTCCCATCACCAGCCCATTCAGCAGACTCTCACTGGCATCCTCCCCACTGTGAACCACCTCCAGGGCACTGACTTGTTTCTTTTCTGAGAGACCAATATCCAGTAACCCCTCCTCAGCTGTCAGGCTAAGGCCAACCACCACACAGCATTGTCAGAAAGGCTTATGTCTTCTATCTGGAGCCAACCAGTTCCCTCCTATGGACAGTCTCCCAAAGGAAACTACCTGAATCCGATGTCTCACCTGTCCTCTATCTGAGCAAGGTCTAGGTCCCCCATGCAAGGACTGGTAAGACCATCTGGATCAGTAGGGATTGCCTCGGATCACTGTGTCAGCTCCACCTGACACACCCCATCCTCTAGAAACTCTTTTGTTTCCAAACAGTCAAGCTGGGGACACACTAGGGACAATCCAGATCCCTCAGTGGGATTTGACAGGTTCACACTCATTCATCCATATTGTAACAACGCTTACATGGGGGAGAAAGAGGCTTATCAGTCATCAATCTCAACATTTGTGTTCATTTTTTAAGGTAAACATTGCGACAATATTATCATGGTTGGGCTGCCCATACAGGTCATAGGGAACTCCACTCCAGACAAGAGTTAGATTTCAGGATGGGATGGTTTGAGAGATTTGGCATCGATTAAGATCTGAAAGCTAGAAGATAAAGCTACGTGGTTCACTATTGTGGGAAAGTAACGCTTGTAAGTACTGTGCCTAGCCCTAGTGTTTTGAAATTGTTCATGCGTTTTCTTCTAAACTGCATATAATTCTACTAGTTTTTTTGCTAGTATATGTGGAAAATGCCTTTGGTCATTTTTCAAAATGAAATTATTCTTGGAGAAAACATCCTTTCCCAGTTCTCAACTTTAACAGAATAAGTGTCGGGCCCAAAGGTCTTATGAGATAAAAGTGTGCGGGTGGGCCTCACCGGGAACAACTGATTCTAATTAAACACCGTCCTTCCTTACCCAACCCTCTTAGAATGTTTGGGTCAGACACTCCCAGGTACAAAGCAATAGGGTCTTTCATTCACGCATTTTCCCGGCCACTCCTAAACATTTCTTTTAAGTTTTTACATACAATATTAAATCTTTCTTCAGTGCTGTTTGACTGTTTGTCTCTATGAGAGATTTTCGAGTAGGAGGGTGTTTACAATACTTTAGGAATATTTGGGTTATGTGTGTTTTGGCTACAGATCTTTGTTGTATTTAATTTATTTTATTTGAAGAGTTGAATATAGATACAATTACCGTGATAATTGAAAGTTTCTGTAAATAGCTATAACGTTCATTTCCAGTTCGCTCCAACTGGATATTTTTTGGGCTCTGCTATGTAGTACGGCTACTCTGCATCAGAAACAGTACTATTCCATTGTGGTAAATCCTTCTTCTGAAAATGAGTCACAGTTGTTTTAAAAAGCAGGGGTTTTATGCATTTAATTGAGATAAACTTACTCTATTTTCCAGAGGACAGAGTATGGAGCATTATGAAGCTCAACAGATATGATTCTTAAAAAATAGGTACATTCTCACCAGTAGATTGGGTCCGTCATTTGGGTGCAGATTTAAACATTTTTCTTGGTGATGGAAAAAGTCAACAAAGATGAAATGCTCCCATTCACCATTCCTAGTTTCTATCTTAAAGCAGTCCCAGGCAGTTCGCGGACTCAAGCCAAGGCCTTGCTTCTCCATTCTCATGGGTGGTAGGCGCTTTTCCAATGTTTTTCCCATACTTTAAGGTGTCATGTAAGTTCAAGGATGCACTTGTATTTCTGCCAACTCTAGACATCAAGGGCCTCATGTAGGTAGCGAAATACCGGTCGGTAACGGCCGATTTTCGGTAAATATGCCGTTACCGACCGGTATTCAGACAAGTGAGATGTAGGAGTCCAAAAACCACTTTTCGGTAAATATGAGGCGGTAAATACCGATTCATAGTTACCGAATTCCAAAATACCGATTCATGTTTACCGAATACATAATTAACGAATCGGTAAATATGAAGTGGTAAATATGAAGTGGTAAAAATTTAAAATGACATGTAGGAGCAGGCGGTAATTAAGAAATCCAGGAAAATCGGTAAATAAGAGTCGGTAATTAACACGGATTGAAAGCAGGTGGTAACCATCAACAATGCACATAAGCAATCCCAAAATGCAACAGCGTGGACAACATGGCCGCCATGTACGTCATTGCAAGGCGCCTACGTCTACAGGCAGCAGGACTGAGGGTGTGGCGACGGGAGGAACAAATCTACAGACAGCGCATCACACTATTACAGTTGACTGATGCAGAGATACATGAGAGGTACAGGCTACACCCCGAAACCATCATGGACCTGATAAGGGACCTGCACCCACTCCTGGACCAGCCAACAAGAAGGGCGCACGCCATACCACCACATGTGCAGGTGCTCTGCAGCCTACATCTACTGGCATCCGGCAGTTATCAGGTGGTGATAGCTGCGGTGGGTGGGGTATCCCAGAGTTGCCTGTCCCGTTTCTTCAGGAAGTTCCTGGATGCCATGATGCAGAGAATGCACCACTACATAAGCTTCCCAAACACACAGGCTGCACTGCAGAAAACAAAAACAGACTTTTATCACATGGCACAGTTCCCCCATGTCATCGGCTGTATTGATGGTACACACATCCCAATCTGTCCACCAGCTGATACAGAGCACATCTACAGGAACAGGAAGTCCACCCACTCCATCAATGTGCAGGTGATCTGTGATGCAGGGAACATCATCACAGATATTGTTGCAAAGTTTCCTGGGAGCACCCACGACTCTTACATCTTCCAGAATAGTGGGATCTACACACGACTGAGTGCCGGCGAATTCGGAGAGGGATACCTGCTGGGTAAGTAACAGTGACGCCCCTTGAAACCTGCAAATCATAGTGTATAGAGGCATGTAACTGATGGTTCCCTCTTACTCATCCAGGCGACAGTGCATATGCATGCCGTTCATTCATCCTCACTCCCTACCTACACCCAGCAACCCAGAGTGAGAGACGATACAACGTGGCCCACAAAACAACACGCAATGTGGTGGAGCGCACGTTTGGACTACTGAAGAGCAGGTTCCGCTGCCTCCACAAGAGCGGAGGCGCACGCCAGTACAAACCCATCACCTGCTGCAAGATTATTGCCACTTGTGCAATGCTGCACAACCTTGCCACGAAAAAAGGTACAGATGTGGAACTAACATATTTTGAGGACAACGAGGATGAGTCAGGCCAGCCAGAGGGCAGCGCAGCTAGAGTGCCAACTGCAATCGATGGGAGAGAGAGACGGGCAGAGATCACATGCAACTATTTCTGAGTAAGTGAGGGGACACAGCGAGTTGTGAGAAGTCATGACGTAGTTTAATGTGGCACCACGCCATGAACACATGAACAGGCCAATCTGGCAATATACCATCTATACAAGGAGTATGTCCAGGGTTACGTCACCCAATGGGAAGTGGCTAAGCAGGGCCACATCAATGTTTGCGCATACGCGCTGCAGTGGTGGATTGCACGGCCTGTGCATCCTCACTAGAGCCAACCCCAAGCCGCCTGCTGCTCCTGCGTGCTTCTGGGACGGGGGGTGTGATGCTGCTGCTGGTGTCGATGCGCTCCGCAGCATCCCCTGCAGCAGTTGTCGACGCCTGACTAGTCAATAGCACCCCTAGTGCACTTGTCACCTGCACCATCCCCCGAGACAGGTCGCTGCAGCACTGTGTTAGGCCCTCCTGCATCGTCACAGAGCGCCGGCAAAGTAGGGAAGTCGCAGTTGCCAGACGGTTGAGTGCCCTGCTGGTAGTGTTCCTTCTCTGGCGTTCCCGGCGCCGTGCTTCGATGTCAGCATCTAATTTGCTGCACAACTGCTGGATTGACTGGGACATGTCCCGAATGCCCGCAGCCATGCCGCCAATGTTTGTGTCCATGTTGACTAAGCTTGTCTTCATCACCCGCATGTGCCTCTGGACTGACATAACTGCCTTTGATTGCAGGCGCTGTTGCTTCAACATTTGGCCCTCGAGCCCCAAGAAGACACCATGGCCGTCAGTGGGTGCTGGTGGACTCTGGACACGCGACCTGCGGCGCCCTCTTGCTCCCGTCTGTGCTGCCTGTGAGGTGTGGGGCACAGTGGGATGGCTCCCTTCCTGGTGCCCGGTGCGGTCTTCTGGGCCCATGCTGTCGTCTGACGAGGTGTCGAAGGCTCGTAGCCTGGCTGCTGGACGCCTCCTCATTCTCACACCTGCAAGCGGAGATGTGGCCGGTGATTCGAACATGAGTGGCGATGCTGGCTGTGGTTGTGGTGATGCTAGCTCTCGGTGAGGTGATGCTGGCTCTGTGTGCGGCGAGGCTGGCTGTGTTGGTGGTGCGGCTGCCAGTGGGCCTGCTCCCTGGTCTGAACTCGTGCTGGCTAGAGGTGATTTTTGTGGCAGGTGTGCCGTCTCCCCTGCAGCATGCCCTGTACTGCATGATGTCACATCTGTGGACAGAAAAACAACATTGGCTCAGTGTCCCCGAAGGGCTGCATTGCAAGCGTCACAATAAATCATTTCACATTCCAATCTGTCCTCTGTCTCCTTGTGCCTCGAGTGCGTGACATGCCCTGTTGCCCTGTGACATTTACGTCATGGTTAGTGTTGCCCTGACTGCATCTCCCGGAATGCATTGCCTGTCTGCACTGACACGTGTGGACTGCAGTGTGATTCTCGTTTCACAATGGGGGATGTGGGATAGGGGTAGGGGGGGCTACATTGCTGTGCTTTCGTCTTACCTTGGTGTGTTGCGGCTCTGGCAGAGCTGTCGGCGTCCCCAAGACCCACGACGCTCTCTTGCTCGATTGTGGCCGCCACCAGCTCCTCCAGTTCGGTGAGGGCAGGTGCCCTGTTGGTTCCACCTCCGGTCTGGCTGGCCTCCTTCTGGATGTCGCCCATCTTCCTCTTGGTCACAATCCTCAGGTCATACCAGCGCTTTTTGAGGACCTCAATGTCCCTGTGGGTCACTCCCACAGCATTGACCTGCGCCTGGATGGCCAGCCATATGTTGCGCTTTTCGGCCTCAGGCACTTGCAGGGATTGCCTCCCAAACAGCTTCTGGTGCTGCTTCACCACCTCCTCCACCAGCACCTGGAGTTCCTTGGGGCTGAATTTGAGCTTCCTCCTCCTTTCCCCTCCGTCTTTCTGTGTTCTCTGGCTGGACATGCTGTTCGTTTCCCGCTCGCACATGCAACTGCTCCCTGCCTCTCCTCTGCACTCCAAGCCTCTCCAGGGTCGGCTAATTATGTACACCTGCCTGGGTGTGGCCACGTCGGCTAATTGTGTACACCTGCCTGGGTGTGGGCAGTTCCTGGTTGGGTGGGCTGTCGTTGCACAGGATTAGCTGTTTCGTCAAGTCATGTGATGTTATTTACCGAATCCGTACATACCGATTAGGTATTTTCAGATTTGGTGGATACCACCTCGGTCTTTTCCGAATCGGTAGATACCACCTCGGTATTTTCCGATTCGGTAATTATCACCTCGGTATTTTCCGATTCGGTGAATTCCGATTCGTATTTACCGAATGTTACCGAATCGGTAACTGTTACCGAATTTTTACCTACATATAACTTACCGATTCTAATTTACCGATTCGGTACGGCTCGGTATTTAAGAACCGGTAAAATTTATTTACCTACATGAGGCCCCAAATGTGGTATTTAACTAAGATAAAATGATATTTGTCGTTTAAATAGCTCTGCCAAAATAGTGTTCTATGCCTGAGACCCGAGGCATGAAAAAGATCTTCCTCACAGCTGAGGAAAGAATTTAGGTTTCCCAGAGCCCTGTGCTCCTTATACATCAGTTATGGAAATGACATAGGCATGAATAATCCTGAAATCCTGGGTCGGCCATTTTGATCCGCTAGCTCCTTGGCATCAGAAGGCCCACCCTATTGGAAGCTTAGATGCTGTTATCACTACCTACGGCCACCATCCAAATCGTGATGGTTCTGCACAGACAAAAAAACACAGCAATGTCCCAATATGTGGTAAAAAGTTCTAGCATTTCACGAACATTCTTTTTCTGCTTTTCAGAAAGAAACTCCTGATCTAGGGGTTTGAGTTTGAGAAACACACTTTAAGTCCTGTTGGCCCACTGGACATGGAGGGTCAAGCGGCATAAGCATTTTTGTCGAAAGTGATGTTGCTGTGTCAGCAGAAGCACTTACAGAGAAATTCCCCACCCAATCAGCAGTTGTGTATGAATATGGGAGTGGGGCAGGGGGAAGGGGCTGTGGCTGGGTCAGTAGAGGAGGTGCCTCCTAGACTTTTGGCTTCACTGTACCATTAAGAAGGACAGCATGCTGTTAATTGAAAATTCACCGTCTTTTTTCAGAAACATTTCATGTTTAACAGGTATTTTTTCAGGTCCAGTTCTTGCTGCTAGAAGAACAGAATAGCACGGTGAAATAGAAAACATGACAGTCAACACGTGTTTAGTTTAATTCGTAACTTCTTCAAGGCTGCAATAATAGTAATCGCAAGAATATTTGATTTAAGGGACATTTAGTAAATACATATGAATCAACCCAGTACCGTTTTATGCAAAGAAAGTAATAGGGAAGGTCCAAGTAAAGAAGATCTCAGAGTGATGTGAGAGAATACAAAAAAGCCATAGCATCAGTGAGTCATGTGCATATCAATGGATATCATTCTCAATAGGGATACAAGGACAGGTAGGAAAATAAGACTTAAGTGTAGTAAAGTTGAGAAGTCTAGACTACATGGGCAGGAGATCATCCTTTTTTTTAAAACTGTTTTTATTAGTTTTTAGAACCATGAGACATTCAGATACATGAATTGCACAGGTAGATGAATGCTTATACATTGTCAACAGCAGAGTGAAAAAATATATTTAACTATTATCATAGTAGCAATTTGCAGGAGGTCTGGAATACACTAGTTTAACACATTGGTTGTTTGTAGTAATAGGAATGATATATTCAGTACCATACACGCATTGTACCCTTATCCCTGGATCTTTATTCGTGCGCGGGCCGGAACCAAATAACATACATTAACGTATCTGCGTAGTAGTCGTGGTGTCAATGGGGTGTGCAAGGAGAAATGATTTGAGGGGGTCCCATATGTCTCTGGACCTCGAGGCCAATGGTAGCAATTCCGCATATGTGAGTATTTGATCCTGCCAGAACAGCATGTCTTTAATCCACTCGTTGAATTTAGGGTCTCTACCCCGTCCCCATCTGCATACAATTCTTCGCTTGGCTAGTAGCAGCCCTAAGGAAGTGAATCGCCAATATCCCACCTCAATAGCCTCTGTGTAGTTCAGGAGAGCAGTTACTGGTGAAAATGGAATCAGGGGTGACGTCATCTGTTGCAGTGCTTCGAATACTTGTTTCCAATAGTCTAGGATGTTGGGGCAATCCCAAGCAAGGTGTAAAAAGTCTGCCTTTTCCACCCCACATCTGTCACAGCGGTCGTTATCCCACAACTTGTACCTACACATTATAACAGGTGTATGATATATACGTGTAAGAATTTGTAATGTATAATGCGTAGGCGGCTACCAGCTGAGACCTGCTCTGTTTGTTTGCAGCAGTAGAGCCACTGTTTCTCGGTTATTGCGTGCCCCAGTTCTATTTCCCACTTCTCCCGTGCCTCACATTGTGCCGGGGTTTGGCTGGTGTATATATTATGGTAAAGCGTGGACACCACATGCGAAGCCGTTTCATTCAGTAACAGCGTATGTCAGGGGGTGAGCATTTGTGGTTCTTATGGGTATGACAGCGTGTATTCTATAATGCCCTGTCACAATCTAACATATAAAAAAATGTCCATGGGAAAGGGTGTGGAAGTAGCGAACATCTGCTGCATTGTGTGGAACTTCCCCTTCAAGTATAAGTCTCCCCAGGTGTGTATGCCAAATTTAGTTTTGGTTTGTCTGGACACCCCTTCTTGTAGTACTGGCATCTTGGGGTGATATACTAAGGGAAGTATAAATGAATATAGCATGGGAACGTGCATGCGTCTGACTATACGCTGCCAGGTTTTCACTGTGCATGTGACTGCCGTAGGGTCGGGCTCACAGGGTTGGGGCATGCTTAACACGACCCCCTCCATAGGTATGGGATTAGCCAGCCACTGTTCCACCGCCACTTGTGGCATGTACTTAGGTGGCTGGAACCAGTATTGGGCATAGTGGGCTTGCGCACATACGTAATACAAATCCAGATCTGGAACATCAAATTCCCCCTGAGAATAGGGCCTAATGAGCACATCCCACTTCAATCTGGGGTGTTTGCCACCCCACAGCAATCTAATCATCTCAGTGCATAAAGTCTTTAAAAAATATCTACCGGGGTCGAATGGAACTATCATAAATAAATACAATAATTTGGGGAGAATAACCATCTTTATTAGAGAGGCACGTCCCGCCATAGACAGGGGAAGGGCAATCCATCTCGTGACACAACTAACAATGTGTTCTAGGGTTCTGCCATAATTTAAGCGCATTAGTTCCTCCTGATCCGAAGTGATGTGGATCCCAAGGTATTTCACCTCCGTGGCACACCATTCTATTGGGAAGTCAGGGTCAAATGGTGTTGTGGAGGTGGTGAGTGGGAAGATTTGACATTTCCTCCAATTAATATGTATCCCAGACAGTTCTCCAAAACAATCAATTTCTCGCAGAATAGGGTTTAAATTCTGCTGAGGGTTTCTAATGAAAAGGTGAATATCATCTGCGTAAAGGGAGATTGGTATGGGGTGCAGTTGGCAACGCAGATCTTTATCGTGATGATGTTGCCTAACTTTGGGCGCGAGTAGCTCATTTGCTACAGCAAAAAGGAGCGGGAGAGCGGGCAACCCTGCCTCGTGTAATGGAGAAAGGTGAAGAGACCAGACCATTAATCAGGACTTTAGCTGCAGGAGAATTGTACAGCAATCGTATCCATGCCAGGGACCCTTTGGGGATGCACATGCATTGCAATATGTTGAATAAATAATTCCATTCGACTGAATCAAAGGCCTTCGTGGCATCTAACAAGACAGCCGCGAGTGCCAGGTTAGAGTCTACATTGTGCAGGATGGAAAATAATGTACATAGATTATCGGTTGTCGCTCTCCCCGGGATGAAGCCTGCCTGATCCGGCTGCACTAGTTTCTCCATCAGGAGGCTCAAGCTATTAGCAAGTATTTGGGCAAGTATTTTAGCGTCATTGTTAATTAGGGATAGCGGCCTGTAGGAATCACAAGAATTTGCAAGATTGTTCGGCTTTAGGAGCGAGGTAATGAGGGCTTCCATCATAGAGCGTGGGAGAATGCCTGTTTCATGGGCTTCTTCATAGACCTCTATAAGTATAGGTATCATTTGATCTATGTAAGTCTTGTAAAAGTCTATGAAAAGGCCATCTGACCCTGGGGCCTTACTGGACTGCATTTGCATAATGGCAGTGCGTATCTCATCCGCCTCAAATGGTGCAGCAAGGAATTCTCTCTGTGTGTCTCCTAGCCAGGCAATAGCTACATCCTGCAAGTAATAAGAAAGGTCTAATGTGTGGTGTCTACGGGTACCTTGCAGATTTGTATAAAAGGCAGTGAAGATATCTAATATGCCCCTACTGTCTCTATGTCTCACCCCATCATCATCCGTTAATTTCGCAACGTAATTGCAGAAGCGAGGCTTACGTATCCCTTCCGCTAAGGCTTCGCCTGGTCGTTCCCCTTCGCTGTATTTACGCTGTGAAATATTTTCCCCTCAAGCGGATCTCCCTGTCTGCAGTATCTTTATAGTCCGACAGTGTATCCATGAATGTTGCCTGGAGCTTGCCGTTTACATCATTCTCCATTTCTTTTTCCATGCGTTTAAGCTTTCCCTCCAAACGATGCAAGTAGCGCCGAATGTCTTGCAAGACTCCTGAACTCTTGGCTATGCAAAAGCCGCATATCGTGACCTTAAAGACCTCCCATATGACCCCTATATGTGTGACTTATCCTATATTTCTTTGGAAAAAGTCAGTGATTTCTTGTCCCAGTTTGGTCTGAAAGGTCGTGTCTAGCAATGTTTCTGGAATGAGTCTCCAGCTTCTGGGTGCTTGGCATAGCATTGACGGGGATATTTTCAAGCAGACCGGGTCGTGGTCAGAATACGTCCTGGCCAGATGTTCAACGGCAACTATCCATGGGCCAATACCTAGAGTGACCACCCAAAAATCTAATCTAGCCCAGGAAGAGTGCATTGTTGTGTAATGTATTCCTTCCTTTTTCTCTGGGTGAACATGCCTCCATCCATCATGAGGCCATTCTCAGTAATCATATCAGACAATATACCATGGGTCTTAGTGTAGTGGTGCGGGAGAGGATTAGATCGGTCATTAACGAGGCTTAATACTGTGTTAAAATCTCCTCCCCTATATTACATGTGTGGAGCTTATTTCAACTATTCTACCCGATAGTGTGGTAAAGAACTCTGGATCATCTGCATTTGGGCCGTAGCAGCACACCAGCGTAACAGAGTGTGACTCCAACCTACCCCACATCATGCAGTATCTCCCGGTCGTATCTGAGGTCATGCCCTCCATGACGAATGGGGAGTTTTTCTTTATCAGGATCACAGTACCCGTAGAGTATGAGAATTAGGAAGAAAACACCCTAGGCATGGCCCATTTGCTAGCAAAAATGGGGGGGGGGGGTGTCAGGTTGAAGTGTGTCTCCTGGAGCATAGCAATGTGTATACCGTGTCTAGCTAGGTATGCCAGTATCTGCCTGCATTTACGTGGGTCTCCCAGACCCCTGACATTCCACGTCAGTAAGCGTATTTTTAAAGTTTCACCATCTTGAGGCATAGGAAAAGTATCATATGAATGCTACTAGAATATGTAGATTTTCCGCTGCCTAAAGTGCATGTATCCACAAATCTATCCATCTCAACGTATGTCTTGCGAAACTATTAGATAACATTCCCCGTCCCTCCCCACCCACAACTGCAACCCAATCATGCTGGTATCTATTCGCCCACCCACCTCCCATAAAACATAACGAATCGCACAACTATTAAAGTCCCAAGTTATGTGGGGAACGCCATTGGGGGGTACAATAGGGGGCACACAAGGTTCTCTCCTCCCACCAGATGATGGAATAGACCAGACCAAGTCCGGAGTAGAGGGAAGAGGGTAGCCCAACATAGTTCATGTGTAATCCCACTCACTACAGTGTTTCTTCCTTTACTTCCGCCTCCCTGCCACCCGATCCACTTATCTGAATGTAGGATCACACCAATGCTGTCCAAGTCCAATGCATGTTGGGTGTCAGGCAGGTAGTTCTGAAACATATTGGCAATCCCTTTGTCCATAAGAGTGGTTAACGAGTATAGACATCTGCACAATTGCATGACACATCCAAAGGGTTAGAGTCTCCCATCTCATTCCATTGCCGGAGATGTCGATCTGGACTGATTGTCATGTGAGGTATGAGGAGAAGTCTGTCTTTTAATTCGTTAGAGGAAGTCCTCCACCTGTTGTGCTGTAGTAAAGAAATATTGTTTGCCTTGATGTGTGACGCGCAAGCGTGCTGGATATAGTAGTGCATAGTTAATTTGTGCTTTGCGCAATTTTAGCTTAACTGGGATAAATTTCCATCTGATGATGGCAGACGCAGCTTGAAGAAGCTCCTGCGCCCGCCACCTAAATCTGTCATTAATCCTACCCCACTCGACCCGTTTACAGGTCATCCTCGGTGTGCAGGATGGAGGAGACGGCAGCCGAAGCATCGGAGCCAAAAAAGAACCTTTAGTGACTTTAATTGAGGGCGAGAACACTGATTGGGAGAAGGGCGCCGTGATCCCACAAGGCTGTGTTCGTGTCCGGGGCCTGGGCTGTCCTGTTCCGGGTTGAGGCAGAGGGAGTGCTGGGAGCTTGGTGGGGGTGGCCGGCTGCTGTGTCCTCGACCTCTCAGGTCTCCCTGTCTGGCGGTTCGGTTGCTGGCTGGGGCTTGGGCTGGGGAGGGGCTCCATGAGCCCGGCTGAGTTCTCTGCTGTGACTGTGGGGCTTATTCCGGCACAGGCGCTGGTTGGCGTGGGGGGCTGTCTTCACTGGGGCCTCGAGGCTGGGGGCAGCGGGGATGTAGGCCGCATCAGTGGGGGCCCTCTGGTGCTGCAGTGCGAGGCCTCTCCCGGGTGGGGTGCCTAGGTACAAGGGGCTGAGGCACGGTCACTCGCTCATGGCTGGGCTGCATTGGAAACCTTGCTGTTGCGGGTGTGGGGGGTGGTGCCCACCCATAAATTTGGATCGAGCGGCCGCTCAGGTCTTTAAGCCTGCTGTCGATCAGGTTCCCTGCTGGACACATTTGGAGCCCGGCTGTTTGGTCACGCGATGGGGGCTCATCTGCGCATTGGAATATAACGGTAGTTTGGGGGCCTAGACCTGGGCATCGGGGGACAATAAAACAACACGCCTGCCGCCATTTTGAATTTACCCATAGGCCTACAGATAGAGGGGGCTGGTGTGACCGGCCCTTGCGTGCTTGGCTGTCTGCGGCTGGATGCGGAAGCGGCTGGATTAGATCCAGTGAGGCTTGCGACTTGGTCGTGGACAGAGTCCAAGAGGACTGGCCGCGCGGCGCCCCCTGAAGAGGTTCCCAGGGTGACAGTTTGGTGCCCGTAAAATCCTGCATACCCCGCCGGATCAAGTTCTGTTTCCCCAGAGGTGATAGGAACTGCTCTCTGTGGATTGCGAAATGGGGAAGGATAAGTCGGGTGCCACAGGCCCGAAACAGAGCACCCTGGACCAGTTTGTGATGTCTGCCAGTGGGAGGCCTATGTCGGGCTCCCTTCCGGATAATGCAGCTTTACTGATTCAAGGGACACGCTGGAGGGCAACATTGGCGCGGTGGGCACCAAGGTCTCATTTCTGCGGCAGGATCAACGCAAAGCTGTCGGGCGAATGGCCGAGACGCGGGTGTCGTCAGTGGAGGATACCGTGCAGACCCTCCAACGCCAGTTCAATAAATTGCCTATGATTTCCCAAGAGTTGGCGACCCGGGCCGAAGACGCAGAAGGTCGCGCCAGGTGCAATAACCTCCGCTTCGTTGGCCTTCCGGAGGGTTGCGAGGGCGGTTCCATGAATCATTTCCTCACCTCATGGCTCAAGGACCTGCTGCCGGCTGACAAGATTTCGGCGTGCTTTGTGGTCGAGAGGGCCCATCGGGCGCTTAAAAAGAAGCCACCCCCCGGGGGAGTCCACGGCCGGTCATTGCCAAGTTGTTAAATTATGCAGACAGGGATACGGTGTTGCAGCACGCCCACCTGAACAAGGATAAGCTCGTCTTTGAATCAAGGCCCATTATGATTTTCCCGGACTACACCCGTCTGGTGCAGCAGCAAAGACAGTCTTTTACCGCAGCAAAACGGAGGCTACGTGAACTTGCATGTTACTTTACCCGGCTAGGCTCTGAGTGATTTATAACTCTAAAACACTCTTTTTCGACTCACCTGAAGCGGCTTTTGCGTGGACTGATGAACACCTGAAGCCACACTCCCCACCTCCTCTGGAGTCGGACTCCTCGGTGGGCTCGCAACGGAATCAATCGCGCAGGACGAAGTCCAAAAGACGGCATCGATCTGGCTCGGAATGCCATTCCCCTAGTCTTGTGCAAACCTCCGGAGAGACCCTTGGCCGGTGATACTTCTGCTAACACATGACTGCATCTCCAAGGGTTGGACTCATTCTGATCAGTATATAATATGTGGGGTTTGATGTTAAGCGTGGTGGATGATATGCACTGCCACTAGTTCCCCCACGGTTCAAGTACTACGGGGGGTTGGGATCCATTGGAGGGGGTCTTCGGGGTCTGTGGTTTGGTCCCTGAAGTTCCCCTCACCATGACAGATGTTCCTTGTTCCTGGCCATATTGGGTGGGGGAGGGGGGACGTTAGGAGGGGGGTTCAGAATTGTATAGGTATGTTTCTTGTTGTTTACACACGTGGATGCACATCCCACTCTTTATTTGGTAGATTATTGCTATTAGATCCAGATTAGACATATGGCTTCTTCGACTATGGCTTCCCACATTGGTAGTGACATGGAATATCCGGGGGCTGCTCAATAAGGAGAAATGGGGGGCAATCCTCAGGCTGGCCAAACGATATGGGGCTGACATTCTCTTCCTGCAGGAGCCTCACCTCCTGGGTAACAAGGCCCCCTGTCTTGGTAGGTTGGGATTCCAACAAGTGTTTCATGCTGGTTTCACCAGGGGTTCCCATGGGACTGCCATCCTTATTCACTCCCAAGTCCCCTTCATCCATAATAAGGTTTGGACAGACCCCGGGGGTAGATACGTTTTCCTGACAGGGACGCTCTATGGTGAACAACTCACGCTGGGTAGTGTTTATGCTCCTCCACCTCTCGGTGCCACGTTTGTGGAGGCTTTGACTCGGGTGTGGGGTGAGCTTCCAGAGGGCCTGGCTGTACTAGGTGGCGACTGGAATGACATTATGACACCAATCCATAGGAGACGGGGCCCCGGGGTGGAGGTCCATGGCTCCCTGCCTAGATTAGACTACTTGTTCACGCCACAGAGTTACATCCATAGGTTTTCCCAGGTCTCACATCTCCCTAGAGGGTTGTCAGGTCATTCGCCTGTCAGGGTGACACTCCTTCTGAATTTTCAACAGCCCCCTTTTTGTTGGCGGATGCCCTGTGGCATCAACGTAACCCTGAGTACCAAGAGTGCGTCCACACTGGGATCCACGATTACTTCTCTCTGAACATTGAATCCACCCCCTCCAGAGTTACCATGTGGGAGGCCCTGAAACCTGCCATTAGAGGGGTGGATACTAGTTATAGGACCAACGATAAGCGTAAGTGTGCCGCTCAGAGGCACGAACTTGAGGCCCGGTGCATCTCCCTGGAAACGGAATTCTTGCTGGAGCCCACCCAGACCCTTCAGAGGAACCTGTCCCTGGCGCAGCAGCAGCAGCAGCAGCATCAACATCTGACTGAGGAGGCCAAAGAAATCTGGTTGACGTCCCAATTTCGGATATACCAGTGGGGGGACAAGTGTAGTAAAATGCTGCATAGATTATTTCAAGCAAGGCAGGGGCCGTCTTTGGTCCCGGCCATTCGGGGTGAGGACGGTGCCCTTGCACTACCCCGTGAAGGTACTGGAGGAATTTGTGCGTCATTTCTCCGCGCTATACACCCGGAGGGAACAGGTCTCGGGGGATATCATCGCGGAGTTTCTGCGAGCTATTCCTCCTCAGCAGTTGTCTGCCCAGATGAGAGATCAACTGAACGCTCTCATTACATTGGACGAATTGACTGCCGCAGTCAATGTGTTGCACCCGGGTCGAGCCCAAGGCCCTAATGCATTTCTTATGGAATTCCTTCGCTCTCATATGGCCGCACTTGGGCGGTACCTATTGGGTGCCATCCATGAGGCCCTGGAACAGCGGCTGCTGTCTTGGGACTGGCGTCAGGTCGAAATTGTCCTCTTCTTAAAGCCTGGCCGCCCACCAGAGGACCCGTCCTCGTACCGCCCTATCTCCATAAGCAATTCTGAATCTAAATTGTTGGGGAAGGTCCTTGCGGACTGGCTGCGGTCGTGCATTCAGGATTTGGTCCACCTGGACCAACCCGGATTCATGCCACGCCGGGCTACCCGACATAACATTCATCGGGTCCACAACGCTATGGCCTTGGCGCTTGAGTTGGGACGCCCTGCGGCTCTACTCCTGGCCGATATTGACAAGGCCTTCGACTTCCTCAGCTGTGACTACCTTTTCCGACTCCTGGAAGCGATTAACTTTGGTCCAGGTTTTATTGCCTATGTGCGCCTACTATATACTGCTCCTATGGCCTCTGTGCGTTCCCCCTACTTTCAGATTGGTCGAGGTATGCATCAAGGCTGCCCCTTGTCACTCCTCATTTTTGCCTTGGTGGTGGAGCCCCTGACGACATGGGTCCGTAGGGACCCTGTGCTCAGAGGCTTTGACTGGCCGCGATCCCAGTCGGACCGCTTAGCACTCTATTCGGACGACGTCCTGTTTTTTATGACCGACCCCTGGATGTTGGGTCCATGCATTCTGCAGATCCTGCGTGTCTTTGGCCAGAATTCTGGGCTCCACACCTACCCCGCTAAATCGGTGCTGTTCCCTGTCTGCGGCCATCAGGGCAGGGGCACTTGGGCATCCTAGTTAAAGCATGCTTCGGAGAGATTTCAATATCTGGGGGTGTATATATCCCCCTGTCCGCAGTTTTCATGGTCGCGCAACATAACTCCGCTCCTCGCTGGCCGCCGCGATGACACAGCTGCTTGGTCTTCTTTACCTCTTTCATTATATGGGCAGTCGGCTATCTTTAAAATGGTCTCTCTCCCCAGGGTTCTTTATCTTCTCCAGAACTACCCGTACTATATACCGCGGGCGTGGTTTGCACAGATTAATGCCCTACTCAATAAATTCTTATGGGGGGGAGGAGCGATTAATGTCACACTCCAGACATGTCTACTCCTATTGTCAGTTCAGTTCAGTATAGCTTTATTTCGATATAAATATCATAAAAGCATAAAACAATGCATCAATACCAAAAAGATATGGGCTAAAAGTGTTAAGAACACAATAACAATCGAAACATAGCTGTTTGCTCCTAAAAACATCTCACTGCAAGCTAAAATAACGGATTAAAAAGATTAAAACATAAGAACATATATTTCATATTAATCCGTAAGTCTGAGGATTTAAAACACCAGTAGATTAACCCTTCAAAGTACTTTGCATGCCATGAGGAAATCAGGATCTTAGACAGGCTAAGCTTTGTAAGGCCTTGTATCTGATCTTCCAGGCACAACACAGAATTTTGCGGTTCCACAAACAAAAAGTGTTCTTGGATCCGATTTTAATATACGCAAAGCCACTTGGTTGTCCGGGGTGCCTAGTTGTTTGCAAATGGGCACAAGCCACCTGGACCTTGCTATGGCATACCCTGGGCAGACAAACATCAAGTGTGCGACACTCTCCTTTATGGACCCACAAGATGGGCACTCTTCAGTCGCTTGATATGGGGGGCACCACTTTGCAGTGAATGCCCGGACTGGAAGTGTGCCAAACCTGAATTGCATATATAGTGCCCTATCTCTAGGGACCTGGACTACGTCCAAGTAAGGTTCGAGTCCGCTTGTGTGTTTAAACTGAATAAATTCTTCAGTAAGTCTGCCCATATTAGGGTTGCTAAGATCTCTAGCATCTACCCAATTCCAATAGATCCGTTTAAGATCGATTTTGCTCGGTGGGGTTTGGGCATCTCATAAGTCCTTAAGTCCAAGTGTTGTCATTAGTGCCCTAAGGTTAGAGATCCATTTGATGCCCTTGTTAACATCCAAACGGAGTATTTCAGCAAAGGCTTCCGCATAATTAGAAAGCTCCGGGCTGTTCCTAAGGTGGGCCCAATAGAGCAACAGGCGAAGTTTTGCCAGGTCCTTAAAGTGACGCATACCCAGGTCATATAACAGTGGGGTTAAAGGAGTACCCTGGGGCAATGTGGTCAGTTCCCTGAGGAACTTATTTTCTGATCTGCTGATTTCGTCCAGATTGTCGAAACCCCAAAGCTCGGCACCGTACATGGCCGAGCTCACTGCCTTTGCTCCATACACAATGAGCGCCGCGGCCACAGGTCTCGTAATTGAAGAACGATGTTCTCTACTCAGTGTTCCGGCAGCACGTTTGTGATTCAGGAGCATTTTATTAAGGTGGGTACTCCAAAGCATATTGTCTGAGAGCCGTATCCCCAGGTAATCAAACGTGGTGACTCTCTCTAGGCATGACCCATCTAATAAGATATTGTTCCTGAACGATTTGTGGGGCGTGCAGGTCATGAATTTTGTTTTCGATGTATTACAAGCCCACGCTTATTGCAAAAGGTTTGAAACCTGTTCAGGAGTTTTTGCAGTCCTAACAGGGTCTTGGAAATCAGCAGGGTGTCGTCAGCAAACAGGAGCGTGGGCACCTTGCTACCAGCCAGGGCCGGGGCATCAGTTGGTACATCTTGTAAAAAGCTAACCACCCCATTCATATACAAAGAGAACAGGGTGGGGGCCATCACGCAGCCCTGGCGAACTCCCCTGTTTACTGCGATCTTTTCAGTGAGTTGCCCCTGGGACCCCCATCGTACCTGGGCATAGTTGCCCTCATGGAGCCTCACTAAGAGGTTAAGGATCATTGGGGGTATGCCCAGGCCCTGCAGTGTTTCCTACAACCTGTTTCTGGGAACCAGGTCAAAGGCAGTCTTCAAGTCGATAAAAGCGAGATAGAGGCTGCCTTTGCCTAATACTACCACCTTCCAATATAACAAAAGTAGTCTAAAGACCTGGTCCATCGTGCCAGTGTTGGCACGAAACCCTACCTGGAAGTGGGAGAGACTGTCCTTCTCCTCAGCACAGGATTGAATTCTTTGTAAAATGACCCTGCCAACTAACTTCTGCATGCTGTCAATAAGACTAATCGTTCTGTAATTCGAGCGTTCGTCTCTATCCCCCTTCTTAAAAATTGGAACAACCTCTGCACCCTTCCATGACTCTGGGACTGGGCATCCTCTTACAATAGAGTTGATAAGGAGGAGGACGTATTCCTGATCAGCCAAAAACAGGTCTCCAGGGAGACCAACTGGGCCCGGAGCTTTTGCGGGCACTAGCCTGTTTATGGCAGATGAAACTTCCTCCAGGGTAAAAGGGTCGCTGTCAGAGTCCTCAGAGTGGGTTAAAAAAAGGCCATGATATTCATCCACGCCTGCAACGCAGGGCCCAGAATACAGTGTACTGAAGTGATCATACCAAGACTGCGACAGTATATGATTAGCAAGCTGATCTGTTTCACCCTTACTTGTTCGTCTGATCAAGGTCCAGAAAAGTTTGGTGCCCCTTGCTAAACTCGCGTTTTTGAGGTCATGCCATCAGACCTCATCCCAATCTACCTTTGCTTGGCTCTGGGCGTCTTTATATGCTCTCCTTGAGACTTTAATAGCTGCACTATTCTCTGTCCTTATGGCCACTGCCAAGGCCCTCCTCTTGAGTCTACAATCTTTGTTAAACCACGAGTGCGCACTCCTTTGTTGTGCTACAGACTTGATGGGCCTGGTAGGGACTAAAACGTGAGTGCTAATTTGTTCAGTAGTATAAGAATGGATAGAAGGAGCCATGGAAGGATCCGCTTCTGATTCTTCCCGTAGCTCATTAATGCTATTGTGCAATACCTGTTTAATAGCATCCAATTTTGCAGGCTGTAGGGCTACCTTGGGCCATTTGAACGCTCTTCTAGAATTGAAGGGGATCACCTCTTTAGTCAGGAACTGAGACTGCTGGGAGAGATCCAAAGGGACCTTAGAGACATGCACAGGGGGTTGTGGTCACTGTCAAGTGTGTTCCCCACCACCATATCTAAGACGTGGCTCCACAACCTAACGTCCACTAGAATATAATCAATACGTGATGGGCAGGTTACTCTATTATAAGTGGGGGTTCCCTGTAGATCTGACTGAGTCCTCCTGTTTGCTGCCCTTATACCATATTCCATAGTGAGTGCGTTCAATTGGATGGCCAGTTGTGACCATCTTTTGACCGGGGGAATGGATAGTGGGGGAATGCCCCATTGGCTGTCTTCCTCCTCACAACCTATTATGTCCTCTGTACTGAGAGGCTCAAATGTGCTATTAAAATCACCTACAACCAAGACTCTAGATTGAGACCGACAATCAGTTAGATCATGTTCGAGTTGTGTACTCGTATTATGTGACGGCGCATTTGTTAATCATCAATGACTGGTGGTATAATTCACCCTCAGATCCGGCGTTCGCCCTAAAGCATATGGCCATGAGAAAGACCCCCCTTCTGCATCTCCTATACAGTGCGCAGAGTCTTGACTTTTTACCACACGCTAGCCGCAAAACGATCAGGTTATAGCGGTATACAGTTCGACAAATGGGATGGCAAAGGCGGTTGACACATGCAACGCCCCTATGGCACGGCACCTATTTGCGCCAGGCGGTCGCTCTGAGGGGGTTCCACCAGTGGGACCTGATTGGTATTTCCACTTTGGGCGATGTCATGCAGGGTACTGTTCTTATATCGTTTCAGTGACTCCAGGAAGAGTTCCAGTCAAACAAAACTCAGTTCTATAGATACTTCCAACTGCGGCATGCCTTGACTCCCTCACTGGCGAGCATACCCGATCTCCCTAAATTTAATCCATTAGAAGGTCGACTTCTTATGGGGGATTTGGAGGCTCATAAAATAAGACAAATATATCAGACACTGACAACGCACACCCATACGAACTTGCACAAGACGAGGAGGGCATGGCAGGATGACATTCCAGACCTGATGGATGACGATTGGGCAGAGGTGATAGCTAGTCCCCGTGGTGCTGCGGTAGCTTACAGATACCGTCTTTGGAGGATGGGAGTAGTGGCGTCCCCCATTGTGCTTGTGCTGCAACAGGGAGGAGGGGACTTGTTTCCATACGGTGTGGAGTTGTACGGCTCTACAGCCTTTCTGGCGTAGGGTTTTGACCTGTTTTAGAGAGGTGTTATCCTGGGACGTCCCACAAGACCCCCGTTTGATCCTACTCCACAGTACAGAAGACATAGGTGGCAATCGGTATAAGCAGCATTTACTCTTTCTTGCCCTTGCCATCGTCAAGCGGGATATTGCTCAACTATGGAAGGGCACCTCTCCTTCGGAAAGTGGCGAGGAGAACTAGATAAGTGTATGGGAGCTGAAATAGCTGTATTTCAGGCACGGGGCTGTCCCCAAAAGCATAGAAAAATGTGGTCTTGATGGGCCGCATACGGGGGTATTGATCCTCCACCTCTTCTATCACAATCCCCGTAATGGTGATAATGGGCATTTCGCAGATTGCTATATATAAAGTGTTCTCTTGTCATTCTGGGTGTATAAAGGTGTCGATGTTTGTTTGCCAATGTGGGTGGGGTGGGGTAGTCTGCATACAGTTCTTTGTGTGTTTTCTTTTGTTTCGTATGCAAAGTGTACACACGGATAACTCCACGTTTGGTAATCCTTTAATAATATGTTTTGAAAAAAATTCAGCTGACGTTTCTCTCGGGCCAGCTTCGAAGCCACACCGCGGTCTCGAAAATTGAGGAAGCGAGCAATGATCGGGCTCGGCTGACTTCCCGGGGAAGGCCTGGGACCCAGGGAGCGGTGCGCCCGTTCTATGGTCAGGTGTTGTGAGAAGGCCTCGGCACCAAAGGTTCCACGCAGCAGACGTTCAACGAAGTCTTCCATCTTGCCAGTATTGGTACTTTCTGGAAAGCCAATGTTGCGTACATTATTACACCTACTGCATGCTTCTAAGTCCTCATTTTTGGCGGCGATGACTTTTAAGACTATATCCACTTGGGCGATGTGTTTTTGCATTTGGGTCGTGGTGTCTTTGCCGTCTGAAATATGTTTCTCCACCTCCACTATCCTCTCTTCATGTTTGTCCAACTTATGGACGATGGAGTCCATACGAGTGTTCATGGAATCTATTTTGGACTGAGGTGAGGCAGTGTTGCATTGCAAGCAAGAGGGCTTTGACATCATCTTCTCTGGAGGTCTCTGGGACAGCAGGTCTGTGGTTCAATATTTTACAAAGGTCTTTAAATGCAGCTGGATCGTGGCACTACATGTACTTCACTCTATACCGTTGCGTAAACTCACTTCATCAAAGCCATGTAGCTGCTTTGGGGTGCAGCATACAATCAAACACCCAGGTGATAACGAATGCGCACGTTATAATGCTTAGCCAGAGGTGATCTTTCAAGCCTTAGGGCCCAAATATATACTGGCAATGTAGAAGACAGTAACTTTTAAGGATGTCTGTGGCTACTTGTTGGGGCCACAATGAAGGAGAGGGTCCTCAAGAGTGCTGGGGCCGTGTTGTGCAGTATCTGGACACATCAACACCACATAGCCAGATCTTAGCTCCGGGGGCCGGGCGCTCTGTTGAGTTTTGAAATCCAGATGTCTGGTCAAAAGACAACTCGACATGGATGCATTAAGAAAAGGAGCAAACATTTCAATTTCTACTCTGTGCATTTGACAGATAGTTACACAAATGGTGTGCTTCAGGTTAGGCTCGACATCAACTGTGAACAAAATGTGTGTGCTACCTGCGTACTTTCATAACGTTAGTCCAAATGACTGTACTAAATGAGCAACATAGAACCTTGTGGTATTCTGCAAATCAGAATTTCTTATCCGATAAAAAAGAATGCACTGAAAGGTGCGAGTTGTTAAAAAATATTTTAACCCGGTAAGAACTGAACCTCTGATACAGAAGGCATCCAAACGTTTAAGAAGTATTTGTTGGTTAATGGTCTTAAATGCCGCAGATATATTTAAAAGTATCAAAGCTGCTCGGACATCATTATCTGTAAGTCTTTAGAGATCATTCAGAACAGCTGTCAACACACCCACTCTATTGCCGGGTCTAAAGCCAGCTTGTAAGGCGTGTAGTATGCTCTGTGGTTTGACGAAATGTGTCACCTGATTAAAAACCGTACATTCAAGAATTTTTGCTTATAAGGCAACTGTGAAATTGTTCTATAGTTTATTGTGTATTCTGGATTCAAATTTGATTTTTAATCCGCAAAGGGAAAATCCCAGCGCATTTTAGTTAATCCCAAACCAGACACCAGGGAAAGATTAAATAATTCACTAACTCATATTTCTTTTAAGAAGATTTGTGTGCAGTCTAGTTAGAAAGATACCATTTCCTGTGGGAACAGCCATTACAACGCGGTTTTTACCACGCGCAGCTTTTACATCGCATGCGTTCCAACGCATGCGATGTTACAATGCAATGCCATTACAACGCAAGTCTTTACATCGACTTGCGCTAGATGGCGTGCTAACATTACAAATAGTGTAGTTTACTATCCCAACACCTTCCCTACTGTTAAGTGGACTCGAGTTGGAATAGTAAATTACACTTTACTATTGTTAGCACGCCATCTAGCGCAAGTCGATGTAAAGACTTGCGTTGCAATGGCAGAGCATTGTAACATCGCATGCGTTGTAACGCATGCGATGTAACTGCACGCGTTGTAATGACACTCGTTGTAATGTCATACATCCCATTTCCTGAGCCAGAGCATCTTCTCTTTTTTTTTTATAGGGTAGCTACTATCTTTGTTTCTTTTATTTTTTGAAAGTTGTGTTTTCGAGCAGGTTCAGGCACATCATATGTGGTTTGTGGCTAATCAATAACCTTGACATGTATAGTACATTAAGCCAGCAGGGACACGATACAGCATCCAGTACCACACCCCCTCCGATGTACCCGAAGGTCCATTTGGTCCGCAGCCCATAGCACCCGTTCATGGTGGTCTAACATTTGGCGGGTCCATACTATCTTCCGTTCTTAATGAAAAAGTAAATTTGAGAGACATTCAAGTTGTGCAAATAAATGTGATCACACATTGATAACTATATAGACTGGACCCAAGTTCAGGTTGCAACTTTCTCTGATTCCAGCCCTTCTCTCTCTGACTGCTGACCCTACTTTACCCAGGGCCAGAGGTTTACTTAGTATCGTCAATGCCATCATGATCTATATTGACATTGTCTATCCGCAAATCCAGGCCCTATTTCCTCCGACTCTGGATTCCTATGCACATCACCCTGCCCCCTCTTGTACCAGCAGGTTCTACAATGGACATAAGAGATGAACACTTAAAAAAATAAGAGTAGAGTGAATGCAATAATGGATCGATGAATCACAGAGGCACACAACCCTAAATATTTACTGATTGAACTCTGAGAAGCCTCCTGGCCTGGGTTAAGAGGTTTGAGGAGAGAATCAAGGCTATGTCCTCAGGCCAGTAAATGTAAATGGATATTCTGAAAGGGGCAATGTCTCACTTTCCTGAGTAATGTAGTTTCATTCACATCCTGGATTTAGGATTGGTTGTCACTGTTTGGACTGCTAATGGACCAGTATATCAAGAACCAAACAAACCTGAAAATATCTTTATGCCAAGTAACAGGCACTTTTCAGAGTCCTCTCCAGGAGTTCAATATTGAAATCACAGACATATTCACCACTGTATGTCTTCTGCTCAATTTGGCTGCCTTCATCATGGTTGCCTCTGAGGATTCATCCCTCTGTGACGAGGTAGCAGTCTGCCCTCAGGCAACCTCCACCTTTTCTTTCTGTAGTGAAGTATATGCCTTCTACAATGGCCGGTCCCTCATGAAGGACTAACATGCACTACTTGGCAAGCAAAATTAAGGATTTGTTTGCAGACTTATTCTGAACATAAGACAGAAACAAATTCACTTTGTGTCATGTATGGTGTTTGACACAAAAGCAACTACCATTTCTTAGTCTCAGTTGCAGAAGCCAGCTACCAGTCTGAGTCAAGCTAACACACTTGGAAAGAAATATAGTGTGGGTTGTGCCTGGGGCAGCTGATGATCAATTATTATGTTTTTCCTTCCATCTCAGACTCCTGGCCCTGTCATGGTTGCTTGCTCCAAAGCTTCCTCGACTTCATTTAACTTTTTCCAGGTCAACTGGTTCAAGATAGTCCAGGGGTTGATGAATCCTCTTTTCAAGCAAACAGTTGTCCTGACTATTTCGAAGTGAAATTCGCTGCTCATCAAGGTCCTGGTCTCCATGTTATATGAATTGCTGTTTTCAGATCACTGTTCATACCATTCTTCTCACAGTAGTGAGCACTGTAAATAATATGGTTCACTGTTATGTAATTTAATGGTTTTCAATTTCCCGATGTTTGAAGGATAGAAATGTGAGTTGTCTTTGATCAGTTTCGAGCTTTTTAGCTGCATATTAGAGCAGATGTGAGCAGAGAACAATACATTACTAAGCTATCTCTCCAGCCACGCTAGTGGACATGTATAACATTTCCTTCTGGACTGTCTTGAAAAGACCTCATATACTTGCGATCCGAATGCGGTCATTTGTGGCTACACTTGAGCACAGGCATCCTGATAACTTTCTAGAAGAAGAATCCCATAAAGACACCGGCCCTGCATATCAACATTCACAATCTGATGGTGAGGGCAACTGCCTATCTTCTAAACTAGGAGTGGGAGTCTTTACCTTTTTCAATGTAGTCAGGACAGTATATGTCAGAATATCAGTAACAGAAAAATAATCTTACATAAATATGGGAGCTTTAATAATCATGGTCATAGCAACCTTGGCTCTTCCCCTGTGGTCAAGGACAGATTGGTTCTTCCTATTCTGAAGATGGAAATTGCTCGGAAATAGGCACATCCTTTCACTCCTTCTACACTGTGTTTGACCGTCCATCCTTCTGAAACATTGCTAAACATGAGACTAGCTGTCTGATTTCTTTAATGCTCAACTTAAAGTTAAAGGATTCACCTACGGAAAGCGTTCTCCCTACAACACTCGGTGCAGCCCTCCACCCTTCAAGATTATACAACGCTTTGGGCCTCGTTTTCTGTTTTTTGAATTTACTATGTGTAGTGATGAAGGTCCACACAAGAGGTAGTATTTCAAGACGCTTTATTCCATGAAGATAACATGTAGTAAGGTATAGGGCATCATGTAGTAATGTTGTAAATCAGAGCCCCAACAGGAGCTGCCTGTCAGCTGCTCAACCCATGACTAACTGTCGCTCAGTCTCTCTCAGTCCCAACATTCCGAGGCATCATCAGACTCCAACATTCTAATGAGTCAGAGCACAGGCACTGGCAGAGCAGGGCTGGTAAAACACCTTACATTATATCATGCAGAATACTACACTATGCTAATAATTTTTCAACATATACTGGTCAATATTTAGGGCCTTATTACGAGTTTGGCAGTCCGACGGCTGTAGGACCACGTCCGCCTCCGCCAGCAGCCCACAGCACTGGCAGTCCAAAGACCCCTGTAATACGAGTTGACCATGGGCCTGGCTGTGTGGAGATGGGGATCTTGCAGCAGTGGTGAGTATTTTTCACCAATATATAGATGCCTGTGTGTGCATTTCGACTGCAGATGTGTCGAATGCACACATATGCATGATATATGTGGAAAAAAATACCATATATCCATTACCAGGGTTCAGCCCAAATGTGGGCAGTCCTGGCAATGGTAAATGGCAGACAGGGTTGTAATCCTCGGTGTGATGATACTGCTGTGATGGGGGGCCTGGAGAAAGGAATCCACGTTGGAATACGCCTGGAAGAAGAAGAAAGGGGTGGGTACCCACCTGGGTACCCACCCCAAATCCTTACTTACCGCTCCCTTGAAGCAGGCGGTCAGACCGACGTCGTCCGCTCATGGACAGGCAACTCGTAATACGGGCGCTGGTACAGCTCCCCTGTACCGTCCTATGGCGGCTGCCTTTACCCGACCGAGAACCCGGAGATCGGCGGTCTGCTGACAGTCTCGTCAGTCCAGCGGCGGTCTTCGCAAAGCCAATCCGCCCAACTCTTAATACAGTGGCCGGACCGCAAAGCTCACCAAGCTGGGGCTGCCCCCACTGATACAGTGGTCCACGGAACCGCCAAACTCGTAAAGAGGCACTTAATGTGTGTTGACACAGTTTTTGAGGTATTCTTAAGGAGAGTTATTACATAAATTCCTTATTCACAACAATAATGCAGCGAAGGCCCGATATCTTATGCACATTCACAAACTTGGGATATTCAAATTTCACACCGGCTGGTTTGCGAACGGGAATGTAATTTGCAATGCGACCTATTTACAAATAGGTTACAGTGTAAATTGCTCATTCACATGGGTTTACAAAAAGAACTGCCGAATTAATATTAATTAGGCAGGTTGCGTTTCACAAGCCCCCCAGTGAATGGCTGTGAATGCAGGGATGGTGGCCTGAAACAGACAGCAGACCACCATACCTGCATTTGTTTTCCCAAAAAGGAAACATTTTACATTTTTTAAAGCAGTCCATGTCCATCAAAGAGACAGGTGCTTTTTTAAAAAGAAAAAAATGTTTCCAGTTTGGAAAGACATCCCCTGAAGTCTTTCAACAGGATTCACAAAGGAGAAGCTGTGGCAAGGAGACAGCTTCCACATTGTGAATGAGTTACCATGCCAACATGAGAGGTGGTAACTTTTTAATGATTTATGACCCTAATTAAAATCAGGAATCTTGACGAATTTCTCTTTGACTCGCAAACAGGAGGGGCACGTTTTTTTTAGCTCCCCTCCTGTTTGGGATTTACAAACATTTGTAAAAACGCTTTTACAAGCTGGAAAGAATTTGCGGACATATTAAAAGAGGTTTTATACATTTTGGAAACGTTTTGGAGTACCCAAAGACTGATTAACAGAAAAAAATATGCATGAAGACCCTAGTTTTTGGGTTCTGAGTAGATCAATTGGGCACATCTCCTCGCCTGTGGCTGATATCCATTGTATTATTGTGTAGGACACCTTCAATACTACAGGTGTGATTCTCTTATTCTTTCTTAATAGTTTCCAGGGTTCTAATAGTTTTTGAGAAAAATCTGATTTATGTCTCTTTATCATCAGAATCAGTAAGGCTACACCTGCTGTAGAGTGCCACCCGGCCTCTACCAGAACGAGCGTACGCACGCACCCCTCGTGACCGGGCTCGGTCCGAGGGTATATAATAAACAGGCCCAGGTTGCACGTGACCTGACGGCCGGATCATAGCCAAGTGTGGTCGTGTCCCTAATTTAGTGCTCCCAGTAGTAGGCCGCATACCCCGTGCCAGAACCACTACACTGGCAACAAAGGTGTTTTGCGAACCCCCGCTGCAGTGGTGCGGTGTTGTATTGCCGTGCCCCGCTGCGCTGCCGGCGCTCTTGGAAAGCGCGCGCACCCGATCCAAGTGGTGCGCGTCACGAAGGGTGGCCGTTCGGTTCCCGTCGCGGTAGCCGCTCACAGCGTGTGCCAGCGGAGCCCCCGCAGTGTTGCGTGACTTCCGCTGGAGTGTGCGTGGAGGTGGAGCAGCGCGATTCCCTGCAAGTCAGCAAGTCAGACGGTGAGGCGGCGCGCATGCGCACCAGCAGGCGGCCCCGGCCAGCACGTTGGCTGCACGTGGCTTGGGTTCCTTTTGCCTCAGAGGGCGGTTGTCTGCACGTGGGGGCCTCAAGCAAAGAAAAGGAGGTGGATTCCTGCGGGGAAAAGGGGTTTGGTGCCTCAGTTAACCCCAGATCGAGACATTTGCCTATATCCTCAGGAAAGGGTGATACTCCCTCCTTATTGGTGGGTGAAGAGCAGATAAGGCCCATACCACAGAGGAAGCATCTCTTACCCGGGTGCAGCTCATCTAAGGCCCATACACCGGAGGAGGCACCTCTCACCCGTACCTGGTACACGGAGGGGACAGTTTCTGCGCAGACACACGAGGGAGACTCTCTGTGCACAATAGCGTTCGTCTGGAAGTGGTTCAGACCACCAGGCCCCAGCAGTCAGCAATACTGAGTGCAGCGACATGCCTGATGACCCAGCGGCCCAGGCTCTCACCCCGACGGCCCCTCACTCGCACGCCTCAGTGACGTCCTTACTGCCGTTCAGCCAGTTGGCCAACCCGGCCACCGCGGCGCCAAGAAGGAAGCGATGGGTGGGCCGCCTCAACCACTACTTCACAGGGACTCGGGAGCAAAACGGCAAAGTGAAGCGGTCACTTCTCATGCATTTCGGAGGCGATGAGCTCTACGAGCTATTCGAGTCGCTACTCAACACCGGACCGGATGACGATTATGATGCCGCCATTGCCACACTGAACAAATACTTTTGATCCCCAAATGAACCCGGGTTATGAACGGTTCAAACTGCGACAGGCTCGTCAGGGAGAAACGGAAACGATGGACATGTTCTACGCTAGGCTCAGAAAACTGGCGGCCACATGCACGAGCATAGACCACAATGATGAAATCAGAGCGCAGTTGATTGCCGGGTGCAAGGCAGTGGCCCTGCGACGCCTCATCCTGCGTCAGCCAGGCATCTCCCTGGATGAGATTTTGATCCTAGCCCGCTCGCACGAACTCTCCGATAAACCCGTGGAGGAAATGGAGACAGTGAGATTACGAAACACGTCAGTGGCAGCGACACACAAGCCGGTGCGGATAAAGGAAGAGATGGTAGAGGCCATCCAACGGCGGCCAGGAGGAGTCCAATGATGAGGAACAGGCCCGAGGCCCAGCGGCCGGTGCGGATACCATGAAAGATGTCCCGCGAGGGGGCAAGCCTGCGTGAAATGCGGGAAAGCCAACCACTATGCCAGTGTGTGTCGCGGGCGAGGTGGGAGAGGACGTGGTAGCACTCTCAGAGGACGCCCGGGGAGTCTGAAGCACCTCACACTGGAAGACCGAGAGCCAGGAGCGGCCCCAGACAAGGCCATAGATACAGCATACTACGAAGATGACGACGACGCGTTCATCATTTCATTCACAGGACGCACGGGCAAGAGAAGACGACCGCCTCCCATGTGCCAAGTTTGCGTCAATGGATTTCCCATACAGGCTCTGATAGACACTGCAGCGTCAGTGAATGTCATGGACTCACACCAATTTGATCCACTGCAGCCCAAGCCAATGCTCGTCCCAGGCAGAACCAGGATCTTCATGTATGGGGGCACAGAGCCACTCCCATTGAGGGGTATGATTGAGGTAGAGGTCACAAGCGATGCTCTCACGCTGACAGCAACATTCCATGTCACTGAAGGTGGAACAGGCACGCTAAACGGATGCCACACAGCGGAGGACCTGGAGCTGGTTTTCTTTGCGAGACAGGTACATGAAAACCACGCGGAAGACATCATGAAAGAATTCCCTCAACTCTTCATGGGGCTGGGCAAGCTCTAGAACTGCCAGGTGAAACTGCATATTGATGGTAGTGTCCAACCGAGAGCGCTCCGACACCGACGAATACCGCTGCACATCCGCCCGTTGGTGGAGCAAGAGCTGCAGACCCTGGAAGACATGGGGGTGATAGAGAAAGTATTGGGGCCCACACCATGGGTGTCACCCCTGGTAGTGGCACCTAAGCCCAAACAACCGGGCGCCATTCGCTTATGCGTGGATATGCGGCTCCCCAACCAAGTCATTCGAAGGGAGCGGCATGTGACCCCGATGATGAACGACATCGTAGAGGACTTAAACGGAGCCCAGTGGTTCTCGAAACTAGACCTTAACTCGGGATACCACCAGCTAGAGTTAGCTGCGGAGAGCAGGTATATCACCACCTTCTCAACGCACGTGGGGTTGAGGAGGTACACCAGGCTCAGCTTCGGGGTGTCGTCCGCGGCAGAGGTTTTTCAGAATGTGATCCAAGAAACCCTGTCTGGCCTCATCGGGGTGATCCACCTGAGCGACGATATTCTAATATACTCCCAAAGCCTCGAAGAACACCATGCCAGACTGAGAGCCAGGCTACAGCGATTAACGGACTGAGGCCTTACTCTACACCAGAAGAAGTGTGCGTTCTACCAAAGTTCCATCGATTTCTTTGGGTACGTGTTCTCCAGGGAGGGGCTCAGAGTGGACCCTCGGAAGGCGGCGGCGATCCGGAATGCTCCAGTACCACAGAATCCAGCGGCGATCAGAAGTTTCCTGGGCATGGCAACATACTGCGGCCGGTTCCTCCCGAATCTCGCCATGCCGTCAGAACCACTCAGGCAGCTAACAAAAACCGGGGTGCCATGGGCCTGGACACCACGGGAGGAAGCCACGTTCCAAGGGGTCAAGAAGGCGCTGTTGGACCAAACGACAATGGCATACTTTCATCCTGGACGGAGCAAGGAGCTGGTGGTAGATGCCAGCCCGGTGGGGCTTGGCGCTGTGCTTCTGCAAGAAGATCAGTAGGGAGTCTATGCGCCAGTAGCGTACGCCAGTCGGGCGCTAACACCAACAGAGACACGATACGCGCAGATTGTGCGCGAGGCCCTGGCCGTTCATTGGGCCTGCCAGCATTTTCACCTGTATCTGTTTGGTCATCCGTTTAGAGTCGTAACAGACCAAAAGCCTCTACTGCCGTTGTTCAGCGGGTCGAACAGGTTAGCGCCGCTACGGATTGAATGGTGGGCTGTCCAGCTGCAAGCCTACTCATTCCAACTGGTATTCCGCCCGGGAGCCAACAACCCGGCGGATTTCCTGTCGAGGCACCCCGCCGCAAGAGGAAGAGGGACCACCATCGGACGACAGTCTGAGGATGGAGGCGTTTGTCCAAATGATCAAGGATGATGCTTGCCCGTTGACAGTCACCAAGGAGGATCTGTGCGAAGCCACGGAGCTGGATGTCACGCTGCAGCGGGTCAAGGAGGCTCTCGCCACTGGGCGCTGGCACAGGTTTCTGGATGGAGTGGCAGGCCTCATCGAAGAGGAGCAGAACGCTTAAAGACAGCTATGGAAGGTGCGCCATAAGCTCAGCATTGGAGAGTCAGGCTTGGTGCTTCGGGAACAAAACATCGTTGTCCCGCACAGCGTTCAGAGACGCCTCGTGTCCATAGCCCACCAGGGTCACCAGGGAGTCGTGAAAACGAAGGAGAGGCTCCGGTCCAAGGTATGGTTCCCGGGCATGGACCGGTTGGTCGATGAGGAGGTGCGAACCTGTCACTTGTGTGCCATAACCGGAGCTGACCCAGTTCCCGCACCGGTAATCACGGAGGAGCCATGCAACACACCCTGGACCAAAGTGAGTGTCGACTTTGGCAGTTTTCCAGACGGGCGGCACACGATGGTTTTAATGGACTCATGCACAAAATTCCCGGTGGTCGAGCTAGTGTCATCCACTGCGTTCACGCATGTACAGCCGGCTCTTGAGAAGATATTCGCAACCTTTGGGCTACCGGAGGAGATAAAATCAGACAACGGCCCGCCCTTCCAGGGGCAGGAGTTTCAGGACTTCTTACAGAGGCGGGCGATCAAACACAGGAGAATCACACCTCAATGGCCCCAAGCCAACGGGGAAGTTGAGCGATTAATGAGAACACTCAATAGAGTGATGCGCATAGGGTTAGACCGTCATCAAGACCCTGAGACCTGCCTCCATCATTTCCTGTTTGCATACCGGCAGACGCCGCACGCGACGACAGGGTGTGCTCCGGCTACCCTCCTGTTGAAGCAGCCTCCTCGTTACCTCTTCCCTGAAGATGTCAACTGGGAGCCACCCGGCCTGGATCCGGTAAGATCCCAGCAAAAGCACCAGCAGACCAACGACAAGGCGACTCTCCGCCGAGGGGCCAGAGCTCCGACCATCCGGGTGGGGTTTTGAGATTCTGAAAGATAGGCACCCCGGCTGGAAATTCCGCACGCCCTATGAGCCGGAAGAATGGAAGGTTACCCAAGTAAATGGAACGATGATCACTGCCCAGAGAGGGTGACACAGAGTCGTGAGGAATGTGTGGTGGTTTAGGGTGGTACAGAGTAAGTCGCATGGATTGTCGAGTGACCCCCGAAGAAGAAGAAGAGGACGTGCCTAATTTTCCCTGCGGTCCGGAGGGGGATGCCCCGAGTGAGGGAGCCAGCACAGGGCCGTGACCTGGCCCAGAGCCGAGAGTCCCGGGAGCCCCAGCCAAGAGAGGGCCGTGGAAGGTTCCGACTCGGACGGGTCTCCGTGCTGCGCCTCACCGACCCAAAGAGGACCGGTGTCCCGAAGCCAACGCTACCAGCTGAGGCCAAACCCTGTCCCCAGTCAAAAGCTGAAGGACTATGCCTGTCAAGTGGCTGACGCGATGACGATGCCCGTGGAGTACGGGCCGGAGACTCGCTGAGAACCTTGGACAGTGGAATCTATCTCTCTCTCTCTCTCTCTCTCTCTCTCTCTCTCTCTCTCTCTCTCTCTCTCTCTCTTTTGTTGCTCCGTTCCTCGCTGGACTATTTCCAGCTAAAGGTTTGGAGGGGTGTAGAGTGCCACCCGGCCTCTACCAGAATGAGCGTACGCACGCACCCCTCGTGACCGGGCTCGGTCCGAGGGTATATAATAAACGGGCCCAGATTGCACGTGACCTGACGGCCGGATCATAGCCAAGTGTGGTCGTGTCCCTAATTTAGTGCTCCCCAGTAGTAGGCCGCATACCCCGTGCCAGAACCACTACACCTGCCACATTTATACCTCCTGGTGTGTTGCTGAATCAAGGCCTATTTTCATTATTAGTTATGATCTCAATTGTTGAGGTCTGTCAGGAAGATGAGGAATCCATTTACCCCGTGTAATGTTACATTATACTGTTTTAATACTACCTGTGAGTAAATCTCTTTAAAGGAGCCTATTCCGTTTTGTAAATCGCAAAGGTAAATTTGGACCCAATAGTGAAGCTATTTGCATGTATAAGTTTAACCTACATATACAAAAGGCCTTAACACTTTAACAGGACAGCCAAAATAGTGGACTCTACTGAGAGCTGATGCCTGCTGAGGAAAGGCCAAGTAAACATGAGTGCATTGATCCTGTTGTTGATTCATTAGTTAGTAACGGAGACAGTCTGCTACAGCAAGTAGATTTGATTGCAATAGTTTTCCGGTGAACAATCTAACATCAGTGAAATAGGTGCACCAGTGGTGTGACAGGTCTACTACACTCAAATCATGATTGCCTTTTTCTACCCAACCGTGGCTAAGGGCTGTCTTAGTCCTCAGGTCACCCTTGCTACAACTACGCGATTGATGTTATTTTAAAGTAGGTGCCAAATTCGATGAGATATTTTTTGGTAATTAAACGAAGAAACCCCTTTTGAATGTCTAGCCCTTAGAGAGCAATGCTTGTATCAGCTGCAGCTACACGTAGCCTAGTGACCGACGCATGCCAGCGTTTCCTGGCGCCTGTCCATAGTGTGACTCAGCACCTGGGATTACTCTCTGTTTGTCCTCCTGAGGCTACACTGTGGGCAAGCCACGGCAACCTATGACCTGGGTGTGAAACTGATCGAACAGAAAGAACTGACCATAGAGATCCACCTTGTTTGTCCCCTTGCTCAACAGCAGCCTCGTTTCCATCCTTCTTTGCTGAGATTGTCGTCCTTGACTACGAATGGACACAACACTAGATACCCGGGCAGGGGCTAACACTCCCGCTATACTCGTGGAGTGCTTGTGCCAAACACGTTTTTCATTTTCTTTATGTGAATTATCTTATTAATTTACACTAATTGTTAAATGGTACCGGCAATACCTGTGAACCTGCAGACAATGTATTTAAATAACTCAACCAAAAGTTAATTTAGGGAGTTAAGACGAGTTTGGTTAAAGTGAGGCATGTGTCTTTTAGTTACCTGATCAAATTGTACACTACCGAAGTGTACTATTGTAAAAGACATCACACTAGCCAAATTACATAATGCAAACCTGGAACAGTGCGATTTTGCACTGTCACTTACACTATTCACCAGTGCAAAAATAGCATTTACACCGACCATCTGTTGCAAAAATTACATTTGTACTGACTGACCAATACAAAAAAAATCGGTATTACTGACTCCTCTGTTTTCTTTGTCCCAGACCTGACAAAGTGAGGTTTTGCCTTGTTATACATCTACAATTCCACTATCCAAGTGTAACCCCTTAACTGCTGGGCCTCCTACCTCTCCCCTGTGCTGAGCCCTTTTTTGGCTATTTGATGTAGTTCAGGCTTAGGGCTCAATAATTTTTTTCTAAATAAGGTATCCACATTAAATGTGCGTAATTTTTTTCAAACGTCCTGAGTGTGAGAAGTTGGCCTGATGTATGATGTCACTAGTTCTAGTGTACACCTTATATCAGTCCAAATACCCTTATGGTGATTGGTTGTAAAGTCAACCTTATAGACCAGCTATCCTAGTGGTAGCATGGACAAGAGCAGTCTTAGGCTAAACTCTGAATGGCATGTGAAGCCAGCTGTGATACCATATATAATCCCTTGAATACCAAATGAAAGGACACCACAACGGATATATATATAAAATAAAGTGTATTTATTCTAGTCAAACCCTCAGCACTCTTTATGAGATTAGAGGTAAGTACAACACAGTCTTATTTAAGCATACATTAAGTCACACAGGTAAGTAATACAGTTAGGCCCTAGGGGCCACGCAAACCATATACTAAGTAAGTGGTATAAGGACCACTGTCACGGAAATAGAATAGGCCTAGGCCTAGGGAATCGCTGGGACTACACTACACTAGCTTTAGTTAGGAAGTGGGAGGCCCACGGGATTCGTGTGCAGAGTGGAAACACTCACGCGTAATGCGTAAAAGTCACTAGCAATAGTACAGTTTAGAAAACGATAGATTTAGGACACTTCCGGAGTAGCTAGGAAGTCGAGACTGGAAAACTAGACACTAGGGTAGTCACTATCCTGATGAGCACCGGAGTACCCAAGTTACCTAGCCCACAGGCTGCAGGTGCATAGGGGTGAAGTTGCGTTGGTTTTCGTCGTCGACTCCTATGGATGCCTGAAGAAAGATGCTGACAGGCAGTCAGTGAAGAGTGTCCGGTGGATCCCAAGGCTGGGATCAAGAAGAGAGGAGACCTGCAAGCAGAAGGGACAGAGTCAAGGTCACTAGCCAGTGACCACGTGGAACCAGGAAGGAACCAGGCGATGGCGTGAAGATTGCAGGTGAAGGTGAAGCTTGTCGCTGCAGCCAGGAGGACCAGGAAGCGTCGAGGACGACCAGGACCAGGAGGCGAGCTGTCCCACAAAGGCTCTTGCTGTCGGCGGCGTCGGAGTTGGACTAGGACTCACCAAGCCTTGGCAAGCGGAACCCACGAAGAACGGAGGACTTGCTTCTGGTGCAGACCAGGAAGGTCTGGTGTGCTTCTTCTTTGCAGAGAAGCGGGAGCCAGTCTGGAGGAGCCAAACCAGTGCAGAAGATTTCAGGGTGCGTCGTCACAAAGGCCACTAGCCAGCGGGCAAGCAACCGGACAGACGCGGCAAGCAGGAAAATGCAGAAGGGCCCCACGCAGGACTCGTGGAGTGTGGGGGGCTGATCTTCGGTGCAGATGGTGCTTGGGGTTGGGGCTTCTCAATCCCCGGTGCACAACTTCGAGGGTGCCTCAGAAGCTGCGCTTGAAGTTACTAGCCACTTTTCCCAGGTAGCCGGTCCCACGTCGCTCGTCGCCTCCACGGATCTCAGCTTTGCTGTGGATGTGGATCAGGGTCGGAGAAGTCTGGAAGTCAAGGCTCTGGTCGGGCTCTGCAGTCGGTTCCTCAGAGAACGTGGGCAAAGCAAAGGGTAGTCTCTTGATGGTGCCTGTTTGCACAGGGTAGCCACTCCTTGGCCACAAGGGAGATTCTTCAGTCTTCTTCTTTCATCGAATGTCGAAGGTCCAGAGTTTCTGTTCAAGTTTGCAGGTTCAGGATAATCTAAAGTCTTGAGGCCCAACTCCCACTCTTATACTAATCTGGGGGGCTGGGATACCTGCTAGGTCACGCCTTATGGGTGGGACCAGGGAGGGGGTGGTTACACCCACTTCCCTTTGTCCAGTTTCGCGCCAGAGCTGGGGCTGGAGTGCCCCAGCGCCGGTTTGAACTGGACTATGCAAGGAACACCTTGTGTGCCCCAGGCATGTCTCATTCCTTTCAGCCCACCCTGCCCCAATACACTAAAGGCTGTCTAGGGAGGTGCTAGCACCTCCCCAAGCAGGAAACCTATGGTCCAGGCCTCCCTGGCTGGGATCACTCCCAGCTGCAGGAGGTCAGACTTGTGTCGTGGCAGCAGCATCCATTTTGTGATGCTGAGGCTTTTGTCAGAGGCTAACAGTGAAGTATGATTTTAACATGTCTTTCCCTCTAGAAGGGGGGAATAATATCCTCATGTCCAGAAATGGCATGGGGGTATTATTCCACAGTGTTAGACACCTTACACGACATGTTTCGATAAAGCCAAACCATAGTTACCATAACCGTCTAAGATTATAAGGCACTTTAAGAGTATATGGTAGGCTATATCATAGAACAGCTATAAGGACTTGGTTCCGAAAGCTGCAGACAGGCTCAGCTCATGCTAGAGCACCATCTCACATGTTACCAAGCACTCTGCCTCCAGGATTGTTAAGGCCTGCCATAGGAGTGACTGATAGGTACACATGTGTCTATATGTAAGTTAGGTATAGGAATACTACACCTAAGCAAGGGGTGATTACACGACCTTGCCCCAGCTGAGTGATCAGCCAGTTGTGTCAAAATGGAAGGCCAGGCCAGGGGTGGCATAATACATGCTGCAGCCCCTGGTAGGCCTAGGGTACACCTATGCCCTGGGTACCTAGGGTACACTGTACAGGGGCCAATAAGGTGATCCTATCCAAATGGGTTATGCACCTAAAGTACATTGTATTAATTTAGAGAGAGAACAGCAGGGCTGTGGGTCTGATTGGCAGGCCCACAGCCACATCTAAGTCGAAAACCAGTAAAGCAAAAGCAAAAAGTGGGGGTGAACATAGAAAGCAGACCCTACTCTCCTACACAACCCCACCCCAAACTTAGGGACATTAAACTAACCTTGACCAGTTGAGTCTTCATGTTCTAAGTGGAAATATCTGGAGAGTCCATCTGCATTGGCATGGTCAGTCCCAGGTCTATGTTCCACTGTGAAGTCCATCCCCTGTAGGGAAATGGACCACCTAAGAAGTTTGGGATTTTCACCCTTCATCTGATTTAGCCACAAGAGGGGCTTATGGTCTGTCTGAATCTTGAAGTGAGTGCCAAACAAGTATGGCCTCAGCTTCTTCAGGGCCCAAACCACAGCAAAGGCCTCCCTCTCAATAGCTGACCAACGTTTCTCTCTAGGGGTCAGCCTTCTACTTATAAAAGCAATGGGCAGGTCTTGACCATCTACATTCAGTTGTGAAAGAACAGCTCCCACACCTAACTCAGAAGCATCTGTCTGGACAATGAACTCTTTGGAGTAGTCTGGACTTTTCAGAATAGGTGCACTGCACATGGCCTGCTTCAGGTCATCAAATGCTTTTTGACAGCTTACTGTCCACTGAACTTTCTTTGGCATCTTCTTGGAGGTCAAGTCATTAAGTGGTGTCACTATGGACCCATAGTTCTTAACAAACTTTCTGTAGTACCCAGTCAGGCCCAAGAAAGCTCTGACCTGAGTCTGGGTAGTTGGAGGAGTCCAGTCCTTTATGGTCTGGATCTTGCTCTCCAGTGGTTGAACCTGACCCCCACCAACTAGGTGGCCCAGGTATACAACCTTGCTCTGCCCTATCTGGCACTTAGTGGCCTTGATAGTGAGGCCTGCCTTTTGCAGGGCCTCTAAAACATTCCTCAGGTGGACCAGGTGATCCTCCCAGGTGGAGATAAAGACAGCAATATCATCAAGATAAGCTGCACAATAATCATCCAACCCAGTAAGGACTTGATTCACCAACCTTTGGAAAGTGGCAGGTGCATTCTTCAAACCAAAGGGCATTACCACAAATTGATAATGTCCTCCTGGGGTCGAGAAAGCAGTTTTGGCCTTTGCACTCTCAGCTAGTCTGATTTGCCAGTAGCCTGCTGTCAGGTCAAATGTGCTAAAAAACTTAGCAGCTGCCAGTCTGTTAATGAGCTCATCTGCCCTAGGTATTGGGTGGGCATCTGTCCTAGTGACAGCATTGAGACCTCTGTAATCCACGCAAAACCTCATCTCTCTCTTACCATCTTGGGTGTGAGGTTTTGGCACAAGAACTACAGGACTAGCCCAAGGGCTCTCTGAAGGTTCAATGACTCCCAGCTCCAACATCTTTTGTACCTCAACTTTTATGCAGTCCCTGACATGGTCAGGTTGCCTGTAGATTTTACTCTTCACAGGCAGACTGTCACCAGTGTCCACCTCATGGGTGCACCAGTTTGTCTGACTTGGGGTCAGAGAGAACATATGTCTGTAGGATTGCAGAACTTGCCTGCAGTCCTGTTGCTGATGGACAGTGAGGCTGTCAGAAAAGACCACACCATCAACTGAGCCATCATCAGGGTTCTGAGTCAACAGGTCTGGGAGAGGGTCACTCTCTTCTTCCTGCCACTCATCTGTAGCCATGAGTAGCCCCATGTCTGCCCTGTCAACATATGCCTTCAATCTGTTGACATGAAGCACCCTGCGGGGGCTTCTGGGAGTCCCAAGGTCCACCAAGTAGGTGACTTCTCCCTTTTTCTCAACAATAGTGTGGGGTCCAGACCATTTGTCTTGGAATGCTGCTGGGGCCACTGGCTATCAAAAAAACACACACCTACTGTCCTGGCTGGTAAACAGTCAGTACAGCCTTTTGGTCATGCCAAGCTTTTTGGAGTTCTTGGCTTGCCTCAAGGTTTTTAGAAGCCTTCTTCATATACTCTGCCATCCTGGAGCGGAGACCAAGTACATAATCCACTATGTCTAGTTTGGGTTGTCTGAGAGGTCTCTCCCATCCTTCCTTCACCAAACACAGGGGTCCTCTTACAGGATGCCCAAACAAAAGCTCAAAAGGGCTGTAGCCAACCCCCTTTTGTGGGACCTCTCTGTAAGCAAACAGAAGGCAGGGTAAAAGGATGTCCCATCTTCACCTAAGCTTGCATGGTAATCCTTTTATCATTCCATTTAGGGTCTTGTTGAATCTCTCAACAAGCCCATTGCACTGTGGGTGATAGGGTGTGGTGAACTTCTAGTTAACACCACACGCCTTCCACATTGCAGTCAAGTATCCTGACATGAAGTTGGCACCTCTGTCAGAAATGAACTCCTTTGGAAATCCCACTCTGGAGAATACTCCAAACAGGGCCCTTGCCACAACAGGAGCTGTTGTGGTCCTCAGGGGAATTGCTTCTGGGTACCTGGTGGCATGGTCCACTATCACCAGTATGAATCTGTGCCCAGATGCTGTTTGTAGGTCCATTGGTCCTACAATATCTATGCCCACTCTTTCAAAGGGGACCCCCACCACAGGTAGTGGTATGAGGGGGGCCTTTGTGGTGCCACCTGATTTGCCACTGGCTTGGCAGGTGACACAGGAGCGACAAAACTCCTTAGTATCTTCTGACATATGGGGCCAGTGAAAGTGAGGGACAAGCCTGTCCCAAGTCTTGTTCTGGCCTAGATGTCCTGCAAGGGGAATATCATGGGCCAAGGTAAGAAGGAAGCTTCTGAACTTCAGTGGTATGACCAACCTCCTGGACGCACCAGGCTTGGGGTCTCTAGCCTCTGAATACAGTAGCCCTTCATCCCAATACACTCTATGGGTATCTTGAGCATTCCCTGCAGCCTCAGCAGCAGCCAGCTGTCTGAGGGGTTCAAGAGAGGGGCAGTCTAATTGAGCCTGCCTCAGATCTGCCCTTGAAGGTCCCCCTGTCCCAAGAAACTCAACCTAATCAGGTTCAAGTTCTTCTAGGACAGTTCCTTCAGGGCTCTCAGAATCATCCTCCTGGGAGGGCTGATCCACCACCTGAGGCAGGGGGGAAGGCACAGCCTTAACCCTACTGCTCTTTCTCTTGGGTTTTGACTGGTCCATAGTTTCAGGATCCAGCACTTGTTCAGTGGTGCACTTTTTGGCCTGTGACCTGGTCACAGCAAGGACATGTGCATCTATCCCCAGCATTTCTGCATGGGTCCTATACTCCACTTCAGACCAAACTGAAGTTTCAAGATCATTGCCCAGTAAACACTCTACAGGAAGGTCTGAACTAACAACAACTTTCTTGAGGCCAGTTACCCCTCCCCAGGAGAAGTTAACAATAGCCACACTATGGGAGGTAGTGGCATTGCTAGCGTTGGTCACTAGGTAATTCTCACCTAGTATGATCTGTCCAGGGTCCACAAAAGCAGGTGTCACCATTGTGACACTAGCCCCAGTGTCCCTGTAGGCCTGAGCCATTCTTTGGTTGATAAAAGGAGTCTGTCTGTACTTGCCCAGGTTACTGGGGCCTACAGTAGAGGACAAAGCTAAGTCCCCATCACAGATCAGAACAGCCTGAGTAGGTACTCTGACTAGGCCAGAATCCTCCTCAGTTCCCAGGGTTAACCCTACTACACCCTTTTGCTGGGAACCACCACTTACAGCTGAACTAGGGGGTACAGTTGCCTTAGGGGCAATGGTGGCTGGGGGCTTATCCTTTTTGGTGCACTCACTAAACCAATGTGAGTTGGACTTACAATAGTTGCACCATGGTTTCTTTTGGCCATCTTTCTTTTTATCCTTTTTGGGACCACCCTCCCCCTGAGCCTTTTGGGGGCCTGGTGAAGACTTCTGGTCTTTTTGTTTCTGATCATTACCCTTCTGGTCTGCCTTTTTCTGATCACCGCCCTGGTTCTGGTTTTTCTGCTTAACTCGAGTCCTGACCCATCTATCTGCCTTCTTTCCCAATTCTTGGGGAGAAGTCAGATCAGAATCAATCAGGTGTTGATGCAATAGCTGGTTTTGACAGTTGTTAAGTATTTGTTCTCTCATGATCAAATTATACAATCCTGTATAGTCCTTAACCTTACTTCCCATTAGCCAGCCTTCCAGAGCCTTAGTGGCACAATCTACAAAGTCAGTCCAGTCCTGAGTCTGTGTCTTCTGGGTATCCCTGAACAACAACCTGTATTGTTCAGTGGTTAGGCCAAACCCATCAATCAGAGCACTCTTCAGGACAGTGTAATTATCTGCATCCTCATCACTAACTGTGAGGAGCTTGTCTCTACCTTTCTCAGAGAAGGAGAGCCACAAGATAGCTGCCCACTGACTTTGGGGTACCTGCTGTACTTTGCAAGCTCTCTCCAAAGCAGTTATCCATTTGTGGATGTCATCCCCACACTTGTAGGGAGGGACAATCTTGCTCAGGTTTCTATTGTCATAGTGCCTGTCTCTATCCTTAGGGATATTGCTGCCACCAGTGGGTTCTGACCCACTTAACTTTTGCTCTCTAGCCAGAGCAAGCTTCTCCTTGGCAAGGGCAAGTTCTTCCCTCTGAATCCTCAGATTAGCTTCCCTCATTCTGGCTTCATGTTCCTTTCTCTCAGGGGAAGTCATTCCCCTGTGAGAGGAAACACTAGAGATGCTAGAGACATGGGAGTGGATGGATTCCCTTGAAGGGGATCTGTCCCTCCTGTTTCTCTGGTTAAGCCCACTTGGGGGTCTGTATGGGGGGACCCCATGCAAACTCCCATGTAAACTTAGGTTAGCCTGGCTAAGTCTTCCTACTTGGCCCTGGCTGTCTACCTCTCCATCTGAAGCCCCATCTGACTCCTCTGTGGTGGGTAGACCCTCCTCTGTACCTAGGGTACCTGCCTGAGAGGCCCTAAGAGTATCATACTCCTCTAGGAGTTGTCTTAACTGAAGGAGGGTAGGGTTTGCACCCTGTTTTATTCCTCTGGAGGTACACAATTGTCTCATCTCCTGGAATGTTAAGGTATCATATCTAGAGGGGGTCTTCTTCAGACCTGACCCTCCTGAGAGAGCATCTACTTGATCTCCTCTCAGAGACATGATCTAGTGAGGGTGTGGTGTATTGCTGGAGCAGAGTTTTCTTTTAGAAAATTCTGGGCTTTTGAAGCTCTGGCATGTCTATGCGTTTTATTAATTTTATTAATAATTAACAATTAATTATTTGTCTTGTGAAGGTATGTTTCAATAATCAACTCGTTTGTTCTAACATAAGAGAAAGTTACATGAGGGTTAGCTTATGTGTGCTGTTCATGTATTTACAAAAACGTGCAAGTTTTCATGTTTAAACGTTGCTGCGTGCTGTTTATTTTAAGCACAAAACGCTGTTAGAATTAATGCTTTTTATGTCGCAAAGCTAGATAAATGCATACACATAAGGGTATTAGTGGGGTTAACACTGTTTAATCATTATGTTGTATTAACGTTGTTTTTATTTCTTTTAAATTGAGATGGTCTATTGTGGCCTATGGAGGCCTAATTCTTGTTGGCTGATTTGAGAGCCTGGCCTCGAGTGAATATTTCTGTGATGTGGCAAGAGGGACCCCTGCTGGAGAAAGGTCGAAGACAACTGACCATAGTCCTTCTATGAAAATTTCCATGAGGACGGCAGCAGCTTTGGGTGTACTCCAAGAAAAATGAAAGTGTCCTTGGCTTTCTCAAAGGACAAAGGAGCCTTAGAGGGAAACTCTGAACTGTGGCTCGATGGCCGAGGAAGAATCGGATTAAAAGTGTTACATGTTTATTTCCCTGGTTCCTGTTCCGTAGTTCATGCCTTGTGACTTTTCCTGAGCGGAGATTTCCAGATGTAGCAAAGCTACATCTCTTCCTTCTCGTTCTGCTCGGTGATACAGTTTATTCAGCCAACTTTATGTGTGTTTCTATTGTATTTTCCACTATAAAAACTGTTAGTTTAGGGAGGGCTCTCCCCACTCTTTTGGCCGCCTTCACGCGTTGCTGAGGTTCGATGCTGAGGACATTATCCTGAGAGACTTTTACCGAGAGACTGGTCCTGACCCGTTCTGACACTTAGTTAGAATAGGTAACTATGAGAAATGATTTATTCTGATTGATTTACTTTGACTAATTTTAGATAAAGCAATATAACTTTTAAACATGGTGTTGAATATTCTTTCTTGTCAATTATTGGGTACATTTTGATTATTGTTGTTGTATAGTTCGTATAGAGTATGATTAAGGATAACCACTATAATCAGATCCTATCGTCCTAGATATAGATGCAGGGTTTTCCTTCCCACAGGTTTATTGCTGGTAGAGTATTTGAGCGTATGTTAGTGAAATGGGCCCTAGCGTATGATGAATGTATGTGCGTGTAACTGTGAGATTACTCTATCTGTGGTAGTGGGCATATTTTTGATACCCTGATCTCTATCAATTTCTCTGGTAGCAGAGGATGGTTGTAGATGGTTGTCTTGATCTGATAAGATAAGATTGCTTGTATATTAGCTTATTGATTATTGATTTATTTTGATGTTGTTGGTATATGTACTAATACTATATGTTGGAGTCGTGATGTTGAGTTATATGTAGTGCTTCTGGAATTTGGAAGCTGTGGAAGCAGTTCCGTAGTAGGGCAGAGAAGGTGTATATGCTGCTCTCGGGAAAGACGGGATTGTAAGGAATTACGTGTGACAATTGAAGTTGCGCGTTCACATTGTCTGGGTTCGGAATCAGTGACATCGTCATATGTTACTATTAGATATTTCTGGTATATAAGGAGTGTGAATCGTAGTGAAGGTTATCTATGAAACTCTGGTCTTAAGTCCCAGGGATCCGTAAGGATTTCCGTTAAAGCTTATCGCGGGAGGAGTAATAGGTATTCTCTGAGCTTGTTTGAGGAACTAGGCAGAGGTAAGCTGCTTAGTTGTTGAGTTATAATTCTGTATAGAGACAGGTTGTGCTGTTCTCGAGAAGCAGGATTCTGTGTGCATGTACTATATTTTTCTCGTGTAAATGTGCGTGAATGCATATACATTTATTGACTGTAAGACTCTTTGGATAAGTCCTAGAGTAAACAGTTATGCGATGTATGAAAGCTGCTGATTCTTGAAAAATAGACTCTCTTTTACTATTCTGTGGTTAGCGAAGCAGACAATGGAGATGTTTTTATGTTGTAACTAATAGATTTTGTAGAAGTTTTGACACACGAAGTCTACTGAGAGTTTTGTAAAGGAGGGGTAGACGAGTGACAGAGACAGGAGACAGAGACTGCAGCGACTGTTGACGTCAGAAGGTCCGCGCACTGATTGGATAGTGAATCAGAATAGGGTTCGCGCTGGGATTGGTGCGTTAGTGTGAGTCGCGCAGGGATTGGAAAAGCTGTTTAGTGACGTAGACGCTCCAGGATTGGTGCGTTAGTGTGAGTCGCGCTGCTATTGGTTGAGAAACTCGTATTGTATATTTATAATACGGAGAGGGTAGAGAGTTTGATAAGCACTTGCAAAAAATGTATTACCAAGAAGAGAAAAAGAAAAAGACGTTCTTTGGAAAAGTTAAAAAGTGGTTTAGCAAGGATAAAGAGGTTAAAACAAGAGAGGGTGAGTTGTTACCTCCAGCGAAAACGCCTGCATCCTTCATGGCTGTGAAATATGGATTGCATACCTGTATATGGTTGCAGAATTGGGTTAAGTATACTAAAGAAGATGGTGTTCTAGCATTTCCAGAGCATGGTTCATTTAATTTGGCCGTGTTGAGAAACTTACGGGAAAAGATGTTATGCTTAGACCCGAAGCCGAGACCTACACAGTTCGAGGCTTTAGTGGAATGGGAAGAAGAAGTTCATGACCGAGAAAAGCAAAGGTCTGGAGGGTATTATAGGTACATGTTTGGGAGGAGACATGATCGTGAAACACATCAGGATCGAATGAAAAGATGGCGAGATGCTTGTATGTCAGAGGGATTATATCCAATGAGAACAGTTGAAGCTTCTGCTCCTTCGACAGAAAGAGCTTCTGAGTCAGATATGAGAAGGTATGGAGAATATGAGGATGAGGTCTTAAATGACATGATTTACAAGAGACCACCTCCATATAGAACAGAACCAGATGAGAGTACACCAGTTGTTTCTCCGATAAGAGATACAGTTGAGAAAGAAAAAATGACACCTGAATCAAGAGGTAGTAGTTCTTTCAGGGAGAGAGAGAGTCGAGGTAGTGAGGAAAATGCTAGAAAATTATCAAAAACGACAACGGAACTAGCTGAGAAGATTAGAGAGTTAACGAAGAATCTGGAAGCTGTTACGGTGCCTGTAACTATAGGTCCAGTTATGCCTGTGTTTGACAAACAGAGAGCAGGTGAGAATGGACTGGTAATTCCATATATTGCAAATGAATCGACAAATTCAGTTGGTCCTTCAGGAGATTCAGAGAAAAGGACAGGGAGAAGTGACCTGAGACAAACCAGACATGAAACATGTAGTGAACTATTGGATGTCAGTGAACCTAGTTGTTCAGGGATGCCGATTTTGGAACCGCAGAAAAAAGTGGTTCCAGTAAGAAAAAATGCAGAAATAACAGTGGACGATTTAAATGATTGGATGAAAGTTCTTCAGAAAAAGGATAAAGATTCACAAATTATTGATGTGGTTAAGTTACGAATAGAATTAGAAGAGCTTGTGACAGGAACAGTTCCAACAGAAATACTGAAGAGTCATCATGATGGTGAATTAATGTTTATGTGCAAGAGCATAACATGGAGAGCAAGAAATACTCATGATAGACTAAGAGCGATAGCAAATGAGCAAGGAGTTGACATTGATAGAGTAAAGGCTTTGCAGAAAACGTACAGGATGGATTTCACTGAGAAAGACATTGAAAATTTGAATACTTCTGGTAGAACAGGACAGATTAAAGAAATGGTGGCATTATTGCGAAGATGGGGTGATGTAGAAAAGTGGAAGGATAGGTGGTATAAGAAAAGAGAGGAATCTGAAGATAGAACAACTTATTCAGCATTTCCGGTAAGAGAAAAAGAGAAACCAGTGGAGAATTATCCCATGAGAGAAATACCTGGAGGAGGATATGTACATGTTCCATGGACCAGACAGGATATTTTATCATTTACGAATGATTTCCCTCGATTGAGAGAAAAGCCCGTCGAGTGGTATAGGCAGGTAGATAGGTTTGTGAAATTGTCAAAAGTGCTGTGGGTTGACCTGAATAGTCTGTTTGATATAATTGTTCCAGCAGACTTGTGGACTGAGTGTAAAATAGTTGTGAGTTGGCCTACTGAGGAATATCCAAGAGATTCAAGAACAGGGGCACCAGATCCAGAAGTGATGAGGAAGTATGATCAGGTGATGGTATACCTGAAGAGTAAAGTTCCTCCAAAAGAGACAGACCGGGTTAAGATAGATCGAACACAACAGGAAGCAAAAGAATCAGTTCATGCTTTTTACGAAAGGCTGATACTGGCATTTAAACAATTCAGTGGAGATGAACACCTGGGTGACAAGGATTTGAGTCATTTTGTATACAGATTTGTATATGGTCTTAGACCTGAAATTGGTGAGAGAATTCGTGAACACACAGTGGATTGGCAGAGTAAAAAAGTAGATGAGATTTTGAGACATGCAAAATATTTCAGTGATGAAATTGAAGCAAAACAGAGAAAGCTGAAAGAAAAAGCAATGTGGGCACAAGTGAAAGTTGCAGAAAGACAGGAAGCACAGTTAGTGGAACAGGCAAATAATCCAGGAAATAATGGAGGAAATAGACCGAGATTTGCAGGAAAAGGAAGGGGAAGTCTTGAGGAAGCCAAAAAGAAGTTCCCTTGTCACAACTGTGGCCAACTGGGACATTGGAGATCTGAATGTCCTAATCCACCATTAGTGAATAATGAGGGTAAATCCTTAAATCAACAGGTGCAGAATGATGGGAATAACCAGCAGCAACAACAGCAGAAAGTGGTGAGACAGCAGCAGAGTCAAGAGCCAAAACCGCCCTTACCGCAGAATAGAGGGGTACAAAAGTACAATCAGGACTCAGGATTCTTCAATGATGAGCAGGTAAACAAACCGAAACGTACTAACAAAGTACAGCAGTACTTGTTAAAAAGTGAAGGGAGTGAGTCTGAGGGTGATTATTGACGGTGCCGAGGAGAGGAAGAAGAGTGCATACTTGGTGCAACTCTAGAAATAGACCAGGCAGGACCATTTGTGGATGGGAAAATAAATGAGGAGAGTGTTACTTTTTTGGTAGACACAGGTGCGACAAGATCAACTGTCAGGTCAACAGATGTTAAAAATCTTCCTCTCTCGGATGAAGCAATCCAAGTAGTTGGTGTAGCCAATACACAGATCAGAACACGTCTTACTGAGCCAGTAAGAGTACAGATAGGGAAATTTTCAGACATGCACAGATTTATTGTCTGTGACACGAGTCCAGTGAACCTGTTAGGTAGGGACCTATTGTGTAAAATGAATTGTACAATTTTTTGTACACCAGATGGAATAGCTTTTGAGACACCAGATGATGATGTTTTCTACCGAATGACTCTAGAGAATAGAGAAAATGAGTTAATTGGTGCATTTCCAGTGTTCAATCCGGAGGATTTGCCTCAAGTGCTGAGAGACACAGTGAAAAGAGCAGTTTGGGATTTTACAGGAGAGGATGTGGGATTGATGAATAATGTAGATCCAGTGAAAATTGCAGTGAAAGAGGGAATTACATATCCTAACATTCCTCAGTACAAAATGACACCAGAAATAATTGAAGGGATAACTCCTATAATTGAGAAAATGATTCAGCAGGGAGTTCTGAGAGAACTACTGAGTAGTCCGTGTAATTCACCGATAATGGGACTGAAAAAGCCTAATGGCAAGTTCAGGATCGTGCAAGATCTGAGAAAAGTTAATCAAATTGTGGTGGCATGTTGTCCCATTGTGCCAAATCCATCAGTGATTCTGTATCAAATTCCACATGATGCTGAGTGGTATACAGTGATTGATTTGTGTCATGCGTTCTTTTCAATTCCATTGCATCATGACAGCCAGCCAATTTTTGCATTTAGGTTTGGCCAGCGTATCTTAGCATGGTGTCGTATCCCACAGGGGTATACGGAGAGTCCTTCGATATTCAATCAGTTATTGAAGAAATCGTTGGAAAGTCTGATCATGCCTGAGAGCTCAGTGCTAGTACAATATATTGATGACCTACTTGTGGCATCAAAGACACGTGAAGCTTGTGAAGTGGATACCATAGCTTTACTGAATCATCTGGCAGATGGAGGGTTAAAGGTATCTCCAGCCAAATTGCAATTTTGCAAGAAAGAGGTGCATTATCTTGGACATAATATTGAAAAAGGTCTGAGAAAAGTGACTACTGACAGGATCAGAATAATCAAAGAAATGAAAGCTCCGAAAACCCAGAGAGAAGTGAGAATGTTCCTGGGTATGGTGGGATATTGTCGTCAGTGGATAATTAATTTTTCCCTGATAGCAAAGCCACTGATTAAGCTGACAAAAAAAGAAATGACAGATCCATTAGATCTGGATGCAGAACAACTGGCAGCATTTGAGGAGCTCAAAATTAAAATGTGTGAGGCTCCAGCTTTGGGTATGCCAGATTATGAAAAAGAATTCGAACTGTACTGCAGTGAGAGAAATGGATGTGCACTTTCAGTGTTAATCCAGAAACATGGGCAATTGAGAAGGCCTATTGCATACTTCTCATCGACACTTGACACTGTAGCCGTGGGGTTACCAGGTTGTCTGAAGGCTGTAGCTGCGACATGCAGAAGCCTGGAACAGAGTGAGGGAATCATAATGGGGTATCCTGTAAGGGTATTCGTACCTCACAATGTGGCAATTCTTTTGACAAGAAGCAGAACTCAGCATATGTCACATAGTCGGCTGACTAAATATGAAAAAGTGATTCTGGGAGCATCAAATGTGACTCTTGAGAGATGTGTGAATGTGAATCCAGCGACACTCTTGCCGGATATTGAAAATGTGGGTATAAAGATGGAAGATGATCATGATTGTTTGGATGTGCTTGAGTACTGTACAAAACCGAGACCAGACATAAGGGATATTCCCTTATCTGAGAATGACCATGTGTTGTTTGTGGATGGATCATGCCTGAGAAATGATAATGGTGTGCTATGTGCAGCATATGCAGTGTGCAAAGTTTCAGAGATCATGGAAGCATCACCATTGAAAGGAGTGAAATCTGCGCAAGTTGCTGAATTAGTGGCATTGACAAGAGCTTGTGAGATTGGGAAAGACATGAGAACAACCGTGTTAACTGATAGTCAGTATGGATTTGGAGTGGTGCATGACTTTGGCCAACTGTGGCTACAAAGAGGTTTCTTGACATCGGGTGGAACCCCGATAAAGAATGCTGAGTTGATTGGAAAATTGCTTGAGGCAATACAGCTGCCTAAGGAGTTAGCGGTTGTAAAATGTACCGCATATGGTACAGGGGACGATTTTATCTCTGTTGGTAACAGGTTTGCCAACGATGTGGCGCAATATTGCGCTAAGACCAACCAATCTATTAACCGGAGTAGGATGGAGGAAATGTCTCTCCTTTCTGTGATGTTTACTAATGTCCTAGAAACGTGGGATGAAGTAAAGCAGTTACAAGATGAGGCAGGAGAGGAAGAGAAACAAGATTGGGTTAAAGCAGGATGTGCTCCAAGAGAAACAGACCATGTTTGGGTCTACAGAGATGGCAGACCAGTAATGCCAAACTCAATTTTGTCGTCAATGGCAAGGATGTATCATGGCCAGGGACATCTGGGGAGGGACGCAATGGTAAGGTCCTTTAAGCAAACCTGGTACAATGCAAAGTTTAGGACAATTGCGGAGAGCATCTGTCAAAGATGTTTGATTTGTCAGCAATTTAACACTGGGAAAAAGACAGTGGTGAGTTTGGGGACAATAGGCAGAGAAGGAGGTCCTTTTACAAGAATGCAGATTGATTTCATTGAGATGCCCCAAGTGAACAGACTGAGGTATGTCCTAGTGGTAGTCTGTTTGTTTTCAAGGTGGGTGGAAGCTTACCCGACTAGAAGAAATGATGGATTAACAGTGGCAAAGTTACTGTTAAGGGAGTTGATTCCTAGGTACGGGTTTCCAGTTACAGTTGAGTCTGACAGAGGTAGACACTTTCAAAATGAACTCATTGGTTTGATTTGTGAAGCATTAAAAATACAGCAGAAGTTACATTGTGCATACCGACCAGAGGCTTCTGGTGTGGTTGAGCAGATCAATGGCACAATCAAGAATAGGATTGGAAAAATGTGTCTAGCCACTGGTATGAAATGGCCGGATGTGTTACCTCTTGTCCTGATGACAATGAGATCTACTCCAGATAGAACTACTGGTTTGAGCCCGCATGAAATAATCATGGGACGTGCTATGCGCCATGCATTCGTGCCTGTGAATAAATTGGTGTCAATAACTGATGACATGATTTTGGATTACTGTAAAGGCCTGGCTGACGCAGTTCATTCTGTGTTTCACCAGATTGGAGAAGAAGCTACCACACTTGAGAAGAAGCAAGCCCATGATCTGAGTCCAGGTGACTGGGTAAGGATTAAGGTGCACAGAAGAAGAAATTGCTTGATTCCAAGGTGGGGAAGGCCGAGACAAGTCATTCTGACTACAACGACTGCAGTAAAGTGTGCTGGAGTGAAGCACTGGGTACATGCAAGTCATACTCTGAGAGTTCCAAGCCCGAGAGAGGGAACTGGTGAAGAGTATTATGAAGAGTCAGATTCCAGTGATGGTGAAGATCCTGAAGATACAGAATCAGTGAGAAAAGAAGCGGAGAGAGCTTCAAGAGATTCACTGCGAGTATCAGAGGGAGAATCTAATTCTGTTATAGAGCCTGAAGTTTCAAGTAGCAGTGGGAGTAAAAGAAAAGAAAAGAGGAAACACATTGAGCCCACTCCTGAAGCAGAAGAGGAGGAGATTGAAGAACCACTTGAGATTATCCTTGAAGAAACAGGGTCAGAAGAAGATAGAGAGGGACAGATTGCGGAAGACCCCCGAGGAGGTATAGGGAACATTGATGAGGAGCTAGGTGAAGGGACAAGTAGACAGCAAGAAGATTGCGTGTCGGAGACCCGAGGAGGGACAGAAGTAGGGAAGTCTCAAACAGTGGTGAAAAAATCTGTGGAGAAAAGAAAAGCTACTGGGAAACGGAAACAAGAGGCACTTGGAACAGATGATGAAGATGAACAAACAGAAGGTCGAGTTCTGAGAAAGAGAACTTCAATTGGAGGAAAGAGTGTTAAACAATTGAGGCCGAAAAAGGTTGTGAAAGGAGATCGTTGGCCTAACAACCGAGTAAAGAGGGTGAGATACAGAATAATAAGAGCAAATTCATCAAAAGCTGAACAAGTGAATGAAGTATCAAGTCAAACTTCAAGAGCTGAAGGAAAAGAATTAAAGAAATCAAAAGAACCGGTAGAAATAAGGAGAGTTAAAAGACCCAACCAAAAGTACAGATCACCGGAATGGTCTTATGTGACACTGTCTGAAGAAGGAAAAGAAGAAACAGTGACTCGAGATAATCCGGAAGTGGTCTTGAGAAAAGTGGTTGAGGAAGATACTGGTGAAATTCTGAAAGTACTCTTGACTGACATTGGAGAAGAGTCGAGTACTGAGGATTCCGACGTTGGAGATCTGATACAGTTTGATGTTGAAGAAATTGAAGTGAAGAATGACAAGTATCCAAACTGAGTGAAAGAAAGATTCACTTGGAACAAGTGAATAAGGAGATTATTTGGATAAACTGAAAGCTGAAGAGTTGCTGAAGAATTGAAAAGTTCAAACAGTAGTGGAGTAGTAGAAGCTAAACTAAAATGGCTAACATAGAGGAGAATAGAAATAGATGTGCCTTTTTAAAGAGGTGGTGCAAAATGTGCTGCTGTTGTACTGGATTATTAATGCTTCTATGGGGTATTTTAATTTTATTAGTTACTTTTAGAGTAGAATTTGGAATGGATATAGCAAATGTGACTAATGAAGAGAAGAATTCACAAAAAGTAGTTCCAATTAGAAGTAGTGGTTACATACACAAGGATAGGTCAATTAATAATTTTCGAGTAATGTTTTTTCAAAACTGTTATATGAATATGTGAAGACAATGGAAGTAAGGGATTGCTATGTCTGCATGCAATTACCTGCATCCGTCTCTGAGGGTGTTACTTATCACCATTTGCCAGCTACATATGGTATTTCTTGTAGTATTTTAAGTAGTGTTTTTTATTTGTTAAGGAAAATAGATTATAAGATGTCTAACAGAGATAGTATTTTTGGGCACTTGCCAATGAACAAAGAGCTGAATCCAGCTAAAGAAGCTAACACTTTTGGTGAGATTTTTATTGAAGAAAAAGGACTAACATTAGATTATATTTTTAAGAATAATTTAACTTGCAATTTGAAAGGAGAGGAGAAAGCTTTCCTGGATATGGTTGAGGAAAGGAGAATGAACATGCATGAGAAAGGGGGAAAATATGAAGTGAGTGAGACAATTTGGGACATTGAGATGGGAAAGGAGTTGAGGAATGGGGCTAGTCCAACTTTGGCTCTAGATGCACCGCAGAAGGGTAAACTATGCATTACCAGAAGGAAATCCCAATATGATACATATTTTGTGGGAACTAGTGAGTGCCATGATACATACTTCATTGCGACAGGTTGGGGTTTCAGAGGTGGAGAAGATACGATTTTTCCAGGAGTGTACTATGTGTGTGGGAACAAGGCTTATTACAAGTTGCCTGACCATTGGTATGGCACATGTTATGTGGGCCTGGTTTTCCCTAAGATTTTTCATACGGATATAGTAAAAGATGTAGAAGACATTAACCTTTTAACACGCTTTAAGAGAGAAACCTGGTCTGAAATTGTGGGTGACATTTTTGGGGTTTTAATTCCAGCAGTGGGAATTTCTTTAAATGCTTATGGAATCCGGAAACTGTCCACAGTGGTTGATCGCTTATCGACAAATACCGCAGGAGGGTTTCTTTTGGTGAATACGGAATTAAGTGCCGTACGTGCCATGTCTATGCAAAATCGACTTGCCCTTGATATTCTTTTGGCTAAGGAGGGTGGAGTTTGTGGAATTTTGAAAGTTCAACATTGTTGCACTTACATTCCTGATGAAAGTAAAGACCTGAAGGTCTATATCAAAAATATTACTGATTTGCATGAAGATTTAGTACCACTTGAGACTGGGAGTTTATGGACTAAACTAGCTAATAAAATGATAGCTGTTAAGGATTTTATTGCAAAAATAGGTAGTACTATTATAGGTAGAATATTGTTTCCTTTGTCTTGTATAATTGTTGCGTTACTGATACTAAGATTGATGTGTATGTGTTGTAAAAACAGGAAAGGGAAAGAGAAATTGAAAAATGAAAAGAAAAATAAGAATTTGAAACTTTCAAAGAGAGAACCAGAAGAGATTGAACTAGAAGAATTGAGGGAGAGTGTTTATTTAGAGACAAAGAGAGATGATGAAAGAGTGACTGGTGTTTAAATGTTGTCTAAAGGGAAGAGACATTTCTGATTTCCTAAAATGGGACTAAAATTTTCACTAATTTTTTTTTGGGTTTATTTGGTGATAAAATCACCAAAGGGGGGATTGCTGGAGCAGAGTTTTCTTTTAGAAAATTCTGGGCTTTTGAAGCTCTGGCATGTCTATGCGTTTTATTAATTTTATTAATAATTAACAATTAATTATTTGTCTTGTGAAGGTATGTTTCAATAATCAACTCGTTTGTTCTAACATAAGAGAAAGTTACATGAGGGTTAGCTTATGTGTGCTGTTCATGTATTTACAAAAACGTGCAAGTTTTCATGTTTAAACGTTGCTGCGTGCTGTTTATTTTAAGCACAAAACGCTGTTAGAATTAATGCTTTTTATGTCGCAAAGCTAGATAAATGCTTCCTATTAGAATCATATATAGGTTATGTTTATACTAAGGTTTCTTTAATTAAGAAATGTTAAACTTTTCAATGCTTAGTGTTTTTTGCAATGGACTACTTGCTCACCCGTTGATAGTCGGTTCTTGAGTCTCACCACCAAGTTGCTTTGGCATTGCCATTAAGTACATGTTTTCAAGTTATGTACTATATAGGTTCTCAATTTCTTTTGTAACACAGCCTTGAAAAAGTCGCGGGACTAATTTTCCCCTGTTGCGACGAAACACGTGTCGGCTGGATGTTGTGTATCGCACGGAAGACACCTAACGAATAAAGAACCACCCATAAGAGGAGACTAATCTATTTCTTTTGCCTACTGATTTGTACTGTCATTGTGTAAACACGAGATAACTTGATGTTTGATAGAAAAGGACGTGTGCTAAGGACTGATTGCAAAACTAGATAAATGCATACACATAAGGGTATTAGTGGGGTTAACACTGTTTAATCATTATGTTGTATTAACGTTGTTTTTATTTCTTTTAAATTGAGATGGTCTATTGTGGCCTATGGAGGCCTAATTCTTGTTGGCTGATTTGAGAGCCTGGCCTCGAGTGAATATTTCTGTGATGTGGCAAGAGGGACCCCTGCTGGAGAAAGGTCGAAGACAACTGACCATAGTCCTTCTATGAAAATTTCCATGAGGACGGCAGCAGCTTTGGGTGTACTCCAAGAAAAATGAAAGTGTCCTTGGCTTTCTCAAAGGACAAAGGAGCCTTAGAGGGAAACTCTGAACTGTGGCTCGATGGCCGAGGAAGAATCGGATTAAAAGTGTTACATGTTTATTTCCCTGGTTCCTGTTCCGTAGTTCATGCCTTGTGACTTTTCCTGAGCGGAGATTTCCAGATGTAGCAAAGCTACATCTCTTCCTTCTCGTTCTGCTCGGTGATACAGTTTATTCAGCCAACTTTATGTGTGTTTCTATTGTATTTTCCACTATAAAAACTGTTAGTTTAGGGAGGGCTCTCCCCACTCTTTTGGCTGCCTTCACGCGTTGCTGAGGTTCGATGCTGAGGACATTATCCTGAGAGACTTTTACCGAGAGACTGGTCCTGACCCGTTCTGACACTTAGTTAGAATAGGTAACTATGAGAAATGATTTATTCTGATTGATTTACTTTGACTAATTTTAGATAAAGCAATATAACTTTTAAACATGGTGTTAATTATTCTTTCTTGTCAATTATTGGGTACATTTTGATTATTGTTGTTGTATAGTTCGTATAGAGTATGATTAAGGATAACCACTATAATCAGATCCTATCGTCCTAGATATAGATGCAGGGTTTTCCTTCCCACAGGTTTATTGCTGGTAGAGTATTTGAGCGTATGTTAGTGAAATGGGCCCTAGCGTATGATGAATGTATGTGCGTGTAACTGTGAGATTACTCTATCTGTGGTAGTGGGCATATTTTTGATACCCTGATCTCTATCAGTATGCACCTACCTACACTAGTTGTTTCTACTAAACCTCTCTAGTAGTTGTAGTCAGGGTGTGTTACTCCCTTCAACCTACAACTACTAAGTCCAGTAGGACTTAAGTATTATAATCTATGTTATATGTACCTAGACAATATCTGTGTGATCTTTCAATTTAGTATCTCAAGATTACAATGGTATTACAACAGCAAGCTCAGATCCCAACCGCTGCTCACCAATGTGAGAAGTTGGCCTGATGTATGATGTCACTAGTTCTAGTGTACACCTTATATCAGTCCAAATACCCTTATGGTGATTGGTTGTAAAGTCAACCTTATAGACCAGCTATCCTAGTGGTAGCATGAACAAGAGCAGTCTTAGGCTAAACTCTGAATGGCATGTGAAGCCAGCTGTGATACCATATATAATCCCTTGAATACCAAATGAAAGGACACCACAACGGATATATATATAAAATAAAGTGTATTTATTCTAGTCAAACCCTCAGCACTCTTTATGAGATTAGAGGTAAGTACAACACAGTCTTATTTAAGCATACATTAAGTCACACAGGTAAGTAATACAGTTAGGCCCTAGGGGCCACGCAAACCATATACTAAGTAAGTGGTATAAGGACCACTGTCACGGAAATAGAATAGGCCTAGGCCTAGGGAATCGCTGGGGCTACACTACACTAGCTTTAGTTAGGAAGTGGGAGGCCCACGGGATTCGTGTGCAGAGTGGAAACACTCACGCGTAATGCGTAAAAGTCACTAGCAATAGTACAGTTTAGAAAACGATAGATTTAGGACACTTCCGGAGTAGCTAGGAAGTCGAGACTGGAAAACTAGACACTAGGGTAGTCACTATCCTGATGAGCACCGGAGTACCCAAGTTACCTAGCCCACAGGCTGCGGGTGCATAGGGGTGAAGTTGCGTCGGTTTTCGTCGTCGACTCCTATGGATGCCTGAAGAAAGATGCTGACAGGCAGTCAGTGAAGAGTGTCCGGTGGATCCCAAGGCTGGGATCAAGAAGAGAGGAGACCTGCAAGCAGAAGGGACAGAGTCAAGGTCACTAGCCAGTGACCACGTGGAACCAGGAAGGAACCAGGCGATGTCGTGAAGATTGCAGGTGAAGGTGAAGCTTGTCGCTGCAGCCAGGAGGACCAGGAAGCGTCGAGGACGACCAGGACCAGGAGGCGAGCTGTCCCACGAAGGCTCTTGCTGTCGGCGGCGTCGGAGTTGGACTAGGACTCACCAAGCCTTGGCAAGCGGAACCCACAAAGAACGGAGGACTTGCTTCTGGTGCAGACCAGGAAGGTCTGGTGTGCTTCTTCTTTGCAGAGAAGCGGGAGCCAGTCTGGAGGAGCCAAACCAGCGCAGAAGATTTCAGGGTGCGTCGTCACAAAGGCCACTAGCCAGCGGGCAAGCAACCGGACAGACGAGGCAAGCAGGAAAATGCAGAAGGGCCCCACGCAGGACTCGTGGAGTGTGGGGGGCTGATCTTCGGTGCAGATGGTGCTTGGGGTTGGGGCTTCTCAATCCCCGGTGCACAACTTCGAGGGTGCCTCAGAAGCTGCGCTTGAAGTTACTAGCCACTTTTCCCAGGTAGCCGGTCCCACGTCGCTCGTCGCCTCCGCGGATCTCAGCTTTGCTGTGGATGTGGATCAGGGTCGGAGAAGTCTGGAAGTCAAGGCTCTGGTCGGGCTCTGCAGTCAGTTCCTCGTAGAACGTGGGCAAAGCAAAGGGTAGTCTCTTGATGGTGCCTGTTTGCACAGGGTAGTATATTATAAAAGCAACAATATCTCAGCAGGATATAATGTAATTACTTAAATCTGTATGTACAAGACATTACAGTTTAGCGAACAAAAGAGAGGAGACTTCAAATAGTTCAATCCATGCGCCCGTAGGCGTCATATATTATACGAAGATCAGTAAATATACAGAACAGTTGTAACAGCACTGTAGGGTATAAATAGCCAGGCAACCCTAGTGATATGTGTACAAAGTGCTCGTGACAGTGAAGTAACGGCGCAAGTGACAACGTGAAAGATACCACAGCAGAAGGCGCAAAAGAATATACAGTATTTACAGGTTAAAAGGTTCAAACATCAACTTATTCAATGGTACAGTTCGTGATTTCAGTTATGTTAATGAACCAGGGGTCAGAGTACGCCTAGGGAGTTCGAGCTGGTGGGCAATGGTCGATGGCGTTTCGATCCTCTCAAATTAGGATCATCCTCAGGACCTGGGTTGCCTATTTGTAGAGTGCTCTGAAGCGTATTGAATGAAGCGCTGGTGTAGCAACGATGATGAAAAAGGACGGCGGTGGAATGAAGAGCAATTATAGGAAGGAGTCCATCGCGCAGTCGCTGTTGAATGGGGAGAACCGAGGACGTGCGGTTGGTAGTCACTCGGGGTTGGCTTTGAATTCCGGGAAAAGAAACGAGGACGTGCGGTTTGTTCGTCACTCGAGGGACGGTGGAGCCGGCCCAGTCGATGAGCCAGGGGCATCAGAGGATTTCAGGGGTCAGGAATAAATCCGCAGTATCGGACAAGTCACAGTCGTGTACTCGTCGCGGTCAGGGTAGCCACTCCTTGGCCACAAGGGAGATTCTTCAGTCTTCTTCTTTCGTCGAATGTCGAAGGTCCAGAGTTTCTGTTCAAGTTTGCAGGTTCAGGATAATCTAAAGTCTTGAGGCCCAACTCCCACTCTTATACTAATCTGGGGGGCTGGGATACCTGCTAGGTCACGCCTTATGGGTGGGACCTGGGAGGGGGTGGTTACACCCACTTCCCTTTGTCCAGTTTCGTGCCAGAGCTGGGGCTGGAGTGCCCCAGCGCCGGTTTGAACTGGACTATGCAAGGAACACCTTGTGTGCCCCAGGCATGTCTCATTCCTTTCAGCCCACCCTGCCCCAATACACTAAAGGCTGTCTGGGGAGGTGCTAGCACCTCCCCAAGCAGGAAACCTATTGTCCAGGCCTCCCTGGCTGGGATCACTCCCAGCTGCAGGAGGTCAGACTTGTGTCGTGGCAGCAGCATCCATTTTGTGATGCTGAGGCTTTTGTCAGAGGCTAACAGTGAAGTATGATTTTAACATGTCTTTCCCTCTAGAAGGGGGGAATAATATCCTCATGTCCAGAAATGGCATGGGGGTATTATTCCACAGTGTTAGACACCTTACACGACATGTTTCGATAAAGCCAAACCATAGTTACCATAACCGTCTAAGATTATAAGGCACTTTAAGAGTATATGGTAGGCTATATCATAGAACAGCTATAAGGACTTGGTTCCGAAAGCTGCAGACAGGCTCAGCTCATGCTAGAGCACCATCTCACATGTTACCAAGCACTCTGCCTCCAGGATTGTTAAGGCCTGCCATAGGAGTGACTGATAGGTACACATGTGTCTATATGTAAGTTAGGTATAGGAATACTACACCTAAGCAAGGGGTGATTACACGACCTTGCCCCAGCTGAGTGATCAGCCAGTTGTGTCAAAATGGAAGGCCAGGCCAGGGGTGGCATAATACATGCTGCAGCCCCTGGTAGGCCTAGGGTACACCTATGCCCTGGGTACCTAGGGTACACTGTACAGGGGCCAATAAGGTGATCCTATCCAAATGGGTTATGCACCTAAAGTACATAGTATTAATTTAGAGAGAGAACAGCAGGGCTGTGGGTCTGATTGGCAGGCCCACAGCCACATCTAAGTCGAAAACCAGTAAAGCAAAAGCAAAAAGTGGGGGTGAACATAGAAAGCAGACCCTACTCTCCTACACAACCCCGCCCCAAACTTAGGGACATTAAACTAACCTTGACCAGTTGAGTCTTCATGTTCTAAGTGGAAATATCTGGAGAGTCCATCTGCATTGGCATGGTCAGTCCCAGGTCTATGTTCCACTGTGAAGTCCATCCCCTGTAGGGAAATGGACCACCTAAGAAGTTTGGGATTTTCACCCTTCATCTGATTTAGCCACAAGAGGGGCTTATGGTCTGTCTGAATCTTGAAGTGAGTGCCAAACAAGTATGGCCTCAGCTTCTTCAGGGCCCAAACCACAGCAAAGGCCTCCCTCTCAATAGCTGACCAACGTTTCTCTCTAGGGGTCAGCCTTCTACTTATAAAAGCAATGGGCTGGTCTTGACCATCTACATTCAGTTGTGAAAGAACAGCTCCCACACCTAACTCAGAAGCATCTGTCTGGACAATGAACTCTTTGGAGTAGTCTGGACTTTTCAGAATAGGTGCACTGCACATGGCCTGCTTCAGGTCATCAAATGCTTTTTGACAGCTTACTGTCCACTGAACTTTCTTTGGCATCTTCTTGGAGGTCAAGTCATTAAGTGGTGTCACTATGGACCCATAGTTCTTAACAAACTTTCTGTAGTACCCAGTCAGGCCCAAGAAAGCTCTGACCTGAGTCTGGGTAGTTGGAGGAGTCCAGTCCTTTATGGTCTGGATCTTGCTCTCCAGTGGTTGAACCTGACCCCCACCAACTAGGTGGCCCAGGTATACAACCTTGCTCTGCCCTATCTGGCACTTAGTGGCCTTGATAGTGAGGCCTGCCTTTTGCAGGGCCTCTAAAACATTCCTCAGGTGGACCAGGTGATCCTCCCAGGTGGAGCTAAAGACAGCAATATCATCAAGATAAGCTGCACAATAATCATCCAACCCAGTAAGGACTTGATTCACCAACCTTTGGAAAGTGGCAGGTGCATTCTTCAAACCAAAGGGCATTACCACAAATTGATAATGTCCTCCTGGGGTCGAGAAAGCAGTTTTGGCCTTTGCACTCTCAGCTAGTCTGATTTGCCAGTAGCCTGCTGTCAGGTCAAATGTGCTCAAAAACTTAGCAGCTGCCAGTCTGTCAATGAGCTCATCTGCCCTAGGTATTGGGTGGGCATCTGTCCTAGTGACAGCATTGAGACCTCTGTAATCCACGCAAAACCTCATCTCTCTCTTACCATCTTGGGTGTGAGGTTTTGGCACAAGAACTACAGGACTAGCCCAAGGGCTCTCTGAAGGTTCAATGACTCTCAGCTCCAACATCTTTTGTACCTCAACTTTTATGCAGTCCCTGACATGGTCAGGTTGCCTGTAGATTTTACTCTTCACAGGCAGACTGTCACCAGTGTCCACCTCATGGGTGCACCAGTTTGTCTGACTTGGGGTCAGAGAGAACATATGTCTGTAGGATTACAGAACTTGCCTGCAGTCCTGTTGCTGATGGACAGTGAGGCTGTCAGAAAAGACCACACCATCAACTGAGCCATCATCAGGGTTCTGAGTCAACAGGTCTGGGAGAGGGTCACTCTCTTCCTCCTGCCACTCATCTGTAGCCATGAGTAGCCCCATGTCTGCCCTGTCAACATATGCCTTCAATCTGTTGACATGAAGCACCCTGCGGGGGCTTCTGGGAGTCCCAAGGTCCACCAAGTAGGTGACTTCTCCCTTTTTCTCAACAATAGTGTGGGGTCCAGACCATTTGTCTTGGAGTGCTGCTGGGGCCACTGGCTCCAACACCCACACCTTCTGTCCTGGCTGGTAAACAGTCAGTACAGCCTTTTGGTCATGCCAAGCTTTTTGGAGTTTTTGGCTTGCCTCAAGGTTTTTAGAAGCCTTCTTCATATACTCTGCCATCCTGGAGCGGAGACCAAGTACATAATCCACTATGTCTAGTTTGGGTTGTCTGAGAGGTCTCTCCCATCCTTCCTTCACCAAACACAGGGGTCCTCTTACAGGATGCCCAAACAAAAGCTCAAAAGGGCTGTAGCCAACCCCCTTTTGTGGGACCTCTCTGTAAGCAAACAGAAGGCAGGGTAAAAGGATGTCCCATCTTCGCCTAAGCTTGCATGGTAATCCTTTTATCATTCCATTTAGGGTCTTGTTGAATCTCTCAACAAGCCCATTGCACTGTGGGTGATAGGGTGTGGTGAACTTGTAGTTAACACCACACTCCTTCCACATTGCAGTCAAGTATCCTGACATGAAGTTGGCACCTCTGTCGATTTGAAAAACTTTATTCGACAATTAAGTCATGAAAGTATCATACAATAACCAACCACATACACATACTAAAACATAAATTAAAACAATACATACATAACATATTTCCGTAGGCGCATGATTTTCGGACTTACTCCTGTACTAAACATCAATTTAAATAAACAACAATGATATCTAGTAAAACAATTAATTAGAGAAACTTCCTAATTTAATTTGAATTGAGCAGATAGATCCGAAATTAAAAGATAAGATACATAATACATGACTTTGAACAAGCGCCACTACATTAGGCACATTTAGTATTTGTCTGTCTAGATCGTAATATCCAGGCCCACTTTATATACTTTGCCATTGCAATTGCAATTAATGGGCTTGGATCTGAACACAAGATTCTTAATGCCTCTACATGTCTTCGGGTGCCTAAAAGGCGACAGACAGGTAATAACCATTTTTTCCGTGGGAGCTCATAGAGAGGACAAAAAAAAACGAAATGGCTCAAAGATTCGATCGTATCCCTACAATATGGGCATTTATCCGAGGGCCCTTTTGTCCATTTAGATGTAAATGAGCAGATAGGGAAAGTACCTATCCTAAACTGAAAATAAAATTTGCGATCAGTTGGTGCTCCTATCAAATCCCAATAAAGTTCCTGACTGGGATGAGCCTTGATCTCTAGATATCTAGCTGTTAGTTGGGAAGTACACCCCTTTGCAGCAGATTCCATGGTAATAAATTCCCAGTACTTGGCTTTGACAATTTCCTTTGGGGGAAAAACAGCATTTTGAGGATCATCCCAAAGGTTGTTCCATCCCAATCTATAGAGTAACACCTTAATGGACCTCAACCAGTCTATTCTATGGAAATGATCTTTCTCCATTATTTCTTTTAGGCCCAGTGCATAATGCTTTAGCTCCTCAGTTGACCAGATTCTACGCCAATACAGCAGTGGTCGCAAATTGGCAGTATCTTGAATGGTTTTCAAACCTAGGTCCCAAAAAAGGGGTAGCAAGGGAGTACTTTGCGGTACGCCAACAACTTTCCTTATAAACTCGCTCTCCATGGCATTCAATCGTTTTGGGTTACTTCCATATCCCCATAGCTCAGAACCATATAAGGATGAGCTACGTATCTTCATCGTATAAACCTCAAGGAGTGGGGCTATAGGCTGGGTCTGCGAGGTTTTGAATCTTTTTAAAAGGAAACCTGTTTGTTGCTTGAACTTCAGGATAGAAGAGTCTATTTGGCTTTTCCAGCGCATATTCTTCTGTAATGTTACTCCCAAATAAGTGAAGGCATCCACCTGTTCCAGGGGAGAGCCATTCATAACAATTACGCTACTGAAGGGTTTGTACGATCTACACGGGTTCGGGCCATTCAAAACCATGAACTTGGTCTTAGAGACGTTAATTTCCAAGCCACGTAGCAAGCAGAATTCTTCAAAGCGCCGGAGGGTTAGCTGTAGGCCACTCGGAGTTTTCGAAATCAGCAGAGTGTCGTCCGCGAACATGAGAACGGGAATGCGGGTACCGGACATTGCCGGAGCGTCTGAAGGGACCCGGGAGAGGAACTCGGCCACCCCGTTCACGAAGAGTGAGAACAAAGTCGGTGCCAAGACACAGCCTTGCCGCACTCCTCGCTCCACGGGGAAAGACTCCGTAACCTCGCCCTGCTTTCCCCACCGGACCCGAGCAAAGTTGCTCTCATGTAAGCGGACGACCAATGCCAATAGTTCCGGCGCCATCCCCAAACCCTCCAACACTTGCCACAGCTTGCTACGTGGGACCAAGTCGAAGGCCGCCCGCAGGTCGACGAACACAGCGTACAAAACCCCTTTTTCCAGGACCACTGTCCTCCAATAGAGGACAATGAACCTAAAGACCTGGTCTATGGTGCTGGTTTTAGGGCGAAACCCCGCCTGCAATGGACTTAGCACATTACTGGCTTCCATCCAGGTCTGGATTTTGCCCAAGACCAGCCTACCCAAAATCTTTTGTATAGCATCTATCAAGCTAATGGGTCTATAATTGCAAGCCAACGATTTATCCCCTTTTTTATATATTGGGACGATTTCTGCACCTTTCCAAGAGTGCGGGATCGGCATTCCCTGAGCGATAGCATTTGCTAGGTGCATAATATATAATGACCACCTCGCTCTTTTATACAAAAATACATCGGCCGGGATACAGTCCATGCCGGGCGCACGACCCTGGGTGACTTTATCAAGCGCAATGTCAACCTCCCCGACACTAAACACCGGGGTATCATAAAACGGCCTTACCTGAGAAGGCTTACTAGCTTCCTCAGGACCTATTGAGTACTGAGACTTAAAAAAATCTACCCAAGAACTCTGAGGTACGTGATTGTGAGGGCTGTCAACTATTTCACCCTTTTTCCATTTAAAAATATTCCAGAATTTTTTCTGGTCTTTATCAGCACATGCTGCTTTTAGGTCTTGCCACTCACATTCGTTCCAATCCTTTTTTGCTTTCCACAAGACTTTTTTATGTATATTACGAGCAGCTTTAATCTTGCTCAAATCTTTTGATATTAGAGCAAGTCCCAGCTCGGTGCGAGCTTGTTTACAGGAGGCATTATACCAACCCTCCTGTTTGCTTCTTGGGGCTTTCTGCACTACAGGGGGTCTGCAAAAACATGACTTTAGTTTTTCAACTAACTTTCCATGGATTTCCTCAAATGTTACTGAGGGTTGTCCTAAATTACCTGCTGCCGTAATTGACGACAGCGCCTCTTCAACATGGGACTCTATACTACCCAACAAATCTGGGTGTTCCACAACGTGACGCCATTTGAGGTGGCGTTCGTTGTTTGATAGAACTAACGCTGGGCCATTCTTATCAGGAGTTTGGTCTTTACTAGCTCCCATTCCCAAATCAAACGCGGCTACTAGGGGATTGTGGTCGCTTTCAATCCGTGTCTCGACCACCATGTCCACTAACATATGCCACATCCTCAAGTGGACTAAGAGATAATCTATATTACTTGCCCTAGTGCCATTGTTATACGTTTTGTTACACATCCTGTCTGATTTGGTTCTGCCATTGGCTGCCCTCAACTGGTTGCCCAGGCAGAACCCTTTCAGGTACAGTGCCGCCTCAGTCCATTTGCCGACTGTCTTTGCCTCAAGCTGTGGAACACCCCATTTTGCATCCTCTTCCTCTGTCAGAAGCATGTCTTGAGACCCGAGTGGCTCGAAGGTCGTATTAAAGTCTCCCGCAATAAGTGGGAGCACATCAATGGGGCTAGATTCTACAATGGTGTTTAATGCAGATATCACCTCAGATTTTTTCCCGCCTGGTAAGCCCCTTGCATATACATTGAAAATGTCAATTTTAAGGTTCTGCGGACTGGTCAGCCTAATTCCCAATATATCTGGGTTCTGTGTTTGAATAGTTTGAACTTTGCATTCCAGATTCTGTTTAACCCAGATGATCAGGCCTCCTGATGCCCGTCCCCTGGGTTTTTTCTCTGTCGGAACAAAAAAAAATTCAAATATCCCAGCATGAACACCGGGTCCACTGACCATGTCTCTTGGAAAAGACAGATGTCGTGCTTACTGATAAAATCTACCCAGAGGGGAGATGATAGCTTAGAGTTTATACCCGCCACATTCCAAGATAAAAGCAATACGTGGCCTGCAGAGATGAATCCCCCTTCCATACTCCCTGTGATAGATATAGGGGAAGGGGCTATGTCTTGCCCAAGACAAGGCATGGGATTAATACCTGAGATTTAGTTTTGATATTCAACAGGGATGCCTTGTTCTCTGGGCCCTGTCATATTTTCTTGGACAGGGGATATGTTAACATCTCTACCTTTAGGCGAATCACTATCACACATACCCTCATCTGCCGTTAAAACCACATTTGTTTTACCACATTTACCTGATGTTAATAAGGATACACATGGTATAACATCATTAGAGTGTATTCTACCGTCAGACAGTCAGTCGCAGTCCGCTAGCCCAGAGAGTACATCAAATCTGTTAATCGATCTTATGTCCTCAAGAAAGGTTCCATTAGTCAAGGGGCCCCTGCGTGTATTCCCACCTAAAGACTGTGACTTTGATACATAAAAGTAAGACAGTGGCATTGTACATATCATAGACGAAGAGGCAATTTGGGGCCAAGAAAAGATATATTCCACACACCGCCTATCCCTGAAATTAATGACAACACAATCCCCCTTAGATGACTTGGTACTTCTGCCCACCCAGTACTTGGTACTTCTGCCCACCTCTGTCAGAAATGACCTCCTTTGGAAAGCCCTCTCTGGAGAATACTCCAAGCAGGGCCCTTGCCACAACAGGAGCTGTTGTGGTCCTCAGGGGAATTGCTTCTGGGTACCTGGTGGCATGGACCACTATCACCAGTATGAATCTGTGCCCAGATGCTGTTTGTGGGTCCATTGGTCCTACAATATCTATGCCCACTTTTTCAAAGGGGACCCCCACCACAGGTAGTGGTATGAGGGGGGCCTTTGTGGTGCCACCTGATTTGCCACTGGCTTGGCAGGTGACACAGAAGCGACAAAACTCCTTAGTATCTTCTGACATATGGGGCCAGTGAAAGTGAGGGACAAGCCTGTCCCAAGTCTTGTTCTGGCCTAGATGTCCTGCAAGGGGAATATCATGGGCCAAGGTAAGAAGGAAGCCTCTGAACTTCAGTGGTATGACCAACCTCCTGGACGCACCAGGCTTGGGGTCTCTAGCCTCTGAATACAGTAGCCCTTCATCCCAATACACTCTATGGGTATCTTGAGCATTCCCTGCAGCCTCAGCAGCAGCCAGCTGTCTGAGGGGTTCAAGAGAGGGGCAGTCTAATTGAGCCTGCCTCAGATCTGCCCTTGAAGGTCCCCCTGTCCCAAGAAACTCAACCTGATCAGGTTCAAGTTCTTCTAGGACAGTTCCTTCAGGGCTCTCAGAATCATCCTCCTGGGAGGGCTGATCCACCACCTGAGGCAGGGGGGAAGGCACAGCCTTAACCCTACTGCTCTTTCTCTTGGGTTTTGACTGGTCCATAGTTTCAGGATCCAGCACTTGTTCAGTGGTGCACTTTTTGGCCTGTGACCTGGTCACAGCAAGGACATGTGCATCTATCCCCAGCATTTCTGCATGGGTCCTATACTCCACTTCAGACCAAACTGAAGTTTCAAGATCATTGCCCAGTAAACACTCTACAGGAAGGTCTGAACTAACAACAACTTTCTTGAGGCCAGTTACCCCTCCCCAGGAGAAGTTAACAATAGCCACACTATGGGAGGTAGTGGCATTGCTAGCGTTGGTCACTAGGTAATTCTCACCTAGTATGATCTGTCCAGGGTCCACAAAAGCAGGTGTCACCATTGTGACACTAGCCCCAGTGTCCCTGTAGGCCTGAGCCATTCTTTGGTTGATAAAAGGAGTCTGTCTGTACTTGCCCAGGTTACTGGGGCCTACAGTAGAGGACAAAGCTAAGTCCCCATCACAGATCAGAACAGCCTGAGTAGGTACTCTGACTAGGCCAGAATCCTCCTCAGTTCCCAGGGTTAACCCTACTACACCCTTTTGCTGGGAACCACCACTTACAGCTGAACTAGGGGGTACAGTTGCCTTAGGGGCAATGGTGGCTGGGGGCTTATCCTTTTTGGTGCACTCACTAAACCAATGTGAGTTGGACTTACAATAGTTGCACCATGGTTTCTTTTGGCCATCTTTCTTTTTATCCTTTTTGGGACCACCCTCCCCCTGAGCCTTTTGGGGGCCTGGTGAAGACTTCTGGTCTTTTTGTTTCTGATCATTACCCTTCTGGTCTGCCTTTTTCTGATCACCGCCCTGGTTCTGGTTTTTCTGCTTAACTCGAGTCCTGACCCATCTATCTGCCTTCTTTCCCAATTCTTGGGGAGAAGTCAGATCAGAATCAATCAGGTGTTGATGCAATAGCTGGTTTTGACAGTTGTTAAGTATTTGTTCTCTCATGATCAAATTATACAATCCTGTATAGTCCTTAACCTTACTTCCCATTAGCCAGCCTTCCAGAGCCTTAGTGGCACAATCTACAAAGTCAGTCCAGTCCTGAGTCTGTGTCTTCTGGGTATCCCTGAACAACAACCTGTATTGTTCAGTGGTTAGGCCAAACCCATCAATCAGAGCACTCTTCAGGACAGTGTAATTATCTGCATCCTCATCACTAACTGTGAGGAGCTTGTCTCTACCTTTCCCAGAGAAGGAGAGCCACAAGATAGCTGCCAACTGACTTTGGGGTACCTGCTGTACTTTGCAAGCTCTCTCCAAAGCAGTTATCCATTTGTGGATGTCATCCCCACACTTGTAGGGAGGGACAATCTTGCTCAGGTTTCTATTGTCATAGTGCCTGTCTCTATCCTTAGGGATATTGCTGCCACCAGTGGGTTCTGACCCACTTAACTTTTGCTCTCTAGCCAGAGCAAGCTTCTCCTTGGCAAGGGCAAGTTCTTCCCTCTGAATCCTCAGATTAGCTTCCCTCATTCTGGCTTCATGTTCCTTTCTCTCAGGGGAAGTCATTCCCCTGTGAGAGGAAACACTAGAGATGCTAGAGACATGGGAGTGGATGGATTCCCTTGAAGGGGATCTGTCCCTCCTGTTTCTCTGGTTAAGCCCACTTGGGGGTCTGTATGGGGGGACCCCATGCAAACTCCCATGTAAACTTAGGTTAGCCTGGCTAAGTCTTCCTACTTGGCCCTGGCTGTCTACCTCTCCATCTGAAGCCCCATCTGACTCCTCTGTGGTGGGTAGACCCTCCTCTGTACCTAGGGTACCTGCCTGAGAGGCCCTAAGAGTATCATACTCCTCTAGGAGTTGTCTTAACTGAAGGAGGGTAGGGTTTGCACCCTGTTTTATTCCTCTGGAGGTACACAATTGTCTCATCTCCTGGAATGTTAAGGTATCATATCTAGAGGGGGTCTTCTGCAGACCTGACCATCCTGAGAGAGCATCTACTTGATCTCCTCTCAGAGACATGATCTAGTGAGGGTGTGGTGTATGCACCTACCTACACTAGTTGTTTCTACTAAACCTCTCTAGTAGTTGTAGTCAGGGTGTGTTACTCCCTTCAACCTACAACTACTAAGTCCAGTAGGACTTAAGTATTATAATCTATGTTATATGTACCTAGACAATATCTGTGTGATCTTTCAATTTAGTATCTCAAGATTACAATGGTATTACAACAGCAAGCTCAGATCCCAACCGCTGCTCACCAATGTGAGAAGTTGGCCTGATGTATGATGTCACTAGTTCTAGTGTACACCTTATATCAGTCCAAATACCCTTATGGTGATTGGTTGTAAAGTCAACCTTATAGACCAGCTATCCTAGTGGTAGCATGGACAAGAGCAGTCTTAGGCTAAACTCTGAATGGCATGTGAAGCCAGCTGTGATACCATATATAATCCCTTGAATACCAAATGAAAGGACACCACAACGGATATATATATAAAATAAAGTGTATTTATTCTAGTCAAACCCTCAGCACTCTTTATGAGATTAGAGGTAAGTACAACACAGTCTTATTTAAGCATACATTAAGTCACACAGGTAAGTAATACAGTTAGGCCCTAGGGGCCACGCAAACCATATACTAAGTAAGTGGTATAAGGACCACTGTCACGGAAATAGAATAGGCCTAGGCCTAGGGAATCGCTGGGGCTACACTACACTAGCTTTAGTTAGGAAGTGGGAGGCCCACGGGATTCGTGTGCAGAGTGGAAACACTCACGCGTAATGCGTAAAAGTCACTAGCAATAGTACAGTTTAGAAAACGATAGATTTAGGACACTTCCGGAGTAGCTAGGAAGTCGAGACTGGAAAACTAGACACTAGGGTAGTCACTATCCTGATGAGCACCGGAGTACCCAAGTTACCTAGCCCACAGGCTGCGGGTGCATAGGGGTGAAGTTGCGTCGGTTTTCGTCGTCGACTCCTATGGATGCCTGAAGAAAGATGCTGACAGGCAGTCAGTGAAGAGTGTCCGGTGGATCCCAAGGTTGGGATCAAGAAGAGAGGAGACCTGCAAGCAGAAGGGACAGAGTCAAGGTCACTAGCCAGTGACCACGTGGAACCAGGAAGGAACCAGGCGATGTCGTGAAGATTGCAGGTGAAGGTGAAGCTTGTCGCTGCAGCCAGGAGGACCAGGAAGCGTCGAGGACGACCAGGACCAGGAGGCGTGCTGTCCCACGAAGGCTCTTGCTGTCGGCGGCGTCGGAGTTGGACTAGGACTCACCAAGCCTTGGCAAGCGGAACCCACGAAGAACGAAGGACTTGCTTCTGGTGCAGACCAAGAAGGTCTGGTGTGCTTCTTCTTTGCAGAGGAGCGGGAGCCAGTCTGGAGGAGCCAAATCAGTGCAGAAGATTTCAGGGTGCGTCGTCACAAAGGCCACTAGCCAGCGGGCAAGCAACCGGACAGACGCGGCAAGCAGGAAAATGCAGAAGGGCCCCACGCAGGACTCGTGGAGTGTGGGGGGCTGATCTTCGGTGCAGATGGTGCTTGGGGTTGGGGCTTCTCAATCCCCGGTGCACAACTTCGAGGGTGCCTCAGAAGCTGCGCTTGAAGTTACTAGCCACTTTTCCCAGGTAGCCGGTCCCACGTCGCTCGTCGCCTCCGCGGATCTCAGCTTTGCTGTGGATGTGGATCAGGGTCGGAGAAGTCTGGAAGTCAAGGCTCTGGTCGGGCTCTGCAGTCGGTTCCTCGTAGAACATGGGCAAAGCAAAGGGTAGTCTCTTGATGGTGCCTGTTTGCACAGGGTAGCCACTCCTTGGCCACAAGGGAGATTCTTCAGTCTTCTTCTTTCGTCGAATGTCGAAGGTCCAGAGTTTCTGTTCAAGTTTGCAGGTTCAGGATAATCTAAAGTCTTGAGGCCCAACTCCCACTCTTATACTAATCTGGGGGGCTGGGATACCTGCTAGGTCACGCCTTATGGGTGGGACCTGGGAGGGGGTGGTTACACCCACTTCCCTTTGTCCAGTTTCGTGCCAGAGCTGGGGCTGGAGTGCCCCAGCGCCGGTTTGAACTGGACTATGCAAGGAACACCTTGTGTGCCCCAGGCATGTCTCATTCCTTTCAGCCCACCCTGCCCCAATACACTAAAGGCTGTCTGGGGAGGTGCTAGCACCTCCCCAAGCAGGAAACCTATTGTCCAGGCCTCCCTGGCTGGGATCACTCCCAGCTGCAGGAGGTCAGACTTGTGTCGTGGCAGCAGCATCCATTTTGTGATGCTGAGGCTTTTGTCAGAGGCTAACAGTGAAGTATGATTTTAACATGTCTTTCCCTCTAGAAGGGGGGAATAATATCCTCATGTCCAGAAATGGCATGGGGGTATTATTCCACAGTGTTAGACACCTTACACGACATGTTTCGATAAAGCCAAACCATAGTTACCATAACCGTCTAAGATTATAAGGCACTTTAAGAGTATATGGTAGGCTATATCATAGAACAGCTATAAGGACTTGGTTCCGAAAGCTGCAGACAGGCTCAGCTCATGCTAGAGCACCATCTCACATGTTACCAAGCACTCTGCCTCCAGGATTGTTAAGGCCTGCCATAGGAGTGACTGATAGGTACACATGTGTCTATATGTAAGTTAGGTATAGGAATACTACACCTAAGCAAGGGGCGAGTTAGGCTGCGTGTTATTGCGCTGTTGTGGATGCTGTCTATTATCATTTGTGTCTTTTGTTGCAGTTATTTTTAACTGAGCACGCTGAAAAGCATTTTAAAATATTACTCTGCACTGACCTGTATTCTCATCACCTCGTGACCCCGTTCCGCCCCGGCTTGTGCCGTTTGTGCGGAGGGTCAGCTCGAGGAGCGTCACTTCCGCTCGTGACACCACTTCCGCCCTGCACGAAACCTTCGCAGGTTAGCGGTCTAGTGTTGCTGAGCCTGCTGAGTATATAATGTGAGACTCTTGCTCCCAGGCCCTTTGACAATCGCGGCGAGTTAGGCTGCGTGTTATTGCGCTGTTGTGGATGCTGTCTATTATCATTTGTGTCTTTTGTTGCAGTTATTTTTAACTGAGCACGCTGAAAAGCATTTTAAAATATTACTCTGCACTGACCTGTATTCTCATCACCTCGTGACCCCGTTCCGCCCCGGCTTGTGCCGTTTGTGCGGAGGGTCAGCTCGAGGAGCGTCACTTCCGCTCGTGACACCACTTCCGCCCTGCACGAAACCTTCGCAGGTTAGCGGTCTAGTGTTGCTGAGCCTGCTGAGTATATAATGTGAGACTCTTGCTCCCAGGCCCTTTGACAATCGCGGCGAGTTAGGCTGCGTGTTATTGCGCTGTTGTGGATGCTGTCTATTATCATTTGTGTCTTTTGTTGCAGTTATTTTTAACTGAGCACGCTGAAAAGCATTTTAAAATATTACTCTGCACTGACCTGTATTCTCATCACCTCGTGACCCCGTTCCGCCCCGGCTTGTGCCGTTTGTGCGGAGGGTCAGCTCGAGGAGCGTCACTTCCGCTCGTGACACCACTTCCGCCCTGCACGAAACCTTCTCAGGTTAGCGGTCTAGTGTTGCTGAGCCTGCTGAGTATATAATGTGAGACTCTTGCTCCCAGGCCCTTTGACAATCGCGGCGAGTTAGGCTGCGTGTTATTGCGCTGTTGTGGATGCTGTCTATTATCATTTGTGTCTTTTGTTGCAGTTATTTTTAACTGAGCACGCTGAAAAGCATTTTAAAATATTACTCTGCACTGACCTGTATTCTCATCACCTCGTGACCCAGTTCCGCCCCGGCTTGTGCCGTTTGTGCGGAGGGTCAGCTCGAGGAGCGTCACTTCCGCTCGTGACACCACTTCCGCCCTGCACGAAACCTTCGCAGGTTAGCGGTCTAGTGTTGCTGAGCCTGCTGAGTATATAATGTGAGACTCTTGCTCCCAGGCCCTTTGACAATCGCGGCGAGTTAGGCTGCGTGTTATTGCGCTGTTGTGGATGCTGTCTATTATCATTTGTGTCTTTTGTTGCAGTTATTTTTAACTGAGCACGCTGAAAAGCATTTTAAAATATTACTCTGCACTGACCTGTATTCTCATCACCTCGTGACCCCGTTCCGCCCCGGCTTGTGCCGTTTGTGCGGAGGGTCAGCTCGAGGAGCGTCACTTCCGCTCGTGACACCACTTCCGCCCTGCACGAAACCTTCGCAGGTTAGCGGTCTAGTGTTGCTGAGCCTGCTGAGTATATAATGTGAGACTCTTGCTCCCAGGCCCTTTCACAATCGCGGCGAGTTAGGCTGCGTGTTATTGCGCTGTTGTGGATGCTGTCTATTATCATTTGTGTCTTTTGTTGCAGTTATTTTTAACTGAGCACGCTGAAAAGCATTTTAAAATATTACTCTGCACTGACCTGTATTCTCATCACCTCGTGACCCCGTTCCGCCCCGGCTTGTGCCGTTTGTGCGGAGGGTCAGCTCGAGGAGCGTCACTTCCGCTCGTGACACCACTTCCGCCCTGCACGAAACCTTCGCAGGTTAGCGGTCTAGTGTTGCTGAGCCTGCTGAGTATATAATGTGAGACTCTTGCTCCCAGGCCCTTTGACAATCGCGGCGAGTTAGGCTGCGTGTTATTGCGCTGTTGTGGATGCTGTCTATTATCAATTGTGTCTTTTGTTGCAGTTATTTTTAACTGAGCACGCTGAAAAGCATTTTAAAATATTACTCTGCACTGACCTGTATTCTCATCACCTCGTGACCCCGTTCCGCCCCGGCTTGTGCCGTTTGTGCGGAGGGTCAGCTCGAGGAGCGTCACTTCCGCTCGTGACACCACTTCCGCCCTGCACGAAACCTTCGCAGGTTAGCGGTCTAGTGTTGCTGAGCCTGCTGAGTATATAATGTGAGACTCTTGCTCCCAGGCCCTTTGACAATCGCGGCGAGTTAGGCTGCGTGTTATTGCGCTGTTGTGGATGCTGTCTATTATCATTTGTGTCTTTTGTTGCAGTTATTTTTAACTGAGCACGCTGAAAAGCATTTTAAAATATTACTCTGCACTGACCTGTATTCTCATCACCTCGTGACCCCGTTCCGCCCCGGCTTGTGCCGTTTGTGCGGAGGGTCAGCTCGAGGAGCGTCACTTCCGCTCGTGACACCACTTCCGCCCTGCACGAAACCTTCGCAGGTTAGCGGTCTAGTGTTGCTGAGCCTGCTGAGTATATAATGTGAGACTCTTGCTCCCAGGCCCTTTGACAATCGCGGCGAGTTAGGCTGCGTGTTATTGCGCTGTTGTGGATGCTGTCTATTATCATTTGTGTCTTTTGTTGCAGTTATTTTTAACTGAGCACGCTGAAAAGCATTTTAAAATATTACTCTGCACTGACCTGTATTCTCATCACCTCGTGACCCCGTTCCGCCCCGGCTTGTGCCGTTTGTGCGGAGGGTCAGCTCGAGGAGCGTCACTTCCGCTCGTGACACCACTTCCGCCCTGCACGAAACCTTCGCAGGTTAGCGGTCTAGTGTTGCTGAGCCTGCTGAGTATATAATGTGAGACTCTTGCTCCCAGGCCCTTTGACAATCGCGGCGAGTTAGGCTGCGTGTTATTGCGCTGTTGTGGATGCTGTCTATTATCATTTGTGTCTTTTGTTGCAGTTATTTTTAACTGAGCACGCTGAAAAGCATTTAAAAATATTACTCTGCACTGACCTGTATTCTCATCACCTCGTGACCCCGTTCCGCCCCGGCTTGTGCCGTTTGTGCGGAGGGTCAGCTCGAGGAGCGTCACTTCCGCTCGTGACACCACTTCCGCCCTGCACGAAACCTTCGCAGGTTAGCGGTCTAGTGTTGCTGAGCCTGCTGAGTATATAATGTGAGACTCTTGCTCCCAGGCCCTTTGACAATCGCGGCGAGTTAGGCTGCGTGTTATTGCGCTGTTGTGGATGCTGTCTATTATCATTTGTGTCTTTTGTTGCAGTTATTTTTAACTGAGCACGCTGAAAAGCATTTTAAAATATTACTCTGCACTGACCTGTATTCTCATCACCTCGTGACCCCGTTCCGCCCCGGCTTGTGCCGTTTGTGCGGAGGGTCAGCTCGAGGAGCGTCACTTCCGCTCGTGACACCACTTCCGCCCTGCACGAAACCTTCGCAGGTTAGCGGTCTAGTGTTGCTGAGCCTGCTGAGTATATAATGTGAGACTCTTGCTCCCAGGCCCTTTGACAATCGCGGCGAGTTAGGCTGCGTGTTATTGCGCTGTTGTGGATGCTGTCTATTATCATTTGTGTCTTTTGTTGCAGTTATTTTTAACTGAGCACGCTGAAAAGCATTTTAAAATATTACTCTGCACTGACCTGTATTCTCATCACCTCGTGACCCCGTTCCGCCCCGGCTTGTGCCGTTTGTGCGGAGGGTCAGCTCGAGGAGCGTCACTTCCGCTCGTGACACCACTTCCGCCCTGCACGAAACCTTCGCAGGTTAGCGGTCTAGTGTTTCCTCGCCCCCTAGTATTTAATGGTAGTATGGAGGAAGCGCAGCGGATGAGCGCAGCGGGAGCGCCGACTTCGCGCCGAAGTCGCGCACAAGTCAAGCCCGTCTGCGCCCGTCCGCGGCCGACCAGGCCCAGGGCCCTGCCATAACGCCCAATTTTATTCATATTCCTCCTGTGATCTCCTGAGACTTAAATCTACAGGACCTATACCTGCCCGCGCTGCTAGTATGGCCCAGGCATGTGACATTTTTGTTCCCTCTGGTTGTCCGATACTTGGTACTCCTCCCAATCCTTCTTTCCCAACACAGCAGACCACCTCCTCTTTACTCATTTACTACCTTAACACTCGTTCACTTATCCGCAATCAGCTTGAGATCTTTCAGTTACTGCATCAGAGCCCTATTGATGTCCTCCTATTAACAGAAACCTGGATCTCAGAAACTTCGGCCCCTGATATCCTTGCAGCAATCCCTACGGGATATTACATCATACAAGCTAACCGGCCTGCAGGGAAATCCGGTGGTGGAGTGGCGGCAATCATCCGCTCGACCCACATCTTTTCGGAGATTACTGTAACCCCGATCCCCAATATTGACTACTTAGCTTTAAAATTTACTTCTCCTAAGTTATCTTTTACTTGCCTTCTTGTTTACAGACCGCCTGATCATATGCCCCTTTTTCCTAAACTTTTCAGCGACTCCATCGCCCAATTAGCAATTAGCCATGCTAATATTATGGTAATTGGCGATTTTAACTATTGGCCTTCGGACATCCATGAAAGCCAATCATCGCTGGAATTCACAGACCTATTAAAAGGAATGAATCTCTCCCAACACATTCACACTCCTACCCACCACAAAGGTCACATACTAGACCAGGTCTGGATGTCTGACCTCGACATCTCACCCCCTTTAGTTTTTCCCTGTTCTTGGTCTGATCATCATTTTATTTCCTTTGTCCTTCACTTACACACTAGGTGTCCCCCCCCCGTATTAAGAATTTTAGGGCCCGAAACTGGAATCGAGCGAATCTAGCTGAATTCTACACCTCACTAGCCTCTACTGCACCTACCTCTTCGACCACACTTAAAGTTCAGTCTGACAACCTCGATATTTGGTTACGTCAGGCCAGCGACAAAGTAGCCCCTTTCAAGAACATCAAAGTTAAGCGCCCTCACGACGCTCAACGCTGGTTCACGGACCAACTTAAAGTGGAGAAACTCGCCCTGCGGCAATTTGAACGCCGCTGGCGTCGCCACTATGACCCTCAGCTTAAATTAATCTACACTGAGGCGTTGAAGTCGTACAAACTATCGATCCTGGCAGCCAAAACGGCATATTATTCTAAACTTATTTTGGACTCCAACAACAATTCGAAAACCATCTTTTCTGTTGTAAATGAGTTATCCCTGCCGGATAGGGTTACCCCCCAGCCTCTGCCAACTCAATCCCTCTGCGACTCACTTAACTCTTACTTCATAGAGAAAATCATCACAATAAAAAACAACATTCCGGCCCCGGCATCTCCCACTCCCCCTCTCCTTCCCCCAAAAAACACTAGTTCCTTGTCTAAGTTTCCCCCCATCTCTTCACAAGAATTCGTTTCCCTCCTTCTTAAAGTCAGATCGGGTTCCCCTAACGATTGCTGCCCCCCTCAGATCCTGAGAGAAGCCTTCCTCACATGTCCAGGCCCCCCCCTTGCTCTTCTCAATAACTCTCTCGCTACAGGGGAGGTCCCTCTCTCCTTTAAGCAAGCATCCATCGTTCCTATTTTAAAAAAACCTAACACTGATCCCTTAACACTCAGTAATTATAGACCCATTTCCCTTCTTCCTTACTTGGGAAAAATTTTGGAGACCCATGTCACCCGCTGTTTGAGTTCATTCATAGAGGAATCTGGTTTTTTGGACTCTCAGCAGGCGGGTTTCAGACCCCTCCACTCCACGAGGCGGTCATAGTAGCAGTCATGGACACCCTTAGGAAGGGTGCCGACAATAACACCTCTCAGGCCCTTGTCCTTCTGGATCTCTCGGCGGCTTTTGACACGGTCGATCATACCATCTTGATCGACCGTGTCCACAATGCCGGAATCCAGGGAGTGGCCCTTGACTGGCTTAGATCCTTTCTTCACCAGCGATCACAGTCCGTCCATCTCTCCTCCTTCTCGGCCCCTTACACTTCCCTCCCTTGCGGCGTCCCACAGGGCTCCGCATTATCTCCTCTTCTTTTTAATTTGTACCTCCAACCCCTCCTAGCTTCCCTCCGCAATTCGCCAGTTACAATTTTCAACTATGCTGACGACCTTCAGTTGATCTTTTCTATCGACTCTTCCCCTTCCTCCTGTCTTAGCTTCCAGTCTACTATGTTGTCCATTGCGGAATGGATGTATCATAGTCACTTGAAGTTGAACCCTACCAAGACTGAGCTCGTCTTGGTAGGCAGCTCCAATCATCCTTGGAATTCCTCATTTTGGCCTTCATCTCTGGGGACTGCACTGGCACCTGTGCGTTCAGTCAAAAGCCTGGGGGTGATTATCTCTGATGATCTTTCGATGAAGCCACAAATCAACTCGGTCACCTCAGCCTGTTTCTTCCATCTTAGACGGGTCCGTAAGATCAGTAGGTTTCTTACCAAAGAAGCCCTGACTTTAGTTGTTATGGCACTTATCACTTCCAGGCTCGACTACGCCAACTTACTGTACGCTGGCATCCCTGCCTGTCATCTTCACCGTTTACAGCTGGTGCAGAATCGCAGAATCAAGCCGCTCGCCTGATCTTCCACCAGCCTAAATTCCAGCATGTCACTCCCCTCCTTCACAGCCTTCATTGGCTTCCTATCTCCAAACGCTGCATTTTCAAAATGACATGTTCTACCTATAAGGCCCTCTCACACGCAGCCCCGGCCTTTATTTCCTCAAGCCTGTTCCGTTACACTCCTTCTAGAACCCTCCGATCCTCTTCTCTCAACCTCCTTGAGATCCCCAAGTATAAAAGGAAAAAGCATGGTGGCCTATCCTTTTCTGTTTTGGCCCCCTCCACCTGGAACTCTCTGCCTTCTGCTCTTCGCATCTGCCCCAAGTATGACTGCTTCCGTAGACTCCTAAAAACCCTGCTCTTCCAATCTGCATACGGCTAATTATCTCATCCTGGCTCTCTGTCATTTGTCATTCAGCGCCAAGAAACCGATGGTGAAAGTGCGCGGTACAAATATTTTAACATAACATAACATAACGTGATTACACGACCTTGCCCCAGCTGAGTGATCAGCCAGTTGTGTCAAAATGGAAGGCCAGGGGTGGCATAATACATGCTGCAGCCCCTGGTAGGCCTAGGGTACACCTATGCCCTGGGTACCTAGGGTACACTGTACAGGGGCCAATAAGGTGATCCTATCCAAATGGGTTATGCACCTAAAGTACATAGTATTAATTTAGAGAGAGAACAGCAGGGCTGTGGGTCTGATTGGCAGGCCCACAGCCACATCTAAGTCGAAAACCAGTAAAGCAAAAGCAAAAAGTGGGGGTGAACATAGAAAGCAGACCCTACTCTCCTACACAGGGGACTCTAAAAGTACCCAGAGTTTGTGGAGTCCCCTGAAGAGGAAAGAGGAAAGGCCAAAATATAGCTTAAAATTGAGGTATTTTTAGAAAAATAGGTCAAACGTGTTCTGGCTAAAAGTGTCAGCTTTTCCCCAAAAAAAGGCATCAACAAACGGTTTGCTGTGATAAAGTTACCATTTTCCCAGCTTTCAGGAACATGCAGAGCTGCATAAAATCCGATTTTTTTACCACAGTTTTTGCCATTTTTCAAAGAGGTTGCCCATTTAAAAAAAAAAAAAAATGCTCTCAGCCTACTTCCAGTTTGTGATGGAAACCAGTGTGAAACCCATGTCTGATCAAGAAAAGTTATAGATTTAAGAAAAGTAGTCACAATTCCAAATTCAGCAAGTGCTCATATGTGTAGAGCCCTCAAGATTTTCCCAAAGAAACTAACTATTGATCAAATAAATACTGAAAATTAGTAGTAAAGAGCAGCCATTTGTGACGTTTTCATCTGTAACTTTTTGTCACAATGGGCGCTTTCCAAAAGCAATATACCATTACGTCCGCTAGACCCTTCTGGATATGAGGATAAATAGAATTTGTAGGTTCTGCAAGAACTCAAGGTACCCAAGCCGACAACTGAGCGGCACCATACAATGGTTTTTCATTGTGTACCAAGTATATACCACGGGATTTCACAACGTGTAGCGTCCTGTTAAAGAAGTGGGAACTCACCGTAACGGTTATTGCGTTTGTGATGCACCACATTGATGCCAGTTGAAAATAGAGGATAGAATTAGTACCTGGCATGATGGTCCAAATGGAACTATGAGAAAAATCTTGGTATTTGCTTCAAAAACGTCCTTATGCACCACCTGGTCTGCACTATGCTTGTTTTTTTTTAAATAAATACCGTTAAAGTGGATTATAGCATCCCGTACAAAGATACATTACTTCGGATTAAAATGGCCAGCATTTTAGTAGAAAACAAAAAGGCACCTTGTTTACCAAGTGGAATTTATAGATGCCATCCTTGAACCATGAATTTTAATACCCTTGTCCCCTGGGCGCTGTGATCTTTATATGGATATCGGGATAGGTCCTGATGAAGGTGGTCCAATTATTTTATATACACCACCGAAACGCACGTAGACCTTATGTTCAGCCTTGTGCTTTGAGCAGAAAATTCAATCTGGTCATGAAGGTTTCTTGTTACCTATAACCTCCTTGTTCAGATATAGTTGTATGAAGATTGTGTGAGTGTGGATGTGTTTGAATGGTTTGGTGATTTGGAAGTACTTATGGGTTTGTCCAGGGGTCATTGTTCTCTTTAAATGTAATTTTGTATGTATATTATATATATTTATTGTTATCATATAATTGATATTGTTTTCTGAGATGGACAAGAAAATTATTGTATGTATATAAAAAAAACGAAAAAAGAAAAAAAGTAGAATGAAAACATGAAATAATAATGTGAAACTTTTATGAGATATATTGAGAAATGAAGAATAAAAAGTAATGAGAAATTACATGGTTGAGTGTTACTGTTGTGTATGGCCCAGTAGAGATTGAGTCTCTGAACAAATTGAATAGACAGGCCATGAGGGAGCTTTCTTATTATTGGTTTTCTTTCCCCTCTTCTCCCTGGTCTCAAAGTATACTTCTGAGAGGGGGTCCCCTTTTTCATGCAGTACCAAGTATATACCAATTCATATGCTGAAATATGTAGAGTAATAAAAATGGGTATCACAGAAACCCATGTATTTCTGAAATGGGCACAAGATATGAAGTTTAGGAGCAGTGGTTAATTGTACATCCCTGAATTTGTTGATTCCCGTACTAGCATGTGATTTAGAGGATATTTATTAAACTGTCTTCTTTCTTTCACTCTGGCTTACATTTGAAAGGCACAAATGCAGCGAAATCCAATTGGTAAAAACAAATATCCTACATTCTGTGCTTGAACTTGCCTTCTGATAAAAATAATACCTCACTTGTGTGGGCAGGCCTAGTACCTGCGACAGGAAATGAGCCAATCACAACATGGATACATCACATTTTTCTACTCAAAACTGATCCATTTTTGCAAAGTGGGTGGCTGTGGATTTTGGGCTCTAACTCAGTGGGCACTTAGGGAAACCTAGCAAACCTGCCCATGTTTAAAAACTAGACAGCTGGGCAAATCCAAGGTGGGGTGACTTGTGTGGCTCTCACCAGGTTGTTTTACTCAGATTCCCTTGCAAACCTCACACTTTGACTAAAAAACACATGTTCCTCACATTTTTTGTGATAGAAAGTTCTGGAATTTATGGGGAGCCACAAACCTCCTTCCACTCAGCATTCCCCTAAATCTTCTAATAAAAAAGGCACCTCACTTGTGTGGGTAGGCCTTGTGTCCGCGACAGGAAACTGCCCAAAATGCAACATGGATAGATCACATTTTCCACTTATAACTGACCTGTTTTTTGCAGTAGTGGGTAGATGTGGATTTTGGGCTCAGACTCAGGGAGCACCTAGGGAAACCTACCAACCCTGTACAGTTTTGAAAACTAGACACCTAGGGGAATCAATCCAGAATGGAGTGACATATGTGGCTCTCACCAAGTTGTTTTACCTGGAATCTTTTGCGGACCTCAAACTTTGACTAAAGAACACACATTTTCCTCACATTTCCATGATGGAAAGTTCTTGAATCAGTGGGAGCCACAAAGGTCTTTTTACCCAGCATTCCCCTAAGTCTTTTGATAAAAATGATACCTCACTTGTGTGGGTAGGCCTAGAGCCCGCGACAGGAAACGGCCGAAGACTCAACATGGATACATCACATTTTTCCACTCAAAGCTGATGTTATATTCCTTATAGGTACTATAATATAGGCCCTGGTAATCTCATTAACCTTCACCTATATTCTCTCCCTACATTACACTTGTCACGGTTTACAGGGACTGACCTTTTACCTAGATATTACACTGAATTTAGAACGCTGGTTTTCCCTATTTTGAAATCTCTTTCATTATTCATGAGGATTCTTAGAAGCACAGCAGGACTACCATCTCCTGTATAAAATCTATGTACAAAGTTCATGCCCAATGTCATCCTTAGGCAGACACAGTAATACAGCAAGGTAGGACCCCTGGGGAGACCTATGGGTATATATACATCACATCTTGCTAAGATAAGACAGAGGAGACCGAGACTTCTTGTCCGACACACTGACCTGAGACGCCGAGGTTCCTGCATACAGACACTCCAGCTTACAGTGGCTAAAAACATCCCTTGCGGGGTGTCCAACTGGAGACCAGGACGGGGTCCCACAGTCTCTCACTTCAGGTAATGGGGTTGACTAAATCCTAGAGGGATTCTTGGCTTAACACCTACCACCATGCTAGGTACTCCTAGGTACATCTAGTTAGGAAAGCATTGTAGGAGTACGCATCTTTGATCATGTGTTTTATATATTTGTATGTATTCATGATTATAGTAAGATGGTAGAGCTATACCATCCATTTACCTTTATCGTACTGCTAATCATTTATATCTTATACTGCCTAGCGGTTGTTGCAGCTCATCTATTTTACACCAGAAAAACAACTGTTCAATAAATTCTTATTGAAAACGCCCAGCCTGTTTATTCTATGTATTTATCTGAGACAGACTAAGTAAGCACGAGTGACTGAGTGAAAGGTAGTATATTGTTTCCACGGTCCTGAGGGATAAGGGATGTCATGTTCGATTGTTGCCAGGAACTATTCTCTCCTTGGTAAGAGGAGATTCTAGTGGCACTGTGAGCTAGTTGGTACAAAAGGCCAACATACCCGGTGGGGGTGATCAGAGTTCATCTGACACCAATCCTACAGTGTATGTTGTCTAAACGCGCAGATCCTGTATACTTTTTAAAGGAACTACACGATACTGACCCCATTTTTGCAAAGTGGCTAGCTGTGAATTTTGGGCCCTAACTCAAGGGATACCTAGAAAAACATAGCAAGCCTGCACATTTTTTTTAAACTAGACAACTAGGGGAGTCCTGGGTGGTGTGCCTTGTGTGGATCCCATGAGGTTTTATTACTCACACTGCCATGCAAACCTCAAACATTGCCTGAAATCACTAATTTTCCTTATATTTCTGTGATGGAGACTTCCGGAATCCATAGGAATCCATACAACTCTTACCACCTAGCATTACCCCACTTGTGCCAATAAAAACGAGGAACCACTTGTGTGGCTGGGCTCAGTGCATGCAACAGGAACTGATCAAACCAAGGACAATGGGAGCCCTTGTGGAGGTAGATCCCAGATCACCTCTGATAATCGCCACAGGCACAATCCCATTGGGGTGGGGGGTGGACAACCCTCAATTAACAATTATTTCAGTGTCAATGGAATCAGAGAATGGTTGGTTGGATTTAATAAGAATGTGTTGAGCTCTTCTGAACTTCACCCTTCTTATTCACAATTATTCTCTAAAGATCAGGTCAGCTAAATAGGTAGCTGGGCTTATATCAACAGGCTTCCAAGTTCGGTAGTCCTAGCTCTAAAACATTGCACATGGGAAGAATCTAATCTTATTTCTCTGATGAGATTCTATCTTTCAGGAAGGAGAATCTGCATTCAGACCATTTGAGTTAAGAATTTCCACCCTCACTGGACAGTTCTCTGTTTCAGAGTCTGACAGTTCAACGTGGCCCTTGTTTGGATCTGTTTGGCATGGAGGAAAATTGACTTCTTCTAATGTTTTGCTGTCTTGCTCCAATGACAAACGCTTGGGGGATGAATGCATTATCTTTGTGGCAGCCTCATGGCCTGTTGTATTCATTTCCCCCATTTCCATTGATACCCTGATTAATGCAGAAGACCAGGCAAAAAGAGGCAGCGGTACTATTGATAGCCCCATGTTTGCTCTGTCACTCATGTTATCATCTGTTTCTGGTAATGAAAATTTTGATTCAGCCTCAATGAATATTTCTGGCACATCCTTCTTTCAGTGTTTCTCTTCCCCCAGAGTGGTACTTAGGAGTCTACATCTGGGTGTTTGGATACTGAAAGGTTAGGTCTAAAGGCCAGGGTGAGTTGAAATGAGGTAGCTTCATTTATTCTTCATGTATTCAGAACCCCCACTGTTTAACTCTTAAACTCTATACCCTTCTCTGGCACATTTCTGAAGCCTGGTGTGTCTCAATTAACTGATCAACAGTCTTGCACGTACCTGTTAAAATTCTAGAGTTTTTTGGGGAAGCTTCCTCTTAGAATTAGCAATTTCTACCCTGAGAAGGTAATGACCTATAGGGGGGCAGCAAAATCTTCAGTTTTGGATTTGGATCTATTTAAAAGTTTTTCTTTAGAGATCTTTGGCTTACTCCCAGATCCCTTCATGGTATGTTCTCTTGGTACTACAGTCTCTCGACGGTCAATCGTTTGAGCCATGACAGGAGGTTCAGCTAACGTTTTTTGTGATTGAAGTGTTGTTTTTGGTTACTGTTGTTCAGCGAAGCATATTCAGGAGTCAAGTGCTTTGCTTTTCTCTCCTCTTCTTAATGATTTTCAGGATAAGGTAGTCCTTAACTGAAGCCCTTTTTTTCATCCCAAAATATCATCTTCTTTTAATTGTTCTAATGAATTAAGTTTTTCTGTTTTTTCCCCGCTCCATCTTCAGAGGAAGTGACGCAGCATCATTAACTGGATTCATATTGGGCCTTTCTATTTATGTAGAATGCACAGATTCATGTTTTGTGACTTTTGACTCCTCGTGTCAGGGTCCCTAATTAGCAACTCTTAGCTGATGGCTTGTACTGGTAATTTCACTGACTTACATTTCAGCAGGAGTGGATCTTCCAGGTCCTGTGCATGGATGATCTAACGGATGCAGAGCTACCTCTTGGGCTGCATTTAGAGGGATATCTCTCAAAAACATCTCCAATGCTGCTACTGTTTCCTGTGCTCATACATTTTTTTAATATTGTAGATTACATGTAGGATGGGAGGATTTTTTCTCTGATTAGGGGAAACAGGAGTTGACATAAATTAATGTGTGTTTTGGTATTTTCATTTCTTAATTTGAAACTAATTAACATTATTGAACACTCACTGGGTGTAGGAGTATTTCTGGATTCATGTTGTAATGTATCTGGAGGTAGCCTCCTGGTGAGCATGGGTGTATCCTCCCTTTGTTCAGACTAGGAAGTTGAAGACGGACAAAGATATAATGAGCCAGTTACTTACCGGTAATTATCATTACGTGAGTGTTGGTCTTCCACATCACAGCCCTGGATGAAAGTGCCTCCCACCCAAAGGGGGAAGTGGCCAAATATGTTATTTTCTCTTTAGTTAGAAATTTACAGGATGGTTAATACCTTTTCAGTAATAGTGTGCATTTGTTGGACAACATAAATGTCAAACTGTGCAAGACTGATTCTAACCACACCATCCGGATATGTTGGCTTAATCTTGCTAGCTCATAGTGCACGATCTGTACTCCAAACCTAGCAAGGTAACAGGTGGAATGTGCGACCTCAGAACATGACAATCCTGACTCCCCAAGTCAATCATGGAAAGAGATATAGAACCCTTTCATTTGGCAGCTCATGCATACCCAAAGAGATACACAAGAAATACACAACATGACATTTTACTTTTTATTGAAACATTATGATTTGCGTGTAAAATATGTGTGCTGCAATAATTAATAGAAGGAAGCAGAACAGTGTGATCAGCATTATAAGAGTGGCAAAAAAAATGCAACCATTGTGCTGTTACAGAGAATATAGGCTTGCATATAAGTATTGTTATATTTTGCTCCTACTTAGCGTTACCTATCCTAGTAGGCCTAGGGTGGATGAACCTGCCAGAATCCCTGTAGGGTGATCTATCTACCCTGTGACCTGTGGGTAACTGGCATCAGAGAGCCTGCCTTGGTGGAAAGCAAGGTCTCATCCCTCCTAGGAGGTAAACAAGCATCAGCTGGGCTGGAATTACGCCATGGCGCAACCTCAGCAGTGTCAGTGAAAGACTCCTCTGCCTTAACAAAGGAGTGATGTTGTTTATATAATAAACTACACTCATGCAATCAGGTCGCTATTGTTGATTCTTTCGTGATAGCATAGTCGCCGAGAGGACAATAACAAACAGCATTTTGCGTAGTGAACTTAGCCCATGTACAGAATGTTCAAGGCGCTTGATAATAAGCCTACGAAGAAGTGTAAATGTAAGAAAAGCCATTTCGGAGAATATTGCAAGCATGCAAATGTATGTCAAATGTCAGCGTTTAAGAAAAGGTGGCAACCTTAAAACATCAACATGTAAAATGGTGGTGTACCTACTCGGGCCTAAATGTGACCACATACAATTCTGGGTGATTACATGAAATTTACACTGCTAAGAAAGGGTGGGAGTTTAACTCTAACAGGAGTAGCAGGAGTTTGTTTAAATGATAGGGAGGGGAGTTGTATCTATGTAATGAGACACTTTGTCAAGATCTGGTCTTGGAGCAATGAAGATTACTGATAAGTAACCGGGCCATATGCATGTGGTGTGGCAAATTAGTGTGGCAAATTGCAGTGGACCACTTTTCCACCATGAAATCCCTTTGAATGACTGCTATTTTTGTTAATTTATATATCAAGCATAACATGTGGATTAGAAAAATATATGTTTCTCTACTTCCCCACTGCCAATATTATAAACAGAAATTTTCTATTAGGATCTTAATACAAAGATGCACAAAATAAACACAATTATTAACAGTTTAAATATGGAGGAGTGATTCATTGGAGGGATATTAGCTCACTGAAAGGTACTTGACTTTCTTAAAAAAAGGGAAAATCTTCCCACTGAGAGGGGAAACAACACTTGAACAAGATTGTTTATGTCTTTTAATCTGATTAGCCAAATAGGACGTAATAAATACTATATACTATAAGAAGTGGATAGATCCAGGTGATTTGTTGTGTATTGTACAGCAATAATACGTGTTTTCTTTTGGTGCAGAACTATTATCTGCATATGGCTAGCTCCACGAATAATGAACCTGTGTTACCCTTTTAGTGGCAATGAGACAACCCATAAGGCAGTACATTCTCTGTAACGATATAAAGTTAGAACCACCACTGCAACACCTAAGCAGTATATATAAGTGCAGTTTCCTAGCTACAAACAATAGGGATGTTTTTTCAGAGGTGTGCTGAGTGAATTTGGAGAGTAGAACAAAGTTTAGGTTTTATGGGATTTTCTTGGACAGGGGATATGTTAACATCTCTACCTTTAGGCGAATCACTATCACACATACCCTCATCTGCCATTAAAACCACATTTGTTTTACCACATTTACCTGATGTTAATAAGGATACACATGGTATAACATCATTAGAGTGTATTCTACCATCAGACAGTCAGTCGCAGTCCGCTAGCCCAGAGAGTACATCAAATCTGTTAATCGATCTTATGTCCTCAAGAAAGGTTCCATTAGTCAAGAGGCCCCTGCGTGTATTCCCACCTAAAGACTGTGACTTTGATACATAAAAGTAAGACAGTGGCATTGTACATATCATAGACGAAGAGGCAATTTGGGGCCAAGAACAGATATATTCCACACACCGCCTATCCCTGAAATTAATGACAACACAATCCCCCTTAGATGACTTGGTACTTCTGCCCACCCAGTACTTGGTACTTCTGCCCACCTCTGTCAGAAATGACCTCCTTTGGAAAGCCCACTCTGGAGAATACTCCAAGCAGGGCCCTTGCCACAACAGGAGCTGTTGTGGTCCTCAGGGGAATTGCTTCTGGGTACCTGGTGGCATGGACCACTATCACCAGTATGAATCTGTGCCCAGATGCTGTTTGTGGGTCCATTGGTCCTACAATATCTATGCCCACTCTTTCAAAGGGGACCCCCACCACAGGTAGTGGTATGAGGGGGGCCTTTGTGGTGCCACCTGATTTGCCACTGGCTTGGCAGGTGACACAGGAGCGACAAAACTCCTTAGTATCTTCTGACATATGGGGCCAGTGAAAGTGAGGGACAAGCCTGTCCCAAGTCTTGTTCTGGCCTAGATGTCCTGCAAGGGGAATATCATGGGCCAAGGTAAGAAGGAAGCCTCTGAACTTCAGTGGTATGACCAACCTCCTGGACGCACCAGGCTTGGGGTCTCTAGCCTCTGAATACAGTAGCCCTTCATCCCAATACACTCTATGGGTATCTTGAGCATTCCCTGCAGCCTCAGCAGCAGCCAGCTGTCTGAGGGGTTCAAGAGAGGGGCAGTCTAATTGAGCCTGCCTCAGATCTGCCCTTGAAGGTCCCCCTGTCCCAAGAAACTCAACCTGATCAGGTTCAAGTTCTTCTAGGACAGTTCCTTCAGGGCTCTCAGAATCATCCTCCTGGGAGGGCTGATCCACCACCTGAGGCAGGGGGGAAGGCACAGCCTTAACCCTACTGCTCTTTCTCTTGGGTTTTGACTGGTCCATAGTTTCAGGATCCAGCACTTGTTCAGTGGTGCCCTTTTTGGCCTGTGACCTGGTCACAGCAAGGACATGTGCATCTATCCCCAGCATTTCTGCATGGGTCCTATACTCCACTTCAGACCAAACTGAAGTTTCAAGATCATTGCCCAGTAAACACTCTACAGGAAGGTCTGAACTAACAACAACTTTCTTGAGGCCAGTTACCCCTCCCCAGGAGAAGTTAACAATAGCCACACTATGGGAGGTAGTGGCATTGCTAGCGTTGGTCACTAGGTAATTCTCACCTAGTATGATCTGTCCAGGGTCCACAAAAGCAGGTGTCACCATTGTGACACTAGCCCCAGTGTCCCTGTAGGCCTGAGCCATTCTTTGGTTGATAAAAGGAGTCTGTCTGTACTTGCCCAGGTTACTGGGGCCTACAGTAGAGGACAAAGCTAAGTCCCCATCACAGATCAGAACAGCCTGAGTAGGTACTCTGACTAGGCCAGAATCCTCCTCAGTTCCCAGGGTTAACCCTACTACACCCTTTTGCTGGGAACCACCACTTACAGCTGAACTAGGGGGTACAGTTGCCTTAGGGGCAATGGTGGCTGGGGGCTTATCCTTTTTGGTGCACTCACTAAACCAATGTGAGTTGGACTTACAATAGTTGCACCATGGTTTCTTTTGGCCATCTTTCTTTTTATCCTTTTTGGGACCACCCTCCCCCTGAGCCTTTTGGGGGCCTGGTGAAGACTTCTGGTCTTTTTGTTTCTGATCATTACCCTTCTGGTCTGCCTTTTTCTGATCACCGCCCTGGTTCTGGTTTTTCTGCTTAACTCGAGTCCTGACCCATCTATCTGCCTTCTTTCCCAATTCTTGGGGAGAAGTCAGATCAGAATCAATCAGGTGTTGATGCAATAGCTGGTTTTGACAGTTGTTAAGTATTTGTTCTCTCATGATCAAATTATACAATCCTGTATAGTCCTTAACCTTACTTCCCATTAGCCAGCCTTCCAGAGCCTTAGTGGCACAATCTACAAAGTCAGTCCAGTCCTGAGTCTGTGTCTTCTGGGTATCCCTGAACAACAACCTGTATTGTTCAGTGGTTAGGCCAAACCCATCAATCAGAGCACTCTTCAGGACAGTGTAATTATCTGCATCCTCATCACTAACTGTGAGGAGCTTGTCTCTACCTTTCTCAGAGAAGGAGAGCCACAAGATAGCTGGCCACTGACTTTGGGGTACCTGCTGTACTTTGCAAGCTCTCTCCAAAGCAGTTATCCATTTGTGGATGTCATCCCCACACTTGTAGGGAGGGACAATCTTGCTCAGGTTTCTATTGTCATAGTGCCTGTCTCTATCCTTAGGGATATTGCTGCCACCAGTGGGTTCTGACCCACTTAACTTTTGCTCTCTAGCCAGAGCAAGCTTCTCCTTGGCAAGGGCAAGTTCTTCCCTCTGAATCCTCAGATTAGCTTCCCTCATTCTGGCTTCATGTTCCTTTCTCTCAGGGGAAGTCATTCCCCTGTGAGAGGAAACACTAGAGATGCTAGAGACATGGGAGTGGATGGATTCCCTTGAAGGGGATCTGTCCCTCCTGTTTCTCTGGTTAAGCCCACTCGGGGGTCTGTATGGGGGGACCCCATGCAAACTCCCATGTAAACTTAGGTTAGCCTGGCTAAGTCTTCCTACTTGGCCCTGGCTGTCTACCTCTCCATCTGAAGCCCCATCTGACTCCTCTGTGGTGGGTAGACCCTCCTCTGTACCTAGGGTACCTGCCTGAGAGGCCCTAAGAGTATCATACTCCTCTAGGAGTTGTCTTAACTGAAGGAGGGTAGGGTTTGCACCCTGTTTTATTCCTCTGGAGGTACACAATTGTCTCATCTCCTGGAATGTTAAGGTATCATATCTAGAGGGGGTCTTCTGCAGACCTGACCATCCTGAGAGAGCATCTACTTGATCTCCTCTCAGAGACATGATCTAGTGAGGGTGTGGTGTATGCACCTACCTACACTAGTTGTTTCTACTAAACCTCTCTAGTAGTTGTAGTCAGGGTGTGTTACTCCCTTCAACCTACAACTACTAAGTCCAGTAGGACTTAAGTATTATAATCTATGTTATATATACCTAGACAATATCTGTGTGATCTTTCAATTTAGTATCTCAAGATTACAATGGTATTACAACAGCAAGCTCAGATCCCAACCGCTGCTCACCAATGTGAGAAGTTGGCCTGATGTATGATGTCACTAGTTCTAGTGTACACCTTATATCAGTCCAAATACCCTTATGGTGATTGGTTGTAAAGTCAACCTTATAGACCAGCTATCCTAGTGGTAGCATGGACAAGAGCAGTCTTAGGCTAAACTCTGAATGGCATGTGAAGCCAGCTGTGATACCATATATAATCCCTTGAATACCAAATGAAAGGACACCACAACGGATATATATATAAAATAAAGTGTATTTATTCTAGTCAAACCCTCAGCACTCTTTATGAGATTAGAGGTAAGTACAACACAGTCTTATTTAAGCATACATTAAGTCACACAGGTAAGTAATACAGTTAGGCCCTAGGGGCCACGCAAACCATATACTAAGTAAGTGGTATAAGGACCACTGTCACGGAAATAGAATAGGCCTAGGCCTAGGGAATCGCTGGGGCTACACTACACTAGCGTTAGTTAGGAAGTGGGAGGCCCACGGGATTCGTGTGCAGAGTGGAAACACTCACGCGTAATGCGTAAAAGTCACTAGCAATAGTACAGTTTAGAAAACGATAGATTTAGGACACTTCCGGAGTAGCTAGGAAGTTGAGACTGGAAAACTAGACACTAGGGTAGTCACTATCCTGATGAGCACCGGAGTACCCAAGTTACCTAGCCCACAGGCTGCGGGTGCATAGGGGTGAAGTTGCGTCGGTTTTCGTCGTCGACTCCTATGGATGCCTGAAGAAAGATGCTGACAGGCAGTCAGTGAAGAGTGTCCGGTGGATCCCAAGGCTGGGATCAAGAAGAGAGGAGACCTGCAAGCAGAAGGGACAGAGTCAAGGTCACTAGCCAGTGACCACGTGGAACCAGGAAGGAACCAGGCGATGTCGTGAAGATTGCAGGTGAAGGTGAAGCTTGTCGCTGCAGCCAGGAGGACCAGGAAGCGTCGAGGACGACCAGGACCAGGACCAGGAGGCGAGCTGTCCCACGAAGGCTCTTGCTATCGGCGGCGTCGGAGTTGGACTAGGACTCACCAAGCCTTGGCAAGCGGAACCCACGAAGAACGGAGGACTTGCTTCTGGTGCAGACCAGGAAGGTCTGGTGTGCTTCTTCTTTGCAGAGAAGCGGGAGCCAGTCTGGAGGAGCCAAACCAGCGCAGAAGATTTCAGGGTGCGTCGTCACAAAGGCCACTAGCCAGCGGGCAAGCAACCGGACAGACGCGGCAAGCAGGAAAATGCAGAAGGGCCCCACGCAGGACTCGTGGAGTGTGGGGGGCTGATCTTCGGTGCAGATGGTGCTTGGGGTTGGGGCTTCTCAATCCCCGGTGCACAACTTCGAGGGTGTCTCAGAAGCTGCGCTTGAAGTTACTAGCCACTTTTCCCAGGTAGCCGGTCCCACGTCGCTCGTCGCCTCCGCGGATCTCAGCTTTGCTGTGGATGTGGATCAGGGTCGGAGAAGTCTGGAAGTCAAGGCTCTGGTCGGGCTCTGCAGTCGGTTCCTCGTAGAACGTGGGCAAAGCAAAGGGTAGTCTCTTGATGGTGCCTGTTTGCACAGGGTAGCCACTCCTTGGCCACAAGGGAGATTCTTCAGTCTTCTTCTTTCGTCGAATGTCGAAGGTCCAGAGTTTCTGTTCAAGTTTGCAGGTTCAGGATAATCTAAAGTCTTGAGGCCCAACTCCCACTCTTATACTAATCTGGGGGGCTGGGATACCTGCTAGGTCACGCCTTATGGGTGGGACCTGGGAGGGGGTGGTTACACCCACTTCCCTTTGTCCAGTTTCGTGCCAGAGCTGGGGCTGGAGTGCCCCAGCGCCGGTTTGAACTGGACTATGCAAGGAACACCTTGTGTGCCCCAGGCATGTCTCATTCCTTTCAGCCCACCCTGCCCCAATACACTAAAGGCTGTCTGGGGAGGTGCTAGCACCTCCCCAAGCAGGAAACCTATTGTCCAGGCCTCCCTGGCTGGGATCACTCCCAGCTGCAGGAGGTCAGACTTGTGTCGTGGCAGCAGCATCCATTTTGTGATGCTGAGGCTTTTGTCAGAGGCTAACAGTGAAGTATGATTTTAACATGTCTTTCCCTCTAGAAGGGGGGAATAATATCCTCATGTCCAGAAATGGCATGGGGGTATTATTCCACAGTGTTAGACACCTTACACGACATGTTTCGATAAAGCCAAACCATAGTTACCATAACCGTCTAAGATTATAAGGCACTTTATGAGTATATGGTAGGCTATATCATAGAACAGCTATAAGGACTTGGTTCCGAAAGCTGCAGACAGGCTCAGCTCATGCTAGAGCACCATCTCACATGTTACCAAGCACTCTGCCTCCAGGATTGTTAAGGCCTGCCATAGGAGTGACTGATAGGTACACATGTGTCTATATGTAAGTTAGGTATAGGAATACTACACCTAAGCAAGGGGCGAATTAGGCTGCGTGTTATTGCGCTGTTGTGGATGCTGTCTATTATCATTTGTGTCTTTTGTTGCAGTTATTTTTAACTGAGCACGCTGAAAAGCATTTTAAAATATTACTCTGCACTGACCTGTATTCTCATCACCTCGTGACCCCGTTCCGCCCCGGCTTGTGCCGTTTGTGCGGAGGGTCAGCTCGAGGAGCGTCACTTCCGCTCGTGACACCACTTCCGCCCTGCACGAAACCTTCGCAGGTTAGCGGTCTAGTGTTGCTGAGCCTGCTGAGTATATAATGTGAGACTCTTGCTCCCAGGCCCTTTGACAATCGCGGCGAGTTAGGCTGCGTGTTATTGCGCTGTTGTGGATGCTGTCTATTATCATTTGTGTCTTTTGTTGCAGTTATTTTTAACTGAGCACGCTGAAAAGCATTTTAAAATATTACTCTGCACTGACCTGTATTCTCATCACCTCGTGACCCCGTTCCGCCCCGGCTTGTGCCGTTTGTGCGGAGGGTCAGCTCGAGGAGCGTCACTTCCGCTCGTGACACCACTTCCGCCCTGCACGAAACCTTCGCAGGTTAGCGGTCTAGTGTTGCTGAGCCTGCTGAGTATATAATGTGAGACTCTTGCTCCCAGGCCCTTTGACAATCGCGGCGAGTTAGGCTGCGTGTTATTGCGCTGTTGTGGATGCTGTCTATTATCATTTGTGTCTTTTGTTGCAGTTATTTTTAACTGAGCACGCTGAAAAGCATTTTAAAATATTACTCTGCACTGACCTGTATTCTCATCACCTCGTGACCCCGTTCCGCCCCGGCTTGTGCCGTTTGTGCGGAGGGTCAGCTCGAGGAGCGTCACTTCCGCTCGTGACACCACTTCCGCCCTGCACGAAACCTTCGCAGGTTAGCGGTCTAGTGTTGCTGAGCCTGCTGAGTATATAATGTGAGACTCTTGCTCCCAGGCCCTTTGACGATCGCGGCGAGTTAGGCTGCGTGTTATTGCGCTGTTGTGGATACTCTCTATTATCATTTGTGTCTTTTGTTGCAGTTATTTTTAACTGAGCACGCTGAAAAGCATTTTAAAATATTACTCTGCACTGACCTGTATTCTCATCACCTCGTGACCCCGTTCCGCCCCGGCTTGTGCCGTTTGTGCGGAGGGTCAGCTCGAGGAGCGTCACTTCCGCTCGTGACACCACTTCCGCCCTGCACGAAACCTTCGCAGGTTAGCGGTCTAGTGTTGCTGAGCCTGCTGAGTATATAATGTGAGACTCTTGCTCCCAGGCCCTTTGACAATCGCGGCGAGTTAGGCTGCGTGTTATTGCGCTGTTGTGGATGCTGTCTATTATCATTTGTGTCTTTTGTTGCAGTTATTTTTAACTGAGCACGCTGAAAAGCATTTTAAAATATTACTCTGCACTGACCTGTATTCTCATCACCTCGTGACCCCGTTCCGCCCCGGCTTGTGCCGTTTGTGCGGAGGGTCAGCTCGAGGAGCGTCACTTCCGCTCGTGACACCACTTCCGCCCTGCACGAAACCTTCGCAGGTTAGCGGTCTAGTGTTGCTGAGCCTGCTGAGTATATAATGTGAGACTCTTGCTCCCAGGCCCTTTGACAATCGCGGCGAGTTAGGCTGCGTGTTATTGCGCTGTTGTGGATGCTGTCTATTATCATTTGTGTCTTTTGTTGCAGTTATTTTTAACTGAGCACGCTGAAAAGCATTTAAAAATATTACTCTGCACTGACCTGTATTCTCATCACCTCGTGACCCCGTTCCGCCCCGGCTTGTGCCGTTTGTGCGGAGGGTCAGCTCGAGGAGCGTCACTTCCGCTCGTGACACCACTTCCGCCCTGCACGAAACCTTCGCAGGTTAGCGGTCTAGTGTTGCTGAGCCTGCTGAGTATATAATGTGAGACTCTTGCTCCCAGGCCCTTTGACAATCGCGGCGAGTTAGGCTGCGTGTTATTGCGCTGTTGTGGATGCTGTCTATTATCATTTGTGTCTTTTGTTGCAGTTATTTTTAACTGAGCACGCTGAAAAGCATTTTAAAATATTACTCTGCACTGACCTGTATTCTCATCACCTCGTGACCCCGTTCCGCCCCGGCTTGTGCCGTTTGTGCGGAGGGTCAGCTCGAGGAGCGTCACTTCCGCTCGTGACACCACTTCCGCCCTGCACGAAACCTTCGCAGGTTAGCGGTCTAGTGTTGCTGAGCCTGCTGAGTATATAATGTGAGACTCTTGCTCCCAGGCCCTTTGACAATCGCGGCGAGTTAGGCTGCGTGTTATTGCACTGTTGTGGATGCTGTCTATTATCATTTGTGTCTTTTGTTGCAGTTATTTTTAACTGAGCACGCTGAAAAGCATTTTAAAATATTACTCTGCACTGACCTGTATTCTCATCACCTCGTGACCCCGTTCCGCCCCGGCTTGTGCCGTTTGTGCGGAGGGTCAGCTCGAGGAGCGTCACTTCCGCTCGTGACACCACTTCCGCCCTGCACGAAACCTTCGCAGGTTAGCGGTCTAGTGTTGCTGAGCCTGCTGAGTATATAATGTGAGACTCTTGCTCCCAGGCCCTTTGACAATCGCGGCGAGTTAGGCTGCGTGTTATTGCGCTGTTGTGGATGCTGTCTATTATCATTTGTGTCTTTTGTTGCAGTTATTTTTAACTGAGCACGCTGAAAAGCATTTTAAAATATTACTCTGCACTGACCTGTATTCTCATCACCTCGTGACCCCGTTCCGCCCCGGCTTGTGCCGTTTGTGCGGAGGGTCAGCTCGAGGAGCGTCACTTCCGCTCGTGACACCACTTCCGCCCTGCACGAAACCTTCGCAGGTTAGCGGTCTAGTGTTTCCTCGCCCCCTAGTATTTAATGGTAGTATGGAGGAAGCGCAGCGGACGAGCGCAGCGGGAGCGCCGACTTCGCGCCGAAGTCGCGCACAAGTCAAGCCCGTCTGCGCCCGTCCGCGGCCGACCAGGCCCAGGGCCCTGCCATAACGCCCAATTTTATTCATATTCCTCCTGTGATCTCCTGAGACTTAAATCTACAGGACCTATACCTGCCCGCGCTGCTAGTATGGCCCAGGCATGTGACATTTTTGTTCCCTCTGGTTGTCCGATACTTGGTACTCCCCCCAATCCTTCTTTCCCAACACAGCAGACCACCTCCTCTTTACTCATTTACTACCTTAACACTCGTTCACTTATCCGCAATCAGCTTAAGATCTTTCAGTTACTGCATCAGAGCCCTATTGATGTCCTCCTATTAACAGAAACCTGGATCTCAGAAACTTCGGCCCCTGATATCCTTGCAGCAATCCCTACGGGATATTACATCATACAAGCTAACCGGCCTGCAGGGAAATCCGGTGGTGGAGTGGCGGCAATCATCCGCTCGACCCACATCTTTTCGGAGATTACTGTAACCCCGATCCCCAATATTGACTACTTAGCTTTAAAATTTACTTCTCCTAAGTTATCTTTTACTTGCCTTCTTGTTTACAGACCGCCTGATCATATGCCCCTTTTTCCTAAACTTTTCAGCGACTCCATCGCCCAATTAGCCATGCTAATATTATGGTAATTGGCGATTTTAACTATTGGCCTTCGGACATCCATGAAAGCCAATCATCGCTGGAATTCACAGACCTATTAAAAGGAATGAATCTCTCCCAACACATTCACACTCCTACCCACCACAAAGGTCACATACTAGACCAGGTCTGGATGTCTGACCTCGACATCTCACCCCCTTTAGTTTTTCCCTGTTCTTGGTCTGATCATCATTTTATTTCCTTTGTCCTTCACTTACACACTAGGTGTCCCCCCCCCCCCGTATTAAGAATTTTAGGGCCCGAAACTGGAATCGAGCGAATCTAGCTGAATTCTACACCTCACTAGCCTCTACTGCACCTACCTCTTCGACCACACTTAAAGTTCAGTCTGACAACCTCGATATTTGGTTACGTCAGGCCAGCGACAAAGTAGCCCCTTTCAAGAACATCAAAGTTAAGCGCCCTCACGACGTTTAACGCTGGTTCACGGACCAACTTAAAGTGGAGAAACTCGCCCTGCGGCAATTTGAACGCCGCTGGCGTCGCCACTATGACCCTCAGCTTAAATTAATCTACACTGAGGCGTTGAAGTCGTACAAACTATCGATCCTGGCAGCCAAAACGGCATATTATTCTAAACTTATTTTGGACTCCAACAACAATTCGAAAACCATCTTTTCTGTTGTAAATGAGTTATCCCTGCCGGATAGGGTTACCCCCCAGCCTCTGCCAACTCAATCCCTCTGCGACTCACTTAACTCTTACTTCATAGAGAAAATCATCACAATAAAAAACAACATTCCGGCCCCGGCATCTCCCACTCCCCCTCTCCTTCCCCCAAAAAACACTAGTTCCTTGTCTAAGTTTCCCCCCATCTCTTCACAAGAATTCGTTTCCCTCCTTCTTAAAGTCAGATCGGGTTCCCCTAACGATTGCTGCCCCCCTCAGATCCTGAGAGAAGCCTTCCTCACATGTCCAGGCCCCCCCCTTGCTCTTCTCAATAACTCTCTCGCTACAGGAGAGGTCCCTCTCTCCTTTAAGCAAGCATCCATCGTTCCTATTTTAAAAAAACCTAACACTGATCCCTTAACACTCAGTAATTATAGACCCATTTCCCTTCTTCCTTACTTGGGAAAAATTTTGGAGACCCATGTCACCCGCTGTTTGAGTTCATTCATAGAGGAATCTGGTTTTTTGGACTCTCAGCAGGCGGGCTTCAGACCCCTCCACTCCACCGAGGCGGTCATAGTAGCAGTCATGGACACCCTTAGGAAGGGTGCCGACAATAACACCTCTCAGGCCCTTGTCCTTCTGGATCTCTCGGCGGCTTTTGACACGGTCGATCATACCATCTTGATCGACCGTGTCCACAATGCCGGAATCCAGGGAGTGGCCCTTGACTGGCTTAGATCCTTTCTTCACCAGCGATCACAGTCCGTCCATCTCTCCTCCTTCTCGGCCCCTTACACTTCCCTCCCTTGCGGCGTCCCACAGGGCTCCGCATTATCTCCTCTTCTTTTTAATTTGTACCTCCAACCCCTCCTAGCTTCCCTCCGCAATTCGCCAGTTACAATTTTCAACTATGCTGACGACCTTCAGTTGATCTTTTCTATCGACTCTTCCCCTTCCTCCTGTCTTAGCTTCCAGTCTACTATGTTGTCCATTGCGGAATGGATGTATCATAGTCACTTGAAGTTGAACCCTACCAAGACTGAGCTCGTCTTGGTAGGCAGCTCCAATCATCCTTGGAATTCCTCATTTTGGCCTTCATCTCTGGGGACTGCACCGGCACCTGTGCGTTCAGTCAAAAGCCTGGGGGTGATTATCTCTGATGATCTTTCGATGAAGCCACAAATCAACTCGGTCACCTCAGCCTGTTTCTTCCATCTTAGACGGGTCCGTAAGATCAGTAGGTTTCTTACCAAAGAAGCCCTGACTTTAGTTGTTATGGCACTTATCACTTCCAGGCTCGACTACGCCAACTTACTGTACGCTGGCATCCCTGCCTGTCATCTTCACCGTTTACAGCTGGTGCAGAATCAAGCCGCTCGCCTGATCTTCCACCAGCCTAAATTCCAGCATGTCACTCCCCTCCGTCACAGCCTTCATTGGCTTCCTATCTCCAAACGCTGCATTTTCAAAATGGCATGTTCTACCTATAAGGCCCTCTCACACGCAGCCCCGGCCTTTATTTCCTCAAGCCTGTTCCGTTACACTCCTTCTAGAACCCTCCGATCCTCTTCTCTCAACCTCCTTGAGATCCCCAAGTATAAAAGGAAAAAGCATGGTGGCCTATCCTTTTCTGTTTTGGCCCCCTCCACCTGGAACTCTCTGCCTTCTGCTCTTCGCATCTGCCCCAAGTATGACTGCTTCCGTAGACTCCTAAAAACCCTGCTCTTCCAATCTGCATACGGCTAATTATCTCATCCTGGCTCTCTGTCATTTGTCATTCAGCGCCAAGAAACCGATGGTGAAAGTGCGCGGTACAAATATTTTAACATAACATAACATAACATAACGTGATTACACGACCTTGCCCCAGCTGAGTGATCAGCCAGTTGTGTCAAAATGGAAGGCCAGGCCAGGCCAGGGGTGGCATAATACATGCTGCAGCCCCTGGTAGGCCTAGGGTACACCTATGCCCTGGGTACCTAGGGTACACTGTACAGGGGCCAATAAGGTGATCCTATCCAAATGGGTTATGCACCTAAAGTACATAGTATTAATTTAGAGAGAGAACAGCAGGGCTGTGGGTCTGATTGGCAGGCCCACAGCCACATCTAAGTCGAAAACCAGTAAAGCAAAAGCAAAAAGTGGGGGTGAACATAGAAAGCAGACCCTACTCTCCTACACAGGGGACTCTAAAAGTACCCAGAGTTTGTGGAGTCCCCTGAAGAGGAAAGAGGAAAGGCCAAAATATAGCTTAAAATTGAGGTATTTTTAGAAAAATAGGTCAAACGTGTTCTGGCTAAAAGTGTCAGCTTTTCCCCCAAAAAAGGCATCAACAAACGGTTTGCTGTGATAAAGTTACCATTTTCCCAGCTTTCAGGAACATGCAGAGCTGCATAAAATCCGAATTTTTTTACCACAGTTTTTGCCATTTTTCAAAGAGGTTGCCCATTTAAAAAAAAAAAAAAATGCTCTCAGCCTACTTCCAGTTTGTGATGGAAACCAGTGTGAAACCCATGTCTGATCAAGAAAAGTTATAGATTTAAGAAAAGTAGTCACAATTCCAAATTCAGCAAGTGCTCATATGTGTAGAGCCCTCAAGATTTTCCCAAAGAAACTAACTATTGATCAAATAAATACTGAAAATTAGTAGTAAAGAGCAGCCATTTGTGACGTTTTCATCTGTAACTTTTTGTCACAATGGGCGCTTTCCAAAAGCAATATACCATTACGTCCGCTAGACCCTTCTGGATATGAGGATAAATAGAATTTGTAGGTTCTGCAAGAACCCAAGGTACCCAAGCCGACAACTGAGCGGCACCATACAATGGTTTTTCATTGTGTACCAAGTATATACCACGGGATTTCACAACGTGTAGCGTCCTGTTAAAGAAGTGGGAACTCACCGTAACGGTTATTGCGTTTGTGATGCACCGCATTGATGCCAGTTGAAAATAGAGGATAGAATTAGTACCTGGCATGATGGTCCAAATGGAACTATGAGAAAAATCTTGGTATTTGCTTCAAAAACGTCCTTATGCACCACCTGGTCTGCACTATGCTTGTTTTTTTTTAAATAAATACCGTTAAAGTGGATTATAGCATCCCGTACAAAGATACATTACTTTGGATTAAAATGGCCAGCATTTTAGTAGAAAACAAAAAGGCACCTTGTTTACCAGGTGGAATTTATAGATGCCATCCTTGAACCATGAATTTTAATACCCTTGTCCCCTGGGCGCTGTGATCTTTATATGGATATCGGGATAGGTCCTGATGAAGGTGGTCCAATTATTTTATATACACCACCGAAACGCACGTAGACCTTATGTTCAGCCTTGTGCTTTGAGCAGAAAATTCAATCTGGTCATGAAGGTTTCTTGTTACCTATAACCTCCTTGTTCAGATATAGTTGTATGAAGATTGTGTGAGTGTGGATGTGTTTGAATGGTTTGGTGATTTGGAAGTACTTATGGGTTTGTCCAGGGGTCATTGTTCTCTTTAAATGTAATTTTGTATGTATATTATATATATTTATTGTTATCATATAATTGATATTGTTTTCTGAGATGGACAAGAAAATTATTGTATGTATATAAAAAAAACGAAAAAAGAAAAAAAGTAGAATGAAAACATGAAATAATAATGTGAAACTTTTATGAGATATATTGAGAAATGAAGAATAAAAAGTAATGAGAAATTACATGGTTGAGTGTTACTGTTGTGTATGGCCCAGTAGAGATTGAGTCTCTGAACAAATTGAATAGACAGGCCATGAGGGAGCTTTCTTATTATTGGTTTTCTTTCCCCTCTTCTCCCTGGTCTCAAAGTATACTTCTGAGAGGGGGTCCCCTTTTTCATGCAGTACCAAGTATATACCAATTCATATGCTGAAATATGTAGAGTAATAAAAATGGGTATCACAGAAACCCATGTATTTCTGAAATGGGCACAAGATATGAAGTTTAGGAGCAGTGGTTAATTGTACATCCCTGAATTTGTTGATTCCCGTACTAGCATGTGATTTAGAGGATATTTATTAAACTGTCTTCTTTCTTTCACTCTGGCTTACATTTGAAAGGCACAAATGCAGCGAAATCCAATTGGTAAAAACAAATATCCTACATTCTGTGCTTGAACTTGCCTTCTGATAAAAATAATACCTCACTTGTGTGGGCAGGCCTAGTACCTGCGACAGGAAATGAGCCAATCACAACATGGATACATCACATTTTTCCACTCAAAACTGATCCATTTTTGCAAAGTGGGTGGCTGTGGATTTTGGGCTCTAACTCAGTGGGCACTTAGGGAAACCTAGCAAACCTGCCCATGTTTAAAAACTAGACAGCTGGGCAAATCCAAGGTGGGGTGACTTGTGTGGCTCTCACCAGGTTGTTTTACTCAGATTCCCTTGCAAACCTCACGCTTTGACTAAAAAACACATGTTCCTCACATTTTTTGTGATAGAAAGTTCTGGAATTTGTGGGGAGCCACAAACCTCCTTCCACTCAGCATTCCCCTAAATCTTCTAATAAAAAAGGCACCTCACTTGTGTGGGTAGGCCTTGTGTCCGCGACAGGAAACTGCCCAAAATGCAACATGGATAGATCACATTTTCCACTTATAACTGACCTGTTTTTTGCAGTAGTGGGTAGATGTGGATTTTGGGCTCAGACTCAGGGAGCACCTAGGGAAACCTACCAACCCTGTACAGTTTTGAAAACTAGACACCTAGGGGAATCAATCCAGAATGGAGTGACATATGTGGCTCTCACCAAGTTGTTTTACCTGGAATCTTTTGCGGACCTCAAACTTTGACTAAAGAACACACATTTTCCTCACATTTCCATGATGGAAAGTTCTTGAATCAGTGGGAGCCACAAAGGTCTTTTTACCCAGCATTCCCCTAAGTCTTTTGATAAAAATGATACCTCACTTGTGTGGGTAGGCCTAGAGCCCGCGACAGGAAACGGCCGAAGACTCAACATGGATACATCACATTTTTCCACTCAAAGCTGATGTTATATTCCTTATAGGTACTATAATATAGGCCCTGGTAATCTCATTAACCTTCACCTATATTCTCTCCCTACATTACACTTGTCACGGTTTACAGGGACTGACCTTTTACCTAGATATTACACTGAATTTAGAACGCTGGTTTTCCCTATTTTGAAATCTCTTTCATTATTCATGAGGATTCTTAGAAGCACAGCAGGACTACCATCTCCTGTATAAAATCTATGTACAAAGTTCATGCCCAATGTCATCCTTAGGCAGACACAGTAATACAGCAAGGTAGGACCCCTGGGGAGACCTATGGGTATATAAACATCACATCTTGCTAAGATAAGACAGAGGAGACCGAGACTTCTTGTCCGACACACTGACCTGAGACGCCGAGGTTCCTGCATACAGACACTCCAGCTTACAGTGGCTAAAAACATCCCTTGCGGGGTGTCCAACTGGAGACCAGGACGGGGTCCCACAGTCTCTCACTTCAGGTAATGGGGTTGACTAAATCCTAGAGGGATTCTTGGCTTAACACCTACCACCATGCTAGGTACTCCTAGGTACATCTAGTTAGGAAAGCATTGTAGGAGTACGCATCTTTGATCATGTGTTTTATATATTTGTATGTATTCATGATTATAGTAAGATGGTAGAGCTATACCATCCATTTACCTTTATCGTACTGCTAATCATTTATATCTTATACTGCCTAGCGGTTGTTGCAGCTCATCTATTTTACACCAGAAAAACAACTGTTCAATAAATTCTTATTGAAAACGCCCAGCCTGTTTATTCTATGTATTTATCTGAGACAGACTAAGTAAGCACGAGTGACTGAGTGAAAGGTAGTATATTGTTTCCACGGTCCTGAGGGATCAGGGATGTCATGTTCGATTGTTGCCAGGAACTATTCTCTCCTTGGTAAGAGGAGATTCTAGTGGCACTGTGAGCTAGTTGGTACAAAAGGCCAACATACCCGGTGGGGGTGATCAGAGTTCATCTGACACCAATCCTACAGTGTATGTTGTCTAAACGCGCAGATCCTGTATACTTTTTAAAGGAACTACACGATACTGACCCCATTTTTGCAAAGTGGCTAGCTGTGAATTTTGGGCCCTAACTCAAGGGATACCTAGAAAAACATAGCAAGCCTGCACATTTTTTTTAAACTAGACAACTAGGGGAGTCCTGGGTGGTGTGCCTTGTGTGGATCCCATGAGGTTTTATTACTCACACTGCCATGCAAACCTCAAACATTGCCTGAAATCACTAATTTTCCTTATATTTCTGTGATGGAGACTTCCGGAATCCATAGGAATCCATACAACTCTTACCACCTAGCATTACCCTACTTGTGCCAATAAAAACGAGGAACCACTTGTGTGGCTGGGCTCAGTGCATGCAACAGGAACTGATCAAACCAAGGACAATGGGAGCCCTTGTGGAGGTAGATCCCAGATCACCTCTGATAATCGCCACAGGCACAATCCCATTGGGGTGGGGGGTGGACAACCCTCAATTAACAATTATTTCAGTGTCAATGGAATCAGAGAATGGTTGGTTGGATTTAATAAGAATGTGTTGAGCTCTTCTGAACTTCACCCTTCTTATTCACAATTATTCTCTAAAGATCAGGTCAGCTAAATAGGTAGCTGGGCTTATATCAACAGGCTTCCAAGTTCGGTAGTCCTAGCTCTAAAACATTGCACATGGGAAGAATCTAATCTTATTTCTCTGATGAGATTCTATCTTTCAGGAAGGAGAATCTGCATTCAGACCATTTGAGTTAAGAATTTCCACCCTCACTGGACAGTTCTCTGTTTCAGAGTCTGACAGTTCAACGTGGCCCTTGTTTGGATCTGTTTGGCATGGAGGAAAATTGACTTCTTCTAATGTTTTGCTGTCTTGCTCCAATGACAAACGCTTGGGGGATGAATGCATTATCTTTGTGGCAACCTCATGGCCTGTTGTATTCATTTCCCCCATTTCCATTGATACCCTGATTAATGCAGAAGACCAGGCAAAAAGAGGCAGCGGTACTATTGATAGCCCCATGTTTGCTCTGTCACTCATGTTATCATCTGTTTCTGGTAATGAAAATTTTGATTCAGCCTCAATGAATATTTCTGGCACATCCTTCTTTCAGTGTTTCTCTTCCCCTAGAGTGGTACTTAGGAGTCTACATCTGGGTGTTTGGATACTGAAAGGTTAGGTCTAAAGGCCAGGGTGAGTTGAAATGAGGTAGCTTCATTTATTCTTCATGTATTCAGAACCCCCACTGTTTAACTCTTAAACTCTATACCCTTCTCTGGCACATTTCTGAAGCCTGGTGTGTCTCAATTAACTGATCAACAGTCTTGCACGTACCTGTTAAAATTCTAGAGTTTTTTGGGGAAGCTTCCTCTTAGAATTAGCAATTTCTACCCTGAGAAGGTAATGACCTATAGGGGGGCAGCAAAATCTTCAGTTTTGGATTTGGATCTATTTAAAAGTTTTTCTTTAGAGATCTTTGGCTTACTCCCAGATCCCTTCATGGTATGTTCTCTTGGTACCATAGTCTCTCGACGGTCAATCGTTTGAGCCATGACAGGAGGTTCAGCTAACGTTTTTTGTGATTGAAGTGTTGTTTTTGGTTACTGTTGTTCAGCGAAGCATATTCAGGAGTCAAGTGCTTTGCTTTTCTCTCCTCTTCTTAATGATTTTCAGGATAAGGTAGTCCTTAACTGAAGCCCTTTTTTTCATCCCAAAATATCATCTTCTTTTAATTGTTCTAATGAATTAAGTTTTTCTGTTTTTTCCCCGCTCCATCTTCAGAGGAAGTGACGCAGCATCATTAACTGGATTCATATTGGGCCTTTCTATTTATGTAGAATGCACAGATTCATGTTTTGTGACTTTTGACTCCTCGTGTCAGGGTCCCTAATTAGCAACTCTTAGCTGATGGCTTGTACTGGTAATTTCACTGACTTACATTTCAGCAGGAGTGGATCTTCCAGGTCCTGTGCATGGATGATCTAACGGATGCAGAGCTACCTCTTGGGCTGCATTTAGAGGGATATCTCTCAAAAACATCTCCAATGCTGCTACTGTTTCCTGTGCTCATACATTTTTTTAATATTGTAGATTACATGTAGGATGGGAGGATTTTTTCTCTGATTAGGTGAAACAGGAGTTGACATAAATTAATGTGTGTTTTGGTATTTTCATTTCTTAATTTGAAACTAATTAACATTATTGAACACTCACTGGGTGTAGGAGTATTTCTGGATTCATGTTGTAATGTATCTGGAGGTAGCCTCCTGGTGAGCATGGGTGTATCCTCCCTTTGTTCAGACTAGGAAGTTGAAGACGGACAAAGATATAACGAGCCAGTTACTTACCGGTAATTATCATTACGTGAGTGTTGGTCTTCCACATCACAGCCCTGGATGAAAGTGCCTCCCACCCAAAGGGGGAAGTGGCCAAATATGTTATTTTCTCTTTAGTTAGAAATTTACAGGATGGTTAATACCTTTTCAGTAATAGTGTGCATTTGTTGGACAACATAAATGTCAAACTGTGCAAGACTGATTCTAACCACACCATCCGGATATGTTGGCTTAATCTTGCTAGCTCATAGTGCACGATCTGTACTCCAAACCTAGCAAGGTAACAGGTGGAATGTGCGACCTCAGAACATGACAATCCTGACTCCCCAAGTCAATCATGGAAAGAGATATAGAACCCTTTCATTTGGCAGCTCATGCATACCCAAAGAGATACACAAGAAATACACAACATGACATTTTACTTTTTATTGAAACATTATGATTTGAGTGTAAAATATGTGTGCTGCAATAATTAATAGAAGGAAGCAGAACAGTGTGATCAGCATTATAAGAGTGGCAAAAAAATGCAACCATTGTGCTGTTACAGCGAATATAGGCTTGCATATAAGTATTGTTATATTTTGCTCCTACTTAGCGTTACCTATCCTAGTAGGCCTAGGGTGGATGAACCTGCCAGAATCCCTGTAGGGTGATCTATCTACCCTGTGACCTGTGGGTAACTGGCATCAGAGAGCCTGCCTTGGTGGAAAGCAAGGTCTCATCCCTCCTAGGAGGTAAACAAGCATCAGCTGGGCTGGAATTACGCCATGGCGCAACCTCAGCAGTGTCAGTGAAAGACTCCTCTGCCTTAACAAAGGAGTGATGTTGTTTATATAATAAACTACACTCATGCAATCAGGTCGCTATTGTTGATTCTTTCGTGATAGCATAGTCGCCGAGAGGACAATAACAAACAGCATTTTGCGTAGTGAACTTAGCCCATGTACAGAATGTTCAAGGCGCTTGATAATAAGCCTACGAAGAAGTGTAAATGTAAGAAAAGCCATTTCGGAGAATATTGCAAGCATGCAAATGTATGTCAAATGTCAGCGTTTAAGAAAAGGTGGCAACCTTAAAACATCAACATGTAAAATGGTGGTGTACCTACTCGGGCCTAAATGTGACCACATACAATTCTGGGTGATTACAAGAAAGGGTGGGAGTTTAACTCTAACAGGAGTAGCAGGAGTTTGTTTAAATGATAGGGAGGGGAGTTGTATCTATGTAATGAGACACTTTGTCAAGATCTGGTCTTGGAGCAATGAAGATTACTGATAAGTAACCGGGCCATATGCATGTGGTGTGGCAAATTAGTGTGGCAAATTGCAGTGGACCACTTTTCCACCATGAAATCCCTTTGAATGACTGCTATTTTTGTTAATTTCTATATCATGCATAACATGTGGATTAGAAAAATATATGTTTCTCTACTTCCCCACTGCCAATATTATAAACAGAAATTTTCTATTAGGATCTTAATACAAAGATGCACAAAATAAACACAATTATTAACAGTTTAAATATGGAGGAGTGATTCATTGGAGGGATATTAGCTCACTGAAAGGTACTTGACTTTCTTAAAAAAAGGGAAAATCTTCCCACTGAGAGGGGAAACAACACTTGAACAAGATTGTTTATGTCTTTTAATCTGATTAGCCAAATAGGACGTAATAAATACTATATACTATAAGACGTGGATAGATCCAGGTGATTTGTTGTGTATTGTACAGCAATAATACGTGTTTTCTTTTGGTGCAGAACTATTATCTGCATATGGCTAGCTCCACGAATAATGAACCTGTGTTACCCTTTTAGTGGCAATGAGACAACCCATAAGGCAGTACATTCTCTGTAACGATATAAAGTTAGAACCACCACTGCAACACCTAAGCAGTATATATAAGTGCAGTTTCCTAGCTACAAACAATAGGGATGTTTTTTCAGAGGTGTGCTGAGTGAATTTGGAGAGTAGAACAAAGTTTAGGTTTTATGGGATGTCACTTGGTGTCCTTGGCAGCACAGGAATAATGGCAGCCTAAATACAGTGGTGAATGAATGGTGTTAGGGTAAATGATGTTTGGTCTTACCACTTTCCAGCCGCCACTCCTGCAGAAATTAGCTGAGCTGAGTGCCTGAACTCCAGCTATCAACTCAACTTATGTCTGCCTCTGACTTGCACGTACATCCAGATGGAGGACGACTGGGCTGAAGCCTTCCTCCGACAGGGAGTGTGCATGATAAAAAGGTATCTCACAGCTTCACATGATTGAAAGGCAGTCTCATAGTCAGAGACCTCCTCCTCTCCTGATTGGTGGAGGCTGTCTGTTAGCCTCCATCAAGAGCAGAAGGGGAACACAGCTGAAAGTAGGACAAATGGGGGCTGTCAATCATGATAGATTTGCCTGACTCTATTGATGCACTGTTACTGCTTCCAGATCCAAGGGCGAGAGTGGAGGAGGACCACTCAATGCACTGCCAGTCATTGATATTTATGTTGGGCGAAGAGCTTGAGGAAGTGTGTGCTCATGTGGTTGTATAAGAGAATGCCCATTCAAAGAAGATTCTAATTCGTAAAATATGACAGACTCTATTTGGAAAGACAAACAATTGAAGTGAAGAGAGATGCGATATTCAGTTTGAAATTGATGGGTGAATTGCACTAAAATTCACCTTTCCTCACTGTTCTGTTAAGGTTTTCTTGGGGACAATGAGGTGTAGCACACCACAAAATTATTTGATATTTCATTAGTGGCCCCGCAGACCCTTTGAAATTTTAGCCAAATTCTTTGAAAATGTTGCTGTACAGTGGGTCCAGTTTTCCAAGATTTTGTAAAAATAAAAAGTAGCTTTCATGCCAACATAGGGCCCGATTCATATCCCAGAAAAGTTTTCTCCTTTGCATCATGGAACATGCATCACAATTAGCGCTCCCCTCAGTGCTGACTGTAGCACTGTGTTGACTGTTGACTGTAGTGTTGACACTACAATCAGCACTGAGAGGAGCACAATTTGTGGATTGCATGTACCATGATGCAAAGGAGCAAACTTTTCTGGGATATGATGTAGTGTCCGGCCACACTCTTTTCCCTGCCCAAACTGATTTTCATGACCTCCTCTCCCATTTATCACACATTCCTAATATTCCTTTTTGTAAAAATTGCATTCTGGCCCATTGGTTACACTTCATTCAGCCTGAGCCGGAGAGTACGGCCCTGGTGCGGAGAGTACGGCCCAAGCCAGAGATTCTGGCCTGACTGCGGGCATAAAGATACGACTCGTAAATGATCTATGTGAATACCAAAAATCATAAAGTTAGACTTTTGTCTCAGATTGCCTTTGTGGATCGGGTCCTCAGTTTATTTTGTTTCATGTTTGGAGAAAGCCCTTCCCTTGTCATATGAGTAATTATGTTTTCAAACCCTGCCTCACACCAGCCTTTTCTGACACTAAATTTGGGTGCACAAACAAGGTGTGAAACATCACTGGCAATATTTGTAAAAGCCCACAAGTCTATTTTGTGTGTTCACTACCTTTCCAATGCTTCCCCTCCCATTAGGGAAACAACCATATTCCAACTCTATTGCTAAGCAGAAGTCTGTTTAAATTATTCCATTCCAATTTGTGCCTGCAAATAAATACTCATAGCCCATCGAATACGTCCCCAAAGATCACCACACTCCCTGATGCCTGGCCCATAGCCAGGAAGAATATATGATTCACTCCCTTGGTGAAGTCTGTGACCCTTATTCTGAGTGTCCTTCAAATATGGATATGGGTAGAAACAGGAGATTCCACCCAAATCACTATTATGAGTAATGCCATAACTGTGCAAGAATTATTATTGCATCCTGGTAAAACCCAGTAGATTTTTTTTTGCAGGAAAATCGAGAGCTAACTTTGAAAATCAAAGCAATACCAATTGAAACGTCGTGTAAGGACTACTGAATAGTTAAAGCACATTAAGTGACTTAATATGGTACAGGAGCAGCCATTTAAGAGGATAGATACTGTCAGATACAGGTACCCCCACTTCTTTATTTTGAGATAGAGACTGCCAGCACTTCTTAGCAGCATATGGGTTGCTCTGGGACAGAGCACATATGCTTATTTGTTTCCAGTTCAAGAACTGTACAGAGCTCGAACTGGCAGGCCACAGAAGTAAGACCAAACGCGAGTAAAATAAGAAAAGAAACACACATTTGAAAATATTTGTTTCTAGAATCCTGTTTATGTGATGCCAATTTGCCACTGGGATAGTAACTTGTTTTTTTTAGCGGTTAATATTACAGTATTTAATCATTTCCTAGCACAGCAAATATTCAGGGTTGCTATTACCCACTTCATTGGCATTCATTTTACAGATCAGGGAGAGGTAAAATGGAAGTCTTAAGCGGATTTCAAATCTGTGACCTTCAGGTTACAGCACAAAACTCTGATGGGAGGAGATGCCAAGTTACAGCGCTAAGCTGGCGACTTTGGAACTGGGTAATCAGATTTGATTCCCAGTGATTGCGCCGTATCCTTATCATAAGATTTCCCTAAGAATCCTCGGCCGACTGGACCTTTTTACCTGCAGAAAAGTGTAAAGGGGGGAAAGCCAATACATTCAATTCTAAAAATAAGGGCCAATGAACTTAAACTCGGAACGGATCACTGACTCCAACTTCAAGTTTAGGGTTTTATTACAAAGCCAAAAATAACTGAACATACAAGCACCTCATAACGAGGTTACAGAAAACCATGGGCACTGTTAGAACTAGGGGTCTCTAGTTGGCAGAGGTAGGTACCTTTGACCAAATATGGACCCTTGCTTCTAAGTCAGAGAAAGGGGATTACACTACTGGATAACCCCTGCTCACCCCCTTGGTAGCTTGGCACGAGCAGACAGGCTTATCTCAGAGGCAGTGTGTTAAGCATTTGTGAACACATACAGTAATAGAGTGAAAACACTACAGATGGATACCACACAGGTTTTTATAAAAATAAGTATTCTTTACATACACTTAACACAAGACCACAAACGACAAAAATCCACCACACTACTCAAAATTGACTTAAAGATGGTAGATGTAACTTAGTTCAAGTTGCAAAACGCAAAATAAACAAAAGGCTCGCAGCGTTGGAGATGCGTCGGTTCCTTACTTCGGGGGAGATAATGCGTCGCACCTCAATGCTTGTGCAGAGTAGGGGATGCGTCTTAATCCTTACCGGAGAGGAGGTGATGCGTAGATTCTCGAACTGTGGCCCGGTTGTGATGCAGCAAGATGGCGCCTCGATGCGATGTGACAATCCGGTGCGATGCGATAAAATGGCACCCTTGATGCGACAATGTGTAGACGATGTGTGCACGCCCGGCGGCTGTGCGGCGAACTTTGTACTTTGGAGCCGCGACAGGCCCTTCTCCGGTGATGCAATGGTGACCCTTGCAGTGGCGACATGCTTTTTCCGGTGATGCGACGGCAAACAGCTGCGACGAAGACACGCTTCTCTGGTGATGCGGCAGCGGCATGCTTCTCTGGTGCTGCGGCGGAGTCACGCTTCTCCGGCGATGCGACGGCAACAGCTGCGGCGGCGACACGCTTTTTCTCATTGCGTCGTGCTTCCGGCTCCCAGCGACACGCAGGCTTCTGCAGACAGAATTCCCAGCAAGGAAATTCAGAGGGGAGCTGGTGGTGAAGTCTTTTGTCCCTGAGACTTCAGCAGGAGGCAAGCACAAGTTCAAGCTCTTGGAGTAATATTCTGCAAAATGATGAAAGTTCTTTAAAAGTTCCTTCCCCTCTCCTTGGCAATGAAGACACCACTGCAGGCCAACCCAGCAAATGGCACACTGGCAGAGGGGCAGTCCAAACTCCTGCAGCTTCCTTCGGTTCTTCTCCTTGGCAGAGGTTCGTCTTGTTGTTCCAGAAGTGATCTAAAGTCTTGGGGTCTGGGTCCCCATATGTATACTACTATTCTCTTTGTTCACTGAAGGCAGAGAGGCCTGGGCCTAGTCCAAACCAGTTCTGGTCAGCCCTGGAGCACTTTGTTGACAAGACTCCTTCTTTTCTTTCACAGTGTAGGCCAGGGACATCAGATGCACTACAGGAGGTGGAGCCAGCATTGTGGAGGGAAGGCACAACCCTATTCAGGTCCCAGGTGCAGCTCCTCCCACCCATCTACATGCAGATCTCTCTATTCAGCCCTGTGCTGACTCACCCTGTCTCCTGGAATCCCCCAGCCCCTGTCACTCAAACTCCAGACATACAATACACAACCTAGCAGAGGCAGGCTTGGACAGTTAGGCAAGAATATACCTACTTTCGAAAAGTTCAGGCATACTAAACTCGAATTTCTACCATGTTCCCTGGTTCAGTTAGGATGATAAGATGTTATAATCAAACTGCCCATTCTGGCCTATGGGGAACAGGAAGCCTTGCAATAGTGAAAAACGAAAATGGCTGTAATTTACTATTAGGACATGCCACACACACCAGGGCATGTCCTACCTTATACTTACAATGCACCCTGCCCTTGGGTCTACCTTAGGGGTGTCTGATATGAAGATAAGGGAAGGTTTAGGGACTGGCAAGTGGGTGCACTTGCCAAGTCGACATGGCAGTCAGAGACTGCACACAGGCTCTGCAATGGCAGGTCTGAGACACACTTTACAAGCTGCTTCTGTGGGTGGCATAACCAGTGCTGCAAGCCCACCAGCAGCATTTGATTTACAAGCCCTGGGCACACATGGTGCACTGTACTAGGGTCTGACAAGTAAATCAAATAACCTAATCATGGAGTCACTAATCAATACATCAATCTAACATGGGGAGCACTTGCACTGTGCCACTGAATAGCAGTGGCACAGTGCCCAAAGCATCTAAACCAGCAAAACATATCAAAAACAGAGGAGGCAATCAGAAAATAATTGGAAGGGAGACTCACGCCAATGGTACCAGGTCTAACACGTTTCTCCTCCAGCTGAAATGTGGGGAGAACTACCCTTCCCCTTGGGACTTCCCATCACTAAGGCGGAAAAATCTGGACAGACCATCAGCATTGGCGTGTTCTGTACCAGGGCGGTGTTCCACCGTAAAGTCCATCCCCTGTAGGGAAATGGACCACCTCAATAACTTTGGGTTCTCACCCCTCATCTGCATTAACCATCTGAGGGGCCTGTGGTCCGTCTGAACCCGGAAGTGTGTCCAAAACAGGTATGGTCTCAACTTTTTCAGTGCCCAGACGACAGCAAATGCCTCACGCTCAATTGCACTCCATCTCTGTTCCCGTGGAAGTAACCTCCTACTGATGAAGGCTACAGGTTGGTCTAGGCCCTCCTCATTAATCTGTGATAGAACAGCCCCCACACCATGCTCTGAAGCGTCTGTTTGAACAATGAATTATTTTGAGAAGTTGGGCGCCTGAAGCACGGGTGCTGTGCACATGGCAGTCTTCAGGGCGTCAAAAGCCTTCTGACAGGTGTCAGTCCAGTTCACTTTCTTGGGCTGCTTCCTGGAAGTCAGCTCAGTCAAGGGTGCAACAATGTTGCCATACCCCTTGACAAACCTCCTGTAGCACCCCGTGAGTCCTAAAAAGGCTCTCACCTGTGTCTGAGTCTTCGGGGGTTCCCATGCCAGGATGGTATCAATCTTGGGTTGCAGGGGTGCCACCTGGCCGCTCCCTACCTGGTGCCCCAAGTTCACCACGGAACCCTGCCCGATCTGGCACTTACTTGCCTTTCGCAGGGCCATCAACACTTCTCAGAGGTGGCGCAGATGTTCTTCCCAACTGGCGCTGAACACTGCAATGTCATCCAGGTAGGCGGCACTGAAATCCTCCAGTCCAGCCAACACCTGGTTGACCAACCTCTGAAAGGTGGCAGGGGCATTCTTCATCCCAAAGGGCATAACCAGGAATTGGTAGTGCCCATCTGGTGTGGAGAATGCTGACCTCTCTTTGGCCCTATCAGTCAAGGCGATCTGCCAGTACCCAGACATCAAATCAAACGTGCTGAGGTACCGTGCAACCCCTAACCGATCAATGAGCTCATCAGCTCTGGGAATGGGGTGTGCGTCAGTCCTGGTCACTGAATTGAGTCCTCGGTAGTCCACACATAACTGGAGTTCAGGTGTGGCACCAGGCGTGGCAGCCTTTGGGACCAAGACCACCGGGCTGGCCCAAGGACTGTTAGAGGACTCAATCACCGCTAAGGCAAACATCTTGGAGACTTCCTCCTTGATGTAAACCCTGACCTTGTCAGTCACTCTGTAAGCCTTGTGCTTCACTGGAGGACTGTCCCCAGTGTCCACATCATGGAAGCACCACTCAGTGACACCAGGAACCAAGGAAAACAAATCAGAGATTTGTCCCAACAGTTGGCGACAATCTTGCTGCTGTTCAGGGGTCAGTGTGGCAGAGAGGCTGACACCGTCCACTGACGCATCTTGCTCTGTTGCAGACAGGAGGTCAGAAAGAGGCTCGGTCTCCTCCTCCATTCCAAATTCTGTCGCTAGGAGCATGCCCACTTCGGACCTTTCTAAGTGGGGCTTCAGGCGGTTAACATGCAGGACCCGCAAAGGGTTCCTTGGAGACTGCAAGTTCACCAGATAGGTGACATCACTCTTGCGCTCCACCACCTCAAATGGACCGGTCCACCTGTCCTGGAGCGCACAAGGCTCTACAGGGGCCATGACCCAAACTTTCTGTCCAGGTTGAAGCTCAATCAGAGTGGCATTCTGATCGTACCACCGCTTCATCTCCTTCTGGCTGGCTTCCAGATTTGCCTGAGCGAGCTGTCTGAATCGCCGAGTCTGGTTCCTGAAGGCCAGCATGTAACTGTATACATCCTGGGGAGACCAGACTCAAAGGTCCTCTTACCGGGTGTCCATACAACAGTTCAAAGGGACTGAACCCTAGGGACTTTTGTGGCACCTCACGGTAAGCTAAAAGAAGGCATGGCAAGAGGACGTCCCACTTACGCCTCATTTGTTCCTCAAGACCCATAATCATGCCTTTAAGGGTCCGGTTTAATCTCTCAACCAACCCATTACCTTGGGGGTGGTAAGGAGTGGTGAACTTGTATGTCACACTGCACTCCTGCCACAGGGACTTCATATAATTAGATATGAAGTTGGTATCACGGTCTGACACCACCTCTCTGGAGAACCCCACACGGGAGAAAATCCCCATCAGTGCACGTCCCACCACAGGGGCTGTCACTGTCCTGAGTGGGATGGCTCCAGGTACCGGGTAGCATGGTTCTCCAAGAAGCGGATAAACCTGTTGCCCATGGCTGTCTTGGGGTACAGTGGCCCCACAATGTCAATGCCCACCTGTTCAAAGGGGGTACTGACTAGAGGGAAAGGTTGGAGAGGAGCGTTTTGCTTCCTTCCACTTTTCCCACTTGCCTGGCAAGTTTGACAAGTCCTACAATGAGTGTCTGAACTGTTCCGCATCTGGGGCCAATAAAAGTTGGTGACAAGTCTTTCAAAGGTCTTGTCCTGCCCCAGATGTCCAGCTAAAGGTACATCATGAGCCAACCCCAGTAGGAAGGCACTGAAGCGCTGGGGTACCACCAGCACACGGGCTGACCCAGGCTCAGCAACCTTAGGCTCTGTATACAGGAGGTCGTTCTCCCAGTAGATCCAATGTGATCCAGACTGATCACCTGCTGCCTGGTTTGTGGCCTGTTGCTGCAAACCCCCAAGAGAAGGGCACTTCCTCTGTTCTGCACAAAATTCCTCCCTGGAGGGTCCCCCTTCTTGCTGCCAATGGGTCAGCTCAGGCAGGTCCCCCAGTTCAGCAACCTGTTCCCCTGTAGGTTCCAGGGCATCCCCCGCAAGGTCTGCCTCCTCCTGGACCGTGGAAACAATGGGGGCTGGTTTCCTGCACCCCCTACCTCTTCTCTTTAAGGCAGGTCCCTGGGCTATACTTTCAGGCTCCAGGACCTCTTGAACACCCTTACTGGCTGCCATAGACCGAGTGGTTACACACGCCCTCTCAGGCAGACCCAACATCTCCAAATGAGCCTTCTTCTTCACCTTAGCCCAAGGGGAGCTTTCCAAATCATTGCCCAACAGACAATACACAGGCATGGCTGGCCTCACAGCTACTTGAAGGGTAACAGAGACACCCCTCTCCACTCAAAGGGAACCTGAGCCACCTTGCAGTGGCTCTCTGTGTTGTCAGCGGCAACAACTGGGTAGAATGCATTGAGGACCACCTGCTCTTCCGACACCAAGTGACACCTGACAGCTGTAACACTGGCTCCGGTGTCTCTAAGAGCCTCCACTCTATGGCCATTGATGGTCATCCACTGCCTGTATTTCTTAGTGTTATCAGGCAGCTGAGTCTTAGGGACCATCTCAAAGTCTCCTAATGAGACAAGGGACATTTCTGCGGGACCCCACCTACCTTGGGCAACTATCTCCTCCCCTCCCAAGGCTACCCTCGCCAAATGACGGGGGGGGGGTGCACAGGGTGATACATACTTACCCTTTTGGGGACAATGGGGATCATACTAACGGTATCTCACTTGATTAGCAAAAACCAACGGTATCTCACTTGCTTACACTGAAAGCATGTAGCTGGCCCCCTGGGAACAGGTTTACCTGTTGGGGGTTCTGACTTTTTCTCAGGGGGAGGCTGGGAACTCTTCCCTTGGTTCCCTTGGGAATTACTTTGGGGCCCTTTCTGGAACTCCCTCTGTTTACCCACTCTTCTGCTGGGGACCTTGCCCACCTTTGGCAGACTCTCCCGCATAACCCTTGTGGACCCTGGTACTGACCCAGCGGTTCGCCTCCTCAGCAAGCTTCCTAGGGTTAGTTAACTTGCTATCAATAATGTGCTGGTGTAGCTCTGGAAAACAGTTAGCAGACAAGTGCTCCCATGCAAACAAATCATAGAACGCTTCAAAAGTATCCACTTTGCGACCCTTCACCCAACCATCCATAGCTCTGCAACAGAAAGATACATATTCCAACCAAGTGGTTCCCTCCAGCTTCTTGGAACTCCTGAACCTCTGTCTATAGAGTTCTGGGGTCAAACCATACCTTGTCATCAGGACATCCTTCATGTGGGCATAAGACATCATATTCTCACTGGGCAGGTCTAACAAGGTATCCCTCCCCTCACTCACAAAGCGGCCCCACAACCCAGCTCCCCAATCCTTCTCAGGGACCCGGTGGGCCAACATTGCTATCTCATAGGCTGCAAATCATTGCCCAATATCCTCATGTGTGTGGAAATCTTTGATGACATCCTTGGGAATATACACTCTGCTTTCTGAAGGCACAGATGGTGCGCTGCCACCAGAGGGAGCGATCTCTAAGCTCTTTGCCTTGATCTCTAACTCCCTCAACATCCTCTCATGCTCCATTCTCATTCTCTCTCTCTCCAAGGACAACTTGTTATTCTCTATTTCCCTCTGACCCTCCATCTTATGCTTAGCCATCTCCAGCTTGTGTGCCCTATTTCTCTCCCTGTCTCCCAGCTCTCTGGGGGACAGGTCTTTGGAAGAGATGTTACTGCCACGTGGGGACGGTACCCCTCCCCTGGCTGGAAACTCTGGCCTATGAAGTTGCCCATCTGCATCCCCAGCTGGTCCACCACCAATTCAGGGGCATTTATTGCTTCTACCCAGGCCCTCAGCGCATTTTGGTAGTCATCCTTTTTGGAAATGCCTGATGTAGCAACTTTCAATTTCTTGCAGAGATGCTTGAGCTGTTTAAAAGTGTAGGTTTCCAACCTCTCTTCCTCAAAATCTAGATACATAGATGCAACAGATGCTGGTCTACTGATGGCAGTTCTCAGGAAAAATATCAGTCCAAGGAAACAAAATCTATCAAGAAAGTATGTGGTCGCGTTTGGTCTGCACTCACAAGTAGTGTACACCAATTACTGTATATGAGTCACAAATGCAGGTCCAAATCCTCACTGCTGACCACCAATTTTAGAACTGGGTCTCTCTACTTGGCAGAGGTAGGTACCTTTGACCGAATAGGGACCCTTGCTTCCAAGTCAGGGAAAGGGGATTACACTACTGGATAACCCCTGCTCACCCCCTTGGTAGCTTGGCACGAGCAGGCAGGCTTATCTCAGAGGCAGTGTGTTAAGCATTTGTGAACACATACAGTAATAGAGTGAAAACACTGCAGATGGACACCACACAGGTTTTATAAAAATATGTTGGTAGAGGTTCAAGTTGATGGTAAATTCGACAAAGTTCTCAAAAAAGTACCTGGATGCATAACGCAAAATAAACAAAAGGCTTGCAGCGTTGGAGATGCGTCGGTTCCTTACTTTGGGGGAGACGATGCATTGCGCCTCAATGCTTGCGCAGAGTAGGGGATGCGTATTAATCCTTACCGGAGAGGAGATGATGTGTAGATTCTCGTGCTGCGGCCCGGTTGCGATGTGGCAAGATGGCACCTCGATGTGACAATCCGGTGCAATGCAATAAGATGGCGCCCTTGATGCGACGATGTGTAGACGATGCGTGCATTCCCGGCGGCCGTGTGGTGAACTCTGTACTTTGGAGCCGCGACCGGCCCTGTGACACGCTTCTCTGGTGATGCGACGGCGATCTTGCGGTGACGACACGCTTCTCCGGTGATGCAACGGCAAACAGCTACGACGAAGACACGCTTCTCTGGTAATGCGGCGGCGGCACGCTTCTCCGGCGATGCGACGGCAACAGCTTCGGCGGTGATATGCTTCTTCTCGTTCTGTCGCGCTTCCGGCTCTCAGCGATACGCAGGCTTCTGCAGACAAAATTCCCAGCAAGGAAATTAAGAGGGGAGCTGGTGGTGAAGTCTTTTGTCCCTGAGACTTCAACAGGAGGCAAGCACAAGTTCAAGCCCTTGGAGTAATATTCTGCAAGATGATGAAAGTTCTTTAAAAGTTCCTTCTCCTCTCCTTGGCAATGAAGACACCACTGCAGGCCAACCTAGCAAATAGCACACTGGCAGAGGGGCAGTACAAACTCCTTCAGCTTCCTTTGGTTCTTCTCCTTGGCAGAGGTTCGTCTTGTTGTTCCAGAAGTGATCTAAAGTCTTGGGGTCTGGGTCCCCATATATTTACTACTATTCTCTTTGTTCTCTGAAGGCAGAGAGGCCTGGGCCTACTCCAAACCAGTTCTCGTCAGTCCTGGAGCACTTTGTTGACAAGACTCCTTCTTTCCTTTCACAGTGTAGGCCAGGGACATCAGACGCACCACAGGAGCTGGAGCCAGCATTGTGGAGGGAAGGCACAGCCCTATTCAGGTCCCAGGTGCCGCTCCTTCCACCCATCTACATGCAGATCTCTCTATTCAGCTCTGTGCTGACTCACCCTGTCTCCTGGAATCCCCCAGCCCCTGTCACTCAAACTCCAGACACACAATACACAACCTAGCAGAGGCAGGCTTGGACAGTTAGGCAAGAAAATACCTACTTTCTAAAAGTGGTATTTTCAAACACAGAATGTTAAAACCAACTTCACTAAAAGATGTATTTTATCATTCTGGGTTCAGGCATACTAAACTCGAATTTCTACCATGTTCCCTGGGTCAGTTAGGATTATAAGATGTTATAATCAAACTGCCCATTCTGGCCTATGAGGAACAGGAAGCCTTGCAATAGTGAAACACGAAAATGGCTGTAATTCACTATTAGGACATGCCACACACACCAGGGCATGTCCTACCTTATACTTACAATGCACCCTGCCCTTGGGTCTACCTTAGGGGTGTCTGATATGAAGATAAGGGAAGGTTTAGAGACTGGCAAGTGGGTGCACTTGCCAACTCGACATGGCAGTCAGAGACTGCACACAGGCTCTGCAATGGTAGGCCTGAGACACACTTTACAAGCTGCTTCTGTGGGTGGCACAACCAGTGCTGCAAGCCCACCAGCAGCATTTAATTTACAAGCCCTGGGCACACATGGTGCACTGTACTAGGGTCTGACAAGTAAATCAAATAACCCAATCATGGAGTCACTAATCAATACATCAATTTAACATGGGGAACACTTGCACTGTGGCACTGAATAGCAGTGGCACAGTGCCCAAAGCATCTAAACTAGAAAAACATATCAAAAACAGAGGAGTCAATCAGAAAAAATGGAAGGGAGACTCACGCCAATGGTACCAGGTCTAACAGGCACTAATACAAAGTTCATCCTACGCACCAGTCTGATCCGGTGGAGCATAAAGAGAATAAGCAACTCTAAGAATATTAAACTAGCAATGAGTGCTCCAACATCTAAATCAGTCTTCATTAGTGAGTACAAAAGAAATCCGTTAATCTGTCCCTACACTATCACTAAAGTAACATCCCTACTTAGCATTTCCCAGGCAAGATCAGAAAAAGGTGTCAGCTCGTGAAGACTTCCTAAGAAGTACACTCACGTTGTATGGGTCGGTAGCCAAAGCTACAGAGTTCGTTCTAAGTCTTCCTTCTCAGTATCGATCCCTTCCTTCTACCCTCTAATAGCTCTCTGCTCAATCTGCAATCCTTCTGCCTCTCCCCCTCGGGGCACTGTCCCTAATGCAAAATGCACTCTAGGTAGGAAACGCTTTGGAAACATCTCCTCTGGCCAGGCACCTTCCGTAGGTAATTTTCCACCAAAACTTGTACTTCGTCCAGCAACGGTTGGTATGTCCTTGGGTCTCTGGCTTCTTCAGTGAGAAAGAGTATCGGCTCCCAAATATCGACATTTCAAGATACAATGTTGTGAGGCCTCCTCCATACCTAACTCCTAAAACAAAGAGCATCAGTCTAGCTAACGAGAACGGTGTCCTTGTACCTGCAACAGAAGCATGAGAACAGAATATCCTTGCACGCACATGAATTTCGCTGACTGCCTTCAAATGAGAGCTTTACCAGGAAAATAGGTTTTTGGCCTACATAATTCAGCTAACATATAAAAACGAATAAGCCTTTCATAGCAAAAAGTGAACACTCATTTAGGCCTTTACACATCGAGAATTACACGCATTAATAAATGTTACATTTGCAAGCATTATACTTCATCACATCAAAGCACAATTAACCATTTCTACTTGTGCAGACTTTAATATGGTGCACGTTTAAATCTAATGCATTACATTACACATGAACTACTTCATTAGGCATTTGCATTGAACATCGAGAATTACATAATTTCATCTTATGCCACGTTACTTTCTTGAATGGCACGAACTAATTTTCGATCATTACTCTTACACATTTCATTATTACCATGTTTCTAATAATCACATTTTAGTACAACACAAGAATATATGCGGGTGCGGACTATCCATGGTTATGATGCACCACTACAAATTTCAGAATATCATGACGCTCTATCACCGGTATCGGCTCAACTTCTTGTGATTCGGTGGAAATCACTTAATCTTCCCAGGCCTTTTAAAAAAGTAAAAAAATGAAGGAGATCTCTTGTGCAATAAACATATGCCATGTCAGTCATTTAGCATAAAAAGCCATTCATTAGGACAGGCTTGCAAACAGTTATTTCTTTATTTATGCAACTTGTAGAGTGAATGGCTACCTAACAAGGGTTTCCCAGCGCTGACACATCACTAGACCGGGATTGCTGAGACCAGGAGGACTGTTAATGAGAAGATAGAAATAAGCATGTTTTGAGCTGCTTATGAAATTCTCTTGCATAGAAAGTTATCCAACTTTATCAACATTTAAAACAATAACATAAAAACTTCATAAATACACCACTCCCAAACATTCTTGAACCATTCACACCTCACACATATGTTGTAGGAGAGTAGGATCTGCCTCCCATGTTGCCCCCACTTTCTTTCTGATGTTTACACTGGTTTATGGCTATAGTCTGGCTGGGACCCTGCTAATCAGGGCCCCAGCCTTTCTGTTCTCTCTAAACGACATGGAGTGCATATTAGGTGCACTAGTGCTTGGATACTGTGGTACCTTATGAGTCCCAAGTATATGGTACCTTAGGTACCAAGGGCATAGGTACTTCACAGGCCTACCAGGGGCTGATGAATGTATTATGCCACCCCTGGGAAGCAGACTAAATCTGACACCACAGGCTTACTACTGCAGCCTGGGTGAGGTGGTGCTAGCACTCTTCACTGAGATATAGGTTCCCTATATATCTCTAGCACACACATTTAAACCTATCAGTCACCCCTAAGGCAGGCCCTATCAATCCCGAGGGCAGGGTGCTTGGTTTCTATGTGAGAGGGTGCCTCTGCCTGAGCAGGGCCCCTCTGCTGCTCTCAGAGTCCATTCTCTGGGGCTGTTTGTGAATGCGGTCAAACCATATACTCTTAAGTGCAATAAAACCTCGCGGTAAATGCTAACTTTGGAATGGCTGCATCAAAACATGTCGTGTTTGGTGTTAAACGCTTTGGAATCATACCCTCACACCAGCAACTGGTGTGGGAGTATGATTCCACCCTTCTAGAGGGTTGGACATGTACCTACAGTGGAAACGCGGTAGAATCCTAAAGAGCCCTGGCATCACAAAATGGATGCCACAAGTCACAGACACTGGGCTGCTCTCCTGCTGATGACCGAAACTCGCAGTGGAGGAAGCCCAACAATAGGTATCCTGTCACAGGGAGGTGTGACCACCTCCCAGACAGGGTTTAGTGTCTTGGGGCTGGGTGGGTGCACTCTTAGAGTGCTTTGAAGTCCTGCACTGGAGGAGCAGTAGGCTCCTCTGTGCATACACCAGTTCAACCCGGCTCAGGGGCTACCTGCCCCTGCTCTGGTGCGAAACTGGACAAAGGGAAGTGAGTGTAGCCAAACACTCCGCTGACCCTCCCAAAGGTGGTTTATAGAGCTAGTCCCTCCCTTCCTTCTAGTATAAGTTAGGGAACACTTGCCATTGCAAACTAGATATCCCTGGAGGACACTCTGAAGAAGAATACCAGACCTTCGACGTTCCACTACCTCTGGAAAACTGAAGAATCTCCCTTGGCAGGCACCAAAAACTGCAACAGCGCTCGCAAACTCCACCGCTCCCGCCAGAGCCCGAAGTCCCTGCAGCTCAGGAAGAGGATTTCCTGACCTCTTTAAGGCCATAGTGAGTCTCCAGTGATGCTGAGGCAAGTGGACCCCACGAGTGATGAGGAACCGCAATCCCTGGGTTCCGTGCACTATTGTCGAGTGCAACCCCTTCACGACATTCTACGAACCTGTGCTTTGGGCCACGTATGGTCCAAGCCTCTAGCAGAGATCCCTCCAAAGATCAGAGGCCTACCCTATCCCGAGTGACCGTGGGCCCCTGTTGAGTGGATCCTTCCAAGGTGTCTTTACGATCCCTTTCTGGCTGGCTTGTGTGTCCCATGAAGACTTTTCTACAATTCCAAAGGACTCCCCTGGTTGCTTCAGGCCTGCCCTGACTTACCGTCACTGGGTGAGTCCCCCAGACCTTGCTGGTCTGCACTGCTGACTTTTTGTCCTTTCCACGAGACTTGCTGTTGCCAAGGCTTGTTGACTCCAATCTGGTCGCCGACACTGCAGTAAGCTGCAAACTTCGTGGGACACGCTGAGTCCAGCTCCTGGTCATTGTCGACACCTCCTGGACCTCGTGGCTGAAGAGTCAAGACACCTGTGAACTACCTGAAAACACCCGACGACTGTGGTCATTCATCTTCTTTGCCCCCGGTCACTGCCAAGTGACTTTGAACATTGTCCCCTCTGCTTTCAGGTCTTCCTCCTTCTGAATCCAGGCTTGGATTCCACCGGACACTTCTTTCTTTACAAGCAGCAAGACTTCACTGGCTCCCATTGAAAACGACGCTGTGACCCGACACCTAAAGACACCTATGCACCGGCTTCCCTGGGTGAGGTAACTCCAGCACTACGGTGCTCCTGTGGGTGTTGGCTCTAGAACTACTTACCCTGTAAGTGACTTGCTTGTAGTCTCCTTCGAAGTGCCCTAAAACTCTTAATTTCCAATCGCGACTTGCACCATTGAAGTCAACGGCGATTCGTGGCTGTGTTAACACACTGCACGCGTCCCCCGTGGGTCCTTTACTTACCTGCCTTGGGTGGTTTCGTGAGGCCCCAACACTTCTACAGGCCCTATGCCTTGTCCCTTTGCAAGTCATTGTCTCCAAGTCTCTTTTTTAGTATATGGTCTGGTACGCCCCTAGGGCCCCAGCCATATTTGTGCTTAATTTATTGTGAAACGTTGATTTTTGCATATGTTCCTGACTTCTAATCTCATAAAGAGATTAGTAGAGAGTTGTTTAGTAATAAATACATATATATTTGATATATATACCTGTGTGGTGTCCTTTCATTTGGTGATTCAAGAGATTATGTGGTAAAACAAGCTGCTTTACATTCCTCCAAGGCTTCGCCTGAAGGCTGCTCTCCACAGCTACCACTAGGATAGCTTTCTTTAAAGGTTGTCTTAAACCTACTACCATAAGAGTCGAATTGTACTGGTGCAAGGTGTCCACTTTAACTAGTGAACAGCATATACCAGGCCAACTTCTCACATTGGTGGGCAGCGTGTGGGATTCCAGCTTGCTATTGTTTTACCAGAAAATCTCTATTTGAATTACTTACTGAAAACCACTATAGGTACTCAAGGTACATATAAAGTCAAGCTTAGTATCAATAAGTTCTACTGAACATAGAGCTGTGAGTCAAGGGATAGCACACCCTTTCTACAGTTCAAGCTAGGATCAGTAGGCCACAAACTAGTGTAGGTAGTACAACACTGCCCAACACTAGAATGTCCTTAAGGGTTGGAACCAGTGGATCCACCCAGCCTCAGTATAAGGACATGACTTTCTTTGACTTGAAAGCCATGTGTGCTGCAAGGCACCTGAGGCAAGGACAGAGTCCCTCCACACTACACCTGATAGATCTGCTGACAGCAGATGATCTTAGATTAGCTCTAGGAGCTAATGGGTCTGAATCAGTGAGTGGGTCAATTACAGTGTCTGGGTCAGATGATGAACTTCAAGATGACCAAGACTCTGTGGTTGAAGGGCCAGATCCCCAAGGGTCTGAAAAGGACAGAGAAATTCTCCCTAAGAGAACTGACAGAGTGGAGGAAAGGCCTAGGTCCCTTTCTAGGGTGTCTGACTACTCCTATCACTCTGGCAGAGAATCTGTCCACCAGAGGAGCTCCTACTTCCCTAGAAGGGAGACCTCCTCTGACAGAATGTACACACTGCTACAGTATGAGGAAGCAAGATTTGCCCTCAAAACCAAGCAGTTGGCATTAGATAGAGAAGCCTTTGAGCTCCAGAGAGCTTATAGAAGAGAGGGGTTAGAACCCCCTGGTGGCAGCAACAGTGTCCCTAGAGACAGAGAATATATTCCAGACCATAGGAACCTGAGCAAGGTTGTTCCTCCCTACCAGAGTGGGGATGATATCCACAAGTGGATAACTGCTATGGAAAGGGCATGTAGAGTACAACAGGTCCCCCAAAAGCAATGGGCAGCAATCTTGTGGCTCTCCTTTTCAGATAAAGGTAGAGACAAGCTCCTCACTGTTAGAGAAGAGGATGCTGATGATTATGAAGTCCTGAAGAGTGCACTGATAGATGGGTTTGGTTTAACCACTGAGCAGTACAGGTTGAAGTTCAGAGACACCCAAAAGGCACAGACTCAGGACTGGACTGACTTTGTAGATTGTGCAACCAAGGCTCTAGAGAGTTGGCTGGTTGGCAGTAGGGTTACTGATTTCAAGGGATTGTAGAATCTAATGATGAGAGAACAGATCCTTAATAATTGCCAGAACCAGTTGTTGCATCAATACCTGGTGGACTCAGATCTGACGTCTCCCCAAGAATTGGGAAAGAAGGCAGACAAGTGGGTCAGAACCAGGGTGAGGCAGAACACCCAGAACCAAGGGGGTGACACAAAGAAGCAGGATTCTAAGGGCTCGTAGAAAGGTGAGGATAAGTCAAAAGACCAGAAGTCTTCACAAGGGCCCCAAAAATCTGCATCTGGTGGGGAGTCACAATCCAACAAGGGAAAAGGCCAAAAGAAGCCCTGGTGTAAATTATGTAAACAGAAAAGGCACTGGACTTCTGATTGTAACAAGTCCAAAGACCAAACCACCACCACTCCTGCCTCTAAGGCAACTGTTCCCCCTAGATCAGCTACTGGTGGAGGTGGTACACAGAATAAGGGTGTAGTAGGGTTGACTCTGGGTTCTGAAGTGGACTCTGACCTAGTCAGAGTACCCACTCAGGCATTGCTGGTTTGTGATGGAGACATTGATATGTTCTTCCTAGTGAGCCCCAGTAACCTGGGCAAATACAAACAGCAGCCTGTAATAAATGGCAAACAGGCTTTTACATTTAGGGACACAGGTGCTAGTGTCACCATGGTGGCAGAGGATCTTGTGGACCCTGGACAGATCATCCTGGGCGAAATGTACCAGGTGACTAATGCAAGCAATGTCAGGACCAACCATAGTCTGGCAGTTGTGAATTTCTCCTGGGGAGGGGTAACTGGCCTCAAGAAGGTTGTAGTCAGTGCAGACCTCCCTGTAGAATGTATATTGGGCAATGATCTTGAGACTTCAGCCTGGTCTGAAGTAGAGTTGTGGACTCATGCTGAGATGTTGGGCATCCCTGCAGAGGTATTTGCTGTGACCAGGTCACAAGCCAGAATGCATAACATTGAACCAGCTCTGGATCCTGGAACAATGGACCAGATGCTTCCCAAGAAGAGGAGCAGTAGGGTTAAGGCAGTGCCTTCCCCTCTGTCTCAGATCCAAGATTCACCTCTTGAGGGAGGAGAAGCAGATCCTGAAGAAGGAACTGCCCCAGAGGGACTTGAGCCTGATCAGGTTGAGTGTTTGGGGGCAGGGGGCCCTTCTATGGAAGATCTGAGTAAGGAGCAACAGTGCTGCCCCTCTCTTGAACCCCTCAGACAGCAGACTGCTGCTGAGGCTGCTGGGAGTGCTAGTGGCTCCCATAACTTTTATTGGGATGAGGGACTCCTATATTCTGAGGGTAGAAATCCAGCCCCTGGAGCCACCAGGAGGTTGGTAATACCTCAGAAGTTTAGGGGGTTTCTCTTGACCCTAGCACATGATATCCCTTTGGCAGGTCACTTGGGGCAAAACAAGACCTGGGACAGGCTTGTTCCACATTTTCATTGGCCATGTATGTCAGAATACACAAAGGAGTTTTGTCACTCCTGGGTCACCTGTCAAGCCAGTGGCAAGGCAGGTGGCACAACAAAGGCCCCCCCTGATACCACTACCTGTGGTGGGGGTACCCTTTGAAAGGGTAGGGATTGACATTGTTGATCCCCTTGACCCTCAAACTGCATCTGGGCACAGATTTATCCTGGTGGTAGTGGATCATGCCACCAGGTACCCAGAAGCAATTCCCCTGAGGACCACCACAGCCCCTGCGGTGGCAAGAGCCCTCATTGGAGTTTTCTCCAGAGTGGGTTTCCCAAAGGAGGTCATCTCTGACAGAGGTACCAACTTCATGTCAGGATATTTTAAAGCAATGTGGAAGGAGTGTGGTGTTTCTTATACGTTCACTACCCCCTATCACCCACAATGCAATGGGTTGGTTGAGCGTTTCAACAAAACCCTGAAGGGAATGATTAAAGGACTCCCAGAGAAGCTTAGGCAGAAATGGGACCTTCTTCTTCCCTGCTTTTTGTTTGCATACAGAGAGGTCCCACAGAAGGGGGTTGGCTACAGCCCATTTGAGCTTCTGTTTGGGCATCCTGTAAGTGGTCCATTATGTTTGGTAAAGGAGGGCTGGGAGTTACCTCTCAAACCCCCAAACAGGATGTGATGGACTATGTACTTGGTCTCTGCTCCAGGATGGACGAATACATGAAGAAGGCAACCAAAAACCTGGCGGCCAGCCAAGAATTACAAAAAGCTTGGCATGACCAAAAGGCTGTGCTGACTGTGTACCAGCCAGGATAGAAAGTGTGGGTGTTGGAGCCTGTGGCCCCAGCAGCCCTCCAAGACAAATGGAGTGGCCCCCACACAATAGTTGAGCAAAAGGGAGAAGCCACCTATCTGGTGAATCTTGGAACTCCCAGGAGCCCCCTGAGGGTGCTCCATGTCAACAGATTAAAACCATATGTTGACAGGGCTGACATGGGCTTGCTCATGGCAACTGACCTGCTCTCACAGAACCCCGATGATGGGTCAGTGGATGGTGTTGCCTTGGCAAGCAGCCTCACTGACCATCAACAAACTGAGTGCAGACAAGTTCTGCAACAGTACAGACATATGTTTAGCCTGACCCCTAGTCAGACTACCTGGTGCACCCATGAGGTGGACACTGGTGACAGTCTGCCTGTCAAGAGTAAAATCTACAGGCAACCTGACCATGTCAGGGACTGTATCAGGACTGAAGTCCAGAAAATGTTGGAGTTAGGTGTGATTGAGCCTTCAGATAGCCCATGGGCTAGCCCAGCAGTCCTAGTACCCAAGCCTTATACCCAGGGTGGTAAGAAAGAAATTAGGTTTTGTGTAGACTACAGAGGCCTCAATGCAGTCACCAGGACTGATCCCTATCCCATTCCAAGGGCAGATGAGATGATTGATACTTTGGCCTCAGCCAAATATCTCAGCACATTTGACCTAACAGCTGGTTACTGGCAGATCATGTTAGCTGATGATGCAAAAGCCAAAACAGCATTTTTGAACCCTAGTGGGCACTACCACTTCGTGGTGATGCCCTTTGGACTGAAAAATGCACCTGTCACTTTTCAGAGGTTGGTGAACAAAGTTCTGGCAGGGATGGAAACTTATTGCTTAGCTTATCTAGATGATATTGCTGTCTATAGTTCCTCCTGGCAGGATCACCTGGTCCACCTCAGAAATGTTTTGGAGGCTCTGCAGAAAGCAGGCCTCACTATCAAGGCCACTAAGTACCAGATAGGGCAGAACCAGGTTGTGTACCTGGGCCACCTTGTAGGTGGGGGCCAGATTGAGCCTTTACAGAGCAACATCCAAACCATAATGGAATGGGTTGCTCCAACCACCCAGACACAGGTGAGAGCCTTCTTAGGCCTGACTGGGTACTATAGGAGGTTTGTGAAGGGCTGTGGATCCATAGTGGCACCCTTGAATGATTTAACCTCAAAGAAAATGCCAAAAAAGGTTCAGTGGACAGCTAGCTGCCAAAAGGCATTTGAAGACCTAAAGCAGGTCATGTGCACTGCTCCCATCTTACAGAGTCCAAACTACACCAAAAAGGTCATTGTCCAAACAGATGCTTCTGAGCTGGGTGTGGGAGCTGTACTGTCTCAACTAAATGATGAAGGTCAAGACCAGCCAATAGCTTTTATTAGCAGAAGGCTGACCCCTAGAGAGAAACATTGGTCAGCTATAGAGAGGGAGGCCTTTGCTGTGGTGTGGGCCCTGAAGATGCTGAGGCCATACTTGTTTGGCACTCACTTCATAGTTCAGACTGACCACAAGCCCCACCTATGGCTTAAACAGATAAATGGTGAAAACCCCAAACTTTTGAGGTGGTCCATTTCCCTACAGGGGATGGACTATACAGTGGAACATAGACCTGGGACCCAACATGCTAATGCAGATGGAATCTCAAGGTATTTCCACTTAGAACACGAAGACTCAACTGGTTAAGGTTATTTAGTGTCCCTGCGTTTGGGGGGGTTGTGTAGGAGAGTAGGATCTGCCTCTTATTTTGCCCCCACTTTCTTTCTGATGTTTACACTGGTTTCTGGCTATAGTCTGGCTGGGACCCTGCTAATCAGGGCCCCAGCCTCTCTGTTCTCTCTAAACGACATGGAGTGCATATTAGGTGCACTAGTGATTGGATACTGTGGTACCTTATGAGTCCCATGTATATGGTACCTTAGGTACCAAGGGCATAGGTACTTCACAGGCCTACTAGGGGCTGAAGCATGTATTATGCCACCCCTGGCAAGCAGACTAAATCTGACACCACAGGCCTGCTACTGCAGCCTGGGTGAGGTGGTGCTCGCACTCCTCACTGAGATTCCCTATATCTCTCCAGCACACACATTTAAACCTATCAGTCACCCCTAAGGCAGGCCCTATCAATCCTGAGGGCAGGGTGCTTGGTTTCTAAGTGAGAGGGTGCCTCTGCCTGAGCAGGGCCCCTCTGCAGCTCTCAGAGTCCATTCTCTGGGGCTGTTTGTGAAGGCGGTCAAACCATATACTCTTAAGTGCATTATAACCTTGCGGTAAATGCTAACTTTGGAATGGCTGCATTGAAACATGTCGTGTTTGGTGTCAAACGCTTTGGAATCATACTCCCACACCAGTAACTGGTGTGGGAGTATGATTCCACCCTTCTAGAGGGATGGACATGCACCTACTGTGGAAACGCGGTAGAATCCTAAAGAGCCCTGGCATTGCAAAATGGATGCCACCAGTCACAGACACTGAGCTGCCCTCCTGCTGATGACTAAAACTCGCAGTGGAGGAATCCCAACAATAGCTATCCTGTCACAGGGAGATATGACCTCCTCCCAGACAGGGTTTAGTGTCTTGGGGCTGGGTGGGTGCACTCTTAGAGTGCTTTGAAGTCCTGCACTGGGGGAGCAGTAGGCTCCTCTGTGCATACACCAGTTCAAACCGGCCCAGGGGCTACCTGCCCCTGCTCTGGCGTGAAACTGGACAAAGGGAAGTGGGTGTAGCCACCCACTCCCCTGACCCTCCCATAGGTGGGGTCATAGAGCTAGTCCCTCCCTTCCTTCTAGTATAAGTTAGGGAACCCTAGCCATTGCAAACTAGATATCCCTGGACGACACTCTGAAGAAGAATCCCGGACCTTCGACGTTCCACTACCTCTGGAAAACTGTAGAATCTCCCTTGGAATCAAGGAGTGACTCCCCTGCTTGGCAGGCACCAAAAACTGCAACAACGGTCGCAAACTCCACCGCTCGCGCCGGAGCCCAAAGTCCCTGCAGCTCAGGAAGAGGATTTCCTGAGCTCTCTAAGGCCATTGTGAGTCCCCAGCGACGCTGAGGCAAGTGGACCCCACGAGTGACGGGAACCGCAATCCCTAGGTACCGTGCACTATTGTCGAGTGCAACCCCTTCACGACGTTCTACGAACCTGTGCTTTGGGTCAAATGTGGTCCAAGCCTCTAGCAGAGATCCCTCCAAAGATCAGAGGCCTACCCTGTCCCGAGCGACCGTGGGCCCCTGTTGAGTGGATCCTCCCGAGGCGTCTTCGCGATCCCTTGCCAGCTGGCTTGTGGGTCCCCTGAAGACTTTTCTACAATTCCAAAGGACACCCCTGGTTGCTCCAGGCCTGCCCTGACTTACCCTCGCTGGGTGAGTCCCCCAGACCTTGCTGGTCTGCACTGCTGACTTTTTTCCTTTCCACAAGACTTGCTGTTGCTAAGGCTTGTTGGCTCCAATCTGGTTGCCGACACCGCAGTAAGCTGCAGACTTCGTGGGACACGCCGAATCCAGCTCCTGGCCATCGTCGACGCCTCCTGGACCTCGTGGCTGAAGAGTCAAGACACCCGTGAACTACCTGAAAACACCCGACGACTGTGGGCATTCATCTTCCTTGCCCCGGGTCACTGCAAAGTGACTTTGAACATTGTCCCCTCTGCTTTCAGGTCTTACTCCTTCTGAATCCAGGCTTGGATTCCACCGGACACTTCTTCTTTCTTCACAAGCAGCAAGTCTTCACTGGCTCCCACTGAAAACAACGCCGTGACCCGACACCTATGCACCCGGCTTCCCTGGGTGAGGTAACTCCAGCCCTATGGTGCTCCTGTGGGTGTTGGCTCTAGAACTACTTACCCTGTAAGTGACTTGCTTTGAGTCTCCTTCGAAGTGCCCTAAAACTCTTACTTTCCAATCGCGACTTGCACCATTGAAGTCAACGGCGATTCGCGGCTGTGTTAACACACTGCACACGTCCTCCGTGGGTCCTTTACTTACCTGCCTTGGGTGGTTTCGTGAGGCCCCAACACTTCTAAAGGCCCTAGGCCTTGTCCCTTTGCAATTTGTTGTCTCTAAGTCTCTTTTTCAGTATATGGTCTGGTACTCCCCTAGGGCCCCAGCCATATTTGTGCTTAATTTATTGTGAAACGTTGATTTGTGCATATGTTCCTGACTTCTAATCTCATAAAGAGATTAGTAGAGAGTTGTTTAGTAATAAATACATATATATTTGATATATATACCTGTGTGGTGTCCTTTCATTTGGTGATTCAAGAGATTATGTGGTAAAACAAGCTGCTTTACGTTCCTCCAAGACTTAGCCTGAAGACTGCTCTCCACAGCTACCACTAGGATAGCTTTCTTTAAAGGTTGTCTTAAACCTACTACCATAAGAGTCGAATTGTACCGGTCCAAGGTGTCCACTTTAACTAGTGAACAGCATATACCAGGCCAACTTCTCACATATGTTCAGCCCAGTGCCCTCATGCCTTGCTTCATTCTTCCCCCTTCCACTCACTGCCTTCCTTCCATATACCCACTCTCTCCTTCACTTGTTCCACCAAACACCCTCCAATGAAACTCTTTGAACTGACTGACGGATCCCACACACCGTCTTCTTTCACCTGTGCTCCCTTCCCCTCCAATAGGTGGATACACCTGCATGTGACTCTCCACCCCCCAGAATACCCCTCACACCCTGCAACCTTGTCCTATCTTGGCAAACTCTTTATAGAAACAATACCACACCATTCATAATACCATGTAGGGTGGGTGGGTGGGCTTCAGCTCCAGTTAAACCTTCCTTGTGATGCTAGGAGTCAGTATGAAGCTGGACCTGCCCTAGTTGACTCCTTTATACTTACTAATTAACCCGCCCCTTCCTCACCAAAGTAGCCTCTCCTGCCCTATCCACTGTTACAATTGCACGAAACACCCTGGGCGAAGACTGGTCTGCGACTGTCACTTTCGGTGGGGGTGCCATCATTGTGTAATAAACACACGCTATGTCAGTAATTTAGCATAAAAAGTCATTCATTAGGACATAGTTGCAAACAGTTAATCATTTTTTTATGCAGCTTGTAGAGTGCATGGCTACCTAACAAAGGTTTCCCAGCGCTGGCACATCACTAGACTGGGAATGCTGAGACCAGGAGGACTGTGGATGAGAAGATGGAAACAGCCATGTTTTGAGCAGCTTGTGAAAGGCTATTGCATAGAAAATGATCTAACTTTACTAACTTTTAAAACAATGACATCAAAACTTCATTAATTCACCACTCCCAAACCTCTTTGAACCATTCACACCTCACACAAATGTTCAGCCCAAAGTCCTCACGCCTTGCTTCATTCTTCCGCTTTGCACTCACTGCCCTCCTTCCAAATGTGAGAAGGTGGGTTGGTATATGCTGTCCGCTAGTTAAAGTGGGCACCTTGAACCAGGCCACACGACCCTTATGATGTATGAGGTCAAAGATAACCTTATTGAAAGCTATCCTAGCGGTAGCTATGGAGTCTTCAGGCTTAATCTTGAAGGAATGTAAAGCAGCTTGTTTTACCAGAATATCACCTCCTAAATGACTAAATGAAAGGAGAACCACACAGTGTTTATATCAAAATATGTATTTATTAATATAACACTCTCTACTAGTCTCTACACGAGACTAAGGCACAAAGCACACAATACTAAATCAATAGAACATTCGTAAATAGCTAAATACACAGCGGGCTCCAGGGGGAGACCGAACCATATACTAAAAAAATAACAATGACTTCAATAAACACAGTGCCTAGTGCACATAGAATCGCTGGGACCCCAGGGAACCACCCAGAGGAGTGACACAGGGAGCCCATGGAGGACGGGTGCAGTGAGGAAACATAGACGCGTGCTCCGTACTATTTTATGGGAAAGTCGCGGTTTGAAAATTACAAGTTAAGGACACTTCTAAGAGGACTTCGAGGAAACCCTTTGGAACATAGGAGGTTCTAAGGCCAACCCACCAGTGAGTACTAAAGTACCCATGTTACCTATCCCAGAGGAGCCGGGTGCATAGGGGTCAAGTGGTGTCGGAAACCTTTGTCGTTTTTAATGGAGAGCTGCAAAGAAGTCCTGCTCCCAGGAGGGCGAAGAATGTCCAGTGGAGTCCAAGCCTGGATTCAAGGTGAGAAGAACGTGAAAGCAGAGGGGACAGAGTCTGGGTCACTTCGGGTGACCAGGGGCTCGGTAGTCTAATGCCCACCGATGTCGGGTGCTTCAGGTGTGAAGAAGGGCTGATTGACTCTGCAGCCAAAGGGACCAGGAGATGTCGAGGATCACCAAAGTCTGGAGGTGAGCTGTCCCACAATGGATGTCGAGAGCTGAGGGGTTGATGTCTGGCTGGAGCACCAACAAGCCTTGGCAACTGCAACACTCATGGTCAGAGGAAACCGGTTACGGTGTGGACCAGCAAGGTCCAGGGGACTCTCCAAGCTATGGAGAGTCAGTGTATATTTGGAGCAAGCAGGTAAGTCCAAGAAATAGCAAGGTGACCCTCGCCAGGACCCGCAGGCCAACGGACCAGGGATCACAAGGAGACCTCAAGCAAGACTGCAAAGCACCAACCCACAGGACACCCATGGAGTGGAGGCTGGAAATCTTCGGTGCAAATACTGCTTGGGGTCAGGACTACACGGAGTCCAAAGCACAGGCTCAGGAATTGTCACTAAGCATATGCACTTGCAAAAGTATGCAGTGCACAGGGGCTCAGGTTGCACGGTCCCCACGAGGGATACCGGTCTCAGAATCGCTGAGAGGGCAGATCAATCTCAGGGACTTTTGGAAACCCACCTCCTGTGTTGCTGAAGTCCTCAGGAGCTTGGGAGAAGCAAACCGGTCAGATGCAGATTAGGTACCTGCTTTTGCAGGGGAGTAACTCCTTTACTCCAAGGGAGATTCTTCAGTTGTCCAGCGTCGTGCAGGCAGTCGAAGTACTTGGTTTCTTCTTAGCAGAATCTTGTCCAGGTAAAATCTAAAGTCCTGTAGCCAGGTATCCCACTTTATACCCAAGGGAAGGGGTTGGAAAGATTCTGTGAACCCTCCGAGGGGAGGGGCAGGACAGAGGAGTGGCTACACCCATGTCCTTTGTCCAGTTCTGCGCCAGAGCTGAAGCAAATGGCACCTGGAAATGGTTTGAGCTGGACTATGTACAGGGACACCAAATATGCCCCCTGTGCAGACTTTCTGGCACTCTAAGAGTGCACCCACCCAGCCCCAATACACTAAATCTTGTCTGGGAAGTGGTTACACCTCCCTGTGACAGGATGCCTATTATCAGGACTTCCTCTGCGCGAGCTTGGCTCAGCAGCAGGAGAGCAGAATTGTGTCTGTGGCCGGCAGCATCCATTTTGTACTTCCCAGGTCGAGAAAGCTGATACCGGGTTTCCCGGTGACCCACATATGTCCCTTTCAGAAGGGTGGGATCATACCTCCCAAACCAGTTACTGGCATGGAGGTATGATTCCAAGGTGTTTGACACCAAACATGACATGTTTCTAAGCAGCGGTTTAAAGTTAGCATTTACCGCAAGGTTTTAATGCAATTAAACATATATGTCTGGCTGCATCACAGACAACCCATGAGAATGGGCTCCGAAAGCTGCAGAGGGGCTCTGTTCATGCAGGGGCACCATCTCACGTAAAACCCAGCACCCTGCCTTCAGGAATGATAAGGCCTGCCATAGGGGTGACTGATAGGTATTTAAGTGTAGTGGTTTAGATAGATATAGTGAACCTATATCTTAAGTAAGTGGTGCAAGCACCAGCTTACACAGTCTGCAGTAGCAGGCTTGTTGTGTCAATTTGAATGGCCTCTCAGGGGTGGCACAATACATGCTTCAGCCCCTGGGAGGCCTCTGGGGTATCTATGCCCTGGATACATGGGGTACCATGTACTAGGGACTGATAAGGGTACCCCAGAATCCAATCTGGAGTGTACCTAAAGTACATGCATACCAATTTACAGGAGAAAGCAGATAGACTAGGGTCCTGGATAGAGGATCCCAGTCAGACGAGGCCAAAAACAGTGTGACATCAGCAAAAAGTGGGGGCAACCATAAGAAGCAGATACTAATTTCCTACACCAAATACCCAGTCTCTCCTTCACTTGCTCTACCAAACACCCTCCAATCAAACTCTTTGACCTGATTGACGAATCTTGCACACCAACGCCTTTCACCTGTGCTCCCTTCCTCCCCCCAATGGGTGGATATGCCTGCATGTGACTCTCCACCCCCAAAAATACCGCCTACACCCGGCAACCTGTCCTTTCTTGGCAAACGCTATATAGAAACAATACCACACCATTCCTAATAACATGTAGGGTGGATGGGTGGTCTTCAGCTTCAGCTAAACCTTCCCTGTGGTGCTAGGAGTCAGTATGAGGCTGGACCTGTCCTTTCTGACTCCTTTATACTTACTAACTAACCTGCCCCTTCCCTACCAAACTACCTCTTCTGCCCTATCCCGTTATCATTGCACAAAGCACCCCAGGGAAAGACTAGTCTGTGACTGTCACTTTCCCCGAGTGCCATCATTGTGCAATAAACACACGCCATGTCAGTAATTTAGTATAAAAGCCATGTATTAGGACAGGGTTTCAAACAGTTTTCTGACTTTATTAATATTTAATACAAGAACATCAAAACTTTATAAATATGACACTCCTATTTCACCTTGAACCATTCACACCTCACACAAACTTTCACAGCAAAGTTCTCATGCCTTGCTTCATTCTTCCCTCTTCCATTCACTGCCCTCCTTCCATATGCCCAGTCTCTCCTTCACTTGCCCTACCAAACACTTTCAAATGAAACTCTTTGACCTTATTGATGAATCCCGCACACCGTCTTCTTTCACCTCTGCTCCCTTCCTTCCCCCTCTGAGCGGTGGATACGCCCATATGTGACTCTCCCCCCCCCAAATACCGCCAACCAGGATAACGCTGCAGGGCATTTTACTGGCCCGACTGTGTCCTTACCAATTCAGCTATATGTTCTCTTGCACCAAATTATTTCGTTCCACAATTTGCTCAGCACATTCCTCAACTCCATCATCTAATAATACGCATTCCCCAGCTGTGAAAGGTGCACCTCATCACCCCAGAAAAGACACTGCTCCTCCTCCTTTATATGCCCATACGTTACCACTTTAATGACCCTAGCAATGCAAAGTACCCTCATGGACCTGTTGAGATTTCTCTGAGCCTTATCAATTGCTGCGTGTTTCAGTGACCCCTCCAAACTCTGCGCGGCACTAATTCAGTCCAAACACGTCCTTGAAAAGTCCCGCTGCTGCATATGTTGAAGCAGCATCAAACCAGATAATTGAACCAAATCGTTCTTACTCAGATAAACCAGGAGCATGTCCGAGCAACCCCTCTGCAGAACCATCTCTGTCAACCACAGTAATAAATTGCCCCAGCACATCCCCCTTTAGTCCTCCAGAGCACCTTGTGGTGGCTACTAGGCAATCCCAGATTTCGTCCATACACTTGCTGGTCCACATACTTTGCCGCCCAGTGTACGAAAGGATGTCCCACAATCCAGGTCATCGGCCTTCTCCCCGGACCGCTCACACACCCAGCAGTAGAAAAAAAAGGCAATTAATGCTAGCGACACTCCTGGAACCCAGCCTTCACAGAAACACCCAATCACGTCCACACATAACGCACACAGCACCTCAATTTCCACCTGCCAATTAGATGAATCTGACCCCAATCCCATCGCAAGCACGCAGCTGCCGTTGCTGCCCCAATCCTACAGGAATGTGTCCCAAAAGTGGCTGGACCCATACACAGCCTGTGCAAGGCAATGCGCAACACTGCCAGCAATTGGATAACTGTAACCCTAATTTCTCCTTCATGACAAAACACAGACGGCTGCTGCTGCCTGGGCCAAACACAGACGGCTGCTGCTGCTAGGGCCACTCCCAGGACCTGTGCCATTCCCACACAGGACGAGTCTCAAGACCATCCCCCTCGTGCAACCACACCCACTTGCTGCCCCCGCTTAATCCATCTTGGATCATCGCAGCCGAATACCCATTTGCCCCTGAGCCAATTACTTGTCCTCTTTCAGCACCCCCAAATCCCGAGCTTACCTCAAAAGTTCAGACACACCAAAAGCGCCCAAAAAGATCTAAAGCATGCATAACTGGAAAACAGACACCTCAAAAGGCTTGTAACAGCAAACAGAAAACACTGTCAACAAGTCTTGTCACAACTCAAATGTAATTGCATCCCTCAGTGCATACCTCCCCGCACATTTCTCCCTGCCCCACCCCTTCAGAACTTGGTTGAGAATCTCGTCCATTGCCAGTTCATAGCCCCAGTACAATTTTCCATAGATCGAAACACCCGCCAACTTGCCTGCAATGGTCATGGGCGATAACGTGTTCTCCTCCAAAGAATTCATAGACACTCCAGTTAAGTCTTCCAAGAATCTCTTCCATATGCAAAGGTCAGTCCTGAGAGCCAAGGAGATCCGCACCCTGTGATGAGGCAACACCGCCCGACATAGCCATGCCCAGCCCTCTGCAAAAGGTCCGACCGGCCCTCAATACTTCAAAAACCTTAGCCATTTCTGTACCATTTGCAAATCAATTCTCCTTTCACCGATCACTGCCTGCAGGAAACCTTGGATCTCCTGCACCTTCACCTGCGGCAACCTTACCACCAAATGCACAGTGTCCAGCTCAATGCCCAGGAATGTCAAGACCTCGCTAGGGCCCTCTGTCTTCTCTGGAGCCAAAGGCACTCAAAAGACCTGGAACTTTGACTCAAAATGCTGAAGCACTCTAAAGCAGTCCCCAGAGGCCTCTCTCCCCATGACCAGAAAATCATCTAAGTAGTGAGACACTTCCCGATGCCTGCTTGACTTAGTGAAAGCCCATTGCAAGAACGTACTAAAAGTCTCAAACAACGCACATGAAATGGCACAACCAGTGTCGAGCTTTGGGACGTAGGGAGGGTAGGTGCAGACCCTCGCCTCTTTGAGCCAACGTCCAGGGGCCGTCATGCATCCTGTCTCCATCACCACCTGTCTACCAGTCTCCCGCCCAGCTGCACCAACCTAGAGAGTCCCCAACACAATCAGGCCCCTGAGCCACACCAGCTCCATGCAAGCTTGTTTCTGGTTCCTGCTCTTCTGGCACCCAAAACCAGCCTCTTCCTGTCCCCTGATCCTCACACCTACACCCTCACTCTGGATTCAAGCTAGCCTTGCTGATGAGGGGTGAAACCCCGAAACCAGTGCTTAATTTGAGCTGGTGATTTCCAGTGCTGGGCACTGGCACTTCATTGGCAGAACCGGCACTTATGAGAGTCTGCTACAAATTGGGCTGTTTGTCTGATTTAGAGTGAACACAACAACAGTTGTTTACTAATTCAATATACGTTAAAAATGACTAATACCTGCCGTCCATGCTAATCTTATAGCTTTGGGGGCCTGGAATAGTCTGAATTGTCACACTTGTAGGAGTGTGATGGTTAGTAGGTGGTTTGGTACAGTCATTAGTAGCCCTAGCGGGGGCAATGGGTGGCGTAGGCTGCATTGGCCTCCTTATGAGGGACCTGGCACTTAATGTTTTACAAATTAAGCACTGCCCGAAACCGGTCCCAGGATGCTTTTCTCCGGTCCAGGGAGGCCCTAGCCTGGCAGTTCGGTGAACTGTTCCCATGAGGGGCAGGTTCAAGACTGATTTGCATATGGCTGGGTCCAAACTAGGGCAGCATAGTGAGCAAAAGAACAATGAATTAAACCCAAATGTCTTGACTCACCCCCCCCCCACCCCCCCCCCACCCTCCAACTAGGCTATCCTGCCCTATGTCCTGTTACCAATGCACGAAGCCGGGGGAAGAATAGTCTGCGACTGTCACTTTCCCGGGGGCCACCAGTGTAATACACCTGGTGCTCATTTAAAATGCTCCAATATCTTCAGGTCGAGTTAGCGCTACATAAAAACTGCAAAAAAGGTCAGTGTTTTAAACCCACGAGCCGTATTTCTTAGAGTACATGGTATCATATTGTCTCAGAGGTGATTCCAAATATTTCTTGTAAGGATTTTCCTCACACATACTGTTTGGTCCTCCAGCTGGCATTTGAAACTAGGCCACACAAATACATTGTTTGGTTCAAAAGATCAAAGACAACAGGAAGGTATGACACTCACAGCAGTGGAGGCCTATAAACAAGAAACACAAAGCATACCACTGAATTAAGCATTTGTGCTGCTTTTACCTCCTTCCTCAACATGTCACAGAGATCGTGCAGAAAGAACTATTTGTGCCCCATAAACAATTGTCCGGTTGTAATTACCAAGAAAAAATGGCACAGTTTGTGCTGGCATTTTTATGTTCGTTTTCTTAGCACTCAGTTGTGGTCGAGCATGCCCCAACACGCTCGGGGCGTTAACCAGTAACCAGGAAGACGCTCACATTGCGAAGGACAGACAGATGGGTTAATGATTCAGGGCCTCCAGCAAAAAGACAAGCCTCTGGCAAGGGGCTCGAACAGCTCGCGGAACGGGTTGGGGCACTGCCGCGTGCGCTCAGCTGAGGAGAAACACGCCGCAGTTGTGTTAGCCTTGGTTACAGCACGGCGGCGCTGGAGGAAGGGAATGCCCACGCAGGGTTTACACTACATAGTACTTCTTGAAATTCAGGAATTTCAGATTAAACCCCTTAAGTGTGGATTGCTGTTTTTGTAGCCTGAAGGCGAGGCGGGATTAGCCTTCCGACAGGTCTATAATTAAGGCAGCCAGCCACCATTCACCAAAGCTGTCTGTCCACGAGCACAGTTAGCGCAGTGGTGTGAAAGACGAGGCTCAGGGCAGAACGCAAAATGAGGGGGTCTCCTGCAATATGTGAAGAGCCCCCCCCCCCTGAGTCCACCATATCTCACAGATATTCTTTGACCTTGGGCTGAGTGGGGAACCTTGAAGGTTTGGGAGTTCCTGAAGGGTTGGGGTCCCAGCGTTGCAGGGCTGGAGGGGCTTGCATTGTACTCCTGGGGAGGCTTGCATGGTTGCCAATGAAATCACAATTCATCAGCCTCCTTGCGGAGCGGAGGGTGCTTGTTTCAGGCAGTGGCGTAGCGGGAAAATAATGGCCCACGTGCCGATTATAGTGAGGGACCTCTGCCACTTCCATATCTCACAGTTATTCTTAGGCATTGGGCTGAAGGAGGGACCCCCTTAAATTTTGGGTACCCCCTATGCCGCAGGGGCTGCCTGCAGGGGCCTGCATTACGCCCCTGTCAAGGTATTTCATGGTTGACCACAGCAATATGTATCATCGCAAATGCTTGCTTGCTTAGCATCAGGTTTGACCAACTGGGAAACGGGCAGGGGTGATACATACATTGTAGCTCCACTGTTATAGGACCTCAGAGTCACGTGAGTGGTGTACCACCAACCACAATAGCGGTAATGACAGCAAAAGTAAACATGCAAGCAATGCAGCACCCTTAGCCTTAATTCGATACCGTGCTGACGGTGCTGTTGCAAATCTTTGCCAGCAACAGGCTGCAGGCCCAGGGTGAGGCAAGAATTTCATCCACCTGACTCCGAAGCATTAGACCTTATTGGCGGGGTTCTAGGCAAGCGTGACCGTCTACTGTTTCCTTGCTATAAATGTACAATTGTAAAGCGCTTGCTGGCACAGAGTCCTTTCTGTTCCACTTGCCATCATTCACGAACTGTCGGGAGGGGCACCCAGTGTTTAATTTGAGCTGGTGGTTGCAGGTGGGAGACGCCAGCACTCTTTTTGGGGACTGGGACTATTTCTAATCACCAGATTTAGAATCAGAACAAGAGAGAGAAAAGCAGCAAAGGGGAGCGAAGGAGGACGAGACAGACGAAAAAAGAGCAATAAAAGGAGAGAGTAGGGGTTAAAAGGAGTGAGTCATAGGGGCAGGTAGTGTATACTGGTGGGTGAAAGAGGCATGAAGGGACTTCAAGACTAGATAGCCTTTGTATTAGGCAACCGCAACATCCAGCAGCAGCGATGGTGGGATTCTGAAACAAATGTGGACCCGTAGTCATTATTTTACAAATGAAGTCCAGAGTGCACCGCATATGAAGGAAGAACTCTCTGCATGGATCACTTGATATATCTCCTAACATTGTGTTAAAAAACGAGCTAGCACCAAAAAAAAAGCGCTCTGATGGCTTAGATTTTATTGTACTCCTTCTGGTAGCCTTAGTACTCCTGAGTGTACAGCTTTTTATCCTTCTGAAGTTGATAAAAATGAATACCATTGAGTGGGTAACAATAAACATGTTATTCGGCGCCAGAATACCCTTCTGGGTGAACGTGTGCTTTACAAATACACATGCTATGTTAGGTGCAAAGGAATGTCCATTACATACCAAGCCACAAACAAATTGGGGTATCGGCAACTTTCTTGCTGTGATCCATCAAAACTTCCAAAATAGCTGAACAGGAAAATGTAATGCCAACCTTGCTTTGTAATCCATACATGACAACCAGAAACTTGATGAGTTTCCTGCAGGTAGTACTTCGAAGCTAGTCTACAATACTTTCTGGCTTATTTCTATTTTCGGTTTTAAGAAAAGATGCCTTAACAATCAAAAAATATTTAGTCAGTCTCCTATACAAAATGTATATAAAAGACTTTCATAAAATCCTAAACACCGTTATTTAGATACAACAGAAAAGAAATCATACCAAATAAACATACATTATGTTTTTAGATGCCCCTTGCTGTAGTGGTGTTTGATACAATGTCTCCTGTCAATGGGGTCGATTCACAGAACTAACTTTAAAGTCCTAACTTTACTACTACTAAATGCCTTCTTTGAACACCAAAAGTAGTAAGTTTAGGATTTTATCTCAGATTAGTAGAAGTAAAGTTAGGAGTCCTAACTTTACTACTGCCAAATGCCTTCTGTGAATACCAAAAGTAGTAAGTTTAGGATTTTATCTCAGATTAGTAGAAGTAAAGTTAGGAGTCCTAACTTTACTACTGCCAAATGCCTTCTGTGAATACCAAAAGTAGTAAGTTTAGGATTTTATCTCATATTAGTTCTGTGAATCGGCCCCTAAGTGTCCACTCGTGCACGCCAGCGGTAGGTCAACACAGGTTAGAACATCATTTTGTTTCTAGACTCTCACATTTTCTCAGAAGCCATTGACAGTCGCAAACTTTCAAAATAGTTAAGTGGATTTAGAAAAATGTTTAAAAATGCAATATAAATAGTCACTTGGTGGGCAGCAAAAAGTCAAATCTGTGTATGCGATTGTAAGCTAGAACAGTTCATTTCTTTCCTCTTTATTTGCTCTTTGGGAAATACTTCACACAATACAAATACGTTCCTTGACACTTCATATCCACTTATTATAAACCAGTTTGTAGGGAATGAACTCAACCATAGACCTTAAGGAAATATCCGGTTGCCCCGTGTTCGTCATTTACCTTTAAAATCAGGCTACATATGCTCTGCAAAAAACATTAGGAACCAGAATATACATTTCAATGAATAAACACAAAAGATCACAAACATTATTATCTTGAAAGTCACACCCCTGCAACCTAACATTATCTAAATTGCAGCTCTTCTATTAATCCCACCAGCCATCTACGTAAAGTCATATACCCACCACGAATTATCACACTTAACTTCGATTAATTTTATTTACAACAAAGAAACTGGATTAAATGCATAGAATCATTTCCCTGAGAGCACATGCCTAATCGCAATAACCAACAAGTACCAATAACGACTAAATTAACCAGTAACCTTGGGTTCCGGAGCAGTGTCCTGCTTGGAGTAAAGCACTTCAAAGCTTTGTCAGGTGTAGTAGGCACTATAAAATAGAATTACATGGGTTCACTGTTAGCTCCACATAATCCAGCTTTAGGACAGTGTGACAGGCGCAGTTGCACTGGGGACTGACCTAGGGAGGGGGCGCTAACCTCGGGGAGGCGCTGTTCTTAGCAATAACGTACGATTTCAAAACACCTTTTGCAGAGTTCCTTGTGCATCCAGCTTTCAGGTAGCATTAAAAATGTAGATAACTCTTGTGACTAATGTTCCTGTTAGAGAGAGAGAGATGAGAGTTTTTTTCTAGTCAATCAACGATTAGGGACAGTGGGCTTTTGGAAAGGTCCAACGTACGTGCCCTGATATACTACAAGAAATGAGTACAAAGTTCCTCAGTGGGTCACAGAACACAGTAAGAGAATTTATGTGATATCACGTTGATAGGTTGTCCTCCAAGGAGGAGGGAATTCCTCCTTTTAGAACTAGGGCCCTCACACACCCAGCAAGTAGGTGTCATGCTTCATCATATAGGCCTGCTCCTCATCGGGTCGGCGCTGCAATACCCGACGGGCACCCATAAAGGGGCTCTTTACCAGAGATCTCTCGTTCCTTGCCATTTAGGTGCTGTGGGTGTGAGGGGCCTAGTACGTGTAGAGTAATGGTGGATGTGCAAGATAAAACAGGGGAGGGAATCCTCTAAATAAACTTTATTCTGGAAGGATTCCAGCCTGGTTAAAATAAGGATTAGGGGAGGCGACACTCTGGCTATAATGTGTCAAAAAAGCGCTCTACTCCTAGATGGTCGACATGTTTCTCGCCTAGTAGTCAAGAATGATCTGTGGCGATTCCTCAGGACCAAATGGAATGAAAACTATCTACACCTAATGGTGAGGTGAAAAACTACCTACCACTCAGTGGTCCTACGGGGACTCAACCTGCAGATTTAGAGGCCATCCTAATGTTTGTAAGAACGCGCCTCATCAGTTACAGCGGGATACTAGACACACGTAGTATTGTGTCTGCTCCAAATAGAAGCCCAGTGGTAGACCTACCCCGCACCGCTGCAACCGGCAATATGCCTATTGCAAAGAACACGTACCGTGCAGATCACAAATCTGTATTTTATATGAATAGCTGAATGGGTAACTGCTTTTGTCACAGAGATCCTTGTGTTACTGCAGTAGATAAGATACATCACTAATACAGAACAGCGGTTGTTAGGACTGTCATCAAGGAGCTGCATGGAAACTGCATAAAATAGTTAGGACGTTATGTTTTTTTCCCAGTCTTTCCTTGTCTATTCCTAATGTTGCTAAAAAGGGTTAGTTTGGGTAAATATACATTGTTATTAGTAAAGCCAGCCTTTACCAGTGCTTTAAAACACATGCAATATATGTGAGAGAGGGGCTATGGAGAGATTAGAGGCACTTTTGCCCAGTGGTAGTCAGGGAATCCAAGGAGGAGGGCATGGGGGGGCGCCAAAACTGATTGTCACCCTGGGAGCCACCAGCGCTAAAGCCGGCGCTGGCTCCACTCATAACCATACATCCTAAGGACGTATCCAGTTTCCCGAATTCATAAATGTCAGTGGTAGCTGACTTGTACCGAGGGTAGGGGTGGTGGGTATGAGGGACAAAACAAAATAAATACATTCTCTTGCCTCCGCAGCGCACTGTCCACCTCCCTCTGGTGTCTTCCAGGAATCTCCTGATGCAGGAAACTGCACTACCTAATCCTGGCACTGCTTTCACAGCATGAAAGCAGCACCAGGATTGGATAGAGCAGGCTCTCTCTGCGCTCCTCTTGAGAGCACTGGAGGCATGCGCTTTCTCTAACCTGAAATGCACATGTCTGGCTGGCCCAAGACGGCTAGCCAAAGAGACAGCGCATTTTAAAGCACACAGCTCCCTGCTGCTGCCACTCAGCAGCACTGGCTGAGGCTGACAGTTCAGGACGGGTGCTGAAAAATAATAAGGGCAATAAATACACTTTATTACCATGTTCATTTTTAGCTCTGGGGCTTGGGGGGTGAAGCTCCTCCACTCCAGTGGCTGTTTATGCATTGAAGTAACAATTAGGCACCAGAATATACAATTCAATTAATAAACTCAAAACCAACAAAACAACCACCACTATCAAACAATGGTTCCTTCAGTCCGATTGATGGTTTTGCTACATCAGCACAAAGGGCTTTAGGCAGAGAATGCACTGCGATGCCATGACAAAGGTGTTTGTGCCTATACAAATGCAAATATTACAACATATGGGGGCTGCAGCATCTCGTATCGAATGTTTCTGGGCCTCGTCAGCAGTATGTGAGTACACAGGGTGTATCCCATTGTGGGATTAGGATGCTGATCAAAAAACAATGTATGTAAATTGAATCAACCAGTAATTGTGCAATGCTAATGCACCTTACACAATACACTGTTCATTTTGTTAATTGTTTTTGTTATATGTATATAAAAACTATTATTACCTATACCTTAGGCTGTGCTGTGTTTGGTCCTTCTTTTGATATCGCAATAACCCATTCCTTCATTGCGATTGCGCATATAACTATTCTTATTCCAAATATATTTAATTTCGCCACAGGAACCACTGTTTCTGCTTATAATTAATGCCCCTAACTGGAAATATTAACAGACATAGGACTGTCAAAGTTGAAGAGACTAGAAGTTGAAGACAGCAAGGAGCTGTGTAAAGGCTTTAATTATGTTGTATTGCTGTCTTTGGTGCATGTTTCATAACCCCCAAGTTCAAGGAAGGCACTCGTTTTCCAATTTGGTGATCTGGGTGCACACAGAAAACGTGGTAGCTTTCAGTGTGAATTATTGCGGTGTGCGGGGTGGTGGTGACGGGGGGTGGAGTGAGAGTGGGGGGGGGTGCACACACTACTCCATCTCACAGGGCATCCCTCAGTTAGGTCTGCTGTATTAACTTGTGATGAAATGGCAAAAAACACAATTGACAGCGACTTCCCATGCTATGTTTTTCATGAACAGAACATACGCCTGTTTGCAGATCTGGAGGCACTTCTACCCATGCATTGAAAGAAACAAAACAACATGTTGTTACTTTCGTTTTTAGGAAACCTGGGGCTGTGTGTGGGATTAGGCTTCTTAGCAGGCTGGGTGGTGTCGTGTCTTTTGAAATAAGGAGCCCAGGCAAGAGCAGGTATGGTCACAACCCTCTTTATTTTCTTATATCTTTCTAACTGCTCGCGCCTCCTCGGCGCTCCGCCCTTCCGCTTCCTCCCTCCACCTCCTCTCATCTCACCTGGTCCTAGCGCCGTGTGCTGGAGACAGGCAATAACAATATCACATCTCTTCCCTTCTTAAAGTTCAATATTCATTCAGTTAAAGTTCCTCGATGAGTCGGGTAGGTCTCCGTATGATTTTCTGTTGCCTGAGTGGAAGGGGTAATTCTCTTGACCCTCTTGAGCTTGGTAGCGTCTCTGGCCTTTCTCGACTCTCGACTTCTTGACTGGAGTCATCTGTGTCTTGTTCTGACTCTGCTGTGCGGGTATAGGCTGCTGGATTGCACTTCTTGAAGTGTGACACATTTCGTGTGATTCTCTTGTTTTCAGTCGTAGGGGCTGGTCACGGTATCGACCATCCGTTTTTGCCTTCAGCTCTTGTCTGACCAGCACCCAGTCCCCTTCTTGGATATCAGATGTTCTAGCATTGCGGCATCCTTTTTCATATTCTTTCATCTTCGCCTTTTTTTCTTTATCAACTTATGCCAACATCATGTGGTCACGGGAACGGAGCTTGGTGCGCACAGCGGCATCGGCAACAGGTATTCTGGTGCGTACTGTTCTTCCCAGCATCAGAGTGACTGGGTATTTATTGGTGGTGCTGTGCGGTGTGGTTCGATATGCTCTCAACACCTCGTTGAGCGCAAGTTGGGTGTCTCGCCAGTCCAGTTCTGCTTGTTGTATGGTCTTCTTGATTGTAGCCATGAACCTCTCTACCATCCCGTTGGCTTGAGGCGACATGGAAGTGATCTTGCGGTGTTTGAAATTAAGGTGTCTGGCAAATTCCGTGAATTCGTGTCCATTGAATGGCGGGCCATTGTCCGTTTTGACTACCATGGGGATTCCCCACGCGGCAAATGCTTAATCTAGAATCAGTATGATGGTGGTGGCTCTTGTTGGCGACACTTGTGTGATGGGGAATCTGGAATACTCATCCATGATAACAATGTTGTATTTCCCAGACTTCAGTGGTCCAAAGAAGTCAATAGCCACTTGTTGCCATACGCTGTCTGGGAGGTCAGACATCTGGAGCGGAGGCCGCAGTTCTTCACGCCCTACCATTTGGCATTGAGGGCAGTCTTGAAGCGTGACTTCTACCATGCGATCAAGGGACGGAAACCAGACACGTTCCGGTAGTGCTTTCTTCGTTGCCACTATACCTCGGTGGACCTCGTGTGCCAAGTAGAGAACTCCTTGACATAACTGTTGTGGGATGACAATTCGTCTGTCTCTTAGGAGAAGTCCGTTAACACAGATTGTAAGGTCATCTTTTACATGTCAAAAAGACACTAGTTCCTGTGCATTGACGCTTTTGTTAGGTGGCGTTTCCTCCTGGTGTCTCCATGAGTTTATGTGGATGCAATATATGATGTTTTGGAGCGTGGCATCTTGTGCAATGACTTCTGTGATTGCTTCCAATGGGACAGCTGGTGGTCTCGCCTGGTCAATGACGAAGTGGATATATTCTTCAGCCAGCTAATGCCTCGTTCGTGTTGAGGCCTTAGGATGTCTCGATATATAGTCTGCTGGGTTTTCGCTTTTCCTGGCTTGTGGATGATCGTGTAGGTGTACTCTCGATTTGTGGTGGCATCTTCACTCGGGGATATCCAAATATGGTTATCAGATTGATGGTCAGTGATCAGTGTTTTCCATACACGAAAATGTGAAAATGCTCACATGCCCATACGACCACCAGGCTTTCCTTTTCGGGCTGGGAGTATGTTTTCTTGGTGTCCGTGAGGCTGCGGCTGGCATATGCTGCAATGCGTCGCTGATCCCCTTCACCTTCATATTGAGCTAGGATGGCTCCAAGTCCTACTGGGCTCGCGTCGACCGAGATCTCTGTTTTCTTGCGAGGGTCAAAGTATGCCAGGTTAATGGCAGAACTTACTGCAGTCTTAATTTTATTGAATGCTCGTTCACATTGGGTTGACCATCGGAATGGTTGTCCTTGTTTTGTGAGTTTCCGCAGGGGATAGCTGATGATGGCGTAATCTTTAATGTATCGGGCGCAGTAGCTGGCCATGCCTAGGAAGGATCATATGTCGCTAACATCACGAGGGCAGGGCGTGTCAGCCAGTGCCATCACTTTTTCAGGGTCAGGTTGCATACAATCGCTGGAGATGTATCCATAGAATTTTAGCGTTGATTTGTGGAATTCACACTTGTCTCAATTAAGTGTAAGATTGGCGTTTAGGAGAGCGTGACACACTCGATCTAACCCTTTTTTCATGTTCCTTGAGAGTGTCCCCAAATATCAGGATGTCATCACTGTAGTTGAATGCGTTGGGAATGTGATGAATAACTCGCCTCACTGCCTCTTGCAATATTTCGGCAGCTGAGTAAATTCCAAAATTGAGGCGTTTTGTACCTGAAGAGTCCTTGGAGTGTCGATAAAGTGGTAATGTAATGGGATTTCTCATGAAACTCAAGCTGGTGAAATCCTTCGTTTAATCCAATTTTGGGAACACTTTTGCTCCATTTAGGTGAGTGGTCATGTCACTGATGTGTGGTCCCGGGTGTCTTTCACGTTTTATGGCTGTAGTCTGAGGAGCAACGCATGTCTGCTTGAGAGTGAAGTCGGAAGGCTTGTTCTCGTTTTTCTGTCTTCCCAGCTTCCATCTTTTTTGCATGGTCTTCGACTTGGTCAATTATTCGCGTCAGCTCTTCGATGTCGTCAAGTGAGTAGTGTTTCTTTAGCAGGTGACGACGTAGTGACTCTGACTGACATCCCTCTATAATTCGTAGGCGAAGTGCATCTTCTGTATTGAAGTTGGTGAATTTGCAGTAGCGAGCTAATCGTTTGAGCCGTGTGATGAAGTCACCCATTGGCTCATCTTTTTCCTGTGCCGCCAGGTTGAAGGTGTACCGTTCGTAGTCCAGATTTCGTTTGTGAAGGAATTTTCTGTTCGGTGCCTCTCTCACATCTTGATAGGAGGTTGCAGTGGCTGGCGGCAGTTCTTTTATGACTTGACCGACGTCTTTGCCTATCAGACTGCGCAGGGCAATGAGTTGCTGTTTTGGGTCAGTGACCTGGGACCCCCATCATGATGTCTTCGAAGTCTTCTGGCCAGCTTTGCCATCTTGGACCCATGCCACTGCCAGATGTGAGGGTCAGAGGTTCTGGGGGGCTCAGGAAGGATACGCTTAGCATTACTGGACCTGATTGTACATTTTGCGATGTGTCCGGTGCCACTGACATGCTGCCGTGTAGACATGGATTGTTGACACTATCTGGGGGTCAGCGGTTGCTGTAGGGCGTGTGGCCGGAGGTGCAAGGCTGTGTGGAGCTTTGGTGGAGTCAGGATCCATGAGTGGCCAATTTACAATCTTTTTGCCTGATTTTAAGATGGCTGCCATGGTATTTGCAGGGTTTGTGGCTGTATGGTCTGACTCTAAAATGGCCGCTGAGTTGGACACATGTGCATGAGGCTGTGGGCAGAGCCGGTGCTGGAACTGTAGGCAGGCAGGCAGACAGGGACTTGCTCTGGGCGTGATGAGGCAGCATGCACGTAGCAGTAGTATCAGATTTTTGGGCTTAATGCGACTTCTTAGCGGGTGCAGTTCCACTTGCAGCCAGCGTTTTATGCGCTCTGGAGCGCGCTCACAGGCATCAGCTGATAGGCGCTGACACACGGCTGCAGCGCGTGTCTCCAGACTGGGATCGGGTCCCAGCCTTCGTCGCCAGTTGTTGTGTCTTTGAAATAAGGAGCCCAGACAAGAGCAGGTATGGTCACAACCCTCTTTATTTTCTTATATCTTTCTAACTGCTTGCGCCTCCTCAGCGCTCCGCCCTTCCACTTCCTCCCTCCACCTCCTCTCATCTCGCCTGGTGCTTGCGCCGTGCGCCGGAGCCAGGCAATAACAATATCACAGGTGAGACATCTCATGAAAAGATATTTCCCCCAGAAATATGCTACAATTGTGATTAAAGTCACAAGAGCGCACTGTTCTTAGTGCTTCACATTGTTGACCTTCTAGTGTTCCTCACGCTCTTCACTGTAGCTCTTATCTTCTCTTCCTCACCTCCATGTCACCATCTTTCTCTGTATCTCTCCTCAGCTCTCATTTCTTCTCCTCTACCTCTCTCTTCGTTTCCCAATATTTTGGCATCTAGCCCCTTTCAGTTTTTTCTCTTTGCCTTCCAACTCTCTACCTTACTCTGTTATCTAAATATTTCCCCCTTTTAGCAGCACTCTCCCACTTTTTTCCTCTATGTATTCTTTCCTCTTTAATCTTCTTTTAATACTGCTCGCTGCATCTCGTTGTCAGTCTCTCACCTCCATATATGTCCATCAATTTGAGCACCCAATAACCCATCCACCCACTCATCCATCTAGCTTACTGTTCAACCACTCATCCAAAGTTAACACTTATCGCTGAAATTCCTGCACCTGTATTAATCCTCCACTACCCAGGTGGCTACAGAGATGACATTTATCTGCTGGACATGTGGTGTGGATACGACAGGAGTACCCTCAAGGTTTCTCATAGGGGACCCCACTTTGGTTTTGTTATGCCACTCCTCATGGAGGCACTGCTTCCTGCTGTACTAAGCCCCGTACAGATACACTGCATTCATCCATTCATTAACCCATTTATTTAAGCACTCACAGGCTCACACGTTAACCTATTTACTCTTTAAAATATTCCAATGCCCCTCCTAGAGAGAATTCAGGAATACTGTTCTGCTTAATGGATAAACTTCGCCACACTGCATGCAACTCACTCTCACATCCAACATGACACATGCCGTAATACAAAATCATTCTTCCATACCAGACCAATTCCCTGAAATCATACAGACAGATGTGGACGGGCCTATGCGGTATATTGCACCTCCCCCACAGACACACTACATACACTCTGTCACTCATGTAACATAACATGCCACCATTCTCCTTGCATCAGACCAAGATTTTAAAAACCATAGAGCTAAATGCACAGGGAATGCTCATCCCAGCATCCCTTCTACCCTCAGAGACACTGCATTACATTGCAGCACTCTGCACTGCATTCACACACCGTATGTAACATAACAAAACATCATTCTCCCCACACAGCCCAAGACCCTGACTTTGTGTGCCCGGCAAGCTTAATGAGTCCTAAACACACCAAAATGAAAGCTTAAGCCTTGGTTGATGAGGGATTATACCCTGAAACCAGTCCCAGGACACATGGTTCAGGTCCAGAGAGGACCTCACCTGTCAGTTCGGGCTAGACTGTTCCCATGAGGCACAGGGTCCAGACTGATTTGCATATGGCTGGGTTTAAACTAGAATGGCATGGGGAGCAAAACAACTATGGGTTTAGGCCCAGATCTCTGTACTGGGGGGGAATGTTTGACATTGTTCAACATTCTGCTCATCAATTGTTCTTTTTGCCATTTGTCACCCGAGTGGGAGGGGTATGCCCAGACGTGGGTCCCGTGCTCTCCATACCACTGGAGTCAAGCTAGCCTGGCTGATGAGGAGTAATACCCCGAAACCGGTCCCAGGATGCTTGTTTCCGGTCCAGAGAGGACCTGGCCTGGCAGTTCGGGCTGGACAGTTCCCATGGGGAACAGGGTCAAGACTGATTTGCATATTTCTGGGTTTGAACTGGAATGACATGGGGAGCAAAATAATGATGGATTTAGGCCCATATATCTGTACTCTGGTGAATGTTTGACATTGTTTAACATTCTGTCCATCAATTTTTCTTTTTGCATTTGTCACCCCGAGTGGCACGGGTATTCCCAGACATGGGTCCCGTGCTCTCCATGCCATTGTAATCAAGCTAGACTGGCTGATGAGGGGTAATACCCTGAAACCGGTCCAAGGATGCTTGTTTCCAGAGAGGACCTGGCCTGGCAGTTTGGTCTGGACAGTTCCCCTGGGGAACAGGGTTGAGACTGATTTGCATACGGCTGGGTTTAAACTGGAATGGCATGGGGAGCAAAAGAACGATGGATTTAGGCCCAGATTTCTGTACTGGGGTGAATGTATGACATTGTTCAAAATTCTGTCCATCAATTGTTCTTTTTGCATTTGTCACCCTGAGTGAGACGGGTATGCCCAGACGTGGGTCCCGTGCTCTCCATACCACTGGAGTCAAGGTAGCCTGACTGATGAGGGGTCAAGACTGATTTGCATGTGGCAGGGCTTAAACTGGAATGGTATGCGGAGCAAAACAATGATTGATTTAGGCCCAGATCTCTGTACTGGGGTGAATGTTTGACATTGTTCAACATTCCGTCCATCAGTTGTTCTTATTTGTCACCTAGAGTGGGAAGGGTATGCCCAGACTTGGGTCCCGTGCTCTCCATGCCACTGGAGTCAAGCTAGCCTGGCTAATGAGGGGTAATACCCCAAAACTGGTCCCGGGATGCTTGTATCCGGTCCAGAGAGGACTTGGCCTGGCAGTTCGGGCTGGACGGTTCCCATGGGAACAGGATCAAGACTGATTTGCATATGGCTGGATTTAAACTGAAATGGCACGGGGAGAAAAAAAACGATGGATTTAGGCTCAGATCTCTGTACTGGGGTGAATGTTTGACATTGTTCAACATTGTGTCCATCAACTGTTGTTTTTGCAGTAAATAGACCTAGGCATAGGTGCCCCACTGCATAAACCATCAAAGCACTCTATGGTGAGGTCCTAATCTCCGCTATTATCCAATAAAGTTCTTGGACCGGCACACAATAGTTTTAAAGCAAGATGGCTTTGCATTCGTTCAGGTGTGTAAACCTCTCCTTCATGGTTAGATTAAGAATACAGTCATTGGATAGGTTCCATGTGTGCGCAAGCACGAGACCGGCTGGAACACCAACCAAAAGTGAGCCCACATGTTGGCAACTGAGATTGAATATAACTTTAAAAATTATTTCCTGATGAAGGTGTGTAGTGGTGAAATGTGTTGAGAGAATTTATTTGAAACTTTACTGATGCAAGTAATACATATAATGTGTATGGATGCAGGAAAACATCTTTGTAAACAAGATTATAAAATCTATCTGTGAATCACTCATGTTACAGCTCCACAATAAAGGGTTGACATGGAGTTGGTCTCCCTTTATTGGTGAGTTGTATGCAACCACTTGGGGATGTACCTGGGCTAATTTCTATATTCCTACTCTTTGTCAGTGCTGATGCGGGGCCTTTAGTTCTCAAACCCTGATATCATGCCGTTCTAGAAGTCAGAAAAAGTAGAATGTACCATTAACTCCAGCTCTAATTACCGCCACCTCCTTTTTCAGCTTATGGGCTCTATGGTAAAATCGTCTGATAGGCCCAATTTCTGCCACCAGACAAAGAATCACACACTCTCTCACTCATGCACAGACTGACAGACTCACTGGCTGATTTCATATCTCTCTCTCTCTTGTGTTTCTCAATTCCTTTCTGTGTTGAAACACCTGTTCATAAGCTCATCAGTTTCATATTAAAGGCTGAAGATGCTTTGTAAATGACAGTAGTACACTATGTATATGTAGGGTGGTCCCACATGCTTGACTTTCTAATTTTCTTACCATCAATTCACCAAGGCCAAAAAAAGAGAAAGCAGTGTCTTCATATTGACGTATTTAGTATTTATAAATGCCTGTTGTAGGTTTTGTATATCAATGACTGTGAAGATTGCTTTGCATTTCCTTCTTTCTTCCTTGTGCTTTTGTCCAACAGACCACCAAGGCTGACTGTTCACCTTCAGAAAACACCACCCAACACTACACCAATGTATAAAACAGGGATACACAAAGTACAGCCCAAGGGATGGATGCATCCCTCCTGACCTTTAATTGTGGCCCCCTGGTGAGCAGCAGCACTGGGCTGCTATTCACTTGACAGAGCAAGAACATTCAGAAAGCTGTGAAACAAACGGTCATACTTTATTATTTACACGTTAACTAAAGTAACAGTAAAGAAGAAAATAAAGTGTGCTGGTTGCGGGATGGCTCAAAACCCTCCAAAAATAGAATAACCACACAAGCTAATCTTGACAATGCAACAAAAGTACTTACTAACTGTCGCAACACGGAGAAACGCCTTCACCATACTACAAGGACTGCCCCTCAGTTACTCAGGCTTTCTCAATTTCCTGCTCGCAGGCAGGCCTTTTTTATACATGTTATTGCAAAGGTTTATTACAGACAGTAAATCATAGTTGATTTGCAAGTTACAGATTTAAGATGGAAAAACACTTGAAAACATGTGACAACATAACCTCGAATTCCGACCTAATACATAACATAGTCTTTATTGCACTCCCAACAATGCTTGACAAATAAGCATTGTTCTGCTTGTGAATGCATGTGCGTTACATGGTAAATGCAATTTAAGTGAAGTGTGTGCTTCCAGTATTGTGCATCTAAGACATATGTGTGCTCAGAACTAATTTACTTCCCTGCACCCATTGTTTAATCATGCACCTTAGACCTCTGTGTGCTCTGGGCTGATTTAATTACATGTGCCCATTGTCTAATCAGGCCATGATCTATTTGAAGCCACGGGGTGCATGCCAGTGGACTTGTGAGTTAGAGTTGGAAATGCTTAAAAGCCTTCTATACATGAGTTGGCCTTTTACTGAAAAACCCATTTAAGTTTCCTATTCTATTGTATCCTTAAGTGACCTTTTCAACTTACTCATGTCAGTGAGGGATTTGGACCGCAACTTTTTTTTAACCACAAACAGATGTGTGGTTTCTGCTTAGGCTTGTCATTGCACTCTATGCTCATGTGTTAAGTTTTCTGCAGCGTGTTCATCTTTTATATTTCCTACAAAGTTCCCCCCTCTAGTCGATATTTCAACTGCTTCATTTAGACCTTTGCCTGTACTTGGCACTAGGTGATACAAGTTGCCCTGGGAATCTACCACTTGTGCTGGTATCCTAACTAAAAACATCCCTCCGACCTTGGCGCCTATTCTCCTACAACATGCTAGAATTAATTGTACCTCACAATGCATTAGCAATAAGACCACAATTGTTGGTAACAGAGCTCCCAACAATCCCGACAGCCAGGATGGCAGTGATAAAACCCAACCACTGAACCAACTATCTGGGGCACCTCCTTCATCTACCATTGTCTTTTGTAGATTATGCAGTGGCTGTGTTGCTTCTGACAAAGTTCCATTATCTTAATCATTTGCTGGGATAAACGTGCAGCAAGCAGTCCCTATTTTCTTGCATACCACTCCTTGCATGGCCGTCATAAGGTAAAGTACATGAAGGTGTTGCTGTACCATCATTCTTATAGCACGTAGTTCTTCCTTCATGGCATTGAAGCCGTGGTTGGTAGTGTTGATGACCTTGAGGAGTTCCCTCCTCGTAATCTGGAGCCAGCAAGCTGTTGCTTTAGCTTGAACAAATGTCAGGATACTCCCCAAAAATTGTTGAGCATCGTTGAACAGGCGGTATTCTTGGGGAATGCCATTCCAAGTGTTTGTACCATACTACTCTGCAATTCTCTTTCTTCTGCTGTGGTGTAGCAAGGTCTTTGGATGGCTCATGGGGTATTTACGCAAAGCAGATATTTTGGGTCCAGGAATTACCAATAATGGAGAGTGTAAGGCCATAATGGAACAGATTCCTCCCCAGTTTGATGGTAACTGGGCATATAGTGGTTCTCCGCACTGCCAGAAAGAATCCATGAGGCTGGAGGTGCCCCCCTGCATTTCTGCATTTCTACATTATAAACTGTGGTCCTACAACCAATATTTTAGCCTACCTCAATGGTGCGATTTCCTCTGAAACATACGTAAACTGAAGTTAATTTCATGACAGTCTTTGGACTTACAGTGCTATCCACCCAAGTGTAACATGAAATGTTTTCATCCCAAGTAGGTGTACATTTCCCTATTGCATCCTGGCTGATATCAGTGCCATTTCATAAAGACAAAGCCCTACAGGAAAATTCAATGTTGGGATGCCATTGGTTATGGGCAAACACTGGCCTGTGACTCTAAATCTGGCCTTCGAACACAATCTGGGGGTAAGGGGTTTACAAAATATTTGTTACCCTTGGTTGGTGGGCGCTTTACTCCCTGAAATCCTAAATCTAGGACCATCTGGGTCCAATCTACAGTGGTGGGACGACCTGTCTTTCCTCATACGGGATATTTCTTCCCTGATGTCCTTCCTATCTGTGAGAATGTATACCACTTCTGGTAATGTGTCACGTTTTGTAGCATTCACCAAGAAACACACTACTTTGAAATGCGTTAATTACATTTGGGCCTTAATCCTACGGAAGTAGAGATGTAATAAACATTGAGCGGTGTCTGGGGTACTTTTTCCGTGGAGTGCAGTCTATCTGATCTAATACCGTGAAGAATTAGGGAACCCCCAAAACAAGATTCATTAGTGTTCTCTGAACTTATATCTGACATATGCTGATACCACATATCTGACAGTTGAGTGTGAGCATTACAGTTCATATTGGTATTAGAAAGCTCTCTTCAGACATGGAAAACAATAGAACTAGAGGGTACTTTGCTAACAAATAGCAAAAAGAATAGAATTTGGAGACAAAAAAAGAAAAGTAAAAAGAAAAATACATATCTTTTGTGTTGTTATTTAAAAAAACCCTCCAAAAGTAGAGATGGAGGGGGTTGCTTTCATGATGACAATCTTCGTCCCCCATCTTGATCCATTTTCATTGTTCATGATGTTTGACGAGAAGCTGGGTTGAGACGCACATGGCTGCAATTAAACCAGGGCTTCCTGCCATTCACCTTGAGGGTAGTTGGTGTGACTGTGATAACTGTGTAGGGTCTCTCGAATAATTTGTCCCACCATTTTTGGACAAAATTCCTTATATATACTTGGTCTCCGACGTGCACAGTTGTGGAGGTTGACCTCTGGCGGTGGTAGACAGAGGACAATTTATGCTTTATTCCTAACTGCATTGGAATATGCTAAAATATTGCATTAGAAAAATGAGCGCCATTGTTGGATCTTATCCCTTCTGGGATTCCCCCATCATGGAATTACTTCACGAATTAGGAATGTAGCTGCTAATTTGGCATCATAATGGACGCATGGTCCTGCTTCAATCCACCTGGAAAATGGGCAGACCACCACAATAAGGTACCTGTAGTCACTGCACCTATCGATCATATCTACAAAGTCCAGATGAAGGGTATTAAAGGGACTTTGTGGTTGCGGGATGGTGGAATTTAGCACTTTTAGTTTGGGATTAAGGGAGAACTGTTGGCAGATGATACAGTCGTGAAGATACATGGTAACTGTGTTGTGAACATTGGGAACAAACCAGTCTTGTTGCATTTGCATTGCCAAATAATCTCTGGACGCATGGGCTGGTAAATGGATCTGATATAGGGCTATTGCAAGCAAAGCATGTGGCATCACTGGTTTTCCCATAGATAGTTGCCTATACATTTGGTCATCCCTGACTGGATGCATCCTCTATCTCCCATACTTGTTTTTCTTGCAAAAGAGTAGCCTTCCGCTGTTCTCTCAGGTATAATCTTGCTGTCTCAGTATAATGATGCATGTCGTTGTTTGTGGTAGTCTTGGATTCAGACTCAGGTGGTGAGATGGTCTGAGCCACCAGAACAGGGGGAAGTTGGGAGCCTGATGACACATTTAGGGGCGTGGACCTAGCTCCATATTTAGCTGCCCGATCCGCTAGTGCAGTACCCCATGAGACACAAAATCCTGTCCACTTCTGTGCGCTGTACATTTCACAACCGCCACTGCCTGTGGTAACGCGAGTGCCTCTATTAGAGACTCTAAGAGGTTTCTATGAATTACAGGACTGCTATCTGAATTAAGAAACAGTTCATGATGCTGGAATCCACAGTAGTTGTTACATAAGCTGAATCTGAATATATGGCAATGAATTCTCCTATTCCTAGCTTAAGGGCCGCTATTAGTAGCATTAATTCTGCTGCTTCACCGGAATAATGTGTTGGTAATGTCAGCTGTTCTACAAAATGCAATGTATAGGAGGAATTGTGCTCTTGTGCATTGACTACTGCTGCAAGTGTGTGTCTAATCCCTGTCTTCCCGATTAATAGTAGAAGAACCGTCAACAAAATAGACAATGCTACACGGTATACGATCCTCAGTTGCTTGACTACATTCTTTGGGTCTATACATTGCACAGTCGTGTGCATTCTCCTCAGTGTCTAATATCGGCTAGGAAAAGAATTTCGCAGGATTCACTATATGACACTTAACAGCCTTCAAAGATGGTAATACAGTATCACCTCATACCTTGATGCTCTCTGGGTGATCAGGGTGGTCTTTGCCTTCTGAATAATGGCAAATATTGCATGCTCTGCGTCAAAGGTGCCCCCATAACTATGGGGGTGCTATTCTGCACTCCAAAGGCTGCAGTGGCCAGAGACTGGTCACAGGGATAGTGTCCTTTCATAACTGAATCCAGCAGCCCACTGAAGTCTTCAATGGGTTTGTTCCCTAGAGGATACTTCTGTGTGAGGACAGCTGTCATCACCTGACCATTGCAATGGTACAATAAATAAAACTCCTTGGTGTAATCTGGAGTTTCCAAGACTGGAGCATTTGTGATTTCAGTTTTTAGCTCCCGAAAAGCCTCCCTCGTCTCTGGTATTCATGTTTTCCTGTCCTCTCTGTCTCTTGCCTGTTTGAAGGCAGCTGAGAAGGGCGCTATTAACGTGCTATAGTCAAACATCCACTGTCTCACATAATTACAGAGACCCGGAAACTTCTGAATTCCTTTGACAGTTTCTGGTTCTGTCATTTGGCAGATCGAGGCTGCTCTTTCAGGTGTTGCACATTGACCAAACGCTGACAACAATTGACCTAAGTATTGGACTTCTTCCTGGCAATACTGCATTTTCTACCTCTCTATTTTGTATCTTCTCTGGGCAAGAGTGGTTAGAAGAGATATAATATCTCTTCTGCACTGTTGCTCAGTGGGGCTGCAAATCCATATGTCATCGACATATTGCAATAGAGTGCTTTCACATTGGAAATTTGACAGGTCATTCTTTGCTGCTCTGTTGAACACGCTAGGGGACTCCCAATACTCTTGGGGTAAACAAGAGTACAAATACTGATTCTTGCGATATGAGAACGCTGTCAGATAGTGGCTTTCTGGATGGAGAGGGATGCTGAAGAAGGCGTTCTTTAAATCAATTACGGAAAAATACTTGCCATCCTGGGGAATATTTGTCAAGATGATGGCGGGGTCAGGGACAATTGGGAATACTGGAACCACTATTTGATTCAGAGGGTGCAGGTCCTAAACCATGCGCCAAGTGTTACCCATAGCTTTCTTGACTGGGTAAATTGATGTGTTAAAAGGAGACTCTTCAGGGTAAATCAGTCCTTGCTCCAGCAAGGCCTGTATAGTAGGGGCAATGCTCTCATCTTCTTCCTTGGACAGGGGATATTGCTTTACTCTGGGTAAGAGGGCACCTTCCTTCAATGTAAATCCGGAATGGCGTGGCACTTCGGATAAGCTCAACATCGTGGGGACCCTTAGTCCACAAGGTGTCTGGTACTTTGGATAGATCAGCTTCCTTGATTGAATTAAACACTCTGTTTGGTGTGGGCATTCTTACTGCTAACACTGTTTTCAATGGTATGCCCTTTTGAAAAATTACAACTGTTTTCTTGGGATCTTCATCAAACAGTGGGTCATCCAGTATCTTCCGAACCATCTTTCTTGGCTCAAGGAAGATGACACATGCCCATAAGACATGATCATGGTCGCTTGCTATCAGAGCACCATAGGTTGGTGTTATTTCTAAAGCCTCTATCTGTAATATTAATTCAGCATCTGACAGCCCAGAGTCCTGTTCTTGCTGTCAAAAAAGGAATTTGGGGGGAAATTCAACTAGTAACTCAGGTGTCTGTGCTATAATGGTATATATCGTTGATGTATATGCTTCCAAATCAGTGGGCTGTGCTCTAATCTGGTCTCTGGTGGAGGAATCTACAGTTAGTGCCATGATTCTGGAAGGTGGAACTCCAGCGGTGGAACAAATCAAGGTACCATCTGATTCCAAATGAATGGTCATATTAAATTTGGCCATCAAATCTCTTCCTAACAAATTAGCTGGGGAGGCTGGAGAGAACAGAAGACAGCTTCCTTCCTACATCCATCTCCACAGGTTTGGTAAAAGGAACCTTTAGAACTTCCCCAGAGAATCCTTGTGTGTCCATTGATCTGTTGGAAATCCGAAGGCCTTCCTCTCTAATACAGAATTTGCTTGCTCCTGTATGTATAATGAATGCATACCTTTTGTCATTGATGGCTACAGTCACAGTGGGTTCCTCATCTGGCCTGTGTGCTACTGACAAAATTGGACACATAGAAATACTCTGTAGGCACCCTCATTGTGTGTATCCTCCCAAATAATTCATCTGAAAAGGATTTCCTTCTCTCACAACTACACCTTCCTGTCCACCTTGAAGTGGATTCCCCATAGGGTGTGCTTGGAGCTTGCTTAGGCAGTCCCAGCTTTGCTTGGGGCATCCCTGGTGGCTGCACATTTTGTGAGGGTGTCTGGGGCACATATGGGATTTGTGGACTTGGCTGTGGCTGTACTGTCATATTTCCTGTTTGATTTTAAATCCCTACTCTTCCATTTTGCTCATCCCATCTTTTAGTTTTGCAGTCTTTAATAAAATGCCCAAACCTCTGACAATAATGACATGCCTGATCCCTTCTTGGAGGGCACAACCTACCTCTTCCTATTCCTCCTCTACTACTTCCCTGTGCCCTTACATTATTCTGCTTCTATGGGTGCCTTTTGCTCTCTCTCTCGTACTTGTCACAGTAAGATAAACTAGAGACACAAAGGAAATTTAGAATATTTATTTTAACTATTGCGCTCTAAGATGCAGTATTTGTGCCACAATTAGACAACAGATAGGAAAAATATCACTAGCATGGTTAACAAGCCATATACCATAAAAAGCCCTGTCAAGTTATAAGACAGATTAGCCTAAACCTGCCCTTTCCTGCTGAAACAAAATGATTATATATTGAAGATCTATTGGGATGAGTGGCAGACCCCGTCCGTACCTTAGCATACATAGATGGACATTCTACATCTCAGCTGACGTGGTAATCTTGCCCCAGGACCTCCACTCAGTGTGTGTTGTTTAGAATTCTCATCCTTAGTCATATGACAAGACATTTGTGCTCACAATCAGCAGCTGCATTCTCATGTTATGTCTAGGTGCTAGTGTCCGACCAGAGAGAATAACGAGGGACATTATTTGACCTTGTCTATGGTGTTCAAACTAATTCCCAGGAAAAGATCAGAACACAAAACATAGACAGGTTCTGTGTGAAAACACAACATGGCACAAAAGCAAGCATGTTTATGTAGTAACATGTGCAAAAGAAATGCAGTCTACAACGTGTACAGCTAGGCTAACATAGGGAAAATGACAATAGGCCATGCAAGAAACACATGACACCCTCCCTTTGGTCAGGGTAACAGCACAAAATAAAATACTAAATGTAATGAATTGATTTAGAAGGTAAACAAACTCAAAGAACAGTTTGAAAATAGGATCTCCTGAAAATCCATAACGGAAATGTCAATTTAGAAAAATAGTCAAATCACGGTGTTCCAGAGGAGTCCATTGCATCACTCTCCAATTCAAAGGTTTAGTGTTCCATGAAGGAGTCCGAATCGGCATATGATGATTGGTCAACAGCCCAAGTCACAAGCTCCAAAGAACAAACATGATCTCCGGTTTCAGCCAATGCCAAAACAGTCACCGAACAACCTGCAACCTTGTTAGTTAAGCCAGTTTCCTGTGATTCATGTGCCAATGCACATGGTTCTTCAAAGGTGAGTGGCTCAGACCTTGCATTATGTAGAAGTTGCAAACCTAAAGGACAGTCTGATAATGGGTCGCTAAGGTACTCATCAGAAGTCCAATGTCCAAGGCAATGGGCGTCTGCGAAGCCAGGTAAATATCCAGTGCCCATTCAAAGGGGTGCCAGAGACAGTGGAACACGGGTTGCACTCAGGTAAACCAGGCAGGCAAGAATGTTAAGGACCAATCAAGATCCAATTCTTGCAGTAGAAATATTCAAAAGATTTGAAGCATACGTTTACGGTAGTGTTGGAGTAGTTCTAGTTCCAGAAGGCGTGCGAAGGGAACATCCACTGCAGAAAAGCTGGAACAGGATGAGAATGTTGCAAATGTGGAATAACAGCAACACAAATCCTCCGAAAAGACTGGAAAAAATGGAATGGATAAAAGCTGGAATCACTCCAGAGATAGTTTGGAATGAACTAACAAGGCCAGGGCCTGCAACCTTAAAAAAGTGGGTGAGGCTGGCCGTACTAAAGGCATTATAAATTTGATGCACTAATTCTCAGAAATGTAGGGGAAGGTCTGCATTTAACAATGACTGTATTTCCCTAGAAGTTTTAGCCACATGCAATTCAAAGGGTTTGCAAGCGGATGAGAGAGCTACTTCTTGCAGGAACAATAATGCTTTGAGTTTACTTAGCTTGTCGAAGTCTGCCTTCAAGGTTGGAATGGAAGGCCACAACAACCTATCTACGATCCTATGCGGAGAGGGACACAAGACATTGTTGCAACAAGTGACTAACTGGGGAACGGGTAAAATATACAGAACTCCAGCTCGCATTCCATAACAATCTTAATCACTGAGCATTAAATATCTCCCATTAGAGAGTGTCATAATAAGGGGGAGAATTGTGGCAACTGGGATACCTTTTAAATAACAAGCCAAAGTGTGTACTGAAATATTGCATGCGCCATGAATTTTAACATGTTTACACACAAGTGCATGTCCAACAGTAGAGTCACATTCTTCTCCAGTAATATAAACCTCCTTGTTGGCACATTCACAATGATATGTAAATGGAAGTGACCATAATTCATGAATGAAGCTGCTCCCAAGGGGTTCATATTTACCTACAGGGAAATGTTTCATGCAAGCTGTGAATTGAAATGTCAAGATAGGCAGAGAAATTACTCAGTGTATTAACCACACAGCCCAAGGCGTTTCAGTTATAGTAAATGGAAGTTGTTCTATTTTTCTAAATGCAGGATAGTGTAGGTTGTGTCTTTTATGGCCATCAAATGTTGTTTGCATGTTTAATTAAAAGGCCAAAATAAATCAGTGCAATTTAAGTAATGCCATGCAACGTCCCCATTTTTGTGTTCGTAGCATCTAACTAAACTGCATAATAGATCTAAGCTGATTTTGCCCATGATGCAATGTTGCCATATCACTATTCACAATATCAATAATAGACAACACAATGTTGTTTAAACTGTAAATACAAGATGGTAAGGTAGTAATACTATTATCCACAACAGCAAGCACTTTATCCAAATTATCTTGAAAAATGTTTCCTAAATGTGCAGCAGCTTCTATCTGAGATAATTTCTAAATTTCATTATATGTAGCATATATAAATCTTTTAGAACGTGGGTATTTGGGACCTAAAAGAAAATCTGATAAATTCATGTCTTCAGACAGGAGAGACAGTGTGGAATGTTCCAACCATTGTTGACATAACTTTCCTACCGAATAGGCAGTAATAATGCCAGAATGTGTTGACTGAGAGTATCGGGGATCAGATTTGTGTGATTTGAATCCAGGTGTGGAATTAAGAAAATGAGTGCTGCAACCATAAGTGTCTACTGGCCCCAACCACCACCCATCAGGACTAAAAAATTAGAAATGAAATGTACCATTCTGCACCATGCTATTGAACTCTTCTTCTGTGTAATTTATGAAACTCCACCAATTATCAAAGCGAGCAATAGAGGGAATTGTCGTGGCATTCATTTCTTTAATTTTTGCCAATCCCAGACAGGCTGTCTGCTGGATCATTTCATTCAAGAAAATCATTTGGGTGGGGATTAAACACATTTAAAATAATGTTTCAGTTCCCTGCACCTGCCAAGATTTAGATCCCCCAAATCGACTTCAAATCCATGGTGTCCTTCCAGTAATAATAGCCTTTAAGGGCTAACATGCTGACAAATTAAGCTGGATATATGAGCTTAGTCTGGGTGAGCTTATTATTTTTTGATGGATTGAACTAATTTGAAATGATATAAAGCAGGACCTGAAGTGTCATATACTGTAAAATACATACATATGTATTTTTTCCTTTTTGAACTCCCTTGTGTGGGGGTTGGACAATATTCCCATTGTGTATAATTAAAATGTGGATGCTGACCACTACTTCTGTGCAGAAGATGATGTCCATAATGATTATAACATATATATCGGCATAGTTAGCAGAATTAAGATATAGGTCCTCTGATTCAAAAACAGTATAATACTCCAATTCCGAAAGCATAGCATTTATTGTACCAACATCCCAATCATCTGAATGTAACCCAGGTACTATTACATCACTCATAGAAACTTTGAACACCTATGGTATCTGCAGGATCTCCATAGGACTGAATATGTTGAAAGGAACTTTATGCCAAACAATCACATTAGTCAGTGGAACAGCCGAAATTTTGACGAGGGACAAGTCTTTTTTCAGTTTATGCAATAAAGAAAGGTGGGCCAACAACCCATCAATCAATTCCATAGCAGAATGTTCTGGGAGGTAATGGCCATTGATTAACAGTAAAAAAAACAGTCACAACTCCAATGTATATGAACAGAGCAACCAAGGAGGGTATGATCCAGACATTTATCCAAGGCGGGACTAGATACGTTTTTTAACCATGAAATAAAAACACAAAGTTGTGCGGGAGGCGGATGTAAAACAGAAGAACTGTCTGAAGAAAAATCATCTTGATCCATATAGTACCTGGAGGTACTCAACTGGAAAACTGGAGGCTATGACTTCCAATTCGGAAGGACACGCCAATGGTGGATCCATATAAATAACATCCGTCGTAGAAGACTTTAGAAACAGGTACTGTGAAATTATCAGCTGAAGTTTCAGCTCCCCCCCACCTCAGCCAGGGAGAATCAGCTCCGGGCTGTAAAGGAAAATGAAGGGTATGAACACTTCATGGCATACTATTGATAACTGGCCACATGGTGTAGTTTGATATGTTCAGTAGAGACAAAGTGTTTGTCTTTTTTTTTTAAAAACATATTTTATTTGTCAATTTGCGCATACATCGCAGGGCTCTGCACACCAGAGACGTCTGCAGAATCATACCATAGATAAGCATGAGAGCAATCGACTTTTGTGGGTGACATCAAAATGCATAACTAAAGCATACAAAATAATATAGAACCCCCCAACTCCCTCCCTTGCCCCTCCCCCTGAAGTCGCACATAGTCTGCATAGTCGTGTCCACAGCCTATATATAAAAAAAAAATTGTCCAATCACGGTAGCACACACCCCCCTGGGCCCTCCCCCACCCAGCACCTCCACAGACCCAATGCGCACCAGAAATTACCCCAATGGATGAGCCTCTACAACAGCTGGTGGCTCCAACCACAAGCCCCGATAATCCACCCATCGTTTCCATATTTTGTAATGCTTGCGTGGGCATCCCCTGGCTAGAAAAATAGGCTGTTCTAGCCCCATACATAAGTCCAATCCATTCTTCCAAGCGGTCACCGAGGGAGCCCGCGTCGCCTTCCACTCCTTGGCGATATCTCGCTTCGCCAGTGTGAAGCCCAGTTGCATAAGGTGCCATTTGTAGACATTACCCCCTATTCCCTCCATGACATGAAGCAGGGCCAGCCATGGCGTACGAGGGAGCTCCCACCCCGAGACCTCCGAAAGGCAAGTAAACACCCCTCTCCAGAAACGATCTAGGGAAAGGCATTGCCAGACAGTATGTATGAACGTGCCTTCCTCCTGACCACATCGAAGACATTCCGGGGAAGCGATCAGCCCCGCCCGCCACAGTGGTACTCGGGTAAAATAGACCCTGTGCAGATATTTGAACTGGACGAGGCGAAGTCACATCGCTATTGCCGCTCCCCGCGGAGCTGCTAAGGCCTCCACCCAGTCCTCCTCCTCCAGCGTGCCCACATCCTCCTCCCAGTCCCCCCGAAGCCCCTGAGGTGTGGGGGAGCAATAAGTAACCAGGGATTGATAGATCCGGGAGATCTTTTTTTCCTTCAGATCCCCCATGAAGACTTTCGCTTCTAGTGGACTGAAGTCAGGGAGAGGTTCCACACCTTCCAGGCTAGGGGGCAGGGCATGATGAAATTGAAGGTAGCAATAGAATTGTGATCATGGCATAAAGAAGTCCCTCTGAAGATCCTGGAAAGACTTGAGTGTCATGCCTCTCATAACATCCCCCAGAGTTGAAATATCAATGTCGTCCCATCCCCGGAAGCCATGCAGGGCTACCAATTGGGGCAGGCGCCCATTATGCCAGAGGGGGGACTCCAGAGTCAGAGTATTCCACCAACCCATGTGTCGTAACGCCTGCCTCCAAATCAGAAATACCACCCGCGTGGCCAAAGGCATTGCGCCCCACATCGGCGCTGAGTACAGAATTGTATGCAGCGTGTGGGGCCCCATGAGTCGTCGCTCCAGCGCATATGCTGGGTCTCCCCTGTCACCATACCACCACTCATTAAGGACCAGTAGGTGTGAGGCCTGGTAGTATGAGAGGATGTCCGAGGACATGATTCCTCCACAATAGGTGGATAGGAAGCATGTTCGCAGAGCCACATGCACCTTGCCGCCCTCCCACAAAAATTGCCCAAGCACAGAATTCACCAGCTGGAACCATCTGGACGGGATCGGGTACGGGTGATTCTGTAGCTGGTAGTTGAGCCGAGGAAGTGCCACCATCTTGAATATTGCTGATCTACCATACAATGTCAGAGGCATAGGAGACCAGGACTTAATGTCCGCACGAACTCGCTCCCACACCAGAGCCAGGTTCCGCTCCCAGGAGATTGCCGGCACGTCCGAAAGAAACACCCCTAAATATTTCAGGCTCCCCACCGCCAACTGGACCAAGGACGCCCAGGTGCCCACTCTTGTCCGTTCCCCTAGAGCCCACAGTGTGGATTTGCGGGGGATCATATATAGTCCCGACGTCTCCCCAAAGATCTGCATAATACACAGGTCATGGCCCCGTCCTGTCAACTGCTGTAAGAAAGAAGAGGACATCGTCCGCGTATAGTGCGATCCTGTCGGACAGGCCCGGAGCCCACTAGAAACCCCGGACCTGCGCATCAATGCGCACCCATGCCGCCAACGGCTCCATGGCCATGGTGAACAGGTATGGAGACAGGGGGCATCCCTGCCGTGTTCCCCGTCTAATAGAAAAGGTGGATGAGGTCGCACCCGCCACCCGTACCGACGCCATCAGATCCATGCAGAGGAGTGCCACAGGTTCCCCCGTCTGCCGAATAGCCTCCACCGCCACATGCGCCTGCCTAATGTTATGTCTGGTCGCTGCCTGGGGCATGAACCCAGCCTGGTCGGGGTGTATAAGAGCCGAAATGTGGGTCAGGAGGCGGTTGGCTAAAGCTTTGGCCAGAATTTGTGCCTCCACGTTTAAGAGAGAGATGGGGCGATATGAGGCATGTTGTTCCAGGGGCCGGCCGGGCTTATGGAACACCACCACCTCCGCATGCCTCCAATCCGGGGGGAGCAGACCCTTTTCCCGGGCCTCCTCTACTATCGCCAGATAATAAGGGGTCAGCTGTACATTATAGCGTTGAAAAAATTCACTAGGGAACCCATTGGGTCCAGGTGCCTACCCGGGATTGAGCTCTCCCAGGGCCGTGCCCAGCTCCTCGTCAGTCAAAGGCAACTCCAACTGATCACGCACCTCATCCGATACCGTTTTGGGTGGCAGGTCGGCTATGAATTTATCTATGGTGGACACCGGCAAGCATTCTTGGGGGGCGTAAAGGTCCGCGTAATACATAGCCAAACTCTCCGCTATAGCAGGAGGGTCTGTAATTGGTGTTCCCGCCTGGTCCAGAATTCCCGGGAGGGCCTGGGAGTGGAAAGTGCCCTGACAAAGCTGATGCAGCATCTTGCCGGACTTGTCCCCCCATTGATATATCCTACTGCGCTTCACCAGCCAGACTTGGCCGGCCTCGTCCATCAGAAGAACAGCGCAGGACTGTTGAGCATGGAGCAGTTGTCTCACAAGCTGACCCCCCCCGCCACCCGACTCCGACGCTCAAGTGCCTCTTTGTCCGCCTCTGCCCGAGTCAATTCCTCCCTGTGCTTCCTACGGTCCGCCACGCACCAGGATATGTCCACCCCCCGCAGGGTGGGCTTCAGAGATTCCCATAGAGTCTCATTTTCAAGACAGACCCCTCATTAGAGATTAGGTACTGAGCAATGGAGTCACGCATATGTGTCTCGTATTCGTCATTCTGTAGGTGCCACACTGAGAGGTGCCACCAAAACGGTTGTCTCCCCCCGCCGATATGGAGCTCAAGGGACACCGGGCAATGATCTGACAGGCTGCAGGGTAGAATCGCAGCCTACGACACCCTACCAACCATCGCCCGGGAAACAAAGAGGTAGTCGATCCTGGAAAAGGACTTATGCATCGCCGAAAGGTGTGTGAACTCCCGGCTATTACTGTGAAAACGCCGCCAGACATCAACCCAGTCTAGGCCCGTCACCAACTAGTGTAATTTCGTGGGATGGCCACTCCCGAGCCACCCCCAGCTCTACTCCTGTCCCCAACTAAATCCATAACATCGTTCCAGTCCCCACCCACCACAGACAACACATATGGCATATCAGCCCATAGAGTGAGTAACCTCTCCACGAGCGTCCATTGTATGGGAGGGGGGGCGTATACACTGCCCAGCACCAGGGGGTCCCCCAATCATGCCCCAGATAAACAAATAGCACCCCTGCGTGTCAGTCCACTGTTGTGCATGTGTATAAGGGACCATGCGATGCACCAAGAACGCTACTCCCCTCGAAACCCTCGTAAACCCGGCGTGGAAGATCTGTTGAAACCCATAGCGCTGCAAGCAAAGAGCCTTCATACCCATAAGGTGTGTTTCCTGCAACATAAGGATATCAGCCCCAGCCCTCTTTGCTTGATGAAGGATAGCCCCGCGTTTGATTTTGTCTAGGGCCCCGCGCACATTCCAACTAAGAATGCGGAGGGTACCCGGGTTTACCTGTCCTCTGTTGGGCACACTAGCTATGGGGGAGCGAGTCCACCTGTATAACAGACAGTAAGCCGTGGTGGTGCATGTGTGGAAAATAATGGACCCTTAGCGAAAGTGCGACTTGTGAACGTATACAATCCCCCCCAACAAACCCCCCACCCCATACTTCAAAAACACTGAAGTATCTGTCGCGGAAGGGCTAGCCCCCCATCCCCAACGGTGGTACGGGGACCACCCCAACCAATGGATCCCCAACCTACAGCCCATGTCCTCCGGGCATATCTCCGACCAGCACGAGTCTGACAGAGAGCCAGCCCACGTCAGGACTCCCCCGAATGTTATTCATCAGATTATTCAACCGACCAAAACTCTGTAGCACTTCATTAATTGTATACGTTAGATTTCCAATGTCTGTCGCCCAGGGGTGGGGCCCCCCTGAGAGGAGGCCCCACAGGACAGGGAGCACCGCCGGGATCGTGACCGTCTATTGCTGCTGTCACCGGGGACCCTTCCGGGCCACCTCACTCGATGAAGGATCCGACTCCCTCCCAGGCGGAGTGTGCACCCTCACTCGCACTGTTTCATCCGTCCATTTGAAGACCTCCTCCGGGGTGTCAAAGAAGTGGGTGTGGGAACGATACACCACCCGCAGGCGAGCCGGAAAAAGGAGGGCGTATGGGAGCTTGAGGTCTCTCAGGCGGGCCTTCGCTGCCATGAACGATTGGCGCTGTTGCTGCACTTGCCGCGTGTAATCAGGAAAGATAAGAATGCGCACATTATCATAGAGCAGAGGTTCTTTGGCCCGGGCCTGCTTCAATATGGCATTGCAGTCAAGATAGTTCAATAGTTTGGCTATTACTGGCCATGGGCGAGCCCCCAGCAGGGGTTTCTGCATGAGTGCTCTATGGGCCCGCTCCACAACGAAACACCGGGACATGGCCTCCGGAGGGAGCCAGCTCTCCAGTCATTGCGTGAGAAATCGTTCCATGTTGTCCTCTTCACAACCCTTCAGAAACCCAACAAAGCGAATGTTATTGCGCCGGGCCCGTCCCTCTGCATCCTCGACTCGAAGCGCAAGGCCCCTCTGAACAGACTCCATAGTAGCCACCTGCTGCTTCAGTATCGTGACGTCGTCCTCTATTCCCGAGATACGGGTCTCGGCTTCGGTGATGCGGGACACTGCGTTGCGCAAGTCTTGCCGCAGTAGCATAATGTTCGATCCAACTGCCCTGATTTTGGCATCTAACATTTCCCTGGATTGGGTGATAGCCGCCATGAGGGCCGCATTGTCTGGAATAGCCCCCGACTGACCCCCGGTAGCACCACCCGCCGCACCCGGGCCAATTAATTTATCTATTGGGCCATGCTTGGTGGAGCCGCTGCCACCTTTGTCTCTTGTCATGCTTGCCCTCTGGGGTCCCCTCGCAGGACTGGGAAGAGCCGGGCAGGGCACAGAAGCGGAGATCACTCCAGGACAGTTCCACTTAGCCCGACTTGAATGCCAAGCAGGCGCCTATGCGGGTTCGCCCCGGAACCAGGGCCAGCGATCCACCCCAGGGCCCCTGTTGTGCCCGGGGGCCCCCACAGCGCGCGCGCGGTCTGACCGACTGCTGATGCGATCATGTTTTCGAATGATATGGGGGCCCACACTCGCCCCAAGCTGTGTACCCTCATGACAGGCAGCAGCAACCACCAGTCTCAGGGGCCCGGGTTGGGTCCACGCGGTCCGACCGGCCACCGATGTGGGTGCCCCCAGGGAGGGGGGGCTAAAGAGCAGATAGCGAGCCGTTCAGCCCCTTCCCAAGCGGCCCAGTTGTGCCGCCGATCTCCCGCTGCAGCTCTGGGTAGGGGGGAAGCGTTGTGGTGAGCAATCCAGCCGCCCACGTCACCGGCCTCCACCTCTGCTGAAGCGCTCACTGCAGGAGTGTGCCCTCATGGCTGGGGGACTCAATCGCGGGCCGCCACACCCACCTCTCCATGGCTCCCCTCACCTGCGTGGCCCGATCCGGCCACCACGTCTCTCCCTCTGATCCTGGCACAGGTCGCGTTGTGGAGCCGTGGGACTGCGGTCAATCCTCCGGCCGCAGCCCCTCGATGTCCCCGGGCCACTCCGGTCCCCTCACAGCACCAGCAGGCGGGCCCGAGACCGCTGTGCATCTCCTGGCTCCCTCCGGAGATCCCGAGCGCAACACCCTGGCTCCTCCGCCGGCAGTTAGGCCTCACTCCACACGAGGCTCGAGCGTTCCACCATCAGCTGTCGTGGGCGCCCCAAAACCATGCCAGGCGTCCCTGGGGGTATTCCGATGCTGCAGAGTCGTCACAAGGAGCACTCAAGGGTCGGGAGAATCAGGATAAATGCAGGATAAAAGGCGGGCTGGACGGAGCTCGCTCAGCACACGTCCGCCATGATTGCTTGCCAAGCCATGCCCCCCAAGTGTTTGTCTTTAACGCCTGGAAGTGGTAGCAAGATCACAGTTTGTGTACCTTGTATTTCAAGGACTGGAACAGAAGCACGGTACGTTGGGTCGAATTCATTTTTTATCACCACCTTCTCCTGAACCAAATGCCCAAATTTTGGAAACCAGCCAAAAACCAGAGTTTGGTTCTCAGTACTCAAAGAGAGAGATGTAGGCAAGTGTTTACAAGACTGAGCATCATGGAACTGTTACAGTTGCTGGAAGACAGCCCAATGGTTATCGACGTCAAAGGTTGTGTCAGCCACCAAAATGTCTAGACCACCAAGGTCTGGAACAAACATCTTGTTGCCAAAAAGCATTTTGTACGGAGTCTGCCCACCCAGAGATTATTTGGGGGAGATTATTAAGTGCTTGTGGAACCCCCTAGAGATGGTTCAACCAACCACCCCCTGTATCTAATTTTCTAGCCATTAAGGACTGCATTGAGTCATGGTTCATTCTTTCCACAACAGAATTGCCCTGGGGTCTATATGGAGAAGAATAATACACCTGTACGCCAATAGATGTAATTGAATCACTGTACGCTTTAGAAGCGAAAGCCAAGACTCCAGTCTGAATGAAAAGCACCACATGCATAAATCCAGATGAAGACTTGCAAGTCTTTAATAACTGTTTGAGTGATAGCCGAGCTCTGTGGCCAAACCCAGAGGAACCTAGAGCAAGAATCAACTGCCACTAAGATAAATCTGAACACAGTAGCTAAAAGCAGTCAACTACAATGATCAAGATAAACACAGCCAAATGGCTTGTTAGAAATTAAGAGATGCGTCTGGGGTGGAAGAGACACAGTAAAGCTTTTAATCTGCTGGCAGATGTCGCAACACAGAACATATTTTTTTGTCTGTTGGTTTAAGCGGTGCCACCAATAGCGTTGCTGTAAGAGCAAAATAGTGGCTGCCACACCCTTAGGTAAAAGGGGTGCCATTTTTAAATGCATTTACAGCAGCCAAGATATCATTATAGATATGAGTTTTACAGCTGCTATTTTAGCTGTAGCTACTGCAGATTTGGATGCTTTATCAGCCAGAGAATTCCCTACAGCATGTTTCCCACACGTTGATGACTCAATGTATGTATTACATGAGATAGTACCAATCTATCCTTAAGATCTGCCACTTTAACCCAAAGCAGTTTGCGCCTTATTGTGCTACCTTTGAATCTCTGAATTCATTTTGTCACCAAAAATGTAAATTATCATTACAAGACTGTACACAGTAATATGACTCACACACTATAAGTGTGGGGAATTCAGGATCTGCATGTTCATGTGCATTCTCCGAAAGACCTTGTGCAAGTTGTGTGGGGGTGGAAAACACCATCTAACATAACACCAATAGCGATGGCGCATGCAGCAGAGTACAGCTGCTTGGAACCTACAGCAGGCTGAGCTGAACCATCAATGCAAATAACATGTTCATAACAGTCAAGAGGCAGAACAGTAGAGGACAATGGATAGACCTGCTCATACTGTAAAATTTCTTGTGTTTGCAGGGAAGGTTTGAAGATGAAGTCTATCTATGGCTGTTAAGGACGAAGCCCATTGTATCCATCGAGGATGGAGGGCTTTAGAGTTAGGAACACTAGCTTTTGTGACAGCTTCTAAGGCCGGCAAGGGAGTAACAACAATAATGTGTTTTCCTTGTGGAAGGGGCCGTTCTTTAAGGATGGCCATCTGCACAGTAGTCAGTATGTTTTCACTGGAAGCAAAACACATTTGTGCAGTGAAATATAAATGCGATTAATATGCTATAGGAAGTGTTTTACCTCATTAAAGGTGACACATGTAAATCCTATTGCACCCAATAAAACTTGGCTGACGAGGTTTGTCTTATTAACACATGTATACAAGTGTTTTGTTTCAAGCAAGTCAGATTGTAGAGATCTGAGTGTTTCTGTGTGGTATGATGTACAAGATGAAATGGAAAAATCAGGATGTATTAATGCATAAAGGGATTTTATGCGTTGTGCATAATCAGGAATGTATGTACTGAAAAAGGGCAAAATCCCAGCAAGGACTGCAATTTTTTAAGTGTGTTAGAAGGTTACAATTGTGCTCATTTCTCCAGAAAATGAGGGGCAAGACACTTTCCCTCACTGATAAGTTCATATCCTAAGAAAAGGACACCAAGAAAAGCTATGATAGATTTTTTAAAGTTGAACTTGTAGCCAAGGTCAGCAAATCCCCAAATTATGCGATCCACTCCCACCAAGTGGGTGTTTAATTCATCACCTGTCAGGTAGATATTATCCACATAAGACAGAGTATCGGGATCTATTTTATGAAGAATTGACACAATCCGAGCTGCAAAGACTCCCGGGATATTCTTATAGCCTGTAGGAAGTCGAGCACAGCGCATTTGAAAACCTATAGCGCTAAAGTCGGACCAGTCATGACTCTCAGGAGCCAAACTGTGACTGAAAAAACCATTGGAAATATCCAAAGTGGTTTTGTATTTTTGTACGGACATAGGGCCTGATTCACAAAACTAATCTGAGACAAAATCCTAACTTTACAACTTTTGGTATTCACAGAAGGCATTTAGGAGTACTAAAGTTAGGATTTTGTCTCAGTCAATCTTAGGTTTTGGTCTTAAGTTAAACTTAAGACAAACTTAAGTTTAACTGTGACAAAATCCTAACTTTACGACTAGGATTTTGTCTCAGTTAAAAACTTATGTTTGTCTTAAGTTTAATTTAAGACCAGAACTTAAGATTGACTGAGACAAAATCCTAAGTTTAGTACTCCTAAAGGCCTTCAGTGAATACCGAAAGTCGTATAGTTAGGATTTTGTCTCAGATTACTTTTGTGAATCGGGCCCAGAGTTATTAATAAGAGCCGTACTATATTATTTTGCACTGCAAATGTGCGTGTATGAGTATTCAAACTGTCTGTAGTCTAAGACTATGTGACAGGAATGATCAGGTTTCAGAACAGGAAAAAGAGGAGTATTTGAGATACACAGGGTTCATTTGCTCCCTGGTACTCCAGTGGGAAAATAATTTTCTTTACGGGTGCTTTAGCATCCCGTTTAATAGGATACTGTGATTGTAATTGAGGTATAGACCGTGTAGGAATCCTTATCCCAATCAATGATTATGATAAAGTGCAGGGGCCAATGCAAGGGCCCATTCAGATGCATAAGGTTGTTCAACTTATTCTGGGACAAGGCCTAAAAAAGAAGGGAGAATTACATCCTCACCTTGGGGGGATGCAAGTACAAAAGGTGGGGGGCAAAAGTATGTCATAAGATGTGGTTAAGTTGTCCCAAAATATCACTTTAATAGTGCGTTGAACGTCACCTTCAATTGAATATCTAAGTGAAATAGCATGTCCGGAGGGGCCACTCTGGTGTCTGGTTTAAACCGTAATAAATGTTTCCATTGCTTTCGCTACCAGAAATCGGTGGAAAGTCTGACGTACTATGGTGATTTCGAGGAGAGTCACCACCCAACTCCTGTTCAGGAGGAGGGTTCTCACTGTCTGTGGCATATTTAGCAGTTACAGCTGCAACTTTATTTTTCTTAAATGGGAGTTTATGTGAAGGAGGCCTATCATCCTTCTTTATCTTCACGTCAGATGAGCACTGTGTTTCCCTTTTTGGTTTCACAGACTCTTATTGTCTGGGGTCAGATTGCCCTCCTCTGTCATACTGTTGATAAGATGTTTACTGAAAGAAATCAGGAGAGTGTACATCAAATGCCTGATACTGGTCTGAAGTCTTTATTTTAATGCAATCACGAAAATCGTATCATCTTTCAGAAGGCTCCAGGGATGGAGAATCTTCACGTTGTCTTCCTTTCTGTTTTTGTTTAGACTTATCCCATGTTTTTTTAGGAAACTCACGGGCTGGTCTGGGATCCTTGTCAGAGCTAGGCTTTCCAAATGGTAATACTGATGTTCTGGTAACCAAAATATGGCCTGGGAAGGTTGGCCACACATCCCCTACTCTAAACAAACGTGGCTTTGGATGGGGTCCTCGGATCAGAAATCAGCCTGGGGAGGACGGCTGAGTGCCTCTCTCACAGATTGGCTGCCTTTGGGTGATTGGCCACAGGGCCTGGCTGCACCATGGGTTCGCTGCATGTGAGAGTTGGGTGCAGGGCCTGGCTGCTGGGCAGGCCCTGTGGCCAAGCCCCTACTGTGTTACAAAAAACTGTAGAAATTCACTGAAAAAATCAAAGGTTATAGGGACAATATAGTTAGGAAATAGAATTTTAATAAACCTTAGCATTTCATTAAAAACTAGGCCCGTGGGGTTTGACTCTGTGGAATTCTGCTGAGTACCTGAAAAACTCAGCGGTATTTCACAAAGTTCTACCCATGGGCGGAGTTACTGGCTCTCTGAGTCCTCTGCCCTTGGCAGTGGGCCCACATGTAATCTGGAATGTCACATTCAGCCATCTGTTGACGTGCTCAAGCACGATCACCTTGACGAGGCACAACACAGGCATGCAGCTGAAATTACAGCATTAACCATACATGTGTCAACTGGGCTGTCTTGCTGATAAAATGTTGTGCCTAACGAGCTGGTAAAAAAGACAGCAGTGCCAACGCTCCATTCAAAACTTTGAAGAGCGCACAAGCAGACACCTGCTGTACACATCGTGACCACCCTCTGTAGCTGTACAAAAAGTGACATGCTTAGAGGTACATCCCGCCACAGGCAAAATTAAACAGCCATTTTATCTAACTGCACACACTGCACCTGCTTTTCTCTGCAGCTCTTACACCGGTGATCTTTCACTATTCCTGCAAAACGCACACCATTTCCAGAGAGGTCCACACACAAGTGTACAGGGCCAGCAGAATGTTCAATTAAAGATCTGTTATCAGTGATGGCTGCCTTCAGAGAGAAACTCTGACCACCCCAGGCCATGAGCTTTGCACTTGGGGTAGATAGTAACCTCGCTTCCCAGGATCTGAGCTTTCTGCTAGGAGAGTGACAGGCTAATTAGCTGGGTCCAGAGTTATGCAGTGCTTTAAAAGCTATGCACAATGTCTTAAACTCTAGACGTTTTGCTATGGGTAGCCAGTGCAAATTAATCAAAGTTTGGGCTGCTGACTTATGCTTGGGAATTCCGGCAAGAAGACTGGCTGCCACGTTTTGTAATGTTTGTAATTTCTTAAGAGACTTTTTGATGATACCAATAAACAGCGCATTTCCATAGCCCAGCTTGGTCAAGATAAGGGAGGTGACGACCAATCTTTCAAGTTCATTTGAGATGAAAGGTCTGATTTTCTTTATCAGTTTTAGTGTATAAAATACTGAAGAAGATAGAGCTTTTACTTGATGATCAAAGTGGAGCTTATCATCAAAAATTACTCCGAAGTTTCTTTCTTTTTGAGCCAGTGTCGGCAAGGGTCCCATATTCTGGGGCCGCCAGCTAGGTGACCAAACAAATCTATTGTTTCTGTTTTGCCAGAATTTAGCTTTAGGCAATTTGTTTTCATCCAGTGATCAACTTGCATCATACAAGAGCTGAACCTATGACCCACCTCTTTCGGGATAGACACCACAATTTGTGTGTCATCGGCGTAAGACACTTCCGAAAACCCCAGGGACTTTATCAATTTGACCAAGGGGGCGATGTACAAGTTGAAAAGGGTGGAGCTTAATGAGAAGCCCTGCGGCACCCCACATGGCAAACTGAATTGCTCAGATGTACAGTTGACCAATGCAACATGGTTTCTTCTGTTTGTTAAGAAATCTTGCAGTAGGGTCAAGGCAACTCTCCTAATTCCCATATCCCTTAGTCGGTTAATCAAGATAGTGTGGTTAACTATGTCAAATGCCACAGAGAGTTCGAGTAATATCAGGACGGCTTGATCACCTTTATCAAAGGTCCATCTGATCTCTTCGTGAGGCGGCGAGCAAAGCAGTTTCTGTGCTATGCGCATTTCTGAAACCGTATTGTGAGGGGTCCAGCAGATTATTCTTATCTATACAGGCCATCAACTCAATGTTTAGTGCCTTTTCAAGTAGTTTGGCTGGGAAGGGAAGCCTGGAGATGGGTCTATAACTACTAGGTTCCAGGGGGTCCAGGATCCTTTTTTACAGTATGGGGAGGATATATGCCATCTTCCAATCAGTGGGAATGCATCCTGTGTTCATCACTTTATTAAGGATTTGCGTGAGTAGTTCCTGGAACATCTCAGGAGCTAAATGTATGATTTGGGGGGGACAGGGGTCTAGTGGGGATCCTGATTTACAAGCTGTAACGAGTTTCATACCCTGCTCTCTGTCAAGGGGGGAGAACCTATCAAGAATTGTGGTAGAGTTATTCTCAAGAGCAACGGATACTTCCTTATGGTTTAAATTAAAGGAATCAAAAACCTCCATGACTTTATCTTGAAAGAAGCTGGCAAGGGTGTCACAGAACTTTTTATTCGACTTGTTGGCCTTTTTTATTGCCATTTTTGATAATTTTGTTATCGTCTTAAAAAGTTCCTTGGATGAATTTTCAGCCAACAGAATCTTTTCGGTGAAGTATTTGTTTTTCTCCCTATGTATCAGAGATTTATATTCAGCAATGTTTTTTTTATCAGTCACTCTATCTCCAGAACCATATTTGGATCTCCAATTTCGTTCTAATCTCCTACAAGTTTGTTTCTGTGACCTTAAGGTCCCAGAGAACCAGGGTTCAGACGGGGTGCCGCGCCGGTATTTTTGCTTTAGTTCCGGTGCTAGTGTTATATTTCATATTGGTACCCTAATATAGGTCCAGGGAACATCGTACTCTTTCCTTCCATCATCTCCCCTTCATTTCATATGAACGAGCCTTATAAGGGAATAACTCCTAATAAGGACAGAATGACTTATAGGGATATAACGCCTTATAAGGACTGACGCCTTTAATGGACTAAACCTTTCAACTAGTTCCATGCAGAGGGAGGGTTTTTCCCAATCGATATTGCTAGGACGTCATCCTTAGCACATATGAATAATTTATGAGAACACTACCCAGGGGGTATTCTTCACCTCTCCTATCTACGCACAAGGTTTAATCCCCAACGTCATCCTCATACTGAACAATGGCTAACACACGCACCAGGACTGTATAAATACAGCATCTCTTGCTGTCAGTAGGCAGGAGGGAACCGAGACTTCAAAGCTGACAAACTGACCAGAGACGCTGAGACTCTTGCATGCAGTCGCTCCAGCTGACAGTGGTCTGAACATCCCTTGCGCGGTGTCCAACTCGAGACCAGGACGAGGTCCCACACTCTCATTATTCAGGTAATGGGGTTCGACTAAATCCTAGCGGGATTCTGGGCTCTTAGGCTTATTAGCTCTTTCACACCAACTCACATGCTAGGTACGCTTAGGTACATCTTGACAGGCATCTTAGGAATATGCGCTTTATTTTATGAATGGATTTTATATTCCTGTATATTTTCATGACTATTGCAAAATGGTAGAACTGTACTATTCCTTTTTATTCACTGTACTGCTGATGCTATATCTCTGCTACTGTATTACAGTTGTAGCAGCGCATATATTTTACATGAGAAGAACAACAGTACAATAAATTCTTATTGCAAACTTGCTCGACTGTTTCTTCTGTGTATCTCTCTGAGACAAAATGAGCAAGCACGAGTGACTGGGTGAAAAGTAGTATATTGTTTCCACGAGTCGGAGGAATCAGGGTTTGTTGTGTTCTGAGGTTGCCAAAAACTAGTCTCTCTGATAAAATGAGATTCTAGTAGCACTGTGAGCTAGCTAATGCAAATTAGGCTAACATACGTGGTAGGGGTGCACAGAGTCAGTCTACCACCCGACTCACAGTGTATGTTGTCCAAAAGCTCATGTCCTGCATGAGGGTACTATAGGAACTACACTACACTAGGAGGTCCATGGCCTCTTTTATCCAGATAGTGTATTTGCGGACAGCTATCTCCACATCGCCATCCACTATATTAATTGTGGGACATGTGTCCACCAGGGTTCTATTGAGATCATGTGAATTTATCTTGCTCCATGATCTGAACTTGAGGATCCCTGATGGTGATGCTCTAGACACTTTTTGTGACGGGGGGCTGATAGAAAAGAATACAGCCTTATGATCAGACCCTACTAGGGGAAGAATATCTGTAACTACTAGGGAGGGACTATTTGAGAAAATCCCGTCCAGTGTATGGCCTGCTGAGTGGGTGGGGGCTTCAATTCTTTGGTCAAGGCCTAGAGTCTCCATAGGTTCTGACAAATGGATAGTATCATTTTCTAGGTGAAAATTGAAGTCACCTAGTACTAAATAATCCGAGCTGGTGACACAGTGCTCGATTAAGATGTTCACATTAGCAAGAAATGTTTTTCCAGGACCCGGGGGGCTATATAACAGTATTCCATTAAGTGAATAGTTTTTTGTTAGTGTAATTTGAAAAAATATATTTTCACAGTTTGCAGCATTTGCAGCATTTGATCCTGCAGTGTACTTCATATTAATAGAGTCTCTGATAATGAGAGCTATTCCACCTCTTCTCTTTAGTTTCCTGTCCACATGCACCATTTTATATCCAGTGGGTATAGTTTTGATCATGTCTGGGCCAGAGGCTTCGTGTGCTCATGTTTTAGTAATAAATATTATGTCAGTGTTAAAGGCATCAACATGGAGCGCCAATTCATGTCTGTTCTTAATATGAGATCTTGCATTTATTAAAGAGCATTTAAAAGACTTGTTTTCATGCAAGTAATCTTGTTTTTCAGCTTTCTTAATCTTATAGTCCCTGATAGGAGTCTTAGTAAGGGATAACTTGCAGCCAAGGCAAGTCGAAAGATTCAGGTCATGATCCGGTTCTAGTAGGGAACAATTTTGGTCTTTACATATTGTCCCATATGCCCGAAGCTCGTCATTTGAATAGGATATAGGAGGTATTTTACCTTGAATGAAAAGGGCAGGGGTTCCAGCCCTCGGCGCGATCTGGGTTCCGACAGGCACAGACGGGCTTGCCTTTGGCGCACCGGCAGCGCGCCCCGACTAGCATTGAATTAAATAGTTTTCCCCCCGGAAGAAGTGCACGATCCCCCCAAAGTGAAGCACGAGCTGTGGCGCAGGGTAATGAGAAACACTCTCTCCGCTCAAACGGGAGCCCCCGCGGGAGAACGGAGAGTGGGAGGACCACAGCAAGTAAGTAGGTCAACACTGACCGGGCATGCAATTATTACAAACTACAAAAACAGTAAAATTATTAAAATATCTAAAAGGATAAAACCGAGTAAAATTGTATAAGGCAATAGCAATCAGGCAATAGAAGGTAAAAGCGGTTCAGCACCTCACTCGTGCCCCTATTATAAAACAAAATTAGCAAAACAAAAAACACTTTTCCTATGGAAACTTTGGTCCTAACTATACCTAATTATATATACCTATATGTTACCTACTGGCAGTCTCCAGTAGGTAGTTATAGTTAGGACCTATTTTCCATAGGAAATCCGCAACATTCTATTTGGAATAACGTTGGCGCCGATTGACGAATCTTCGCAAAATTTTCCCAACTTTTGGCCAGCTCCGGTCCGCTCCTATCCTGAAAATTTCACGGTGATTTGTCAAGCGGGGGCCGAGAAAAAAGGGGGGTCCCAAAACACGTTTTCCCCATGCTTTGTCCCATAGGACCTGTTGACGCAGCTACAGCCCGAACTGCTGAACGGAATTACACCAAATTTGGCAAAGAGGTAGTCCTCAGTTCAGACTCGTGCCTTTTGCTTAAATGGTGTAAATCCGTTCAAAAGTTAAAAAGATAGATATATCCGGGCGGAGCCTAACCACACATCTCATCGTGAGATCTGATTGGCTGTCAGTACTTCATCCAAGAAGTGTTGGCAGCCATCTTGGGACCAATACACATGATAGCACCTCATTAAAAAGCATTGCAGTTAATAGAAGGTTTTAAGACTTTAGTTACATTATAAATCATTTGTTGATGGTACCATACTCATTTTAGGAACTGTGGTGTGTTCTAAGGTGATTTTACCATGTGAAAAAGCCTTCTGCTGTGATATCATGAATCATGTTTGAGAGAAAACTATTTTCTCATGCTTTTCCCACAGAGGTTTGGAAGGTGATCTATAAGCTAAACTGAGAGCATATTTTCTGTAAATTCACATTATCTTTCTCAGTCATGTGAGAATGAAGTCTGACCTTCTCAGTAAAACATGTACATCCAACAAGGGCAGAGACTGTCAGTTGATTCCTTTGTGTTCTACTGCAGTTTCCCAGAGTGTTCTAAAGAACAACTAGAGCACTAACAGTCCTACTTATGACAAACGTATTGCACACCTGAAGCCATCTTGATTGGAATAAAGTGGTAACTCTTAAAACATTTAATTTAAAAAGGAACAAAATGAGGGGGTTCATTTCAAGTATGATTAGTGCTGCAGAAAGAAAAATTAGGGCACATTTTGAGTGACTTCTCAAATACTCTTCTATTTCATTAAAAAATTCTGACATGCAGACTGAAACATGCACTTTTAATACCAGCAGCAGACTTCCGTGGTGAGCAGTAGCTTTACTACAGTGGTCTAATGAGCAACTAGATTGCTAACATTCAGAATTTATGGCAAATGTGTGACATATCTGAATACCTTCTTGATGGAATCAAAGTAAAAAACTGAAAGCATTTCCTACTGAGGAGACTGCAGTAAATGAGGAAAGTAGGAAACTTCATAACAAATAAATCTCCCAAGATGGCCACCAGAGACAAAAGAGCCCAAATGCAGCACAAATATCACCCAGATGTAGCCCACATGTAGCCCAATGACAGAAGTGTGCACTTATTTTCTGTGTATTTGCAGTTTTATATAGTGCAGACTTGTCCGGTATTGGAGTGCTTTACATGAGCATTGATTACATCACACAAGATCAAATTCATTTTGGTTGTAGACATGGGGAGATTAAGTGATTTGACCAGAATCACAGAATGTTGAGCTGAAGCAGAAACTCCAACCTGGTTCCCCAGTTGTAAAGTCTGCAGCTCTGGAAGTAACACCACATCCTCTCCCCTAGGTGCAACCTTTAATCAAGTGGTCAACTGGATAAAAAAACATAAATATTACAAATAATTTAAAAGTTCTTTGTCGCTATTTGAAAATTCAGAAAATATGTCCTCATTTTAGTTTTTTAGAGCACTAACCATGATTTTGATGCAAATAAGACCCTCTCATATATGTAATTTCTAAAGCAAATGCTCTAGATGTTACAGTTTTGATTACATCAAGATGACGTCAGGCGTTACACACTTTTGAAATAAATGTAGAATGTTAGCAATCTAGTTATTCATTGGGATACTGTTGAGAGGCAGAGTCCAGGGGCACGGACTCTGAAAATTGAAGGCAGGTAGGAGAGTGCAGAGTCAACAATTTGAACACACTGGGCAGGCAGGAAGGGCAGTGGCAGCACAACAGACTATGGAGGGCAGTGGAAAGGGGGGCAGGGGCAACAAACCAACAATACAGGACTGGCAAGTAAGGCTGTGGCAATATAATAGACCATTGTGGGCAGAAGGAAGAGGCAGTGGTAGTACAACCATACATGCCAACAGACCCGTTTCAGCCAGGAAACGTCTAATGTTTTTAAGCTCAAATGGGCTTTATTTGATCTGTCTCCTGTCTACAATCTCCTCTTTTTCAATGTAACTCAAAGGGGAAAATCAATACCCCAGTTTTTTTTCAAAATCTCCCTCTTACCAAGTTCAAAATGTTCGCAAGTATGGTACATTGGATCATGGTAGGCAGGAGGAACTGGGGTAGGGACTTGGACTCGGATAACAGAGGACAGGAGGGACATTGAGAGGTGCACCAAACTGACCCTACAGGGCAGGCATCAGGGTTTGCAGCAGCACAATACACCACACAGGGCATGCGGGACGGGAGTGCAGCACAACAATCCATAGAAAGCAATAGGGAGGGGACAGGACCATGCACATGGACAACAGAGAACAGAGGGGAAAGAGGCAATGGTAGCTAGCTGACAATAATGGACACACAGGAGAGAAAGCTGCAGCATAACAGACCATAAAGGTCAGGAGGGACGGATCAGGGGCATTACAATGGAACAGACAAGCCAGGAGGGAGGGAATAGGGGTCTGCACATGGAAACAGAGGCCTGGGGGCAAGGGGGCAGGAGCAGCAAGATGACCATGGAGGTCAGGCAGGATGGGCACTAGAAACAAGACAAACCATGGAGAGCAACAATGAGACTATAATGACATACACACAGACCATGGAGGGAAGGTGGGAGGGGGTCAGGGGCAGCTAGCTGACCACACAGGGAAGGTGGGAGGGGCCATGGCAGAACAGAAGACCATGCATGGCAAGCGGGAGGGTTAGTGGCAGCACAATGGCTATGATGGGCAAGAAGGAGGGTGCAGGGGCATGCACAAAGTACCATGGAGGATAGAAGGGAGGGTCAGGACCTGGGCACAGACAAGAGAGTTCAGGGGAAGGGGCCTCACAACAGACCGTGCGGGGCAGGCAGGAGGAGCAGTTGCAGCACAACAGATCAGGGAGGGCAGAAGGGTGTGGCAGTAAAATGGACCATGGAGGACAGAAGGAAGGGGATAGGGGCATGGCATGTGGACAGGCAGGGTGGAGGTGGCAGGGACAGGTTACAGTCATCTGACAATGCTAGGCAGGTGGGAGGGGAGTGGCAGCTCAACAGAACACTCAGAGTAGATGGGAGTGGCAGGTCCATGGAACATGGTGGGCAAAGAGGATGGAGCAGGGGCATGCACAAAGACATCAGAGGGCAGGGGGAAGGAGAATAGGGGCAGCAAGCTAAGCACAGAGGCTAAGCAGGAGGTCAATGATGGGCCATAGAATTGGGCAATGGAGGACAGGAGGAGTGGACTAGTACATCATGCTAAATGGAGGGCAGTGGCAGCACATCAGACCATGCATGGCAGGAGGGAGGAGGTTAGTCCATGGATTCAGACAACAGAGGATAGGGAGGTGGTGGATGGGGAAGCAAGCTAACTGTTCAGAGAAGGTGGGTATTAGGAACTTTATTGTTTTTAAAATGTGTGTCTGTGCGAACTACTTAAAATATGAAAAAGTATGCAGCATAATCTCACTTTTATTCAGGAAGAAGAGGACGTTTGTGACTGTGACTCCAGGCTCACTTGGCAGAAACACCCCCTGACCCTCCACCCCCATCTCAAAATGTAATGCCGTGAAAAGGGTAGGTGGACACAGTGTTATATAGAACATAGTCCTGAGAGCACGATTGAAAATGAAAACTAGATATAGTATATGGTATAAACTATGCACCAAAAAGTGTGATATAAGATGAACCGGGGCGTGAAATATAATATGCAATACACTGTGCGCAATGACAGATTCATTGGAGAGCAGGAGATAGCACAGGCACAAGCGCGTGCTATGCGATATGCACCTTGGAGTGTAATATGCACAGGGCAGTGTTGTGTAACCTAACTAGTCTCTAAAGTTGTAATATAAAATATGTGCTGGGGAGTGTAACGTTGCATATGCACTGTGACAAAGATATGGATCCCAGATTGTAATATGTATGGCATAGCGCTGTGCGTTATAACATAGGCATGGAGGAAGGCACGTTAGATGGGGGAATATAACCCGTGCGAAGGCAAGTGTGGCATGACATATTCACGGGGTGGTGTTACAGTGCACATAGGCTAGAGAGTGTCATAGCATACGCACTAGCTGGTGGAATACCACACAGAGGTGTGTGGCACTCGGCGGGCACTGGTGGGTGTAACACAGCATTGGGCTCAGCCAGGAGCACGCTGTGACTCTCAAGTGAGGTTCGTCTCCTTTCCAGAGAATAAAATAAAAAGTATTACACATCCGGCGGTGGATGTGTGTTTTATTAACCGTGAGGGGGGTTTCTTGCATAGTTTGGTCGAATTTTTGTCGAATCCCCTTTGAATGGCTTGGTGTGCGTGTGTATTAAATGTGCCCGTCAATAGCTACCCATGTTTGTATAAATAAACGACAAGGGTGTCTACTTGGAGAGTACCCACCGGCGGGGGCGCCGGGATTAGGCACGGTAGGGCGTCAGACACGTCAGAGCTTCACTAGCGGTGTAAATACATTCCACGTGGATTAATTGTATGCATAGTCGTCTTTTAATGAATATCACGCAAATCGTCATGGTGATAGGTACATACGGTTTGTCCAGCATGTCCTAGGTGTTTCTATAAATATATATTTTTTTTAAATAATAAAAAACAAAGGCCGGCCCTGGGGGATGGGGTTCCCGGGGCCATAAGTGGCCTGAGGAGGGGGGCAACGCAGCCCCCCTCGTAAAGATTTTTTTTTTAAAAAAGGCCATGACCCGGGGGTTGGGGTCCCCGAGGCCGATTAAGGCCTTGGGAGGGCCAAACTTATTTTTTTCAACAAAAAAATTTGAGTGCAGGCCCTGGGGTATGGGGTCCCCAGGGCCAATAAATTAGAAAAAGAAGGGGGGCCACAGAGCCCTCCTTCTTAAAAAAATAAAATGAATAAAAGACCGGCATCGCGCTGGAGGCCACGCCCCCTCCTTGCAGCACTCTGCAAACGCGCCCTCTGGCCAGTTGTAAATTGGAGAATTAATTCCCCTTCAATACTGAGGGTCCCTGAGGGCCAAATAGCCCAACAGGTATCTCCAGTATGCACCAGGGAGCTGCGTTGCAGACAGGTGTTCTGAGGCCACGCCCCTTTTTACTCCTCTATGCAATGCATCTCTGTGGCGCTTACTGGAGGTACCTAGTGGGCTAGTTTGACCCTAGGGACCCTTAGGATTCAAGGGGACTTAATCTCTCAACTTAGAACGGCCACGGGACGCGTTTACACAGTGGTGAAGGGAGGGGACGGGGCCTGAGGTGACGTGTGCAAACAAGCCCTGTGACGTGTTTTAAGTTGGGGAAATAATTCCCTTTCAATCCTGAGGGACCCTGGTGGCCAATTAGCCCACCAGGTCCTTCCAGTAAGCGCCAATGCTCTGCGTTGCAGAGAGGTGGTGCAGGCCGTGTCCCTTCTTACACTTCTCTGCAATGTCGCTTACTGAACGTACCTAGTGGGCTATTTTGCCCCTAGGGACCCTCAGGATTCAAGGGGACTTAATCTCCCAAATTAAAAAACGGCCACAGGGCGTGTTTACACAGTGGGGAAGGGAGGGGACGGGCCTGAGGTGACGTGTGCAAACACGCCCTATGGCGCGTTTTAAGTTGGGGAAATAATTCCCCTTCAATCCTGAGGGCCCCTGGGGGCTAACTAGCCCACCAGGTGCTTCCAGTAAGCGCCACTGAGCTGCGTTGCAGAGAGGTGGTCCAGGCCGTGGCACTTTTTACACCTCTCTGCAACGCAGCTCTGTGGCGCTTACTGGAGGTACCTAGTGGGCTAGTTGGACCCTAGGGACCCTCAGGATTCAAATGAACTTAATCTCCCAACTAAAAACGGCCACAGGGTGTGTTTACACAGTGGTGAAGGGAGGGGACGGGGCCTGAGTTAACGTGTGAAAACAAGCCCTGTGGCGCGTTTTAAGTTGGGGGAATAATTCCCCTTCAATCCTGAGGGACCCTGGGGGCCAATTACCCCACCAGGTGCTTCCAGTAAGCTCCACTGTGCTGCGTTGCAGAGAGGTGGTCTAGGCGGTGCCCCTTTTTACATCTCTCTGCAATGCAGCCCTGTGGCGCTTACTGGAGGTACCTAGTGGTCTAGTTGGACCCTAGGGACCCTCAGGATTCAAGGGGACTTAATCTCCCAACTTAAAACGGCCACAGGGCGTGTTTACACAGTGGGGAAGGGAGGGGACGGGGCCTGAGGTGACGTGTGCAAACACACCCTCTGGCGAGTTTTAAGAGGTAGTTTTAATCCCTTGCCCTATTATATACTAGGGGCTTACAGAGGAGGTCATGCTAATCACAGGCGGACCCCAACACATAGTGTTCCCTAGTGTATGTAGGTGTTTTCACTGTTTTCTGAGTGTCTTTTAACATAGCATTGGCTCTAGGACAGGTTAGTCAGACTCAGTTACCACCAGTATCCGTCTGAAAAAGTTGAGGGTACAGGATGATTTTGCAACAAGGCTTCTTTCTGCTCTTCTGTTTGTTCTTTCTGTGCGTTTTTTCTTCTTTCTTCACATGTCCTATCTCTGTAGGCATAGTTAGAAATTAGCATTTAAAAAACCTTTGAAATTCACTGAAAAAAACCATAGGTTTCAGGCACGTTATAGTTAGGAATTAGCATTTAAAAAACCTTAGAAATTCACAGAAAAAACCATAGGTTTCAGGGGCGTTATAGTTAGCTGGACTTTTCACTCGTACAAAACCATTGAAATATCCCCGTTATAGTTAGTTCAGCTAACTATAACTCGCACGCCCGCAATGCACTGCTGATGACGTCACATATTACATCACTCATGACATGGTCAGTGACATCACTCATGACATCACTGATGACATCTCAAATGACATCACTGATGACATCATCCTTGTGATAGAGTGGCAGACCTCCTCTCCCCCTAATATAACCTTTGATACACACATTAAAAAATAGAAATTACAATGTTCAAAACAATGGACATACCAATACCAGTTACAACAACCTATTCAGTAATTCTAAGATCCACATACACATCCACTCATTCACCAACAGTCCTATATATATATATATATATATTATATTTAGGAATTTATAAAGCGCAAACTATCGCCAATTACAGGCATCCTGGCGCTGACAGAGTCTGAGGGAGGAAAGGGGAGGTAGAACAGAGGGGATGATAGGCTAACCCGGGAAGAGCCCAGTTTTAACCTTTTTTCTGAAAGGTAGAAGTTCGTCAATGTGTCTGATCTCGGTGGGAAGGGTGTTCCAGAGTCTAGCGGCGGTAACCTCAAAAGATCTACCTCCGGATCTGACCTTCTTGAATCTGGGAGTGACCACCAGTTTGGCATCCGAGGAACGGAGTTGTCTAGTAGGGACATACCACATAAACATAGATTGTACAGGGACTGGGCCAAAACCATGGAGGGCCCTAAAAACAATACAGAGGGCCTTGAATTGCACTCTCTGTCTAAGAGGGAGCCAGTGCAATTGTGCCAAGGCGGATGGCCCATGGGATCTCCTCGGGAGCCCCAAAGCTAGTTTTGCAGCTGCAGATTGGACTCTTTGGAGCCTGTCTAATAGATACTCCGGGGCCCCTAACAGGAGGGCATTGCAATAGTCCAGCCTGCTTAAGATAGTGCATCTAACTATTTGAGCGCACGCCTGGGTAGGCAGAAGGGGCAGGACTTTTCTTAAAGAGCGCAGAATGGCATAGCAGCAGGCAGAGGTTTTCTGGACATGTGTCTCCATGCTGAGCTTGTAATCAAGCATGACCCCCAAGTTGCGGACCGAATTTGCAGGCTGTACAAAAGAAGCTGTTTCCAGGGGCCAGAAGTTGCTAGGAAACGAACAGGGGGTCCTCGAGCCACTATTAAAAAGTACCTCGGTTTTCCCTGCATTAAACTGAAGTGAATTGTTCTTCAGCCACCTTGATGTCTCACGCAGGCAGTTATGTAAGGTCTCTATGGAGATAGAGTCCTCTCCTTCCAGAGAAAGGATTATCTGCGTGTCATCAGCGTAATTAATGGTTTTAATGCCAAAACTTTTGATCAAAAGAATTAGTGGCCTAAGATAGATATTAAAAAGTATTGGGCTAATGGCAGAGCCCTGTGGGACACCATGCGAAACCGGAGAGAAAGCAGATTGGAAAGGAGGTAGAGACACTGCTTGTTGCCTGTCCTGCAAAAAAGAGTGGACCCAGTGCAATGCCGTATCCCTCACTCCTGCCTCTCATAGGCGTCTCAATAAGATCTCATGATTCACGTGTCAAAGGCGGCAGACATATCAAGCAATAACAAAAATGATGCCTGGCTTCTGTCTGCTCGCCTTTGTAGTTCGTTCATGGCAGTAATGAGGGCTGTTTCGGTTCCGTGCGCAGGCCGGAATCCGAATTGGTCTCTGTCCAGTAATAGATGATGTTCCAGGTGGTAGGAAAGGGTATTACTGACCACTCGTTCCACTATCTTAGCAGGGAACGGCAATAGTGAGATGGGCCTATAATTATTTGAACAGTCAGGGTCCAGGGAGGGTTTTTTCAGCAGAGGGGAAACTAGAGCTTGTTTCCAGAGTGCAGGGACAGTGCCGGTCAGCAATGATTGCTGACAGATTAAATGGAGCGGGGGAAATAGTTCTGCTTCGCATTCTTTCCAGATTTTAGGGGGTACAGGGTCCAATGGTGACCCAGACACAATCCCTCGAGCTATCTTAGTGAAGAGTTCGAATGTTAGTGGTGGAAACCTGCATAAGAATTCTTCTGAAGACCGCTGCTTAATCAGTGCTTGATTCTCCAGAGTACCAATGTTTGAGGAAAAGGGGATACCAACAATAGGAGGAGTATCCAGCTCATTAAGGATAAGTTCAATTTTCTCCTTGAAGAAAGAAGCCAAATTGTCACAGAGGTCTTGGGATGGAACGATCAGATTTTTACAAGACTCCGGGTTAGTGACACTATTTAGGATGCTAAAAATGCTCCTGGAATTATTAGTAGTGTTACAGATCAGGGAGGAGTAGTACTCGGCTTCTGATTTTTTAATAAGAGTTTTGTACGCGTGGACCTTGGTTTTCCACGTGTCTTTGCAAGTAGTATTATAATCATGTCTCCACCTTCTCTCAGCTTGTTTACATTCAAGTTTTAGCCGTTTTAGGTCGGAGTTAAACCAAGGGGCTGAGTCTTTACCCCTGCAGGTCCGAATTTTAAGGGGGGCGAGGGAGTCAGCCACCCTGGAGATGCTGGAGGCAAGGGAATTATAATTGTCAACTGTGCTTTTGTTTACATCAAAGAGTTGATGCAAATGGAACGTTTCGCCCGAAGAAAGTGCACGTGAAAGGGCCCTCCAATCTCTGCAATTAATTAACTTGGTCGATGCCGGGGCTTTATAAGGGCCAATCGTCTTATGAAGAAAAAATTTAACCAATGAGTGGTCGGTCCAGTCCATTGGAAGAATTTCTCCCATTACCATTAGGTCGGGTGGCGCAAAGATCAGGTCAAGCAGATGACCCCCCTTATGGGTAGCCTTGGAGGTCAGCTGAGAAAGGCCAAAGCTGTCGCAGGTAGAGAGTAGATTCTTGAGAGCTGCGTCAAGGATACCATTTTGCCATAGATTAAAGTCACCGAGTATAAACAGCTTCTGGTGAGATAAGGCGATACTGGTTAAGGTGTTGATTAGAGCATGTTGCTGCTGAAGGCTAAAAGCCCCTGGCGGGCGATAACACAAAATTGCTGTAATGATATTTCCAGCATGGGTCTGAATTGAAAGTCCTAGTAACTCAGTGCCCAGAATAGAGTCGAGAGTAAGGATTTTAATGCTACAAGAGGCTCTGAAAATGACTCCCACACCTCCGCCTCTACCAGTAGGCCTAGGGTGGTGGAGACATTTAAACCCAACAGGACAAGCAAATCCCGGATCGACCAAACAATCAGGACGTGTCCAAGTTTCTGTCATAAAAAGGATATCAAGCTCATGAGAGTCGATCAGAAGTTGGATCTCTGTGCAGTGTTTGGGCAAGGACCTGACATTTAGTAGCCCACAGTGCAAAATATCATCACACAGTACATCAGCCTGGGGGAGGGAGGAGGGTAGAAGGGACAGTTTTCCTTTGTTAGCCCACTGAGTACCTATTTGAATAAGCTCCTCTCTGGAATAAGGAGGCCTGGTTGGAAGCTGAGCCTGGTATGAAGGGTCGAAGCCGGCAGCATGAGGGGCCAAGGGCCCTACCTTGGCGCAGACGGGCGCAGACGGGCTTGCCTTAGGCGCGCCTTCGGCGCGCCATCGTCGCGCCCGCTGCGCTCGTCCGCAGCGCTTCCAAGGAAGGCACATGTTTTATAGGACTGTGACAGCGTCCGAGGGGTGGGCGTGGCCTCAAGGGGGGCGTGGCCTCCGCGATCGAGCAAGCCGTAGCGTCAAGATTCCCTTAGGTGTTGATCCCGGCAGCCGCAGGCAAGTAAGAGCCCTGAAGTCGTGAGGGAAGGGGGAGGGAAGGTGGGTTTTAAAACAACCAAAAATCACAAGTTTTAAAAACAATCAGCATCAATTCACACTCCCGGCTTCCGCCTCAGGAGGTCTGTCAAGTGAGAATCAACACGCTAGTAGTCGGCGCCTTAAATGCTGGAGTCGGGGTGGGCGTGGCCTCAAGGGGGGCGTGGCCTCCGCGATCGAGCAAGCCGTAGCGTCAAGATTCCCTTAGGTGTTGATCCCGGCAGCAGCAGGCAAGTAAGAGCCCTGAAGTCGTGAGGGAAGGGGGAGGGAAGGTGGGTTTTAAAACAACCAAAAATCACAAGTTTTAAAAACAATAAGCATCAATTCACACTCCCGGCTTCCGCCTCAGGAGGTCTGTCAAGTGAGAATCAACGCGCTAGTAGTCGGCGCCTTAAATGCTGGAGTCGGGGTGGGCGTGGCCTCAAGGGGGGCGTGGCCTCCGCGATCGAGCAAGCCGTAGCATCAAGATTCCCTTAGGTGTTGATCCCGGCAGCAGCAGGCAAGTAAGAGCCCTGAAGTCGTGAGGGAAGGGGGAGGGAAGGTGGGTTTTAAAACAACCAAAAATCACAAGTTTTAAAAACAATAAGCATCAATTCACACTCCCGGCTTCCGCCTCAGGAGGTCTGTCAAGTGAGAAAGGTCTGTCAAGTGAGAATACAGTCACTCATACATGTACTCACTCATCATATGTACTCATACACCTATACATCCTGTTACACAACGCCACTCATCTATAGAGTTACTCAAACACATAGTCACTCATGCTAATAAAGAATCAAACATCCATTTACTTGCATATACAGCTATACACACACCACCACACTTACTTCTACAGAAACTTACACATACTTAGTCTTTTAAACAATCACTTATAGAAACACATACTTATTCATGCAGGAACTCTTTTAATCTCTCACTCTCACATATACTCACTTATATACACCAATAGTCACTTATACTAGTTTAAAACATATGTAGTTACTCATAAAGACACTATTGAGACAGTCATTCACTCACTAACACACCCATGCACACACTCATCCACCCATACAGTCCTGCACACATGCTGTCTTCAACACATACAAACAGTGAGTCACTCATTCATGCACCTATGCTCTACGTAATACCCCCCACCGAACCATACAGACACTCAGACACTTATACTGATACTCAAAAAACCAACTAATAACCTATATAGACACTCATGTAGCTACTCACCAACCCATGCAGCCACTTATACACAAAGTGAGAGACTGATACAGATATTTACATATTTAAACATTACTCACTAAGCCATGTATACACTAAGATACACTTAATCAGTCAGTTATACAATCAATTTTTCAAAAACAAATCATCCATTTAGACACTTATATACCCATTTATTCTTCCATTGACCTTGAGATATACATATATAAAACATATGTAATTTTCAGAAAAACACACATTTACTGGATGATGTCATCAGTGATGTCATTTGAGATGTCATCAGTGATGTCATGAGTGATGTCACTGACCATGCCATGAGTGATGTAATATGTGACGTAATCAGCAGTGCATTGCGGGCGCGCGAGTTATAGTTAGCTGAACTAACTATAACGGGGGGATTTCAATGGTTATGTACGAGTGAAAAGTCCAGCTAACTATAACGCCCCTGAAACCTATGGTTTTTTCAGTGAATATATATATATATACATATAGAATTTTACTTACCTCAAATATACTTACCAAGCATGCTAAAGGAGTCCGCATGGTAAAGGCATGTGTGGTGAATGCTGCATTGCATAGGCATGTGTGGTAATGCCATATAGTCCTCTACAGATAGTGCTTGGTTAGAAGGTTGAAGTGTGGTGTTTGTGGGAAGTTTTTCAGTGTTATGTGTGATTATCAGTGTGCCACCAAACTTAGGCCATTTCTTCCGGAACTGTCACTCAATGACACTAAGCTAACCCTTGTCATCAGTGTTATAGCTTTCCATGGAAGCAGAGGAATAGATATTACTGCAAGTTGCTACTACTGCAAGTTGTTGCATTAGGCATTGACTTTCAGGGATAGTGGGGTCAAATAGTCAAGTCTTCTTGCGGGGTGTTACATAAAATGAGCAGTTACAGCAGCACATGTATCACTCACATGAAATATAAAAATGACAGGAGTGCATTTATCATGATGATATAGGGTTTTATTGAAGGTGCACATCTGGGATCATTTCTGTGCTACTTTGACGGAATGTTCTCACAATATCTGTCGATTTATTTGGGGAAAGGGAGATCATTACCTATACCTTCAATAGTAAACTTAGATGGGAAGACACTTGGAACACATTTTCATGGTATGGAAAGAGTTTCTTGCGAAGTAATTTACTTGGAGTGAGTGATAAGTTCGAGTTTATGATAACACTCAGATTTCATACTTCTATAAAACTTCGTTCGAGATGGTTAGAGTCCATGTAGCAAGAAGACTGGAGACCGGTTGAGATTTTTGGATGAGTTCAATTTCAGATGGTTACTCAGTATCCATTGGTTGACTGTTTGGAGGCAGTTGTCTAGATATTTAGTTCATGCAAGTTCTAAAACTTCAAGTGGATCTTTGTGGTTTTGAAGTAGTTGTAGCAGATAAGGCTAGACATTGAAGACATTGAAGAGTAAAGGGGAGATGATCAAACCTTTAAGAATGTCAAATCAATGCTGACAAAAGGCCTGAGAGTGTGGGATCTTGGTGGTGATGCACTCTGTGTTGGGAAATTGTGTGAGGATCCTACGTAGTTCCTTGAAACAGCATTTGGTTTTGGATACTAGCTCTGAATAATGAAGTTCTTTTGCTGTCTTGATAGATGATTTGTGAATCCCGCTGTGGCACTGAAAGTTCATTTTTTAAATTAGGTTGCTTGATATTTCTCCATTTATATTGTAATGCACTGATTACTGTCCTGAACTTAATGTTATTGCTGATCTTTTGGGGTCTTTCATCTATGGTTAGGGCTGTGTACATTATTGAAGCCTTTGGAAGGGCAGTTTTAGAGCTGCTCCACATCTTTTATTTAGATGTGGGTGAGGTTGTGGTGACATGTGAGTGAAGTACTGAGAGGTTATGTTTGCTACACTCTCTGTAAATAGTTTTGTTGGTCACTGTTGTTGTAGTGGTTGTTCACAAGGGGTGTTGACAGTGACGGAAGTGTGGTGTGGTTAGTCCAGATTAGGGTAAGCATTCATTTTATTGTTATGACTCCAGGAAGAGAAAAGTTTGCATTTAGGTATATATAGGTGAGTGTTTTGGTCTGTAGAAAAGTTGGGATAACTTGAGGGCCTCTCAATAACATTTCAGTGATGAACATAAGTTTCCGTTATTGTTAGAAATTGGGTTTTTCGTTGAAGGTAGTAAGAAGCCTTCTCAAGCAGAAAACACAATGCCTGTCAGGGTGGACCACAAAAATCGCTAAATTAACCTGTGCTTATTCCTCTGGTAGCTTGGCACAAAAGCAGTCAGGCTTAACTTAGAGGCACTGTGTAAAGTATTTATGTAGCCCACAAACAGTAATAAAGTGAAAACACTAACCAAGAAAAATCCCACACCACTTGAGAAAAAATAAGAACATTTTTATAAACTATCTGACACCAAAACAAAATCCAAACAGTAGAACAGGAGTTATGAAATAAAAATTATTTTTAGTAAAAACTAGCAACAAAGATCAAAGTGCAAAGTGCACATAGTCCTAAGAGACAACAAAAAAGGGTTAAAAAATAGGAATGGTGACCAAAAAAGGTTTAGGGGTAACCCTGCAGAGAGGGCCCACTCCAACAGCTTTGCTTTAGGAATAATGATGGCTGCAGATGTTTAGGTCACTCAAGTTCATAAGTTGACTACAAAGCACTCAGCTAGGGGTGATGTGGAAAAGTGGAGGAGTGGTTTGTTGGTGGTGAGGGCCAATATGTGGAATGTGTGCAAGGGAGTACCAGGTTGGGAAAAGAAGGCAGGGGTGAAAGAGGATACTGTTGATGGGTATGTAGGAGAAACATAGCATCAGAGAGCCAGTCAAGTGGTATTTGTTAATTTGTGAATGTAGGGGTGGGATGTATGTTATGGGGAGGATGCGTTGATGAGAGCAAGAAGATCTAAAAGTAGGAGATAGATGGCATGATTGTGGAGTGTGTTGAGGGGCCTGGGGAGGCTGTGAATCCTGGGTTAAAAGCGGAAGTGGCATAGGATTGGTAAAATGGAGGTGAGAAGGATTAGGCAGCAACTGAAGATTGGTGGAGTGTAAGGTTAGAAAGGAAGGAAAGTGAGAAAGAGAGGTTAGAGGGAAAGAGGTGGGGTGGGAAGGAGAGATATAGAGCAGTTAGAGGGGCGAAGATGGCTATGGTAGTAGTCGAATTTTGGAGGAGGCAAGGTTGTAGAAAGGGGTTTGTGGTGAAGAGAAAAGCTAAAGGAGAAGAGGTAGGGAGGGTCCACAGAGAGAGGAGGTGCAGAAGGGTAGAGGGAGACCTACTGGTTACAGGGGAGAGGACGTTACAGGAGATAGTGGTATAGTGAGGAGACTTTGTAGGATGAGGCTTGTAGGGACAAGGTGAATCAGAGTTGTTACATGGATGAGAAAGGCAAGGTCTTTCTAGAAAGTGTGAGTGCGTGCAGGAACATTCAGAAGAAATGCAGAGCTGCTGTCTGCTATGGAACGGCTTTGGGTTGGAGTGGCCACTGGGGTGCCCTGAAGTCTAAGCTCCAGTGGTAGTGATGTCGTTCCTTTTCTTTTACTGGGAAAGCTAATGTTGCTTTATCAGTAGTGGTTCTTTCCAATGAGCAATCAGGCATTTAGAGTTTCATGGCTGTGAGAGGACGCAGCACCCTGGAGCAGGGGGGACACTATAAACTGGAAGATGAATTAATGTATGGGCAACACTTTTCCGAATTATCGAACTAGCGAGTGATTTATCTAGGGAAAGACGGCTTTCCCAACAACCCGGAAGTCTGTGAGGCCAAGGTAGAGAAGGGTGCTTGATGGGATTACTATTGAAACTGTAGCATTCTACTCACTCCTTAAATAGAAAACTGACCGCAACAATCATTTAAGTGCACACTGTGAACAGTTGGCAGTGTTAAAAATCATGGGGCTTCTTTACAAGTCCCTTGCGCCGCTGGTGTGTCACTTATTATGTAAAAAAAACACCATGTGTGTTGACTTGGTGTGTTTAGCATGGGGGAATATGTAATGCATTGAACAGTGGGTGATCTTAGCATTGTTTAGTTAAAAAAATCCTATAAAAAGAATATAATACTCGAGTATGCTTTAGGTGACTGATGGGGAAAATGAGCGATGCAGTCGATGCGGGAATTGCTTAAATGAGGCACACATTTTAGAAGCTACACTGTCTGTAATTTTAGGGTTACCCTTTACCATTATAGATCAGTTACACACATTTATTATGTGAATAAAACCTGGCCAATGTTTAGCACTTCACTATAAAAAACGAAATCCATCATTTGCAACCTCAAAATGACACGTGAATGGGAATTTATTTTGACGAATGAAGTGTAGAAACAGCGAGCAAAACATGATAAAATGCATTTTATTGCAACATGTGAAATTGAAAGGCAGCGCATAGAACACATCCAAGGACATTTCATTAATCACAAAGCATTTTCCAATGCAGTATGCAGTGCCTGCACATTCAAAAACATTACATGTAAAGATATTAAATAGAGGTACCTTCAAGTACATTACATGAATTACACATTGATGCAAGTAGAATGCAGTCCGGTCCAAATCCATTCCATGGAATCACATTAAATGGAAATTATTTCAAGCTCATTGCATGGTTTGCATATTTAATAGAAAAAGAACCCAAGCACATCGAAGCAGGTACATAAAAATACCGGGACATTGCACTGAAAAACGTAAGGCGTGATATTTTAAATAAAATTTGTGATCCCTAACACATTTCATGAGACACATTTGGTGTTATTTATTAAAATTCTTTCCAATTATCTTTACACTTATTTATTATTTACTGTTTAATAACATTTTACTTAATCGTCTAAATGGTATAGGATGATCTTCACAATATTTATAATACAAATCATTAACATTTTATTTTATTTGCCAATGAAGATGGTGCATACAAATTGAATTTGTATGGGCACACTCTGATCATCCATACCTACATACCTTTATTGTTATTTTCTATATGGAGCCCCTTGGTGCTATACTCACAGATGACAGCATAAAAGTTGACCAATACACTGACGACACACAACTGTATTTGAAAGTCTACTCTGCTCCAGACATCCAGTACCTCAAACACTGCTTGCACCTCATTCAGACCTTTATGTCTAACACCTACCTGAAGGTTCATCCCAAAGAAACAGAACTCCTGCTGTTTGCCGTGGTGGAAAAGCATCAACAAGTCTAAACCTGTCTCTTTGTCGAGAACCCAGAAGGATTTGAATCCCAACTTTCACCACATTCCAAGTCACTCAGATTCACCCTGGACCCCGATTTCACCATCAATGAACATATCACAAAGACAATTAAGATTTTTTTGGTATCAGCTCTCCCTAAGATAGAAAGCTAAGCCATTTCTCTCAGAAATTGATTTCAGAACTGCCATTCAAGCAGTTGTTCTATTGCATCTATATGGTGGCAATGCACTGTTCCATGGCCTCCCAGAATCCACAGTGGCCCTTTTTAATGGCATTCTACCTACCATAGCACACCTCATCAGGGCCTGATAAAGGTAGATCACCCTTTTACAACTCTACTTTCTACCCTCTGCCAGCCAGCACCATCTTCAAAACAAGCTGCATTATCTACAAACCATCATGGCCAGCGCTCCTGTCTATCTGGCTGATAAAATTACCATCTCTGGTGGCACTCAGCAAACTCACAGCCAGGAATCATCAGAATGGAGACAAAGAGGTGCAAACAAGAAAAAACACAAAGCAACAGGGATTCTCTATCAATGCACCCAGGATATTGAACAACATTTCTGTATCCCTCAAAAATGCTCAAAGTTCGCTACAAATTAGGAAAGAACTGAAGACACACATTTTTAAAGACTGCTAAATCATGATGCAGTAACAGTTTACTTTCACTTTTAAAACAAGCCTCCCCTTCAATCACACGTTGACTGTGTCTTTGCTTTGGAGTATGTACAATACTAAGCTGCATGGGCAATTTTCATTGCACAATGTGATTTTACTTTAGCCATAGAGCCAGCCATAGCGGGCTATACCGGCCATTAAAGGCCTGCTCCAGCGTTAAAGTCCCGAGCCGAAGGCTATGACCTTTAACAAGGGAGTGGACCTTTACTGGCCGGTACAGCCCACTACAGTGGGCTTGTAGGCTCTTAGATTATTCCACTCCTAGAGGGCAGAATGTTCTAATTTGTAAAACAAAGGTCCCCATGAGGCCTTTTGTTCACAGCAACAGTTGTGAGCAAATATTAGAATGTTGGAGCTCCGGGCTTCTACTTTCCATTAGAAGGCAAGAGCACTTCATTTTTTTCAACAGTCCAATGTTCTAATAGCACTTCTATTCCCAGTTCAAAAATGTGTTGGTGGATCTCATTGCTATCCTTAGCCATCACATACTTATGATCAGCCTGTAATTCCCTCGCAATGTGTTGTTGGAATAGTTCAGTCTTTCTTGGACTTAGTCAAGACTATTTGACAAAAAATGGATCCAAAGAAGTTAGAAGATCTTCATCTAAAAGCTCATTTAGTTTGAGTAAATTAATTGTATTTTGGCCAACAAGCTATCTTTGTGTTGATTAAAGGATTACAGTTGAATGGAATGTGAATGTGTCATGACTTATCTGATCATAGAGCGGATACCACTATATTTTATGTTGTTTTACAATATTTTTGGTGGCCAACTCTTCATTCTGATGTTTAAAAATATATTCTTGCATGCCCTGTTTGTGCTTAGTCAAAATCATTACATTGTAGGCTTTTTGGAAACTGACAGACATTACCATTGGCCCACAGATTGCCAATACGTTTTAACGCTTTCTTTGTATGTAAGGAATTAATCCAAGTATTTTTGCATCTTCTCCTCATATTCACCATATGGTACTAGTCGCCATTGATTATTTGTAACGTGTTCAGAAGTATAGACAACTTGTTTCTGAAAGTATATTCTAAGATCAAGATGATGGCATATGCTGATAAACTAAGATCAAATTATTCGCCTTTTGCTCCTGGAGAGAAAGTTTGACTGCCTTCTCATTTTCTTTCTATTTATACAAGTGAAATTTCTACCATGATTCTTTGGCACATTTGTGATAACTTATTAGATCAGTTCTGTAGCCTTTCAGTTTAAGTTGCCTTGAACCTAGAAGATTTCTTCTGTTTTTTTATCGTCCCAACCAAAGCCAAATGCTCTTGGCCCTTAGCATTGACTTCCATCTTAAAATCGTCCAGTTATGGTATAAGAGAAACCAAAATATGAGGTTCAAAAATGTGTGATTTGTACACTTCACGACTATCTTCACTGTTTGAACTACTGGAACGATTATTTGTTCTTTAGGAGATACTTCTTCAGTTCATGCTAACTTGTTAGTCCATGGGTTCTTTCAATGTTGCGCCAATCAGCTGGGAACTTTACGAGGTACACAATTGAAAAAGTGTTTTTTTACCCTTTGTGTTTACCTCCTAATTAGAACCTTCTTAAGACACTTGACAGCTTTCACATGTATCATTGAGTGCAGGGAGGATTCTTTTTTTGCAAGGCATTCAAATGGGAATTGAATGAACCATCTCAGCATCCAGTCCTTGACAGTGTCGAAGGTCTAAATGAGTGGGTAAAAGCAAGGTGGGTTTTAAATAAATAATATTGCCACCAAATATATAAGGAGCTTCATTTTCATAAGCAAAGGATATCTTAAATAACAATGATAATGACTTTACTTAATATACACATTTAGGATTATGAGGAGAGTGAAGGGAAGCAATGGGAAGATTCCTTATATTTTAAATGTTCTTGTTTGGCATCAACAGTTCGGTTTACTTTGTACTATATTCAAATGCACCAATTGAATTTGCTATGGAAATTCCAACATGCTTCAGGTGTCAGACATTTGGTAGATAGAAATCTGTTTTTTAGGCTACAGTGATTGCGAAGAGTTTTGGATAGATATCCAAACATGTTTCAAACCTGTGAGCACTGATTTTGCTATTGTTGCTACTGTAATTACTTAGAAATGTGACAGGGAAATACTCGAAATGCGAGTTGATTTCAAGGACACAAAAGTAGAGTATAAGGTCAAGAAGCAGTTTCATAATGGAGAAAGGGATTTATCAGTGACAAGACAGAGAAGGTTAATTTGAGGAAGTATTGGCCACATTAGAACTCTGTACATAAAGTGAATACTATCTATTTTAGCCTAATGTCAAGTTAACTAAATGTAGATGCTGATGAGGTGATTGGTTTATTGCACTTCCTTTTCTATCCACCAGATGAAATGTTATTAATCTTGAAATATTTGTTACCTTGATTTTTTCAATGTTTATTTGTTTGCCAAATATGTATTGTATGTTGCTGTTTACTTTGCAAGAACAGATTGCTGATATTCATCATTAATGAGGGTGGAAGATTCTTACTCCATCAAAAGGAGTTACCTAAACTAAATCTGTCTGGTCCAATCAGAGTTAACTTCTGAGAATGTCCAGCTTATGAATCTGGAAACAATTCTGGTGATCATTTGGAGGAGCATTATGCATACCTGTAAGGCAAACCACTGATCTACTATCTTCTCAGCATCTGGGACCGAAGTTTTGAGAAGCTCAGTCTTTGTTCTGTTGATAGATACATTCAGCGAGCCTCTCGTACTGAGTTCTGCTTCATTCTTCTATATGAATGCCAAATGCTAGTCTCAGAATTGTGGGAAGAGTTGTGAAATCACATAAGCAAAATAATTTTAAATTTTTATATAGGTCACATATTTATCAAACTGAGCGAATAAACAGGGGAATGGATGGAACCTGAGGCTTTCAGATTCAAATTCAACAAAATCATGTAACTGTGGCATGAGGGAACTATGTCTAATTCTCTGTTGGATATGACACAGATAATCTGTGCATTGGTGGAGGTGTTCATGAGGTCCATGATGACATTTTTCCTCCTGGGTGACAGAATTCTAGAGAGACTGTGTTATTATGTGATATTATGGCAAGTCAGATGGCAAGTGGATGGTCCCATTATAGAAGCAATTTATTTCAGTGAGAAAAACATGCTTTCAAGGACATGCGCCTGTGCTGAGCCCTATATAGTTTTGGAAAATATTCTTATGATAGTCATCAGGACAATTATATAATGGGAATCCCCATTCCTGTATTTCATTCCGAATGTATGACGTTCTGAAGTACATATTTCTTCTGTCTTTGCCTGTATCTTCCACACAGTCTCTCTGTGCCATAAAATAGGCATTTAGTTCAGCATGGCCAAGCTTGACTAAGAATAATTTCTACTCTAGGCTATTCAGCATGTACTTGATACTTACTGTCCCTTGATACATCCTCAAGTACAATCTTGGGACTTTCCTTTAGCCCTGTAAGCTCTACAAGCCCATTATTTTGGACCTTATTGAGAGATGCCTGAAACATGCATTACCTATCCATGTGCTCTTTTGAACTAGCCACAATATTTGAAAATCCTACTTGATAAAGTCAACTTGTGTCATGGCCCAGATTTCAATCAAAATATGATGCTTGTATTTTATCTCACCTAAGACATTATTCACTTAGGGTTGACTTCAGATTGAGCCTCTTGTAAGAAGGTTCTCCTGTACAACCTGAATGATGCAAGAGCACTCCAGTAAATGGGACTTATTTTGCTCCCTTCCAAGAATGACTTCTCATCATGCCAGGTTGGGTCATCAAACACATGGATACATCTTGGTGAAAGTGGTAGTGCATGTCAATGTCAGGCACTGGCAAGGCTGCCCACATAATCCATCAACTCATGCTTTTGGATGAACCACTCTTTTACGGCTTTATAAAATTGGACTCATTGCAATTACCTGTGCCTTAGTGCCCACATATAGTGCCATTGCTATGTTAAAAAACTATTATTTTAACTGTCCTTTCTAATTTCATTCTATATGTTTTGGTAAGAATCATGATGATAGTTTCCTTAGACTTCTGTATCTTTGTTGGACTAACATGCAAACGACAATTCAATTATTTTCTATTACATTATTGAATATTTTTCTTGGGCAACAAATTTGTAGAAAATTATCATCTTTTGTGTGGTGTGCCCCTCAGATTCTCCCTTAACTGTTTTGCTAACTGTACAACTCTGAGCATTTTACTTATGTATAAGTCTTCAGTATGTGGTACAAAGTGTACTCAAGGCCTGTAAATTCAATGTCTGTAGCACCTATTTCACCATTCACTACAGTGATAGTATAAAACTTGGCTTCAGGTTAGCATTATAGCCCAATTGTGACAGTTTAAATTCATAAATTCAATTTTCCAAAATAACACCTTTTGATGTTTTTAAATATTAATAAATCACCCATAAGGCAAGGTGCATGGTATTTAAAAGTAGGACATTTAGAGATTTAATGGTAAACATGTCCTCACAGTGAAAATGCCCCAAGCTATTTTGACTGTGGAAAGACTGGCTCTTCCATAGAAAAACACTGGGATGCAATATTACATTCAATAATTCTATCTCCAGCTAGCAACCACCTAGAAATGTAATTCTCAGACTCTTTGTAATATCTATTGAAAGCCCAAATTACTGGTGAAGTAGGAGTTTTAATATATATTAAGGAAAAGGCACTTGTCTAAAGCCGCTGAAGGTTAATTTACATTAGCCTCCCGCTGCAGCCCTCTGAGTGCTTAATACCAAAGGAGGTGTGAAAAACTGCTCCCAGAACAGAGACAAAGGCTTGGATGTGGGGTGGTGTTTCCGTTCCTCTGGCAGGATCACCATATCAACAGTGACCAGGAACCTAATTATTTTCAATGGGACCTCCACTGTCATAGGCATATATGAGATGACACTTGCATAGGCCCCTTCTTTGTTCCCCCAGTCAGCCAGGCTCCAATAAAAGTTTTGAAGGTGTTGCCCCAGAACTTGTTTGAAGTGACCACAGAGGAGGGGTTGTTCATTTCCCTGGCCAAACCTCAGGAAGGGGCATACAGACACTGCACACGGGGAGAAGGGTTTCGCCATCTTGGATTTAGGCAGAGAAGTGCACTGTAGTATTGTTTTCTGTAGGACACACAGGAAAAGCTGGAAAAGTGGGTAGGGTTACCCCTGGGAACTTTTACCCTACTGGTTAGGGAGTGCCCAGGAGTCACGCCACCCACAGGTTTGAGCCTGGCATAAATATGGCATCCCCAGTACCCTACTCAGAATACTACTGTCCCTGAGGAAAATCAAAGAGGACTGATCTTGTTGTCAGACTTAAGAAGAGCCCTGGAGGACTGGATCTGCTCTCCCTCTTGTACAGAGGACCAAGAAGTGGACTTCAAGGGATATAAGGTTGACCTCCTGTTCAAGCTGCAAGCACACAACAAGCTACAAGCGTCTTTTCCTGCAACTGCCCAGCTGCCCTAGACCCTGCTTTTGGCCTCCGCTGGAGTGAGTCTTGAACCCAAAGTGGTGTTCCTGAGTTCCTGGAACCCTAGGCTGTGACAAAGTGTACTCCTCCTAACATCTTGAAACTTAGAAACGTTTTGGCTTCAAAGACCTCCAGAGGACTGGAACAAACCTGCCAAGCAGATCAAAGTGACTAAGTGAGATCATAGAACTCTACACAGGGTGAAGGCAGCAAAAGTTTTTGGCCAGTGAGGGACCTTCCACATGCGTAAAATTCAAATTTCTCCTCCTGGGAGGTTTCCGGCCAAAAGTCAGCAGTACACTGGGACCTTGTCTGATGGTTCTCCGGCCTAGTGTCACAGCCATTCGACCACAGCCTGCTGCTGAAAATTTTGGACTTCTATTTCTGAGACTAAGTTGGAAGGTAAAACGTCTCACTGAGTTAAACCTAGTTTCTGTAGCTGGCCCATGCTCTATCGTGTTTGGCCTCAAATCTTAAGGGTCTACCATGACCAGTTGACTGTGGTTGGCACTTAACGCTTTCCTGGCTCCCTGTTAATTTGATACTTTCAAAATTCATATCTCTGGTTCCCCTTATTGAATGTTTGTGGTTCTGGTCTAATTTTATTTAATAACATTTACTCTATTTTATTTGTTTTTGATTTTTCCTGTGGTGTATATTAACTTTATTGCAGTTACTGCATAAATACTTTACACATTGCCCGTAAAGTTAAGCCTGTTGCTCTCTGTCGGAGCTACCAGGAGATTGAGCTCAGGTTTATTTAGTGACATTAGTGGGTCACTCTGACAACGATTGTGATTAATACTAGATGTGGGTAGTCACCTAATACCCTAATTTCAAAAACTTTTTCTGCCTAGTGCCACTTGCACATTTAAAATGCATGTAATTTTCTCTTTATATTGCATGTTAATTATTGCACATATAGCTGTTAATTATTGAAAATTGGGCCTTAAATATCTTTTATCTTAACCATCACACTATCTTCACATGTGTTCTACTCAAAGAGCACTTTCGTCGTCAGTTGAATCTTGTCTTTTCCGTATTAAACTTCAGAATTTTAATGACTTTAGATCGTCATCATTCATGAGATTATTTAGTTCTAATTCTCTTTAAATCTTGTATTTCTTTTTCTGCCCTTTCTCTTGTGTAAGTAATGTCTACAGCTTTTAAATATAAGCAAATAGAAAAATAAACAAAGCCCCATGCTTAGTTTTGGCATAAGTATAGCTTTCAAATACCTCCTCTCGCAGTTGTAATTAAATTTCCAATTGTACGGACTACTTTTCCAAGATTTTCTAAAATACTAGGTGTTTCCAACTCTTCAGATTCAGGTTTCAAGTCTGAAATGTTCTTTGCAAATTCCTCTATTTTCTTACTCTCATCAGGGATGTATGAACAACAAAGGGTTAATCTGAGCATCTTGCAGACTCCTCCTTTTTCTGTGAGAAAAATGTCTAATGCTATGCGATCCTGAAAAACCATGGATTTTATTGTGATAAGCTCAGTGTTTACTACAAGTAAGACTCCAAAAGTACTGGTTGCCTGTTTTTGTCAATAACTGGCAGTTTTCTAATGTTTTCATTGTTTATGATGACTCATACAGGGGGAATGATTGCACCAAATATATTTCCGGCTAATTCCCCTCCAATTTCTGCACTGTGTGTGTATCTGTGTGCTGGTGTCATAGTTAATGTATCTGTACTATACACATGGTACATTTTAGGGAGCAATAAACCTAAGTAACAAATGCTTTCCCAATCAGCAGGTAACTGAAAATAAGCTTCCTGTCCACAAACAAAACAAACTCCTGGAATTGCAAATTCTTCTCCCTGTAAAATTTGCCATGTTCCTCCCATTAATTCACGTGTGTTCATAACTACCCTACATATTTGGTTCATTTGTATGTTTTTCTTTTATAAACACAAATTTTCCATTTATGTTGACTGTCTAATCTAAATTTTGGGTAAACCATTTTCTTTCTAAGTTCATCTTCCTCTTTCTTCCAAATATTTTTCAAAACCTCACTATGTTTATCTTTTCTATGTGTTATGTTAGGGTTTCTTTTGTCTAGAGCCATTATAAAAACTTTCTCTAGGGTCACATTAAGCAGGTCAAATTGTTTTGGTAAGCTTTAACACTGTCTATTGGTCTATGTGGCATAAAGCAGTACCACACTGTGTCCATTTCTTTTGCTTGTGGGTGTAAATTCATGCTTTCCACTAAAGGCACTCTAGAAAGTATTAAATCATAGTTTGACTAGAAATATTCATAATGTTCTCATCTATATGCAAGTGAAAGCAGTATACTACTGGTAATTGCATATGATAATGGTATGTGATTATATGTGACTTCTTCAGTTGCAGATAGCAAGTAAGCACAGACAGAACAGTCCTTTGCTCCCATGGCATGTGTATGTTCCTGTACTAATCTAGAGTAATGTTAGTTGTGTAATCCTTCTCTTGGAAGCGTGTAAATGAGGCTCTCAATTGCATCTTCATCATTCAGGTAGACCTAATGTATTTCTCAGGTGTTAAGTAAAATCCTACTAGCACTATTATAATCCTAAAGAGATTCCAAAAATTGAACACATGCTATATGTGCATTTATTTCTAAGGCAACACTTGGTTGTTTAGAACAAGATTATATACAGCAAAGTTCAAAAGTTCAGCAAAGATTTCTGCAAGTAGCTTCTTATTGGGGTTAGCTTTTGTGAACAATTTTTCAGCAAGGCAATTTTTGTATAGACAATCCCAAACCCTACTCTGTGTTCTTTCTAAATTGTTATCCCTACTCTTCTACTGCATATTCTGGCCTAGGTAAATTTTCTTTAAAATACAAAATGTGAATTAATCAGTGTCAGTCTCTTTTCTACCTTTCAACTACCTTTTAAGCTTTTTCAATGTCTCTTTGTAATTGTACAGTTTGTTTTTGTCAAGTATCTTTATCCAATAATACTCACTGTGATTATATCATGGAGATTCAAACAGTTCGTATTTCACATCACATCTACTGTGACATTCAGGACTTTGTCCCCGTAGTAAGACCACTCAGGCCCTAAATACCTTTGACAAGGCACTCTTGCTCTTTTTGATCTTCTCAGTTTTTGTCGATCTCCTTCTGTATCACTTTCATCACTTGACTCTATCTCCTCATGGACACTTAATGGAATCTGATCTATTGATATGCTCTTTTTCAGTCTTTCTTGAATACAGTTCTATGGTTATTCAACTCTACGGGCGCCTCTTCTTGTTTAAGTGCTTGTTCATTTACTCAGATCTTTTGGCTTGACTTATATTGTCTCAGTAACATTTCCAAGTTGAGGGATATTCTTTGCTTTGCCTTCATTAGAGACTTCAGTGCCACTTTGTGAAATAACAGGCAGTTGGATTGGTGTAACAGTCTGCCAGTCATCACCACTCTCTTCTTGTTACTGCTGTTGTGATCTTCATATCACTGATCTTTGTGGTCTCACAACTGGTGGTGGTACAGTCACCAATACTCTTCGTTCAGGATCAAAGAGCACAATTTCTTTATCTGGATTTCTCACTTTCTTGGTCTGTGAGGTGTGCACCCAATTTGGAACTCAAACACATTTAACAGCAGTGTTGGTCACCAAAATTACGTCTCATCTCAGTCCCAAACAACTCTTCTGAATGTGCTTCTTGATCACAACCCAATCACCAGGATCGAGGTTGTGGTACTGTTCTTGGTGCGGACATTTAGTGGCAGCTGCAACCTGGTAAAAAACAGAACATACCACATCAGCCAGTCCTTTGCAGTAATCAAGTATCAGATCATCTGTGATGTTCAAAAGTGCCATTTGCAGGTTTAGCAGGTAGCCTCATTGCATGTCCCATCAATATTTAATGCAGCGATAAACCAGTTTTTCTATCAGGGATACTTAGAATACTCATCAGCACATGAAGGTTTGATGATATCTTTTTATTGTACTCGCAGTGTAAGCTGCTCTCAGGGTACCTTCATTGTTTCTGAGACATGACACATCCACAAAATGTACATAATCAAGCTCATTCAGGGGTTCATCCTTAATATCAGGTCTAGGCTTTGTGCATTTATCTGTGACAACTAGGCAATCAGGTTTCTAGCTCCTTTCTCAACAATATGTTCCAGATATTGACTTCTTTATGACAGCACTGCTGTTGACCTGGAGACGCTTTATGTCCATTCTCATCCATTTATTTGAAACTCCTACAACTTGGATCTTCTTTCCTGAGAGGGTTAAGTCTGGGACTATCACAGTTTTGACAGTGGATCTGGTAGCACCAGTTTCTATAAGCAAAGATATGGGGTAACTATTCACCTCACCTTCTATTAATGGACCACTCTGGTCCACTTCCAAGGTACTTCTAAGGCAGGGCCAAGCCCTCAATGTTCATCCCCCAATGCACCTTTTTTTCTTTTTTTAATGCAGATTCATATTGCGCGAACTCGACCCAAAGATATTGGAGCACTTTACATGAGCACCAGTTACGTTACACATTCAGGCACGGGGAGATTAAGTGATTTTCCCAGAGCCACAGGATGTGGACGCGACCCCGATGCTCGAACCCTGGTTTCCAGCACCAAAGTCTGCAATCTAGCCGACGGACTACATCTTCGCCCCTTCATTGAGACATGTCAAAGCCTGAGCTGTAATTATCGAAAACAGTAAATTGCTGGAATGTATTTTTATTTTGGTTCTAGAAATGGTTTAAATTGGCTTTCGCCATCTGAATTAAAGTAAATCTGGACTTGTGGGACCTGTATCTGAGGAGTTTGTGTTTGTATGGGCATTTGCATTTTTTTATTTTAAACACTCTTTATTGGCATTTTACAGTATATTCCAGTAGTAGTTCGATAGGATATATAACATTTAGAATGTTTCTTCTGTTACAGGATCAGAATTAAATTGAACACCATTGCAATAATAACTATATCATTTTCCTACAAACATAATTCCTCCCCCCTTCCCTCCTATCTTTTCGTGTCTCAGTGTCTTGGTGTCTTATGTCTGTACTCTCATCTGGAGTTCGATAACCATCATCCTAAGTGCAGCACCATGTTACCATCTCTCCTAGTTCTTATTCCAGGGCTTGTTGTGAATCTCTCCCCTCCTCTGCCTCCCCATCTTGGGGGTCTCTCAAGTCTGCAATCATTGCGGACCATGCCCATGCATCCTATTCAAGTCTATCATCTTTCCTTATGTGTTTCATCTGAATCAATTTAGCTGTTGTCCACTCTTTCATATATCTCATCCATCTACTTATAAGCGGTGGGGTCGGGCTAAGCCACGACATTGCTATCCTTCTCTTTGCAATCACCAACCCCAGGCGCAGGACCCTCCTACTCAGTTTTTTTTTTCTGAAGGTAGTTATTAAATTCAATAGGACTGACTGTATCGTCCTGGGAATGGACCATCCAGTTGCCTTGTGTATAAGCTCCAACACTCCCTCCCAGAATGGGCCAAAGCTCCTGCATTCTCATACCATGTGCACAAATTGTGCTGCTGCTTCTCTGCACCTTGGGCAGGCATCTGACCGTTCCGGATACATTTTATTTAGTCTATATGGGGTTAGATATAGTTGGTGAACTACGTTATATTGGATTAACTTAAAACGTGCGTTGGAACTCACTTCAGGGACTCCTTCATGCACTCTCCCCACTCTCTTTCTGGTAGGGGTTTCAGAGATTCCTCCTCCCACTTTGTCTGGACTGGGAGGGCAATGACCAGATTGTCACCTCGAAGGGCCCTATATATATATGGGGGATTACGCGCCACCCACCCACCATTGATAATAAAGTTGTTAGATCAGCTGTACAAGGGGGTTACAATGGGAAGGAATTCTGTATCTCTGCAGCCACTGACGCAATCTTACCATACTGTAGGAATTGTCCCACTCCCAGTTCAAAAGTAGTCACAGTCTCCTCTCGGGTCATAAATTTGACATTTTTGTACAAGTCCCCCATTGTAAGGCATCCATCCGTCCTTCCATCGCTGGACGGACATGGACGCTGCAATCTTTGATCGGCCTTATAACCCAGATGGGCATGTCAGGGTTGCCTTCCGGATCACTCTCGTAACTGTGTCTTCCCAAACTCTCACCACATATCGAATCATGTATTTGGTATTCGTTTGGGATCACAGCTCCCATCATGAGTAGCTCAGGCAAGGTACTACCAACATAGGTGCCCGTCTGTAGGGTTTTCTCCTAATTACTACCTTCTTCCAGCCAGTGGACCGCATATTGCAACTGGGCCGGAATATATTATAGATGCATATGGGGGATCTCCACACCCCCGTCCATTCACTTCTGTTGGAGGGTGTCTAGTTTAATACGTTTCCATTTGTCCCCCCTCAGCAACTCCACCAAGTTGCTTAGCAAAATAGTACATTTATAAAACCAGAACATTCTGCAGTCATGACAAACATTTGTAAGCATGTCACATTAAGGTCAAGTTTCTAACATGCATTGTGAATATTTCAGCATTGTTGAGTTCCCTTCTAGCAAAATGAAAAGTTGTATTTAAGCATTTCTGTGGTCTTTTCTAATAATTTTGGCTGCCTAGTGCAGCTTCCATTTAAAATGCATGTCATTGTCTCTTTACATTGCATGTTAATTATTGCACATATGGTTGTTAATTATTGAAAATTGAGCTCTAATTAATGAACTTTTTCACCTCTTAGGCTATTTGGTCCAGATTCATCATGTTAACATCCATCCATAGTCTTGTCACATCCTGTGTGCTAGATGATATGTTGTTTGCATATGATCACTATGGTGGAAAAGGCAACAGGTTATAAAGCAATTGTTACTTCACTAAGGGTCAGGTTACATTTACATAACTAACATTTGAATGCCCTATCTCATTATATACCTGCTAAAAAGGCTTGTCCTGCCCTCTCGGTAATGGTGTATGGTACTAGTTAGCCATGAATATCCAATTGTGAATGTAATGCAAGCAAAGTTAACATACGTCTGGTATAGCTGTTACTGAAATAATATTAACAAAATAATATACTGAAATATTCACCTATACTTGTACAGTCACACAGGAAGGTTCTGGAATTCTCTTTGTCTTTCTGCTTTAGACCATGCATTGAGTTGAGAACTAAGAATAAAAATAACCTTCTATGGTGCCTAGACAACTAGCAATCTAAAAAGATCCAGGTGAGTCTTGAATGATGTGCCTGGCCGGCATATACATAGTACTACAACACTGGGCAAAAGTCTGCAGGTACCACACTAGTCCAAATGTATTCTTCAGGTGTGAAACTGTGAAATTGGTGCAGAGTACACAAACTGAAATCCTAACTGACTAACTAACTAATCTTACATGAATCTTGAGCTTCTAGCAGGTGCCAAAGAATGAACTATAAATCTGGGGGTGGAATTTTGGAGCAGATGAGTCCTAGTGCCACAACACTGGAAAGCAACCATGACGCTCTACAGCAATGCTTTTGAAGTACTGGAGTCAGCTGGTCTGGAGTCTGAGGAGGTGGAGGCTGAAGAGGTGAGAATGCCCCTGGTTGAGAAGTTTCAAAGGCAAGCAGAGAGCTCCAGTCCAGTTGTGGCTTTTATACTGAGTCACATCCAAGAGCTGGAGCCACACCCAAAGACATCAGCCGGAAGAAATCTCACAGGCAAGCAGAGTGTCATAACCATAGCGTGGTGTTCAAGCTGAGGTCCACATCGACAAGGGCATGACAGCAGCTCCTTATTCTATGAAACAAGATCTGGTATCTGCAACCACATTTATTTAAACCCCTACATTTCCCTGGGAGACCATGCAGCCCTAGAGACTTCCTGCTGGGCAGTTAGTTTTCTTATACTCTCTATTTTTCCACAAATATGTTTATATTTCTATTTGATAGGTTTCATAATTCTCTTGCTTTGATTATTTAAGTTTGTCAAGGAAACCTTCAGTTTGCCTTCTCTTTCCTCTGAAATATATCCTTTTAAAATTGTCTCAGTTCCTGAGTGATGGAATCACAGTTTTTTAAGACCCCCAATTTTGCCCGGAAGCCTGCTTCTGTTTATTCCATATATTGTTTACTGTTTCTTCTATAACAACACAGCTTATCAGTTTATTTTATGTTATCCAAATAGTGTTATTTGTTATACTAAATTAATATACTGTTCCGGTTCTGTGACATTGGTTTATCTTGAACCTATTATTTGAGTTTTTTGTATTACATCTATTCCTAATTATGGAAATTGTTTCTACAAAGTATGTAATTCATTTTTTAGTGATCCCACCAATTTAGTTATTTGCTTTTAAGTATAGACAGGTTTCTTTCTGCAAATGCATTTTTGTGTGGTTTAACAATTAAAGTCCAATATTTCCAGACTCTTCTAGAGGACAGGGTATCAGTACATCCTCATATGACTCATCTAGCCTCTCCTGCATTACCTCACCTCATTTGGAGAACACTAGACAGCAGTGTGGGAAAGGCTGCCTTTGTGTGGATGACATCATTGGAATTTGTGTCGGGACAGAAGATTTTTTTCTGCCTCTTTATTTTTCTATAGGGATCAGTGTGCCAATATAATGGTGTTTTTGGAGTGAGTGATCTAGCGCGGTAAAAAATAACTTTTGTGCAGACGTTTTGTTTATTGGCATGATATTCACCATCCCATGAAACACCTTTTTGCATTATAGTGGGACACTTTATAAGACCTCTAAGCTCACTTTTGAACCTCACAAGACATTTCCTGAAAGGCGTCTGTCACAATTTCAAGTGGTGTGTGCTTTGTGCAAAACCACAATACAAACTATGCAAGTCTTGCCTAAAGAAAGTCTTGAAATGTGATGTGAAGAGAGAAAACTCCCAGCATGTCAGGGATATTTATATATGGGCACTAGAATGTACTCCTGCTTTGCAGTACATTTCCACTGGTCATATTTAGCCATTTCACCATGTTATCATGGCATGGGATGCATGCCACTTTGGGAATTTATCTCCCTCTGTTATTTTCCTTTGTGGTTTTTATAGAGTAATTTCAGCAACGAGGACAGAAAAAAGTGAGAACATAAGACCTCACTGTAAAAATTGGGTTAAAGGTGAGGGGATGGAAACCCTACTCAGGCAGCAACCTCAAACCTCGTCAGGGTGAGGCAGAAAAGATACTAAATTGACCTGTGCTTAACCCTCTGTTAGCTTGGCATAAAGCAGTCAGACTTAACTCAGAGACAAAGTGTAAAGTATTTATGCAGCACACAAACAGCAATAAAGTGCAAACACAACACAAGAAAAGCACTAAACTAATTTAGAAATAGAGGGTACATTTTCATAAATAAAATGACACCAGAATGACAAAAATTCAATCCATAGAACCGGCAGTATGCAGTTTTAAGGTTTTTGAAAAGAGCACCTAAAATCACAAAGTGACACTTTCGGTCATCTGGTTGCACTAGACCAGGGGAAAGCCAAAAGTTCAGGCTAACCACAGTAGAGTGTATGTCAGATACAGGGACCAAGTTAGTCCTGAGGAAGAGTTATCTTCTGAATCTGCAGCAAAGAGTTCTCTTTGTGGTGAAGGAGGCCTTGAGGATCAGGTAGAGCGTTGTGGATGGTTGTTGCTGTCCAGGTCATGTGGGCTTTCATCACTCTAGCACAAAGAGCTGGTTGGACGTTGCTGATGGTCGTTGTTGCATCTTCGCTTTGACAGTCACCGGAAACTGACGTTGCTGTAGTGTGAAGTGCAGCTCTCACATTGCCGGTCATCGCTGTGGGTTGCTGTAGTGCAAGGTGTGGTTCTATCATTGTAGGTTGCAGCAGGGCAGTCCTCTGGCAGCAGGACAGTACTTCTTCTGTAACTTCCACAGGTCCAGGAGGGTTCTGAAGGTCCAATATTCATACCTGGCATCAGCTTTTGTGCGGGGGGCTCCCTGTCCAGCTTCCACTTTTGGTTCTGGAAAGTCCTTCCCTCTCCCTTGTCAAGGCTCCAAATTGTCTGGGGGTGACAAAAGACAGGGCAGGCTTGTTGTCAGATTCATTTGTTTGGGCAGTAGGTGAAGTCCTTTGAAGTAAGTGGGGCTGGGTTTAGCCCCTCCCTGGTCATCCTGCTGGAGAGGCTCATCATGTCCACACCTATGACCCCTTTGTGTCACTGGTTGGAAGGAATACACAAACCCCAGTAGCTGAGTCATTTACAGTCGTGTTACTTAGGCCACTGGCAGAAGACACAAATGGTGGGGAAAAGGCAGTTCCAACTGTTTAAAAGTGGCCTTTTGAGAATTGTGACTTCAAATCTGTCTTCACCATTAAAGAGGATTTTAAATTACAATTCATTTGAGTGCAAACAGTATATTTCTATCTGCTCCAAATCCAAAGTTAGCAGTTATTAAATGTAGTAAGGTAACCCAGTGTTAGTCAATGGGAGAGATAGTCCTTACAACAGTGAAAAACAACATTAGGAGTTTTCCCTACCAGGACATGTAAAACTAAGGTACAACTTTAGGTCCTACATTAGGGTTGACTTAAAAAAGAATGTTTAGTCCTAGCATAAGTTTTATTTTGCCAGGTCAAAATGTCAGTTTGTATTTGCACTACACGCTGCATTGGCAGGCCTGAGATATAGTTTAAAAGGCTACTTTAGTGGGTGGCACAATGAGTGCTGCTGCCCAATAGTAGCATTTAATTTACAGGCCCTGGATAAATGTAGTATTGTTTAATGGGCCTTATAGCCAAATTTAATGTAACAATCAGGTGGATGCCAAATGCACCATGTTTTTGGGACAGAGCAGAAACACTTTAACACTGGTTAGCAGGGAGATAGTGCACAGAAGCCTAATGTCAACAAAAACAGGTTCAGCAAAAGAAGGTAAAACACACAGAGGGACAGATCCACCACTCACCAAATCTAAATGAATATCCTGTAAGGGAGCATATTTAACCTACTCCATTTAACCTTCTAACATTTATATAAGCAACTTTATCCATATTGTATTTGCTACATACAACCTAACACCTTAGTGCTAGCCAGGGTTACCTATTTCCATACTGATATGAAACTATCATCAATGCACACTAATGACAGAATGAAATTGTATTTGAGTACGATGTAATCTGTCACCCACAAGGTTAAAAAAGAGAGGGTGCATTTTACCCTTCTCACTGCAAAGATTTTACAGGATTTGGTAATCTCCATTACAAATATGTGATGAGTAACACACCGGAAATCTGCCACAGTAAATTCTAATTACATGTGGTGAAATATTCTTAATTCTGTTTTTCCATGCCCTGCAATATCAGTGTTTGTCATGTTTGATCATGATGATAAAGTAGGGGGAGTTGATGGTAATATTTCTAATACCTATATATATGTTTTTGAGCTTTATATAACGCAAACTCGACCTGAAGGTATCAGAGAGCTTTAGGTGAGCACCAATTGCGTTACAGACGGACACATTTTGTTGGGCACAGGGAGATTAAGTGATTTGCCCTGAATTACAGGATGTGAGCGTCCCAGCCGAGACTCAAACCCAGTTCCCTAGCTTCGAGGTTGACCACTCTCGCCGTTGAGCCATCATAGAGGCTAAATTAATACATTATAACATGAGAATCATACAGGCACCAGACTTAGCCAATTGATTACTTTAAGTTGAATAGGAATGTTTTCTTGGCACAGGATATCCCCCCTCAGAGAGTCTCTGCCAAGATCTAGTGCAATGTTTCCAAAATAAAATTACTTTAATCAGGGAGGCTATAATCGCATTAAAAATCCCAAAACCTTTAGTAGGAGGCCAGGATTTAAATGATAATCCTATTACTTCTAATTTGGAATCATTTCAATCAATCTCTGAGGCATCTCTTACAAAGGTAATAATTAGTGGTCAACCTACACCTCCCCTTTGGATTCGGCCCCCGCTAAATGGCGGATTCCATCAGTAAGTTGTTTACCAGAGATTTCCCAAAGAGCTAGTGCCTGTCTAATAGTTCTCTACATTCCGTATCTTTTATGATACTTAGAATATTGCAGTTGTCAAACTTTTATTGAAAAAAGTTACTCAATATCCCTATGATCTCAGTAATGTTGGACCTATTTCATTATTCCATACTGATGTAATTTATTGAAAAATCGTGTTTTTAGTCAGTTCCAAAAGTATATAGAAAAAGACAAAAGGCAGTGGACCAAAGAAAGTGCCGCAACTCAACCGTTATCTCTAAAAATATCCACAAAAGAGGGTATCTCACTGTGTGCACGCCCTATAGACACCTTCTGCCAGAAGTGACCCCCTAAACTAGGGAGAATCAACATACGAGAAAGTTAGAGGTGCACCTCTAGCTTTCTTGTATATAGATCCAAAAGTATGCTGAGGATAATGCCATTCTAGATCCATCTGGGCAGGGTTCAGGACTGGAAGAAGTACAAGAACTAACAACAGTTTCTGTCCCCGATGACCTTCGCAGACTGGTGCAGAGGTCAGGTGGTGGCCCTAGTCCTTGAGGATCTTTCGCTGGTCATTCATACCACAGACCACCAAACCATGTTCACCAAACCAAGGATGGTTGGTATTTCTGGCTCTCCCCTAAACTGACTCACCTTCTATCTGACTGTCCCTCAGCCGTTAATTATGCTCTCTCCCTTTAAATCTAATCCCACATCTTTAAACTGTAGCATCCCTCAGGCTTCCATGCTGCCTCTTTGTTATTTAACATCTGTAGACGTCATTTTGCCCATCTTCTGAAGGAATTGGGGACAGGGTATTGCCGATATGCTAGTGACACTCTACTGTTTTTTGGATTTTCTAACTAAAGCACTGATGCCGCCTCCATGACCTTCAGCTTTTCTTGGACTCGTTGGTGGACAATATCAATTTACAAGAAATGTAACCCTTTCAAACTGAGCTGCTAGTCCCTCCAGCAGGTAGCAGAACAAAGGAACCATCACAGTGATTCGACGTGATGGGGCCTTGTCCAGCCATGGAATTCTCTACCTTCATTATCTCGCCTATTACCCCACCCTCAGTCGGCTTGGACAGCTGTTGTAGACTTTCTTGTCCACCAGATAAGATAGCTGGGAACGGTATCTCGTGCTAGCTTTCAATTATTGAGCGACATGAAATGTTGGTCTGCTCATGATAGAGAGATAACTGCTAAGAAACAGAACAGAACATCGCATTAGGTAAATATGAGGTTCGCAGTCGATATTTTTCGTGCTTGCACAGAACATGTCACAACTTACATTAAAAGCCAAATGGAGGCCCTCCAGTGGGGAAACATTAAGTGGAGACACACAAATAGATTGTGGACTTAAAGCGACAGCCGTGGGATCTCAGTTGTATCCACAAAAGGCAAGGAAGCCTGATCCTCAGATCAGCAGGCAGGTTCCATTGCCATCCATCTCCAGGGGTGGCGTGTGCGGTTCCCCGAGAGCACCCTGGTAGGTGCACAGCATATGATATTTGCAACATGTAAATCAAAATCACAAATGGTAAACATTGCATGTGCACGTTCAATACATATCGCACGCAGTGGCCAGAAGACATGCATTAAACACCGATTCCATATGGTGTTACCGTTACCTCAGGACTAATACGCATAGTTTAAGGGTGACACAGTCCTCAGGTCTGGTAACCTTGGTATGTTCTCCATGGACTGCGCCAACTTTATCCAAAGCTGGACTTTGCATCATTCCTTTTTTTTTTAATTGCTATACTCAGAAACACACTTAGCACTATCTTCTACCCAGAAAATCTTTTCTATCAACTCTGAGCAGGAACGGGAGCACACCACTTCACCTCCCAGCAAGGTTCGCCCCTGGCATTATGGTAAATTCAGTCTCATGTTGCTTGATTTTCTAAAATATTTACAAGTGTTTCGCCAGAGTTGGCGCAGATGGTGCTGATCTCTAGACACGTGTTTCTGGTTCTTTAACCGTCATCAGTAGAGATTACAGGCTTCAAATTTGGTATTGGTTTAAGAACCAGAAACACGTGTCTAGAGATCAGCACCATCTGCGCCAACTTTGGCGAAACACTCGTAAATATTTTAGCAAAGAAAGCAACATGAGACTGCATTTACCATAATGCCAGGGGCGAACCTTGCTTTGAGGTGAAGCGGTTGTGCTCCCACCCCGTTCCTACCATCTCTTAGTCAATTTAACTCCTTCAGTATGATAACGCGCTGACAATTAATAATGCCATCAAAACCAATAAACCCATTCTGTTCTCCAATCCGACATGTTGATTCCACAACCCAAGTACTAGCCCATCTATCCAGATTTTTTACTTGCTTTTCACCTCCTTTTAAGCAGTGCGACCTGTTCTTACCCCTTTGTTTAAGTGTCAAATATGAAGTGGGCATTCCAAAACTAAATAATATATTGTTTGACTCCTTGACGATCAACCTGCTTTGCAAGTTTCCTACTTTTCCCAAAAACCCGGGAATGGCCCGTGTTTTCCTGGCCTACCCTCTAGTCTCTTTTAATCTACAGTTCATTAGACTACAACTAATAGTGCCCCACCCCTTCTGTTTGTGCTAATGTCAAATTGGTAAATACTTTTAAAATAAATACTTGTAAAAATGTAAGCAGTTTTTATAGGATAAACCTCGTAAAATGGTTACCTCTCTCTTTAAAAACGACGTTAGGTGGTGCAGTTCCTCTTTATGTTACTATATATTTCTTGTGCACCGCCTTGAAGTTTAAGGACTCCGAGTCTAAAATAATACAAAATACAAATTAACACTTGTTTCAGTTCATATTAGTTAGCTAGTTAAGTGTACAGCATTGTGTTCTTTATCAGAGCCTTTTTCCAAGCAGATCCCAATTTCTCTTTACTTCTTTTTAATAACCCTGGGCGTAGTTTGCGTAGTAGTGCTACGCGTATCTACGCGAAGTGCACTTCGCACTACGCGAGATACGCATAGCACTACGCAAACTGTGTAGTGCGCTGTTCGGGATGATTGCACGGTGCCAGATGCTTGTCCGCACTGTGCAATCATTGAAAACGGAATCTCGTACAGTGCGAGCTGTCGTTTTCTGCTGCTCGAGTAGATTTTTACTTGAGTGGCAGCTTTCTCAACGCGGACAGATAGTTTCTCATCGCGAGCGGACGAGCATACGCGACCACTCACAATGAGAAACCTGACCTCCCTGCGTTGAGAATCTCGCCGGAAGGTTTATTTTCCACCATCGCGATTGCCAACTTGATGATGATCGCGAACGAGGAAAAAGTCTCACCGGGATGTCATTTTGCTCGCTTGCGGTCGCCAACTTGACGTTGAGGATCGCGAGTGAGCAAAAAATGCCAACTACGCTATGTGTTTTTGCTCTGTGCTATGTGCAATTTGCGTAGCGCGAAGTAGCACAAACTACGTAAACTATGCGAGCGTAGTTGGCCGCCCAGGGTTACTTTTTAACCGGTCAAAGCCTCTCCACCCCTCAATTTAGTTGAGATTTTAAAAAACACTTGTTAACACTGGGTTAATAGAAGAAGAGTCATAGTGCATTTCTCTCTGCTTATTGTCGCATTCCAAAACCTAATTCTCTCAAATTAAATGTTAATTTCTAACCCAAAAACATAATAGCCACTTATTGAGTTTTTATTAAGAAAGCGACATTGGACTTTAAAGTTCAAGCTGTATACATTCTCTCAATGCCTGTTTATATCCAGTGTGTTCTGGAAACTCCCGCAGATGGTCCCACAATATATAGAGTAAAAAGGTACATTAACAATTGTGTCCATTATCAGTCCCACGCCGATTTCATATTATCTGCTCGACATCTGTCTGACAAGTTAACAGATACAGATATTATACTTTCCTTTGAACGGTATCAGTTCTATAAACAATCCAGGCCTTTCAAAAGAAAGTATATATATGTACATCCGAATGAGGTTTAGAGCATAGTTAATTAAACGAAACGCTAGAGGGCAGTATTGTGAAGGAATTGAAAAAACTGAGCACGCCTGGAAAATGCAGCAGTCCGTTTCTTCCATCTAGATTGTTATGTTCTGTGATTTTTTTCAACTTCTGCAGAGCCTTCTGCATCAGCATTCATTGGCACTCTGTAACTGATTCATTTTTTGTAGGATTATGAGACTTTTATAAAATGAAACACTGTGGCAGCAGTTTTCATGAAGTGTTATTGCAGTACATTCAAGAATTATTACAGATATGCCTACACTGACAAAAAAGGGGTAAACTATTTGGAAAGCTGTGGAGCTGTTAACTCTGTGTAAGTACTGCTTATTATTTACCCCATATAAAGAATTGCTATTGCTGAGCGTTGTCATATTGTAACATCATGAGCTTTACAAGGTGGAAAATAGAATCTCTGTTATTCATAGTCCAATGTGCCAAGTTTAATGAGTGCCTTTCCGCTGCGTGCCCTTAAATATCTCTTCTTGCTTCGCTCTACATTCTGTTTTACTGTCAGAAAATCTTTGGTCTTCCTCAAAAATTAATATGTTTAGAAATGTTTTCCAAAAGATTGTCATTTGATGAATTTGTCAAAGTAGCTGGTACGAGGGCAGTGGTGTAACGAAATTTGTGCCCCCCCTGTAAAATACATAGAGTGGACCCCTCCGGACTCACTCGGGAGGGCTCAGGCGAACGTACTGTGCTGAGGGGTCCCCCTAGAGCTGCAGGGGCCTTTATTATGCCACTGTTCGAGGGACATATACACTGCTCTGAAAGCGCGGGCCGCCATTTGCAGGAGGTTACACTGAGTAAATGCGGGAATTCTCACGAGCTGCTGGCTGGTATGTATGAACCTATTACTTACTTGTAAGCTTCATTACTTAGTTAAGCGCTCCTTACCCGTGAGGTGACCAGCCCCTCAGACAGCCCCCTAAACAGGGTCGTCTTTAGCGCTGGTGACGCCTGGTGTGACAAACTTTTTTTGCTCTCCCTCCGCCACCCCCTTTCCCATGACTGCCTCCTCGGATTCTCTCACTTCCGCCAGGCAGAAGGGCCCCTCATCTCTCCATAGCCCATCTCTCGCATATATTCCATTTGTTTTAAAGTGATGGTAAAGTCTAGCTTTACTAATCCACTCAGCTCAGCTGTGCACATAAAGTACAGATCTGTTCTTTGCAGCAGGTCTATTAACCCTCCGTGCTACTTTATGGTGAGTCAAAAATGCCACTAGAGAAGATACCGATCTCTCTTGACATTTGTATTGTGGCTTGAAAGTTGGACGCACAAGGAGCTCTGCAGCAGGTGCTTTTAAATCTTATTGCTAAACACATCACCCCCTCCCCCCCCTGAGGTCAGTGCCCTCCTCCAGGTCAGCGCTCAGTGCAATCGCACTGGCTGCAATGCCTTAAAGCCGGTCCTGCCTCTGAACAGCAGCTCGAAAAAAGGTGTAGTCCTACTTCTCTTTCAGATTTCCTCCATAAGGCCCCTCCTTCCCACTGGCACGTGCTATTTTCACAAATGAATCAAACAGTTTTTTTTTTGTGTTGCTCCATATGGACTGTTTCTCTACCAGAGCAACAGAGTAAATTACTCCATCGCCCTGATAGAGATGCCGCCCGCTTAATTAAGAAATGACCACCAAGCTGGGTTCCGGACGATGTTTTTCGCAGTTTGGTGCCAACATGACAGGGTCTTGCACCAAATTTTTTTATTTTCAAAAAGAAAATCCCCAAAGTGGAATTTTCTTTTTGAAAATAAATAAGACAATTCTCCCCTCACCATGGAAGTCCTCTCACATGGCTAGGGGTGCATTTAGCAGTTTTCACTGCCCCTTACGCCAGGGTTTTCCTGGCGGTGCCGGGCAGTGAAAACTGACCTCTAGTTCCGCTCATCTAAGTCAGGTTGGCAGAATTACAGGTCTGCTTCTGGTGGCCCTTAATCTGCAGGGCCGTCGGAGGGGTTTAATCATGGCAGAGAATGGAGTAGTCTCCACCGTGATTTAACCTATGGTCTGAAAGCATTTAAATGGGACGGGCGGACCACTATATTGCAGGAAGAATACACCGTCACCATTGCAACAGAGTTTTCTATCTGCCAATATACAAATTAGGCCCTAAATAAGCTAGCACACTCACTCTGTTAGCCAACATTATGGCTATTAGAAAGGCTAATGGCTTCAATCTAATGGCTCAACTGGTTTCTCATGTAAACAGTTAAGTACAGCAGACAAATCCCAGCTAGCAGAAGGGGCATGCATTACTGTTCTTTTTAACATGAAGCTTTGCAGAATTTTGAAGAAAAGCAAAATGACCATAGAGATATTTTCAGATGCCGCTCTGAAATCCCTAATTTCAGAGATGCATCACTGACCCCTAATTGCCTCTAATTATGCCAACAAGTTGGCCAAATAAGAAACCATCTCTTAAAAAAATCTAACATGTGAACCTGGGCACATGACTTTCTACAAGTCTGAATGTCAATTGCAACCAGCATAGAGCACCCTAACTCCTGGAGAGCAAGGCATTCGGTTTTCATGCTGCTTTAATGTTAAGGTAGGAAACTGCAGGGGACATAGGGTGCACAAGGGAATTGTAGCCACTGTGCCTTTGCAAGGAGACTAATCAATTGAAACCACAGACAGCAAGGCTAATACGGGGCAATCAGAATTACCTGAACCGTCTTGGTCTTAATTTCTCAACACTTTTCGAAGGAGAGGTATTGAAGGAAATGCAAATGAAATAACTGCTGACAATGGAATTCACATCAGGACCATTCCCAAGGCATTTTGGTGCCAAATGTTTGCACATAACTGAGGTCGAACAGTGTTGTCCCGAGACGCAAACAAATCTAGCAATGACATCCTGAACATTTCCGCTATTATCTTGAATGAGTGAGGGCTTATGTGAAATGAGACTGATGTCAATTAGTTGCAAATTAGTCTGCCTACTTGAATATTCTCTATTCCTGTTACATATGTCAACTTAAGAGTTAGAAGGTGGATCTCTGGACATAAAAACATGTCTGTAGCAATTCTGGCTAGGGTCCTGGTCTTTGTACCCCTTTGCCTATTCAAATAAGCCTTTGCTACCTGGTAACTGGTTCTGATTAATACAGCAGAATTCTATAGATGGGGGCCAAATGCTAGAAGGGCACCCCATACGGCCATTCAAGCTTTCACATTTGAGGAGTGAGGTAACTCTGCTGCAGACCACACTCGCTTGACTTCCAAGCCTTTGAGAGTTGTTCCACACCCCATGAACCTGCGTCTGATGTTACTACCAGGCTACTTTAGTATTGAAAATATATTCCTTTTTTAGGTTTGCTTCATCTAGCCCCTAGTGGAGGAGGGATTTTATCTACTTCAACCCCAGGATCAGATTCTCATAATGTTGTGTCACTGGTGACCAGTGGTTTAACCAATGAAACACTGTGGGCTTTAGATGATGATGCGCCCATTAGACTCTGGTTCGGCAACCAATGCCTGGTAGTCGTTTTCTCCAAGGAGAGAACCTGTGATGCTTGGTCCTGTAATGATTGTATCCTGTTAGCCGGGAGGAACACCTGTCTCCTACGTCTATGTGGGCCCAATTAATGTTTTCGTACCAAACTGAATTTATGATAATTTATGGCAAACCCCAGAGATTCCAGGCTGGCACATACTTTCACAATATTAGTCTGCACCTGCAAAATGAGAGTCAAAAATGAGCCAGTCATCAAAGTATTTTAATTGATTGAATAAACTGCAACTGTAGAGAAGCCACATCTGAAGCCAATACCTTTGTGAATTCTGAACTGAAAATTTTGTTCTGATTTTCCAAATTTTAGGAAGTGTTGACTGTCATCCATTACTGATATATGAAAGAATGCACCTGTAAAACCAGGGTTACGAGAACGTTCCCTTTGTCAGCAATGGAATTACAATCTGATGTGTGTACATTCTGAAGTGTGTACCAGACAAATTTGTTGAGCCATTTTAGGTCCAGAACCGGCCTTTACTTTCCACCGGGATTTGGCCCAAAAATATTATGGAGTACATGCCATACCTCCTCTGTGAATGGAGAACTGGGGTTTCTGCGACAGCACCCGAAGCCTCGAAAACATTGCCTGTCTTTTTGGCCGGATTTAGGGCAATTAGAGTGGGACAAAATTGATGACTTTCAGGTCGACTTGGAAAGTCTATAGAATATCTATCCATTGTGATCCAGAGAACCCACATTAGCATGTTATTATGCTTGCACATTCCGCATAATGCTTTGTGAAATGACATCCAAATACTCCCCCTATATAGTAAGAATGCATTGGTTTGCTGGGCATCAGACTGTGGTCGGGATTTGAAGAAAGGCACAGCCCCCGGCCTCGGGCTCCGCCTCGAAAGGGACATTTCTTTGACCAGATTTCCTCTGGAATTTTTTTGTTGTTGCCTGGACTCGGAGCACATACGGAATTTTCCTTTCTTCTGCTGATTTTTCTTTTCATCATCACACCGAGCGGAGAATCAAATAGTTTGTCCTCTTAAGGGGCAGGTGGTGAATTGATCATCTATGTGATTGCTTTACCTTCCAGAGTTTCAGCCACAACAGCCTTCTTTCAGAGAATAATGCCCCGGCTAATGTCTCAGCTGCCCATGATGAATCAAATGTGTTCTAGGGCAGGAACGGGGCTATAAATTTCATTTTGCCCAAGATTTTGGTGGGATCTTTCCACTCCTGTAAATGGTCGAATAACACCTGAAAGTCTTTTAACATTGTCTGCAAAGCACACGCTGCATAGGTGTTGGCCCTCAGTGCAAAATCTGATGCCGAATATCCCCTCTTGAAGGCACTTTCAACCTTCCTGTCCATCGCATCTGGGAGGGATGATTCCTCTGACTCCTAGAAGGATGCTGATGCCAAGCTTGTCAGTATCATGTTCACCTATCCTCAAACTGCTCTAACGGATACCTTCTCTGAAGGAATCTTAGAAATGATGCCTTTGCTGATCCTTACATTCCTTTAAGACCATGTTCTCCACATATTCATGGAATGGAAAGCTGTCAGTTTGGGGTGCTGTTTACTGTATCAAAAAACCCTATGGTTTTTCTGGAATTTTTAGCACCTCCCTTACATCTTTTCATCTAAGTCCATGCATTACCTTTCATCAGGAGGCTGCACCAGTGCAATATTCATTGCTTCTTAGATCAGAGATTCAACCTCTGTTCTAGGTATTTAGACCACCTTCTCCAGCTCCGACTCTACTGCTGCTACAGATAGTTCTTAATGATTTCTTTTTTGGAAGCTTTCTCTCTGCTCCCTGTTATCAGGCCCTGGATTCATAATTTCTCCCCACCCTAGTTTCTTTGACATGAGTAGGGACAACATCAATGTCTCATTAGCCGGGTATGAACCCGGCTATGCTCTGCGGCATTTTATAACATGAAAAACACAAAAGAAACTACTTTGAGCTTCCATGTTGGCCGAGGATGTGTCAGCGGGAAAGAGGGGTCTTATGTGAAAGTCATTCTTATGATTATTATGGATTTGTGTACTTTAATGTTGCTATGTGATTGTGCTTTTATGGATATATTCTAATCCGAATAAAGTTTGAATCGAATTGAATTGAAAGTCTGAAAAAATAGTAGGACTAAAGGACTAAAAGTTTTGTTGAACTGACGTGTAAAGTGATGTCTAATGGGGCGGGCCACCTCACTGGTAATGGCTAAGGTGAGGTGCCCTGATAAGGAGGTCATGTGTTTCGTCCCTGGACCCGTTTAGGAGCAAACACATATGCAGGATTATAAAACGGCGCCTACTCATTTGAGGCTAATTGCATCTGCCTATGCTTTTATTGAAATGTTGTACCACAATGAAGCCGCTCCCAGTGGGGTGTCGCTATTGCTAGTGCAGTTTTAGTCTGTGAGTGCAGGCATCTCACAAGAAGTGAAGGACTGGTCTCACACACCGCCTGGTGTCATGCTTCATCATTGACCAGTCCTCGCCCTCTAAAAACTTGGTTTGCTAGAGGGCGGGCATACACCTGATGACAGGGATGCATTTTTAAACTAAGTGGGGGGCCCATGGGAAAACGTAGTAAGTTAAAAGGCCATTTAAGATGTCAGCTTATATTTAATAGTGCTGGCATCTATATGGTAGTTTAAAACAAGGTGATCGGTGTAATGGGGATATTATTGTCCCCCACCGCTATCAATGGGGTCAACATGTTTCTGCCTAAGGCCCAGTTGGGGGTTGCGGCATTCATCAGGACCATGATAAACAAAAACAACGGGCTCCACTCTTACCAAACTATGGTGAGAGGATTTCAGCTCAGTGGGTTGATGAGGATCACACTCCAGCGTAATATAGCTAAATTCTTAAGCCTGAAAGGTAAAAACAAAAATGTCCAAACAAACTGTCAAATAGCATTCGACAAAAAAAACATAACAAAACAAAATCAGCCACATACACCCTGAATCTATCGTGAGTGGCTATGAGTGCATCAGTTTTGTGACAGGAATCTGTGCACCAGCTTGGGAGAAAGTCCCTCCAAAATGCTTACCCTATAATGAGGACAATGTTGCCCCATAGGAGGGTGAGGGCAGGAGACCCCTTAGGTCAGAATGCTAGAAAAACAAATGAGGAGAAAACACAGGAACACAAGATGTTAAAACAAATAGAGGATATTGCCAAAAGCACATCAGGTTTCTGTAGTGCAGCCATGGCATGAAACCTGTAAAGGAAGTCATTCAACCCAACACTCATACTCTTACTGTGACTGGATGTGATCTGTGCACCTCCTCGATGTGGAGTGAGTGAGCCGGCGCCCGGTTTTTAATAGTGTCAGCGTGAGGAGTAAATTGTTAATCACCGCTAAATTGGAAACTGCAGTGTGGGATCCGGTGTCCCAACAACATGGTGTGCTGGAGGTCCGGAGGCTTGGCTGACCTTCCAAATATGGGTTGCGGATGTATCGAACAACGGGATTCAATACGTGTGGGAAGCAGGTAGTTAATGCCCTAGGTGGGGCCGGCGTCCCCATAGTAATGTGGAAAGTGTTGGCGCCTTGCACATGCGCGTCAAGGTAACTGTGTATAGCGTGTGGGGAAATAACTGCTTTTCTGCGGGTGTGAGAAAAGACGGCCCGGCATCTATGAACAAGGCTCAGGTTACTTTATTGAAATGTTCCCATCCCTGTGGTTAACACATGACGTTCAGGTGAGATGGGGTGGTCAGAGGTGGGTTGTAGAAAATGTGGGTGACCCCTTCCCCACTACTGATGCACAGCATCTCACCCATAGCACATGGCACAATAATGCTAACCTTTTGAGCTTATATACAGTAGAAAGTAATTAAAGTCTGATAGTAAACATATTTTTAGTTGTACATTGTACTGGGACTGGGATCCACAGCTTTGGGTTTAGCCATTTGTGTTGAATTACCTACCCAGTGGTTTTTAGATTGAGGGTGCTAGCCAGTGATGCCATTTCACAAAAGTCATGGGAGTTATGAGCAAAAGTTGAGTACCAAAAAACAAACAGCCAGACCCTTTCCATATGAGAGTAGCTGTCTTCTTTTGATATTTTTGAAAAATGGGCCAAAGTGTGGCCTTTAAGTACAAAAAAATGCAGTTTGGTATGTTCCTTTACCGAAAGCACATTTTTCGATCTGAATGGCCACTTGATGCTATAACAATATCAGAAGCAATCTCTGGAAAATCAATTTAAGACTTACTGAGTTAATATTCAGATCATAATTACTTTTCACAAATTAGAGTGTGCCTGTCTTTTTTAAAGATAGACCTGAATGTGAATTATTATTCTATCCAGACACACGGAAGGCTCTGTTCTAAACACCTTGAGCCTTTGAGAACTGTACTCCTTATAATCCAAGATGTGGCTAGTAATCATATTCACAATAATGACCAGACACTTTCAACTTTAAGCTTTTGATAACAAATAGTTTCAGACAAAGGTCACTCCTAATAGTAACCCAAAACTCGAATTGAGTACCGCTAATGATAAATTCCCATATCATTCACCCATATTGATCCTCTTGATAGAGCATAAAATCACTCAGATGTTTTCACTCTGCAATTTCTAATATTGTGATTTTGTGATAAAGTCCTATAATGCTCCATGATGTCCCACAGTGCACCGAATGCAGAACCACAAACAGCCATATATCGATCAGAAACTTTGTGTGGACAGTTGGAGTCCTGGATGATCAACTTAAAAATGAAACAAAGATGAACTATAACACTGAGCAAGAACGGATATAATATCTGTGAGAAATTGGGTTGTTTGTTGAGTGGTGTCTTAACCCTGCCCAGGCAACAGTCTCAATCCCTGTCAGGGTGAACTGCAAAAGTCACTAAAATGACCTGCGCTTAGCCTTTGGTAGCTTGACACAAGAGAAGTAAGGCTTAACTTAGAGGCAATGTGTAAAGTATTTATGCAGCACCCAAACAGTGTTAAAGTAAAAGCACAACACAAGAAAAATCCCACACCAATTTAGAATAATAGATCTAATTATGATACATTGTTTGAGACCAAAATAACAAATATCCTATCTGTAGAACCAGAGTTATGAATTTCTAAGGGTTAAGGTAAAAACAAGAGTCCAAAAGATCAAAGGCCTGGCCGCGGACATCTATTAGTACAAGACTGGGTCAAAGTCAAAAAATATGGCTGGCCATGTTGGAGGGTGGTTGATACAAGAAGTGGATTGGGCCCGGTCTGCGCTTACCTTCGGACTTAGAGAAATGTCATGGAATAGTGTCTCAGAAAGTAAAGTTCAGTGGGGCAAGGCTGCAGGTGGTGTCCGAGAGGAAGGCATTGTTGCCGGGGACCCAATGGACGATCTCGCGGTAAAGATTTCTACGTTTGGACTTAGTCTCTTTTTTGGAAGTTGAAAACCTCCAGCAGGACAAGGCTGCAAAAAATAACTGATGACGGCTCCATGAGTCCGGATACCCCTTCTGCAAAGGACTGCTGAAAAGTATTTGCTGCAGCGGACAAGAACATAGGGGGAGTGCTGTGAAGTCAGGCTGACCTGTGAGCAGGTATTGTATTGTATTGTAATTACATTTATATAGAGCTTACTACCCCTTGATGAGGCGTGGAATCGCTTTTTCGGCAAGTAGCACACTACTCCGGAACCCATAAAGGATTAGTGGTTAATAAGTATAGTGAAAATTAATTTGAGTGGTGTATCTATTAGTCTGCTATTTGGATTGAGAAGGAAAGCAGAGGCATTTATATAGCGCCCGCCACCCCAACGAGGTGCCAAAGTGCCCCCTTCGGCTAGTAGCACGCCACTCCGGAGCCCACAAAGGCTCAATGGTGAACTAGCATATGGAAGCACGAAATCAGTTTAAGCAGTGGACATGCTAGTCCGCCACCTGGATTGAAAAGGACAGTGGAGGGATGTTTTGGAGCTCATAGCAGCAGGAGGAGGCCTGGGACGAGCAAAAGGGAGGTGGAGGGGGAAGAGTCAGAGGGAAGAGTCTAGAAAGACTTGCTCTGGAGGATCAGAACAGTAAAAGAGGTATGAGACGATGCAAGGAGGGGCAGAGTAGGGAAGAGTCCAGAAAGGGCCATCCTGGGGACCACAGTAGCGGCACTGGGCCCGGAATGAGTGAGAGAGTGGAGGTAAAGGACACACCGTCAGAGGTATAGGGTGAGAAATAGGGTAGCATACTGGAAAGAGTAGTAGAAAGAGCCCTGAGATGAGCCAGAGAGCTAAGGCAGAGGACACACTGAGAGTGGCACAGGGTGAGAAACAGAAGAAAAGCAACAAATATATAGATCCATAAGTACATGAAAGGTACACAGATGCATAAAGGTAGATAGTACTTGTCGACTAAAGATGCACTAAACAAACTCTGGCTTTCAAGTGTTGTTGTACTCTAAATTAATTTTATTTATTTATTTATATATATATTTTTGTAGTTCAATAGTGAAGCAATCGTAGAGAAATAGTTATGATAAAAGATTTAATTATTTATGCAATCACTCATATACATGTTAAAAATATAGAACTGTGCCACTCTCAGCAATATGTACATTTGTTAAGCAGAACTAATGAATATCTATATTTTTTTAAAACATTACTGTTCTAGGTGACAGTCTCCCCTAGGTTATTGGAGCACTTTGTAGCCAAAAATCTTCCAAGTCCCATGTTTTGGGTCTTGGCTGCTTGGGCACTTTAACACCACTTCCAAGGGTCCTGGACCGAAGGTGCACTATGTAGAGGGTTATGATCCACTCACGCTGGGTCCAGGTTATGGTTCAAAATGGTTGGTGCTTGGACTGGCCGCTGAAGGTGCATGGAAGGGTTCTGCAATCAGAGAAGCACTTCTAAGGAAGTACACAGCAGGCCACAGCCGCAGGCAGTCGTCTGAGAGCCCTTCCTCAGGTCAAGAAAGTGAACTGAAGAATGAGCCAGAGGGTCCTATTTTTATACATGGTGCCTTCTTTGAAGTAGGAGAAGTTCCTAGAGATTTTCCATTGAAGCACTTGGAGTTTACTGCCACCCCCCCACCCCCCCCAGCCCTGGATCCAGCCTGACTAAATGCAAAATAAAGAAGTGTGAAGGCAGGGCACAGCCTATTGATTCGGAAGTGGGGCTGTGCTCTTTCAACTGTGTGGCTGTCTGGGAGGAATATACGAAGTACAACTGCCAACTACACCCAGTTTATGTGACCCAGGAACAGGCTGTAGGCACCAATTATCGAGGGCACGAAAATACTAACTTTCTAAAAGTGGCATTTTCAAAATTGTGATTTAAAAATCAGACTTTACCATTCATGAGGATTTTGAATTATAATTTCGTAGACAGCAACCATGAATTTCCTACCTGGTCCTAGGCAAAAGTTAGCCCTTATTAAATATAATTAAGGCAACCAAATGTTATCCTAAGCGAAAGGTAGGCCTCATCACAGTAGTGAAAATTGTTTTAGGAGCTTTTACTACCAGGACAGGTAACACTTAAAAGTATATGTCCAACCTTTCAATTACAATGCACCCTGCCCTACCTAGGACATACCTTAGGGGTGATTTCTATATAATAAAGGGGGGGGGTTAAGGCTTGTCAAGGGGGTTATTTTGACGTATAGAATTGGCAGTCTAAAACTGCTAGCAGGCTGCAATGATATGTTTTAAGGAGCTACTTAATTGGGTGGCACAGTAAGTGCTGCAGGCCCACTAATTGCATTTAATTTACCAGCCCTGGGTATAAGCTATACCACTAACCTACAGACTTATAAGTATATTAAATATGCCAATCAGGTGTAAGCTAATTTTACCATGTTTTAGGGAGGGAGAACAAGAACTTTAGCACTGGTTAGCAGTGGTAAAGTGCACAGAGTCCTAAGGCCAGCAAAAACAAAGGGTGAATGAAAAATGTTTGGTAAAAGACCACTTGAAGGCTGACAGGTCTAACAATATCTATCATACAAACTGCATAAGTCAAAATAACAGACATTAGGAATACTATGCCCATCTATAAAACAACACCTCTTAGTAGCAGTGATGTCTATGATATGGTGCCCCTCAAACTCCTGTCCTATGGAACAATTATCTTAGATTATCAGGTATAGTCCTCATCTAAGAACAGTGTGCTGTATATTATGGTCCCGAAAAATATGGTATAATGCTGTATATTCAAAATTCTGACTACTTGCTTCATAGAGCTCTCCAGTTCATCCTTTTGGCCTTCTAGCATGATGAGTAATGTTGAAGATTGGCAGTTGATGTTCAATAAAGGTTATTTTGGACCACTCTCACAAAGTTATTCAGATGTAAGGTCATTAAAATGAGTAGACTTTGAAAGGATCTCCAATATGAACTTATATCGGTCCATAGATTTTGTTTTAATTGTTTCAATTGGTTCAAGCTGTAGAATGCCTTGATTTCCCCACACAGACCTCTATACTTGATAATAATGGAATAAAGTCAGCAATCTGTTCTTGAAAAGATGTCATGCTTACTTTGAGAACTGCTCTAGATAATATCAAGAATTAGTCAGAGATGTGATGTTGATAATGCACAGCTTAACAGGGAGGTATGTTTCTAAATCTTAGAGCTACTGAGAGTTGTGAGCCCAAAAATACAAGAATCACTGAGTATTCAGATCCCGTTAATATCCCAACTCACTCAAAGTACTGCTGTTGATGACATGTAGAGTAGCCCAGAATGATTAATTATGACAGTTAATACTTGTATACATCACTGCTCTAAACATATTAACATAGATTCATTCATACAGAGATCAGTTCTTGCCAGTGCCCAGCATATTGTGATTGGCGAAAGGTTGACATTGTTTAGACTTACACAGGTATCTTCACTTGACAATACCCAGAGCCACAAGCTTGACAATACCCAGAGCCACAAGCTCTGTGTTTAACAGTCTATAGATGCACTTCAAGTAGGAATTCAATTCTTAGCCTGTCTCTTGCCATGAGTTAGATGACTGCCCATATTGTTAAACATATATATTATTTGTTTTTTTTGTAAAGCTCTGCATTCTGTTAACACTAACATCATAGAGTTTTTTTGGTGCAGTGGTAGGATGCATCAGTGAATTAAGCAATTGCACAGTTGTGATCAAGTATGACTGTATATGATGATCTTCCAATACTTGCAGATTGGATATTGAAGCTTAATAGGTGAAAGTCAGCAAAAGAATTAGTGAGTTGTTGACTATTCATAGGTCCCGTTCTCCCCTCAGACACCGAGGAACAATAGTATAAGATGAAAGTGACTGACTTTATGATAGGTAGGATGTATGTGTAATTGGAGACTGAGGGGTCAAAGTCACTTCAAGTAAGACTTAGCTTCTAGAGACATGTGGTTCTTGCACCGGGTCAGAGAAAAAAAGCAAGAAGCACCGGTGTGGGGGTGACAAAAAGGACACAGCTTCCATGGTGGGTGGAAAGGTGTGGATTAAATGCTTACTTTTCCGAAACAAAATGGACAAGTACTTGGGAAGGTAACTTGGAGCAAACGTTTTTCGCCGTCACCTGTTGTAAATTTAAGAAGGAGAAAACACAACTGTTGTAAGAAACCCCTCACCCACCTACCTAGTAGGTGGCATGCTTCATCATCGGGGCCCAACTGGATTGCCTAATGCAACCCAGCTGTGCTACGACGCCTGAGTTACAGCGGAGCAGGTTGTTGAGTGAAAAGAGAGTGACTTATTATGTGAAGTGAAACTATGAGTTAAAAATGTCTCTGAGAGATGCCCTTTTGACAACGATTATTTATTAAGAGGGTCCCAGGACATGAGTTAAAAATATATTCGGGATCTCTACTAAGGTGTGTTATTTGACTTGGTATCCCTTATAAATGAGGTCTACTAGTTTCAGCCTTCTAGATGGTTCTTGAGGCTTTCTTCAGGACCAAAAATTAGTGAGTGGCCTAAAAAATAGGAGAGGCCACGTGAAGTGTAAATATCAGCACGCACCCTAAAGTGTGCTGTGAGTGTAGTGGTTAACGATGATTACTCACCAAACCTTTGTTGGGAGTACTTAGAATCTGAGGTGGTTGTGCCTCTGGTATCCAATCGGTTAGTACCGTCCCCTCTGGACCGTTTGTCCGGGGGAATAGGTCCGATATACCTATACACAACCGATCGGATCCGCTTGATTTGTCCATTTTGTTTCTGAAAATTCATTGGGGAAAAGGACAAGTCACCTTGTTTTCCTCGCTCTCTTTTTGTTTACATTTGATTAAATGCTTACTACAGCCCTCTGATGAAGGGACTAGCAGTCCATAAATACATTGGGACCAAATAATTAATTTGCATTTGAAAATCAATGGATATGCAATGATGAATGTTAAATGGTGTACTACAAGCAATTATTAATGAAGAAGATGTTAATCTATACCCCATTTTTAAGACCTGACATCCTTGGTTTGGTATTCCCTCCAATCTTTTTGCCTTCACTCTACCTATTTTGCTGAGTTTGTTTTTGTTAGCTTTAGAACTCTGTATACTTTACGACTGCTTCTCAGTGCTAGAGTGCTTGTGCTCTCGTCTTCAAACATGGAAAAGTGGGTTACACCTAGAGTCCATAGTCTTGGGACGCAGAGTGTAGGCTGGTAGAAATTCACAGCTATTGTTCTGCAAATGGCTGCTATTGGCAGTCTGTAATCATTCCATGCTTTGCAACGGCAAGAAAGGTTGCAAAGTGTTCGTGTATGAGCTTTAGCGTAATACATAAAGCATACCATTTATGATGACGGGTCTCATTTCAAGCCCTAAAGAACACATCATAACAGAGGCAAGTTGTTGTTTGTGCCCAATTTAGCCAGTGCTGAGCAAATAGCAATTGCTCTTTGACGAAAAAGGTCCCAATTTTGAGTTTTGCACCTTTGCACAAGGAGAAACATGGTTTAACCATGCAGAAAACTAAAATTGTATGTTATCCCTCATTGTAATGTGACATACTCAGAACGGGGAGGTATCTTTTCCCCCATGGAAAAACCAGAAGGTGTGATAACAGGTATTCACCTGGCAATTTTACCTCCCAATATTTCCGTGCGACTTAGAATGAGGGACATAATGGATATTATTAATAGACGCAGGGACATGTTTACTAAGTTTGCACGCAACATAATGCAATAACAAAAGTTGCTACACTGCATTGTGTGAAAAGGAGAAAACAGATTAGTGCTAGTAATATATGGTGCTGTTTTTCTATCCCTTTGCGTTCGTGTATTTTTGGCAGTGTTGCACCAGTGCACACACTCTTGCACCATAGTGTGAGGTGTGTGCGTGAGGTCAAACATAGGTTTTGTACTGGAAGGGCAATCTGCCAGTAGAAAATACCATGCTTAGACACTGTTACCAAATTGTATAGGTGCCACACAGAGCAGCACTTATGCAAAGTTGAAAAAATTAGGAGAAAATAACTTTTGTTAAACTTTACGCCTGCCTAATGGAAGGGGTTCATTTTTGGTGCCAAGTTCTGTCTATCTTGTTTAGTAGATAGGACATTCCATCAAAACCCACATGTGGTTGCATGGGAGCCTTGAGGGAATATTACTCAAAGTACCACAAAGTGCTATTCTGCGTCACTTTAAGGCTACATTCAAATGCAAATCAGAATCTGCGGTGGAAAGTATATCCCAAAACAACACTTTGTGCCGATTTGCATAATGTTTGCGATGCAACCCCAGAGCCAAGTGTTAGTAAATTTGCCCCGAATCTCCTATGATTGTATGTTAACTCACCACAAAATAAGCTGATTTGTTAACCTGAGAGTTTTTCATTTGGTGTTCGTTACTCAGAGAACACAGTTGATTCTAGATTTGTTTCAGCCTTACTAAACATCTTTCTTTCTATCACACTTAACATAATGTGATGGTATTCATTATTTACACTTCAAATGAGGGTCATTTATTTGAAATATATGGTAAAAGACGATGTTGACTGTTTATATATTTCTGTGTTTTGAGAAACCTTTTAATTATAGTTAACATTTACATTTCCATGATGTGTTTTTGTAACAAAAAGGCTGCAAAACAAAGATAGCTTCATTTTCTATTATACCGATCTTCTCTTCTGGCATGAAATAGGTGGGTACATTCTACACCTAGTTCCGGCACCCTTGTACCTAACTCAAGGGTTTCTTGATGACACTTCATGGGGGTATGAATTTGCCCTTACAGTTTTCTCAAGATCCTTTTCTAATAGATAAGCCTTTGGTAGACTACATCTCTGCTACCCCTATATGCCGACCCCATTACTGACTCAAGTTAGTGAATTCCATACATAAGGATTCCACTATCTAAACTGACCATGCCTCAATTGGTCTTTAGTGACTGGGGACTGAGAGATCTCCTCCAGGCATTGTTCTTCCCAGTGAATTAAAAGGTCTTTTTGAAGAACACTTTACTTGACATATTTTTCATTTCTGGCTGTTGTGACCACAGTGCCTTCGACAGCTGCCAACTTCCTTGAAATTTCCACCTAGTCACTCTAGGAGATAGTAATGGGTTTTGGTTGCCAATTATCACTAATTTTCCTTTTGTTTGGGGATCTTGGAGTGTGGATGGTTCGGGATGAGAACCCTGCGAGACATGGGTTATAATGAACCTAGCTACTTATTTCACCCATGCAGTGGGAGAGGAGATAGTGATAAAGTAACAATTGCTGTAATATTTCTTTAAAAAGGGGCAGTTTGCGGTTTCAAAATAGTCTTTCTGTACTTCGACTATTTAGGCGACTTTGTTTAGCGCTGTCACCAAGCCCTATTACTCATTGGCATTAGGCCTCTGTAGAATCATCTTAATGTGTTTTTATGACCAGAGCTGCAAATTATTTTGCTATCTTTCTTTCCTTAAATGGAGTGCCATTGTTTTGTATGAATATGTTTCATTAGCCCATGGGTGGTTATTATCTTCTCAAGCTTGGTTTTTGACACTTCTGCAGCCGTAGTTTCTATTACTTCCACTAAGGGCTATTTTGAGAAATCATCAAAGACCACTGGCATTTGTTTGTTGTCAATGGTTTAACTAAAACTTTAGAAGGGCTGAGATGCAGGATACGGGCAATGTGAGTTCCACAGGACGGCATCCTTTTGACAATAAAGGAAACCTTCACAGGAAAAAATTAAACGTCCAAAACATAAAGGTCTATTCAAATTTAAGAGCATTACAGAAGGCAAAAGTAGTTAGTTAGATTCATAATCAGCATTAAGAGGTAATAACATAAATGTTACCCTTCAAAGCAACTAAATATTCAAAACCATAATATAATTCAGCAAAGGACTAACATAAATCTGCTCAGTTCAAAGTTAATGAGAAATCAAATAGAAAGATTAGCGCATGGTCTACTCAGCTAGAAAGTTAAAAATAAATCTAAGTGTAAATCAGCAGACAGATGACCTTGGAGTCTCTCTTTCTGACAGTAAGTCTGGCACACATCCTAAAAAGGGCACATTTTATATGTTTTCAGACAGTGAAAGGCACAATCTCACCATGATGTGAAGTGAGATCATAGGGCTAAGAACAAATCATCATTCATATAAACATGATACATTAAATAAGAAATATTTATAAACACCTAAATCACAAGCATAATGATACATAGGAATCGAGAAATAATAACATTACTAATGTTCAAGCAGTGAAAAAAATACACAGTGCACTGCTTAGCGCAAACCCCGACAAAGGACCTTGAATATGGTGCAAATATCGGAGCACTTAGCACATGGCTTCCTATAGTGCAAATCCAGACAAAGGACCTTGAATATGATGCAAATACAGGAACACTCAGCACATGGCTTCCTTCTCGAGAAACACAAATAACACATTTCATCTTCGCAGAATAAATACCACCACAAACTGAATTCTATTTTTCTTATTTTCTGCCAAGGGAAAACACAGGAAAGAAAACATGCATGTAGGATACTCATTCATGCAATTTTAAAAGCCAAATTTGTTCTGTCACTACAAAACAAATATTAATGTAGGTTAATTTTGGCCTAATGAAGTCAACTGAAACTTGGTTATGCTAACTAAAACACTTTTAAATCATTATTTTTTATTCATTAAAAAAGCTCTACCATTCCCTCACTCCTTTGATGATTTCTGAATTATTACTGTGCTTCACACAAACACAGACAACATACACTTCGTATCAGCAGGTGCTCTGCTGTGCCATAAAAACAACCTTACAATGGGATTAGGTAACAAAACAAAGTAAAAGTCTGACTGCACATTTGCAAGATGCTCTTGGTCAGTGCCAAATAACTCATTGTTTAGTTAGTGAGGCATCCTCAAGTCCTTTAATACAGTATAGTCCAGGAAGATCATTAAATGAGACTTTATAAAGAAGGTATCTGTGCCACCTCCCCTTGGGCATACAGACCCTGCATCAAGCTTGAGGTAATCCTGACTATGTTTTAAAGGGATACCCTTGGCTTGGCACATAGCAGGCAGGGCTCTTAATGTTTAAATGATAAGTACACTTGGACTCTCATGTTTAAGCTGCCTGCCCCAGACATGGAGCAGTGTATGTAATGTTATTTCTTTCTACAGTTAACACCCTTAGATTTCTGGCTACCTCAGCAAGCCTCCCACAATACTCCTAATACCATGCATGATAAATTGATCTTGATTTCCTTTCACTTTATTCCTCTCCTTTCTGTCTTCAGAGCGACCCTCTTCTTACCATCCATCCTCTGCATGCATTTTGTTTCTGAGTATAGCCTCCTCTAAGTCTAATGCCTGTCTGCCTTAATCCTTCTTATTGTAATTCTGCAATTTGCTGACAGCTCATTTCATAGATCACAGCCTCTAATTCAAAAACATATCACTGCAAACTAGCACTATCTAATCTCCGCCAGCCTATCTATCTCACCAACCATTCACCTGAAACCACCTAACTCCCACTAATAATGACACCTAAGTGGTATTAATATAATGTGTCAAAAGTAACTGAAATAAATGCATGCCTTTTTTTTTGTTAGGCGCACATAACTAGTCAAAATAGTTAACAATGACCACTGAATTAACCACTAACCTTGGGTAGTGTGCTACTCATCATACAGTGCTTCAACACCTCTTCAGGAGTAGTAAGCGCTATATAAATGTATACAATTACAATCACCAAACTTCCTACACTACAAAACACTACAATATTTCATCTATTATTCTTGTGTTCTTCAGCTTCATCTTCTCCAAAGTTTTCGACTCATCAGGTAATCTAGTTCAATCTCTTTTCTTTTCCCTTAGGTTCATGCACAATTATAGTTGTTTTATGATTATATTTGTTAATTGCCATGCTATTATCTGGCACAAACGTGCAGCATTGCCGAACCTTAATTGCACAACCTACATCATCTTCCTTTGCTAATAATTTGTCAAAGCAAGTCTATTTTGTATAACCATTGCACGAATGGCTACCATATCCTCATTAATTTTTGTTAATGCTGAATTAGAAGCCAAACATTAACCAAAGTAGATAACTTTCTAATCTTCACATCGTTCAAAGCCACACTAAAAGGAAGAATTTACAAACCAAACATATCCATAAGCACTTGACCAAATCCACGTTTCATTGTTTTAAGGATAACTGCACTCCACTAATTTCATTCATCTCATTAGTATGATGCAGTTTGGGAAACACTAATGCTAAAGAACTGGAATCTATCCAGTTAGTTGTAATTTTAAATAGGCTGTTTTTCCACAGACGTGATGAATAGCTCTCAATATTGGGTCATCACCCAACTTATAATTTCTATCAACTATTTGATGATAACAACCCTCATTTATTCCAAAACTTCCTCTTATTACGTTTCTCTTGCGTCATACATATAACGACACTCTTTTCCTGAGTAATCCTAAGTCTAGGATGCATCTGGGAATATCTAAATCTAAATTGAGCTGCTTCTTGCAATTTATTCTAAATTGCTTCAGCAGCAACCCTATTCATTCTCACTCTACTTTAATTAAGTTCTCTAATAAAAGTATGCTTTGTACCATTGAATTTACACTCACACTCCTTTCATCCCTGTAGTTAGTGTTTATGTTAAAGTGCATAATAGAGTTAGTAAATTTTTTATCAATAGGAGCTAAATTCACAGTCACACACAATTTATCCAAAGGAAGCTCATAATCCACTCCAAATTCTTCTAAAGTCCCTTGTCCCAACAGAACTGATTTATAGTTGTAACAGGATAATTTGTGTTCATTATCAAACTATACTCACTCAATAGATTTGCATAAGTATTTTCATTCAAATCTCCAATAGAGTTATCTCTATGATCTAACCCACTATCTCACTATGAAACATTTTTGTTGCTTGAAACATATTCAACAGGCTAATACAGACTCACTAATATACCTATTCACGCTAATGAAAATCATGGAAACTATTTTAAAAGCCAAACAAGCTGTTTCTTTACATGCACCTATCTTCTTTCAATAAAAACTATTTCTCAACAAAAAACAAAATTTAAAAAACAAGGTGCAAAACTCTTCAAATTTCAAAATGTTAGCGATTCAATGTAAGCAGATTTAATTCTTTATGTGGGCAATATAAGCAGAAATAAGTCTTTATGCAGGCAGAAAGTAAACTATATGAGGGCACAAAAATAAACCATATGCAGGCATGTAACTTCTCAATACAAATGCTCCCAAAAAATATGGCAGCCTAATTAACCCATTAAGTTACAAAATTAGTCTTCTTTAATGCAGGCAGTTGCAGTCTTCAAATGTGGGCAGAAAAACCAGCCTTAATATTGAGATGCAAGCATAATGTAACAATCGCTAGCTCAACTCTAGTCTAAGAGAGTTTTGTAGGCACACTATGAAAACTGAAAAATCAAAAATTCAAAGTTTTTCTTATCAAAACGTTTTAAAAAATGGTTCCATTAAGCAATAAGCAAATTATTCAATGTCGATTATCATCGTTCTCATCCTAGATGAATTCATGGGGGCTCTTCAAACGTAAATTGGTGATCTATCACGTCAATGTCTCTGTCTTCTAGTTCAGGCCTTGCCGAATATGCCCATTCAGGAGTTATGCACTTTTTGTTTGGCACTCTTTCTTTTCTTAATCTTCTGCCTTCAGACTTCTCAAGATCTGTAACTGCTTCAGTTGCTTTTTCTCCTTTTCTTTAAAAATCGTCAAATGTTTGCAAACCTCTTTTTCCTTCTCTCACATTCACACCAATCAGCTTGTATTAAACTTACATTTTCAGGTTCAATTGTGTCACTTTCTTGGTTTTCATCTTCACTTGTTTTTTGATTTGTGCAACTTGCACCTACAATACCTTGATTGCTGTTGGGGGTTTCAGAGTTCGAGATTTAAAAAACTTGCTTTTCTTGTTTTTGATTTTGTTATTGTCCTTGTTCTTCTGTGTCTTGATGAACTCTTTGCTCTTTTTGTTGAACTCTTTGTTTTCCCCACTCTGGATCCACTTAGTGAACCTGTGCATGATCATGTGAATTAGTGCTTGGTGTCACCATTTCTTCAACTGTAGTCTTCACTCCCTTCATTAGAGATGCGTGGATCCACTGTGGCAGACCTCCACACTTCATGCAGTAGTCACATCAAGATCACTTGGTAAGGCTACTTTCAGCAATGTTCCAAACATATTTCTTCTTCACCACTATCCAATGTCCAGGCTCTGGGTAGTGGCATGGATCTTCACTTGCTGAAGGTGTTGCTGGCTTTACCTGGTGAGAGAAAGAGCATACTAAATCAGCCAAACTCTTGCAGTAATACAGTACCAGATCATCAGTAATATTCAGAAAAACAACTGAAACAAAACTAAGATTTCTCATGGCCTGCTTGATTAGCACCTCATGGAGTCTTAGCCTGGTTGCTTTATTCAAATTCAAATTCAAATAGTGCTTTATTCGATCACTAGTATCATAAAAGCAATGTGCAGCAACATACAAAAACATTAAAATTCTATAATGGTTCATATCAGGTTAAAAACATGATTAAACTAGGTTTTCAAGTTGCTAAATTTATAATAGGTTATGTGATAAAAGAAGGATACTAGTAAGGGAAATAAAGTCCTAGGTGATGATATTTCTTCTTTATAAATTTGTAAAAAAAGAATGTATAAAACAGTGAAAGAAGAGGCATTAAAACACCACCAGACAGTAATGTGTAGTACGTGAATATGTGCAAACTATAGAGGAACTCTCACAAACAAAGAGGATGTATCTCAAGATAGGACACTCTATTTTTTAAAAGCACGTATATTCCTCCCAAAGGTACAAAATTAATGAACTCTTCAGCATATTGTAATGAATGTACAATGGGGGAGGAGCTGACATTATTACTTGTCACTCGGCATATGGGAGCCCTTCAAAGCTTTGTGTCTGATAATCCAGGAGCGACACAAAAACGTAGCCACCCCACAAATAATAGACGTGCTCGAGTCAGTTTTATGAATACGCAGGGGTACCTTATAATCACATGTGCCCATGGATTTACAGATTGGTTTCATCCATTAGGACCTGACGGTAGAATAAGCCGGGCATGCAAATAAAACGTGGGACACACTTTCCAACGGTGCTCTGCAACAAGGATAAGCCTCGTTTCGATATTCGTGCAGGCTCCATTTAGATGTTGCTGCATGGACTGGGAGTGTGCCTATCCTAAATTGGGTGTATAGCAGCCTATCGCGTGGAACCTGGATAATATTCAGGTAAGGTTTTAAGCCTCTGCACTGCTTATGACTGAAGAATTCATCTGTCAATCTCCCCAAATTTTGTTTTGCTCGGCTCGTTGGAATCAACCCAGTTCCAATAAATATGCTTCAGCTCTGGCTTGTTAGGTGCTTTATTTAGAGTAGTTCTCAAGCTAAATAAAATTCAGAATTAAGGGAATGGCATCTGGCCATTTCAAAGCAGTCACTGCACAGACTTTCATAAATGTAGCCTTTAAGGTACCATTGACTCTCTCAACGATTCATGATGCTTCTGGATAATAACAACAATGGAAGTTCTGCTCCATCTTCACTGCCATGCAAAGTACTCTCATTACTTAATTTTTAAGATGAGTTTCTCTATATGAATCTAAAGAAGTTGGCGAACCACATCTAGAAATCAGCTCCCTTAATAACAGCTTGGCTACAGTCAAGGAGTGGCAGCTTTGGTTTGTATAAGCTTCTACACAACTAGAGAAAATGCTAACTGCTGCTAAGAAACATTTAAGGCCATTGTATGGGGGCACCTCAAGGCCCATGTATGGGGCCATCTTTACAAAATCTTTTGCAATCTTGTGAAAGGACCTTCTGATTTTCCTGTGTGATACAGAGTCACTCTTGTCATCATGCCGACATCTACATGCTGGCAGGCTACAAAGATTCTCAATTATTGTCCTAAAATGAAGATTATACCAATATTTCTTAAACATCTCTATCGCCGCATCATTCTCAAACTTTCCTTTCATAGTTTTGCAAATCTCTAAGCTTTTCCAAACTTTGTACTGGCATTGGCAAGAAACTTTTAGCATTTTCAATTTTATATTTAAGTTCAGGATTTTTGCTTGATTCTAATGTACTAAATTCAAAAGAACAGTGCTTTGACACCCAATCGGCATAATTTTTACTGAATGTGACCTTGCCATCTCCACTTTTATGTGCAGCACATTGTACAACTGCAATCTTTTCCAGGAACTGTAGAGCCTCTACTAAATCCAGCATTAGTGGTCCATTTTAAATGGGTGTTGCAAACGATGTCATGAAACCCCTTTGCGAGCACAACGGACCAAAATCATAGACCACTCCAACCTCATATTGACTATTTGTGTTGATTGTAACACTCAATCCATTGGTAACGCAGCATTTTCTTGTAATTACAATCAATTCTGTCACATCAATTCAATGATGATCAAGGTCATCTACTTCATTATCAAGTTCCTTCCCTGCCAAAGGAATGTGTGGCAGGATTCAGGGTATTGCAACATTTCATCGAAATGTTCCTTGTTACCAGAACAATCTGTTCATACTTCACTTAAACAAGTGTTAGTGTGATGTTGAGTGCATGTTGGAGTTAGCAATATTTTATTGAATGTGGAACCAACACAACAAGTGGGAACCCAAACACAATTGCTTCACTCTGAAATATTGCCAAAGAAGTTGCTACAGTACTCTTTATGCACCTGAGAGGGGATAGCCAATGGTGCTTGTATAGCAGAAAAATATGCAACAGATAATTTTCCCTATCCATGTTTTTGTGTAAGAACAGAAATTGTGCATCCGTCCCTTTCATATCAAAATAACTAAAAATCATTCTCGTAATTTGCCATTTCTGCAGCAGGGGCACTGTAAAACTGTGTCTGAGCTCCAGGTCGGCTTGCATGCATTAATCACCCCAAAGTAACAGGTCCCTAACATCATTGCGAATCAGCCTCTGTAAAGAATTTACAACCGAGGAAAAGATTGGAATCCACTGACAACAGTAAACAACTATTCCAATAAGCATCATAAAAAATGGTTAACAAAAGACTATCACAGTAAACCAACTGCCATTTGTGGTACTCTAAAACAATATTATTGCAAGATGTGGTACCACAGGATAACATGGGATCATGATGGCGCAGGATGTACAAAATTTTGTATACCTCCCTCATTTCTGCATAAAAATACTAATTAAATAATCTATTAATTATAATATTACTAAATGAGTTTGCATGCTTATTAATCAACATTTATTAATATAGAATTACACGTGGGATTTGAAATTGCATGGCTAAAATAACTTTTATAACTAAAATACGTACGCATATTAACAATAGTAATTGTGATAATTAGAAAACTGCATGATATATGTTGCTTTTGTGACGTTTTGTAATGTTGCCCAGAAGGAGGATCGAAATGGTGAATATAAATGCTTCAATTGTTGCTATACGCTAGATAAATACAAGCACATAAAGGGATTAGTAAGGGGAAACATTAGATTTTTTTTTTTTTATATTAATTACTCTTTTGTGTTTGTTTCGCTTAAATTAGCATTTGGGCCTAAAACAAAGATGGCTGCCGAGACACCACGAGAAGTGGCCATTTTCTCATGTGGCACGGAATGACCAGCGCCTGCGCGAGAGTTTCCATGATCCTTGCAGTGACCTCTGAACATAGTACCCCAGCAAGGATGGTACATTGGACGTCTTCCAAAAAGGGGAACAATGACTTTTACATAGAGAACCGGAACATCTCGATACATTTTGCCGGTGACTTCACCCCTTGAACCGGACTGAAAATCCTGGGAACCAATCGGACGTTCTAAACCAACCAATCAGGACCACCTTATACTCTAAATCGTTACTTTTATGTTAAACTTTTCCTATAAAACAAGACTAGTAGGACAGAAAAATTGTGGCTGCTTTTTCCAATTTTTCCTATCTATCACTCTGACGGACTGATTGACGAACTGACGCCTGCCTCCTTGAAGACCTAGATGCTGCCCCATGACTGCGAACTTTCCAAAATCTACGGGCTAAGCTAAAATGCTTGCACTGCTTCTGGTCCTTTGATAATTTGGGACTGTAGCGTGCCGAGCTGAGAACTTTAGCTTTGCTAAATTAGGTAAATATGATGTTCCGCGATTTATTATGAATTGATCAAGAAATTCAGAACTTTATCGAGACAAATGCAAATATAAATTTCCTATGATTATTTTAGATAAACTATAATTGATTATCAAGAATTAATGAGTTTATGGTTTATTTCCATTAAGGAGGAAAGAATTCTGAATCTTAAAATGTGTTTTAGCTGGTTCTAAAATCACCATCAACCAATCCAACTAATTTGGTCCATTGACTGAAGTGGGAGGAGTGTCTTGATGTTTTGGGATTGAGGATCTGTAGGTGAAAGAGCGTTAATGTATATTTTGTAAATGACTTTTCCTTCCCTATAGGTTATAAGGTACTTCCCCCACATGTCCGGCGCTTGAATTACTCATCCCTCCTGTGTGTGCAGACTTAGTAAAGAGAGAGACGTGTGAGTCCCACTAATGACTGTGTGTGTGAATGAGCTAGTGTGACGTCGGGTCTGCGACGCAGGGAGGGGATCGGTAAAGGTTATTCCCTGTTTCCCGGTCTCGCACTGGATCAGTTTTTCTGGTAGCAGAGTTATGGTTTTTATTGTTTTGGTTTGGTGATTATTGCTTGTAAATAGCTTATTGAGTATTGATTGTGGATAAGTATTGGTTTATGTATTAACACTCTATGTGGAGTCGTGTTGAGTTCTATGTTGTTTGACGGCTTCTGGGATGTAGGAAGTCGGAAGTTTGTAACGGTTCCGTAGTAGAGCAGAGGTAAGCGCTGTTCTCGGGAAAGACGGGATTGTTGTTGCCCTGTAAGTGTACGGGGAAAACGTGTGAAGATTGGAGTTGCACGACGCATTGTCTGGGTTCGATTCGGTAACATCATTGTGTGTTGCCATTAGAGACATTTTCTGTATGAAAGAAGTGTATGGTAGCGAAGGTCACCTGTGAAATTTTGGTCTTAGGTACCAGGAGTCCAGAAGGCACTCTGATTACACTTATCACTGGAAAGGTAATAGGTGTTCCCTAAGCTTGCTAGAAGGATAAAGTAGAGGGAAGTGCTACTTTATTAACGTGTGTTATTATTCTGTAGTAGGACAGACTGTTCGCTGTTCTCGGGAAAGACAGAATTCTGTGTGAATGAACTACATTTTCTGTATGAAAGTGCGTGAATGAAATAGTATTCAGGTTAATTGTGAAACTCTGGTTTTATTTCTCAGGAGCATTGGGTCTCCAACCAGGTGTCTTAATTCTGGAGAAACAGTTAATTGATGCTTGTTAGAAGGGTAAGGTAGAGGGATGTGCTACTTTATCAACGGAAGTAACGATTCCGTAGTAGGGCAGAGGTAAGCTCTGCTCTCGGGAAAGACGGAATTCTCGTAAGAGAGGTCATTAACTATACTTGGTTAGCGAAACAGATAATGGTGGCAAATTTATGTCGTTACTAACAGATTTGTAAGTCAGAAGAACGTAAAGAAAAGTTTGCCAATAAATTTTGTAAAGGAGGGGTCAGCAGGAGTAGCGAGAAAAAGCTGACGTCAGAAAGACCGCGCTGGGATTCGCTAATATAGACGTTCCAGATTGGTGCGTTAGTGTACGCCGCGCTAGGAGTGGAGAATTACAGGGTGACGTAAACGCTCCGGATTGGTGCGTTAGTGTGAGTCGCGCTGGGATTGGAGAGTTGCAGGAGTGACGTAAACGCTATGGATTGGTGCGTTAGTGTGAGTCGCGCTACGATTGGTTAAAACAACAGAATAGTCGTAGAGAAGTCTAGCGATACATGAAAGACAAAATGATGTATTATGATCCACCAGAGAAAGAGAAAGAGAAAAAGACCTGGTTTGGAAAGATAAAACGTTTATTTAAAAAGGACAAACCGATTAAGACTAGAGAGGGACAATTACTTCCTCCACCGAAATCGCCCGCATCCTTTATGGTTGCGAAATATGGATATCATACTTGTATTTGGTTGGACAATTGGGCGAAGTACACAAAAGATGATGGAGTTTTGGCATTTCCAGAACATGGTTCATTTAATTTAGCTGTTTTGAGAAATTTGAGAGAGACAATGATGAATCTAGAACCAAGGCCTAGACCGACACAACTTGAAGCATTGACAGAATGGGAAGATGAGATGCATGACAGAGAAAGACAGGAGAATCATGATGATAGAATGAGGAGATGGCGAAGTGCAAATATGGCTGATGGTCTGTTCCCGGTAAGACATGCTGAGGAAGTCGGCAGTAGAAAATGTGTGGAAAAGAGAAATAATGTTGAGTCAAAAGGATATGGTGTGCATGAATCGGAGGATGATGTTCTTGATGACATCTTTTATAAAAATTCACCCCCTTATCAGTCAGATTCCAATATGTTGATACCAAGTGCCCCAATGAGAGACAATTCACAGAATATAAAATTTGAATCGGTATTACCAGAAATAGGAAGGAACAATCCTTTTACAGAAGTGGAGCAAACCCAACATGGTAAGATGGGAAATGAAAATTCCACTGAATTAGCAAAAAACACTTTAGAATTAACTGAGAAGATTAGGGAGTTAACTAAAAATTTGGAAGCCGTAACTGTTCCAGTAACTATAGGACCCGTAATGTCTATTTTTGATAAACAGAAGGATAGTGAGCATTGTTTGACGATTCCTTATCACAGTAACAAACACACAGAAGGCCTAGAAAAGAATATAGATCAGAATCCATGGAGACCAATGACAAGTATGTTAGAACAGAGTACTCCTAAAAACTTGACAGTAAATCAAAGTTTAGCAGACAGGATGATAATGACGACAGAATCAGTTCCAGGAACACCAGAAAGGTCAACACAACAAAATTCTGGGAAAGATAGTGTAGGGATTGCTTCCGATGAATTGAGTGAGTGGCTAAGGAGTTTGCAGCAAAAAGATAAAGAATCTCAATCTATAGATGTAGCTAAGCTAAGAATGACTGTAGAAGAATTAATAGTAGGGACTATTCCAACCGAAAAGCTTAAAAATGATCAGGATGAAGAATTACTATTTCTATGTAAAAGCATAACATAGAGAGCAAAGAATCTACACGAAAGACTAGAAGAAGTGGCAAATGAAATGGGTATAGAGTTTCAAAAGGTAAAGGCTTTACAAAAACCATACAGAGTAGATTTTTCTGAAAAGGATATTGAAAATATGAACACCACAGAAAGAATGACCCAAATAAAGGACATAATCATTTTGTTAAGAAAATGGGGGGATGTAGATAAATGGAAGAGTAGGTGATTCAGGAAACGAGATGATGCCTCAACAAAACTTTTGCAGCTTTCCCCGTGAGAGAAAAAAGAAAAGGTAGTAACAGAATGTCCCATGAGAGAAATTCCAGGAGGAGGATATGTACATGTTCCTTGGACTAGACAAGATATTTTGTCATTTACCAATGATTTCCCTCGACTACGCGAAAAGCCAGTCGAGTGGTATAGGCAAGTGGATAGATTCGTTAAATTATCAAAAGTCTTATGGATTGATTTAAATAGTCTTTTTGACATAATAGTACCAGCAGATATATGGACAGAGTGCAAGCTTATGATAAATTGGCCTACACAGGAATATCCTAGAGACCCAAAAACAGGAGCCCCTAATCCTGAAGTCATGAAAAAGTATGAAGAAGTAATAGTGTTCTTGAAAAACAAGGTACCTCCAAAAGAAACTGATTGGGTAAAAATTGACAGGACTCATCAGGAAGCTAAGGAATCGGTACATGCCTACTATGAAAGGTTGATTCTTGCCTTTAAGCAATTTAGTGGTGATGAAAACTTGAGTGAAAAAGATTTAAGTCACTTTGTATACAGATTTGTATATGGGCTACGTCCAGAAATAAGTGAAATGATTAAACAGCATACAGTAGATTAGCAAAACAAGAAAATAGATGAAGTATTGAGACATGCAAAGTATTTCAGTGATTAAATTAAAGCCAAACAACGTAAGTTGAAAGAAAAAGCAATGTGGGCACAAGTCAAAGTGGCAGAAAGACAAGAAGCTCAATTTATTGAACAAGCCAATGGTACAGGTATGAAAGCAAAATGTATTAATGGAAAAGGAAAAGGACAATTTAATATAGAAGAAGCCAAAAAGAAATGGCCATGTCATAATTGCGGAAGAATAGGGCATTGGAAATCCGAGTGTAAATTTCCCCCAAATACTAATAATGATAATGCATCATTGAATCCACAGGTGCAGAAAGAGGTGAGTTGTCAACCGCAGCGACAGCAGCAGGTTGTTACCCAACAGAATCAGGCGCCAAAACCGCCTTTTCCACAGAACGTAAATTCATAGAAATACAGTAATGAGACAGGATTCTACAACGAAGAACAGGTAAATAAGCTGCCGCGCGCTAGCCATGTTTTGCAGTATTGGCTAAAACGCGATGAGAGTGAGTCAGAGTGAGTCAGAAGAAGGCTATTGACGGTGCCGAAGGGAGGAAGAAGAGTGCGTACTTGGCGCAACTCTAGAAGTAGACCAAACAGGCCTTTTTGTAGATGCAAAGGTAAATGATGAAAATATTACTGTCCTAGTTGATACTGGTGCTACTCGATCGACTGTTAGGACAGCTGATGTTAAAAATCTTCCACAATCCAAGTGGTTGGAGTATCCAACAGACAAATTAAAACGTATCTCACAGAACCAGTAAAAGTCAGTATAGGGAAATTTTCTGAAATGCACCGCTTTGTTGTGTGCGATTCAAGTCCTGTAAATTTGTTAGGGAGAGACTTACTGTACAAGATGAATCGCACTATATTTTGTACCCCTGACAGTATAGCATTTGAGACCCCTGATGAAGATGTACTGTATAAAATGACAATAGCTCATATGGAACCTGAGATTACTGAAGCCTTTGCACTATTCAACCCTGACGAATTACCACAAGAATTAAAAAGCTCAGTAAAGGCAGAAGTCTGGGATTTCACAGGAGAGGGTGTAGGATTAATGAGAAATGTGGATCCTGTAAAAATAACACTAAAGAAGGAATAAGTTCCCCAAATGTTCCCCAATATAAATTAACACCTGAGATAATTGAAGGAGTTACTCCTATAATTGAGAAAATGGTTAAACAAGGTATTTTGAGAGAAATAATGAGTAGTCCATGTAATTCACCAATTATGGGACTGAAAAAGCCTAATGGAAAAACTACAATTTTGTCAGAAAGCAGTACAATATCTAGGACATAAGATTGAAAAAGGACTGAGGAAGATATCTGTAGATCGAATCAGGATAATAAAAGGAATGAGAGCCCCAATGACACAGAGATAAGTGAGAATGTTTCTTGGAATGGTTGGATATTGTAGACAGTGAATAATTAACTTTTCACTAATGGCAAAACCTTTGGTACGCCTAACGAGAAGTAATGTAAAAGACCCCATTGATTTGAATAAAGAAGAGTTAGCAGCTTTTAAGCAGTTGAGAGACAGTTTGTGTGAAGCCCCAGCATTGGGAATGCCTGATTATGAGAAGGAGTTTGAGTTGTACTGCAGTGAAAGGAATGGATGTGCACTTTCTGTACTAATACAGAAACATGGAAAATTGATAAAGACCAATTGCATATTTTTCAGCTATGCTAGATCCTGTAGCTGTAGCATTGCTAAAGGTTGCTTGAAAGCAGTATCGGCTACTTGTAAAAGTCTGGAATAGAGTGAAGGAATTGTGATGGGATACCCTGTGCGAGTATGTGTACCTCATGATGTGGCAATCCTTTTAACAAGGAGCCACACTCAGTTTATGACACATAGTCGGCTGACTAGATATGAGAAAGTCATTTTAGGTGCAACAAAAGTGAGCCTGACGAGATGCTTGAATGTAAATCCTTCAACGTTGTTGCCTGATGCAGAGAATGTGGAAGTCAGAGATGAAGTGGATCATGATTGTTTGGATGTGCTTGACTTCTGTACCAAACCACGTCCTGATATAGAAGATGTACCATTGACAGAAAGTGATTTTGTGATGTTTGTGGACGGGTCATGTTTAAGAACAGAAGAAAGAATGCTAAGTGCTGCATATGCAGTATGTACAGTTGCAGCAGTGATGGAAGCATCCTACCTGAAGAGAGTAAAATCAGCCCAGGTTGCTGAACTAGTAGCCTTGACTAGAGCATGCAAGATAGGAAAGAATGTGAGAGTGACTGTGATAACTGATAGTCAGTATGGCTTTGGTGTTGTGCATGATTTTGGCCAGATAAGGCTACAGAGAGGATTTCTGACTTCAAGTGGAACTCCCATAAAGAATGCTGAAGTGGTTAGAAAGTTGCTAGAGGCGATACAGCTGCCTAAGCAATTAGCTGTTGTGAAGTGTGCTGCACATTCAAATACTGGAGATTATGTCGAAGTTGGTAATAAGTATGCCAACGATGTGGCTCAATGTTGTGCCCATAATCAGAATTCTATAAACTGAGTGAAAGAGAAGGAAATTAATTCTTTGCCCCTATTGTTTACTAACATTGTGGGTACCTGGGATGAAGTAAGGCAGTTGCAGGAAGAAGCAGGAGATGAGGAAATGAGACAGTGGGTAAAAGCAGGATGTGCACCAAGAGAAACAGATCACGTGTGGGTTTATCGAGATGGAAGACCAGTCATGCCTGACAGTATGGTGTCTGCCATGGCACGAATGTATCATGGACAAGCACACATAGGCAGAGATGCCATGATTAGGTCGTTTAAGCAGACATGGTACAATGCAAAGTTCAGACTTGTAGCTGAGAGCCTTTGTCAAAGATGCCTAATATGTCAGCAGTTCAATCATGGAAGAAAGACAGTGGTAAGTCTAGGAACGATAGGTCGAGAAGGAGGGCCTTTTACCAGAATGCAGATTGATTTAATTGAGATGCCCCCTTGTAACAGATTGAGTTATGTTCTAGTAATGGTCTGCTTGTTTTCTAGATGGGTAGAAGCATATCCCACAAGAAGAAGTGATGGAATCACAGTAGCAAAATTGCTTTTGAGGGAATTCATCCCTAGATTTGGGTTCCCAGTCACAATTGAATCAGATAGAGGAAAACATTTCCATAATGAGATCATGAAATTGATTTGTGGAGCATTGGATGTACAACAAAAACTACATTGTGCCTATCGCCCAGAGGCTTCTAGTGTGGTGGAACAAATGAATGGCACTATTAAAAACAGATTGGGGAAAATGTGTTTAGCCACAGGTTTGAAATGGCCTGATGTCTTGCCTCTGGTACTCATGACTATTAGATCTATTCCAGATAGAACGACAGGTCTGAGTCTACACGAAATTGTCATGGGAAGAGCAATGCGACATGTTTTCATTCCAGTCAACAAGCTGTTGCCTATTACTGATGACTTGGTGTTGGATTACTGTAAGGGACTGGCTGACGCAGTTCATTCTGTGTTTCATCAGGTTGGATCGGATGCCACCACCCTTGAAAAGAAGCAAGCTCATGATCTGAGCCCAGGAGACTGGGTGAGAATCAAAGTACACAGAAGAAGGAACTGTCTGGTCCCACGTTGGGGAAAACCACGACAAGTGATTTTGACAACAACCACAGCTGTAAAATGTGCTGGAATAAAGCACTGGATCCATGCTAGTCATACACTGCAAATTCCAAATCCAGTAGACAACAAAGAAGGAGAATATTTGGAGGAATCAGAATCAAGCTCTGAATCTGATACTGAAGACAACAGAACAAGAGAAAACCCTGAAAGGGGTGAATCGGAACCAGATGTGATTGTAGCCCCAGAAAATATTCCCTTGAGAAGAAAATTACAGATTTCAGATACCAGCTCAGACTCGGAAACAGAACAGAGACAAGCACGTACTGGGCAAGAAAAAACCAGCGAAGAGATAATAAAGGAGATTCTTGATAAAGAAATTCCTGATGGAAAGCTGAGAGAAATTCCACCCGAAATAAAAGAAATAGATGGACAGGTGCCAGATACAGAGAGTGAGGGAAAGATTTTTGAGGAACACCCCCGAGGAGTTGTAGGGAATGCAAACACCCAGTTAGAGGAAGGGATAGTTAGTCAGCAGGAAAATCGTGTGCAAGAACCACGAGGAGGGACAGAAGTAGGGAACAATAAAGTGGTGGAAAGGGAAACAGTTGAAAGCAAAAGGCAAGTTGAAACAGAAACAGAAGATATTGATGAAGAGATACCAGAAGGTCGAGTCTTGAGAAAGAGAGCATGGAGAGCTGAAAAGAATAATAAAGGGAATAATTCGAAAAGATCAGCAAAAGATGAAATCTGGCCAAACAAGATAAAGAGATTGAGATATCGACTAACACGAGTGAATTCATCAAGAGCAGAACAAGTGAATGAAGTATCTAGTCAAGAAAAATCTAAAAGTGAGGAAATAACTACAGTGGAAGAGAACAAGAGGACAAGGAAACCTAACCAGAAGTACAAGTCACCAGAATGGTCGTATGTGGCTTTGCCTGAAATCAAAGAAGAGGCAGACAGCCAAGGAAACCCAGAGGTGACTGTACAAGAAGTGGTTGAGGAAGATGAAGAATCGGAAATCCTGAGAGTTATCTTGTCCGATATTGGAGAAGAGACGGATGTTCAGGAAGTTCTGTATCAAGACTATGAAAGAAAAGTGAAAGACGATCAAATGCCAAACTGAAGAGACCAAAAGAAATATCGATGGAAAGACAATAAAATACTGGAGTAGACATAACTGATAGAACCAAGTAGGCGCTTAGAGCCTTGGGTTAGACAAAACTAGTTTTGAAGTAGAAAAGGCTAAGTCAAAAGACACTGTTCATTTTTTTAAATGGCAAACACAGAGAATAGAAAAACTAAATGTAGTTTCCTTAGAAACTGGTTTAAAATGTGTTGTTGTTGTACAGGATTACTAATGCTTCTATGGAGTATTTTAGCTTTGATGATTTCATTTAAAGTTATCTTAGATACAATAGAAGGACATAGTGAGAATAAAACTAATATAGAAACGTTTCAGAAAGTATAGCCAACTAAAGTAGATGGAAATTACTTACACTAAGATAGGACTCTAAATGATTTTTGTAACAATGTATTTTCAAAATTATTGTACGAATATGTAAAGACAATGGATGTGAGGGATTGCTACGTCTGCATGCAGTTACCTGCATCTGTATCTGAGGGAGTGACATACCATTACCTTCCAGTAACATATGGAATAACATGTAGCGTAATAGCAAGTTTGTTTTATAAAATAGGGAAATTAGAATATTATTTTTCAGATGTAGATAACATATTTTCACAAGTACCTGTAATTAACAAATTGAATAAAGTAGAACCTGCAAAGGTATTAGGTGAATTTTTCCTAGAAACTAAAGAATTAACATTAGATTCTATATTTAGAAATAATTTATCTCGTAGTCTAAAGAAAGAAGAGAAAGTGTTTTTGGATATGGTTGAAGAAAGGAGATTGAAAATGCAAAAGAAAGAACCTGAGGGAAGTGACGAAAAGACAGTCTGGGATGTTGAAAAGGAAAAGCATTTGAGAGGAGAAGCTAGTCCAACAATGGCTTTAGATTGACTCCAGAAAGGGAAGTTTTGTATTAGAAGGAATCAAACTGCCTATGATAATTACTTTGTAGGTAACAGTGATTGCCATGATACATATCGAATCATGGGTGGATGGGGATTTAAAGGTGGAAATTATCCAGTCTTTCCTGGATTGTATTTTATCTGCGGGAACAAGGCATATTATTGTTTGCCAGATCATTGGTATGGCACATGTTATGTAGGTCCGGTTTTTCCAAAGATATTCCACATGGGAAGAGGAGAAGATGGTGTACATAAGTTAAGTAGTCTACTAACTCGTAGAAAAAGAGAGTCTTGGTCAGAAATTGTAGGAGACATTTTTGGAGCATTGATACCAGCAGTGGGAATATCTCTGAATGCACATAAAATTAGGAAATTATCAACAGTAGTGCCTGAAATCAAAGAAGAGGCAGACAGCCAAGGAAACCCAGAGGTGACTGTACAAGAAGTGGTTGAGGAAGATGAAGAATCGGAAATCCTGAGAGTTATCTTGTCCGATATTGGAGAAGAGACGGATGTTCAGGAAGTTCTGTATCAAGACTATGAAAGAAAAGTGAAAGACGATCAAATGCCAAACTGAAGAGACCAAAAGAAATATCGATGGAAAGACAATAAAATACTGGAGTAGACATAACTGATAGAACCAAGTAGGCGCTTAGAGCCTTGGGTTAGACAAAACTAGTTTTGAAGTAGAAAAGGCTAAGTCAAAAGACACTGTTCATTTTTTTAAATGGCAAACACAGAGAATAGAAAAACTAAATGTAGTTTCCTTAGAAACTGGTTTAAAATGTGTTGTTGTTGTACAGGATTACTAATGCTTCTATGGAGTATTTTAGCTTTGATGATTTCATTTAAAGTTATCTTAGATACAATAGAAGGACATAGTGAGAATAAAACTAATGTAGAAACGTTTCAGAAAGTATAGCCAACTAAAGTAGATAGAAATTACTTACACTAAGATAGGACTCTAAATGATTTTTGTAACAATGTATTTTCAAAATTATTGTACGAATATGTAAAGACAATGGATGTGAGGGATTGCTACGTCTGCATGCAGTTACCTGCATCTGTATCTGAGGGAGTGACATACCATTACCTTCCAGTAACATATGGAATAACATGTAGTGTAATAGCAAGTTTGTTTTATAAAATAGGGAAATTAGAATATTATTTTTCAGATGTACATAACATATTTTCACAAGTACCTGTAATTAACAAATTGAATAAAGTAGAACCTGCAAAGGTATTAGGTGAATTTTTCCTAGAAACTAAAGAATTAACATTAGATTCTATATTTAGAAATAATTTATCTTGTAGTCTAAAGAAAGAAGAGAAAGTGTTTTTGGATATGGTTGAAGAAAGGAGATTGAAAATGCAAAAGAAAGAACCTGAGGGAAGTGACGAAAAGACAGTCTGGGATGTTGAAAAGGAAAAGCCTTTGAGAGGAGAAGCTAGTCCAACAATGGCTTTAGATTGACTCCAGAAAGGGAAGTTTTGTATTAGAAGGAATCAAACTGCCTATGATAATTACTTTGTAGGTAACAGTGATTGCCATGATACATATCGAATCATGGGTGGATGGGGATTTAAAGGTGGAAATTATCCAGCCTTTCCTGGATTGTATTTTATCTGCGGGAACAAGGCATATTATCGTTTGCCAGATCATTGGTAAGGCACATGTTATGTAGGTCCGGTTTTTCCAAAGATATTCCACATGGGAAGAGGAGAAGATGGTGTACATAAGTTAAGTAGTCTACTAACTCGTAGAAAAAGAGAGTCTTGGTCAGAAATTGTAGGAGACATTTTTGGAGCATTGATACCAGCAGTGGGAATATCTCTGAATGCACATAAAATTAGGAAATTATCAACAGTAGTGGATCACTTGTCAACAAGCACCGCTGGAGGATTTTTATTGGTAAATACTGAAATGGTTGCCATGCGTGCCATGGTGATGCAAAATTGACTTGCCCTTGATATAATATTGGCAAAAGAGGATGGAGTCTGTGGAAAGCTGAAAGTTCAACATTGTTGTACTTACATTCCAGACGAAAGGAAAAATCTGAAAATCTATATCAAAAACATAACTGAATTGCATGAGGAAATTGTACCACTGGAGGATGAAATTGTTTGGGATAAGATTAGAAAGAAACTTTCTTCTATTAAAGAATTCTTATTTAACTTAGGTAGTACATTTGTAGGTAAAATGTCATTTCCATTAACATGTGTGGTTTTTATAGTATTAATACTAAGATTTGGATGTTTATGTTGTAAAAGAAAGAAAATACAGAAAAAATTTAAAAAGAGAAAATTTGAAAAGAAGACAGAATAAGAAACAAGAGAGGGAATATGAAGAGGTAGAATTAGAAGAAATGAAAGACAGCATGTATAAAACAGCTAGAAGAGAAGAAATTGGGGAAACAGAGATGTGAACAAATCTAAGAATTCATTTCATTTTCTATGATAAATTGATACAAAATGTTATAGGGCCATATGTAGGAAGCCTAATACCGGTCGGTAACGGCCGATTTTCGGTAAATATCCCGTTACCGACCGGTATTTAGGCTTTTGGTATGTAGGGGGCATATTTCAGGATTCGGTAATTTACCGAATCGGTAAAATCGCCGATTCGGTAATTTTACCGATTCGGTAAATACCGAATCCTGAAATGATATGTAGGGGGAGTGTGTCGTTGGTGTGGGGATTCGTTATTTACCACCAACTAAAAGTTGGTGGTAAATGACGAATACCTGTAAAAAAGCATTTTTTTGCAATTTGAAGTGTGCAATGTGGCAGACATACATGCCCTTAGGGCATGTATGTGCGCCACATGTGCACACATGGACGAATCAGGGGTGCAACAGGGTGTCAATGTGACACCCTGCCACCCATGATGATGCCTCCCCCATTACCGATTCGGTATTTACCGAATCGGTAATGGCAACTGGCTTCCCATTCATTCCTATGGGCCCCCAGGCCCATAGGAATGAATGGGAAGCCAGTTGCCATTACCGAATCGGTAAATACCGATTCTTAAATACCGACATATACCGAATCGGTAATTATTTACCTACATTACATTTACCGATTCATAAATACCGAATCGGTAAAATTCGGTATTTAAGAATTGGTAGATGTAATTTACCTACATATGGCCCATAGTGTGGTGATAAAATCACCAAAGGGGGGATTGATGGAGCAGGATGTACAACATTTTGTATACCTCCCCCATTTCTGCATGAAAATACTAATTTCATAATCTATTAATTATAATATAACTAAATGAGTTTGCATGTTTATTAATCAACATTTATTAATATAGAATTACACGTGGGATTTGCAATTGCATGGCTAAAATAACTTTTATAACTAAAATACGTACGCATATTAACAATAGTAATTGTGATAATTAGAAAACTGCATGATATATGTTGCTTTTGTGACGTTTTGTAATGTTGCCCAGAAGGTGGATCGAAATGGTGAATATAAATGCTTCAATTGTTGCTATACGCTAGATAAATACAAGCACATAAAGGGATTAGTAAGGGGAAAAATTAGATTTATTATTTTTTTTATATTAATTACTCTTTTGTGTTTGTTTCGCTTAAATTAGCATTTGGACCTAAAACAAAGATGGCTGCCGAGACACCACGAGAAGTGGCCATTTTCTCATGTGGCGCGGAATGAACAGCACCTGCGCAAGAGTTTCCATGATCTTCGCAGTGACCTCTGAACATAGTACCCCAGCAAGTATGAGACATTGGACGTCTTCCAAGAAAGGGGAACAATGACTTTTACATAGAGAACCGGAACATCTCTATACATTTTGCCGGTGACTTCACCCCTTAAACTGTACTGAAATTCCTGGGAACCGATCGGACGTTCTAATCTAAACCAACCAATCAGGACCACCTTATACTCTAAATCGTTTATGTTAAACTTTTCCTATAAAACAAGACTAGTGGCTGCTTTTTCCAATTTTTCCTATCTATCACTCTGACGGACTGATTGACGAACTGACGCCTGCCTCCTTGATGACCTAGATGCTGCCCGTTGACTGCGAACTTTCCAAAATCTACGGGCTATACTAAAATGCTTGCACGGCTTCTGGTCCTTTGATAATTTGGGACTGTAGCATGCCGAGCTGAGAAATTTAGCTTTGCCAGATTAGGTAAATATGATGTTCCGCGATTTATTATGAAATGATCAAGAAATTCAGAACTTTATCGAGACAAATGCAAATAGAAATTTCCTATGATTATTTTAGATAAACTAATATTGATTAACAAGAATTAATGAGTTTGTGGTTTATTTCCATTAAGGAGGAAAGAATTCTGAATCTTAAAATGTGTTTTAGCTGGTTCTAAAATCACCATCAACCAATCCAACTAATTTGGTCCATTGACTGAAGTGGGAGGAGTGTCTTGATGTTTTGGGATTGAGGATCTGTAGGCAAAAGAGCGTTAATGTATATTTTGTAAATGACTTTGCCTTCCCTATAGGTTATAATGTACTTCCCCCACATGTCCGGCGCTTGAATTACTCATCCCTCCTGTGTGTGAAGACTTAGTAAAGAGAGAGAAGTGTGAGTGTTGGTGTTATGGGCCCCACCACTGACTGCATGTGTGAATGAGCTAGTGTGACGTTGGGTCTGCGACGCAGGGAGGGTTTCGGTAAAGGTTATTCCCTGTTTCCCGGTGTCGCGCTGGATCAATCACAATATCATTAATTTTGCACAAGTCTTGTACTATGTGCCATTTGTATTTTTTATGCCAGTGATTGGACCAGAGTGTTACATGGGCTCCCTATCACTTCTTTTAGAATGCCCTATTCAATCATTTTATCAATAACAGGTGACATTTTCTCCTCTGATTTATAAGTAAGCTTGCATTGAGAAGTACCGGACACACTGTATTCAGTTTGTTCTTTTAATTAACCCAATTTTTTTCTTATAACATTGCAAACCTTCCTATTCACAATATGTCTTGTATCTGGGGGCAGGTATTCTGTAGTGAGGACTGGATACATTTCAATCTTTTTGTCTTGTAATTTTAAAATCAGAATCTTTAGCCGGTGTTTGAATGCCAACACTATCTGGTGTACAGTAAATCATGCTATTTAGTTTGCACAATAAATCACGATCCAACAAATTAACTGGACTTGTCTCATTGATTATAAATTCATGAATATTCGCAGTTCAACCAGTTTTCACTGAGATATTCTCTGACAGCTTATTAGTCATCTATTTATTAGAAATACCTATGACTAGGATTTCTTTTCCAGAGAGGGGTAGGTTGGGAATCTCCACCTGGGAGAACCGTGGAGTGGGTTGCACATGTATCAATTAAAGATGACACTGGATGGCCAATCATTTCTCCTTTCACAAAAGGGCAATCCTGGACAATCTCTATGACTGCACAAAGCATGCAATCCTTCTCCCCCCTAAGGCTCCGTCATTGTGTCTGATTCGACCCAGTAGGAACTCAGAACGTATTTGCAAATAGTTGGAAATTATCATGAATCACTGAGGGTATTTACTGAAATCTGAAACTCAGTTGCAAGCCCTGCATATTATTTTGCATGGTCTGTTGCGTAACTGGAGCTGAAGGCATATTCCCATTAAATTACCTTGGATTCTGCATATTCTTGACAGATGCTGGGACCCTTGACTATGTCATCTCATGCAGTGCCATCTGATTAATATCCTGCTGCATTTTGGAAATCATTGCAACTCATTTTGAAATCTACTTGCATTAAATCTACACTCCCATCTCCAGTGGCAGTTTTTATCATAAATGCGGCAAGAGCCATTTTTCATCTGCATATTGTAAATACCATTTTTATTAGGCATATTGTTAGTAATGTCTTAACCTTTGCCATGACTCAATCACAACTTGCGCACCATTTTCTTGCATACCAACACTATCACCTGCATCAAAATCAGGTGCTTGTAAACCACTTCAACCACTTTTTTAAAACAACTTTGTTTGAGTAAATATCAACTTTTCCTTAGCCTTTTCTTTTTAGCATCACAACAATCACTACAATACTTCACATACACTAAGATTTTATCTAATAGTGTTACTTGCCAACACTTCACATTTAGCTGAATATGAGCCCTAATCTCTGGATGCAAACCTAACACAAATAGTAAAGCAAATCCCCAAATCACCCTCTTTTGTGGGGTCTTCAACTCCACTATATAGTCTGAAAATCTGCATCAATCTCTCGTAATATGAATGCACTGAATCATATGGATTTTGTGTCGCTCTCATGATTTTTGACCAATTAATGTATTTCTTGGGAGCCATGGTTTCCTAATGTTCGATAACCAATCGTTTTACACTCGGTCCACAAATCTCGAGGTACAACAAGTGAAAAAAAAGCATTCAAATCTGACGAGAGTACCTTTGAAATATGTACAATCCTTTGCAGCTTTGTTTACCACTTCTCATTCTCCTCTCTGAGTTTGAGACATTTCTTTGTAAATATATAAAGGTAACCTCTTGACAATGGTACATGTGCATATACCCCTACTTTTACTTCTCTCAACTGAAATCTTTTTCAGATTCACCTTCACAAAAATTTTTCTTCATTTTATTATTTTGCGGCGCCTCAGGTTTATCAGGTGACTGTTTCATTTCTTCTTGATACCTTGTCAAATGTTCCCATTTTCTAATCATGTCTAAAACCTCTGTTTGATTTTCTCTCAATGTGTTAGGACTCTGTGTCATTAATTCAGTTTCAATCAACCCTATACTATATGACTCAAGATTTCTCTTTAGTTTCAAATCCACTTTTAATTCTTTAATCAATTCAAAATTAGGTAATCAGCAGCCTCCTCACAGAAATCCTCAACACATCCATCACCACAGGCACAGTTCCTGATGCCTGGAAGCACGCAGAAGTCAAGCCCTTCCTGAAGAACCGATCCACGACCCCCAACAAACTCAAGAACTACCTCCCCATTTCGCTACTCCCCTTCCCCACCAAAATTTTGGAAAAAGCCATCAGCCGCCAGCTTATGAACTACTTCGACCCCTATCAATCTAGCTTCTGGCCTAATCACATCACAAGACCACCCTGATCACAGCAACAGATGCATCCTTGACATCGGTTGAACAGCCGCCCTCATCCTCCTTGACCTCTCGGCAGCCTTCAACACTCTCTTCCATCACACCCTCGTCACCAGACTCCACCATATCCAAGGCAATTCACTCAACTGGATCGCCTCCTTCCTCTCTGGCCGACATCAGAGGATCCACCTATCACCCTTCTCCGCACGTCATCTGAAGTGTCCCCCAGGGCTCCTCTCTCATCTCCACCCTCTTCAACACCTATATGACACCTCTTGCAGACATTGCCACCACCCACAGACTCAACATCATCATAAATACGATGATGACACCCAGCTTGTCCTTTCCCTCACAGAAGATGCTACAAAAAAAAAGCCAACTTCTGTAACACTATGACTGACATTGCCACCTGGATGAAGGCCAACTGCCTAAACTGCCTAAAACTCAACTCAGAAAGCAGAGGTCCTCATCTTTGGAAACATACCCTCCCCTTGGGACGACCCATAGTGGCCTACTGTACTCGGCCCCTCACCCATCCCACCTGCTGTGCACGCAACCTCGGAATCATCCTCGACAGCCAACTGACCATGAAGCAGCAGATCAATGACGTCTCCTCTGCCTGCTTCCAAGCCCTCCATACACTCCGCAAGATCTCCCGATGGGTCCTAGTCTCGACCAGGAAGACAATCAACCAGGCCCTCATCTTCAGCCAAATCGACTATGGAAATGCACTCTATGCCGGAACCACCAAACAGCTCCTAAACTGCCTCAAGACGATCCAGAACTCAGCAGCAGGACTCATCCTCGACCTACCCAGAAGAATCAGCATCTCCCCTCACCTCAGAGATCTCCACTAGCTCCCTGTCTGGGAAAGAAGACTCTTCAAACACCTCACTCACGCCTACAAAGCCCTCCACAATTCCGGACCCTCCTACATCAACAATCACATGACATTCCACCAACAGAGCAGGGAGCTCCACTCCTCCACCCTCACGCTGGCCCACATCCCACACATCCGTCAAAGCCGCTGCGGATGTCGCTCCTTCTCCTTCCTCACCTCCAAGTTCTGAAATGGCCTCCCCCAATACCCACTCATCTCCCCTTAATTAGATGACTTCAAAAAGAAGCTCAAGACCTGGCTCTTCAACCGTCATGCCAGCTGACCGAGGCTCACAGAACCCCAGTGCCTGGAGTCCCCCGAGATGACAAGTCACACTCTACAAGACCTAATGATTGATTGATTGATTCCTTGAGTTTCTCAAATGCACAGTGAGCACATCTTCCTGCTTCTGAGTCCAAAAATTCCAATTATTATTGTTTTATTATATATTGAAATGTTGTCATCTTAAATTCTGATTTTGCATTAATTTCCAAATCCCCTTTGAGTTTGAAAGTATTGATCTCCACCACTGTTGACTCACTATGTGAGGATGAACTAGACACTGTCTTGTCACTCCTAACACTCCACTTTCCTGCTACTGTTTCTTGCAAATCTATCCATAAACTCATCCTCTCTCACTCTCTTTCTCCTTTGTTTTATTCTTTTTGCCATTCTGATTTTTATTCTTGTCATCTTTTGTGCTCTTTTTGTGTCTGATTCATCAGTAGTTGCTGGAAAGGCAAAAATAACAGTTGATGGACAGAATGCAGAACAATGTCATACATTCACCACAGTACAGAGATCTGGGCCTAAATCCATCGTTTTTTTGCTCACCATGCCATTCCAGTTTGAACCCAGCCATATGCAAATCAGTCTTGACCCTGTGCCTCATGGGAACAGTCCAGCCCAAACTGCCAAGCCAGGTCCTCCCTGGACTGGAAGCAAGCATCCTAGGACCGGTTTCGGGGTTTCACCCCTCTTCAGCCAGGATAGCTTGATTCCAGTAGCATAGAGAGCATAGGACTCATGTCTGAGCATACCCGTCCCACTCGGGGTGACAAATGCAAAAACAACAGTTGATGGACAGAATGCAGTACAATGTCATACATTCACCCCAGTACAGAGATCTGGGCCTAAATCCATCGTTTTTTTGCTCACCATGCCATTCCAGTTTGAACCCAGCCATATGATTAGCCAGAAACCGGTCCCAGGATGCTTGTTTCCGCTCCAGGGAAGACATGGCTTGGCAGTTTGGGCTGGACTGTTCCCATGAGGCACAGAGTCAGACTGATTTGCATATGGCCATGTCTGAACTGGGGTGGCGGAGTGAGCTAAAGAATGATGATGGATTAAACCCAGATCAGTTGATTGGGGGTGAGTGCTTGCATTGTTCAACACTCCGTCCATCATCCCCTTTGGTTTTGCTTTGTTCGCCCTAAGTTGGCAGGGTATGCCCAGACATGGGTCCCTTGCTCACTTTGCCACTGGATTCAAGCTAGCCTGGCTGATGATGGCTGATTAGCCAGAAACCGGTCCCAGGATGCTTGCTTCTGGTCCAGGTAAGACATGGCTTGGCAGTTTGGGCTGGACTGTTCCCATGAGGCACAGGGTCAGACTGATTTGCATATGGCCATGTCTGAACTGGGGTGGCGGAGTGAGCTAAAGAACGATGACGGGTAAACCCAGGTCAGTTGACTGGGGGTGAGTGCTTGCATTGTTCAACACTCCGTCCATCATTCCCTTTGGTTTTGCGTTGCTGGAAAGGCACCTGTAACGTCTCACACTTCCTGTTATCATGGCTTCTTTAGTAAACACAATCTTACATCCAGCCAATTGTTGACAGCCTTTCTATCCTGGCCCTTCTGCCTTTTTTTCTTATGTGCTCCCTCATTCATCACATAATCCCATTCATTCAGAGCTTCTTAAAGCACAGGTCTAGGTTGTGGTTTCAATTCAAACATCCACAAAATGGGAAAGGTCCCCGTCCAACCAAAAGGGACAGGGTCAGTATGAAGTGAAAACAGAAAAAATGAAAAATACATATATGTCAGTGCTCCCATAAAGACTAGCCTGTATAGTCCTATTCTGACAAATAATTATGCGTTGTAGGATACAAACAGTTATTGTATGTAATGACAGTGGATGATTAAAGAGGAGCGATGGGCTGCATAGCAATGATGACCCAAATAACACTGAACTTGTGTATGTAAATATGCCCATTTTGAAATGTAATTGTGCATATTTTATATTTTTGTAGATAAACTTCTGTTGTCAATATTTTGTCTTGAAGAAGGTGGTGTTTATCAAGTCTTATCCACCGAAATGCTGCATCAACAACTTTTGTTTTTATTGTGGAACAGACTAGAGGATTGTATGATATTTGTTTTTAACTTTTGATGATGTGTATATTTAATTTTATTGATGGATAAAGTTCACCTACTATATATATGGATTAATGAATTACAGTGAAAACATTTTGTACAAGAAAATAAGTTTAATAAACAAGATATTTTTACATATAACTATGTTCAGTGTTTAGACTATAGAGTGACTGGGAATAAGGATACATTGAGCCCGAATGAGATTTTATAGAATCTTCCTACAAAATGGATAACTAGAGTGAATGACACGAAAGGGACAGTTTTCTGTTTTTACTTCAATTCAAACATGTTATGCCTCAAATGCGCTCAACAAAACATAATTACAATATCACGCTATGCAGCACATGGAAAACAAATGATTTCACTCCAAATCACATGTCGCAAGACAACACAATCACGATCTGCGTAAGATAACCAACCCATCACACCAGGCAACTCATTTCACAAAGCCATGTTGATCCTCACAAGATACTAATCCTGACACCACCAACAGGTATACTGGCATTAACCCACCTGATTCCCTGATTCCCGAACTTCTTTTGTTTTGATAAATTTTACCATTCATGTAAGTTAATTAATTATGCAAATTTAGGCAAATGATTTGGAAAATTGCCCAAACGTTCTCAAATGAATTCGCCATTGAAATTCTGTCCTAATTTGTCCTAATTTGCACTTGATTCAACCAAAATTCAATTGACGTTTTAACTAGAAAGGTAGAAGGGTTGAGACGTGAGTTCAGGCCGATGTGAAACCCACATGTTTGCAGCCCTTGGACAATAAAGAAAACATTCACTGGCAAAATTCAAAGTCAAAACCATAAAGATTTATTCAAATTTAAAAGTCATTATAGAAGGCATATATATTTAGGGCCTGATTTAGATCTTGGTGGATGGGTTATTCCATCACAACGATGACGGCTATCCTGCCCACCGAAATATAAATGCCACATAATATAATGGGATTTATATTTCGGCGGCCAGGATATCCATCACCGTTGTGATGGAGTAACATGATCCGCCAAGATCTAAATCAGGCCCTTAGTCAGATTCATAATCAGCATCCATAATGCATCAAATAAAAACAATTTAGAGAGTTGATAACATAAGGTTGCTCTCCAAAGCAAGTAAATAGCGAGAACCAAAAAATAACTCAGCATAAATCTGCTCAATTCAAGGTTAAGGATAAATCAAATAGATAGACTTGCACAGAGTTTGCTCAGCTAGAAAGGCAAAATAAATCTAAGTATAAATCAGCAGCCAGACCAACATGGAGTCTGCCTCTGTGAAAGTAAGCAGAAAGTTTGGCTCGCAACTTAAAAAGGGCGCATTTTATAACTTTTCAGAGAGTGAAACCACAATCGCAACATGTTGTGAAGTGAGATGATCGGGCTAAAAACAAATCATTATTAGAGTAAACATGATAAATGAAACAAGAACCATTAAGGCACACTTGCTTTGCTGGCATAATCATACATAGTAAATGAGAAATAATAGTGTGCCATATGTTCAAGAAGTGAAAACAATACAGTGCACTGCTTAAAGCAGACCCGGACATAGGACCTTGAATATGTTGCAAATGTAAGAACACTCAGTATATGGATTGCTTGTTGAGGACCACAAATAAATATATTGCAGATCATCAAAATAAACACCACCACAACATTAATTCTATTTAGGATATTTTCTGCAAAGGAAAAACATAGGAAACGAAATATGCATGTAGGAAACTCAGTCATGCAATTTCAAAAGCCACATTTTTAAAGTCACTGTAAAAAGAATATCAATTCAGGATGACTTTGGCCTAGTCATTTTAACTAAAACACATTTAAATAAAGCATTATTTTCAGTATATTAAAAATGAAAATGGTCTAACCTTATCCATCAGGGAGGTTGACATAATATGCACTCACTCTGGCCCACAGGATTGCTGGTATTTCTTATGTGTGGTGAGGTGGGGTGCATTGTTTGAACCAGTTTAAGTTCTTTTACCCTTTTATTGAATTTGGGGAACCAGAGTTTGCTGCAGGTTCTGGACCTGTTTTTTTCCATCCCTTGTTCCAATGTGGGTTAGTTCTACAACATTGACTTTGAGAGATATGGGCAGTACCAGAGGGGCAGCAGAATGTAATTTATGGTCACTGAAAATTCATGGCATAATAGGCCCTGCAACAGAGTCTCCTGGTTTTTCAAAATGTGGTATCTATCACTGGCCGCAGGATTTCATCCGTTGCTGCCTCTTGCTGTACTTCATCAAGAGTTAGCAGAAACAGATGTGAGCCTTCAACAATTATTGTCTCATAGGCTTCTGTTTCATTTTGATTTAATTCCTTTTTGTCGCTGACTGATGGCTAGTGTCACAAGAGGTCGTTTTCTGGCTTCTCAGTGGAGGTTTTGAAGCTGGGTGTTTTAACAGTGAAACTAGAAGTTGATGGTCAGTGGTAATTTGGAACTGTCCACCATACAGCTAGACGTGAAAGTGACTACATCCTGTCATATGTGCAACTTTGTATTGCAAGTGTCTGTTGGTAGAGGTGGCTGGTGTAGGCTGCTGCATTCAATTGATAATCTTTCTGTTGCAAGGGGACGGCTTTCAGCCCCAGGTGTCTGGCTTCAATGGCCTGTTTAGTTGGCTTTTCTTGATACAAGTATTGCTTCGTGATGGGTGCAGATGCAGCTGCTTTAATTTTGTGGAATGGATTGTCTGGTTCCATTTCAATGCTGTGTTCTTCTTTAGAAGTTCTTATTGAGGTCCCCAGAAAGTTGCTGGATTTTTTTTAAATGACCACAGCAATTGACCATTCGAAGGAAGCTTCATACTTTTCACAGATTAGAGTGTATGTGTGACATGACAATCATGGCTTTGGTGGAATCTTCTGTGACTCCTGTGTTTGAAAAATAGTTTCACTGTCAATCCTTTGCCAATAAGTACTTGGGGTGCCTTGGCACTGCATTTTGGTTATAGGTGCGTTTCTACAGTAGCTACTTACTGAGGGACATATTTATTTTATAATGTTTGGGGCTCTGATGGTTATGTTCATTACCCCTTTTCAGGGTTCTGACTTTTATTTAGACAATGTTGATATCATGTGTTCATCTCTGAGAGCACATGTGACTGCTCTAGGGGCAGTGCCCATTGAAACATGGTTCTCACTGGATTAGTTTTGTGTTTTTCAGCTCTGTACCCTTCTATGTCTTAGGCTCGTCAGCCTTTATCTCACAGTGTGCATTTAGTTGCCAGGCCTCTCAGCCTCGCATGGAATTTATGTATGGATTTCTTTTCTTTCCGGGATGCAATTCTTAGTAGTAGTCTTTAATAATTTGGACTTAAAAAAGGTTAGAAGTAGGTGGCTGCAGCCTGTGGGGTGACCTTGGCCATACCGGTCTATGGCAGCAATGTGAATAATTTGTGCACTTCATCTTTTTATTCAATGGCCTTCAGGAAGACAACTTATCTTGCTATACAGTGCCGCCATATTGGGCTGTGTGCTCTCCCATGGGTTGATATGCTTGATTTATCATTATGTTTCTGGGAAACACAAAAACTCCATAGCCCATTATATCTAAAACACACACTCACCCGATTGTAGAGTGCAATGACTTACGCCATAGACCATGATAGCAAGAAAGGATCGAGATCAAAGGAGTGGTCTGGAATGTTTCGTCACCACACCAGGTCATTTTGTTCACATTTCTCTTTTAACTTTCTGCCAAAGCTTGTGTATTCTAACATAATGACATGACAAGAAATAAATTATGAATTAACCCCATACGTCAGTGTTACAAATGGGTTCCATCCATCTAGAACGACCAGATTTTTTCCTTTTTGATCACCCAGTTTTGGACCTTTATTTTTGGGATGAGTCTCACTACCTGTGTCTCACTCCCACTAATTTCATGGTAAATTGGACTGCACGTGTTTCCTACAAGTGTCTGCCTTTTAAGATAAGGTCTTTGTGACACAGCTAGGGTAAGGGACACTGAGCTTCTTATATGTGAACACATGTGCACATGCGTGTGTGTATGGGTATAGGCTGCTGTGCAAGACTACAGTTGTGTGCAGCATGGTAGCTGCACACAGGTAACCTGCCTGTGGCAGTTTAAAACTGCAAATCTGACCTGTAAAAACACCCCTTTTGACAAGCCTTAACTTTCCTTTTAAATATTAATAAGTCACCCATATGTAGACCTTATTGCCTACAAAGGCAGGGTACAGACATTTGAAAGTAGGACATGTAGAAATTAATATGTTGAACATGTTCTTACAGTGAAATATCCCCCAAAACGATGGTTACTGTAGCAGGGCTTGCTGCTGCCATAGGGAATCAATTGGCTACATTGATACATTTAATACATTGCTAAATTCGGATTAGTAGCAGCTAGAAAAAAACATCCACTCTTTTGAATTGTGATTTAAAGTCTTTTTTGATGGTGGGGCCAGATGTTAAGTTATTACTTTCGAAATGGCACTTTTGGAAAGTTGCCATTTTTCTGCCTACGGTTTCTGGAAATTTTCAGCTGCCTGGGCTGGTGATAGCTCTTCCGCTGGGAAATGTGCATCTGAGCCAGACAGTAATCAAAATGGCCTGGTTGTAGAGGGGAGTGGATCTTCCTGCTAGGATGACTAAGGAGGAGTTTGGCCCTGCCCTGATTACACTTTAAAGAGTATTTCCACAACACACAGAAGGAGCTGTGACACCTGCCATTGGTTTCACTAGCTGGACCGCAGCCATACCTAGAAAGGAGGAAGGTTAAACAAAAGTGGAATCCCCATCCACAAGTGGACTGGGCATAAAAGTGGCACCCCAGAACATGAAGGGGAGCAATACTCTGGACCCGGACTGTAACAGCGGCAAATCCATGGTCAGCTGGAAGAAAAGCCCCCTGATTGACTGAGGACTCTGTCTGCAGCTGACCCCAAGACCAATGAGATTCTCCAGGTTCTGTGATGCTGGCTCTCTTACACCCCCCTCAGGACCAGTTGGGTAATTACCTGGACTCCATGCCCCCAGATGCCCTACAAGGTGGCCAGGAGGCCATGAGGTTTGTGGAGTGCACAGCAGAGGAGAAGGCTAGTTCAGTGAGCCAGTGAAACCAGCTCCCAGCAGAGTGTATATCATTTGAGGCCAAGAGTCATGCAGAAAATGATCCTGGTGGCTAGTGCTTGCCACCAGGAGTACAATGAGCCCAAGATCGTTGAAATCGGCCCAACAGGACCCGAGTTATGGCCTTTTAAAGATTGCGACCTTTCACCCCTGCCGAGTAAACAGAGTGTGTTGTGCTGCCATTCAATCTTAAAGTTTTCCCCCTAAGGTGGGCCAATGCTTGCCTTATATTATCATGGTGATGACTTCCTGACAAAGTCAATAGAATTGTTTAATTTAAAGTGATACCCCCTATTTTGTGATATTGTATCTGGTATACATGAGAGGGTCTAGGCGCCTCGTGTACCTACTACGTGCTGACTCATTCATCTCCTGGCTTTACTTTTCTAAGTGCAACATTCAGTTGTTTGCATATATTCAATGTAGCCCCCAGGCAGTGTCCTCTTAAGGTCACTTTAAAGGCATCTCATTCTAAAAGGGTGTCTCCTGTGGATTGGTCATTTGTTTGAAGTGTTCTAGTATTGCCGCTCCTAGGGAGGGGCGAAACACTTGATTTTATAGTGCTGCTGGTTGAATTCGCCATGTGGGGATCTGGGTAGGTCCTACATACCATGTGAGCTGCAAAAGCTGGGGATTATGGTCCGAGGGTGTCCGCCCTAGGTATTCAGTGTGTTTGATGAGTGACAAATAGATTCACACATTGGGGTGAGGGCATGCCTTATATCTGTCAACGACCAGTGTGTCAGCTACTCCGACAGGGCCTGTGGGCTGGATGCTGCTGTGGTTCGCATTAGAGGCAGGTATGACCTATCTAGATCTACGTCTAATACAGAGTTAAAAATCCCCCCTATAAGCCATGGGCGTCCACTCCATCTGACCAGCACTCCGGATAGCTTTCTAAGGAATAAAGCTTCCTTCACATTCGGAGAGTATATGGAACCCCTGAGGATTGTTTGCCTGTTCAGTTTGCCTTTTAAAAATACAAATCTACCCTCCAGGTCTATGTCCATCTCCTTCCCACGTGTGGAACTCCTGCCTTTATCCATATTAATGCCCCTCGTGCTTGGGAGGAGTAGTTAGTGCTATATAATCGTCCCCTCCAGCTTTTTCGGAGGCGGTCAGCTTCGATCTGGGTTAGGTGTGTTTCCTGTAGAAAAGCCATTTTTGTGTGTCTACGTTTGAGGTATGAGTATACAGAGTATCTGCGAGTGGGTGTGTGCATACCCCTCACATTCCATATAAGGATATTAGTTTGTACCATGAGTGTGTAATGTGGCCTCCTGTGTAGGGGGAGGCGGAGATGTAGCTGGGGTACAGATTGCCATTTGGAGTGTGAAAAACATAACTAGAACTAGGGGTTCAACTGTGGTGTTCATAATGTTATGAGGGGGAACTCGTAGTTGATGTTCGTCCAAACTATGGAGCCCAATTGTGGCAACTATTATGTTAGTTGTGGTTAACTGCGGGGGTGCGTGCTACGAGCCTATGTATGTTTGGCATCCCCTCGATCTTTTCTTAGGGTAAATGATGATCCCTGTGATTTAAGGATGTGGCAGGGAATGTGTCCTGGCTGGAGGGAAGGGTGCGCTATGCTGAGGCTTTGTTTCCTGCTGTGTGCTGGGTAGTTTCTCTGCACATCTGAGCAAGAATCTATTAGGGTGAGTTGCAATATAACAGTTCATAAAAAATGGAAGGATACACTATTCAGATTATGCCAGCAGAAGTCTGCTGCAAATGTCCGGTAACTTCAGGGAGTACAGGTCTTCAGACCTTGGGGGTGATGACCTCGTCGAATGCAGGGAGGGGGTAGATTGAGTCTCAGGCTCACAAATCTGCTAATTGCTCCGGATTGCTGCAGCCACGTGGAGGTCCTCCTGCCTTTCCAGTAGTCTTTGTTCCATGTCAGGGATTGCTGCCTGCGATCCTGCTGGTTTGGGGCTTCCTCCTCTGCTGCAATGGTGGTTTCTTCTGCCTCAGCGAGGCAATTGTGTGTCCATGGATGGTTTGGCACCTGGTGCTCCGACTCCACCACAAACTGGGGTGATAATGCGTCTTCTGGGAGCAGTTCCCGCAACCAGTGCTCAACATATGCAACAGGGTCATGTCCCTCCTCGCCCTCTGCAGGCCAACCACGTGGATGTTGTTGTGACGTGAGCCTTCCACACCTTCTAGCCTGTCCTCTAGCAAATTTACTCAGTCCACAAGATCTTGTAGAGCTGCTGCGTGACTGCAAGTGGTTGGCTTTAGAGCTAGCAAGGCTTGTTCGTTAGTCTGGACCCTGTCCAACAGTTTGTGATGGTCGGCTCGCAATAGTGTAAAGTCAGATGCAGCCTTGTCTGTTTTGGACTCCAGTGAGGTCCGGGTGTTAACCAAGATGGCTCTTATTGTCTCCACTGCAGCCAGAACAGAATCAATTTTTGTAGCGAGCGCCAGAGTCAGGGTCTCTCCTGCGTGTTCGTCCTCTGCTCGCTGGGTACCTTGGGTTTACGAGTGTGCAGCGGGTTGTGCATTTGTGCATAGGCGACCTACGATTAGTTTCTGTGCAGAGGGCATGCAGACGGTCAGAGAGGCGCCTGTCCTAGAACTTCAAGATTTGCAGGTGAGTTCTCCGTTTATGTAGGGTCAAGAGGAATGCGTTGTGTTTCTGTGACCTTTACTCTGTACTGGTTGGCTGGTCCAGTGGGGTATCACGCCCTCCCCTTTTCTTCGCTACTCGTGGATGCTTAAGGTTCTGCCAAGTTCTGGGAGTACACTGCAGGGTAGCGTCATGTTGCCTGTGAGTGGCGCAAGTGCCGGGCCTTACCCCATCCAATGAGCAAGGTGGGGTATCGGAAAGGGAGTCCAATTTTATAGGCACCTCTCTTTGAAGTGTTGAGTTTTGTTTGCATTGCTTTCTCAGGGCTTTAGGCACTGATCAGATTTTGAAGCCTCCTGGAACTGCACCTGATGTCAGGGTGCGTGCGTGCAGTGGGGTTAGTTGCAGTGGATGCAGACCAGAAGGGGCGACAATTATTTATTGAGTGTCATTATTGTGTGCCAGCGAATGATGATTAGTAGCCCACTTGCTCATAACTGAGGTGGAAGCAGACATTGGATGCACATTGCATGCATTACTGGAGCTGAATGAAGGAGCTCAGATACTGATGTGTGGGGGGATATATTAAGGGGTACCACTATAAATAATTTCATGAGAACCTTGCAGCAGGAGATTGCAGATTAGTCATTCCTGAGCACTGCTATTTGGTTGATGATAGAGGAATCAGGTGAGTCAGCAGATTCTGGTGTAGGGAATTTTCTAGGCTAGGCCTGTCCTCTAGTCTTTCCATGAGTAGAGGTGGGAAAGCCTACAATTTAACAGGGAGAGCCAAGCAAGAGCCAAGGTAAGGGTCTGGCTTGGTTCCAAGAGCCCATGCATGATCTGAGCCATGGACACAGTTGTCATAAAAATCATGCAACAAACATCATGTAAAAACATGCAACAGACTTTTCAAAGTATATTTCTTTAGCATGCAGAGAGATTTGCCTTAGTACTTCAGTTTTTATCATTACATTGAGAGGTATTTATTAAAAGTTTAGAAACATGAACCTAGAGCCTTTAATACCCCTGCCCTGACATCAAGGCCATTACTAAGAGACAGGTTAGTTGTCATCTGCATCTTATATGTGGCCTAGATTCTTATACATGAAACAACATTATACTCCATTAAATCAAGCACAGGAGATTTGTATGGTGAACATCCTGAACTCACGCATTTGAGGGTCGTTTCAAATGTGATAACAATGAAAAAGGAGACTTGGTGAAATAAAAGAAGAGTCAGAGCCAGACCCCTGGCTTGAGCCTGGCTCAAGCCTTCAGTGACTCTATTTTAGAGAGCTACTTCAGTAAGGATGACAGTTGCAGTGTCTTTATACTACAGTGTGCTCATATTTTGTATGCTTCTAGTTGGAGCCAGCATCATCACTAGGTACTGTGAGAGACATCACCTTGCACAAAGGTTGCATCCACACTTCAAACAGAAAAGGAAATTTAGAAAGAAGCCGCCCCAAACTGGTTGCTAGAGCTTTGACATGGCTAAAGATATTTGAAAAATTAGTTTAAAGTTGGGACCCAAGTCCCAAGTTCTTCTTGGCCGAAAAACGGAGTGCTCTTCAGAATATCTAAAGAGCTGCTGTGATCCAGTGCATGTTTTCGTCTAACAGCCAGTCTCCTAGATGTGAGAGGATTCCTCCTGAAGCCTGCAAAGCTTCCTGGAGAGCTGTAAGTCTGCAGGAGAGACTGTTCAGAGAAGTTCTGTCTTGTTCCTGGAGTATGGATTGCCCTAAGGTATGTACTTGCTTCCAGAAGCGTAACTGGTGCTGACCCCAGCTGTGAGGGGCTACCCAGTCTCCCTTTGTTGTTCATGTGGTGAACTGTGTGAATTATTGACAATCCTACAAGACACAGCTTCCTGTCCAGCCTGACCATGATGTACCTAGAGAGACCTGTTCTGCCAATACCCCTGATGTACAATGAGCCCCACGAGGCCCAACAACACTGCTGTAGAGGAACACACTCACATGCCAGGAGAATACATCTGCTGAAGATGGGTGACTAATGCGGATGTCTGCTGTTCTGTTCATTCACAGTAGAAAGATAAAACAGCCTTGCTGCTGCCCACAATCCCGCACACCCTGGCTGAGGTAGTAACTGTGTAACTGCAAAGGGTTCACCATTCCTTTTAAACTGAACTGCAACCTAGGGAGCAGGTAACACAAGGACAGACATGAGAGACAGACTAAACTGACCTACAGGGTACAGAGCAGAATTCAGGCATGCTCAAGCATCTCAAATGTCTTGGTACTTACATGGTTGGAAATTGGAGAAATTGAGAGAAGGTAGGGAGTTCACCTCCTTACATACAGCTGATAGCCGAGAAGACCAGTTTACTTTTTGGTTTCAACAGAAGTGTTTGAAGCTGCATACTCATCAGATACATGTTCTGCTTTTACTTAGAGTATATTTAGCCTAAGACTGGTATTGCTGGTTTTTGAACTCTACACACTGGGTCACTCCTGTCCCCAACTGACATATTTAACTTTCCAGTAAATCCCTACTATGTGGTGCAGGAAATACACCAATGGCCAGGAACATTAAATCTCACCTTTGACCCTCAGCACATGCTGTGCTATCCACTAGTCGACAGGGAAATGCTCGACTTCAGGCCTACATTTATAGCCTGACTGCTGCAGCTTTTAAACCTGCAAGTGGATCTAAAAAGGAGTAAATAAGGAAATTATGAGCAAGTGACTCCTAATTAGGTCTTCGAGGCAGGGTGCCTAGTATGTAAAAGTGAAACACATACGAAGTATATCCTTGCATGCTTCTACTGTGTCTAGCCAGAAAATTATGTTGCCATATTCCTACAGTGACTAGATCCAAAAGCTATTTTCACTGTACAGGACTGTATTTGATCCTATGAGGAAAACTAAAGTGCAAGGAGAATACTATGTTACTACCTCTAGCTTGGGATAAGATACAGAAATTGTTCCACCAATGTTTTTAATATTGATTAAAAATCCAATCCAATGGTGATTGTCGATAAGTCTATAGGAAAAGTAAATTTTAAAAGCTAGCTTCAGTAGGCTAATTGGCAGTAGCCTGGCAACAGTTGCCCCAGTCAGTGCTTTCTACTTAAGGAGCTTGTGACAACCGCTTCTAGAGCAGAAACAGTTGCAAAGGTCTTTTGGCAGGAAGTCTTGGGTATGAGACATGTGATGCCTCTCACCTCAGGAAGAGCAGTTGGGGAGGGCTCAGGAACTTCATTAACTTGAAAGGGACCAGTGTGAGGCCTGCCTACTCATAGTTTTTTTTTTTTTTTTTTTTGTTGAAAAGATTTTATTGTGCATAAAAAGGGTTACAAACACGGGCCTACAACCACCAGGGCCGGCCGCTAGTAGTCGAAGTGTTCCAGCATAACAGAAAACACTGACTGGCCCACAGGGGCTCCGCACTATCACAGTAGATCAGACTGCACATAAGGGAAATCAGAATACACACTTTTAGTATAAATAACAAAAAAAAAAGAAAAATACAAAAATACAACAAACAAGGCGAAACGACTTATGGAGGGCGGCGAACACCAGCCGGGGGAGTCAACACCCAACCACCCGAGGGCGGTCAAAAGAAGAAGACCTGAGAGAGAGGGGGGGGCCACGAGAGAACCAAATCTGTACTCCAAAGTACGAGATACACAAGGAACCCTCAAGGATCAGGGGGACGAGGCAACCCCGGACGTATCCACCAAAGGGGGAGCACAGATAGACCCACGATACGCGTTCCACTGCCCCCAAATTCTACCCCAAGCCCCCGGTTTACCACGAGCCACATACACCGTTTTCTCCCTGAACATGCACCAGTCCATGTTCTCCTTCCAGACGGACACGGTGGGAGGCCGCTGGGAACCCCAAAGCTGTGCAATATCTCTCTTTGCAATCATGTTCCCCAAGGCCGCCCACCGAGCCTGAGCCGCATTGCAGTCATTGGGCTCCCATACATTCAGCACACAACGACGCACCTCCGGCAGCAGAGCGACCCCGGTGACTCGTCTCATAATATCATGCACCCGGCGCCAGTATTCCGCCACCTCGCGGCATTCCCATAGGATATGGAGAAAGGTAGCACTGAGCCCGCAGCCACGCTTACAGAGTCCGTCGTCTGAAAACCCCATCGAGACCAGGCGGGGGCCCGTCACATATACACGATGGAGAATCTTAAGCTGGACCAGGCGGAGACGGGCCGGGATGGCCACCTCCTTAGGGGATGACAGTGCAGTCTGCCAGTCCTCATCGTCCAGCTCCACCCCATCTCCCGTCCATGCCTCCCGAAGACGCACCAAGAGGTCAGCCCGATTGTTTATCAGTTTTTTGTAAATCATGGAGATAGTACTGTCGGGGACATGACCATCGAGTATGCGGTCCTCAAGAGGCGAAGAAGAAGGGACCGTGGTCCCCTCCCCAAAGACCGAAAGCAGGGCGTGCCGAACCTGTGCATAACGGAAGAACTCTCTGTCACTAAGCTCATACTCACGCTGAAGCGCCACAAAGGATTTAACCGCACCTTTAACCCACAGGTCCCCCACTCTGCTGATGCCGATCGTATCCCAGCGCTCGAAGCCTTTCGTTGTCCAGAGGCTTCCCAAGCGGTCTGAGTTGAATAGAGGAGTGGCGCACGTTAAACGCTCACTCCAGCCCATCGCAACGTTAGCCGCCTTCCACACACTGACCGCAATCCTGGTAGGGCCCGTAAGGGCCCCACCAGCAGACCGCGAGTAAAGCGCTCTGTTATAGTTACCGCCGGGGAGCAGGAACTTATCCATCTCATATGCCGGGTTCGAACCAGGAGCGTACGTAGCATGATTAATGGCAGACAGCTGGGAGGCCCAATAGTACCGTCTAATATCAGGAAGCGCGATGCCCCCGTCATACCAGGAAAGAGTCAGCTTGGCCAAAGCGATACGCGATCGCCCGTCCCAAACCAGTCTCCTCTGCAAACTCTCCACCTCCCTAAAGTAGGCCGCAGGAATGACATCGAAGGAGTTCTGGAGTGCATAAAGGAATCTGGGAAGGGACATCATTTTAAACAGCGCCGCGCGACCAAGCGGAGACAAGGGCAGCTTACACCACCGAGCCGTATCTGCCCTCAAACGCCGGAGTGGGGACAGGAGATTCTGCTCATAGTGGACCGTCGGGTCCAACGAAACGTACACCCCCAGGTATTTAAAGCCGGACTGAGATATTTGGAGCGGAAGCCGAGGCGGCAAGAGAGGAAGACCACCAGAGATAGGATACACACAAGATTTGGACCAGTTGATCATCAGACCCGAGTTTTTCCCGAAGGAAGTAAGGACATCAAAGAGAACATTGAGCGACTTCCGCGGTGAGGTGAGATACAAGAGAATATCATCCGCGTACAATGAAACCCGATCCTCGAAGCCCGGGGCCCACCGGAGCCCTCTAATCGAGGGCTCCCAACGGAGCCAGGCAGCGAGCGGTTCCAGGGCGAGAGCAAAGAGCAGCGGGGACAACGGGCACCCCTGCCTAGTTCCCCTCCCGAGAGCGAAAGGCCGAGAAACCCGCCCATTGACAACCACCTGAGCCATTGGTCCAGCATAAAGGAGCTTCACCCAGCTAAGGAACCCCTCCCCAAAACCAAACTTCGCCAAGACGGCCCAAAGAAATGGCCATTCAATGGTATCAAAGGCCATCGTGGCGTCTAGGGAAACCAATATGGCCGGTTCAGCGAAGTACTCAGCCCTAGCGAGGACGCCGTGCAGACGCCGTAAGTTGAGAGCGGTATTACGATGTGGGATGAAGCCACATTGATCCGGATGTATCAAGTCACATATAACGCTCAGCAAGCGATTGGCGAGGACCTTAGCAAGGATTTTGGGTTCGGCATTTAGCAGGGAAATAGGCCTATAGGAGGCACAGCGGTCACGTGGCTTACCCTCCTTGGGAATCACCACTATAGTAGCCAGACGCTGGTCGTCAGGAAGGGAACCCCTCTCGAGCGATTCCTGAAACATGTGACGGAGGAAAGGCGCGATTTTATCCGGGCGCAACTTATATAGTTCAATCGGCAGACCGTTGGGGCCCATAGCCTTGCCCGAGCGGAGGGAGCGAATCGCAGTAGCTATCTCTTCGACAGACAAAGGGGCATCCATCAGCTCGCGGTCCTCGACGGATAAGCCGGGCATGGCAATATCCCGAAGCAGAAGACGAGAGTCGTCCTCATCTCTATCAGACACCGGGGAGTAAACTGCACGGAGGTGGTCAGCAAAACACTCAACAATCTCACCAGGCTCAGTCACACACACTCCATCCGACACCCGAAGCTCCGGGACCACACGATTCACTCTCTCCTTCTTGTCCAACCAGGCAATCAGCTTACCCGCCTTGTCTCCGGCGTCATACAACCTACCCTGCTGCTCCCTATACATAGTCTTGGCAGCATCAGTGACGAGAGACTTATATTCAAACTGCTTCAGGCTGAGGGCTTGCAGCCCCTCCGGGGTGACACCCGCCTCCAAGGCTGCCTCCAGCCCCGATATTTCAGTCTCCAGCGTCACAACCGCCTCTCTCTTAACCCTCTTGGCCTCCACTATCTGGGACAGGGCATGCCCGCGGAGCACTGCTTTGAAAGCTTCCCACAGGGACACCGAGGACAACACCGACCCCTCATTCTCAGAAAAATATTGATCAATCGACTTAATCAGGCTATCACGGATCTTGGGGTCTCGCAGGTACCAAGGGTTAATAGGAGCGATCCGCCCGGCGGATCGCGACCCGGTGTCAAAAAGCAACCACAGTGAGGAATGATCAGAAATACCCCTGGCCAGGTGTTTGACCTCTTGAATCCGAGTAGCCTGGGCCGCAGGCATAAGGAAATAATCCAGTCTGGAGAGACTCCCATGGGCCCCAGAGTGAAAGGTGTACTGACACTGTGTCGGATGCATTAACCTCCAACAGTCCACCAGACCGAAGGTCTCCAGGAGCCCGCCCAGCCACGCCTGGGCAGCAGGGAGGGCCCTGGGCGGATGACGGTCCAGGTCACCCGAGACAACCGAATTAAAGTCCCCACCCATAAGCAAAAGACTGTCAGGAAGCCCAAGCAACATACGACCCAAGTCTGAGAAGGTGGAGTTCTGGAGGCCCGGGGGAACATAGACCGAGATCAAGGAAAGGGACTGCCCCTCCCACCTCCCAGTCAGAGCCACATAGCGCCCTCTATCGTCTGGGACCACCCTGGTGATCTCCAACGGAAGTGAAGCTCGCAAGAGAATGCCCACCCCTCTCGAACCAGTGGTGAAACCAGAGTGGGCCACAAGTCGATATCCCCCCCTGTTCATAGCCCGACAAACATTGCCAACCAGATGCGTCTCCTGTAAGAACACCACATCAGGAGTCAGACGACGCAGATATTGCAGCACAACACCCCGTTTGATACGGTCCCCCAATCCATTGACGTTCCAAGACATCAATCTCAACCCGTCCCCCCCCATCCCCTCCAGTAGATCAAGGGCCCCCTAGCAAAGAGCTCAACACCCAAGGATGAACCATAGTCAATACTTCGCCTTGAAAACAAAAAACACAAATCCAAACAACCCCACCCACCCACCAACCCCCCCCCAACTCCAACACCCCCCACCCTGCACCCCTGCGGTCCAAAAAACCACCCCAACTTGCAGTGTGCCTGTCGCCCTACAAACCCCATTCTACGAAAAGACCCCGGAGGAGGGACGGGACCCGTCCCCGCCCGCTCCCCACACACAACATAGTGAAACAAAATGCTCAAAAGAAGTAGAACCAGGCCGAACAATACAACATGGCAGAGTCCGGGACCATAAGTCACTCCAAAGGAGACCCGCCACCCTCGGTACCGGCAGAGGGCCCAGTCCGGTTACCCTGGTCCGGCAGCGAATCCAGCCAGTCACTCACAGTCGCAGGAGAGTCAAAAAAGGTAGTCCGATCTTCATGTTCCACTCGGAGCCTTGCAGGATAAAGCATAGAGTACTTGAGACCGAGGTCCCGGAGACGCCGCTTCACCCCCTGGAAGCCCATCCGCTGTTTCTGGACAAGTTGGGTGAAGTCCGGGAAAAAGTTAATGGACGAGTTCTCATGTCGGACCGGGCCATGGACCCGTGAGGCCTGCAGAATCGCGTCTCGATCTCTGTAATGGAAAAGTCTCGCAACGATAGGCCGCGGGGGGGCACCCGGTCGCGGCCGGCCACCTGGGACTCGATGGGCCCGCTCCACAGCGAAAAACTTACTCAGGCCAGCGGGAGCAAGATGTTCGAGGATGAGCTCCTCGACCAGGAGATCAACCGGGCGGTTATCGGAGGTCTCCGGAACGCCTATGACGCGGATGTTATTGCGGCGGGCCCGTCTCTCGAAGTCTTCCAGCCGCCGGGCCATCAGATCATTGGCCGACTTGAGATCGCCGAGAGTGGCCTGCAGGTCCGACACGTCCGTACCAAGGGAAGACGTCCGCACATCCAGCGATTGAACCCTCTCGTTGGTCTTAGAGAGATCCGCCCGGATTAGCGTAATGTCAATGGCCACCGTGTCGATTTTACGGGCCAAGGCCTCGTACTGTGCAGCGATGGTCTCTCTGATGCCCTTAATGGCGCCCATGATGTCCTGCAGGGACAGATCCGAAGAAACGGACGGGCCACCACTGGTGTCCTCCGGGGGGACATTGGCCGTCCCGGGGGATCCTTTACCCTGAGTGTAGCGGTCCATGTTGTTCGTCTGGACCGGTCCCCCACGTAGGGATGCTTTGGTCTTACGCCTCTCGGGGTCTCCCTTGCCTCCCATGAGAACCTCGATCGCCGAAGGGGACCACCGAGGAAGCGTCGAGGTGGCACAGGCCAGGCAGACGCGTGTCACACCACAGGCCGCAATATGGCGGAGCGAAGGGACCACCGTCAATGAGCACACTGGCAGCAGACGAAGCCACCGGCATCAAGCGAAGGCACAATGAAAGCCCAGTCGCACCAAGCAAGTCCACAGTCCAGCCCCTCAAAGACCAAAAGTGAAACCGAAAGTGATGTGACGGCCACTGGCACAGCCCCGCTGCCGTTGTTGTTCAACTACGCCCCGGCTCCACAGATCACCCTCGCATCGGGCACAGCCGTCGGGTGGGCCTCAAAAGTTCAAACCACCATAACTCCGGATTGCCAGGTCCGATTTGATTTCCGAAAGGAGTTTAGTGTTCAGCCAGCATTCGTCTCCCAGATTCCATCAACCAAGTCAGGATAGAGTCAGGATAAATTTCCGAGGAGGAGCGAGGGTCCGGGGAGCCCTGTGCTCACGCGACCATCGTGGATGCGCGCTAGGCTCCTCCTAGTTTTGTTTTTTTAAATAAATTATTTTTATTAAACAAAGAACACGGCAATTCTTGTTACATGACAGAAATGATTTCAAGAAGACAGAATTCTTGTAACAAAACCACACAACAGGTCAGGGGGGCAGAGACTCAGGGTATAGGAGGCTCTTCAAGATATTTCCTCTATATACATTCCATTTGTCCCAGATAGCAGACAATTATTTGGGGCAACCCCGCGCCACATACACTGTTATTTCCCTCAGCATGCACCAATCCATATCTGTCTTTCATGAGGCTAAGGTAGGCGACACACCAGAACCCCACACCTGGGCAATTTTCCTCTTGGCCACCATCAGGCCCAGCGTAACCCACGTTTTCCCTCTACTGTTCACATCAGTGGGTTCCCATACATTTAGTAAACATCGTTTTGCTTCTGGTTGGAGTCCCACCCCAAGCACCTCCGTTGTACATTTGTGTATCCCCTTCCAGTAGTTCTGTATGATAACACAGTCCCATATTATGTGTAGGAAGGTACCCCCTTGGCCACATTGCCTTCTGCACAACCCATCATATGCTCTCCCCATGCTAACGAGCCTGGCCCCTGACACGTAAGTTCTATGGAGGATCTTCAGTTGAACCAGGCAGAGTCTGGAAGAGATTGCCACCTCCTTGGGGGAATACAGCGCCTCCTGCCATTCTTGATCATCAAGTTCTATCTCGTCTCTTTCCCACAGCCCCCTGACCTGAACAAGGGGATCTGAAGTGTTGTTGAACCGTTTTTTGTAAGTGAGGGATATTTCTTTTGTGGGCATATAGCCATCAAACAGTCTGTCCACCAGCGGCGACGCCTCTGAAAGAGATTCCCTGCTGGACAGGTTGGACATTAGTGCATGAGTCAGCTAACTCATACTCCTTCTGTAGGGTGGCAAAGGACAGCACCGTCCCTTGCCGCCAAAGGTCCCCAATTTGTGAGATCCTGTTCAAATCCCAGTTACCAAACCCTTTCGAGGTGCATAGAGTACCCAATTGCTCTGCATCCCACAGTGGCGTGGCTTGTGTGAGTCTCCGATCCCACCCCAAACTTTTGTTCACAGCCCTCCAGACGTGTACTGCATGCTGGGTAGGTCCAGTGAGTGGAGTTATAACAGCTAGGAAATAGATGGCTCTGTTCAAGTTACCCCCCGGAAGTAGCCACTTGTCCATCCGGTACCCGGGGTCATCGTCATGTCTATATGTGCAATGGTTAAATGCTGCTAGATGAGCAGCCCAGTAATATTTTCTGATATCAGTGAGAGCGATGCCCCCATCATACCATGATAGTACTAATTTTTGTAACGCTCTGCGTGGCCTACCTTCCCACAGGAGCTCCCGCTGGAGGCCGTCATTTTCTTTGAAATAGTGAGCGGGGACTGGGTCCGGGTGGTATTGCAGGGCGTACATAAATCGGAGCAAAGCTATCATTTTAAAAAGTGCTGCCCGTCCCAGCAGGGAGTGCGGGAGTGCCCTCCAGTGAGCGACATCCCGCTTCAGGTGCTGGAGTGGCGGGAGCAGATTCCGGGCATGCCTTGTTTTTGGGTCAGCCGAGATAAAAACACCTAGATATCTGAATCGTCCCTGGATTGGACAGTCCCTTAGGGGAGTTGGGGGTTCACTGCTGAGCACATAGACAACCGACTTGGCCCAGTTGATCCTATATCCTGAGTTCTTCCCAAAATTTGTAAAAATGTTGAGGGCATTAAGAAGGGAGTCTCTTGGGGAGGCGAGATAAAGAAGGATGTCGTTCGCATAAAGAGAAATACGGTCCTCCCATGTGTCTGCCCATTTGAGACCACGGATTGTCAGATCCCGCCGCATCCATGCCGCAAGTGGCTCGAGGGAAAGAGCAAAAAGCAGTGGGGATAATGGACAGCCCTAACTGTCCCACGGCCCAAACCGAACACTTCCGACTTTTTGTTATTAACCACTACTTGAGCCAGCGGCTCACTATACAATAGTCGTACCCATCCAATACATTTTTTCAGGACCACAAAAAGATAATCCAATTCGACTGTGTCAAATGCCATTGTGGCATCCAGAGACACCACCCCGCCGCTTCTCGGAGCGTATCGATCCTCCCCATTACACTATGTAGGCGCTGTAGATTTAGGGCTGTATTACGGTGAGGCATAAAGCCCGAGTGATCAGGGTGGACTAATTTGCTAAGGACCGGAGTCAGCCGGGTAGCCAACAGTTTGGCCAAGATTTTGGGTTCTGCATTTAACAGTGACATTGGTCTATACAATGAGCACCTGTCCCTTGGCTTCCCAACTTTGTAGATGGTGACTAGGGTGGCTATCCGCTGATCATAAGGGAGGCTCCCTCTCTCTCCGCTCTCCTCGAACATCGCTCGCAAGTGTGGAGCGATGACGTCAGGCTTTAGTTTGTAGAGTTCGATCGGCAAACCGTTTGGGCCCAGTGACTTACCAGATTGGAGGTTGCGAATCGCCTGCTCGATCTCGTAGTTCATGAAAGCGCCGACTAAAGATTCCCGTTCATCGGCTGAAAAGACAGGAAGCTGTATGTCTGCAAGTAGAACCTCCGAATCCGGCTCCGGCAGGTCAGTGCTTGAGCGGAACACTCGGCGGTAGTGGTCGGTGAATTCATTTACGATCGCCTGCGGATCTGTTAAGATTCCGCCCTGCTCATCTACAAGTTCTGGAACCAGGCGGCTAGCTAATTCTCTTCTATAGAGCCAGGCAAGTAACTTGCCTGCTTTGTCACCTAAGTCATAGACTCTGCCCTCCTTTTCCCTGCCTAGCATTTTGGCCATGTCGGTGGCTATGGCCCTGTATTCCTCCCTCTTTAGTTTAAGTTTATGCTGCTTGGATTCTGTGGCCCCTTCTTCCCCCTCCTCCTCCAGCCGAAGGATGTCTGCTTCCACTTGGACCAGGTCTCTCACCCTTTCTTTCTGAACACCCGCTAGGAGTGAAAGGGCCTGACCCCGTAGTACTGTCTTAAAGGCTTCCCAGAGAGTTTGGGCCGATGTTACCGACCCTATATTTTCTGAGTAGTCTATGGCCCGGAGAAGAGCTCCCCTTACAGTTGGATTTCGCAGATACCGAGGGATAAGGGTCGCAACCTTGCCCACCTGTTTTTCATTGAAGACAAATTCAGCCCATATAGGGAAGTGATCCGAGATACCCCTTGCTAAGTGCCTTACCTCTCTGGTACAGCTAGTCTGGGGAGCCGGCACCAGAATGTAGTCGATACGGAAAAGACTGTTGTGTGCCCCAGAGTGGAAAGTATATGGACTAGTGGTGGGGTGAAATGCCCGCCAGACATCCGATAGGCCCAGCGCTTCCATAAACTCCGGGAGCCATCTCTGCGAGGGACCTATGTCACGCAGGGGATGACGGTCTGTCCTGCTCGATACCACTGAGTTAAAGCCCCCCTGCTATAAGATGACCCTCCGGGATCGATAGAAGTATTGTCCCTAAGTCCTTATAGGTGCAGCTCTGCAGGCCCGGCGGGACGTATACCGTCATCAGCGACAGAGTCCTGCCCGCCCACTGCCCGGATATGTCTGCGTACCTACACAGGTCGTCAGTCCATGTGTGTTGCAGTGAGAGTGGGAAAGATTTTTTAAGCATGATTCCCAACCCTCTAGAGCCAGACGTAAACCCCGAGTGCGCCATCAGCTTGTACCCCCATCTATTCATGGCCTGGCAAGAGTTGACAATGAGGTGTGTCTCCTGTAGGAATACTATGTCTGGGGAATGCCTCTTAATATGTTGCAAGACAATACAACGCTTCACTTTATCCCCTAGACAATTTACGTTCCAGCTTAGGAGCCTGAGGCCCTTCTCCCAGTGCGTGAATTGTTGCATATCTGTGGACTAGTGATTCTATGTACCTGTCTACCTAGAGTCAGTGCCGCCTTCTGTGAACAGTAAACAACAAATAACGCCACCCCAACCCAAAGTCCCCCCTCCCTGCTTCCCTGCACTCCGGGCCTGGAGCTCTCCAGTAACCAAACTATGCAGAGTGCCTGTCGCCCATACATTTAACTAAAAGAAGTAAACTGTGGGGGTAAAGGTCTCGCCACCTTGATCACAAATAATTAAGCTTTTAAAGCCTCCCTGCGGGGGGGGGGGAGATCTTAGATAAAGGACATTAGTGGATAACCCGTACTGCAGCGGAGCCCTCACACAGGAAATACACCTCCCAGCCTTCCCTTGGCCTATGACATGCATGCATTTGTATTAAACGGGCCCAGTAAAAGACTTCCGCCTCCCAGAGGTAAGCAACTGGTAGACCTAGTTCCGGACATCAGTCATCAGGCGTCATGTTCCTTTGCACCTCTCCAGCCCTCCAGTCAGTCTGCCGCCTCCTCAGGGAGTTCAAAGAGCCATGCCTTCCCCTCCGCCTCCACTCTCAGTTTGGCGGGGAAAATACATGGCATATTTTACCCCTCCGTCGCGTAGCTCCCTGGTCACCTCACGAAATGACCTCCGTTGTTTCTGCACACGCAGGGTGCAGTCAGGAAAGAGGGAGATTTCTGCATTCTGATAGCGAAGACGTGGGGCCACCCTGGCAGTCTGAATGATGAGGTCTCTGTCCCTAAAGTTAAGCAGCCTGGAAAGGATGGGACGAGGCGGTGCACCAGGTCGCGGCCGACCTCCCAGCACTCTATGTGCCCTTTCCACCACAAAAAACTTCGAAAGGCCCTTGGGCTGCAAGTGATTGAGAATGAGGTCTTCCACGAAGAAGTCTGTCGCCGGCCCCTCCGCCTTTTCGGGCACTCCAATTATGCGGACATTGTTCCTTCTAGAACGACCTTCGTAGTCGTCAAACTTATCCTCTGCGTACTTCTGAAACTCCTGGAGCGCCTTGACGTCCTGCTGCAGTTGTACGGTGTCGCCTTTAAGGCTGGAGGTGACTATCTCCATTTGTTTTACCTTTTCGCTGATCTTGGACATGTCCGCCCTGATTAGGGTCACATCGGTCGAGATTGTGTCCATTCGCTGCTTGAGAGAAGTGCACACTCTGGCTATTGCTTCCAGCATATCCTGTAGGGTCAGTTCAGGTTGCTCAGGGTCAGTCCCGGCCACCATGTCGCCCCTTCGGGTGGGGCTCAGGGGCCACAGTCTTTGGCATGGTATATTTGTCCAACCAGGTCTGTTGGGTCGTCTTTGAACCCCTGGGGCCCGACATGGCTGCTGTTCGTTACCGTTGTCTGGTCCACACCTACTCCACCCGCTGCCGAAAACAGAGCCAAAAGTGCAGGGCGCCGCCCGGGGGCTGGAGATCACAGTCCTGCAAGTCTCTGGTGCCCTCCACAGCACCACAGGAGTCCCAGCACCTCACAATCGATCCCCCGTGGGCCACCGGTCGCCAGCAGCACCAACCGCAAGGCTGTGAGTCCGGAGGGAAACACCGCTGCCCAGGCCACCAGGCTGCAGCAGGCCGGATGGAAGTCGGCGCGGCAGCCCACAGGTCCGGGAAAGCTATGCAGTGGTGTGTGGAGGGAAGCCACCAGATGGGGGAAAAGCAGTCCTCAACTCCTTCTAGCCTGCAACTGGTGACCAGTTCCTTGTGTCTCAGAGGGTGACCAGGCGCCAACCTCAGAGCACCGCCTTGGTCCACCCTTATTACGCCGCTCAGCCAAGCCCAAGATATGGCAGTCAGGTATATCCCCATCCCCACTACCTCTGCAACTGACAGGGGGGGTGCCCTCCTCCAGGATAGTCTCTAGGCAGCCCACCGGCCACCACAGGAGTCACGAGCGGCACCGGTCTGGCCCAGCCGCTCTCCGCCTGTGCAGGTGTTTGCTCCCCGGTCCCCACCGCAGCCTCCCATGCCGTGCGCTCCAGAGAGGAATGCGGCGCTGCTGCTCAGTGGAACTCAGACACCGTGCCTCTGTACGGGCCGCAGGCCCACTCCTCAGTACTCACGGTGGGGTCAGGAGCCCCCAGGGGAAGCCACTCTCTCCCTCCTGGCGTGCAGTTCGGTTGGGCAGCAGACGAGTCCAGCAGCGGACGGCGGCTCCACACCCTCAATGCCAAGGTGTGAGCCAAGCCTGTCCCCTCTAGCTTCACGCTGCGGATTGCGACCCAGTCCAGCAGTACAGGCCTCACATGTTCTGACTGCGATTGTCCGGGCACCGTCGCGCAGCCCGCTACGCTGCGTCAGGCCCCGGCTTCACTATCTCTTCAGGCCCCACGGTGATGCAGTCCACGCTGCGCCTCAGGAGGTCCCGTGCTCCAGATCTTGCCAGCGGAGGTTGGGTAGATAGTACTGCAGTCCCCCCAGCATGGAAGAGGCGGATAGATCTGGCGAATTAATTAAGAAATCGAGGCTTTTCAGCAGAGCTCCCTCACACCGCGGCCATCACGCTCCATGATGTAGCCACGCCCACCTGCCTACTCATAGTTAAGTGTAAAGGAAGAACTGGGGAAGAGGAACATTTGTTTCCAGGGCTAGATCTAGCTAGCTTGGCATCAGCCCATTGAGAGCTGGAGCTGCTCCAAGAACCTGTTTGGTCAGGAGGAGGAAGGTATGGCTTATTTCCCTAGACACATCCCTGGCTGGGGCACCAAACACTTCCAAGGGTAGAAGGGATCTGTCATGTTGGAATTAACCCTGAATAGTGCACTGTGGAAGAGTTTGCAGAAAAACAAATAGGATGTGCTTTATAAGTTGCATGGATTACCCTTCGCATCTTTTTTCTCATTGGTTAGGGAGTGCCCAGTAGTCACTATCACCCACTGTCTAGTGAATTCTACTAAAGTGGCAACTCGCCTCCAGCACATTACAACATTTTATGGACATATGGTAGAACAGAAGAGGGTTGACTTTGCTGTCTTTGACCTGTGTGTGGACCAGATGGACTGGTCCTGCTTCCAATCATACTCAGAACCGAGAAGTGGTCTCCAAGGGCCAGTTGGCTATCCTCCTCCAGGACACAACATGCTGCAAGAGGCATTTTTCCTGAAGTAATCAGTCCTGCCCCCTAGGTGCTCTCCTTAGATCCTGGGAGCAAGAGGAACTGCTCCAGAAAGTCTAAAAAGCTGTAAATTCCAAAACGTCTGGAGCTTTTTTGTTAATTTAAAATAAGGAAATACTGAAATGGGATTTTCTTTTTCTAAATGAAGAAAAGTAATGCTTCCCTCATTTTTGGAGTCAACTCCCATGGAGGGGGAAGTATTATTTGTATTTTATTTTACTGTCCCTCGCTGCCAGGGTTTGCCTGGCTGTGAAAGACAGTAAAAAATTGCTATATGTCCACCCATCCTAATTAGGTGGGTAAACATATAGCAATTTCTCCGAAGGCCCTTACTCTGCAGGAGATATGTGGCCAAGGCAGAGATGGGGTTACCTCCACTGACTCCAAACTTAAAGGTCTGCTTGCATATAGATCGGGCGGGCCGACCACTATGTTGACAGGGAAGGAAGTCCATTGCTGCTGCGATGGAATGCCCTTCCCCCCAACATAGAAATCAGGGTCTAAGCCTGAAGATAGAAACCATGAGTGGATATTTGACAGATAAGGGAACATTTCAGTCTATGGGAGAAGGTAAAATCTTTGACAGGGACAACCTGATTTGCTCATCTGACTGCCACTCCATCGTGGTCAGTCTGAAATTTTGCTTACGTCCTTTTCAACTGTGAACCATGACTTTTGATTGGCAGCTTACTTTTCTTGTTGCTTTTTATCCTAAAACTTTAAAAATTCACATCTTCCATTCACTTTATTGGGTGTTTATACTTTTGTGTCATTTTTCTTAAGAAATTGCTTAAGAGGTTTATGGAAACTAGTTATGGGACTTCTATTGTGGTTTGACTTTTTACTGGTTTTGGTTCTGCTAAATACTTTACACACTTTTCCTTAGGTTAAGCTTGCCCTCACTGTGCCATAGCTACCAGAGGTTGATTTATTGAACGTGTATTGGACCAGACATGATTTTACAATTATTTCTTGGACAGGACTCATATCCTCCCCAACTAATAAACCATTTTTTACGTTTTTTAGTTAATATTTGTACTTGGAAAAAAACAAATGCTTTTGAGTGATAAAATTTTGTACATTCTCATTTGTCTATCTCATGTGGCTGACGTAAGGTGCAGATGAAATCTTTTATGAAGGGATGCTGTGTAACTTGAAAAGTTCCGGGAGGCCTAAAAATTATGAGAGTGATGTTCATATCCTAAGCTGGCATTTTCCAGCAGTCCTACCATTAATTGGTTGGGGTTGTAGTCTCCTCCCACAATTATAGTGTTTATATGACCTTAAACAGACTAACAAGGGGCATACATAGAGTGGCAAGCAATGCTTCATGGTGTTCTACGTGTAAATGTGCCAAGTTCCACCAGACATGGTGAGATTGTTTGCTAAATAGGAGGGGTACTTGTGATGCTACTAGTCTTGAAGATGGTGCCACCAGCAACGAGATCCTGTGCAGTTTCATATGGGTAGGGGTGAGGTAGTAATATTTCTTCAGACCCATGTTGTGAAATTTCAGAATGACCTTAATGGAAGGGGGACTGTGTGGACTCTGGGAGGCCATGGGGTACAAAGTTGCTGTTATCTAGATGCAAAACTATCAGGAACTGAATGGCAACTTTATAATCGCCTTTTGGGGGAAATGGTTTCACTTCCTTTAGTAGAGAGGGCTGGTACCAGAAGACCAGAATGCACAACAAAAACCAGTGAAGGGCAAGCTCCAGACATCTCCCTACTGAAATTTCACTTCTACTGGACTCGTCAGTTAACATACTTGTTTTAGAAATACATTTGAAGAACATTTGTATTTGATTCTAGATGCATTTTGCAGCAGCATGATTACTAACACTTAATGTCCTGGTTCACTGATGGAAGCTTTGTGTGTTGCCAAGCATGTTGAGAAAACTGTCATTCCATGCACTAGCAGGACACATATGGCTGTTTAGAATGAAAGTGCTATTTCATTGAAAATAGCATAGGTTGCATTGAAATTTCCATTTAAGTTCTGCTACATTGCACTGGTGCAACAAGGGACATGATAGGGCCACAGCATGTTCCCCTGCCCTGCTTCTGCAGAAGCTCTATTTGCAAGAAACAACAGAGTGATAGAAGGAATACTTTAATTAAATCTCAGCCACTGGCGACCCCTTGAGCTGAATTCAAGGCCATCCTTTTGCCCTATATTTCTCTCCAGGTAGAGACCAGCCCTTATCAAATCAGTCTTGGTTCTGCACTAATAGTTACAGTCCAGCCCAAACTGCCAAGCCAAGTCTCCTCTAGATGGCAACACAATCAACTGGTTTTGGTCTTGTTAGGCCTTGTAAGTGAAGTATAGTTTGAGTCCTGTGGCACATAGAGCAAGGTACTCATGTTTTGTATGACTAGTATAGTTTGTGGTACAATAATTGACATCCACTGACCTTTACAACTACAGCTCCCACACACTCCATGGAGAAAAAAGTCCTATAAAGCAAGGAATAAGGTCAACACCCGCCACAGGACTTCACCACTACCATGAAAAATACTTTAATAACTGAGCAGAGGAGAGAGGTATGGCTTTCAGAAAAAAATATGAAAAAGGTGATATCAAACCAGCTGAAAACAAAAAGTGGTATAAAGTTGTGTGTTGATACATAAACTACAACCTTTCAAAATTATTGAGAAGCAACATGCAAAGCAACATATTGAAAGACGGCCACCATAATTTAAGAAGGCAGGAGGGACTCTGTGTAAAATGCTAAGAGGAAGTTTATAATCAGCAAAATTAAGGTAGACTTGCTTTTCAGATTCTTTGTGCCAGGTAAATAGATTCAGGAAAGGAGAGAAGGAGGGGGAATGTAGGAATAGTACGGCAGTCTCTCCACAAGAAAATGGATAAAACAGGCAAAGTGGGTAGATTTTGAGATCTGGAGGCCATTACCACATAGAGAATGGAGTATAATAGTAATGTTTTAATGTATATTGAATTAATAATTAACAGTTGTTGTCTTCATCTTTAAATTAGCCAATATTGCCACCTTGTGGCAGACTGTCACAAGCGCTGGTGTTGACAATAAAGTGCCGGTGCGGAGTATGGGAAACTAGGGGCTTAAATTAAGCACTGAAAAGGATAGAAGCTTAAAAGACGAATATGTGGTAGTCCTCCATGAATGGAATCAGGCAAAAGTGGCTAGGGGAATAAAGTAAAAAGTTAACATACTAAGAAAGGTCAACAAAAGGTTTTGCAATCTGACAATTAATAATAGCTAATTAGACTGCAAGATATTAACTCAGCACAGGTACCAGTACTACTATATGCGGACGACGCAGTGCTTTTAGCTCACACCAGTACTGCACTGCGTCGTTTAGTGTTGGAATATACGCAGTTTATGAACAATCTGGATATGAAAGTTAATTATTCAAAGTCTTTTATCCTAGTAGCAGGCACAAAACAGTGAAAACAGCTGCAAATTATCACTGAAGGGGGAAAATTGGGAGCTGTTGATTCTTTTAACTACTTAGGGATTACGTTTGACTCTCAAACTAAGTGGCAAAAGATGATTGTTAATAGAGGGACTCAGATGGAAAAGAATATTGGGGCATAACTAAATTCATTAAAAAAACTGGCTTAAAACCAATAGACTTAATAAAAACAGTGTACCACGCTAAGACTGTATCCGCTGCCATTTATGGAGCAGCTGTTTGGGGAACCACAGATTGCGCGAAACTGCAGGCTATTGAAGATAACTTTTTATAAAGGGCCCTTTCATTACCGAAGTCATGCGCCAACTATAAGTGCCTTATGGAACTGAGAGCCTCTTATATTACCGATAAAATCTCAATGGTGCCGATTTTAATGTAGCACTCAATATGGCGTAAGGAGACACTTGCATTGACAAGAGACATTATAAAGGATGTTTTGAAATTAGATGGGGTAGGCAACATCACTTGGTTAATTTATGTCGAATATACATTGAACGCAGTTGGGCTACATCACCTTTTTTTAGACCCTACAACCTGTTGTTCTATTTCTAAAATTGATTTGAAAGCCCATTTGCTATCTAATCTACGGATAAGAAAGGAGGCTAAAAATATCAACCTGTTGACAGTTAAAACATACCTAGCTTCCCCTAGTATAATTCAAATGGATATAAACACAATATATTTATCTTTCGTCACTAATCTACAACACAGGTATATCTTGGTGAGATTCTGTTTAAATGTTGGGCTCTCCCTGTAATGTCTATGTTGTCTCTGACCTCCCATTTTGTACCTGTGATGAGCGATCTGTACAGAATGATATACACTTCTTGTTCTTCTTTAAATTTCTTTGTGATGAAAGGAAAAGGTTTATTATCCTCCTTATGCGCAAAATGAATTTTAAACAGTTTCGCGTAGCCCTCTATTATCTCCAGTTATTACCTGACCCTTTTACTTGCTTTTCTTTGTCGTCCTTCTTGTTATCTGCACTAAAAAAGAGACTAACAATTTGCTAAAATCATATCCCCAAAAAGAGAAATTAATTTACTGTTTTGTATAAATAATTATGAATTTGTACTTTTTAATGTAATCATTTTTTACAAGTTCTTATATTTTAACTTTACTGTAATTCTGTGGAAGTTTTTGAAAGGTAGTATACTTGTTATGCCTACATTGTGTTGGTGAAATAAGGTTGTTCTGACTGACTGCAAGCTAATTGTAAAAATCGAGACCTAAACACCTTTTAGTTGGGAACTTGTACATTCATTAATCTCGAAGGTTGGAAGATAGGTGACTGGGAAACAGACAAGGTAGCATAGACCCTTGCTTCTCCTATACACAGCAAGGAGTAAAACTGCAAAAAAGCAAAGGCCTAGGCACTATCAGAGAATGACTTTTGACCTTACATGGCTCAGGCATCTGACTGATTAAATACCACACTTCTGTGATACCAGCCTGCATTAGCAATCTTTAATCTCTCCAACAAACGCATTGAGAGAAAACCAAGAAAATGTAATTTAGCTGAATAGAGGGGCTGCATGAAACATCCAGCCTAGTTGCTGGCTGTGAGGAAATAGTGGTGTTATTGCTTTTATTGAACTCAAATTGGATTTGCTAAACTCGGGAGAATGTGAGGGATTTGTGTTGGAAGAGGGAATTACTAGAACAGATTTGGGGAACGTATTTAATGAAACCGCTGAGGGCAACACTCTGAATAAGGATCAACTTCCTTTGGCTAACTGTGTGGCATTTGAGGATATTGTGTCTTAGCGTACAATGCATTGCTATTTGAGACTCAATCCAAGTTGATGGAATAGTCCCTGATATTCTTGTCTTTTCCTTGCGCTGATGCACAATGTGCTGCCTATCGCCATAGTGCAAGGGTGCCTGCATTGTTAGCAGGATAGTTTTTTGCGCAGAATGAACACCTTCCTGCACAAAAGCAATCCTCTGAGGCATTATCCTCTTTCTATGTGGCCACAGAATGCAGCCCACAGAGAAAGAGGAAAAAACAGGGAGAATAAAAGCTATTTCTCTTCGTTACGGTTCACCTGGGGAGGCGTAGCATTTTGACGTATTCCCAGGTCCACCAGTAATGGTAAATCTCGGAATGTGCGAAAATACAAGGGTGGATGTGTGGGAACACTCATGCTCCACCCATGGAATGCCTCCCCGGGGCAGAGTACAACCCGAACTTCCAAGCCAGGTCTTACCTGGACTGGAAATGAGCATCCTAGGACCAGTTTTGGGGCATTACTCATCATCAGCCAGGCTAGCTTGATTCCACTTGTCACCCCGAGTGGGAAGTGTATGCCCAGGCATCGTTCCCATGCTCTCCATGCCACTGGAGTCAAGCTAGCCTGGCTGATGAGGGGTGATACCCTAAAACCAGTCCTAAGGTGCTTGTTTCCAGTCCAGGGTGGACCTGGACTGACAGTTTGGGCTGGACTGTTCTCACGGGGAGCAGGGTCAAGACTGATTTGCATATTGCTGGGTCTAAACTGGAATGGCATGGGGAGTAAAAAAATATGGATTTAGACCCAGATCTCTGTACTGGGGTGAATGTATGAAATTGTTCAGCATTCTGTAATCGATTTTTCTTTTTGCATTTGTGGGCTTACAAGGCACACTTTAGGGGGTGATCTAAAATAGGATTTCCTCCATAACAAAGGCAGTTTTCACTGCCATGTGTTACTGCAGTGACTTTTGTTATATATCAGGACCAATGCAAGCAGCATATGATGCTATGGGTCTGTAAATAGTGGAAGGCAGGTTAGTGGAAACTCAAGAGAATGAGTACACTAGATCGCTAACTGCATGAACACACAATTCCTGGTGTTAGGGTCACGTCCAGGTCAACAATGGGAAAGCACTACTTAAGACCATTCAGGGAATGGAGTCTTTGTCAGGCAACATGTCACTAGTTGCATTGGCTCTCTTTGATAATGTACCATTTCACACTTGTATCCGAACTTCATGTTTGTTGGGTTTTTCTCTTTTCAGTTCCCTCGGTCTTCCCCCTTTGTTATCCACTAGTTCTCTATGCCTCTTTACCTTTGCTGATGTCTTTGCCTCTTGCAATTTACTGTCTACACCATGGTGTTTGTGGTAGCATCCTGGGGCTTAAGGTTAGATTCCTGGTCAGCCTGAGGCTCAACATGGCAACATCAATTGCTGAAACTGGCAAGCTTGCATATCTGTTTGTGGTTATAACCTCTCTCTTGCTGGCTCGATACACTCACCCGCCTTTCTTTTTTTCCATCTGGTAAATAGTGACCTATCTATGCAACATCAAGGTTGTAAACTGCCGTCCCTCAACTGAGACCATTCCATCTGGGAGTGAGCTCCACTTCGGTGTGTCTCTGTTTCTTCCATTCCCTGTCTCTCTCCATATTCCTGTCACTGGCAGCATGTTTATCTCTCCCCATTGTTGTAGGTATTCAGGGATGGCAGGGGTTTTCAGTGGATAATAATCTTTTGAATCTAACACCTTTAAACTCAATTGCACAGTGGTACTTCTTGTAGCCACATATAAAATTTAACTCCCACGCCTTTTGTGAATTTTCTTTGCCATCTACTATTGCTCCTGTTTCCTCCAAATCACCCCCCTATTTAGATGAGGTAGCCTCACCTCTGTTAGAGGGCCAGAAACTGATTCTGCCTCTAGCTGAGATTTGAGCTTGAAAGACTAGGAAGGACCTGGGAATAAGTAGGAGGAAATCGAACCTGCGCCCCGTCTAGCATCTCCAAGCCAAAAGAGGAATTGTGATGCCTGTTCTTTGCTTTGTCATCTGTTTATGTACCTATCCACAATGGCTACTCCCTATTAAATGGCCAGTTGTTGACAACATCCCTGCCTTTCTGTGTCAAACAACTAAGCCATTATCCCTGAAAGCATGGCCATGAACTCAAGCCAAGAATGTGTATTGACTCTCTGGAGGTGAGTGGTAAAACTGTTTTTATTTACCAATTTTTTTCAAAGAGCACTAAGTGAACTTTTATAAGTTACTTTTCAACGAAAGTTACCACATATCTATTTTTCACAATTAAATTAGTTTTTTAAACTAATTAGAAAATAACTTGCAAATCAGTCTACTAATATTTTCAAAAGCAAAGATATAATTTAGTGATTTTAATTACATCTAGACCACTTCATTGATAATCCAGTGCAATCTACACAGTAAAACAGTATTCAGTCACTTTGAGAAAAAACGATTTCCAATTGTGTGGCACTTTGTTTTAACTATATTAAGCAACTGGCCGCATGGGCTTGAAAGGCACACCTTAGGGTTGACTTATTAATATATCAAAACAATTTTTCTAAATTGGCAAAGGCACTTTCCTTTTCCATGTGTCAATGTAGTGCTTTTAAACTGCAGCCGAGCTAGATCAGTGTCATGCTCAAGGCAGACAGATATTTGTGTCATATAGCAGGGTGTTCCAAATAAAAGCTGCAGTCCTCATATTACATTTCATTTCTTTGCCATTGGTGTATTTTGTGTTTCATCTACCAAGGCTTTGCAGGAATATTTTATAAACAATTTTGAAGAAAATTATTTTAACTGTACAATTTTAGAGTCAGTCCTAATACCACTCAAATAGGGTCCGGAAAACAGGGCTTTGCTACGCACGTATTATTATTGTAATGTGGATATTATATTTTGTGTGAAAGTTTAAAACTAACACTAGAAACAGTAGCTTGCAAATTATTATTCAGTAGGAATCCACCTAGATTTATAATACCCTGCTTAAGGAAATAGCAATGATAGTGTGATAATTTGGATAATGAATAGGTAAGTATCAGAAGGAAGATTTGTGCATAAAACTAGAGTTCAGATATTGAGAAAGCCAAGACTTAGTTGAAGAGCTATATGTCCAGAGGGCACCTTTTAAATTTAAGTTTCCACAGGGATTTCTAATTTTATTGCAAGCCTTCGTTGAGGAGGTAAAGCGCCTGTTTCACTAATGGATGAAAATGTTGTACTTTTTATTTTTATGGAAATTAATGGTAGCTGTGTCCATTTTTCAAATATTAATTGATCTGACATTGGAGTCTCTACTTGAGGCTATTCGTAAAGATAACAATATTAGGGGATGATGAGTGTGGATAATCAGCTTTTAGAATTCTTATATTCATGTGATTTTGTTCAGATTGTTTCTGCTTCTCAACCATCTGTGCAGAAGTTAATTACATTAGTGACTTGGTTTTGGGCCATCCCGGGTTATAAAATGAAAATGGAAAGGACAGAGAATTTCCAATCTTGTGAGGGTACAATAGGAGAGATTTTAAGAAAGAGAGTTTATGTGTGTGGGAACTTTTTCAAGAGTCCCATGGCAGGTTGCAGTTACTAGACTCAATTTATGTGACTTAAAGCCATGTACCACTGATTTCCTGGAGGTTAACCTTACTATTGGCCGAAAACTGACCAGCAAGTACAACCATGTATCACTTGACTCTCAGGGTAGAGAACATGAGCAGTCCAAGGCTAGAGACTCAGTATTCAACAAGCATCGAATAAAAGTTAACAAATCTCTGTCCACCCAGTACTTTAGCGTAAGAAAAGAAAAGTACTTCATTACTACTTACATTATTAAGTATACTGGCATAATTAACAGGGGCAATTCTTATGGCTACAAATGGGAATAGTACCCACTACAGCTACGAAATTACAGGTTACAGCAAGTAACTGCACTGTGACCCCGTACCCTGGGGGCCGAGTAAACTCTTTGGGGCTAATGGCCTGCAGATCCAAGGCGTTTCACAGTCATGCATGAGCCACAATAATTTATCTATGCTCTCTTCTCTTTTAGGGGTGGGCGTAACTCGCGTAATTCAGTTTAGCATTATCACAAGGAATTGCCTGAAAATTCAGTTAGATAATGCATATTTAAGCAAGACAACGGATTCTGTGTTTAGTGCTATTTCTTACCTTCTTCAGATGCCTTACACTGCTTATCTTCACTACCCTAAGAGTCAAGTGTGGTAGCGGTGTACTTGACCCAGTTTGCAGAGCCATGGTAGGACGGACTGCAGAACACCAGAGGCAAAAGGCCCCAACGGCAATGGTCGTGGCCCAATAGCCCCTGCCTGTGACCCCCGAACCGATTGTGACAGTGTCTCACAGAACAGACCAGCAGGCTGTGTGAAAGAGGATCAAACCGGGGCATTTGATACGTTTACAGGAGCTTTGCCCTCAATTGTATATCCATCTATCCAGCTGAAAACCACACCTTTTTGCCAAAAGTGGCCCATGTAAAATCCATATTTGTAAAGCGCGAACTACTCACCCTTACGGGTCTCAAGGCACTGTAGACTTTCATGGAAATTAAGTGAGCTATTGCCCAGAGTCACATGGGGCTAGGCTGCTGCCGGAGCCGGGGATCAAACCGTGAACCCTGTGCTCCAAAGTCAGCTGTCCTGGCTGCTGCACCACACCTCTCCACTATAAACATAGATGATGGAGTATAAAACTGTAATACAAGCTAACACAGGAAGTTTTATTTTATATTGAAAAACAGGAGTGAATGTCAAATGATATGAATTGAATTATTTAATTTCTAAAGCGTGTAAATAGTCAAGGGTGTCTTGGCACTATGGGCAACACAAATCTACGATGTTAATGCCAAGTAGACTAAAACTAAAAGTAAAATCGATGACGAGTCGCAAAGTGTGCAGGAGAATTCCAGAGGGAGGGAAGAGGTTGATTGAGGCGCTCAAGTCTGTTCTTTTCCTTTACATTCTGTAGCTTATAGTCCTGATTTTACTATGCGATAAACAGGAATTCAAATCACAGAATGAAAAAGAAAACAATCAAACTTTAAGAAACCCTCACGTCTGGAGTTAGGACCCCTGCGAGTTTGAGGCGCTCAAGTCTGTTCTTTTCCTTTACATTCTGTAGCTTATAGTCCTGATTTTATTATGCGATAAACAGGACTTCAAATCCCAGAATGAAAAAGAAAACAATCAAACTTTAAGAAACCCTCACGTCTGCAGTTAGGACCCCTGCGAGTTTGAGGCGCTCAAGTCTGTTCTTTTCCTTTACATTCTGTAGCTTATAGTCCTGATTTTATTATGCGATAAACAGGACTTCAAATCCCAGAATGAAAAAGAAAACAATCAAACTTTAAGAAACCCTCACGTCTGGAGTTAGGACCCCTGCGAGTTTGAGGCGCTCAAGTCTGTTCTTTTCCTTTACATTCTGTAGCTTATAGTCCTGATTTTATTATGCGATAAACAGGACTTCAAATCTCAGAATGAAAAAGAAAACAATCAAACTAGAAGAAACCCTCACGTCTGGAGTTAGGAACCCTGAGAGTTCTCATCATTATATATTTGAAACAAATGACTCTTTTGCCTACAAAATAAGCCCAACTATTTCTTTCTTTAATAAGCTTTATTCGGTTAAATTGAACCATAAAAGCAAAACACAGATATGTAAAAAGTACAATTAGATATCATAAATAATTCAGAATCCCCAAAATTATGTCGACTGGATGAAGACATAAATCAAGCCGTCATTAAATCAAATACTGCTCCCCTGTCAGACATAAATATAAAATGCAATTAAAATTTGATAAAATCTTGATCACTTAAAAATATAAAAAGGTGAGAAAGGAGACAGAGTTCTCATCATTATATATTTAAACCAAGTAACTCTTTTGCCTACAAAATAAGCCTAACTAGTTCAAAAAGAAAGCAAATAATTCCGAGAGCTGCACCGAACGAGAAAGTTGTGACGCTTTAGTAAAAGCATCACGCGTGTGAGACCTCTAGCTAGTGAAGAAATGTGCCTAATTCACAAGCAATTTGAAAACATAAACATGCTTTTTAAAACGTGCTCTTTGGCTCCCCAAATATGTTAAGCTTGAGTAAAACATTTGCCTGACTGGATTTTTCTAAAGTTTATTAAAGGTAATTATTTTCTCAAAGATTGTTCTTTTTTTGCAATCCTCTGTGAAAGTAAATCATCAGTCGGAGCCAAATATTATATTGGAAAATCATTCTTACACAAACGGAAACTGTTATGATTTAAAAGGGCGCAGATGAAACCATACATTTTCACAGGAAGATCAATGGAAGGCACTTTATTAGAAAATATAAATCACTTTTTAATTTCGGATGCAATAAGAAAAGAACTCATTTCTTCAGTTTCATTGAAATTGATTGTTACACCTGCAGAGAAAGGGAGCTTTATCATCTCATTATCAGTCAATTAATATGCGGCTCTAAATGTGAATACTATTCCAGTTAGCCATAAATGGTTGATTTTATTGAAGTCTTAATAGAGCAGGAAAAACCGACTTCCACCCTCGCTTAATGAGGTCATCTAAAAAAGGCGACCGTGATTAGGAGCTCCAGATGGGATTAAACACGACTTTTTCCATTGTTTGCAAGGCTTTTAAAAGTCTGTTTCCAGAAAGGAAATGGTTAGTTTGATGTTAAACAGAGGAATAATGCTTTCTCTTAGTTTGAGATCTTTAATGATATATTTACATGAACAGAAGGAACATGAGCTCTACAGAAAGTTTTTCGCTGTGGAGAGAGTTAGAATATGCAGGCTTTCAATATTAGCTCCATTCAATTGTACATTGTTATAATGGACAATGAATGTAATAAAAATACCTCTTACTTTGTTAGCTGCTGCTAGCAGTTTATCTGCGAGTCACAAAAAAGGTATATTTCCAAGAATGATTACCATCACAGAAATAGTTGCTTGTTGCTATGTCAGTCCACAAAACAATTCTGTACAGCTGTAAAAAAGAGTACTCGAGTTTCCCAGTTTTGTTTTTAGAAGGGGACAACTACAAGTCACTAAATGCAAAGCGAAAACCTGCAACTAAATGAGTTAACCAAGCTTGGATATGGGAAAACTGAAATCTCTGCTGAACGATGTGATTCTTTTTTAGACTAACAATTTAAACAGAAAAATGGAATAGTATACAAGCTTTGTGGACCACACAGATCCTTTTTTCAGATGTAAGCAGGAGGGATAGCTCGGTGAGCTCAGCATTCACTGCTAGAACAAACAGGTGATCAGCACGTCAAGAGTTTGAATCCAGGCAATGCTTTTTCAGCCTTCCATCCTCACAAAGGTAGGTAAGTTGAGTCCCTGAGTGGGTAATAGTAACATCTTTGCTTTACAGTGCGTGTGTGGTACAAGGCGTAAAAACACATTACTATTCTACCACTCATTTTCAACGTGCAACATTTTATTTCCAAAACGGAAATATACAAAATGAAAATAAATGCAGCTCGCCCCTCCATTTGTAATACTGAGTTTCATTTTAATCCGCCATTTTGGAAGGGTTGGTACTATATCTGACTACCAATTCTGTACTAACATTGCTCTTTCTATAAGTGTCCCAAACATATAAGCTTGCTACAATTATCTAGAGCAAGAGTCTTCTTGTGGATGCAGCCCAGCCGGACGATGCTTGGGTCTGGAGAGATATTCCCTCCCCAATTCCTACTTTTTTCCAAGTAGAAAGATTGCCCACAATGTTTCATTAGCTCCATATCATGAGTACTGTTTGACTAGGCATCTTTTGACGTGTTTCCCCTGAGTTTTTTTTTTAACTTTCTGACCTTTTGACCTTTTTGACTCTGTTCTGGCTTAGTGTTTCTGCGCACTTTTCTCACTGCTGATCAGTGGTAAAGTGCAAGTGCTCCTGGGGAACAATGTGTTATGGATTGGTGTTTCCATGATTGGCCTATTTGATTTATGTGTCAGTCCCTAGTAAAGTGCACTGTGTGGACCAGGACCTGTAGATCAAATGCTGTTGGTGGGCTGCAGCACTGGATTGTGCCACCCACCCAAACGGCCCGTTAACGTGACTCTGGCATGCCATTGCAGAGCCTGTGCGCAGTCTGGTACTGCCATGTCGACATGGCAAGTGCACCCCCTTGCCAGGCCCTAACCTTCCCTTTTCTTACATGTCAGCCACCCCTAAGGTAAGCCCAAGGTACCCCTGTGGGCAGGGTGCAGTGTATGTGAAAGGTAAGACATGCCCTGGTGTGTGTGGCATGTCCTGATAGTGAATTACTGCAAATTTAGTTTTTCTCTATTGCAAGGCTACCTGTTCCCCATAGGACAGAATGGGATGTTTGTTTATAACATCTTATAAACATAACTGGCCCTGGGAACTAGGTAGGAAAATAAAGTTTAGTATGCCTGAACTTAAAATCTAAAGATGCCTCTTTTAGTGGAGGTGATTTTTACATTCTGTGTTTGAAAATATCACTTTTAGAAAGTAGGTATTTTCTTGCTCAGTCATCCTGTGTGCCTCTGCTGGAATGTGGATTGCCTGTCTGGGTTTTGGATGACAGAAGGCTGGGGAGCAGGAGTGCCTCCAGATAGTTTAGGTGGGTCAGGAAAGGGCTGAATAGACCTGGGCTGCAATTGGGGACGGAGGAGGAGATTTCCTCGTACCTCAAAGGGCCTGGTCTGCCTCTGACAATGCCGTCTCCACCTTCTGTCAGACAGTCACACCAGTGAAGGCAGAACTGGTTCTGGCTGGGCACAGACACTCTCTGCCTAAGAGATCAAAGGATTTGGGGATATAAATATTGGGGCCCAAACCCCTGAACTTTAGAACTCTTTTGGATCAAGAAGACTGCCAAGAAGAAGAGCTCGAGAAGCTGCGAGGAGGAACTACCACTTTGCTGTGTGCTTTGCTGTGTTGGCCTGCAGTGGCTGCTTCTGTCTTGGGCAGTGAAAGGACTGGACTGAACTTACTGCCATCAACTATTGTGAGTTTCTTCAAGGGCTTGAGGTAGAGCTTGCCCCCTGTTCAAGAAGTCTCAGGAACAGCAAAGACTTCAAGCTCCTCTGCCCTCAGCACTGGGGACTGTGTGTTATGTGCTGCAACAGAGGAAAAACTAACCCAATGCTGCCTACGACGTCGCTGCTGACTCCGTGTCCTGAAGGCACTGCAGAGGGCACCTCCGTAACGCCACACCGCGACCCTGGTCTCACCGATGACGCCTGCTGATTCTGCCACGGAGCGGCTGCTCACACCGTGACCTGTGGGCAACGCACTCCTCACCGCCTTGCTTCACAACGATGCCTGGGTATCCCCGGCGCTGCCGCTCCACGCCGAAATCTACACCGCTGCTTGCACCATGGTTTGAGGGCACCACTCGTAAAGTTACATGACGCACCGCCCTCATCCCGCACTGCAGCCTTGGCCTACCAACGCCGGCACCATCGACTCCAGTTTGTCAGCTGATGACAGCGCTTCAGCCACGACGATGCCGCTGCTTGCACCGTGACCTGCCAGCACCATGCCGAGCACCTCCATCACCTCGCACCGTGACCCTGGTCTCACTGACAACGCCATCTGATGCCGCCACCGAGCCGCTGCTCGCACCGCGACCTGGGGGCACCGCACGCAGCACTGCTGCACTTCGCAGCGCAGCACCCGACACCTGTCGATGCCAGCGCTCCTGACTTCAACAGAGGGGAGTTTGACCTGCAACGCGTCTGACCTCAAGGGCCCCGACGACTCCAGCACCGACCTCCGGAACCACCGCCTGCAGACGCCGTGCTTTCGGAAGCTAAACGAGAGGTCGCCGGCGCCCTGCATTTTTAAAGGTACTGTTTGCGGGTCTTCCCGACACCGTATCTGGCCTGCGACGCCGCGGTCAGCCAGAACTGTTTGGATTTGTTTGCTTACAATGCTGTGATAGCCCCGGATGGAGCTATTGACCTCAATGAACTATTTTTAAAGCATATTTTGATAATTGAAGATTTTTAAGTGCTGTATTGTGGATTTTTATAGTTTTTGGTCTGGTCTATTGGATATTTTTCTAAACTGGTTTGGTGCTTACACTGTATTACTGTTGGTTATGTGCAAATGCTTTACACACTGTCTCTAAGATAAGCCTGACTGCTCATGCCAAGCTACCAAGGGGGTGAGCAGGGGTTATTTTAGGAGTGTAACTCCCTTATTCTGACTAGAGTGGTGGTTTCTGCCCGACTTTGGCACATGCCCTAGCCGACCAAAAATCCCATTTCTAACATTGGTTGTCAGCGGTGAGGATAGGAAATGCGCTTGCACTTGACTTACAGTGATTGGTGTGCACTACTACCATATTGCAGACCATTACGTACCACATATTTTTGTTTTTGGCCTGTTTTTGACCTTGCCAGCTTGAACTTGCTCGTTCATCATGCCTGAATCAAGAGCATCATCTGTTGCATCCATAGGAATTGCCTTCGAGGAGGATAGGTTGGAATCCTACAACGTGAAGGAGTTAAAAGCGATTTGCAAAAACCTAAAAGTTCAAGTCAGAGGCCTCACTAGGAAGGAGGAGCTACAAAAGGCACTGAGGGCCTGGGTAGCAGCCAGACATGCCAGCGAGCAATCTGGTATTCTCAGTGGAGAGGCGGAGGAGCCTATTCCTAGGGTAGATGTGCTTTTGGGAGGTGGGATCCCTCCAGGCCAGGTAGCAGTGGTTTGTCCCCAGAGGAGCCGGAGGACAGATGGGAAGCAAGGAGGCACGAGATAGAGCTTGAGAGGCTCAAGATGGAGTCACAGAGGATGGTATTAGACCTTGAGCATGGGCTCAAGGAGCTGGAATTGAAAAGCAAATCCAGCACGGATGGTGGCAGCAACTCTTCAGTGCAGGCCGATAGGATTGTGCCCATTCCCAAGAATGTAGGTAAAGAGTACCAGAAGGGGGATGACATACAAAGGTGGTTTCAACGGTACGAGGTGGCTATTCATATGAATGGGGTCCCTCAAAGGAACGGGGGGCACGGTTGTGGCCTCTCTTTCCGGAAGAAGGTAGGGATACCCTGATAGCTTTGGGTAAGGAGCAGAACCTCACCTAAGCTGACATGAAGGACGCTCTCCTCACCAGGTATGGACTCACTCCTGAGAAGTACAGGGATCAGTTTAGGTCCAGTAAAAAGTCTGACGCCAACACTTGGTTGGAATGTGTAGATTCGTTCTGCAGGTCATTGGATGGCTGGGTGAGGGGCAGTAATGTGACAGGTTATCAGGGGTTCTACAATTTAATTGCATGGGAGCACTTGTCTAGTCTATGTTTTTCAGATCTGCGCCAGCGCCTAGTCCATAGTAAGCTGACTGACCCCAGGAAGCTTGCTATGTAGGTGGACCACTGGGTGAGTACCCGGGTCCACAAGAAAGCGTTTGGGGGAGACTCAGCCAACGGTGGGCAGGGTCCCAGCATAAAAGTGGGGGGACAAGCGTAAAGCACAGGAGTTCTCTAAAGGGCCCCAAACTATTACCCAGGGTAAAGGTTCTCATCCCCCCGGAGATAAGAAGCAAGGGCTCTCTTCAGGAAAGCCTGCTGAGACCAGCCCTTGCAAGTGTATTTCATGTGACCAGGTGGGCCACATAAAGGGAGACCACAGGTGCCCTAAGGGGGCACAGCCACCCACCGGTGGGCTGTCCAAAGTGTTGGCTAGTGTAGCACTTGGGGAGGAAGAGTACCCACAGGAGGGTGGGGATCCCAAAGAAATTACCCTTGTCTCACTAGGGGACAGTGAGATGGTCCCAGAAAACCAGGTGCCACCTAACACAAAGAAATACATCACCATCAATGGGAAAAGGATAGGGGCTCTCAGAGATACTGGAGCCAGTGTGACCTTAGTCCAGTGTCACCTGGTCTCTGAGAAGCAGGTAGTCCCAGGGGCATTCCACCAAGTAATTGCTGAAGACAATTCAGAGCGCCAGTGTATGGTGGCGCAGGTTCCCTTTGAGTGGGGGGTTCTCAGGTCCCTTGAGGGTGGTTGTGAGCTCTTCCATGCCTGTAGATTGTCTGCTAGGTAACAACCTGGAGCAGTCCTTATGGAAAGATGTTGAGCTCAGGACTCACTTGGAGATGCTTGGGTTGCCAGAGTGGGCATGCGTGTCCACTCGGTCAATGGCGGCCAGAGAGGGTGATCAAGAGGACTAGGAGCCTGAAACAGTGGCCCAAGTCCCTGCCAAGAGAAAGGGCAAGGGGCGCGGGAAACTGGCCCCTGAAGATCCCACGGACCGGGAGGAGGTGGACCTTGAGGGGGATGTCCCGGTGCCTACAGGGGAGCAGCTAGCTGAAATGGGGGACATCTCTGAGCTGACCCATTGGCTGCAACAAGGGGGTCCCACCAGGGAGGAATTCTGCAAGGAACAGAAGGAGTGCCCTTCTCTGGAGGGTCTGCGGCGGCTGGCTGCAGACCAGGCAGCTGATGATCAGTCCGGGTCACATTGGATCTACTGGGAGAATGATCTCCTGTACAGCGAGCCTAAGGTCGCTGAGCCTGGGTCATCCCGTGTGCTGGTGGTACCCCAGCACTTCAGGATCTTCCTACTGGGTCTGGCTCATGACGTGCCTTTGGCAAGACATTTGGGGCAGGACAAGACCTTTGACAGGCTTGTCACCCACTTTTTCTGGCCCCAAATGTGAAGGCAGTCAGATGTACATTGCAGGTCTTGCCAAACTTGCCAAGCAAGTGGTAAGAGTGGGAGGAAGGTCAAAGCTCCTTCACAAGCTTCGCTTCACAATGACGCCTTGGTATCCCCGATGACCCCACTCCATGCCGTAATCTACGCCGCTGCTTGCACCATGGTTTGAGGGCACCGCTAGTAAAGTTACATGATGCACAGCCCTCATCCCGCACCACACCCTTGGCCTTCCGACGCCGGCACCATCAACTCCAGTTCGTCAGCTGACGACAGCGCTTTAGTCACGACAACGACGCTGCTTGCACCGTGACCTGCTAGCACCGCGATGAGCACACCCTTCACCTCGCACCGCGAACCTGGTCTTAACGACGACACCATCTGATGCTGCCACCGAGCCTCTGCTCGCACCGTGACCTGAGGGCACCGCACGCAACACCGCTGCACTTCGCACCGCAGCAACCTATGCCTGCCAACGCCAGCGCTCCTGACTTCAACAGAGGGATTTCGACCTACAGCACGTGTGACTTCAAGGGCCCCGATGACTCCTGCACTGACCTCTTGAACCACCGCCTGCAGACGCCGTGCTTTTGGAAGCTAAACAAGAGATCGCCGACGCCCTGCATTTCTAAAAGGTACTGTTTGTGAGTGTTCCCGACACTGTAGCTGGCCCGCGATGCTGCGGTCAGCCAGAACTGTTTGGATTTGTTTGCTTACAACGCCGTGATAGCCCCGGACGGAGCTATCGACCTCAAGGAATTATTTTTCAAGCATATTTTGATAATTGAATATTTTTAAGTACTGTATTGTGGATTTTTATCGTTTTTGGTCTGGTCTTAAGTATATAAAAATATTGGATATTTTTCTAAACTGGTGTGGTTTACTTTTGTAGTGCTTACACTGTACTGCAAATGCTTTACACGCTGCCTCTATGATAAGCCTGACTGCTCTACCAAGCTACCAAGGGGGTGAGCAGGGGTTATTTTAGGAGTGTAACTACCTTATCCTGACTAGAGTGGTGGTTTCTGCCTGACTTTGGCACATGCCCCAGCCGACCAAAAATCCCATTTCTAAGAAGTACCTAACAGAGAATTTACTTAAATGTACAGGTGCAGGCGATAAAGTGAGAAATACTGTATCCGTCTAAGATTAGAATTTACAGCAAGTGAGTTTTTCTACTTAACTGTATCCAATCCACTTTTGCAAAACCTATTCCAACATCCTCCACCTACCTTGTTCATACTTTGTCATTATCAAGTTTCAGAAGAACATTTAGTATTTTATATGCCCACACAATATGGTCTCTTATTGCTTGCCTGTCGAACGCCATCTCATACACTGCTGAGGACTCCCTACTTTCTCAATCAACAGAAGTTTGAGCAAAAGTTAATAAGAAATTAGGATTCCTCCACATGCAAGGCATGCTCTTTTACTCTTTCATCAAATGTTTTATGTTTCCTGAGCTACAGATCACAGAACTGAATTACAAAGATGTAGTTGATACTTCTTTTTAATACATCCAAACACCCCTGACCATTCTGTCATCTGTAACAAAATGAGGGTTGCAAATTGATGGTTTGATCTAAAGATTACTAAATTTGGGATATAGTGTCCAAGTATTATTTCTCAAAATAAGGGTGAGCACCTCCCAGCTTTCTCTAGCTTAGCACAAGACTTTAGACTTGCTGCTCAGGGTGTTTTACCTACCCATATGCAAGAGTTCACTATTTAATTTCCCAAATTACCTTCATACAAAGAGCAGGGTGTTGTTTGCAGCAAAAACTGCATTGTGGTAGTGCAGCAAATTTGCCATTTCTGCATGGTCAATCCAGATTTGTTGTCTTTTTCTGGACCCTATTTATGTTTGTATTACGACTCTGTGCTCTGTGACACTGTTAATCAGTGCCAAAGGCTTTGTGCTATTGCCCTAAAATGGAAGTGGTAAAATCCCCTTCACCCAATCAGACTATTTAACTGCCCTATATGACCATTGTAAATGGTGCATCAAGTGCACATATGGTCAAATGTCATATGTGGGTTTCAATGTGCATTTACAACAGTCTCATATAGAATAAAGATTTATCCCTGCCAGGAGGACCACTACTTTCTGGTTGGGCTACAGCTTAAATGTGCTACAGTAACACCCATCAAGAAGAAATGCTTTTGCCATGTAGTAAAAGCTTATTTTTACCTATTTATAAGTCATTCCTAATGAGTGCCTTATAAGCCCACAGGGGAGGGTTCCAATAATATATCTATAAATATAGGACATACTACATATTGGGGTTAGTGTGCTCTCACACTAAAATAAAATACAACCACTATTTACAGTGTAGGTCCTGCTACACTTTTTCCTGAACAGGCATACATGGAATTACATGTTTTATTTTCTATCACTGCTTGGGCAAATGCTCCAACAATGTTTCAAAGGTATTTCCTACATAACGTTTAAAATCAGATTTAATGATGTAACCAGATTTTTGATAATGTTCTTTAGGCTGCCTGAGCCAGAACTGGTTAAAAACCAATTCTTCCACTCATTCCGCCTCTAGAGCTGAAATAAACAGCCTGTCTAGTAGAGTTAGTGAGTCTGGATGATAGTCTGCCTCTGAGCCCACAAACAGGATATGGGTGTTAATTGCTGATAACCTATCAGGGATTAGCTATCTGGGAATGGGCAGGAAGAGTTAGTTTAACAAAGGGCAACCTTTGCACTACCTCCTTTGACTTGGAGAGGCCAGGGAGGCTTATTCATTCACTGGACCCAAACAGTGTGCCGCTCTTTACAGTAAGGGACAGAGTCAATTCTACCCTTGCCAGATGGGTGGACAGCTCATCTAAATAAGTGAATTGCTATGGAGCTGAGGATATGCCTCCCTTGTGGCGCTTGGGTTCTACTTGAAACCAGGGCTCAGAGGTAAGTCTACAGTAAGGCATAGAAGAAGTGCTGCAAAAGGAGGAAGTGGGACTACAAAAAGCAGTTAGGATTGGATGGTGGAATTTCTCCAACCACTGGGTAGTCTACAGGATAAATCTGGTGTAGCTACCACTACCTCTTCAGAACATTCGTGGACCTATGACTCCATCTGAAGAAGAGGGCCCTGATGGAAGAAGACTCATGACACCAGCAGGCATCTGAGGACTGGATCTACTTTCCAAGGATCAAGTTGTTGGCCTCCTGTTAACCTGCTTCAGCAACGGGACAGCAGGGAGCTCCTTACTACAAGAGGGCTTAGCACCTCACTGAGGACTGAACTCTGCAAAAGCAGTGGTTGAAGATAGATCTGGTGTCCCGAAGACTGTCCCGAAGAGCTAGGGGCTGCAGAACTGACCAGTGAAAACGTTCCCAGCAGTTGGAAACTATGTTTGAAGGTAAAACCTTTGACCGGTATGACCTACTTAGTGTATCGAACATCTGTTCAAGGATAGTCAATCTAAAATAGTAGCTAGATCCCTGTGTACTAGGAACTGCTGTTTACCAATGGCACTTTACTTTTTCTAGGCACCCTTTAGCCTTAAAACCTAAAAAATGTATTAAACCTCAAAAATCTCTGGTTTACTCTTTACCTATTTGAATGAATTTAGCATCTTTTTGTTCACTATATTTTTCTAGTTTTCTAAATTGGCATTGAAATGTTATTGTGCTGTATTCATGACTTTAAAATTATCGGTACTACTTAAACTTAACACACTGTCTTGGGGATTGCTTGCTGCTTGTGCCTTAGTTTCCAGGGATTGAGCAGAAAGTATCTATGAACTCTGTTTTGACCGAGCCAGATTGTGTTTATTAAGTTGGCAGGGGTCACCCTTCTCCCAAATTAATAACCCAATTTCTGACAGATAGTGTAATCATCTTAGCTGCATTACAATGCCCAATTAATGAGAGTAAGTAATCTCCTAACCTATTAAAACCCTGCTTATCTTTAATAAAAGCTATGAATATTCCATTTGTACAAGTCCTCTTTTCTGGAAGTGATCTCAGTTCCTAAATACTTTTTCTAGAGCTGCTGATTTCCAGCCTGCAAAACATTATGGAGGATGTCTTCTAAAATACAACAGAGAGAGAGTAATACCTCAGTTTTATTTTACTAATATTGATGATCAGATATGACAGAGAACGTATCTACTATTTCAAATACCTTATCTACAGTCTCCTTTTAGGATTTTCAGCAGCATGTAGGTGAATTTTGGAAGCTTCATCTATTTTAGGACTAGCCTATATTTTATCCTGATTTTGAATCAGAGCTGCTAAGGACCTCAGTTAGATAGCGAATAGTAATGGGTAAAGGGGCATCGCTATTTTATCGTTCTAACTAACCTTTGGCATTCTCCATAAACTAAAATCTTAGCAGTAGGCTTACTCTATGATTAATCTGGTGAACTGGGCTGGAAACTTAATTCATCTTAAAACTGGTCAAATGCTTTTTTTGCAACCAAAAATACCACTGCCAACGATGTGGCTGCATTGTTGTAGTAATCGAGGGACACTATAAGACAATGAGCATTTGCTGCCAATAATCTACCCGGTATGAAGTCTACTAGTCTTTGATGTTTCATATCCAAGATAATACCGCCCCCTTTTCTAAAATAACTTCATAAAAACTTTATTATCAGTATTCAGAAGGATTAGAGTTTGGGAGGATTCGCAGGCCACAGGGTATTTCTCTGATTTCATGAACTGAACTAATTCACCCTGTCCATATGTCTCAGGGATCTGTTTACCTACCAAAATATCAATACACAATTGCCCCAGCTGAGGGCCCAATTTGACTGCAGTGCATTATATATTCCCACTACAAGACCATCCTCTCTTGGAGTCTTGATGCTAAAGTATTATAGCTTCTGTAATCAGTACCAGAAGAGTATGTGGTTGCCCGAAATTATATTTTTAAGGCTAGCTTCAGCTAGCAAATGCTCAATTTTTATATGTATCTGAGAAAAACAATTCTCTACAAAAAGTTTATACAAAACGAATACCTTACCACTATTATAAGGCCCTAAATCTTCATCAAAAATCTGATTCACACTGTTTTTGTTATTTTAAGCTTTTGTTTTTCAGACTAATTATCTGCTGATCTCATTCTTTGTGCGCTTTTGTTCAATGATGCAACCAAAGAGACTTTACCTATTCCAAGGAAACGGTGGCACTTGATGGGTCCCAATTCAGAGAAGTTGGTGGGAAGAAGTTCTAGAGGGAATACAATGTATTTAATTGTGTGTCATAAAATAGTTGAGGAGATACTGCAGTGACCTTGCTGAGGGAAGACCTTTCCCTAACATTGCTGAGATTGTATATTTCTGGTTCTTGAATTAAACTCTTGAATGCCTATCCTTATTTTGGCTTGAACCTTTATTTGGTTCAGTTCAGTTCAGACTGACACCTTCTGCTTCAGATTACCCCCTGCCATTCTTAGATACTATATTTAGTTTAGGGAAGTTCCATTATGGAACTGATACTTCCTCTGCCTTGCATTTTGTTCCATCCAACTTTGACTAATATACTAATAAACCTTCATGGCTTGTAAACACTCCTCTCTGGCATTCTTGTCAAACTGGGGAAATTCGTTTCACTGTGATGTCACTTGTTATACTGATGTTAGCTCCCGGAATGCACATTCATCTTATATTTAAAGGTCCAAATTACCAGTGGTGCAATCTTTTTAACAACTACACCAGGTTCTGAAGGTATAGAAAATTGTGCTGTATCAGTCATGGAACATCAGTTCTATACCTTCCCTTACTCATTTTTAAACCAAGTGCTAAATGAAAACTCAGAAAATTAGGAAAATGATCAGACATTGTAACATGCCAAATATTCATTCTTTGCACTTATTTTGACAGACAAAAAGTATAATGTTCACCAAAGTAGCATTAACAGGAGATTATGTTATGTTCTTGAGTTTTTTAAGACATTGATGTTAGAAAAATTTAACAGGTATTCAAGTTCCTTCAGAACTTTAAGGTTTCACCTCTTGGAGATATGATTCAGCTATGATTCAGTGTTGTACGAGTTTGCTTACAAATGTTCAGCGGATGCTCTCTGCCGTATTCTGCTGCATATTTTGAGATTCATTCTTTAACCTGGTGTTGGCCCTGCAAATATTTTTTGGACTTGCTGATTTCTTACATGTTCTACTTTCTCTATAGATGGATCAGTGGGCGTGACATCAGCGGACAACAGCTAAAATGTCTGCCAGCTCTGGTTGAAAGTACAATGGCTACACAAAGAGAAGGAAACTGTTTCCAGTACTGAAAGACAGACTACCTTAATTGATTTATAACTATTTTGGGAAAGGAAAACAAACACGATGAAGACAAAGGTCCTTGCTGTGTCTCACCAGGCTTTGGTTTTCCGTTTGCATTGCTGTTTCTTATCTGTTTTTTTGCTGCACAGTTTTAAAATTTAACTAGCTGTGTTCCCCGCCATTGAATTTTTCACTTTAAAGATCTCCCATTGTTGTTTTTGGAACTTCATATGAACCTGATCCTTGTGTATTTTTTCTAAGGTTTAGCTATGGTTTTGCTCCACTGGCTGTATCATGTGAAATTGTTTCCTCTTGGTATCACATCCATAATTTGGCATGTTGATTGCTCTACTAGCTTTGTTCTAGATTATGCTAAACTGCTACACTTCTTATATGTGCCTCCTAGCATCATGCACACGCATTCACATTCGAATCCCTAACTTCAGCCAACCCAAACCTCTTCTGCTCACATCATTTCAATAATGCTCAAATCATATCACACTTCTGTTGCCATTGTATTCCCACAAACACCATTTACGCAGGGGTGCAAGGCAGGCCCCCGAAGCCCCTGTGCTGTCGGAGGCCACCACCTTTCAAGGGCCCCTCATTTAGCCTAAGGTCTATACATATCAGTGAGATATGATAGCCAGGTTGTCAGGTACCCTAATGCAAGAAAATGGGCCCCATACCCCCGGCATGATAGTAAGAACAGCTATACATGGGTGCAGAGGACTCTTAGACTCCTGCAATCTGGTGCCTCTGTACCTACTGTACTATTGATATTTATACCCTTGGTCCTAGGGGGTGAGCTCCACATTCTGTTTTTCCTTATGCCACTGCACTTATAAAGCCGCATGACTTCACTGACCACAGAGACACCTGGAATGAAATCCCCAGGACAGTGCCACATCTATTGCACGAAGAATAACCATCTTTTGCATCAGTTCTTCCTCTCGTGAGTCCTGTGGAACCCATAAGCAATACTTCATGTCTTTCAAATGGATAAGCATAGAGACAGCAATTCATTTATGTTTACAGAAATAAACATAGTTTGTTCTGCGCTACCTGGGAAAAGTTACACAATAGTCCCCAGCATATGGAATACAGCGCCTTAGAATTTTCATTCGGATGTAAACTCCTACAGAAGACAGCCTGCTCAACTCTTCATAGACAATCCTCTTTACCATCCTCTACTCTGGCAATGCGCACTGACAGCTGATATGTTCCAGTTCGGCACTAAATCAACATCTGCACATTATTTTAACACTGGGTGGCAACATACAACTCAGTGCAAGACTTACACAGGGTCAGACTGGACCAGAAAACAGGCCTGGGCACCAACATAGAAGTTGGCCCCATTAGTGAATTAGATAGCTAGAGAAGTGGGCCATGTTTGCAAATTAGGGCAGTTTTGAACTTGTAAAGCCACGATGCACAAGTGTTTTGCAAGATATGGAAGACTGCGTAGATTTGAGCTTGCTGCAGGTGATGGTTGTATTAAACCCAGGAAAACTAATAGTAAAAAGAAAAGAAAAAAGAGTCCAGCAGACCGTAAAACAGGCCAACTAACAGTGAAATGACTGGCCCACACACTGATCTGTCAGACCATGCCAGACCATTAGGCACTTCCTGACTGCCATATATGCCAGTGGGGAAACAACCTTTACAACGCAGTCATTACATTTGTGTTCAATCAATTTCTTTCCGCTTTGGGTTTTTGCTTTGTTGTTCTGGGTTATTTATTGTTCCTTTTCTGATTTATTTTGCCATGCTTGTTTGGTTCCAGAAGGGTTTTTTAGCTTCTACATTTATCTCTTTGCAACTGGTGCCCTAGGTTCTGGACTCCAGTGATGTGTCAAGCGCCTCCACTATTTATTTTTGGCATCCTTTTCCTGCCTCACTGACCAAACTTCCTTTTAGGAAGTAGACATAGTGGCTTTCAGAGTGGTAAGCATTTATCATTCTTTCAACCAACATGAGGATAAATTAAGGGCCAAATTAAGGCTGCCACATTTCCTATGTTACTACATCAAAACACAAGATCAATCCATACTCCATGTGAACTGGTTAATAGCATATCAGCTTAAGCACAATCGTTCACAAGGAACTCATTTCCAACAATGAATAATTATTTTTTGCAAATATATCACTTTTTGCAATGCCTTTGTTAAGCCTAGCAGAAAATTGTTTTGCCAATATGTTTAGATTAATTTACACATAGTAGTATTTAACAAAAAGAAGGTAACCCCAAGAATAGATCATCAACACTCACTTCAGCCGAAGTGGGCGATGTTTATTTTTCATACACATTTTCTTTGGTAAAAAAATAGAAGAAAACTCACATAACACACAAATATTGGTACTATATACAAATATATGAAACAGTAAACACGTGACTCAATGTAACCCCAGTGAAGTGACCATAACCAATAAGTGATAAACAAGAGGTGACTGTATAAAACCAGAGGATATTGGAATATCTAAGGATGTCCTTTGGAAAATTTTAAATAATCTTTTTAGGGCCAGAACTGAAATGTGTTCCAGTATTTTCAGGACTATCCTGTATTAGTTGTCGACGACGTTTCAACTCCAATTTCCTATGTTGGCTGTTGATTTATTTATCTAACTTTTTTCAGTGCCGTTATATGATGCTGAAGGGAGTGGCTGGTGTTAAATATATATGTAGGTTGGTAAAAAGAAAATAGCTGTACAATTTATTGTCTAAATTATATATCTTGTCAAGATAAGTCTTCCCCTGCAGACACTGTTTTCTGAGATAGCCAATGATGTCTAATTTTATATACATGTTGCTATTTGTAGTCAGTCAGAAGTACAATGCAAGAAAAGAGGAAGCAATGGTCAGTACAGATCAATTTATACGTCTAATCCAACTTAGTACATCTGAGCAGCCTGATGTATGACAAAAAGAAACAAAATGTAAAAAACATTCCATCCAGAAGAGATAACTCAAGAGAGTTGTAGTTTTAAAATAAGAAATAAATAATTATCATAATGGATTGCTTCATTAGAAGCATCAAAGATACCATGACATGGCAGTTTTACTATGGTCAAATTCATTGTTGATTTTACTAGACACTAACTGCAGGGGTATGAAGGATGGACACATAGGAAAATGGGAAAAAGGAACAGGTGGAGGAGGAAAGGAAAATGAAAGAGAGAAGAATGCGCAGTCTGTTCCGTCATGTATATGTGGTTGTATTCCCCCTACCCTCTCAAAGGGCACTCAAAGTGGTTCCAGAAATAGGGTACCAGGTGCTCCTGAAAGTCTCCATGCTATCCTGTAACTTAGAAACTTATTTATAAGTTGTTATGTGGTCACTTTGTACATTCAGATAACCAATTGTCATAAGTGGGTAGCTGTAGCGATCATCAGTGTCTTGGTATGCAGAGTAGGTTGTAACCTGGGATGTTATTAGCAAGGTTAATTTGTGGCCTTTCATGGGGGTAAGTCAGTGGTATCATGCAACATGACTAATGGTTTTATCAAGGAAAGAGGTAGTTCATTGATTGCTTAAGAGTGATTCTGAGTGAGGACCATGATTGGCGTATGTCTGGGCAATCATAGAGAGATTTGACCATGTAGCAGGCACATTGGCCGCATCTCCAACAGTTCAAATGGTCTAACAGACCTGAGCTTGCTAATTACTATGGGTTCAGTACCCATCCTGAAGCATTTTAAAGAGGCAAAACTCAATTGTAGATTCTCAGTTCCGTGTCTATGTCTCCTATTCCTTCCTTCCAGTCTTTCTTTGTGTAGTCAAGTTGCACCAATCTTTGCCACTTAGTACAAATTTAAGATAAAAGAGGTTTGGAGTGTAGGTGCTGGACCATTAGGTAAAAGAAGCCCAAAGTAACTCCCTTGTAGAGTCCAAAGTGAGTGCTTCACAAAATGTGGGCTGGGAGAGTCTGGGCTATCCTATGGCTTAGCCCCAGTAAGCTTTGCCAACAGTTTCCCAATTGCATATTTTCCATTTTTGAGATGTGGGCCGATGAAATTAATCCTGTAATGTTTCAAAAGTTTTCTGAAGTCAGCAATCGATCTAGGGTGGGTATCCCTGCCCTCTTCCACACTCCAAAATGAATAGATTGCTCTCATACTCAGATACCTGCAGTTTTCCATAAGGGTGTATTAGTGTGTAGTCTAGCATTACTGTTCAATATTTAATGGGGATGAATCTGGATTTGCACCATATTCTTGATCATATGGTTGGATATGGACAAGGATGGTTTCTTGTGCTGACAGAGTGAGTGAAGACCCTGCCCTCTGTGGGCGGTTTCCAGTTAGAGGCAAACCGAAAATAGGGTATCTCTTGTTCTAGGCTAGCTATTAGCGAATTGGGAGAGTTGCAATGTGGTGTAGTAGTGCTAAATGCAAAGGAGATGTAGGTCTCCACATTTTCTCTGCCCTTTTAATTTAGAGATTTCAGGCCACATGAAGCCTTTAATGTTCTTATCGACAGTCCGCAGGATGGATGTTCAGACCAAAAAGGATGTAAGTAAATTGGGGAACCACTACCATTTTGATGGCTTTTATGCATCCCCCACATTAATAATATTTCACATAATCAGTATTGGTTTTGGCTATAAGAAGGTCGCCGTTGTCTGTGATCATTCCCTCCAACTCCTTACTGATGAAGATACCTAGGTACTTAAGCTGTTCAATTTTACATTTAAATGGATAGCTCATGATGGTGGCATTCACTGTGTCATGGGCAACACCTCACTTTTGTCCCAATTGACGTGATATCCTGATGTCTCGGAAAAGTGTGTTATAAGGACAATCGTGCTGGTAGTGAGCTATTGAGATCAGTGAGTACTAGGAGAACGTAATCTGCATAAAGTAATATTTTTGATGAACCCACTGGGGTAGGTATGCCTGATACCTTAGGGGATTGACAAATGGCCACTGCCAATGATTCCAATGCTAGGAGGTTACATCAGAGACACAAAGGTTGATGGAAGGAATGCTTGCAATAAGTTTAAGCACTGACAATTGCTCAGGTTAGCATTCTAACCCATTGTTCTTTTACCCTCCATGCCACCTCAGTTTGGACCCATCCATATGCAAATCAGCCTTGACCCTGCTCCAATAGGAACTGTTCAGACTAAATTACCAGGCCAGGACCTCCATGAGTTGGAGAGATAGCAAACCTGTGCTTAGCTCTGAAGTATGTTTTTTAAAAATATTATTTTAAGGAGCTTTATATAGCGCGAACTTGACCCAAAAGTATCGGGTATCAGAGTACTTTACATAGCACCAGTTGGGTTACATGAAGACACATTCATGATTTTTTTTCTTTTTTTTTTTTAGTTAGGCACGGGGAGATTAAGTGATTTGCCCAGAATCACAGGATAGTCAGCGTCATTGCCGTGACTTTCCCCAGATTCGAGGTCCCTCGCCCTAGCTGTCAGGCCAACTACTCTCCCATATATATATATATATATATATATATTATCTACTGGCGGTCGCCAGTAGATAGTTATAGTTACAACCTAGTTTCCATAGGAAATCTAAAAATTCTATTTTGAATAACTTTGGCGCCAGTTGACGAATCCTCTCGAAATTTTCAAACCTAATGGGGCGTTCCGTTCAGCTCCTACCCTGAAAGTCTCGGGATGATTCGTCAAGCAGGGGCCGAGAAAAAAGGGGGGTCCCAAAACGCGTTTTCCCCATGCATTTTCCAGAGGACCTTTAGACACAGCTACAGCCCGAACGGCTGAACAGAATTACTTGAAATTTGGCAGAGAGGTAGCCATAAGGTCAAGGAAGTGCCTTTTGCAGGTCTGGTGTAAATCTGTTCAGTATTTCCTGAGAAAATAGCATTTAAAAGCATATATATATGTGGGCGGAGCCTAACCACACATCTCATCCTGAGATCTGATTGGCTGTCAGCACTTCATCCAAGAAGTGTTGGCAGCCATCTTGGGACCAATATACATGATAGCACCTCATTAAAAAGCATTGCAGTTAATAGAAGGTTTTAAGACTTTAGTTACATTATAAATCATTTGTTGATGGTACCATACTCATTTTAGGAATTGTGGTATGTTCTAAGGTGATTTCACCATGTGAAAAAGCCTTCTGCTGGGATATCATGATTGAGAGAAAAATATTTTTTCATGCTTTTACCACAGAGGTTTGGAAGGTGATCTATAAGCTAAACTGAGAGCTTATTTTCTGTAAATTCACATTATCTTTCTCAGTCATGTGAGAATGAAGTCTGACATTCTCAGTAAAACATGTACATCCAACAAGGGCAGAGACTGTCAGTTGATTCCTTTGTGTTCTACTGCAGCTTCCCAGAGTGTTCCAAAGAACTACTAGAGCGCTAACAGTCCTACTTATGATAAACGTATGGCACACCTGAAGCCATCTTGCTTGGATTAAAGTGGTAACTCTTAAAACATTTAATTTAAAAAGGAACAAAATGAGGGGGTTCATTTTTCCATAAAAAGTATGATTAGTGCTGCAGAAAGAAAAATTAGGGCACATTTTGAGTGACTTCTCAAATCCTCTTCTATTTCATTAAAAAATTCTGACATGCAGACTGAAACATGCACTTTCAATACCAGCAGCAGTTCTCCCTGGTGAGCAGTAGCTTTACTACAGTGATCTAATGAGCAAAAAGAGTGCTAACATTCTGAATTTATGGCAAATGTGTGACACATCTGAATGCCTTCTTGATGGAATCAAAGTAAAAAACTGAAAGTATTTCCTACTGAGGAGACTGCAGTAAATGAGGAAATTAGGAAACTTCATAACAAATAAGTCTCCCAAGATGGCCACCAGAGACAAAAGAGCCCAAATGTAGCCCAAATATCACCCAGATGTAGCCCAAGTATAGCCCAATGACAGAATGTCCCAGAATGTTCTTAAAAACAACTAGAGCGCTTACTGTCTTCATTACGACAAAAGTATGGCACACCTGAAGCCATCTTGATTGGAATAAACTGGTAACACTTAAAACATTTAATTTAAAAAGGAACACAATGAGGGGGTTCATTTTGCCATAGAAATTATGATTAATGCTGAAGAAAGAAAATGAGGGCACATTTTGAGTGACTTCTCAAATCCTCTTCTATTTCATTAAAAAATTCTGACATGCAGACTGAAACATGCACTTTTAATACCAGGAGCAGACTTCCATGGTGAACAGTAGTTTTACTACAGTGATCTAATGAGCAACTAGAGTGCTAACATTCCGAATTTATGGCAAATGTGTGACATATCTGAATACCTTCATGATGGAATCAAAGTAAAAAACTGAAAGCATTTCCTACTGAGGAGACTGCAGTACATGAGGAAATTAGGAAACTTCATAACAAATAAATCTCCCAAGATGGCCACCGGAGACAAAAGAGCCCAAATGTAGCCCAAAATCACCCAGATGTAGCCCAAATATAGCCCAATGACAGAAGTGTGCAAAACACTTATTATTTTGTGTTTTTGCAGTGTTATATAGTGCAGACTTGTCAGGTATTGGAGTGCTTTACATGAGCATTGGTTACATCTCACAAGAACAAATTCATTTTGGTTGTAGACATGGGGAGACTAAGTGATTTGACCAGAATCACAGAATGTCGAGCTGAAGCAGAAACTTCAACCTGGTTCCCCAGTTGCAAAGTCTGCAGTTCTGGAAGTAACACCACATCCTCTCCCCTAAGTGCAACATTTAATCAAGTGGTCAACTGGATAAAAAAACATAAAGATAACAAATAATTTAAAAGTGCTTTGTCGCTATTTGAAAACTCAGAAAATATGTCCTTATTTTAGTCTTTTAGAGCCCTAACCATAATTTTGATGCCAATAAGACCCTCTCATATATGTAATTTCTAAAGGAAATGCTCTAGGTATTACAGTTTTGATTACATCAAGATGACGTCAGGCGTTCCACACTTTTGTAATAAATATAGAATGTTAGCAATCTAGATGTTCATTAGGATACTGTTGAGAGGCAGAGGCCAGGGGCACGGACTCTGAAAATTGAAGGCAGGTAGGAGGGTGCAAAGGCAACAATTTAACCACACTGAGCAGGCAGGAAGGGCCGTGGAAGCACAACAGACTATGGAGGGCAGTGGAAAGGGGGGCAGGGGCAACAAACCAACAATACAGGACTTGCAAGAGAGGCTGTGGCAATGTAATAGACCATTGTGGGCAGAAGGAAGAAGCAATGGTAGTACAACCATACATGCCAACAGACCCGATTCAGCCAGGAAACGTCCAATGTTTTTAAGCTCAAATGGGCTTTATTTGATCTGTCTCCTGTGTACAATCTCCTCTTTTTCAATGTAACTCAAAGGGGAAAATCAATACCCCAGTTTTTTTTCAAAATCTCCCTCTTACCAAGTTCAAAATGTTCGCAAGTATGGTACATTGGATCATGGAAGGAAATGGGATAGGGACATGGACTTGGATAACAGAGGACAGGAGGGACATGGAGAGGTGCACCAAACTGACCCTGCAGGGCAGGCATCAGGGTTTGCAGCAGCACAATACACCACACAGGGCATGCAGGACGGGAGTGCAGCACAACAATCCATAGAAAGCAAGAGGGAGAAGACAGGACCATGCACATGGACAACAGAGAACAGAGGGGCAAGAGGCAATGGTAGATAGCTGACCATAATGGACAGACATGAGAGAAAGCTGCAGCATAACAGACCATAAAGGGCAGGAGGGACGGATCAGGGGCATTACAATGGAACAGACAAGCCAGGAGGGAGGGAGTAGGGGTCTGCACATGTAAACAGAGGGCTGGGGCAAGGGGGCAGGGCAGGAGCAGCAAGATAGCCATGGAGGTCAGGCAGGATGGGCACTAGAAGCAAGACACACCATGAAGAGCAACAGTGAGACTGTGATGGCATACACACAGACCATGGAGGGAAGGTGGGAGGGGGTCAGGGGCAGCTAACTGACCACACAGGGAAGGTGGGAGGGCCATGGCAGCACAGAAGGCCATGCATGGCAAGCGGGAGGGTTAGTGGCAGCACAATGGCTATGCTGGGCATGAAGGAAGGTGCAGGGGCATGCACAAAGGACGATGGAGGATAGAAGGGAGGGTCAGGACCTGTGCACAGACAAGAAAGTTCAGGGGAAGGGGCCTCACAACAGACCCCACGGGGCAGGCAGGAGGAGCAGTTGCAGCACAACAGACCAGGGAGGGCAGAAGGGTGTGGCAGTACAATGGACCATGTAGGACAGGAGGAAGAGGATAGGGGCATGGCATGTGGACAGGCAGGGTGGAGGTGGCAGGGACAGCTTACAGTCATCTGACAATGCTAGGTAGGTGGGAGGGGAGTGGCAGCTCAACAGAACACTCAGAGTAGCTAGGAGTGGCAGGTCCATGGGACATGGTGGGCAAAAAGGATGGAGCAGGGGCATGCACAAAGACAACGGAGGGCAGAGGGAAGGAGAATAGGGGCAGCAAGCTAAGCACAGAGTTTAAGCAGGAGGTCAATGATGGGGCATAGAATTGGGCAATGGAGGGCAGGAGGAGTGGACTGGTACATCATACTAAATTGAGGGCAGTGGCAGCACATCAGACCATGCATGGCAGGAGGGAGGAGGCTAGTCCATGGATTCACACAACAGAGGATAGGGAGGAGGGGGATGGGGCAGCAAGCTAACTGTTCAGAGAAGGCGGGTATTAGGAACTTTATTGTTTTTAAAACATTGTGTCTGTGCGAACTACTTAAAATATGAACTAGTATGCAGCATAATCTCACTTTTATTCAGGAAGAAGAGAACGTTTGTGACTGTGACTCCGGGCTCACTTGGCAGAAACACCCCCTAACCCTCCACCCCCTATCGCAAAATGTAATGCCCGTGAAAAGGGTAGGTGAACACAGTGTTATATAGAACATAGTCCTGAGAGCACGATTGAAAATGAAATCTAGATATAGTGTATGGTATAAACTATACACCAAAAAGTGTGATATAAGATGAACCGGGCGTGAAATATAATATGCAATACATTGTGCGCAATGACAGATTCATTGGAGAGCACGAGATAGCACAGGCACTAGCACGTGCTATGCGATATGCGCCTTGGAGTGTAATATGCACAGGGCAGTGTTGTGTAACCTAACTAGTCTCTAAAGTTGTAATATAAAATATGTGCTGGGGAGTGTAACGTTGCATATGCACTGTGACAAAGATATGGATCCCAGATTGTAATATGTATGGCATAGCACTGTGCGTTATAACATAGGCATCGAGGAAGGCACGTTAGATGGGGCAATATAACCCGTGCGAAGACAAGTGTGGCATGACATATTCACGGGGTGGTGTTACAGTGCACATGGGCTAGAGAGTGTCCTAGCATATGCACTTGCTAGTGGAATACAACACAGAGGTGTGTGGCACTCGGCAGGCAATGGTGGGTGTAACACAGCATTGGGCTCTGTCAGGAGTGCGCTGTGACTCTCAAGTGATGTTCGTCCCCTTTCCAGAGAGTAAAATAAAAAGTATTACACATCCGGCAGTGGATGTGTGTTTTATTAACCGTGAGGGGGGTTTCTTGCATAGTTTTGGTCGAATTTTTGTCGAATCCCCTTTGAATGGCTTGGTGTGCATGTGTATTAAATGTGCCCGTCAATAGCTACCCATGTTTGTATAAATAAACGACAAGGGTGTCTACCGGGATTAAGCACGGTAGGGCATCAGACATGTCAGAGCTTCACTTGTGGTGTAAATACATTCCACGTGGATTCATTGCATGCATAGTCGACTTTTAATGAATATCACGCAAATCGTCATGGTGATAGGTACGTACGGTTTGTCCAGCATGTCCTAGGTGTGTCTATAAATATATATTTTTTAAAAATAATAAAAAACAGTGGCCGGCCCTGGGGATTGGGGTCAAAAAATATAATTAGGAGACAGGCCCTGGGGGATGGGGTCATCAGGGCCAATAAATTAGAATAAGAAGGGGAACCACACAGCCCCCCTTCTTAAAAAATTAAAATAAATAAAATACTGGCATCGTGCCGGAGGCCATGCCCCCTCCGTGCAGCACTCTGCAAACGCGCCCCCAACAGGCATCTCCAGTATGCGCCAGGGAGCTGCGCTGCAGACAGGTGTTCTGAGGCCAAGCCCCTTTTTACACCTCTCTGCAACGCAGCTCTGTGGCGCTTACTGGAGGTACCTAGTGGTCTAGTTTGACCCTAGGGACCCTTAGGATTCAAGGGGACTTAATCTCTCAACTTAGAACAGCCACAGGGCGCGTTTACACAGTGGTGAAGGGAGGGGACGGGGCCTGAGGTGACGTGTGCAAACACGCACTATGGCACGTTTTAAATTGGGGATATAATTTCCCTTCAATACTGAGGGCCCCTGGGGGCTAACTAGCCCACCAAGTGCTTCCAGTAAGCACCACTGAGCTGCATTGCAGAGAGGTGGTCCAGGCCGTGCCACTTTTTACACCTCTCTGCAACGCAGCTCTGTGGCACTTACTGGAGGTACCTAGTGGGCTAGTTGGACCCTAGGGACCCTCAGGATTCAAATGAACTTAATCTCCCAACTAAAAACGGACACAGGGCGTATTTACACAGTGGTGAAGGGAGGGGACGGGGCCTGAGTTAACGTGTGCAAAAACGCCCTGTGGCCTGTTTTAAGAGGTAGTTTTAATCCCCATGCCCTATTATATACTAGGGGCTTACAGAGGAGGTCATGCTAATCACAGGGGGACCCCAACGCATAATGTTCCCTAGTGTATGTAGGTGTTTTCACTGTATTCTAAGTGTCTTTTAACATAGCACTGGCTCTAGGACTGGTTAGTCAGACTCAGTTACCACCAGTATCCGTCTGAAAAAGGTGAGGGTACAGGATGATTTTGCAACAAGGCTTCTTTCTGCTCTTTTTTTTGTTCTTTCTGCACGTTATCCTTCTTCCTGCACTTATCTTCGTATTTGAGGACTTCTGTTGCTTCTTTCTGCACTTCTTTTGTTTCTTTCTGTGCAGTTTTTCTTCTTTCTTCACATGTCCTATCTCTGTAGGCATAGTTAGAAATTAGCATTTAAAACTTTGAAATTCACAGAAAAAACCATAGGTTTCAGGCACGTTATAGTTAGGAATTAGCATTTAAAAAACCTCAGAAATTCACTGAAAAAACCATAGGTTTCAGGGGTGTTATAGTTAGCTGGACTTTTCACTTGTACAAAACCATTGAAATTCCCCCGTTATAGTTAGTTCAGCTAACTATAACTCGCGCGCCCGCAATGCACTGCTGATGACGTCACATATTACATCACTCATGACATGGTCAGTGACATCACTGATGACATCACTGATGACATCTCAAATGACATCAGTGATGACATCACTGATGACATCATCCTTGTGATAGAGTGGCAGACCTCCTCTCACCCTAATATAACCTTTGATACACACATTCAAAAATAGAGACTAAAATTTTCAAAACAATGGACATACCAATACCAGTTACAACAACCTCTTCAGTAATTCTAAGATCCACATACACATCCACTCATTCACCAACAGTCCTATACAGTCACTCATACATGTACTCACTCATCATATGTACTCATACACCTATACATCCTGTTACACAATGCCACTCATCCATAGAGTTACTCACACACATAGTCACTCATGCTAATAGAGAATCAAACATACATTTACTTGCATATACAGTTATACACACACCACCACACTTACTTCTATGGAAACTTACACATACTTAGTCTTTTAAACAATCACTTATAGAAACACATACTTATTCATACAGGAACTCTTTCAATCTCTCACTCTCACATATACTCACATATATACACCAATAGTCACATATACTAGTTTAAAACATATGTAGTTACTCATAAAGACACTATTGAGACAGTCATTCACTCACTAACACACCCATACACACACTCATCCACCCATACAGTCCTGCACACATGCTGTCTTCAACACATACAAACAGTGAGTCACTCATTCATGCACCTATGCACTACGTAATACCCCCCACCGAACCATGCAGACACTCAGACTGATACTCAAAAAACCAACTAATAACCTATATAGACACCCATGTAGCTACTCACCAACCCATGCAGCCACTTATACACAAAGTGAGAGACTGATACAGATATTTACATATTTAAACATTACTCACTAAGCCATGTATTCACTATGATACACTTAATCAGTCAGTTACACAATCAATTTTTCAAAAACAAATCATCCATTTAGACACTTATATACCCATTTATTCTTCCATCGACCTTGAGATATACATATATAAAACATATTTAATTTTCAGAAAAACACATATTCACTGGATGATGTCATCAGTGATGTCATCAGTGATGTCATTTGAGATGTCATCAGTGATGTCATGAGTGATGTCACTGACCATGTCATGAGTGATGTAATATGTGACGTCATCAGCAGTGCATTGCGGGCGCGCGAGTTATAGTTAGCTGAACTAACTATAACGGGGGAATTTCAATGGTTTTGTACAAGTGAAAAGTCCAGCTAACTATAAAACCCCTGAAACCTATGGTTTTTTCAGTGAATATATATATATATATATATATATTCAATGAAAAAACCAAAGGTTTCACACATGTTATAGTTAGCTGGACATTTCACTCGTAAAAAACCAATGAAATTCCCCCGTTATAATTAGTTCAGCTAACTATAACTCGCGCGCCCGCAATGCACTACTGATGACGTCACATATTACATCACTCATGACATGGTCACTGACATCACTCATGACATCACTGATGACATCTCAAATGACATCACTGATGACATCACTGATGACATCATCCAGTGAATGTGTGTTTTTCTGAAAATTAAATATGTTTTATATATGTATATCTCAAGGTCAATGGAAGAATAAATGGGTATATAAGTGTCTAAATGGATGCTTTGTTTTTGAAAAATTTATTGTGTAACTGACTGATTAAGTGTATCATAGTGAATACATGGCTTACTGAGTAATGTTTAAATATGAAAATATCTGTATCAGTCTCTCACTTTGTGTATAAGTGGCTGCATGGGTTGGTGATTAGCTTCATGGGTGTCTATATAGGTTATTAGTTGTTTTTTTGAGTATCAGTCTGAGTGTCTGTATGGTTCGGTGGGGGGTATTACGTAGTGCATAGGTGCATGAATGAGTGATTCACTCTTTGTATGTGTTGAAGACAGCATGTGTGCAGGACTGTATGGGTGGATGAGTGTGTGTATGGGTGTGTTAGTGAGTGAATGACTGTCTCAATAGTGTCTTTATGAGTAACTACATATCTATTAAACTAGTATATGTGACTATTGGTGTATATAAGTGAGTATATGTGAGAGTGAGAGATTGAAAGAGTTCCTGTATGAATAAGTATGTGTTTCTATAAGTGATTGTTTTAAAGACTAAGTATGTGTAAGTTTCTGTAGAAGTAAGTGTGGTGGTGTGTGTATAACTGTATATGCAAGTACATGTATGTTTGATTCTTTATTAGCATGAGTGACTATGTGTGTGAGTAACTCTATGGATGAGTGGCATTGTGTAACAGGATGTATAGGTGTATGAGTACATATGATGAGTGAGTACATGTATGAGTGACTGTATAGGACTGTTGGTGAATGAGTGGATGTGTATGTGGATCTTAGAATTACTGAAGAGGTTGTTGTAACTGGTATTGGTATGTCCATTGTTTTGAAAATTTTAGTCTCTATTTTTGAATGTGTGTATCAAAGGTTATATTAGGGGAAGAGGAGGTCTGCCACTCTGTCACAAGGATGATGTCATCAGTGATGTCATCAGTGATGTCATTTGAGATGTCATCAGTGATGTCATGAGTGATGTCAGTGACCATGTCATGAGTGATGTAATATGTGACGTCATCAGTAGTGCATTGCGGGTGCGCGAGTTATAGTTAGCTGAACTAACTATAACGGGGGAATTTCATTGGTTTTTTATGAGTGAAATGTCCAGCTAACTATAACATGTGTGAAACCTTTGGTTTTTTCATTGAATTTCTAAGGTTTTTTAAATGCTAATTCCTAACTATAACGTGTGTGAAACCCATGGTTTTTTCAGTGAATTTGCAAGGTTTTTTAAATGCTAATTCTTTTTTTTTAAAATTTTTTTAACATATTTTTATTTTAATTTTCTATCCTTTTTTAAAGACTATGGTTACATTTTAAAAATTCTACAATATATTTTTTATTTTTTCCATTTTTTTAAACTAAACAGGTAAGATTTATTAGTATAACATAGTGGTTTTTTTTTCCCCTTTTTTTTTTATTATTTTTTTAACGTGCGCGTACGGTAAGCGCACGTCTTGCTTTTATAACGTTAGATTTCTACGCTGTTTGCGTTCATTTACGCAATTTGCGTAGACGTACGTCACGCGCGCGCAGCGCGTAACGCGTACGCTGCACGCGCATGTTACGTGGAAGTGAAGGGGCGTGCCTGTTTTGCGCATGCGCGCGTGCGCGTGTCTTTTTTACGCGCATGCGTACTTTTGCCGTAAGCGCTCCGTAAGCGTAACGTAAGCGTAACGTACGCGCACGGTGGGTCATGTGATCAAGAAACACAACTTTTGATTGGTTGAAACTACTTTCAGTTCTAGAACTCTCCTACACCACACCCATTCCCCTCATTTCTGCTTGTGATCCCTTAGGAGAAGGAGCTGAGTTGTCTTTGTGATACGATGGCAGAACAGCAGAACTCTTCTGAGAGTGAGGCTAGCAGCACTACCTTGAGGCAGAGAAGGAGGAAACAAAAGAGCTCTTTCATATGGGAGTATTTTTCTTTTCCAGAGGGCAAGAAAAAGGTAAATGCACCCTTAGTGACTTGTAAGCTTTGTGGCCGTGTACTTTCAAGAGGGAATCCCAACAAGAAGTATTCCTTCGGGAATCACACCATATTGAGACACCTTCAAGATGTACACGGTAGGACACATGCTCGACATACTGAAGGTAACCCTTCAGTAAGTCAACCAAGCACATCCACAGCAGCTCAGCCTGGTCCATCATCTGCAGGGCCGAGTCCATCTTCGGTAGGTCAGCTGAGCCCTTCATCTGTGGGGGGAGCATCTCCTTTTTCTCGTCCTCTGGAAACCAACCATCGGTTTGCGAGGGTTTTAATTCGGTGCGCCACTTGTCATGATCTAATTTGTCATAGGGAGACCAGTGTTGCCCTAGTGAACAATTTAATAGATCAGCACATTTGTCGTACCGACTAATATTCCCATTCTTTCTTTCCTCTGTCCCTGCATGAACACAACGGCTCTTTTAAGAGCCAACCTTACCTTTTAACTTTTTTTTATATATTTTTTAAAACTTTTTTTAATTTTTTTTTTACCGTACGCGTACGGTACGCGTAATTTTTTTTTTTTTTTTTTTAAAACACTAAAAATCAATTATCACATTACAAGGTCCTTGAGAGACTACAATGATAAACTGAAAATGTGATTGTGGAGAAGTGGAAAAAAGGGACACATTTTGAATCCACTTTTCAGATTCTGAAAACAGCACATGTCCAAACAGCTTTTTGAGACCAGCAACATGTGTAACCTGGGTGACTGACTACACTCCAGCAAGGGCAACCAGCCTTAGTGATGCTGAATGTATTTGCATTACTGACTGCAACCTCAAACCCCACTCGGTTGTGAATACTGGCATGATTCCACAGGATAAGCAGCTGGCTGTGTGCTAAGAGTCTGCTTCTGCACAAAAAAATAGCTCCCCCTTAACATCTAATGCAAATGTTAAATCACCAGAGCATAACGCAATAAATCTCTGCCTGTAATTCCTATTTGCACACAGAGTCATGTTTTCATATTAGTCTGAAAACGTAATTTCTTTACCAATTTGAAACCACACTTACTACTCTTTTTTTTGGCAAGTGATAAATACTTTTACAGTCTGACACATTTTAAATCCACTTTTCAGATTCTTAAAAAAGCACATGTCCAAACTGCTTTTTCAGACCAGCAACATGTGTAACCTGGGTGACTGAGTACACTCCAGCAAGGGCAACCAGCCTTAGTGATGCTGAATGTATTTGCATTACTAAGTGCAACCTCAAACCCCACTCGGTTGTGAATACTGTGCATGATTCCACAGGATAAGCAGCTGGGTGTGTGCTAAGAGTCTGCTTCTGCATACAAAAAATGCTCCCCCTTTACATCTAATGCAAATGTAAAATCACCAGAGCAATACGCAATAAATCTCTGCCTATAATTCCTATTTGCACACAGAGTCATGTTTTCATATTAGTCTGAAAACGTAATTTCTTTGCCAATTTGAAACCACACTTACTACTCTTTTTTTAGGCAAGTGATAAATACTTTTACAGTCTGACACATTTTAAATCCACTTTTCAGATTCTTAAAAAAGCACATGTCCAAACAACATTTTCAGACCAGCAACATGTGTAACCTGGGTGACTGAGTACACTCCAGCAAGAGCAACCAGCCTTAGTGATGCTGAATGTATTTGCATTACTGACTGCAACCTCAAACCCCACTCGGTTGTGAATACTGTGCATGATTCCACAGGAAAAGCAGCTGGCTGTGTGCTAAGAGTCTGCTTCTGCATAAAAAAATAGCTCCCCCTTTCCTACTAATGCAAATGTAAAATCACCAGAGCAATACGCAATAAATCTCTGCCTGTAATTCCTATTTGCACACAGAGTCATGTTTTCGTATTAGTCAAAAAACGAAATTTCTTTGCCAATTTCAAAGCACACTTACTACTCTTTTTTTTGGCAAGTGATAAGTACTTTTACAGTCTGACACATTATGAATCCACTTTTCAGATTCTTAAAAAACAACATGTCCAAACAACATTTTCAAACCAGCAACATGTGTAACCTGGGTGACTGACTACACTCCAGCAAGGGCAACCAGCCTTAGTGATGCATTACTGACTGAAACCTCAAACCCCACTCGGTTGTGAATACTATGCATGATTCCACAGGATATTCAGCTGGCTGTGTGCTAAGAGTCTGCTTCTGCAGAAAAAAATACCTCCCCCTTTCCATCTAATGCAAATGTAAAATCACCAGAGCAATACCAAACAGCTTTCTGAGACCAACAACATGTGTAGCCTGGGTGACTGACTACACTCCAGCAAGGGCAACCAGTCTTACTGATGCTGAATATATTTGCATTACTGAGTGCAACCTCAAACCCTTAAAGTATTCCTTATTTATACCAGTACACCTTAATTTATCGTGAAAACATAGTCCATATTATTTTACATGTTCCTCACATTTAAATTTCTCCCAAAACAGAAAATGATAAACACAACTTCAACAAAACGAATTCCAATTCTATTATTAATTTCTTAATTTACCATATACATCCCCTCTCAAACTCTAAACTCACCTTTAAAATTAGTTAGTTGTGAAAGAAATGTGGCACTCAAACAGCAGATTATCAGAGCCAGGATCTCTGTTCTGTACACCTCTCTCCTCTCAGCAGAACCAGATAATGGCAAACTTTCCCTCTCTTTTTCCACACATATACATGTAAGTTTCAAATCTCAGTGCTTCCCCCTTTTTTTCAAATGTAATCACACATTTCTATTGGTTGAAAACCAACCCTTTTCCAAAAGTACCCTTCCCCCAACTTGACTTTTGCCTAGTACCCTTCCCCCAACTTGACTTCTGCCTGCTACCATAGCAACAGCTCTTGAAACACTGCTGTGCAGAGTTAGGTCAGAAGTTCACCAAACAATGTTTCATTTCCAAAGAGCAGGAGTGCTTGACTTTTCAAACCTAACAGCAAATCCATAGTACTGTTCTTTGGTAACACATTTTTCTGTACCAATACAAAACATGCTTCTATAAATTTACACATACAGCCTAGTTTTTATTCTAGAATGGTATGAAACAGCCAATCAGTTTAAAAAAAAATATATATGTATGCCTCCATTTCCAAACTGTCTTTCATTTCTTTTTACCATTCTACTGAATTACACCTCCTGAGTGCATTCAGTTCTCCTTTGAAGATGTTCACAGTGTGGATTGTAGGGCACAGCTATGTCTTCTGGAGTGAAAAAGTATGCAGAGAAAACAGGTATGGTGAGAGACCTTGCTTTGCCAAATGTAGACATTAAATGGATTGGTCAGAGAGGGTTAAAGTGGCACCAATTGATGCCATTGGTGAAATCCTTCATGCAAATCCAACACCCTGACCTCATAATAGTGCACTGTGGTGGCAATGACCTAGGCACTTTGACTGGGGTAGGTCTGGAAATGCTTATGAAGGAGACCTTTGCACAACTGTTTTCACTTTTCCCTAAAACTGCCTTTGTGTTTTCTAACATATGCCAAAGGCAAAAATGGAACTGGTCCAATCATTTCTGTCCACAGATTGACAAAGCAAGAAAGCACGTCAACAAATCTGTTTCTGCTTTCCTCCGAGACTATGGTATGGGTTCCATTTACCACAACAACTTGCGTTACAACATGCAAGACATTTATAGAGGAGATGGTGTGCACTTCAATGATAAAGGGAACAGAGTCTTCCTCTTGAACCTTAGACTCTGCATCGGTACTTACTTGTAGGTACCAATAAAAAATCACTTCATAAACACAACGGCTCTTTTTAGAGCCCCCTAATATCTAAACACTTAAATCTGCATTTCATTTCTTTTTTTATTTTTTTTTACCGTACGCGTACGTTGAGCTTACCGTACGCGTACCCCGCGATTTTTTTTAAAATTAATAAATGTTTTTTTTGTACTTTTCTGTCCTTCTTTGACCCCCTTTTAAATGTTATGGGGTCTGTAACTCTATTCCTTGCCCCCTTTTCAAGTTATCACCCTTTTTTTCCTGAGTGAAACACACAAAATGGCGGCCGCCGCTTCCTGGTTTCGACCGATTCGAATGTTTACTAAGATCTAAGAGCCAATCAGAATCGCGCTCGCGCACGTCACCGTACGCGTACGGTAAGCGCACCGTAAGCGCACCGTAAGCTGGCTCAGATATATATATTGATTTAAAGGCTATTTTCTCAGAATCTACTGAACAGATTTACACCAAACCTACAAAAGGCACTTCCTTGACCTGAGGATTACCTCTCTGCCAAATTTCATTAAATTCTGTTCAGCCGTTCGGGCTGTAGCTCTGTCTAAAGGTCCTATGGAAAAATGCATGGGAAAAACGCGTTTTGGGACCCCCTTTTATCTCAGCCCCCGCTTGACGAATCCCCCCGAGACTTTCAGGGTAGGAGCGGAGCTCAACGCCCCACCTATTTTGAAAATTTCGCGAGGATTCGTCGACCGGCGCCAAAGTTATTCAAAATAGAATGTTGCGGATTTCCTATGGTAAGAGGGTCCTAACTATAACTATCTACTGGCGACCGCCAGTAGATAATATAGATATATGTATATGTATATGTATATGTATATATATATATATATATCGGCAAAGCACTCTCCTCTCTCGTATCCGACCAGCTGAGCAGAAGGGAGCACGGACCACAAGATTCTTTTCAAATATCTGTTCGTTTATTCAAGACTTAAACAAACAAGGCAGCCGTTACGCGTTTCATCCCTCCTGGGGGACTTGATCACATGACGCAGTTTATCCAATGGCATACGGTATTTAAAGGAAAAACATTTTTTTACATTTTATACATCATGTCATCTGATTGGGCAGTACTTCAACAAAGGTTTCCTTTATAAATTTCATTTCCGCTTGATGGTTAATCAGCATAGGTGTATGGTAGGTCATTATTATTTGAACCTTCACGTAAAATTTCAGGATAAATCCTGTTATGCTCACCTTTCAATTTTAGTAATATCGAGCTATTGTTATTTGAACCTTCACATGAAATGTCTGGCTAAATCCTGTAATGCTCACCTTTAAATACTAGTGATATCGGTTCAGAAAATTTGGGCCCAATTTATTGGTAATCCCAAATAAAAATATGATAAAATTGAATAAAATGCAGTAAAATAACACTCATGTTGATCCTGATGGAATGAGGTTGAATAATTGTCACTGGTGCCACTTATGGCTTCTCAAAAGGTCAAGAGAAAAAAAATCATGAAATATATAAATATATAAAAAATGACGATGAATGAACATATACATATATTTGAACACAATCTGTGTGTGTATATCTGTTCAAAAATTTCTCTTATTGTGTTAGAGCCCAACATATTCTAAAATTCAGTCATATGAATAAATATCCTGAATAAATATATTTAAATACCAACAATTCATAATTAGGATGGTTAAAAGGTTAAAAAGTCAATTGTGCATAAATATATATATAATAAAACACACATAACTATACACAATAAATAATGAACCTTAAATATTAAATATTAAATACCACAATATCTAAAACCATCAATTTGTTCATGTCTCCAAGTTATCCATGTTGGTTCACACGTTGCCTCACCAATTTGTGGACAAAAATGTCTCTTAAGCCTAAGAGATCTACATTGAGTTGAGTAGAGTCAACTGGATCAACACATTGTGATGAGCATATATCCCAATTTATAAGTGTAGTGAACCTCTGTTAGTGCCTGCCTGTTAGATGACAAACAATAGTGAAAGACTTAGTGCCCAAGATGGTGAAACAAGATTTTTTTTCTTTTTTTCTTAAAAACATGTACTTAAAATACAATATAGGTACATATAAAAACATTCATATTTGATTGTGTGCTAAAAAATACCTAAAAACACCGTGATAAAAACTAATGTGGTTGAAAGAAAGGGAGAGGTAGATGTTTCAGGTGGCGACAAATGGGGACCCTTAGTTTTATAATTGTTAAACCTACCAATGAATGTGTCATTGCCACAATATTCTCATAGTTGTGGTTTGTTAAGGAATGTTTATGTATTGAGTAGTTCAAAGGTCCAGGCAGATGTTATTCGATAGCGTGGCAGGAAGGCTAAAGCGACTCAAATATTGGAAAGACTGTAAACGGACAACCTGGTTATAGACTTGCATGTAGCTCCTCAGAGCTATTGAGTCCATTTGGGTGTTTGCTGTCCAAATTTAAAATGTAATGCATTTCCAATAATCTAAGGGACTTTTCCCTGTCACCCCCTCTTTTATTTTTAGTTACAGAATCTATAAAAAAGTATTTGAGGTCTTTGGGGTTGCCCTCATGCTTTTCATGAAAGTGCCGTGCTACCGGGTATGCCTGGTCCTTATTCTTAATAGCTCGTAGGTGTTGGAGTACTCTTTTGTGGCCTGGCAGTATAGTACTCCCTATGTACCTTAAATTGCAGGGGCACTCCAACACATACACCACATGGTCTGTCTTACAGTTAAGGGCTTTGGTAATGACTTTGTCAGGGCCGCCAAAAGGAGTTGGATAGCTGGACAAGGATACGCCATGCTGACAGGCCTTGCAGGTCTTACATTTAAAAAAGCCTAATCTTTGGGCCAGCCAAGATCCCTTGGCTGCAATTCCGCAAGGGTCATTGTCAACAAGAGAATCCTTCATGGAAATCCCTTTCCGATAAGTCAATGAGGGTTTTTTTGGTACCATTGTGCCAATGATTGGATCTTGTTTGACAAGGTACCAATGTTTGTTGAGGATTTTTCTCACTGACATTTGATGATGATTGTAATCTAGGATGAATCTAAAGTCATCAACAGTATTGTCGGGGACCAAAGGCCGTATCCTCTTGTCTGGTATTTTATCTGTGTTTTGGAGGTTAACTTTTGTGAGAGCTTTGTCTAGGCATTTCTTGTTGTATCCTCTAGCCCTGAATCTGTTAATGCAATCCTGTTGTGCTGCTTTCAAGGCTTCTTGGTGGCTACAAATGCGCTTGATGCGTAAGAGCTCACCATAAGGGATGCTCTGTATAAGATGGCTTGGGTGCGCACTGCTTGCATGTAGGATAGCATTTCCCGCCGTGGGTTTCCTGTGTAGCCTAGTTTCTAGTTTGCCTTGTTCCACATAAACTTCTACATCCAGAAATACTATATTTGTTTTACTTGTATTGGATGTAAAGTGGAGATTGAGATCATTATTGTTAAGCGATTCAATAAATTCCGAAGCTCTCTCCTCTGTACCTTGCCAAACAAAAAATAAATCATCAATGAATCTCAGCCAGCATTTGACATTGCGCTCAAAAGTTTCAGAGTGTTTTACCATGAGGACCTGCTCCTCCCACCAGCCCATGTGTAGACATGCATAGCTGGGGGAGAAGCTGGCCCCCATCGCTACACCTCTCAGTTGTTGATATATGGTATTCTGAAACATAAATATGTTATTCATAAGACACAGTTTGACCATATTACCAAGCATTTTGTTATGTTCTTCATATTGTGCACCCTTCTTAGCCAAGTAATATTTCATGGCTCGTAGACCATCATTGTGTCTGATAGAGGTGTAAAGTGACGTAACGTCAAGAGTAATTAGGAAGTATCCATCGATCCATTTAAGGTTCTTGATTTTGGAGAGAAAGTCACCAGTGTCTTTGATGTATGACCTTAAATTTTGTACATGTTCTTGAAGGAAATAGTCGACATAGACGGAAGTGTTCTCAAAGATGCTGTGGCGTGCAGATATTATAGGTCGGCCCGGAGGGCTGGTTTTGTTTTTATGCACCTTCGGTATGAAATAAAGAATCGGGATTGTTGGATTGGATTTCCATAGATATTTGTATTCATCTGAGGATAGCAAGCCCTTTTCTCGCCATGCCATCAAAGTAATACGGTAAGAAGTATGCGTTGCATTCCAAGCCACTCTGTTACTATTACCATAGCACGACTTATCTTCCAGATGTCTCATCGCTTCTTTAATATACTCCTCTCTTTTCCAGAGCACCACATTGCCTCCTTTGTCGGCGCCCCGCACGACTATTTCCTTGTCTTTTTTGATTTTGGTTATCAAAGAATGATATTGCAATTCCTGTACATTCTTTTTACTGCGTCTTGGCTCATTATGTGTCATTCTGTTTAGGCCTTTCAAATCAGTAATAACTTTTTCTTGAAATAAATCAATGGTATCTTTAAGCATCAAAGGATAAAATGAGGAAGGTGGTTTAAATGGTGTCGCACACTTTATGGTTGTATATATATATAAAATCTACTGGTGGTCGCCAGTAGATAGTTATAGTTAGGACCATGTTTCCATAGGAAATCTGAAAATTCTATTTTGAATAACTTTGGCGCTGGTTGACGAATCCTCGCGAAATTTTCAAACCTAATGGGGCGCTCCGCTCAGCTCCTACCCTGAAAGTCTCGGGGTGATTCGTCAAGCGGGGGCTGAGAAAAAAGGGGGGTCCCAAAACGCGTTTTCCCCATGCATTTTCCCATAGGACCTTTAGTCGAAGGTACAGCCCGAACGGCTGAACAGAATTACTTGAAATTTGGGAAAGAGGTAGTCCTCAGGTCAGGTATGTGCCTTTTGCATATATGGTGTCAATCTGTTCAGTAGTTCCTGAGAAAATTGCATTTAAAAGCACATAAATATCTAGAAGCGTGCACCGTGTGCGCACGGTGCGCGCACCATAACGTGCGCGAGCGTAATTCCGATTGGTGGTTACATGTCAGTCAACATTCGAATCGGTCGAAATCAGGAAGTGTCGGCCGCCATTTTGTGTGTTTTTTGTGTGACAGTGAAAAAGAAAGGTGGAGAACGTGAAAAGGGTGCAGGGTAGAGAGTTCCTGACCCCCTAGCCTTTGTCAGGGGGTCCATGAAGGACCCCGAAGGGTGAAAAAAACATTTTTTTTTTTTTTTTTAAATCGCGGGGTGCGCGCACCGTGCGCACACCGTGCGCGCACGGTGAAAAACCTTAAAAAAATAAAACATTTTAAATGAGCCATTCCATATTACAGGATACAGTCAATCTATAACTATATACATAGGTAGCTTATTGTAAAATAAATATATAAAAAATATAATAAAACATACATAACTTAGCATTTAAAAAACCTTACAAATTCACTTAAAAAAACCATAGGTTTCACACACGTTATAGTTAGGAATTAGCATTTAAAAAACCTTGCAAATTCACTTAAAAAACCATAGGTTTCACACATGTTATAGTTAGCTGGACATTTCACTCGTAAAAAACCATTGAAATTCCCCCGTTATAGTTAGTTCAGATAACTATAACTCGGGCGACCGCCACTCTATCACAAGGATGATGTCATCAGTGATGTCATGAGTGATGCCACTGACCATGTCATGAGTGATGTAATATGTGACGTCATCAGCAGTGGATTGTGGTCGCGCGAGTTATAGTTATCTGAACTAACTATAACGGGTGAATTTCAATGGTTTTTTACGAGTGAAATGTCCAGCTAACTATAACATGTGTGAAACCTATGGTTTTCTAAGTGAATATATATATATGTATATATTCTGTGTGGCCTTTATGCAATCTGTACAATTGCAATCTGGACAAGAAGGATGCAGTACATGCGAAGAGGGTGTGGTTTAAGGTGAGGGGACGGGAAACGGAGAAACAAATTAGACCTACCCCAGCCAGGTTATTGAGAGCAAATCTTTGAGGGTGGAGTAGTAGAAGGACCAGTCCCACCTTAATGAACCCATAGTGTAAGTAGAGGAGCAGGATACATGAGTAGGAGTGCATGTTCACTCTTCTAAAACTGCAGACGGCAACTCAGCCTTCTCAATATTGTCCCAATCCCAATGGGTGCGATGCATCGGCTGCCATAGGTGGTTCATGTTACTCTGCGCCTCATAGAGAGAGGTACACAGGAGTATTCTGGGGTAGTGGGTAAAGAAAGAGAAGAGGTACATGAGAAGAAGGATGGTAAGAAGCAGTGTGTGTGGATGGGAAATAAACATCTCTTAACCATAAGGGCTGTCAGCCTGTTGAGATGGCTCCACGGTGATCTCTAGGCTTCAGCAGGAAGTGAATGAACAGCCCATTGTCATTTGGGTGCATGCTCATTAGAAAAGGCTTGCTGGGTAGCCTAATATTGGTTCATTTGTTTATATAGCACATGAATGATATGTGGACAAGATTATGTATCTTAGACATAGGCACTCTATCTATGAAGGCAATATGAAGACAAATAAAGAGGAAGAGTGAGTGGAGACCATCATAACACGATGACACACACTAATAAAATAATACGTAGAACAAATAAGGCAGTGTGTTCTTCCAATTAATTTGCATGTCTAAGCTATGATCATGATCTGCCTCTGGAGTTGTCATGCATGATCTCTTCTACAGTTCGGATTCTTTTCTCTGTCTCAGTCTGTTTCTGAACAAGATGGTCCTGTGATGTTCCGCATCAGTGAAAGTGGCCATCATCCCTTGCTGTTGTCTTGTTTCCTTTTGGCACCACTGGAATTGTGTCCATGTTTGAGTTCTCCAAATGATCCAGGATGCATGTTAAGTCCTCTGGATTTGTAAAGCTCCAGGATTTCCCATCTATTGTCACCCACATTGTCACTGGTTCTTGGAGTCCATATTTGATGTCCGTTTCCTTGAGTTGTGCGCACAAGGATAGAAAGCCCTTCTTTTTTGCATTGATTTCCAAAGAGAAATCTGCAGTGATCTGTACCAATTCATGTCACATGGACCATGTTTATATGCGTTTAAAAGTATCTGATGCACTGTTGCATGATGGAGAAAGCAGCCTGTGAACGGTCAAGTTCTGTCAGAATTCATGCTGCGTGGCATTGTCGTTGTGATTCTATGAGACCTTTAGAGTTCGTTGAGGAGTGACTGGGAGCCCCTGTGGTTAAAACTATACCACTCCCATACCGATGGAGATCCATAATATTGCCGCTAATCCTATGTGCGTGCACCTGGTTAGTCTGAGTCTCCGATATTGCAGTGGCAGTGTTGAAGTACAAGAGGAAGAATATGAGTCCATTATTGTGCAGCATCAACCAGTGGACTGATGGTGTGGCTCTATGATACCGCAGGTGGGGCAATCACTGATTTGTGGGGGGTAACATATGATCGCTAGTGGTGACAATTGATGAAAGCATGATGGTGGCTTGTGAAAAACATGTGGTATACGTGGGGCGCAGTGTCATGGGAGCCCACTGGTGTTCCAACCTCTAGTAGTGTGTGTTATGCTTGCACCCGGTAAGAGCACTGGCTAATCTGCCATCCGCCTTTGGCCCGCGTGCAATACACCAGGGGTCCCATCAGTGATCCTTCTCAGGCCTAACCCGCTCTCAATCACTCAGCCTGACATAACTGTGTGGCTTCTGTAACTGTGCAGCATGCTACCACAAGTGAAAGGAGGGGCAATGTGTGAACACTGGCACCCCAATTGGAGTTCTTTGCCCTCAATGTCCTGGGTGAAGTCACGTGCCAATAGACCCGCTTGGTCCTGTGTGCCAGGGCTGGGCTGGCCATAGCGGGCACCGGGCGTTTCCCCGGTGGGCCACCAGAGTGGAAGCCAGTTTTGGGCCCCTAGTGGCCATTTTTGGTATCAGGGGCCGGCAATCTCGGCCCCCTGTAACAAAGTTGGCCGGAATCGGCCTTAGCAAACAGCTCAGCCACTCTCTTACTCCCCCACTCTCGGGGTTGGCCGAGCAGTTTGCCAGGGCCAGGTTTCAGCTCCGAGTCTGGCCCTGCTGTGTGCCTTTTGGTCGCTCAGGCCTCCTCCAGAACTGGGTTCTGCGGTGGGGACAGGATCTATGGGCTTTGTATTCTCTGCATTCCATCAGGAGCGTCATGGAAAAGCAGCCATATTGCTCTGCACCTCATGCCTCCCCAATGCAGTCTTTATGAGCATTCATAATCAATGCTCTAAAATGCTTGCACGTCAAAAGATTCTTCACGAACATGACATATTTAAACAAATACCAAGGCAAAGTGTGAGTCTATGTTCAGCTGCTTATCAATAAACATGCTCTTTCAAAACATCCACTTTGACAGTTGAAACCCAATTAGAGAAGTAGAACGTTTCTACTTTTAGACTGACAGTGGCAAGTTGTAAATTTCACTGAACAGTTAGTTACACGGCAATATATAATTGTCAACAAATAGGGTGAACAATTTTTCTTTAAAAGTTTATCCTGAAACCATCAGCAACATGAAAAAAATGTCCCCTGACGATAGGAAAGAATAAGCATTTTGCGGTTGTATGCCAGATTATGGATACAGAAATATAGTCTGACATAATTATGGTACCCTAAATATCATTTAAGAAAATATCAGCTCATTAGGAGTAGATTTCTTATTCTTAACTCCAGTGGGTGCTATTTTTGTAACCGACATTTATGACACAATATTTATGGCTGACACACTTTACTCTTAATTAAGTGATGGTGTGATTCATGTCTTTTTGCATTTTGCAAATACGAGTCTATTGCCTGGCAACAGAGTGCAATATTATTAAATCAGAGCAACCTTTAAGAAAGCAGACACGATTCCTTTAACATTCATCACCTCAAAAATATGTATTTACATTTTTGATTGCCCAAAGGTTAAAATGTTATCAGGCGTATATTGTAAATAAGAATTTAACACTTACTTCAAGATTCACCGATTTATAAAACAACAAAGCTGCCCTCCACATCATCACAAGAGCAAAACACACATATTGATCAACATGATTTATTTATTTTACTTTAATACATTGTTTTCAAAAACATAGAACAGTTTTCGTACAAATTCGTTATATGTTGTGAACATGTTCTCAGTATGAGTTATCAATGTATATTTTAAAATAATGTCCGTTAAGTTAATTAGGTAATATATACCATCAGTAGATAAATTCATCTTCATCTCATCGATATCCTAATACCTCTACATATGTCTGGCTTCTTAGAAATAAATAACATATGAAGGATTATCGCTAATTCTATTCCTCGTAGAACTGCATTTCTATTCATTCAGAAGAAGACCCCACTATGTTTCCATTTTTTTCAAAGGTAGGAGCTGGCCCCGGTGGAAGAGCAAATATATTTGCTCGTCTTGCATTATAGCTAAGAAATTAAAGAAACAATTAGAATGCGTCCTATATTTGAGTAAGGCACATAACATAAAGGGGGAATAATTACATTGAAAACATTTTTTAAATCCCCCTTCAACCTCTGCCCACACCGCCAATCTCTGACTCATCCCAAACCTCTTTGGCTAATATGGACTCTCAAACACTCTTTCCAAACTCTTCCCTCCTTTATCCAATTCATCCAACTAACAGATGCACATATCCACCACTCCAAATAATAACTCACATCTTCCCTTTACTAATCCACTTCATTGGATCCATCACTTTCAAAATCTACAGTAAGTGCACAAGCTGTCAATGAGCACAACTTTAATACACGCACCACAACTAAACCACATTTGAAAATCCCTTTTTGCTAATCTACTAGCTTCTTACCTCTAACCTTGGGTACCGGAGTAGCATGCTACTCACCGTAAACTGCGTCAATGCCTGGTCTGGGGTAGTCAGCGGTATATAAATACAATTTACAGTTGTAAGTACAATTATTATCTTTCAACTGAAATGGATGAAGGGGAAATTTAGAGTGCGGTGACATCTGCCATAAACCAGATGACGTCCTGCTGCACCACACTTGCAGACCTCCACACCATTTAGAGGTAGGAAACAGCTTTATTTGGATGAAGATGGGTTTGCTGGCTCCACCATTGGAAATGATCTGCTAGCTGCACATATTATCACATTTTTGCTGACTTCAGAATGTTGGAAGCCTCACCCTATGCTAGAAATGGGGTTTCTGGTTGGCTGGGGTATACACCTAAGCCAGGCAGAACCCACCACTCTAATCAGGGTATGGGAGTTACACACCCAAGATAACCCCTGCTCACTCCCTTGGTAGCTTGGCAGAGCAGTCAGGCTTATGCCAGAGGCAATGTGTAAAGCGTTTGCGCAACACACACACTAGTCACACACTAGGCGCACCACAAATGAGACTCCACACAAGGTTATATAAAAATATCCTTTGTGTTCATAAAAAACCCCACATTAGACCATAACTCATTTCATAGCATGCAAAGCGCATTAGACCACATCACATAAATCACTGCTTCACTAGGTGCTTGTCATAAAGTTCCATATAAGCCACAATTACATGAATTACTGTGCCAATAGGCTCTGGTCATAAGAATGCATCAATCATAAAGCAGCCTCACTGTGTCAAAAGTCAATTGCCATCACACATTTGGTGCAATAGCAAATACTTCTGAGTTGCACAGTCATAAACACATTTAGGGCATTACAACCAATATGGATAAGTTGCTGCTATCTTGAAAACATCAGGGCGTATAATGCTGTAGTTAGGGGTAGAAGGGAAAACAGGCATCACCATAACATTGCCCCCGTAAATGTAATTACTCATACCTAGTGCACCTGCGCCTCTCATTACCAGAGATAAGGTAGTCTGGGATGTTGGCCTGTTTTCCTAACAGCACGCAGGGCCACCACCAAGGTTTTCCCCATGATGACTGCCAAACAATGCCCCCAAAAGAGAGTCGCAGCTGCCCACAAAGTGTGGTGAAGCGGGTGAGAAAAAGGCAGAGATGCTCGGTCAGGGGGAGCAGCCCGTGCCCCTTTAATACCAAAGAAAAACACAATGCCCCCGTAGCAGCTGCCTCTGGTCATGCGGTACATCTGTGAGGCCTTGCCAGGACTTAATCCTCGTTCCGCCGGCGGGACCTCAGTTGAGGATCCTACCCGCTTGGGGTCCGTGATAGCCCGTAGCACGTCCCCAAAGATTTATCAAATTGGAGGGGAGGCCTCACTCGGTCCTCCCCGCGTGCTGAGACCTTGTTGGATCAGCTTAAGTACAATTGTTCACAAGGAACACGTTTGGATCAAAATTTGTTATTTTCAGCAAGTACCTGATATCTTGCAGCGAATTAAGCAAAGTTAGCATTTGATACAGTCAATATGTTCAACACTTATAATAAGCTTCTTGAAAATTCTGTTTATTTTATGACTTCAGGAAACACATGTGAGTGGAGAGAAAACAGCCCAACAGAATTTCATATTCAACACTCACTTCAGCCAAAGCGAGTGCTTTTAATTTACAGCTAAGGTTTATGAAAATAGAAAAATATACATAATAACCTTCTGCTGTGTATTAACACTCTTTACATATTTATTAGGGAACAATTGTGACTTATGTGACCCCAGTGTAGTGACCATAACGAACAGGTGAATAAGGCTAAAGTGACATTTTTGAAAAACAAGGAATTGGTTAATGGAGTTGAAAGGATGTCCTTTAATCTCTAATAAGGCAAACTAAAGTGAGTTTTTTACGAGGAAAATCATGAGAGCCCCTAATAAAGCTAAGGAGATATTCAAGATTGTCTCAGACCTATCCATCCTAGAGAGGGTTACCCTCTCAGCCACACCGACGCAAAATGTATGTGACTCACCTAATACTTTCTTTGTTGATAAAATTGAGGCTATCAAAAAAGAGTATTCCTTCTGGCCCCTCAGTCAATAACCCTTTCTCAGAAGAGGGAGATGGTCACACGATCTCTTGCTTCTCCAAAATCCCACAAGAGGACTTAAGTTAAGTCAGGCTCACCAAACAACATTTGTCCGCCAAAGTTTGTAAAGGTGGTTTGCACTGGTTTGTTAACCTGGTATTGCCATTTCTGAACCAATCCATCAATTCGGGGATGGTCCACAGAGCTTTTAAGAAAGCGATTATTGTCCCCAGACTTAAAGTGGGTGCAGACCCCTCAGATATGAAAAACCTTCACCCGGTCTCCCTCTTACCTTTTTTTGCCAAAAGTTCTGGAGGCGCATGTAGCCCGCCATCTCTGTTCCTTTATTGAGGAAACAGAGTTTTTAGAGTCATGTCAGGTGGGATTTAAACCGGCGCACTCTACAGAGGTGGTGATTATGTCAGTTGTTGATGACATGGGGAAGGAAGCGGATAATGTCAATACTTATGCCTTGGTGCTATTAGACCTGTCGGTGGCCTTTGATATGGTCGACCATGCTATCCTGGCTGACCGGATCAGGGCCACCGGTTTCGAGACTCAGATTGGAACTGGATCATCTCTTTCCTGACTGAGAGATCCAAATCAGTAAGGCTAACACCCTTTGTGTCACCTGAGGTACAGCTGAACTGTAGAGTGCCTCGGGGATCCTCTCTATCTTCTCACCTCTGTAATATTTACAGTTGCCCTTTGGTTAGCTCCATTAAGAAGAAAGAAATTAACATCTTCAACTATGCGGATCATATGCAGTTACTATTCACAATCAATGATAGCCCTACATCTAGACAACAATATCAAGACACTATGCGGTCATCCGGGACTGGATGAATTGCAATCAATTAAAATTGAATTCTGACAAAACGGATATAGGAATTACAAAGAGTATGGTGGACAGTTGGGTCCCATCACTCTGGCCCAGCAAGATGGGCCCCTTGCCTGTCCCTCAAAAAGGCAGTAAAAAGCCTGGGGGTTAAAATTGAAAAGGAGCTATTGTTTAAGCAGCACATAGGTGCCGTCACATCGGCAAGCTTATACCAACTGCACCACATAAAAAAGATAAGGACATTTCTTACTAGGGAGGCACTGATCCAGGTAATAATAGACCTAGTCGTGTCTAGAATGGATTATGCGAACTCTCTGTATCTGGGCCTCTCTAAATTCTTGCTGCGGAGGCTTCAGCTAAACCATAATCAGGCCGCCCGGCTGATATACTATCTGCCCAAATATGGCCATATCTCCCACGTGATGAAGGACCTTCTCTGGCTGCCAATTGCGCAAAGAACCTTGTTCAAGGCGTGCTGCATGGTCTTTAAGGCCTTGTACCTGAAATGTCCGGCATTTGTGAAATCATGGATTAACAAGTATCATCCTACCAGACAATTGAGATCTAGCCATATGCACTATCTGGTGATCCCTCAGTGTAAAAAACAACGGACTGGAGAACGCAGGTTTTCCGTTATTGTCCCCGAGTCTGGAACACTCTGCCAGTGGACCTTAGGTCCACGGGAAATTATTCCAGTTTCAGACAGCTCCTGAAGACATGGTTGTTTAAATAGGCTTACAAATAACCAGGGATGATGGCCGTTTATAGCAATTCCATCGCCTAGAGATCTATAGGTAAACATGCGCTTAAGAAATATTCAATAACATAACATAACATAACTTAAGGTTTCAGAATAAATCACATGTCCTAGAGTGTGTTCTAGTGTTCTTTGGACTATCCTTTCTAAATTGTTGACGACGTTTCGACCCTCTATCGTTATCGGGGTCTCTTCAGGACGAAGATTCTGGGGACTGTGAGAGTGGTGGAGGATTTGTATTGTTGTAATTAGTTGCAAATTGTGTGGGCTGTTAATTAATAAGGATGACATGAGCTTACTCAAGCACTTCAATGTAAGCCGGAGGCGCAATAATATTTCAGTCATCCAACATCAAGGAATCAATAGTGGGTGCAGCCTGTAGTAACCTTCCAAGGCTGCCCTCAGTGGGTATTAGATAATCCTCCTGAAACAATGGTGAAACATCATTAGTTTTCACCACGATTATCCTAAAAGGGGAGGAAGGAGTGATAGACCACATCCTTACTCACCAGGTAAACTTTGTACTATGGCATAGCGTGAACTTGCTTTCGTATGGTAGATGGAGGTGTGGCAGAGGTGTAAGGGGTGTTTGGATTTACCCAATACACATGGGTGTAGTAATATATCCCAATTTGCAAGTATTGAAAACGACAGTAATAAACAATTACTAGTATCAAATTCAGGTTAACAAACCGTCCAAGGACGGTGGGATGGCATGTCTTTGGGGCAGAACCCTTACCTAATACTGTGGCTGGGGGATCAATACAGCTCCTGAGAAAATGCTCCTACTCGAGCAAAGCATTTCCTGCTTCTAAATAGTGGAAATGGATGATGATCAGCCGAAGTATTCGGCACATGCGCATGGTCATGCTAGAATGGGATATACATTGGCGGCCAATACTACGCGGGAATTTAATTATCTAGCTGTCCTGAATCTGGTAGTCAGTGAGAAAGAGAGACAGTCAGACAATGTTTACAAATAGCTGACTCCTTGTAATTTGTACAGGCGGCATGCTTAAAAGTGGAATCTATTGGAATAGGGTGCCGCCGACCACCTTTGGATCGCGCATGCGTATATGAGTTGCTCTTACGCACAGTGGTTATAGCGACCAATCTGAGCAGAAAAGTTTCTATGTCATAATTGTAGCAGTCTGTAAGTAAAAAGAATGTGGAGACAGGCAGCAAATTTCTATGAATTGCTGACCCCTGATATCAGCCAAGTGTGATGCTTAAATTGAATCTTGAAAAATTGGGAGGCTCCGGTGGCCCTTGGATTGTGCATATGCACGAGTGAACGAAGAGCAGGGCCAGTTTTTCATGGGCGCCCATAACTGAAGGGAGCTTCATATTAATGTAAACCCAGATATGAAATCTATTGTGCTGGTAGTGTCAGTATTGGCAGTCCCTAGGACCAGTATGAATAGAGTACATTAGCCTTTTGACAGGGTGCACTACTATATAGTCAGATTGCAGCCCGAAGTGGGCATCAATTTAACAAACAACATATAATAATCATATACAGTGAGTGGATACTAGTCTCCCAATATATACCTCATCTTGACATACATAAAGACAAGATTGCTTCTGTATACGGCCTGTATGTAAGAACGCAATCAACACTTACCAGCATAATTAGGCCATATTTACAATTGTATACGGTTCATGTTTACAAGCCATAAGGCTTATTTATATGGCGTGTATAGAGCACATATAATAGGAGACAGTGTACAACAAGAAAAACATATATTTGAGAAGTGACTATGATCATTAATGCCAATTGATCCTGAATATGTCACTAGGACTAGTACACAGCACTGGACACATCTTTTTGGAAAATATCTACATTCATTTGAGGTGGTGAAGGACAGGGAGAACTATTAAAGAACTGCAGATGTAGGATTAAGTTCAGTTCTTACAGTAATTTGAGCACTATTCACTCATCAGTTAAGACTAATGAACTTGCGCCACTCATCTAGACTTTTCAACCCTTTCCTTATTGAGCGGCACTTGTCAATCCATTTACATCCTAAAGACTGGAGAATCAGTGAGATGTTTCCTCCTCTTTGAGGAACTCTTGCTTTTTCGATAACCTGCCAACGTATCTCATCTGCTGAGGAGCGTTTTTTTTGTAGTGATGGACCAATGGTGAATTTTCTACTAAACAGCGTATCCTGCTTCTATGCTGGCCAATCCGTGTTTTGAGCATTTGGGATGTCTGACCTATGTATATTAAGTTACACGGACACCATATGCAGTAAATGACATTAGAGGTAGCACAGTTGGTATGGTCATGTAATGTCATTGTAATTTCTCCATGTACAAATTGTTTCGTTTTCGAAGTATACTGGCAAGCTATGCAACTACCACATTTGAAGTTGCCTTTAATGGGTGGTAATGACCAGATGTTTTGAATAGTGCTTTCTTGTTTGGAAAACTAGTGTCAGATTGTACAAGGTGATCTCTTATATTCTTTCCTTTCCTGTATGAGAACATAGGTAATTCTTTACATGTCTCTAGGGTATTAGGAGTGGGCCAACGTATCTTTATGGTTTTCAACATTTATGTGCTGTGAGGACAGAAAGTGGTGACACAGATTTTTTTTTGACTGAAGTCTTATGTTTACACTTAAGTATTTCCTCTCACGGGCTGTACCAGGCCCTTTTCATCGATGTTTTTATTAGTCTTTTGGGGTATCCTCTGGCTCGTAGTTTGGTACTCAAAATGCTCCCTTCCTGCAAGGAATCTTCTTTCTCAGTACAGTTTCTCCGCAATCTTAAAAACTGACCAAATGGAAGTCCATCTTTAAGGGAACAGGGATGGAAGCTTTTGTACTGTAATAGCATGTTGGGCTCTGTTGGATTTCGGTACAGTCTTACTATCAATTGATTGTTCTTGTTCCGTATTTCTAGATCGACAAACGGAATCTTATCACTGTCCAAATTGTAAGTGAAAGTAAGGGAGGACTGACATTCATGGAGATAAGCCATGAACAGTTTCAATCTTTCTTCAGTGCCTTCCCACATCATGAAAATGTCATCGATAAATTGTTTCCAACATTTGAGGTTTTCATGAAAAGGATCGTTTGGTGCAGTGATGTATTTGATTTCCAGATTACCTACATATAGATTCACTTGATTGGGAGCAAAAATGTCCCCATAGATGTTCATGAGCATTGCTGATAATATTTAGAGTTGAACATAAAGTAATTGTTTGTTAAGGCAATCTCCAATAGATCAGTGATGAACTTAGAAGGGACAGCCACCGGTGCAGGGCGTCAATCTAGAACTTCCTTGATAACATCAATGCTTTCTCTTTGTGGAATGTTAGTATATAAGGATTCTATGTCCAGTGTCACTTGTCGGGCCTCCCGCTACTGCTGACAGTCCTCTTCTCCCTCCTAGGCCTCTGTTGGTGTTTCCTTGCCCTGGTCGGCTGTCGTCCTGCATAGCCAAGGCCCTGCAGCCTTGCAACCTTCTTCCAGCTGACCCCGCCTTCCTCCTCCGGCTCTGGAGCGGTTGCCAGGCAATGCCTGGGGCTTCCTGCTCACGCTGGTGATGCCACTTCCACTTGGTTGCTGCGCAACGCTAGGAGTCTGCGATCTCGCGGCTGGCCCCACTCTTCAGGTGGCTGGTCAACGCCGGCAACACAGCATGTATTTCCTCCCTTACTCCTCAGCTGGGGGGAATCTCAAACCAGGTCAACTGCAGTGTCACGCTCTCACAGAGGGCACCCAAGCTACATTAAAGAACGAAGGGGGGAAAGCATTTCCAGAACCATGCTCTCCCCTTCGGCTGACCGAAGCACCAGGGACAGTGCAGCGCTCAATAAAGTGAAGCACCAGGAATTTTAAAATACGTAATGCACCAGGAAATTTACAGAAAATAAAGCACCAGGAAATCTCAAAAGCGTAAGGCACCAGAAAGACTTTGATGTCCCTGAGTCTTCCAACCATAGAAGGCAAGTACACACAAGCCCTTGGAGATTCTTCACAAGCAGGATACCACAGCACGGTGAAAAGAGTCAGTCCTTTTCCTCCACCACAGACACATGCAGCAACTGCAGGCCAGCCCACCCCTTACTCAGAAAAGCTAGCGCTCCTCACACAGTCCTTCCGCTCCTCTTCTTGGCAAGGTCCTCTTGTTCTGTGAAGCAATCTGAAGTTCTGGGGTTTTAGGTGTAATACTTATCCCCCAAAATGTCTTTGTTTTCTTTGTGTCAATGGTCTCTGAACCCAATCCAAACCTGTCCTGTCCTCCCTGGTGCAACATGACCACACGGGGGCGGTGGGAGAGACAGCATTGTGCAAAAGGAGACACAGCCTTCTCAGGTGTAAGTACAAGTCCTCCCACCACTCTAAATGAAGACCAGGTCTATTCAGCCCTGTGATAAGTCACCCAGGCAAGGCAGGGCACAGCTCAACCCCCCAGTGACTGTCTAGTGAATGCATATCTCAGCTCATGTTGCTCAGACACCAAATGCTAAAAAAAAACAAAGAACCAGAGGCACACAGAAAGGTAAAGTAAGAAAATGCCATAAAATGTATATTGGAAAGACTAATCAGGAAGTGAAGCACCACATTGTCCAAAATAAGTCATGAATAAAAACTAACACCGTCTCAGTGCCCATGGTGAATCATTTCCATCAAATGGGGCACTCCCCAAACAAATTCCATTGTACTGTGTTAAGCGTAATGCAAGTCGATCCCAGAGGAGGGGATGTGGAAAATAAGTTAATGCGAAAAGAAACGTATTTGATCTTAAAATTTAACACAGCAAGCAGAAGGCTTAATGAAATGTCCGAGATGAACAAGCTATAGTGAAAAATCACGCTGCCTCAATAATGGTCTCACTTGGAACATACTACAATTCCCACAATCATTTTCACTTGCATCCTGCCATCGATTAAGCATGCCTATGTTTAAATTCCACTAACAAGCGAGCCGCCACTATGGCGTTTAGCTGAAGAAGTCCTAAAGGAGAGACACAAAGTCTGCATATGATTGAAAAGTAAGTGCCATGGTTAGCTTTTGTTCAGCTCAAAAGCACGCTGCAAACAAATAAAATGACAGGAAGGCGGTTCCTTTCCTGAAGACACCCGTTTTCTCACACAATGTCTCTAAGTGGAGAAAGCTTCTTCATGTAACTCGATTGTTTCCAGTAGTATCCATTAGCTAACACCAACATGTTTGGGTACATCGGGAGATGGTTTCACTTATTGAAACAATATTTTGTAACTTTGTAACATTTTGCTTCCTTATGCGATCAAAGGAACATTCAAATGTTTCCTTCCAGACGTGCACTGTAGTGCAATTAACTGTTGACAATGTAACAGAAAATTAGAGCATTCCTTTTTATTCTAAGTTACAAAGCCTTTGCAGTTGGTACAATGCGGATCTGTTATCGCCCTTAGAATACATATGATTCCTTTAAGCAAATAGCACGCGAAAGGGTTTGGCTCCAATAATGCCCAGGTTACTTACCGGTAATCTTCATTACTCCGAGTATAGTCTTCCTCGCCACATGAATCACAAAGTGAGCTTCAGCTCCACACCAGAACTCTCCAAAGCCAAAAAGTTTGCCCCCCATGCCTCCCATCCCTTCCTGATAAGGGCTATATCACCCTTGACCTCTATGAGAGGTGGGCCGGCCCAACCCATCAGCCTGAAACTACGAAGCCAAAATATGAAGCCGATAGGCAGACAGGGAGGGAGGGATGGGAACTCATGTGGCGAGGAAGACTATGCTCAAAGTAATGAAGATTACTGGTAAGTAACCGGGGCATTACCTCCTTGTTAGTCTTCCTCGCCACATGAATCACGAAGTGAGCAAATACCAAAGCCAAAAGGCTTCATTGGACACAAGAAAATGAGGAAAATGATAACAAAACATAGCTTTAATTCAGTGTTCAAAAACAACAGAATAAAAACACAGCTCAGCAAAAGGACCAATCAAGGGACGGCAGACTCCGCACCCAGAACAGCCCCCGCAAAACCCCCCAGAGGAGAGCCACCCAGGACCACCCTGTAGTGCTCCATAAACATGTGTGGAGATAACCAAGTCGCCGCCCTGCAGATCTCTTCAGTGGACACATCCATGAAAGAGGCCCACGACACTGAAACGCTCCGAGTGGAACGACCCTGCATATCCCCCGGGAGAGCAGAACCCTGGGACTCATACGCCATCAGGATAGCTTGTTTAAGCTAGCAACTCAAAGTGGAGACAGAGGGCTTGTGCCCAGAACGAACAGGACCAAAGGTCACAAATAAACTGTCACACTGACAAAAAGCGGACGTGCGGCCCAGGTAAACCTCCACCGCACGCCGGACATCCAGCAAGGACAGAGAGGCATCCACCTCAGGGAAGAAAGAAGGTAAGGACACCTCACGAGAACGATTAACAAGGGAGGGGATCTTGAGCAGAAAATGAGGGTCATGTCGCAGGACCAAACGGTCCGGCAGAACCCGCAAGAATGGAGGCGACCGAAGAAAGGACCCCAGCTGCCCCATCCGGCCAGCAGAGACAATGGCCACCAAGAAAACCACCTTAAAGGTGAGGAACTTAAGATCCACCGAGTGCAGGGGTTCAAAGGGGGGACCCTGCAGGGCTCGCAACAGCAAAGGCAGGTCCCAAGGAGGAGCCAGGCAAATAGCCCGTGGCCGCCGCAGGTAACAGCTACGCAGCAAGCGAGCAACCAAGGAATCCAACCCATCCAGGCCCGGACTGCGGAAAACCCGCAGGGCAGTCCATTGCGCCCTCAGAGTGGAAGGAGCCAACCCCAGGGAAAAACCCTCAGCCACGAAGTCCCGGACCCTCATGGGGTCCACCGACAATGGGTCGGAACTCTGCAGCTCGTACCAACGGGAAAAAGAGGACCCGTGGAGGGAATTGGACCGCAACATGGAAGACCCCCTGGAACCCTGCAGCAAGTCAACCACCCCCGAAGAACACCCCTGAGCCTGCAGATGGAGCCGGTGCAACAAAGACCCGGGAGCGGAGGGCCCCGCAATGGGAACAGAAGATCTGGAATCGGCCAACAATCCCGAACCACCAGCTCGCACAGGAGAGGATACCAGGAGCGGCGAACCCAACCGGGAACCACCAAGAGCACCCGGGCCTTGTCCAGGCGGATCTTGCAAAGGACCCGAGGAATCAAGGGAAAGGGGGGAAAGGCATACAGGAGACACCAAGGCCAAGGGAAAGATAGAGCATCCACCCTCCAAACCCCCGGACGCGGATGGAGAGCGCAGAAGCAAGGAAGAAGAGCATTGTCCAACTCCACGAACAGGTCAACTCGGAGAAGGCCAAACAGGGCCACCAGGCGTCGAAAAACCGATGGAGTCAGTGGAGGGCAGGCAACGGCGGAAATACCCGACTGAGATGGTCCGCCACCACATTCTCCAACCCCGGGAGATACACCGCCTTGAGTGACATGACCGTAGCCTCTGCCCAGGACAACAGTTCCCGGGAGAGCAACCAGAGGGAGTCCACCCGGCAACCCCCCTGGTGGTTGATGTAACCCCGCACCACCTGGTTGTCTGTCCGGACCAAGACGTGCTGACCCTGGAGAGAGGGAGCAAACTCCCGGCAAGCCAGCAGCACTGCCTTCAACTTGCAGAAATTGGAGAAGCACCGTGACAGAAGAGGGTCCTAGCAACCCTGAACCGACCAAGACCCCAAGGTCGCCCCCCAGCCGAGGTGACTGGCATCGGTCATGACCACCTGGGACGGGAAGACCAGGAAAAGAAGACCCTCTGAGAGGTGGGACTCCACCAACCACCAACCCAGGTCGGACCGAATCTGTGGGGACACCAGGACCGGGACCTCATAGTCCCCAGAACAGGGATCCCAGAGAGACAGAAGGTGATTGACCAAGGGGTACAGGTGGAGGCGAGCCCCGGGGAGAACATTGATGGTGGCAGACATCAACCCTTGAACCCTCAACCACAGACTCACAAGAGCGGAATCTTGACCCAGCAGAGACCCCAAATCCTGCCACAAGACATCCCGGCATGCCAGGGGCAAGAACACCTTCCCCAGGAGTATGTCCAAATGACCCCCAATGAAGAACAAGTCCTGTGCGGGCGACAGGTGGGACTTCCTCAGGTTGATCAGGAAGCCGTGGGCAGAGAGAACCTCGCAGACCCTCCTGGCGTGCAGCCTCCCCTTGGAAAAAGAAGAGGCAGAAATTGGCCAGTCATCCAGGTACGGAAACACCCTAATCCCTTCACGGTGTAGAATGCCCACTAAGGGTGCCAGGATCTTAGTGAACACCCTCGGGGCAGAAGATAAGCCAAAAGGAAGTACCCGGAACTGGTAGTGGCTCTCCCCCACGCAGAACCAGAGGAAACATTGAGAAGCCAGATGGACAGGCACATAGAGGTATACATCCAGCAGGTCCAGAGAAGCGACCACCTCCCCCTGGACCAGCAGTGGCAGAATCTCCTGTATAGAAAGCATCTTGAACTTATTATGGGGAATGAAAGAATGAACCCGCTTTAAGTCCAAGACAGGCTGAAAATCCCCAGACACCTTCTGTGATGTCTTCTTCCTTCTCATGACATGATGTACATTCTAAAGAATGTAGAACGCTGTTTGTGAAAGGGAGTTCCTGAGCGGTCAGTTGCTTCTTGGACTGATGGCTGAGGTGTTATCAATTAAACCTCTTCACTGAACTCAACAAGTGTACCTCATTAATGTGAACTTTACATTGGCGACGATTTATGGGATCCTAAGGAAGAGTGAAGAAAACACCGAAACATCAACGGTAGCGATTTACCGAGTCAGAGGAGGATTGAAAGGCGGAGGAGGAACTGTTCTGTCCGCTGAGTTTCAGATTTTTGCGGAACGGTTTGGCATATCAGAATTTGCAAGGTACAGTTTCATGAAAGGAATATATATTGCGCTTTATTCAAGTCTGATTGAGGAGAGCTTTGCCTGGTTATTTAATAATAATTTCAATGGGTTTAGTTTTCCGGAGTAATCAGTTCGATTTAAATTGGTAAATGCGCATATGGATGTCAAGGCGATTTTAAAAGGAAAAGTAAACTATCCCCTCCAGCGGCTGAATTTAAAGAAGGGAAGCGCGTAAAGAGTTTCCCCGGCGGCAGGCATTTAATAAATATTTATAAAGTGTGACCTTCCCTTTGAAGGGTAACGAGGGGCTGAATCTGTTGAGGTAAAAGGATCAGCTATGATTTGACAAGTCGAGGCAGAGTCGAAGGAGGTCGGGTGTCCGTTGTCTGTGAAGTGGGAGCTTCGTTTTCCTGTTGTTTGGGAGCCAGGAGGTCCGTGCAGTTGCGAGGCAAGAGGAAAATTATGACGCATTAGAATCCTGTGTTTGGAGTCGGCGAATTGAACGTGTTACTTCATCACGTGTCAGCGCGTCGGAATTATTAAAGAAGAAAGACTCTTTTCATTCAAAAATAAAAGGAGACGAAGGAAAGAAAGACATTCTTAAAGGTTTAATGTTTTTGCTCACGTTATTGGGTAAAAAGAATAGTGTGAAACTTTAAGTTAAAAATAACAGTTCAAGGGTGACTGTAAAAGGAAAGGATTACAAAGAGGTAAAAACGGTATATTTAAAGTCTCTGTTTTCTCCTTAAGGAATGTTTTTTTTTGTTTTTAAAGGAAAAGTGGATTGGTTTTTTTATTTCATGTTTAACATATGAATATATTTATGTAAATGTTATATAAATATATTTATAGGAGGGCAAATTCATGATGAGAGAAAATAACCAGAAATAAAAAATAAAAAAAAAGAGGGTATAACAGGACAAGAGAGACTACTGTTACATTGAGGTCTGTGTAGGTTTTTTATATTTGGAAAAAAAAACACAGTGGGGTTGATTAGTTTTAATTAATACATTCAATATGCAAAACGTAACTCCACCGGCGTTTTTTCTACCAAGTCCAGGTGATCCTTTGGTGAAGTGGAGTAAGTGGAAGAAAATATTTGCGCACTATGCAAGGGTTTGAGGGACTAATTTAAGTGCGGAAAGGAAACATTCCTTACTTTTGCATTGTTTAGGAGGGGAAGGACAGGAAGTATTAGAAAACTTACCAGATTTAACGAATGAAGAACAGAGGGGTTTAAATGAATATGAGATTTGCATTTTACAATTGGATAAGCACTATTTACCCAGAACTAGCACCATTATGGAAAGATATCATTTTGGTTTGAGAGCTCAAGGCAAGGATGAATCAGTGGAAGATTTTGTAACTGCATTAAGGAAGCTTGCTTCAACTTGTAAGTTTGGGGGGCTAAATGAGGAACGAATAAGAGATCAGCTTGTTTTAAAATGTAGAGAGGAGAAAATAAGGGAAGAGTTGTGGCTGAAGGATGAGCCAGCTTTAGAAGAAGTAATCTCTATTGCGAAAAGAGTAGAGCACATGTTAAAATGTGTAATGGAGTTGAAAAATGAGAAAACTAAGGTAGATAGTTCTACGGAGGATGTACAGAAAGACGTGTGTGTGGTGAAAGAAGGTAAATCTTCGGTTTCTTTCAGTGAGGAAAAGAAAGAAGAGGGTGCGGACACTTTAGTTGTGTGTATTCGATGTGGCATGACTGGCCATAAAGCAAATTTTAAAAAGTGTCCAGCGATGAATGTAAGTTGTCATACTTGTGGAAAAAAAGGTCATTTTATGAAGTTCTGTAAAACTAAGCAAAAGAAAGTACAAAGTAAAGTGGTAAAGGAAGTAATTTGTCAAATTAGCAAAAATATTTCAGAACAACATCCTGTGGGTAAAGTAAAAATTGATGGAGTTGATTTGGAGATGAAATTTGATTCATGTTCACATTTGACCATTATTGGAAAGGAAATTTTCAAAAAGTGGTTTCAAGGAAAGAATAATCTACACAGAATGGATGTGAGTCCGGGTGGTTATGGGGGCCAACCTATAAAAATGCTTGGTTATTTTAATGCTACCATTGAGATGGAAAAGAATTTGATTTTAGGCAAAGTCTATGTGGCACACAAAGTGGATGATTTATTAAGCTGGCCACATCAACGTTTGGTAGGTGTCACCCTGAACCCAAATGCAGAACCACAAGTTCAGATTCAGGAATTAGAGGCAGGTGAAAAGATTGATGTAGTAAAAAAATTTCCAAATTTATTCAAAGACAAGTTAGGGTGTTTGAGAGGCTATAAACATGATATTAAACTTAAGGGTGGAGCACAACCTTCCATAGCTAAAGTAAGAAGAATTCCTATAGCGTTACAAGGAAAAGTGGAACAGGAATTGGATAAGTTGTTAGAACAAGGTATAATCACACAAGTAGAAGCATCTGAGTGGTTGGCTCCGGTAGTCGTTGCCAACAAGCCTAATGGAGAGATTAGGCTTTGCATTGACCCTCGCTCACTGAATAAAGAGGTGGTCGTGGATAAATTTCCTTTACCCAATATAGATGAAATTATGTCTACTTTAGATGGTGCTAAAGTGTTCACGACATTAGATCTTACGCAAGCGTATCACCAAATTGAGCTAACTGAAAAATCACAGATTTTGACATCTTTTATCACTCCCATGGGTGCGTTCAAATATAAGAGAATGCCATTTGGTTTGGTGAGTGCAGCCTCTGTTTTTCAGAGAATAATGTCATCTATCTTAAAAGGCATAAAAGGGGTAAAATGTTACCAAGATGATTTGTTGATTTTTGGTGTGAATCAAAAAGATCATGATGTAAGACTGGAACGTGTTTTGAAGAGATTAGAGTGTGCAGGCCTAACGTTAAAATATGAGAAATGTAAATTTTCGGTAAATGAAGTAAACTATCTAGGTCATTGTATTACTTCAATGGGTGTAGTACCTAAAAAGGAGTTGGTCGATACTATTGTAAATTTGGGTGCTCCAATAAATAAAGAGGAATTAGTCTCTTTTTTAGGGGTGGTGGAGTATTATGGAAAATTCATTAATAACCTCTCAAGTAAGTCATATTCGATGAGGGAGCTGTTGATAAAGAATAAGGAATTTATTTGGTCAGATGAATGCCAGAAAGAATTTGTGGAATTAAAAATGAATTTGAAGGATGCACCAAAACTTCAAGCTTTTCTGCCAGGTGAAGAGACGGTAGTGGTAACTGATGCTAGTTCGAAAGGATTGGGAGCAATTCTAAAACAGATTAGAGAAGGAAAAGAACAGTTAATTGCATGTACATCTAGGAGTTTGAGAGGTGCAGAAATTAACTATTCAGTTATTGAGAAGGAGGCGTTAGCTATCTACTGGGCTCTGAATAAATTTAAAGAAATTTTATTTGGGGGACTAATTTCAAAGTCTGTACAGATCATAAACCTTTAAAGCAGGTGTTTGAAAAGAAAGGTTTGGATTTTATCTCTTCTAGGATAAGAAGATGGGTAATTGGTGTGCAGGATTTTGATTTTGAGGTTGAACATCTTCCAGGGGTGGAGAACATAATGGCGGATTGTTTATCTCGTTTGGTTGGTTTAACTGATGAAGATCTAATGTGTGAAGGAGAGTTTGAAAGTAATATAAGAGTGTGTGAAATAACTAGTGGTACTGTGAGTGAAGAAGAGTGGAAAGAGGAATTAAAGAATGACTCTGAGTTAATGGAAGTTGTTAACATGTGTCAGTCAGGGAACGCTGGTGATAAGTCGTTAGCTAAAGTCTGGCGTATGGTTGCTGATGAATTGACAGTGGATAATGATGTTCTACTAAGAGGTGATAAGTTAATTTCGCCTAAGTCTTTGAGAAAGAGGTTGATAGAGGAGGCTCATATAGGTCATCTTGGAATTGTAAAAATCAAAGAGAGGTTAAGATATAGCTTTTGGTGGCCGGGCATGGATTTGGGAGTTGAACGTGAGGTGAGAGAATGTCTTTTATGTAAAGTTAGTGATAAAGTTCTGTCTCCAAGAACTTTGCCCATGGTTTGTCGAACTTTACCTAATGCTCCTTGGGAGGAGGTTGCTATGGACATAGTGGGTCCACTCACTGGAGAGCACACCACGCCTTATTTGTTAGTTTTGATTGATTTGTACTCTAGGTGGGTAGAAGTATTAAGTGTGTCTGATGTGACTTCTAGTAGTATAATTTCATTTTTGAAAGAAATTTTCAGAAGGGATGGTTTTCCAACAAGTTTTTTGACGGACAATGGTCCACAATTTTGTTCAAAACAGATGGAGGTGTTTTTGGAGTCTTGTGGTATTAGGCATAAAAAATGCTCAGTTTATCATCCAGAAACGAATGGCACGGTTGAGAGGTTCAACAGAGTAATAAAGGAAAATATCCAGTTGTCAAGAGTAAATTCATTGTGTTGGAAGGAGGAATTGCAGAAGTGTATTTTAGCTCATAGATTCTCTCCTCACACTTCTACTGGTAAATCACCTTTTGAGCTGTTTAAAGGGAGGACTCCAAACACGAAATTAAGCCCAGGATGGATGACTTGGGGGAAAGGTATCAAGGATAACAGAATTGGCACTTGGCGAGAGAGAGAGGAAAGATTACAAGGGAAAAACAAATTATATTATGACAAGAGGAAGAATGTAAAGATGTTTCATGTTAAGGTTGGAGATGTTGTTAGAGTTAAGGCACCAGTAGGAACAATGTCTGGGTCTAAATATACCAAGCCTTTACAAGTGGTTAAATGTTTCAAAAATGCTGTGAAGTTACAAGATGGAAGAATTTGGAATTTAAATCGTGTTGTTCTTCTCAAGTCATCTCAAGGGAAAATATATGACAGTAATACTAATGCTGATGTCAATCATTCAAATCTGTGTAATGTACCAAGGAGGAGTGGACGGAGATCCGTATTTCCTTCACACTTAAAAGATTTTGTGAGCTAAGTTATTCTGTAACTACTTTGTGTTTAGGTTTGTTTTGTATTTTTAGCATGAATTTAATTTGTCATTTTCTTGATAACAGAAGGGAGATGTGTGATGTCTTCTTCCTTCTCATGACATGATGTACATTCTAAAGAATGTAGAACGCTGTTTGTGAAAGGGAGTTCCTGAGCGGTCAGTTGCTTCTTGGACTGATGGCTGAGGTGTTATCAATTAAACCTCTTCACTGAACTCAACAAGTGTACCTCATTAATGCAAACTTTACACCTTCCTCACCAGGAACAGGATGGAATAGATGCAGTTTCCCCTCTGCAACGTTGGCACAGGCCAGATGGCCTCCTTGATGAGTAGATCCTGGATGCAGGCAAGCAAGGACACCCGTTTGACCGGAGAGGAAGGCAGCGGGGTAACGAGGAAGGCGTCTGGAGGAAGGGAGCTGAAGGTGATGGACAGACCTTCTCTCATGATCCTTAGGGCCCAAAGATCGGAGACAGAGGCTTCCCAAGCCGGGAGGAAGTGGCGAAGGTGCCCGCCCACTGGGACAACACCTGGCGGGGCCAGAAGATAGTCAAGATTTGGGAGTTGAGGTGGAAACTGCCGGCTGAGACTGTGATTTTGCGAAGAAAGGGGTGCTCCGGCCGGCAACCCTACCTCGAAAGGGCCCCCTGCCCCTAGCCGTAGATGAGATGGGAAATGCCCTCTTGGGGCCTGGGAAGCGGCCCTTGAAAGACCTGATGGGAGCCAGCAGCTTCTGGTCCACAGCCGACTCTTTCACCATCTCCTCTAAAGAAGACTTGAACAGCTTCATCCCCGAGAAGGGTATCTTCATCAACAATGGTTTTTAAGTAGATTGATGATCCTATGTTTTGCCTTTGCTTCTGCCGATCTCTGGAATGATATCTTCTGAGGAATTAGAAACATCGGGGACAGTTTAAACAAAAAAAAATCGGAAAAGATTTGCAGTTTAAATCTAGTGTGCTTCCTAGTGTCTCGGTGTGTTTTCTACGGCTACGGCCTGTGTTTTCCTCCCCACCTTCATTCGTGGGAGGTCTGCAGCCGTCGTCTTCTCCTTCCCGATGTGCGGTTCCGGCTCCAGGTTTTTCCTGCATTCCGCTTCTGTTCCTGGCGTTCCTCGCTGGGTCCTCGCGTCCTGTGAGCTCCGACATACACGGAGTGCCTGCCTCGGATTTCTTCGAGGTAAGGGGTTTTCCAGTGTTACCGCCATCGTGGAGCCTACAGGGCATATCGCTCGGGGGGTAAAAGTGAAAGTGAATGTGAAGGGGGGGGGCGAGGCTCTTGGAAGTTTCGGCTGTTGTATTCAAGATATAGGGGGAGACTCCGCCCTTGCGAATCTAGCTACAATAAATCCTGACGCCGACCTTGAGCCTGTGATAACCCCCCCTAACCTCAGGCCCAGACCTCAGGCAGCCAGAACACTAGACCGTTCAGAAATTAAAAACTCCAAAAGGAAGGGGAAGAGAGGTGGCGCCAGACTATTCAGTAATCCAGCTACAAAATCAAATCTAACCCACAAGGAGCGTATCAACTCGAATTTGCTAGATGTGGGGCCTGGTTTCGCCACTGTTCTCTAGCTGACGAGGTCCTTCTGAAATCAAGTGATCCTAAGAAGCAGAGATTTCATCAAGGGAAGTCTAATAAAATAACGCCGTCCCTAAGATCTTATTTTTGGGTTCTCCCCCAGATTTTGGAACTGGCTAAAAGTGACTCTGGGTTAAATAAAGCTATGGAGGACACTGAAGTTCTTAACACTACTGAACCACAAGCTTTGGTTACTTTAAATACTTTGGATATCCAAGCGCCGATATTGACCTAGGCTGGCGAAAGCGGCTCCCCTTTTCTTTCTGAGTGTAGTGATACAGAAATACATGAAAACCAGCAAGCATTGGGGGACTACTCGGATCGTTCTGTGGGGGAAATGCTTAGAGCTCTATCTCAAGATATAAAAAAGGGCTTCCAAGCCTCCTCTGCAAATCAGGCGGAGATTAGATCTCTCTGTGAGACGCTTGGTTCAAAGGTGGACCTATTAGACACTAGAACATCTCTATTAGAAGATAATGTCACCAATCTGAAGGCCAACCTAAAATCTGCTGAAACTAAAATAAAGTCTCTTCAACTTAGTGAAGTTGCTCTATCAGACCGCGTTGAGGTTTTGGAAAACAATGCAAGGAGAAACAACCTTCGGGTTCTGAACGTCCCAGAGGACAAGGAGGAAGCGATCTTAAAGGCTTCGTCGTTGCTTTGTTAAAAGAAGCCCTGCATCTAGAATCCTCAGAAGAGCTTCTGTCTAATGACATCCAGCGCATACACAGGGACCCGTTTCGGAGAAACCTGCAAAGGCCGAAGCCCAGAAAGATTTTGATTAATTTCCATACATATGCTCTCAAAGAACAAATACTCACATCAGCACTTAAGCAAAAGTCTTTCTCGGCAAGTGGCTGTACTTTCCAAATAAGATCTGATCTCTCAAGAACTACTCTTGAAAGGCAATGGGAGTTAGGGAAAAGGATAGAAGATTTCCGAAGACTGGGCGCAACTGCCCAGTTGAAATTTCCTGCATCCTTTAGAATTATGTTCAACAATAAAATGCATAATGTGAGCACAGTATCGGAAGCAGATGCACTCTTGAAAGATCTAGCTAGGCAATGATCGGTCAGATTCATAATTCACTGGTTAGTTTTATTCGGCAAACGAATATACTTACAAAAAAAAAAAAATTATAACAATGAAATAGTTAAAAAATATTTAAAAAGTACTACTAAATAACTAAAGTAATTAAGGGTCATACACGGCTAGGTGCGGAACTCTGGATATTCCAGACACTTAGGGGTGGGGTTCTCAGGGGTGGTAGAGAAGGCAGGGAAGACGCCGGCCTTTACGGGGTTTGGGGTAGGGGGATTGACTAGGGGTGGGTGCACGAGGGCGTTGCTTTGGGGAAAAAAAAAATGTCCTTATTTCCAGAAACAAATTGCTTTTTTTTTATATGGGGCTAATCCAGATGATGGTAGTAGAGAGAAAGGTATACTTGCCTATTTTTGTTTATCTATCAGTTCCCTTAGACTATATGGGTGGGAGTTACCGACCGTGCTTCTAATGGATTACTTATGACTTTGATTCAGGTTCTCTCCTGGAATGTCAATGGTCTGCGTACTAATCCTAGAAAGCATAGGATCTTTCAATACCTGCGCGACAGTAGCGCACAGATCATTGTCTTGCAGGAGACACATTTGATTCAACAAGAATTATTAGCATTAGTTAAAAAATTAAGTTGGGTTGACTTTGTCATTACCACCACACAGTCAGTTAATACGCGAGGGGTGACAATCCTTGTTAAAAAATCTGCAAAGGCAGCTCTCAGATCTTCAACTGTTGACCCATGTGGCAGGTGGGCCATCGTTGAACTTCAGCTGTCAGGTCTGAGAGTAACGATTGCCGGATTCTACGGCCCTAATCAGGATGATCCCTCCCCTCTTAAAAAACTAGTACTGGCACTGTTTGATTTTCCTGAACCAGTCATATTAGCTGGTGACTTTAACATAGTTTTAGATCCCTTAATTGATAAATCTATTAAAAGTCGTGTATTACCCACTCCCAAAACTAGAGCCTGTCTTACGGGAGTTATGAAACAACTTGGTCTCGTGGACATATGGAGGCTTAGGTCTGCCCGACAACGTGAATACTCATTCCGTAACTATAAATACAACCATAAATCTAGGATTGATTTCATATTTGTTAGTTTCTCCTTGAAGAAATTAATTAAAACTATCTCTTATCTTCTCGCTCATCTCTCGGACCACTCTGCCGTAAGCATGGTCATGGAAATAGGAGCGGACCCTCCGCCCAGGAATTGGTCTATGGACCGCTCACTCATGGCCTCGGAAGACACGTTACACACTCTTCAGAGAGAGTCCGAGAATTTTATGGTAAGAAATATGGGGTCCGCATCAGTGGTCAATGTGTGGGAGTCTTTCAAGGCTTTTATGAGGGGTGCTATCACTAGCATTACGATCCATAAAAGTAGAAAATATAAGGAAGACATATCTGAGCTACAGCGCAAAATCAAAGCTACTCAGTTATCACCCGATCTACATACTCTGAGCTTATCTACTGAGAATCATATTAAGCTTAGGGATCTTAAAGCCCAACTAGATAGCATTTTGAGTTCACGCCTAATGCAAAGATGGGAGGCTAGTAAGATAGCCCATTTCGAGTATGGCGAAGGGGCAGGTAAACTTCTCGCCTGGAAAACAAAATCAAACCGGGCACAAAATAATATTAGTATGGTTCTTAAGGATGGCTTACCTTACACCGCGGATGAGGACATTAGAGGGGCGTTTAATTCCTTCTTTCAGGAAATCTATAGGGAAGATGGGGACTCAGACCATTTGAGGATTCAATCTTGGTTAAGCAATGTTAACCTCCCTGAGTTAACTCCGGAACAACAAGCTGCCTTAGACCTCCCGATCACTCAAGAGGAGGTCCAATGTGAAGTAATGAGATCAAAAAAGGGTAAGGCAGCAGGCCCCGATGGTCTCCCCTCTGAGTTATATGGAGCTCTTGTTAAGGAGGTCGTTCCGATCTTGACAATTTTATTTAATCAAGTCCTTTTAGATGGCTCGATCCCTCCACCCTCCTGGAATAAAGCAACTATATCCATAATATTAAAACCAGGAAAGCCCCCCACGAGTTGTGAATCTTATAGGCCAATTTCCATATTAAATGTGGACTATAAAATCTTTGCCTCTATTTTGGCCAAAAGGCTTGGTAGTGTGGTTGGAGGCCTCTTACACCAGGATCAAAAGGGCTTTATACCAGGGCGTCATCTTTCAGAACTGACCCATGATCTGATTGGGGCTATAGACCTAGCCTCAACGTGCTCTCTTCCACTCGCTGTTTTGACTCTCGACGCTGCTAAGGCCTTCGACAGGGTCAACTGGGTGTTCCTGTCGGAGGTCCTGGCCAAGTTCAAGGCTGGAGAGAGGTTCAGGCGGTCTGTTGCCCTTTTGTACAGCAATCCTTCGGCCAATTTAGTTATTAATGGCTTTCTGGCTGAATCTTTTGAGATCTCTTGAGGTACACGTCAGGGGTGTTCCCTTTCCCCCCTATTGTTTGATTTGTAAATTGAACCTTTTGCCCAGCTTCTGAGAGATGACTGTAGAATATCGCCTTTCAGATATGGGGAATGGGACAAAAAAGTGGCTTTGTACGCTAACGACGTGCTTATATTTACATCAGACTTGAACACTGCCTACCCCGTAGCTATGGAGCTGGCATCAGAATTCGGTGCAATTTCAGGGTATAAGATTAATACCTCTAAAACAGAAATTATGGCTTGGAATATGCCGATCCACCAACAGCTCCCTTCACTGAAGACCAATATGAGATATTTAGGAATTTATATTCTCCAGGAGATTGAAAAGATACCCACTTATAATTTAAAGCTAATATATAGTGAAACTCGTAAATTAATGAAATCTTGGGCCCTGTTACCGCTCTCAATACTTGGGCGAGTTAATCTCATCAAGATGTCCATTATGCCCAGATTTACTTTTCTTTTCGGTGCTATTCCTCTATATTTTGATACGAGAGCATTGTGTAAACTTCAGAGCGAATTAAACACCTTTGTCTGGGCCTCCCGACAGTCTAGGATAGCTTGGAAAAAAATTAGAAGACGAAGAGAAAAGGGTGGTTTAGCGGCTCCCGACATACAGCTATACGCTTGGGCCTTTCATCTTTCCTACTCTCGTATGTTGTTAAAAACCCCTATTAGTGAGGGTGTTGGGGCCATGTTTTTGGCCATGTTGAGAGGTTCTGGTATCTCTGAGCAAGGTTTCTTATATAAATATGGCAACGCAAAATTCTTTAAAAAGGTAAGGCTGAAGGTGTTACAGGGGCTGGCTAAATCATGGGCTAGCCTTCGAGCTTCATTAAAACTGGGATACTTTTCAGGATACGCCCCAATCTGGAACTCTCCTGGGACTCCGGAGTGTTTGTCAGATAGCTTGTTAACTCCTCTTAGGGTGGCAGGAATTGAGAGATGGGTAGACCTTTTTGTGGAAGGTACTTTAGTTCCCTGGGAGGCCCTTAGAGATATAGTTGGTTCTTCCCTCTCCAGATTTAAATATCTCCAACTAACCAGCTGGGCTAACGCTCTCCAACCTTCCCGTAATAAACATCTAATGGGTGGTACAAATCACTTTGAACATCTGGTCATACATAAACCTCCGGCAAAGAAAGAGGTGGTGGGTTGGTATCGCTCCATTATGGAAGAGCAGGACTGCGAATTCCTACTACCCATCTCTCTTTGGGAGAGCAGTATCCCACAGCAAGACCTTCAGTCACTTTGGTTAAAATCTTGCAAAACGCTATATGATACGGTAAAACCAGCCTGGCTTCGTAGAAATCACCTTTTTACAATGCACAGAGCTTACTACTCACCACAAAGGTTAACAAAATTTTCAAGCGGGCCACCAGTATGCTGTGCGAAGTGTGGGGCAGTAGGAGCTTCGGATATTCACATGTTCTTGAACTGTCCCGCCCTTTCCAGTTTTTGGGAAGGGGTGAGTGATACACTTACTAGAGCCTTGGGGACACATATTATTGTCAATATGCCTATGCTGGTCTTTGGCTCGGCGAACAATCTAGAAGGGCCAGCTGAGAAACTCCTATTTTTTTCTATCTTGCTTGCTAGGAGAGAGATTTGCATCAAATGGAAAGACTAGTCACCACCTACTCACCAAGACTGGCTGTCCTCTTTATTAAAAACATCGAAACTAGACTTTTCTAGGGCAGGAAATAAGGAAAAGCAGGAGTTTTGGAATATGTTGAAATGGAGCTAGGGTTTTTTTTTTTCCCCCCTAGTCCAATGATTATACAACCCTCTCTCTCTTGCTTATCCTACACCCCTCTCTAGGATTTGATTGAGACGCTCTCGTGGCCTAAGCTGAGCGATGGGTACCCCTGGTGGGCATCGTCCTTAACCTGTTGAATGAGATAGCACCGGCAGTCTTGGCCCAAATTGGGTATAATGGCAGCTGCTCCAGCGTTCTGAGACGGTTGCTTCTTCTCAATAATCATCAGTCTGGACAAGCCCGTCTGGGTTGTAAATGAGGACAAAAAAAACCAATGATTTTTGTGCAGCCTCCGCCTTCCAGTGGCGTAACCAGTTCTGATGCTGGGCCTGAATAGCGGCGCCATCAGCCGCTGCTGTGGCCCCCAAAGTGTCGAAGGAAATGTCCGACAGTAGCAGAGTCTGTTGCTCCATCAGAGCCAGGGTAGGAACCACATCTGCCCCCTGGTCCAGGAGCTCTGCCAAAGACTGAAAGTCCTTCAACAAAGACTGCACCGTGTATGACAAGTAGGCAGAGGCCCGAATTGAAAAATTAGCCACCGAGTAGGCACGCTTACCCGCGGCCTCTACTCGCCTGTCAACCGGGTCCGGAGGAGAAGCGTCCTCAAAAATGATGGAGCCTAGCGAGGTCAGCCACGCCAGGAGAGAATCCACCTTCACTGAAGGAGGGAAATCCTTGGCAAAGCCCCGGATGGTGTAAAGTTTTGCCAGGTACCGAGGGAAGGCTTGTTTATCCTGTGTTATCCTGTGTTTTAATACTTGGACAGTGCATAGACTCTACTTCCCAAGGTCTCCCTTCTTAAGACCAACAGGAAATCTCCCCAGGCCTTAGGTGCTGCACCTGTTCTAATGTAGCGATAGAGATACATACTGGCTTAAGGAACATTGCCCACTATTTTGGGCACTCAGCATCTATTAGTACCCATATCTTATACTCCTTTCATTATCTAATGACTTTTACAAAGTCAGAGTTTAAGAGAAAGTGTTGATTGCTTCTAAAAGATGTGCCGATACTTTTAGAATTGACCCTGTCACGTCATCATTGAGATAGCAACTCATCCCACTGACCCTGATTTCTGTGGTTGCTGTGTACACTGCCTGTCACACCATCATCCACCAATCTCCAAATTCCTCTCGTTGCCCTTCTTTTTAAGGTATCAATCATCTTTCTTCACAAACATAGGAAGGATTTCTAAATGTTTAATAATGTTCAAGGGCTTACTTTTGTCCACTTCCCTATATATCCAGCTTGAGGCTTGCCTACAGCACAGGGCATCACTGCTAGCCAACTAGGTTTGCACTTTAGAAGAACAAAATATACATAGATATTGATATTGAGTTAATTTATATAGCGCTCAAATGGTAGTGGCGTCTTGGTGCTGATATCGAGGATGTTGAGTAATGGGGAGGCAGGAGCTACCGTGTATAGCTATTGGCATTGTAAATGACAATGCCTTTTATTCATTTGTTTTTAAAACCTGCAATCGGTGCATAAACACGCACTTTGAACGTATAGTCCTTGCTTACGAGAAGCAAGGCTGGCAGTAAAAGAGACTACCAGCCTTACTACTCATAAGCATGGACTATAAGTACAAAGTGCTTGTTTACGCACAGCTTGCAGGTTTTCAAATGCATAGATAAAAGGCATTGTCATTTACAATGCCAATAGCACAAACTTTCGCAAATGCGAGACCTATTGCATTGCAAATGCTTGTTGTTCCTCGCACAGCCTTGCCAGAGCAAGAGACATGCCTCAACTTTCAGAGCACTGTCTCCTCTGCCTCACTCCTTATTCTCACCCCTCTCCCTCACGTTTCTAGAACATCAAATCAAGCTACTGAACTCAACATGCTTGTGCAATATAGGCTGATTTTGCAATTACCTGCACACAGGTTCTCTCTTACCTTGTAATCCTAATCAAACAACAGACCAACCTCCACAGCGTCTCCTTTTGTGGGATTGCAGTCAGGTCTGGCCATGCTGCTTACCTGTGTTGATGACCAGATAGCTGCTATTGTGTCTCCCAGGTCTTACCACTCTTTATCCCCCATGTCTGCTCTCACTCTTTTTTGCGTGTCCATTACTGTCTATGGTTGTGCCATCCTTGTCATCACCTGTCCTGTTTATTTATGCCCGGCGAGTGCACCCCACAGGTTTGTGTGCTAAATACCAACGTTTATATGCAGCATGAATAGTGCCACCTGTAGCGGTCTAGTTGTTAGCCGCTCTGAGTGAGAGGGACCCCAACCCGGAACCTTATCCACACTTTGTATCACCTTCTGGCCAGGCGCGGCCAGAAGGCTTTAAAGGACTTCCGGTCCGCACCAGTGATCATCGTGTCCGTGTCTACCTTTATAACATCCCCGTTTGTCATACATCCTAGTGGCACCTAATCGCACCCCCCCCCCCTCCTAAACCCAGCAGCCACCCAAGAGGAGGAACCGGGGTAAGTTGAGCCATATGTGTAGATACAGTGGTTCAGCATGGAAAAATACATTTCTTCTGTTATAAAACACAAAAATGAGCCAGAAAGTGCAAGAAATACTCCAACAACCTAATTAGTTTATGAATTGATGCCAAAGATGGCAAAGTGATTGAAAATGGCGCAGTGACCAAGGTGCTCAGTGCATAGGGTTGGGATACAGCAAAAGTGATAAAAGTATCCACTGTCGGAAATGATTGATCCCTGGGCATACATGTGGAGACGTAGTTTATGCTTTATATTTTGCTTCTGTTTGTTTAATAGATTCCATAGGAGTGCATTATAACCATGAGTAGCCTGCACTCAAGTCCACTTTGTATGACTAGTTTAGAACTAATATGGTTTATATTCACGATGTCCGTAGACTCTTTCATTTTATAATGTATGTCAAGTGTATTAGAAACGTATCGTACTTCACATTAACACCCACGAATAATCTATCATTGAAAGTGTTTCTGAAATAGTTATAATATCATTGTCATAATGTAGAAGAAAATAGGGTATTCATGACATTGTGGATGTTAAAATAACATGATCTATGAGTCACGGAGAAGCTGCACTGAAATCCACGTAATGCTAATTTAGCCACAGCAGTAGGCCTGAATTGTATTTCTAATTTGTTTCCCTGACTGGCATTTAACATTATGTTGCTTGTACTGTGAAACGTTGCATGTATTTATGTTCCCACTGCAGGCAGACCAGACATCCTTGGCTTAGAAATGGGCCCATTGTTCAGTTGATAGTTAGGCCTGGGAAGGAATGCGATAACGAAGACGGAATAAATTCTGGTGGGGGATGGAGATGGCACCAAGGACATGAGGGGAGTTTACTGTGTGAAGCAGAAGAAGGAGAAAGGAGTCGATGAAGGCTGATGGGATAATGGAAAATTACTTTAAATCTGGGAGTTGCCAGTATTGGATGGCTGCTTTATACTAATGAAGTTAGGGACAGCTGACACTTTTGTGGACTTTCCTAGGTGCAGACCTCTCCTGGTGATTGCGGCATTAGGCTGCTTGACCACTATTAGAGTTTTCTCTTAGGAGGGTTCTGACTACTGACACCTTTCATGCTTCCTTTGCACTTGCTTAGTTAAGGGTACACCCTTTCCATAGTGTAGGGGTAGTTAGAGTATGTAGAGGATATCTCTACCAAAGACTTACATGCAATCTAATTTACATTTTTGCCTTCTAAAACCCAACATGCCCATAACAAAACTATTTAGTTTTCTTTTTGTTATACAAGGTGAATCGGATTCGGAGATTTCGCTTCATTCTATTTTCTCTGTATTTCTATACTATTATGCTTGGACTGATATATTTGAATCTGTTTCAAAACCTACAATAAATTGACAAACAACTATTTAGTTTTGGACCTGAGTTACTGAGAAATGTATGTTTCAGCATGGGTGAATTGAGGAGTTCCTAAAATCTCATCTGCTTATCAAGAACCATCGAACTAGAATTGAGGAGACAATTTTCTGCGCTAGCACATGTAAGAGATTATTATATATGGATTAAAAATAAATAAGAAATAAATAACCATTTGCTATCACACACATTGAGATACATACCCCATTTCCATGCATAGATCCTGCATTCGATGTGGATGATTAGAAGGCAATTACGTCTGATTTCCTGATGCTGAATATGCTATTAAAGGTGTATGGTCCTACAGTTAGGGTCTTTTTTTAAGGGGCTTAAAATTCTCATGAATTAATAGTTAGGATTAAAATTTCTCTAACAATTGTTATGCTGCACCATCACTTTTATGTTATTGAGGTGTTGTCGTGTCTTTACCTGTTGAAGAACAATTTTCTTGGTTGAGCATTTGTGAGCCTGATGTTACCATTCTGAACTTTTATGCCTGCTTACTATTTCACCCAAAGAGCTGTTGGGCATTATCCACATTTCTGGAAGTCAGTAGACTACCTTGAAATTGAGCCAAAGTGCTTGGGATTGGTGAAAATAGATCCAGGAAGCTCATACATGGACAGGGGCCTAACTGTGGTCTCCTATGCGGATGACACATAAATAGTGGTCGTGTTATCTGACAACTCCGCACATGACGCATTCGAATTTATAGATGATTTAACAGCTATTGCGGACTGGATGACATCTAACTGCCTTCAATTGAAAGCCAGCAAATCTGAGATCCTGTTGGTGGGCAAAAACACTCATCTGTGAATTGAGATCTGGAGGCAGTTCACCCTAGGCCTCCCGCCAGTCCCCAAACAGATGGTTAAAAATCTGGGTGTACGGGTTGAATCTGCATTGACCTTCCAGGCCAAAACAAAGGAGGTAGCTGGAGTCTGCTTTGGGCTCCTACGCGGTCTTAAACCTCTGCTGTTTTTTTTTATGCTAACACCCGCCATTCAGGCCACTGTACTATCTAGGCTGGACTACGCAAGCTCTTTGTACTTAGGGACCAATAGAGCAGATATACACCGCCTACAAAAGGCACAAAACGCTGCAGTCCGGATGCTCTTCGTCCTGCCAGGAACCTGCTCTATTTCTAACTTCATTAGCAGATTACACTGGCTTCTTGTGGAGAAACAAATCAACTTCAAAGCCCTCTGTATCTCCCATAGAATCCTGAATGCCCAATCCCCCGATATTCTAGCTGATCTTCTCACGCCCTTCACACCCACCCGCCAGCTGCGCTCTTCTGGTCAGCACCTGGCGTCTGTTCCTCGGGTTAAGAGAGCCAGGGCAGGAGGGCACTCCTTTCGCGTTCTTGCTCCAAAACTCTGGAATTTCCTCCCAGTGAGCATCAGAAGCATCCAAAATCATGTATCATTCCGAAAGGCTATAAAAACACTTATCTTTCGTAAGTAATCTGCTTCCTTTTTCTGCTACCCTCCCGCTCCCCTGTCTGTTTAAGATGAGTGCTGGGACGCACCTTTGCTGGGGCAGCCATGCGCTTTACAAAAATTATAACATAACATACATGTGGGGGCCCATTTATGTGGATTTGGCGTAGGGCAGCGCAGTAAGTCACCTCGCTGCGCTGTCCAACTTGAAAGTGAGAGGGCAGGAATACACCGTATTTATCCTGCTCTTTCCCTCTGCATTGGCACAATTTCAGCAGCCTAGCACTAATGCAGGCACCTGTGCACTATGGTGAAAGGGTGCCTGTGTTGTCTGCAGGACTGTTTAAGTGCAGGAACCTGTTAGCTGCAATTGGGTCTCCCACGTCTTACCACTTTTCATTCCCCCATGTCTGCTCACACCTTTTTTTTGTCTGAGTCTATTACAGTCTAATGAAAGTTGGTACTAAGCATTTGCTAGTTGTCAAAGTCTAGTGCTAGACTCTTTTTGGTGCCGGAGTCTAAGAAAGCTAAAATGATTTTAGACAACTGAACAGCTTTGCATCACATTCAAACACACTTCGACATTCCTGTACCACAGATCAACTCAATTTGAAAGAATATTTTTCCATTTTCTTCATTGAGGGATCATGTCATGTCAAGGTAAGAAAGACATTGTGAATGTTATTCTCTCCCCTCTCCCTCATGTTTCTAGGCCACCAAATCAAACTATTAAACTCCATATGCTTGTGCAATGTACACTAATTTTGTCATTACCTGCACACAATGTCCTGTTAATTCAAAAGTACTAAGATGTTTAGGCTGCACTTGGAAACGGAAGCTCTTTTAAAAGCATTTGGCTCAAACAATTACCACTGAGGAGAGCCTTGAATGGCAGCTGCTGCCCTGGTCTGAGGACCATTCAGCCATGTTTGCTTCTATCAGCAGTCCCTGCTACTTTTGAGCTGATATAAGTAATTGAAATCAACCTTTTACATCATGGCCAGCTTCTACTTTAGTGCACTGAGGGCAGGAAGAACATCAAAATCTGAAGATAACTATTTCCAATTGCCTAACCTTTTCCCAAATCCGAGGTGCATATTTGTGTTGGAGGTTCCTTGTTTATTCTGATCCAGAATTGTGAATACTTTGACATTTCTATCCGATCACAGATTATAATAGGGCCCCAAATGAAAATTCGGTAAATAAGTAATCACAATCTAACATTATTAAACTGTTTAATCAGTTTTGCTGTTAATTTAATACGTTTTACTATTTTGATATCCGCCTTAGTCTGGAGCTTACGTTTCCTGTCTTTTACCTGCATACTAGAAAGCGCTATGTGAATGTATTCCTTTATTTTTTACCGTCTCTTGTTAAAATACGTTTTTAACTCAAGGTACATTTACAAAACTTTGAGACCACTGTTGCCTGAAGACCGGGGAACTGTGTTTTTGTTTAAGATTGTCTCAAGCTCATTTCCATTTGCTAAAATTTCAAAAGTGCATCCATGTACTTGCCTAGTTAGACAGAAGTGGGCTACCAGCTTATTTTGAGGGACCTTGTGTGTCTTTTGTACATATCAGATTCCATATTCCCAGTACATCATGAACTCCCTGTGACCTGCTTGAATATATGACGTTACAACGCATGCAATTACAATGCATCATTTTACAACGCAGTCTTTACATTGCAACTACCAGTACATTGCATGATTTTACAACGCATGCCATTACAATGCATTTTTAAAAACTACCATTACAACGCATTTCATTACAACGCACACCATTACAACGCATACCATTATACCACATAATACTTTTAGGGCAACAGTAGGGTAAGTGTTGCATAGCGTAGGGGTAAAAATTACTATTCCCACTCCAGTGAGTGCAACAGTAGGGAAAGTGTTGGATAGTGTAGGGGTAGACATTTGCATTCCCATGTACCTCAAAACCCATACCCACCCTCATACTAAAAAATCTCCATTACTTACCTTATAATGCATTGTAATGGCATGAGTTGTAATGGTATGCATTGTAATGGCATGTGTTGTAGTGACATGCGTTGTAATGACATGCATTGTAATGGTATGCGATGTAAAGGCAGTTGCTTTGTAACAGTTGCGTTGTAGTCGTTGTAATGACTGTGTTGAAATGGATGTTTCACAACCTGCTTCCTTCTGTATTCTTGTTCATGCACTTTCCAAAGCCTCTCCCAGACAATATCATTCTTGTGCCTTGCTTATTGACCTCACAAAGGAAGAATCACAGTATTTCCTAGTGTAGGTGTGCTGCTAGCTGCAGAGTGTCATTCTACCAGAACAAACTCACTCTTCTGCCCGTTTAGGTTGTCGCAATTTCTAAAATATCATGAAAATAGAATAACATTGAAGCAATGTTTAGCATGTAAAAATTGTGTGCTTAACTGCACTGTAGATCTGCCTTCACATATGCCTTTGGAGAACATGATGATAATAATAACAATAATAATTAAAAAATAATAATAATAATAACAATAATAATAATAATAATAATAATAATAATAATAATAATAACAACAATAATAATAATAACAATAATAATGTGAAATTGAATTGTTTATTGAGGTGGGTGAAACCTTGCTCAAGCAACAGCCACAATTCCCGTCATATGATTCAGTCACTAAATTAACTTGTGCTAAACCCTCTGGTAGCTTGGCACAAAAAACAGTCAGGCTTAAATTAGAGGCAATGTGTAAAGTATTTATGCAATCAGTTGAAACAGTGATGTGCAATTTTAAAGACTAAGGTAAAAATAGCGCTTAAAAGCACAAAGTGGCAACTCTAGTTCTCTGGCTTTTGGAGTATGCCTGTCTCTTTTAAAGGTAGACCTGAATGTGATTTATCATGTTATCCAAACACACTGTTCTAAAATCTTTGAGCCTTTTAGAACTGTACTCCTTATAAAAACAAAACAGATGCGACTAAGTAATTCTATTCACAATAATGCCCAGACACTTTCAACTTTTGATAACAGTCTCATACAAAGGTCACTCCTAATAGTAACCCAAAACTCAAATTGAGCACTGCTAATGATAGCACCCAAAATCATTCCCCCATATTGATCTTCTTAATAGAGCAAAGAATCACTCAGATGTTTGCACTTGGCAATTCTCAAATTGTGATTTTAGGATGAAGTCATATAACACTCCACAATGTTCTGTAGTCCAGCGAATGCAAATCCACAAACAGCCATAGGTCCATTAGAAACTTTGTGCTGACAGTTGGAGCTCTGGACGATCAACGTAAGAATGCTGTCTAACAGCAGAAACAGGGATTGAACTAAAATACTGAGCAAGAACGGATATTATATCTGTCAGAAATTGGATTGTTGGTTGAGTGGTATGTTAACCCTGCTCGAACATCAGTCGCAATCACTGCAAGAGTGAACCACAACAATCACTAAATTAACCTCTGCTTAACCCTCTAGTAGCTTGGCACAAAAACAGTAAGGTAAAGGCAATGTGTAAAGTATTTATGCCGCACACAAACAGTATTACAGTGAAAACACAACACAAGAAAAATCTCACACCAATTTATAAAAGTAGAGTAAATTCTAATGAATGTTTGAGACCAAAACAACAAAAATCCAATCAGTGGAAGTGGAGATGTGCAATGTAAAAGGTTTAGGTAAAAATAGTGCTTAAATGCGCAAAGCGCCAACTGTTGTTATCTGGTCACGCTGGACAGGGAGATAGTCACAGGTTTAGCCTGACTGAAATGGATCATGGGCCGACTACGAGGACTAGGTTAGGCCTGCTGAGAAATGTACCTAAATCCCAGTTTGCAGAGCATTGTACCTCTCAACAGCAGTATCGTGGAATGATGCGAGGTTCACTAAGTATTGTGCAGCAGCTGTTCCGAGAAGCTGTGAGGGCTGTGATGCAGACTTGTTTCAAGGGTACGTTGGGTGTTGACATTTCCAATGAGCTGCGAGGGCTACGATGAGGGCCTGTGTCGAGGCTGCATCTGTTCTAAGAAAAGGCTGCCTGGTGCTATGTTTGTTCTGTTGGATACCACAGTTGGGCTGACAGAGAACCTTTATCCCAATTTGCAAGGGTCCAGGACTGGAGGGACAGCACTTGGGGTGTTAGGATTCACAGCAGGCAGAGTGCAGGGTTTAAGTTGTAGCCTTTTCTGTCCCTGATGCTCTGGTCAGGAGGCTAGCCAACTAGCCCTTGGAGTCACTCTGGTGGTCTTGGGTTCAAGGTACAGGTCCAGTCCTTCTTACTCAGACAGCAGGGTGGCAGAGTAGCATGGCAGCAGGGCAGTCCTTCTTACAGCAGAGCAGCACAGCAGTCTTTCTTTTGAGTCTTCAAATGGTCCAGAAGTGATCTGAAGAGTGGGTCTGACGGTCTCCTTTTTATACCTGCTGGTGCCTTCTTTGAAGTGGGAGAACTTGCTAGAGGTCGCCCTTTCAGAAGTGCACAATCGACTAGTGTGAAATCCTTTGTGAATGTGCAGAGCATTGCTTGATTTACAAGTAGGGCTGTGCCCATCTCTGCCCCCATCCTACCTAGGAGGCCAATCCAGGCATACCTACCCCTCTATTGTGTGGTTGTCTTTGAGGAATATACAAAGGCCACATGGCACTCACACCTAGTCACGTGGTCCAGGAACAGGCTGCAGGCAACAAATAGTTAGGACAGGAAACTGCCAGCTTTCTAAAAAGGTATTTTCCAAATTATGACTTAAAATCTGACTTTACCATAACAGTGGGTTTTATATGATATATTCTCAGACACCAAACATGACTTTACTACCTGCTCCCAATCAAACGTTAGCACTTATTAAATGTTATAATGTAATCTAATGTTATCTTATGGCAGAGGGAGACCTTACAGTAGTAAAAAATTAATTTAGGAGTTTTGCACTACGAGAACGTGTAAAACTTAAAAGCACATTTCCACAATTTTAAATACTATGCACCCTGCCCTGTGCTGTTTAGGGCCTACCTAAGGGGCGAGTTATATGCATTAATTAAAAAAGGGAATTTTAGGCTTGGCAGAGGGGTCATTATGCCAAGTTGGGCTGTCAATGTAATACTATTAGATGGCCAAAATTTCAGCCTACTTAAGTGGGTGGCACAATAAGTACTGCAGCCCAACTGGCAGCATGAAATTCACACGCCCTTGTTGTAAGGGGTATCACCTTACTCAGAACGTATAAGGAAATTAACAATCAGGTGTAAGCAAATGTTACTGTCTTCTAGGGAGTGAGGACAAGCATTTTAGCCCTGGTTAGCCATGGTGAAGTGCTAAGGCCAACAAAAATGAATTCAGCAAAAAAAGGAGGGGTGAAGGCAACACGTTTGGAGAAAGACCATCCTAAGTCTGACAGGTCTAGCAATAACAATATTAATAACGATTATCATTGTAATTATTAGAACTAGTTATAGAAACATTAGTAGTAATATTATACTAGTGACACCACTACTATTACTACTACTTTCACTACTAGTACTACTACTACTACTAATAATAATACAAATAAGAATGATGATGATAATAATACTAATAATACTAATAATAATAATAATACAATTAATAATAATCGTAATAATAATATAATCCTAATATTAATAATGATGATAATTGTTGAACCTGGCCCTCTCTGTAGGCTCGCCCCCAACCTTTTTGCCTGGAGCTTGCCTTGAACCCTGAAAGGCTTGCATTGCTGCTTGAGCCCTGCTTCAACCCCTGAACCCAGGACTCCCACCATCTTGATCGTGCACCTGGACCCAGTCAGAGTGAATCCTAACATCCCCAAGTGGTGCCCATCCAATCTTGGACCCTTGGTGATGGTGGTAAAGGTACAGAAAGAAGACGGGGACCAACGTTCTCGTTTACCCGCTCAATGCTGGTTGGCCTGCCTTCACAGCAGCTCCTGCTACATTCTTTTCAGCAGCAGCAAATCCTCTTCAGTGGTCCTTCACCAAATGGGCATATGGCCTCAAGGAATTCTCAGTGGCTAATGCCTACTACCCCATCCTGCTAGACATTTTCTAATTCCACAAAAAAGTGACTACGTCCGAACATAGAAATCTTCACTGTAACTTTGTCCAGCGGCTCCTAGACGATGACATTCCTTCCTCGTACACCACCTGCAGCCTTACCCTGCTGAATGTTTACCTTCTCAGAACTTTTTCTACAAAATTTCTTCCAAGTCTGCAGGTAAGTGCTTCACCAGACCCGAGGGTCCTTTGTGTACTGAATTGTTGATTGGGGAGTTTGCTCTCGCTGGTCTTCCAAATCTTCCCAGGCCCCCTCCTTTGTATATATATAAATATATATATATATATATAAGTGCTGATTGAACCCGATCCACTTCTTGTGTACCTCCCAACGCTCCATTGTGGCCGGCCATATTTTTAGAATTTGACCTGGTCTCACGCTAGCAGATACTCACAGTTGGAGCTTTGACTTAGTTTCTACTGTTTGGATTTTTGTTGTTTTGGTGTCAAATAATTTATTAAAATGTACTCTATTTTGCTAATTGGGTGTGGAATTTTTCTTTTATTGTTCTTTCACTTCATTGCTGTTAGTGTGTTGCATAAACACTTTACACATTGTCTCTAAGTAAAGCCTGACTTCTTTTTGTGCCAAGCTTCCCACGGTTAAGCACAGGTTAATTAAGGGACGTTTTGTGTTTCACCCTCCCAGGGATTGTGGCTGTTGCTTGACCAGGGGTCACCCCTATTCAATCAACAACCACATTTCTCACAGTAATGTAAATATCTGGCTTATTGAAAACACATTTTAAGAGGAGAGCAAAATAACAATTACTCAGAGAGTCGGCATTCTAGGAAGTACCTCCTTAAATTGATAATTATAATGTTAAATTTTAGGGGTATGTCTTGTGACACTGCACTAGGACTATCACATGTTGATTGGCTAGACTTCCTCATTTATTCCTACTGAAAATCTGTGTCACATCCGCATCTGTCTCCTCCACCTGTAGAGTCCTGTGAGGCCCACTCCTCTCACTGACCCTCTTTGTTGCTAATATAGACCTCTGTCCAGCATTCACACAACACAGTTCATTGACTATGGCATGTTTTGTTGATGATGCACAAGTCTACCTTAAGCTGGAGTAGAGCTCCGAGGAATACACTCAGGCATTCAACTACCTCCCTTATGTTCAGCATTGGATGCAACTATATTGTCTCTTCCTGAATAGCTCAAAGACCAAGGTGTGGCAACAACGTTTTTTTCTTTGAATAAGTGTGAACCATCCTGAATAACTCTAAATAATCTCCCATTCAACAATTCTAGTGCTTTTTAGCAAAAAATATAATTTATCATCACTGTGGTGAATTCCCATATGGACTACTGTAGTGGCATGTACATGGTTCTCACAAAACAGAACACTCAAATGCTTTCAAATGTACAGACTTATGCTGCTTTGCTCTTAATCAGCTCATGCCCTTAGGGCCACACCTTGGCCACTGCATTGGTTACCAATTAAAAAGAGACCACACTTCAGTTTATCAGGCATAAACACCACATAGCCAAATTGTAGCCTATCTGACCATGGTCTTCCAGTCATATGAACATTCCAGAATCTGACATTGTTGAACCCATAGGCCATCTACCCACTTATGATCAAACGTTAGGTGGCACCTTTCTTCATGCTGAATAATTACTCTGAAATGTCATTACTCCACTCTTAATGACTCATTACAAGTGTTCCTGGTAACCTTGATGGGGCCAGTAACAGGAGTTATCGGCCCCACTCGGATTACAAATTGTGGTGTTTCTTATAGAGATTTCAGCTACTGAAAGCAAGTGAAATGTGTTTGTGAAACATTGTGAGGAGTTGGCCTGGTAGATGATGTCCACTAATGTAAGTGGGCACCTTGCATCAGTCCAGACAACCCTTTTGGTGATTTAAGAGTTCTCAGACAATCTTAGAAAGCTATCCAAGTGGTAGCTGTGGAGAGCAGCCTTCAGGCATAGTCTTGAAGAAGTGTAAAGCAGCTTGTTTTACCAGAATGCAATCTTAAAGTACAGCCTAAATGAAAAAGAACCACACAAAGTATTGATAAAAATATTTATTTATTATATAAAACTATCTAGTATGTTACAGTATCAGAAATAAACACAAAGCACACAATACCTTAGCAAAGGAATCACAGTAAATAGTGTATAAGTGTATAAGTAAAAAGTGGTATAAGAACCACGACTTGAGTCAAGACAATGTGGAGAGGACGTAAAATTGCTGGGGACCCATAGAACCACCCAAGGTAAGTAGATAGGGACCCTACGGAGAGAGTGCGCAGTGTGTGAACACAACCGCGTGCTCTGTACAAGTCTATGTGCAAGGCGTGGTTGGATTTTTAAAGATTAGGGACCCTTCCCAATGAACCCTGAAGAAACCCTGAGGAAGACAGAAGGTTGGAGAGCCACCCCACCCGTGTATACCATGGTACCCAAGTTACCTATCCCAGGGAAGCCAGTGCATAGGTGTGAATTGGCGTCGGAAACCGCCGTTGAACCCAATGGAGGACTTCAGGAAAGTGCCGCTGCTGAAAGATGAGAAAGTGTGCAGAGGAATCCAAATGTGGATTCATGAAGTTGAGTACCTGAAAGCAGAGGGGACAGAGTTTATGTCACTCGGGAGTGACCTGAAGCCCTGGAAGACAAATGCCCGTCGATGTCGGGTGCTTCAGGAAAGATGACGGTGACCTTGACTCTGCAGCTGCGAGGACCAGGCAATGCTGAGGACAACCAGGACCCTGATATAAGCTGTCCCAAGAAGGATGTTGAGTGCTGAGGGGTTGGTGTCCGGCGGGAGCACCAACAAGCCTTGGCAAATGCAACCCATGCAGGAGGTCAAGAAGGTGCATGGTTGAGACCAGCAAGGTCCAGGAGACTCACCACAGCAGGGGAGTCAGGGCAGGCCACAAGCAATCAGGGGAGCCCAAAGTAAACAAGTGTGGCTCTCAAGTGAACCCACAGGCCGGAGGCACTAGAGTCACGAGAGGACCTCCAGCAGCTCACCAAATGACGCAGGCCACGATACACACTTTGCGGTGTGGCCAAAAATGTTGGTCACTCGAGGTGCTCAAGGTTGGTGCTACTTGGAGCCTGAAGATCTTCTTGTAAAGACGACAACAAGCCTTTGCAACTGCAAAGGGGACGCAGTACTCAGGGGTATGTTTATTGCAACCCCCATGAGGACTACTGGCCTCAAACTTGGTGAGAGGGTAGAGCAGGCTTCGGGGGCTTGGGAAGACTATCATCTGTGTTGCAGAGCCCACGGAGTCAGGAGGAGCTCAGGATCTACAGACAGGTTAACTTAGTTGCGGTGCCTGTGACTGCAGGGGAGTGACTTTGGTAGTCCTTGAAGCTTTACAGGCCTTGTAAGGTTCCTGTATGATGCACAGGCACAGACCAGGAAGCAGACTGGAAGGGAGATGATGTCAGGCCCAAACAAAGTCCAGCGAAGTCCAGAGTTCCCAGACGGTAGAAGTGCAGTGATTTCAGTTTTGGATCTTATCCCACGACGAATCTAGGGACCTACACCCAGGTAAACCCTTAAGTACCCTAAGGAAAGGGTTAGGACGATCCAGGAGACACTCGCAGGTGAGGGTCTGGACAGCGGGGAGTTTACTCCCATGTCCTTTGTCCAGTTTGGCGCCAGAGCGGGAGCCAACGGCTGCCAGGACTGGTTTGAACCGGATGAGGCACAGGGACACCAAATGTGCCCCTCATGCAGACTTTCAGGCGCTGGCAAGCGCACCCACCCGGCCCTAATACACTAAATCCTGTCTGGGAGGTGGTCATACCTCCCTGTGACAGGATGCCTATTGTTCTAACTTCCCCTGCTCGAGCTTGTCTCAACAGCAGGAGGTCAGAAATGTGTCTCTGGTCGACAGCAACCATTTTGTGCTGTCTGGGACTAGAAGGCTGGTACCGGAAACACTGAGAGCCTAACGGAGGGCTCTTCCAGTGTTTTGAATCATACCTTCCACACCGCTTATGGTGTGGGGGTATGATTCCAACATGTTTGATACCAAACATGATAGGATTCATTGCAGCATTTTTCGAGATGGTCATCGTGTGATTACACAGCGCCCCTCTATATAGTATATGGCTGCTTCACTGACAATCCGGGAGAATGGACTCCATAGGCTGCAGGGGTGTCCTGCTCATGCAGGGGCACCCTCTCACTTAGAACCAAGCACCCTGCCTTCAGGATTGTAAAGGCCTGCTATAGTGGTAACTTATAGGTTTAAAGTGCAGTGACCCTTAGATATAGTAAACCTATGTCTTTAGTAAGTGCTGCATGCCCCACCTTACACAGGCTGCAGTGGCAGGCCTGTAGTTCCATTTTGAATGGTCTCTCATGGGTGGCATAATACATGCTGCCGCCCATAGTAGACCCCTGGGGTACCTATGCCCTGAGTACATGGGTACCATATACTAGGAACTGACAAGGGTACCCTAGCATCCAATCTGGGATGTACCTAAGTACCGAACACTATAGTTTAGGGAGAAAGCAGATAGACTGGGGTCCTGATTAGCAGGATCTCAGTCAGACTAGTCAAAAACAGCAGCACATCAAGCAAAAAGTGGGGGTAACCATAAAAAGCAGATCCTACTTTCCTACAAACACAGAGCTGAAACATTGGTGAATCACCATGGAAATACAGATGCCTGTGTGTTAGTCTCCAAAAACGTGTAATTTCTGTTGGTTTCACCCCTCTAAAAATACCAGGATCCCCAGAATTAGTAATTCCAGGAAGGGGAAATAACTGAGATTATTATAGGCAACTTGAAATGAGGCCCTTAATGCTTGAAGATAGTTTCCTCACGTTCAGGATCTAGCTCTGGAAACGTTTGGGCTAAGCAAAGAGCTTCACAATGTTTGTCCCACCTCAAACCAAATTCATCAACACATCTCCCTGCTGGCTTGGTTAAGTGCAACTCTCTTTACCTGTCCACTGCCCTGTGCAGGGTAAATACACCTGTCAACAATTTAAGACTTTTTGACATCCACTCAGGCACTTATTTTTTTATTTTACAGAGTTTTAAATAGCGCGAACTTGAACCGGGTATCAGAGCACTTTACATAGCAGCAGTTGCATTCATTTTTGTTAGGCATGGGGAGATTAAGGGCCATATGTAGGTGGGCTAATACCGGTCGGTAATCGCCGAAAATCGGTAAATTTCATGTTACCGAGCGGTATTTAGCCCTTTGCGACGTAGGAGGCTGGATTTAAGGATTCGGTAATTTACCGATTCGTTATTCTAAGGAATCGGTAAATTAACGACTCCTTAAATCCTATGTAGGGAGCACTCAAGTGAGTGCATTTTTGTTTTAAGGATTCGTTATCTACCACCAACTACAAGTTGGTGGTAAATACCGAATACCTTTCCAAAAGCAATTTTGTGCTTTGTTAAAAGTGCCATGTGGCAGACATACATGCCCTTAGGGCATGTATGTGCGCCACATGTGCACACATGCACGATTCAGGGGTGCAACAGGGTGTCAATGTGACACCCTGCCACCCTTGAATATGCTCCCCCTATTACCGATTCGGTATTTACCGAATCAGTAATAGTGAATGGCTTCCCATTCATACCTATGGGTCTCCAGGCCCATAGGAATGAATGGGAAGGTATTCCTTATTACCGATTCAGTAAATACCGAATCGGTAATAACGAATATTACCGAATCGGTAAAATTTACCGATTGTTTACCTACATTCTATTTTCCGATTCTTAAATACCGAATCGGTAAAATTCGGTATTTAGGAATCGGTAAATAGAAATTACCTACATATGGTCCTAAGTGATTTGCCCAGAATCACAGGATGTTCAGCTTCATTGCCGAGGCTTGAACCCAGTTCCCCAGATACGAGGTCCACCACATTACCCGTTAGGCCAACTCCTCTCCCCTCACTCACTTTTAAATAAATGGAATGTGGTCTTGGATGCAGAATGGCCAAAAAGCTAATTGCTCCATATATCTTTCCATTGCCATTTGACATCTTTTTTTACCCACGCCTTCCCTCTCTGGTGGAAGAACTAAATGTGGCATTGAGCACTTTACAAAACCCTTAACTGAATAACTCCGACCATCAAATCATTACTAATGTACAAAATGTATTTTCATGAGAAATTATATGAAAGCGACGTGCTACTAGAGGATCTGCTTCTGCTGAAATACAACCCTCCCCCAGGAAACGTGCCATTTGTCTTTGTTTTGAACACGAGGAAGTTGTATTTAAGCTGCAGAGCTGGACTTTTAACAGGATACACTGACAGGCAATTTGTGTATTATTGCCTTTGTTATTCACTGCATTACTCCTGCTAGTGACAGGGAATTCGCAGTTCATTGCTTGCTTTGTGATACCGCGGCAAAAATGTATCTTGCCGTTCGGCTTTTATTATGCTGACCAATATGAAGTAAATCTTACCAGTTCAGTTAATTAGAATGAATAATGTGGCACTAAAGGCAGAAATAAACTTAATGAGGCTTATTAAGTAATTTAATGATTACATAATTGTATTCGTATAAAATTCAAAAATGTGATCACTCCGACATTATTTTATGCTGTCTGTGTGCAATCTGAATTCACTTACATGAAGTAAAAAGAATGTATATTGAATATTCTCTCTGCATTTTTGTAAGAGGAACACTTTTCTTATTTAATACTTTTTGTAATGAAATGTAATGAGTGAAGTGGTGGACATGAATAGAACTTGTAGTAAACAGTTGAATGTGTTTGAATGCAAAGCTCAACGGAATACTTCTAGTCTGAGGAACGAGTTCTCTCAGACTTTTCTCAGACTGGAGATGGGAGAGTAGAAAACATATTTTTTGCTGTATCATATTTTAAAGTTACAGCACGCGGAATTGGAACCCCCAAGTCACACTTTTGAGGGCAAGCGTAACTAATACGAAGGCTGACTCCGTAGGCCCGGCTCGGTACTTGTCTGACCCACTGAAGAAATAGAAATTAGGATGAATATGCTTGAACTAGTCGATTTCTAAATTAAGAAAAACACGTAGTTGTTTGGTGGCAGATAATAAAGCACTAGATCTATTTAAATCCCAGAGCACCCTGAGGGAAAGATGTCAGGATTAACAACACAGCGCTGTCTTGTAGAAACTATCGTAAACATTTTTGGTTGGCTCTTTTTTATACTCTTGGTTCTAAGTTTGTGCTTGTTCTAAACACCGTTTTACTAATCTGTCCTAATGCGAGTATAGTAGCGGCAGGACGTCGATATATAACTCCAATTCAATTAAAGTATAATGCACTCTTGCCCCAAGATTTAACCCCTTCAGCGCGGCGCGGATTTCCGCGCTGTGCTGAACGTTCGGTGCGCGGGCGGGGCCATGACGGAGCGGTTTCGTCATGCGCACAGCGCAACTGACGCGCATGACGGAACCGCTCCGTCATGCGCATCGAAAGGGTTAAATATGTTGTGTAACTCTCCAGTCAATGAATTTGTATGCCATAACCTGTATAAGTTTTAAAAAAGTTTTCTAAAGCTGTTCTAAAGTTAATCAGAAGTTTTGATCTTATCTTTATAGAATGTTGTATGGGTAGGCGATAGAACATTGTTACTGCTCCATTTTATAGTGGGTTTTAAAGCAAAATGGTGTATGGGTAGGCGATAGAACATTGTTACTGCTCCATTTTATAGTGTAATTTAAAAGCAAAAGTTTTATCATCTAATCATTTTAAATTCAATAATAACAATTTTATCTTTGTATTTGTTGATCTCTGTTAAGGTCTGAATCAAATAAAATGTACTAATTTACTGATAAACACCTTTTAATACCTAATATGAAAACAGGATGCTGAGGTAGTAATGTGTGACAAGTACGCTTGTGTGCATTTTCTTGTGCTGGTAATGTGTTCTGTTATTTTTTGTGCTGCTGTGTTTTTGTGCAACATTTTTTCAATGTGATTTTGCGGTGTTTTACTGTCATTTTTGTGGTGTTTTCGGTCGTCACTGTTTTGTTGTGATGTGCTCGGTTATTGTTCAGTTGTCCTCTTATGTCCCTTTGTGTATGTTACTGTGGTATGTTCCTTTGTTTACTTTAGATATGCCAATAAAAACTGCTACATATCCATGCCAAACCCACCAGGATAGCCACAACACTGTGAATCCATGGGGCCAGTGGGGGGTGACGTATGTACCCATGACTCCACCGGCTCTCTGCCAGCACCAATCCTGGGTGTCAGAGGGAGCCAGCTGCATTGATTTGCTCCTGCCAAATGGGAGAAGCTTTTGTTTCTGCTCCTGCTGGAGCAAACCAATGTTCCCTGCCTGGAGAGCGAAGGAAGGGAATTGTATTTCTGTTCCCTGCTCATGCTCTCTAGTGCAGGGAACAACACAATGTCCTGGGGGATGGCGTCCCCGAGGCCATTAAATGGCTAGGGGTGGGGATGCTGCATGCATACTCCCCTAAAAAAAATATGTATGGAGGACCCGGGGAATGGAGTCGCTGGGGGCCACCTAATGGCTAAGGGAGGTGAGTCGCTGGTCCCCTTTATTTGAAAAAATATTTATATATCAAGGGCCCTGGTGATGGCATCTCAAGCACCATTAAATGGCTAATGGAGTGGGCCGCACGCTCCCCTCCCCTCATATTTACGATGTGCTATCCCCGCCGGCCCTTGTCCACCCCATGGGATTCAAATAAAAAGGGCAGAAACCGGCTCTTTTATAAAAAAAATCTTAGTACCAAAATATTGCAGTACCATTTAAAAAAACATTTTTGGCCCAGGCCTCAAGACCTAGGGTGTCAGGGCATGCCTACTCTGACCCGCACATCAGTGCTTTTTTTCTTTTTGTCAGGACAGAAGGACTGAGTCCACGAGTCCTAAAAAGGCAACCAAAAATCTTTGTTGATGTGAGGCAGCCAATCAGATTTTATCACTGGTCTGCAGGTCTCGAACTACTTCTGCATTTCTAGATATCTATACATTTTGAACCTTAATTTCTCAAAAAGTACTGAATGGATTTACGCCAAAGAACAAAAAACAAGGTAACAAACTAGCTTTGCGCCAAACTTTGTGTAATTCCGTTCAGCGGTTCTGCTTTTGCTGTGTTTAAAGGTCCTATGAGAAATAGCATGAGGAAAATGCATGTTGAGACTATTCCATTTTCTCATCCCCCGCTTGGGGGATTGCCATGAAGCTTTCCATGATGGAGCTGAGGTTGACGAGTCATTTTTTGGAGAGTTTGATGAAAATTTGTCAAACGGCTTCAAAGTTATCTGCAAACCAAGAAATTATTAGATAGCACTGCCAGGGGACAGAGAAAGTTGGGGTAAGGGTGTATGACAGACTGGTGCAGCCTGGATTGTACACAATCTTCAGTTTTCCTTCTCCAGTTTCTTGGAGAGTGGATATGTGCGGCCTGTTCTGTTAAAAGACAGGAGAAGTTGTGGGAGGTAGGATGGGTCAGCCAGTGGTGTAGATCGAGTAGTGTTATGTTTCCTTTAGAGGGTCATTTTTATAAAATAAAACCATGAAATTGTATTTTGCTGTGAACTGCGGTTAATCATAAAAATGTGTCTGAATGAATATGATGAAATAAAAAGCAATTGGTGATGAAAGTATCCCTCATGCTAAGATCATTAGCATCTAAATGCTCTTGACCCCGAACTTCTTTGGCCCCGATTTGGAGTCAGGGATCGTGAAATTACCACATGGAATTTAGCGCTAACTGATTATGGGTTGATTTTTCCACAACGTGTTTTTCTGTGCTTTGGCGAACCAGATCCGATTTTTCCAGATAAAATTTCATGAGGCTTTGGCAGCAGCAACCAGGCTTCATTCCTGTGTTTTTCTCTGACAGTGGGGTATACCTTCCCCATCCTGCTCTCCCCACTCCCCTACCTTCACTCAGAGGTCCCCACATACATTCAGCTGCTAAGAGCATGCAGCTGTCCATGTGGTTTTACGATTGGAAAAATTGGTCCCATGAAATTATTCCCCGTTCCATGGAGTCTAACTGATAATTGACTGGTACTGGGTCCAACGCTCCACCGAACACTACGGCCCAGCATGGGAGCACTTCGCTGGGTCTGGTGGCTCAGTGGACTACTGGGTCCACTGCAGGGGCCTGTGTTTGACCTCATGGTCACAGGCCCAGCCTTTTATCCATTTGAGGTTGATAAAATGAGTAACTTTGAGTTGGGTAACAATAAACATCTGTTGTTCAGCACTAAGATGCCTACGGGTAAACGTGCGCTTTACAAATACACATGTACTTATGTTACCCGAATGCAATGTTATTCAGCGGTGGAGGGTTATAAACTGCAAGGGCCCCACTAGCGATTGTAGACATCAAAACATGCACTTTAATATTACAAAGCTCGCATGAGTGGATTATGTATTGTGGCATGAGCCTGATTGTATGGGTATTCAGATGCTGTTGCTGGGTCATGTAGGTGTCAGGCAGATGCTGAAAGGATAACTGGAGTCACCTAATGGAGAATATAGGGTGTGTGAGGGCCTTGGTTGGCATCATTGGTTGTACAGTTGTTTTTGACATTTGCTTGACAACAGTCCTCCTACCTGTCCAAGCCTACATGCCACCCTGCAACCAACTGTCTTCTGTCCTAATCTACACAGATCCACAAACATTCCCTAGATGTACACAATATTACCCCTATCTGCCCATATTCACTCCCACTGTAACCCCTCCTGACACATGCTGTGTCTTAATCATGAAACATATAGCTGAGGATAGGTTGAATTTTTCATAATTGTCCGCACCAAAATGTTCATCCATAAAGATGACATTCCTGTGGGCATCCTTGGAATGTGGCTGACAATTAAGGAATATGTGTCTCAGTTGGTGAGTTTGATAAGACATTTACATAATACAAGGACATAAGAGGATTTAGAGAAATGGGTTGTGTACATTAGTGCTCAAGAATAGGGAATTTTCAGGTAATATGTTAGGGCACCTCATAGAGCTACATGCATCCTGTCACACTGTGCTCTCCACGCCAAGATATGTGTATTTACACTAAATTGGGCTGAGAGCACTCTCATTCAGAAACATGTCACCCTCCCTCTCCCCTCTTTGGCCTATCTATTTGGCATTCATTTTTGAGACAACATCAGAACAATCTTAAGGCCTACATTTCACATATCAGTTGCTAGTGGTCGAGGGTCTGGTGTTACAACTACAAGACCCAAGCATGCATTGTAAGTATTCCCATTGTGTTACTTTTTCTGTATATTCAACCATCACCAACTCGTCATGTTTGAGATGGGGATGAGAGGAACTCATTTAGTAGCTATGTTCACAGGAGAGGGTGTCTCTCAGCTGTATCTAGCATTCTGCTGTTCTTGAATATCACTGAGTAGTGAATGGATATAGGGAGTCATGCAGATGATGGTGTAATGACGAGGTCGGTGCTATACACCATCTGTATATTGATATTGCATTGCATTTTTCTATTGGGGTGTATGTGTTCAATGGCCTTGGGAGAGATACATGCCACTTGAGTGCAGTCCAAAGCTGCAGTCACATCTGGGAAACCTTTCATCTGGTCAACCTGATCCGAGATCTGCTCTCTCTCCCAGCAGCTCCGCTGTTGTGCCACTGCCCTTTGCAGGTAGGTGTTTTAGGCCCTCCAACACCCGCAGGCTCCTGCCAGCGCCTCATCCCTGGTGGTCCAGTCGGAGAGCCTTGCTCTTCTGCTGGTTCCGAGTTGTCTGTATTGTGTTTTGCCTGTTTTCTGTCTTTTTTGTCATTGTGCCCGTTTTTGCGTCTTACTGTTATTGTGCCCGTTTTCTGTCTTGCTGTTATTGTGCATCTGTATTTTTTATATGTGATTTGTTATTTGGTGTTTTGTGATTTTCTGCCCATTATTTGTCTCTGCCCATACCCTTTCCAGCTGCTGCTGACCCCCCGGCCCCTACCGGTCCTCCCTCCCACCTCCCATCTGCGCTTCCCTCCCCCTTCCCAATTTAATGGCAGCCGCTGCGTGCTCACGCCGCTGGGGTGCCGAAGGTGCGCCAAAGGCAGGCCCGTCCGCGCCCGTCTGCGACCAGCACCAGGGACCCTGGATCTCCGACCATCAACTACTACGACACAGCTGCCCTCCTCGCACTCAACTCTAGAAGGAAAAACAACTACCAGCTTTCTATGCCAAACACCACCCACTGCCAGTTCTCCTGCTGTCACTGCTGCCAAACCTTCACCACCCTCCACACCCCCATGGTTGCCGCTCCCACACCGAATGCCAGCACCCCGAAGCCCTGAGATGCATCCTCCTCAATGTGCGTGCCCTTCACCGACACACTGTAGAGATCTGGGACCTCATCGACACCCTCGGGCAAGACGACGCCTTCTTCATGAAAACATGGACCAAACCCACCTCTGGCCCGGACATCGCTACCGCCATCCCCGACGGGTACAAGATTCAGAGGAAGGACCGCCCCAACTACCCAGGAGGAGGATTTGCCATTGCACACAAGAACTCCGAATCACCACTTCCAGCTCGAGCGACAGCCCGCCCAACACCAAACACCTTCATTTCCAGATCCAGCCCAGCCCCAGAATGACCCTATGAGGCACCCTCACCTACAGACCTCCCGGAACTCGAACCAGGTTCACCATTACCATCGATGACCTCATCGTACCCCATGCCATTGCCTCCATGGACTACATACTTATCGGAGACCTCAACTTCCACCCCGACAACCTCAGCAACCCCAACTCCGCCACCCTCCTGGACAACCACACCAACCATGGACTGAAACAACTCTTCACCACCCCCTACACACAAGGTAGGACACACCCTCAACCCTATCTTCGCAGGAGGTAACAACATCCACATCACTCAACCGCCCTGGATGGACCACTATTGCGTGCATTTCCATGTCGACGAACCCACTGCCCCAAACCTGCACCCCACCCTCCGCGAAGGAACTGGAACAAGATCACAGAGGAGCAGCTCACCACCACCCTCATACACGATGCCCCCCACCTCAACCGCCGCCAACCTCGCAGCCAAAGAACTTCCCAGATGGAACACCAACTGCATAGACGAGCTTGTACCCCTACGTAACCCCAAAAGACAGTGCCCCAGAAAGGCCACCTGGTTCACCGCTGACCTTCAAGAATCCAGACGCACCTGAAGACGTCGTGAGAAGAACTGGAGAAACAGCAAATCCTTGGAAGACCGCACCACCTACAAGAACGCCATGGCAGAATATCAGCTACACAAGATCCACCAAAAGGACCTTCATCCAGAACAAGATCCTCCCCAACTCCAGCAACTCAAAGGAACTCTTCAGCCTTCATCCAGGAATTCACCAAACCCCCCCAGTGAAACCACATACATCACCCCCTCTCAGGACCTTTGCAACAAGCTTGGCTCCTACTTCCATCTGAAAATCAAGTGTCTCTACGACAACCTCAATGAACAGGCACCTGACTCCGAAACCACTCCTGCATCCAGCAACACCAGTCAGCCCACCATCTCCTCCGGGACCCTAATCACCACCGAAGACATCGTATCAACCATGAAAGGCATTCACTCAGGAGCCCCCACGTACCCCTGCCCTTTGCACATCTTCCACAGAGCCTCCGCCGCCATCGCACCGGAACTACGATGCACCATCAATGCCACCTTCGAGACCGGCACTTTCCCCGATGACTGGAAATGCCCAGAAGTCAGGCCCCTACTCAAGAAGCCCTCAGCAGATCCTACAAACCTTAAGAACTACTGACCCATCTCCCTCCTGCCCTTCGCGGCCAAAGTCACCAAGAAGACCGTCAACGTCCAACTAACGAAATTCATAAAAGAGAACTCCATCCTTGACCCCTCCCAATCCGGATTCCGCAGCAACCACTGCACTGAGACCACTCTACTCGCCACCACAGACGACATCCGCACCCTCCTCGACCAAGGACAAACAGTGGCCCTGATCCTACTCGACCTCTCTGTAGCCTTCAACACTATCTCCCACCGCACACTCACCACCAGACTCCACGACACGGCATACAGGGAACCGCCCTCGACTAGCTCCGCTCCTTGCACACCGGCAGAACCCAAAGATTCAGACTTCCACCCTTTCTCTCTGAACCCACGTAAATCCACTGTGGAGTACCCCAAGGATCATCGCTCAGCCCTACGCTCTTCATCATCTACATGGCCCCCCTCGCTGCCATTGTCAGACATCATGGACTCAGCTTAGTATCCTATGCTGACGACACCCAGCTCATCCTCTCCCTCACCAAAGACCCCATCACCACCAGACTGAACTTTTAGGAAGGAATGAAGGACATCGAATCCTGGATGAGCAGGAGCTGCCTGAAGCTCAACTCAGAGAAGACAGAGGTCCTCGGCCCCTCCCCCTCTGCATGGGACAACACCTGGTGGCCCACCGCCCTCGGCAGCCCCCCACCCCCATGGACCACACCCGGAACCTCGGCATCACACTCGACTCCTCCCGCTCCATGACCCGACAGGTCAACGCCATCGCCTCCGCCTGCTTCAACAACCTCCGCATCGTTCGGAAGACCTACAAATGGATCCCCCTGAATCAAGGAAGACCATCACCCACGCACTCATAACCAGCAGACTGAACTACAGAAACACCCTCTACGCCGGGATCAACAAGTCTCTGCTCCACAAACTCCAGACCATACAGAACACCGCAGCCAGACTTGTCCTTGGCATCCCTCGACACGAACACATCAACCGACACCTGCAAAACCTCCACTGGCTCCCCGTCGAGAAGAGAATAACTTTTAAAATACTCACCCACACCTACAAATGCCTCCATAACACTGGACCCCAATATCTCAAAGATAGAATCTCCATCCACGTACCCAAGAGAAACCTTCGATCCACCGACCTCGCCCTCGACAAACTCCCACGTATCCGCAGAACCAGAACGGGTAGAAGAACCTTCTCCTACATCGCGGCCAAGACCTGGAACGAGCTCCCGATCGACATCAGATGCGCCCCCACCCTGCACATCTTCAGGAAGACCCTCAAGACCTGGCTCTTCCACTGACCGGAGATGCTCTCCCCCAGCGCCTTGAAACCTTAACGGGTGAGTAGCACCTTCAAAATCCCTGATTGATTGATTCATCGGACGAGATTGGGTGCATTCAGGGTGGTATGGCCGTAGGCACTTAGGAAACCCTTCATCATATACAATTTGGCTTAGACAGCATTTTCTGTCTGGGGTCTGTTGGGAAGAAAATATACTGGTAGGCTACTCTGAGTAGAGTAGCCTTTGCCAGATTCAATGCCTTTGAAAACGTGGGCTCATCTATTTGGTGCAGGCTGCCGTTAGGGCCATAAGACCCCCATGAATAGCAAGTGCACCCCAGCATGGGGTGGGGGCAATGCTGATTCCCATATTGGAATCTTGTGTGCCCCCAGCGGCAGTTGGCAGATACTTCCTGGTCCTCATATCTAGCCTATAGGTGGTAAGTATAGATGTTCAAGACAATATTGGTGGTTTTAGGCTTCTCGTGATTCACCTGAGTCTTCTCCTCAGCCTGTCCTTTTTGCCTGTGCTGTATCTTCGTCCTGCTTGTGCAGGGAACACTTGCTAGATCTGCAATTCAACCACATCCAGCAAAAGGTAAATGTTCATGTGTGCTTCTTCCATGATCCTTCTTGCAAATATGTGTGGGGAGGTTGCTGTGGTAAGCATTTTTATAGTCCTGATAGCCTGGTTGTTCCCTATCAATCACTGTAGGCCAATGAAGATTGTATGTGTATAACATGGTCTTTTAGGTTTTTATTTTACTCCTGTTATGTGTCAGCATGCTTTTTTTGAAAATTTGTGTTATTTGCCTTTGAATGTTTTAATTTTTCTGATTTTCTAGCCAAATGCTTTGCTTTATCACCTGCTCTGAACAGGAGGAGTGTTTCAGTGGTAATCACACTTGTCAGTGAGACTCTGCCAGAACTTCAAATAACGTCTCTGTTTCTGTATCTTCCTTTACTGGATCATGTTGTAAATACCCACTGCAGAATCTCAACTGGTCAGCCCTAGATATTAGAAGGTGCGATTCCACTCATGGAATAACTTGTACTTGTGAGGCCTGTTATTTCCAAATAAACATGCACATTGGCAATACTCCACTTTGCTCCTTACGAGGGTCTGGGTTAGGGGTGGGCTTAACTTGAGTAATTCTGTGTAGTGTAGTCACACAGAATTACCCAGTAATCTTGCAAGATCATACATAATCATGCACGGAGAGATATTCTGCATTTAGCACTATTTCCTTAGTGCAAAATGCCCTCTAGCCTGCAGTTAAGGTATGATTTCCACCCAACTTATTCCCAGCATTTAGCACTAGTTTCTTTGCGCAAAATGCATACTTACGTCCAAAATGGATGCAAGGGTGCATTTTGGGCTAAGATATTACTGCTAATGCAACAGAACATAAACAACAGTCAGCCTCATGCATCAAGCCAAAATCCAGTCGGTAAAATACCGAATCGCTAATAACACCCGTTAGCGAGTAAATAAAACCTAATCCCAATGCATCAACCCAAATACAAAAATCGCTATTTAAGGAATCCTTAAATAGCGATTCCTTAAATTGCGATTGCATTTAAGGAATCCCAAATTGAGATTCCTTAAATGCAATGCATGAAAGTTAAAAAATTAGCGAATTCGCTAATAGGGGGAGCAAATTACCATGAAGATGAACTGCATGGTAATTTGCTAAAAGTTTGAAAAATGCACTTTTGTGCTTTTTTCAAAGTTTCATGTTGCGCACACACATGCCCTTAGAGCATGTGTGTGTGCAACATATGTGCACATATCAATTTCAGGGGTGCAATAGGGTGTCATTTTGACACCCTAGCACCCTTGAAATTGCATGAGCAATTTGCGAGAACCTACTGGTACTCGCAATTTGCTCATGCAATCTCCAATTCATTCCTATGGGCCTGGAGGCCCATAGGAATGATTGGGACGGCATGACTTAATTGCTACTCGCAATTTGCTAGTCGCAATTAAGGAAAGTTAAGGAATCGCTATTTGAATAGCGATTCCTACATGCATAGCCTTTTGCTATTCCTTATTAGCGATTCCTTATTTTTCGCTAATAAGGAATCGCAAATGGCATTGTTGATGCATGTGCCCCAGTATGAGTAGCCACTCACACTTGCTAAATATGCTCGCATGGTCGGATTTCCCCCTCCAAATGACTATTAAGAGAAGCTTTTTTCCGCGACACTTGAGCCGTGATGCATGAAGGAGGAAGATGATTTAGGGGGTACTATACCACCTGAAAAGGAAACAGGAGGCCATACTTCTTACTTCTTAAACGTTATACCAGTTTGGAAAGCACAAGTGAGTTAAAATCCCGGGATCCTTCATGCCTGTTGTTCCTGCTTGCCTCCTGCCCTGGTTAGACTACCTGTCCCAGGGCTCTCTGCTCTGCCATACAGCTGTGGCTGATTGCTGGGGGAGTGGACATGCTGAAATGAGCTGCAAACACCGCCTCACCTCACCCAGCGCAGGATCCTTCATGCCTGCTGTTTCTTCTTACCTCCTGCCCTGGTGGGGCTACCTGTCCCATTGCTCTCTGCTCTGCCGCACATCTGTGGCTGATTGCTGGGGGAGTGGGCACGCTGAAATGCACTATGAACACCGCTTGGCCTCCCACAGCACGGGCCACGCCCAGGCGTGTGCCCAGGCCATGACTGGTCCAAGAGAAGGCCCATCTGCGCACGTCCACAGCCGGACTTGGCTGGGCTGGGCCACCCCCCCTTGGTTTTGCAAAAGGGAGTGAAGATAAGAGCAACGGTAAGAAGAGTGACTTTATATCTTTATTTTTTATCTAAACACTACATTGGAATGGCCTAAAGAGTAATGGAAAAACAGAAGCTAACACTGTCTTCAACTGGCAGAGGCAAGCCTGTAAGTAACAATACTCGAATAGCAAATTATCTGAAAAATGCAATGGGCTTGATTGATAATGAAATTGTCCACACGGAGGAGCGTCTTGCTGCTACTAAGACAGCATTAAACGCAGCCCTAAAGGAAACTAGAACTGATATGGTGTTAATAGAGACAGGTCTGAATGGACCAAACATTGATAAGAGTAGAGGGTACAGCCCTATGAGTCAAGATCTTATTAAAAAAGGCCTATGTGTCTCAACCTTGCCACTAAGGATATCTGTATATTCAAATGGTACTGACTTGATATCCCCCCTGCAAAGAAGAGTAAACAACAGGATATGATAACAGCAATCGCATCTACTGTGCAGCCATCAAAAGCAAAACCGGAAAAATCCCCAAAATTCCATCTGGTACAGGAGAGGCATTAGCAACAAACTAAGCACAAAGTTTGGAAACCCTTTTAAAAAAATTACACTGGAAAATTGATAGCATTGAAAGGAGACTCATGACTGAAATAAAATCAGTTAAGTGCGATGTCACCCAGCTAGTAAAAATGATTACAGATTTACCATCTGCCGGAAAAAGTTCAACTGCAACTCCTAGTAAAGCCCCAGATAACAAGACCGCTGCAGGGACATTGTCTACACAGAACAACGAATACAATCCAATTGTCGATTTCACATCAAATGAAAGAGATTTCTACTATATATCCCTAATTTTCCCAATACAGATGTAGTTGGAAGGACATTTAGGTGCCGATTCCGATCCTGTAAAACCCGGGTACGAATGGTTTTACGGAGCGTTTTCTCCGTAAGACTCGTACCCGGGAATTCCACCTTACAAACCAGCAAGTACGATTCGTACAGAAATATCATTTCCGTACAAATCATAAAAAACACCGTACGGCTAAAAAATACATACAATTCTGATCCTGGACAGCGCGTACGCGACGTCGGCACGGAGTCAGGCAGCGTTTTACTGATCAGCAAGTACGATTCGTACCTACAGCTCTCCGCACGGCTATATTTTTACGGGAGCCAAAAAGTGCCGGGAAAGCCAAGTACGCTGTGATGCACGACGAAACGGGGGCCCGCTACGCGACGTACACGCCATCACCCACTTCGTACGTGTCATCATGTACGGTGCGTACCCCAACATTGCATATGTATGGACCGTACCCCCCACCCCCCGTTTGTATGACCCGTACCCCCACCCCGTATGTACGGACCATACCCCCCACCCCCCCATATGTACGGACCGTACCCCCCACCCCTGTATGTACGGACCGTACCCCAGGCGTACGCCCACCCGCGTATGTCCGCACCATACTCCAGGCGTACCCCCCCACCCGTGTATGTCCGCACCGTACCCCAGGCGTAACCCCCCACCAGTGTATGTCTGCACCGTACCCCAGGCGTACCCCCCCACCCGCATATGTCCGCACCGTACCCCAGGCGTACCCCCACCCGTGTATGTCTGCACCGTACCCCAGGCGTACCCCAATCCTCACGTATGTACGGGGTACGGTCCGTACATACGGGGGTGGGGGGTACGGTCCATACATACGGGGGTGGGGGTACGGTGCGGACATACGCGGGAGGGGTGGGAGGCTGGGAGGGCCGTACGACTCGTACCCCGGGCACAAGTGTACTTGGGGTAGGGTCGTACAAAGTTCGCTCCGTACGGGGCCTTTTCCATGCGCTTGTGTTTTCGGACGGGCGGTACAGATCGTACTTGCGCGCTCAGACTTCGGTTTTACGTTTTGTATGTAAAACTGTCGAGGGTCATCTCGTAGACTTTTCCCGAAGCGATTCGTATGTATTTTTCACGTACGAATCGTACTTCGCCGTTTGTACGGGACTTGTACGATTCGTACGTAAAAAAATACGGATACGAGTCGTACGGTGATTTGTTTTAACGGATCGGAATCGGCACCTAAATAGTAAGAACCATGGAGCCGAATCCGTCATAAAGCATAGGCCAACGAAGTCTCATAAGTACACATTGCATTTACCCCCACAGGCTACACATTATGTAATTGTTCTAAAAAATGCCCCGAAGTTGGCAGATAAGGTGATAGAGTCCTGGGGGGATTTGAAGAATAAGGTTGTACATTGGTTTATTAAAAACACTAACTGAGTACTAACTTTCTCTCCCAAAATATCATCATGATGAGACGAGTCAATTGGGTTGGTAACAAGACAAAGTGTTATCAAGGGGATTCTATTGTTGTAACAATGGTGGCAACTGACAGACTGATATAGACATTCACATAGATTAGTCATTCACCCATGTATTCACTAAGACACGTTTAATCGCTGTCTTATAAAGTCAGTCAAGCACCCACTAAATCATCCATGCAGAAACTCATTCACCCACTCAATCTTAAATACACCTTTGCGCATCTATAAATAACATTCTTAAACTTTTTAGAAACACTCAGTCACTGGAAGATGTCATCAGTGATGTCATTTGAGATGTCATCAGTGATGTCATCAGTGATGTCACTGACCATGTCATGAGGGATGTAATATGTGATGTCATCAGCAGTGCATTGCGGGGGCGCGAGTTTTAGTTAGCTCAGCTAACTATAACGGCCGAATTTCTCTGGTTTTGTATGAGTGAAATGTCAGCCTAACTATAACGTCCTTGAAACCTGTGGTTTTTTCAGTGAATTACACAGGTTTTTCAAGTGCTAATTCCTAACTATAACATCCCTGAAACCTCTGGCTTTTTCTGTGAATTTCTAAGGTTTTTTAAATGCTATAAAAGTATTTTAATCTTGCCTTTTTTTACGATATTTCTAAGTGTTTTATAGAATTCCTTTTATTTAAAAACGATTGGAAGTATATGTTTGAACTTTTCTTTTTAAAATTATTCATAGTTTTTGTAAAATCTTCTTTAACAATTAAAATCACTCTATTAAAATACGTATATCATACACTCCTAAAAATGTTTTCTGTTATTTATGTGAACAACTTAAATTTATATTTACTTGAAATAATGTTTCTAATACTGTGAAATTTGTTTTATTGCATTTTTATGTTGTTTTTTAAAAATGTTTTACAAAGTAATCGCGCACCCTACGTGAACCTACACGATGATGCGCAGATTCAGGGTGCACGAACCCTGCTGGCGTGTATTTTCCGAATCGCGCAGGGGTCGTGACTCCGGTGTAATTTCAAAAGTATGAAAAAGGTTAAATGTTAGTTTCTGTTAAAAACTTTCACTAATATACTTTAGAAAACTATTTCTAAACAGGAATTTATACTTTATAATTAACTGTACGAGATGTAACTAGTGCGCGACATATGCGCATAGGGTGCATGAGCCTTGCCGGCACGTATTTCCGGGATCACGATGGGGTTGCGACTCCGGCGTAGTTATCAAAGTGTGAAATATCACTGTACAAAGCTTAAATATCAGTTTTGCTTAAACACTTTCACTAATATATATTTTAAAATATTTAATAAACACCTATTTATACTTTAAAAATATGTATATGAAATGTTATGGGTGCGCGACTTGTACGCGACGGGTGTGCCCACTCTACGCGACTCCATGTGACTTGAATAGAAAGCTTCTGATTTGTTGAAACCTTTTCATTCTGTTAGAGCGAGGATCTAACACCTATTTTATTACTCTTATTATTTGTCTGTCTTCCTGGCAAGACCTGTTTATTCTAGCTTCTTGCAATTTCTTTTTTGGGTGTGTTTTTTTACTTTTTTGGGGAAAAATGGCATTCAGTCATCCAGAAGAAGATCTTCTGGAAGAGGTTGATGATGTGGAGAAGCCTGTGAAAAAAGAAAGCAGAGTGTGGTTTGGTCTTTCTTTACAGTGCCAGAGGGTGAGAAAAAGGTCAACGCAAGGAAGGTTACTTGCAAGTTATGCAAAAGTCTACTATCAAGAGGATCAGAAAAAACTTTTGCAGAACATCATCTTTGAAAAAACACTTGCAGACCATTCACCCAGTGCATTTGGCTAAAGAAATCTCGCAGAGAGAAAAAAATGAACAAGCTGCACAGGTTGACCCAAATGCTCCATCTACGTCACCAGTAGCAGTTCCACCTTCACCTCGGCCACACATTTTCCCTGAGCTTGTGGATCCTATAATCAACTGTAATAAGTGTGATGCAAAACTCTACTTTGGGGATCAATGCATTGATGTTATAATCAATGCAATTAAAACACAAATAGTTATAATGGATTCTTGAATTTAGTTTTGTATAAAAAAAGTCAAAAACACAAAAGAAAGAAAAAACTGCAGAAAAGTGCAGACATAGTGCCTGAGTGCATGGATAAGTACATGGATAGTGTGTGAGTGATTGCATGAGTGCATGGGTGGTGCCTGGGTGATTGTACCAGTGCATGGGTAGTGCCTGGGTAAATTGAATGAATGTGGGAGTAGTGCCTGAGTGCATAGATGAGTGCATGGGTAGTGTTTGAGGGAATGGATGAGTGCAATAAAAGTGGCTCTAAACATTATTGCACATTATCATGTATGTTACATTATTTCTTCTTACCTTTTTACTAATGTAGATACAAAACTTAGTGGAACAATTTTACAGTGGTTTTGTTGTAAACTGAATTTAAAATCTTTTCAAACTTCACCATTACCTTCTGTAAAAAAGAAGAAAAACTGTTATTGGATATAATATTATACTTTTAAGAACACAACATAATTTTAGTATTTCACAACATTTTCAGTTACCCTTTTTTGCTGTTCTCAGACTCTAATGAATTTCGCCATTCGCAGTGATTTCAATGTAGTATCATCATACAACAGCGGGGAAAAAAAAATCAAACTTGATTGTTAAAAAAAAAAAAATCAGCGTTGAACATGTGTAACTATGTGTTTACCTACCTACAGTTTCTTAATTACATTGTTCAACTACATTAAGTCTTTTATTACTCTCAACTACATTTTGTAAAATGTACACTCTCATTTACATCTCGTATAATACAGACAAAAAATATATAAACTATTTGTTTCTAAGCAGAATTTTCCAAATTCACTATGAATTAGCACAAACAATAATCCATACACTAATTGTTCACATCTTCTCAATAGGCCGAATAATGTTTCCGCAACTTTTGCATTGAAAATATCCAAAATAAACTTGTTAATTCGTGTTCACTTCTTCCCAATAGGCGGAAGATGTTTTCAAAACTTTGGCATCAAAAATATCAGATATGAATTTGAACCTACATTTGAATTCCAAATGGGCATCATTTTATTGCAATTTAAATACACAGTATAGTGTCCAGATGTTGTAGTAGGTCCATCATGGAAAATAATACCCACTGCTTTAAAAGTTCTTCCTGAAATTGATACTTGACTTGCCACAACATTTTACATTTTGGTTTCCAATTTTCTTCCATTTGCTCTACAACATTGTAGCATTAAAATAACATATTTTCCTAATCTTTCTATATATAATGTTGACAACATTTCTGATTTACAATGAGAACATTTAATATCTTGATTAGCTGTTTTTTACTACTTTGATAAAAGATACTGATTTGCAGTATGGTATCATCAAGTATATGAATCGTTCAGTGTCTATTTCAGTGGTAGAAGAAAATGAACACACTTTACATTTATGATCCCATCTGTAACTTTGTCCAAATTAATTTTCAATTTCTATTCCTTTATCTTCCAACACACCAAGCATAAAGATTAGAAATTATTGTGTATCTGCTGTATATTGAGTGTAAATTTCAAAGAACCAGTACATTCATCTAAAGATGCTGAATGCCTGAAGCAGAATGGATTTTAATTCTGCCAGTTACCAACTTTAAAAAAATATATTATAGTAAAGAACAGAATCTTTCTTTTTTAAATTTCCATAATTTCATGATGAAGATCTTCTAGATAAAACACAACGTTCACAATTACATTAGCGTAGCAGTTGATACCTGAACTATTTTCTGACTGGTATCCTACAATATCATCAACAGTGTCCATTTTCATTTTCTTTTCACCTTCATGATTCTCTTCAATTGTTTTCTTTTTTTTGAATCTCAGTAGAATGTGTGTCATATTTCTGTTTTGGACACACTACACGTTTCTCATATGGGTTATTAACCTAAGTTAGGAGCATATAGTCTTCTTAACTGATTGTACTGTCTTACACAATTTGCATCAGCACTAATCTTTTTCTCATCAAAATCAATCAAATACAAACCAGATAAGGGTCTTACTCGAGACAATGCAATGTATGCCATGCCCTCTTTAAACACTGTACTTCCAATATTTACCAAAGCACTGTCTACACGTAAACCTTGAGATTTATGAATGGCTACTGCATATGCTAAAGAAAGAGGAAACTGTTTTCTACGTACGATTTTTACAAGCAAAAAGCTTACAGCACAACGTCCAATCTGTTTTACCTCTTCAATCTGATCAAATTTAATCTTCAAAAATTCAATTCCATCTCTGTTCTGAAAATGTACAAAATTAACAACTTTTTCCATTGCTCCATTTACTAAACCTACTTCTACATTCAATTTACGCTGTAAAATTACCCAACAGTTTACACATACATGTAAAGTCTTTTCTAAACCTGCAGTCTTAGATACAGACATTTCCAAAGATGCCAATTTGGACTGTAATTTCTCTGAGAAAAGAATAGTTACTCTTTTGTGTTCCATTTTATCAATAGCTTCCATTTTCACTATTGGTTGTTTTTCCAATTTCAAAAGTTCTTGATTGAATGTAGAACACTCTTGCAGTGTAGGCATTAGGCAAACTATAGACTTCTTTTCTCCAATTTTTTGTACATTATTTCAGGTGCTATGCTTTCAGTTGTAAACAAGTTCCTTAGTAGCCGACTTTGTAAAGCTTGTTTACCATGTTTTGTAAAAACACCAATTCTTATATCTTTAAGAATATTTCCATAATCTTCATCACTTGCTCTTCGCATAGTCTTAATTAGTTTCTTATATTCAAAATGTAACCAAGTATTCACATTTCCAATACTTCCCAAAGATTTCCTAGTATCTTCATGGACAAGTGTTTTAAAAACTGGTTGCCCTTTTACAGGAGTAAATTGCAATAGATCGCCGAATACAATTACATGTTTTCCTCCAAACAGAACATCATAATCTGTTTTTAAAATCTGTTGCATTCTTAAATGTACAAAGGCAAGCATTATGTTTGAGACCATGCTCCCCTCATCAATGATTAGAAGTTTCATTTTCTTCAGTACTCTTGAAACTTCATAACAAGCTTCTCCAGATAGCTTCTGATGTTCCAATTTATTTTCATGTTCAACTGGTAGCATGAGTAATCGATGTAAAGTAATCCCTTTAATGTTGTGTGCTGCTAATCCAGTTGGAGCTGTTGCAACACAAGATAAATGTGATTCAGTAGTTTTGTGCAGATAACTGGTCAAAACTTTAGTTAAGAAACTTTTTTCTGTTCCATCTTGACCACTGATGCACATTCAAATAGGTTTAAATGATGTGCATTGGCATTCTTTTTTTTCATGCAGCAAACCATGCCGTACCTGTCCTGTCATTTGCTGATATATTTCTATTTGTTCAATATTTAATTTTTCTCTCAGGTTTCCCAACTGAATAATATCTTGTTGTGCTTGTTGCATTGCCGTTTCTACTTCATTCATAGCTATTGCTGCTCTAGTTTCAATAATTGGTTGTCCTAGTGGATCTTGACTTAGTGGAGCAGAACTTTGACTATCTTGAGAACTGTCTCTAGCTATTTCAGCTGCAATAGTAGTTTCTTGTTCAATCTCTTCATTTAACATTTGTAGATAAGTTGGGAAAATTGTGCATTGAATGCTACCTTTACATGCATTAAAGCAATCTTCATAGCAGTCAAAATCTCCAAGTAATTAAATTTCACTACGCCAAGGCTTGAAGAGGTGCAGAAGTGCTGAATAGACAAATTCCCATTTATCTAGAATTTCGCAACTGAGTTTACTGTGGTTAATAAGATTTCCTTTGGCATGTTTTGCCAAACATCCATCACATCCAACTACTGCATATTTTTCTTCTTTTATATTTTCTGTAACATTTCTCTTAAAGCTGTACTGTTGCAATACTTGATAGCCACATAGGTTTTCCAGATGTGGACTCCTTTTGGGATAGTACGTAGCCAACATATTAATTTTAACAATATCTGTAGTTTCTAGTTCATTCAATGCTAAGTATTCAATCTCTTGTAGATATTTCAATACTCTATTTTGTGTGGTGGCAAGACCTAGACCTACTCAAATGAATCCTCTTGACTTTGAATATAAACTGGCAGAGCTCAACCGATCCGAACATTCATAGGATCCAATCTTTCGATGGGAAAGCATTTTCAAGCCAAAGCTGAACAATATTTTACTAAGGCTCTTCTCTTGTGAAATTTCTTCCCACATTTATTTCAACTCTGTCTTTTCAGATGTGGTTATATATGACGTAACATACCGAGCAACAGCAATTGAATTTTCTGCGACATACTGGCTAACCATGTTTGCATTCCACATTGTCAAAATCACTGGATTGTAGTCATTAATATACTTTGAATCTTCAGTTCTTTTTATGTTGTATGTATTCTATAGAGATTTTCGAGTTATAGTATGTCTTACAGCTGACATAAAACTATTGACTCTTCCTTTTAAAATTATTGGACGTGGGAATCCAAACCGACATTTTGTATACAATTTTCCCTTTGACTTGTATTTTAGTCGACAAAATTTTCCACATCTATGACTTTGAAACCGTAAAACTTGTTGTCTCAAGCTGTTTTCTCCTCCTCTTTTTGGAATGGCACAGGTAACATTCAATGTTTTTTACATTTGAATTTGCTTGTCGTAGAAATTCAAGAAAATCGTTCCACACATATTCAGCACAGCTAAGGGGCCTTTTAGGATGGCGGACTTCAGTCCACCCGCCACTCTCGCAGTGCTTGGACCGTCCGCCAGATGTGCGATGGTCCCGCTCCACTGATTAGGATGCGATTGCCACCCTGGCGGTCGCATTCTGCATATTTGACATTGCGGCGGGTACTGCTTACAGCAGCACCCGCCGCAATGCCAAATTAACATGTTGTGCATTTCCATGCACAATGTGGCAGACACCACGCGGTGCCTGCCACCTTGTGCATGGAACTGAAGGGGGGTACCATGGGTACCCCGCAAGTGCACCCCCAACCCCCAGGGGCCCGCAACAGGCCCTCAAAGCACATCCCCACCAGCCATTCCATGGCGGCATCACCGCCATGGAAAGGCCTTCATAACCATGCATCATAATATGGTTGGCGGTGCCTTCTAGGTACCGCCACCATATTGTGCCCCAGCTCCGCCCGGCCTGCAATCGGAACGATTGCCGACTGGCAGAAAAGTGGTGGATGCACTTTGCATTCGCTGTGATACCCCCACCATAATAATATGGTGGGGGTGAATTAGGTTGGGATAGCGATCCGCCCGCCATCCTAATGAACCCCTAAGTGTTAGAAACCGCATAGGGGTACCTAAGTTTCTTAACAAACATTTAAGTTCGCCGTGACGATGATACCAATACTCATTAGTACCACATTGACACACCATCAAATTAATTAACTGAGATTCTAAATGATCGTCTCTTTGTTCAACTTTGTCCATAAATTCCTTTGCAGAAACATGTATAAGATGAACTCCTGTGTTTAATATGTGGTTCACTGCATCTGAAAGTCCAGACAAGTCACTTTCAAATAGAAGATGAAATATATATGGAATGCCCTGTCAAAATCTTGAATCTTCTGAGTACAATCTTGTCGAGTGGTATTCTGAATCTGGAATCTGTACTGCTCTTTCATCATATCGTCCACCTTCTCCAGTGGGGAATAGCTGTGGAAAACAATGAGCTTCTAAACTTTTTTCCCATACACTCATGGGAGTTCCCTTTGCTTTCTTCATTTAAAATAATTCAATTCAATAGTGTTTCCAATCACTTATTTTGAATTTAGAGGATGTATACTGTAATGTTTGTAAATCTCTTCACTCCTGGACTTGTCCACTTTTTCTATTTGGCCAGTTGAAATTTCTGTATCATCTTCTAAACATATTTCCTGTTCTTCCACATTTACAGTTTTATAATAAATATTGTTCTTTTGATGCTTGGTGATATTTACTAACTCTTGCCATATTTTCTGACTCTTTGTTGGTACACCATTAACTAAAATAACTACAGGCTCACTTTCCCCTCTATACCAACAGTTTCACATTTTTCTTAAAATCTAAAGGTAAGTACACAACTCTTCCTTTCAGACCTCTTTGTAAATCTGTTGGAGGCAACTTACCTGTTTTAGGCTCCATACAAACTATAGCCTAAAACTGGTGCACAGATTGAATAAGAATTGGCTCATATGTTTTTAAATATGCCAGTTCTGAAGGAATAGCTACCAACTCTAAGCTGTTATGTATTGCTCTAGCTGGCATTTTGTTCTCTTCTAATTTGTTGTAACAATATTTACAAATACGTTGATCAGTACCCAACTCAAAATGACCTTCCACCAATAAATAAGCAGCAAATTCCTCCCACTTATCATTGTTTTTTCTTTTCACTTTTTAAATACACATCAACATTCCTAGTTTGACTTTGATAGTGAGTACGTCGACAACAAATACAAACATAGTTTGGTTTTTCACAGGAAAGTATCTTAAACTTTGTAATTTCTTCTGCAAACTTCTCAGTACTAATATCTTCCACCTGTTCTTCAACACCTACACTTATCAAGCTCTCACTTTCTCTACACTCCTCTTGGGAACCAAAGAAACAAAACTGTATATCATCACAAACTTTTTGTACATCTGATACTGAACCATGCAAAAGAGCTGTGTTCATTTCACTTAAAGATAATGCAGGATTTTTTACGTAGTATAATCTCCTTACTAACTGAGTGATGTACTGCTAACATTCTTAAATGAGGAAAAGTACTTTTACACACTTTTCTAGAAAGACAAGCCAGAGAATAACCCTGCAACTTAGTATATTTTCTTACTTTACATGGATTTTGTCCTTGCAACATCTTAATCATCTGTTTAACACTTTTTTTTGGCATATTGTCGTAAGAAAACGCATAATATATCAATAGATTCCTGTTGAATACTACAAATACTACTACAATCCCACTTATATACTGGAGCTTGTGCACGTCTCCCTTGAACTTCTTCAGCTATTACTTCTTCCACATTTCTAGGAACCATCTTTTCTTTTTCAATTGGACAACCATCTTTTATCTCATAACAACAACCACTGGTATCAACTGCATGAACTAACGTATTTTGTTGAAAATAGCTTTCTTCATTAAAAAAAGGCTCTGTACTAGAAGTATGCTTCCATTCACCAGAAAAAAGCTTTGCAAAAGTTACTTCTTTTAACCAGTCTTTTTCTTTTGCTTTTCTTCTTCATAAAGCGCATTGTTTTATTGAATGTTTTCATTCTCTTCAAAACCAATATAAATAATTTTCGTTTTAATTCAAACGCAGTATCTACTACACTTTCAATCTGTTGCTTCTTATATGCTGCTGATCTTTTTTTTAATACTTTTTACAATCTTTTAATACATTTTGAATTACCCTATTATGAAACATACGCACACGTATGCCTTTAAATAGTTTTTGTCTTTTTGTCACGTGTTTCTTTTCCATTGTGTTTGTTTATTTGCTTTTCCTTTGTTCTAAAAATGTATGTTCTCCTTTGATTAGTATTTTGATAATTTAATCTCTCCACAACTTTTTTAAATAAATTGTTCAGTTCTCTTACCAGAAAACACACTTTATCCTCAGCATCCTTTTGGTGTTTTTCTACTCCACTCTTTTTAGTTTTCATTAAGTACTTCTGTTTCTTTTGTTCTCTTCTCTTTTTATGTTTTCTTGCCATCTTTTATTTATAATCCAATCAAAATATATTCTTAAAAACAAATAATAGTTTAATTACTTTGGTACATCAATTAAATTTTTTTAATTAATAACATTTCAATTTTAAAAATAACAAGTAAGCACAAAATTACAATTACATTCATATTGCATTTATAACACATAAAAAGAGAAAAGTATAAAAACCAGCAAAAGAAGTGCAAAAACAAAGAAAAGGTGGTCACACAGCAAAAAGGAGAAGGGAAAAAAAAGAAAGGTGTACAAACAGCAAAATGAAATACTCAAAGAACACTACTACTGAAAAATGTAAGAGATGCAGAGAGAAACAACAGATGTACAGAAAGAGGCATGAGAGGTGCAGAAAGAGACAAAAGAAGTACGGAAAGAGGAAAAAGTTATAAAAAAACGCAAGTAAGGTACAGAAACAAATAAAAGGTTTGTAGAAAGAGGCAAGCGGAGCTGAAAAAGACGTAAGAGAGGTACAGAAAGAAGGAAGAGAAGTGCTGAAAGAAGCAATAGAGGTGCAGAAAGAGGCAACAGAAGTGCTGAAAGAAGCAAGAGAACTGCAGAAAGCAAGGACAGGGATGCAGAAAGAGACAATTGAACTGCACAAAGAGAGAAGATGGGTGGAGAAAGAGGAACGAGGGGTGCAGAAAGAAGCAAGTGAGATGCCAAAAGAGGCAAGAGAAGTACAGAAAGAAGCAAGAGAGATGCATAGGTACTATTTAGGAGAATAGTTTAGTGCAAGACTAGTGCTTCAGTAATTGTATGAGCATATGGGTAGTATTTGTATAGGTAGTTTCTCCTTAACTGTATGACTGCATGGTAATGCCTGAGTAAAAGGAAGAATGTAAGAGTAATGATAGGAACATTGGATGAGTGCATATGTAGTGCCTAACAAAATGGATGACTAGATGGTTATTGCCTAAGTAAATAGTTCAGTGCTAGAGTAGTGCCTGGATGATTAAATGAGTGCAGCAATACTGCCTGGGTGATTGCATCAGTGCATGAAAAATACCTGAGCAAAACTATCAGTGCAAGGCTAAAGCATGGTTTATTGTATGAGTATATGGGTAGAGCTTGAGATAATGGATGAGTGCACGGATACTGCCTGTGTGATTCTATCACTGAAGAGGTAGCACCTGAATGAATGTATTAATGTATGGTAAATACCTCTGAGAAAGTATGAGTATTAAGGTAATGCTTGGACCATTGCATACGTGCATCAGTAGTTAGCCAGTGAATACATGAGTGCATAGGTACTGACTGAGTAAATGTTTAAGTGGAATAGTAGTGTTTAGGTGATTATATGAAGGTATGGTTAATGTCTAAGTGATTAAAACTGTGTATAGGTAGTGCCACCTTGATTGCATAACTGAATAAGAATGCCTAAGTGAATTCATGAGTCAAAGAGTGATATGAGCCTCTTTTCATCAGTGCACACCTAGTGCTTTAGTATATAGATGTTATTCTCACTATATTCCTAAAAACAAGCATGCATGTGTATGTACCTTTTCCAAGTGGCATCATATGTAAAGGAAACATACAAATACATATATACTAATGTTTTATAGCTCTACCATCTTTATACACATAACACATGTGAGAATACATATGCAAGCAGACACATACTTGAGTCATAAGACTACAAAGTCCCAAAGTTCCTTAATCTTGACAGACTGCACTTTCCAGTTTGAAGAGACACCTAAAATTAGACAGCATATTTAAAGTATGCATTTCCATAGACCAATACGAACTAACCTAATCACAAATCCTTCTATGAACAAGTCTTAAACCTCACCATTGTGCTACAGCTTCACTTCTCAGAAACTACTGAGACTGTTGGACCTAGCCAAATGCAAAGCAGCAAGTTTTTCAAAATGTTTATTAAAAGTCTCACTATACTCCTATAACCATGCACGCATGTATATGTGCCTTTTCCTAGTGGCATCATATGTAAAAGAAACATACAGATACATGTATACCAGAATTTTACACCTCTACCATCTGTTTAGGCATAACATGTGAGAGAGTACATATGCATGCAGACACATACCTCACTCAGAAGACTAAAACGTCCTTTAAACTTGAGAGACTGCACTTCCCATTTTGAAGAGACACCTAAAATTATGCGGTATACTTGAAGTGTAAATCTCCATAGACCAGTACGAGGTAACCTAATCACTAATCCCTCTGCCAACATGTCTTAAACCTCACTTTAGGGCTGCTGCTTCACTATTCACCAGCTACTCAGAGTGTTGGGCCTAGCCAAATACAAAGCAGCAACGTTTTCAATGTGTCTGTTAAAAGTCTCACCATATTCCAGAGAGCATGCATGCATGTGTCTGTACCTTTTAAAAGTGGAATCATATATCAAAGAAACATACAAATAGATAGTTAGTGGGTAGTGCCTGAGAGAATGGATGACTGGATGGGTAGCACCTGAGTGAATAGTTCAGTGCAAGAGTACTGCCTGGATGATTGCACGAGAGCAGCACTGTGGGTGATTAGACCAGTGCAGGGGAAATACCTTAGACAAACCATGAGTGCAAGGCTAACGCATGGTTGAAGACAAGAGTATGTGAGTAGTGCTTAAAAGAATAAAAAAGTGCATGGGTACTGCCTGAGTGATTCTATGACTGCAATGGTAGTAACTGGATGATTGTATGACTGTATGAGAAGTACATGAGAGAACATATGAGTGCAGCCCTCCCGGACAACGCATCATCGCAGGGTACGTACACGCTGAGCGCCAACAGTACTACTAATTCACTGCACCATTAGTCATCGCAAGGAAGAATGAACAGTTTTATGTCAGCAGTGAGGCATACTATCACTCGAAAATCATCCAAAAATACTTATAATATAAAAAGAACAGAAGAATCAAAGTACATTAATGATTACAATCCAGTAATTTTGATGATGTGGAATGCAAATATGGACATACAATATGTTGTAGATAACTCAATTCCTACTCCTCGCATACTATCCAAATAGAAGTCCATACCTGGAAAACATATGTCTATATGAAATACTGCAACATTATAGTTTTAGAAAAAATGTTACAGAGAAAATAAATAAAGGGAAATATGCAGTAATTGGCTCTGATGGATGTTTCTTAAATAATGCCAAAGGAAATTTGATTAATCACAGGAAATTAAGTTGTGATACTCCCGATAAGAGAGAGTTTTTCTATTTAGCTCTTCTCCAACTCTTTAAACCTTGGAGGACTGAAATTGAATTACTTGGACATTTTGACTGCTATGAAGATTCTTTCAAAGCATGTAAAGACATTGCTACCAGTGAGTCCCGCCCTCTGATTAGTAAGGCATATTTCCATATACAAGGCCGGCAACACGTGGTGCCATTAACCCTGTACAACACAAGGCACGACATGTGGTGCCACTAACCCTCTTCATCACAAGCCAATCCCACATGTGTAACTGTGTCCTGTGTCCTGAATGGCAGTGACCCCAAGTCCGTGGCAGCGACCACAGCAGCATACTCCCTTTGATCAGTTAGGCATATTTCCATATTCAAGGCCAGTGGCAGGTGGTGCCACTAACCCTGTTCAAGACAAGCCGATCCCACATGTGCAACGGTGTCCTGAGTCCTGAATGGCAGTGACCCCAACTCCGTGGCAGCGACCACAGTAGCATACTCCGTTTGATCAGTTAGGAATATTTCCATATGCAAGGCCGCCGGCATGTTGTGCCACTAACCCTGTTTAACACAAGCCGATCCCACATGTGTAACTGTGTCCTGAGTCCTGAATGGCAGTGACCCCAACTCCGTGGCAGCGACCACAGCAGCATACTCCCTTTGATCAGTTAGGCATATTTCCATATGCAAGGCCGGCAACTCGTGGTGCCACTAACCCTGTTCAACACAAGCCGATCCCACATGTGGAACTGTGTCCTGAGTCCAGAATGGCAGTGAACCCAAGTCCGTGGCAGCGACCACAGCAGCATACTCCCTTTGCTCAGTTAGGCATATTTCCATATGCAAGGCAGGCGACACGTGGTGCCACTAACCCTGTTCAACACAAGCCGATCCCACATGTGTAACTGTGTCCTGAGTCCTGAATGGCAGTGACCCCAAGTCTGTGGAAGCGACCACAGCAGCATTCTCCCTTTGATCAGTTTGGCATATTTCCATATGCAAGGCCGGTGCCACGTGGTGCCACTAACCCTGTTTAACACAAGCCGATCCCACATGTGGAACTGTGTCCTGAGTCCTGAATGGCAGTGACCTCAAGTCTGTGGCAGTGACCACAGCAGCATACTCCCTTTGAACTGTTAGGCATATTTCCATATGCAAGGCTGGTGACACATGGTACCACTAACCCTGTTCAACACAAACCGATCCCACATGTGGCACTGTGTCCTGAATCCTGAATGGCAGTGACCCCAAGTCCGTGGCAGCGACCACCAACCTATGCATGTGGCTGTGGGCCCTTGCTCACCGCTACCTCTGGCCTACACTGCGGTCAGCAGGACTCACAATTCAGATACAGTCACGATTGCAGATGACGCAGTAGGCAAGAGACATAGCTCCCACTGTGGTCCATCCTCACCAAGCAGCATCACAGGCTCATACACTTCGACAGTGTATTCTATACATATTTCATCTTTTCATGATACGCCTACACTGCGGTCAGCAGGGCTCACAATTATAATTAAATCTTCATTCATTAATTACTGAGTCCACTAGGCAAGTAACTATCACAGGCCTAAAACCTACATAATATCCTTTTAGTATCCTTGCTTCAGTTATAGCTTTAGTACAATCAACAAATTCATCATCAGGTGCCAACAAACCCTCAATAACACTCTACACTGTGGGCAATAGAGCTCGCAATTCGAATTTTTGACACATGGTGCCACTAACCCTGTTCAACACAAGCTGTGAGACGTGGTGCCACTAACCCTGTTCAACACAAGCCGATCCCGCATGTGGAACTGTGTCCTGAGTCCTGAATGGCAGTGACCCCAAGTCCCTGGCAGCGACCACAGCAGCATACTCCCTTTGATCAGTTAGGCATATTTCCATATGCAAGGCCGGCAACATGTGGTGCCACTATCCCTGTTCAACACAAGCCGAACAATCCCACATGTGGAACTGTGTCCTGAGTCCTGAATGGCAGTGACCCCAAGTCCGTGGCAGTGACCACAGCAGCATACTCCCTTTGATCAGTCAGGCATATTTCCATATGCAAGGCCGGCGACACGTGGTGCCACTAACCCTGTACAACACAAGGCGTGACACGTGGTGCCACTAACCCTGCTCAATACAAGCCGATCCCACATGTGGAACTGTGTCCTGAGTCCTGAATGACAGTAACCCCAACTTCGTGGCAGCGACCACAACACCAGACTCCCTTCAGTTTTATTTGTTGTTGTTTTGTTTAAATAAAATGTTTTATATGTAAATCTATACATGACTAAGATTCTTGTTTGTCCAACCGCACAGGGACAATTCTGGGCCAAAGAAGGTTGTTGGGGGCATGTTGGTAATGTGGGAAGATGGTGCATTACCTGCTGATGCGGGGAGAGGCAGCGTGAAAGGGGTATCTCTCACAGAAAAAACTCTGATATGTTTTCAGAAATGCCTTGGACAGATGCCAGCTGACAGACTGAATCACAAAATGGCTTTTCAAAGCTTATGTAGTGTGAATTATGAACAGTGCGCACCCAGGCTCACAGAGAGACAACTGCGGCCCGTCTGATTGACTCACAGACGCAGTACTACGAGCCGTCCGCTCCCAAAGGAACAGCACCGTACGAGTTCGCAGAGGTACAGGCACAGTAGCGTACTAGCTCGCAAATGTAGAGAGCTACGAGCCGACGGACTGGCTTCTAACGGCATCGCTGCAGAGTGGTGATGTTGGGCAGATGCAGCGTGAAAGAGTTATCTTGCAGAAACAGAGCTCCGGTATATTAAACTGCCCCCGAGACCTTTTTTTTATATTTTCACTCGATGCGAGAAAGCCTGCTTTCTAGACCAAGACCTTGCTCCCTGCCTAATTTGGCGTAATTCCGTTCAGCAGTTTGACCTGTAGCCTTGTCTAAAGTTTCCTATGGAAAATCCATTGAGAAAACACATTTTCACACCCCCACATAGCTACCTGACGCAGGCATACTCGCTGTTGGTGTGCAGTTCAGTGCTCTAGTTGTCAACATCTCACGGCCACTCCTGGGCAGGTTTGCACATACACCACACCCATCCGGCACATGCGTCACAGGCCATGTGACCACGCAAATATAATGCATCAACAACGTCACATCCTTTATTGCCGTGGTGACTGGATGGTGGACGCTTCACGGGTCTGAATCATAAAGAGTCCATGAAGAGTTCCGCAGAGGGTTAGTCGCACCCTGAGCTGCATGGCCGTCCGGTGCCAACTACCACGTGGCACGGACTTGACTTGCACAGGGTTAGTGCCACCCAAAGCTGATGTGGCCGTCTGGGGCCTACCACCATGTGGCTCCGACTTGAGTTGCACAGGGTTAGTCGCACCCTAAGTTTTATGGCCGTCAGCGGCCTACCACCACGTGGCGCTGACTTGCGTTGCACAGGGTTAGCGCCCCCAAAATCTGATGTGTTCTCTGCCATTGATGACTCAGGACTCAGCGACATGTGTCAGATCCGCCGGGCCACGGAGAAGCTATTGTGGTCTCCGCCATTCATGACTTAGGACTCAGCGACATTTGTGAGATGTGCTGGGCCGCAGAACTTTGACGGGCACGTGGAGTGCCCCCTGGTAGACACTCCGGTGGCAGCAGGTAATTATTTGGTCATGGCTGCGTAGGGGTGGTAGTGTCTCTCTCTCTCTCTCACTTCACTCTCTTCTTCCTTTCCTTCTATCTCTCTCTCTCTCTCCCTTCTCCCTTTCTTACTCCCTTTCTTTCCTTCCCTCTCTTTTTTTCTCTGGCTTTTTTTCCTTCTCTCTTTCTCTGTGTCTCACTCCTTTGATATGCCCATTACACACGTCCTTATTTTGTGCTTTATTTTCCAGGCGTTGACATTGATGGACCCGACAGGAGTCTTCCACCATGTTGTTTTATGTTGAGTTTGTTAAATTTCAATAAAGTTTTTGGTTGTTACTTAAGTGCTGTGTCACTCTTTCTCTTTCTTATTACTGTTATTTGGTGGTGTCCCCCATTGTGTTAAATTTTGGGGCAGTTATCGCGGAAATGCTGGTGATGTCTGCAGTTTGCACCAGCTTCTGAATAGTGTGTTAGATTTATCTCAACTTTAGTTGCATTAAAGTGCTGATAATGAGATGCAGAGTGGGCGTTCCCATGCAAAAACACACAAGGTGCACCTTTGCGATCTATTCTAATAACTAAAATCCTGTATTGAATTCCACTGTGGTAGTGGGTGCATTTACAGTGTACACACAAAATCAATAAAGAAATCTCATTGTATTTATATTGATTGGGAATAGTGGGTCGGGTGCTGGATCGTGACGGGATACACTGTCCAGTTTGTTTATTTTTCTGTACATTAAAAAACCACATCACAACTTTCACAACGAAAGCCAAAAAGTATGAAGCGAAACAAATTCCAGCAATAAGCCACGTTAGCACCAGAGATTTTATACCTGCTTTCTGCTGGTGTTAAGCAGGACGACTACCTGCAGCATGAAAAGGAACACAGCCAAGAGCCACACCTGAACACCCACAGGTGCCATAGAGTCAATGAGCATGATACACGGATACCCATGAGGGCCATAGCACTCCTCGCAACAACCCCAGAACCGCCAATGCCCCCCGAACCCACATCTGAGCAAGTATGTCTGTGTGGTCATTGTGTTAGCATGATAGGCACCGGCCCTGCAACATCACAGTGTGCTGTTTTCAGCGGACGTTACCATGTCACCTCAGCGTTGGTAGTGAGCCTGGAGATGTAGCTATGCACGCATCCTCCTGCATGCACAAGCGGTAAAGGTAACGGTAAGTGTGTCTCTGTGTTCTGCTGTGGCCGCCACAAGGGCTGCAGCAGTCGATGTTGTAAAGTGGCATGCACCACCTCCAAACGGCAGTGTCACGGTGTGATTGAAATGCCGCCGGACATGCGCCAATAGGCATTACAAAGGTGTGCTGTAGGAGTGCACAGGATACAACAGCGCAGCGCACAAATGTGTGGGGGCTCATTGGAGGGAGTAGCTGCTGTTTGGCAACGTAACACACAGTGAACCCGCCCATGTGCCACTTGTTGGGCATCTCATCCATGATAACCAGGGTCGCAGACATCCCACAACACCCACGACCGGCCTTTGTACACATCCTGTATGAATGCACCTGGAGAAGTTACTGTAAGGATGAAAGGTTCTTTGTCTGAGCTATCTTGCGCTAACACATCTGCTGCTCCGAGAAGGAACTTGCAAGTAGCCAGCCCCCCTGACAGATACGATAATATTTGCATCTGTCTCCCTCACTACCCACTGCCCAATTTGAGAACAACAAGTGGACATCCCACACTCAAAAGTCCTTTGTCGTAGTTAGCGTGCGTGAAATGGCCTTCACACATACTCCCACCACAACCCTGCCCTGCACCCATTGCACACAGACCCGGCTCATTGCAGCAAGCTGTGCCATTTCATCCACAAGACTGACACACTGTAAGCCAGTGCAGCTACAAGCAGAGCCACTGACGCATAGCAGGGCATCCCAAACACATGGTCTACTCCATTCACGTCCACCTATACCTTGCATGTCTGCTGCATGTCCTGGGTGCACTGCCTTTGCAAGTGCTGCAGATCACTTACCAGCACCATATACAAGTTACCGTGTTCCAAACAAAACTTCCTCCTAATACGTATAAATTATTGCTGACACTACTTGGACAGGTGTGGCACAGTGCCCAGAGCACATGACTTGACAGCATAGGACACATTGGGCTCACGGTTTCATCTCCGAGTCCAGCAGCAGCTCAATTTAGCAGCATAAGACTCTAGGCAGTACCTCACTTAATTTCCGTACCCCGCACTTTCAGACCGGTAGGGGTCAGTAGTTCAGCACCTTTATCCCAGAGTCCGGCAGCAGCTCAGCTTACGCCCTCAGCACCATCAGACCCGTACGAGTGAGTAGGTTGAACTTTCCAAATACCGAATTGATTTGATATGTGCAAATTTCCCTTCACAGTCACTGTATAACACCCCCTAAACACCATACTCAACTTACAATATTCGAAACAAAAGTCCCTCCGAGTAGGTATAACTACATGCTGACACTACTTGCACAAATGTGGCACAGCGGCCAGAGCACACGACTTCACAGCATATGACACACAGTTTGGACTCACGATTTCATCCCTGAGTCCAGCAGCAGCTCAGCTTAGCAGCATGAGACTCTAGACAATACCTCACATTTTTTCCATGCCCCAGCACTTTCAGACCAGTAGGGCTCAGTAGTTCGTCCTAGTAGGCATAAACACATGCTGACACTACTTCCACAGGTGTGGTGCAACGGAGAGGGCACCTCACTTCACAGCATAAGATTCACAGTTTGGCCTCAGGCTTTAATACCCGAGTCCCTCAGCAGCTCACCTTAGCAGCATCAGACTCTAGGCAATACCTCACTTAATTTCCGTAGCCCAGCACTTTCAGCCCGGTCGGGATGAGTAGTTTGCTTCGCACCCCTGTATAGCACACCCTAAAAACCCCACAGAGGTTACAGTGCTCCTACCCTCCTCTTTCCTCCTTTTCTCGCCCTTTTTTCCCCTTACTCGCTTCAACAGAATCCCAAAATGGCTGCCAACACTTCCTAGTTGTAACCGCTCGCACCGCTTGCAGCCAATAAGCAGCAAGCTCATGCTCGTAACGCCTCAGACAATCAGAAGGCAGAATTCCCAAATATCGATATCTGCAACTTTCGATATGTCTCCAAAACTACTGAACGGATTTACACCAAATAAAAAAAAGTGTGTTTTCTAGACCAACCCCTTCTCCCTGCCAAATTTGGGGTAATTCTTTTCACCCGTTCGACCTGTAGCCTGGTCTAAAGTTTCCTATGGAAATTAACATGGAGAAAACACGTTTTGGGACCCTCTTTTTTCTCGGCCCCCCCTTGACAAATCACCCCCAAACTTTCAACATAGGAGCTGATATGCACAAAGAATTCGTTTGGTATAGTTCATAAGGATTCATCAAACGACGCCAAAGTTATAAGCAAAACCAAAAATGTTCTTCCTATGGAAACTTGATCCTAACTATAACTACCAACTGGCGAATATATATTCGGCGCTGCTTGATTAATCTCCAGGAAATTTTCCCAAAACATCCCCTTTTAGTTCAGCTGCTGTGTTGAAAGTTTCGCTGTGATCGGTCAAGCGAGGCCGAGAAAAAGGGGGGTCCCAAAATGCGTTTTCCCCATGATAAGTCTATGGGGATTTTACATTTTTTTTTAACACTTCTATAGCACGAACTGTTGACCGGAATTTCACCAAATTTGGCAGAAAGCTAAATGTTGGTCCAGAAAACTGGCTTTTTGTAGTTTGGTGTAAATCCGTTCAGTAGATTTTAAGATATCTAACTAAAAAAAATATAGATATCTGGGGACATGAGTCCTTGCAGTGGACTTGCGGATTCTACTAAAATTTAGTTGGCTGCCAACACTTCAACCAGGAAGTGTTGGCAGCCATCTTGGGACTCGGCTTGAAGCCAAGTCCCAGAAAAAAAGTTGACAAATAAAGAAAAGAGGGTAGGAATACCCTGACCTCCCAGATATGGTGGGGGGGTCCCACAGGGTACAACTTTTTATTTAATGTTGCTGTGGTCTCACAGGTGGAGCTGCAAATTTGTGAAAATATGTTTAAAAAAGCAAGCACAGGCTCCTGCGCTTCCTTTACAATAAGCCCAGGGTGGGCCAGGTCCCGTGGGCATATGATAAATATAGAGGGGTGCACGGTGCCCCCCTCGGAGTATTCAAGGCCCCGGGGACTCCCACCTCCCCTGCATTAGGAATGCATGGGCCCGCCCACAGCCCTGAGGACTGCCACCTTGCCAGGACTAATTGCAATTAAGAGTGGGAGGCTTGCCGACCCCCGTGCCTGGTGGCCACCACCTCCCCGGGGCTCATTAATATTATGTGAGTGGGGTCCTCGCGGACTCTCCTGTCACAGGAAATTGCAGTTTGCTATGGCTTGACTGCTTCCACCATGCCACAGCAAACAGTGCTCCACCTTGAGCAAGTGAGAGCATTTTGCTCTCGCTCAAAGCGGAGCACTTTGCTTTTACACACAGGGAGCTGCAGTCAGTAGCTCCCTGTGTGTAAAAGCAATGCCGGCTCCCACAGGAGGCAGGGAGCCAGAAGGGACCGCGGGGCCTCCAGGCTCCCTCCGCGTTACCCAACAGCCCCATCCCCCGGGGCCAAAATCGGCCTGGGAGGAGGGCCGCTCGCCCCCTCCCTTTGAATTATAAGCAAAATAAAATTAAAGGCCCTGGGGCTGAAATTGGACAAGGATGGGGGCTTCATGGCCCCTCCCTTTAATGAAAATATATTTAAAAAAAAAAAAAGACCTGGCAGGGATGGGTTCCCCGGGGCCAAAATCGGCCTGTGAGGAGGGCTTCTCACCCACTCCCTTTGAATGATAAACAAAAAAAAATTAAAGGGCAGGCCGCAGGGAGTGGAGTCTCAGGGGATGAAATTGGCCCGGGAAGGGAGCCACGTGGCCACCCTCCTGTGTTCTTATATTAAATAAAGGGTCAGGCCCCGGGGGATGGGGTCCCCGCACCCAAAATGACCCATGGAAGGGAGGCCACATGGCCCCCTTCCTAAAATTTTAAAAAGAAAATAAACTGGCAACTCGCCGTAGGCCCACCCCCTTTTTCCACTACAAAAGCACCTACTGACATGCTCCTGGTTGGGGGAAGAAGTCCCCTTGGCTGCTGAGGTTCCTTAGGGGCCAACAAGCCTCCTGTTACTGCCAGTAAACCCCACACAGTGGGATTGCTGAGAGGTGGTCAGCGGCCACGCCCCCTTCTCCACCTCTCTGCAAAGGCGCCTGTAAGCATACTAATGGTGGGGGGATGAGGTCCGCTTGCCCCAGGACTAAAGTGGATTTCTTCCCCCAATGAGTAGTGCACCAGGACGTGCGTTTGCAGAGTGGTGGAGAAAGGGGTGTGGCCTCTGATGACCTCAGCAATCTACCTGTGTGGGTCTTACTCGAGGTACCAGGAGGGCTAATTGGCCCCAAGGACCAAGAGGCAAGAGGACCTCATCCCCCAACTAGTAGTGCGCCAGGAGGCACGTTTTTCTGAGTAGAGTTATAATGGAAATAGCACATCTTGGCTTTGACTGAAAACAGTAGTCAGGCAGTATTCATGTATAATGAAGTGCTATGTATAGGACTAGTGTCCACGTATTCTTTAACTACAGGAAGGAAAGTGTTCAGAGTCCTCTTTCTTTGATGACTGACAAAGGGGAACATTTATTGAAATGAGCTGGAGAACGGGTTTAAGTATTTCCCTACAAAGAATTTTGGACAAGGAATATTTTGAAGTGCAAGAGCTGCTCAGATAAAGTGCTTCATGGCTGATACTTGAGCCTCTACTTAAGTAGAAACAACCTTCAAACAGTGGAACAATGGCCTCACCCAGGCTTCTAACCTACCTAGGATATCCCTACCAACTGTTTTCATGGAGAAGTCCAAAAGGGATGTTGGTTGATAACATTGGACAACTCCTCAGTTCTCCTTTTTAAATTTAGGAATTATCACACTTTCACTCACAGATTTCAGGAACCCATGAGGTAGAATATGATTTAAAAGTATCCACTGGGACCTCATTGAGCCCTGGTGCTTTCCCAAGGGCACTACCCTTTAAGAGTACACTGACTTTCTTCATAGTTATTGTCTCCATGAGCACAAAGTCAATTGACATTTGGGGTATCCAGAGGCATTTCGATTGCTACCTTGATAGGAATAAAGATTCTACCAACACGTGTAACCCAGATGTCTGGTGGAACTGAGACTGCCATTGGCCTGTTTGCCTATGCTTGTTAGTCACAGCACCATAGCAGCTGTACAGTGGTGAGGCCCTGTTGTGTCCTCCGTCAAGCTAAGTCGCTCAACAATTTCTACTCTGTCTCTTTAGTAAGACAACCTACAGAAAACTTTCACATAACCCCTCCAAACTGTCAAGTATTATATTATTGTAAGTTGTTATTTGAATTACAATCTCCTCACTTTCTATTCTCAGAAAATGGATGGTCCCACCACTGAAGTTTGTCAGTTCTTGTCAGGATTAAACTGTTGCACGCTTAGTGACTCTGGTGCTTGGCATCAATGTTTGGAGACAAGGTTCTAGTTTCTAGGATTGTTATTCTTTTTGAGGCAGTTATTCACTTTCATTCTTATCTGGACCACTTCCTAGTACAATCTTATTACTATAAAATAGTCTCTAAAGTGTATGTAGATAGCAATTAAATTATTGGAAATGCATGAATAAGTGATCTGTTATCCTAGGTCTCATCTTCAGCCATCCAGAATTTGGAATATACTGCAGTATGGTTACAGGCAAAGAGAGGGATTGTGTATTTGTCCCTGGCCTGAAAAATCTAAATTTTGCAATATTAGAAGGACCAGAAAGCAGCCAGGGAATGGCTTTGGATCAGGGAAACATGGTAGATAGATTTTTGGAGGGGATAAATTGGGATTGGGAAATATTCCGGTTTTACCATCTCCTGTTTTGTTCTTATTAGTGCTGAACTCATGAACGTTTACGGCACCTTGGGCTCATCTCCATATCGTTCCTATAGTTAAGGTCAGGTTCAGCTCAGAGTTGGTAGCTGCATCAGAAAAAAAATGATTTCCTCCATCCAGTTGGAGGGAAATGACTACTGTGGACAGCTTTACAGCATTTCATGTAGGAGATCCAGGTTACAGCTGCAATAATGCAGAATGACAATATGGTGACAACGTCTTATCTAAAACAACAATTCAAAACATGTCACTGATATCTGAAGCAAATAACTTTTCAAATTCTGTATTGGGCAGAGAAATATCCTCTATCACTCTGGGACGTCCATATTGGGGGAAAGGTTAATTTATTGACTGACAATCTTAGAGGGGTGCTTCGTTCCTGAGAGGAGTCTATACTTGCAACTCCAGTAGTTCAGAAAATTTGTCCACGGTTTATTAACCAGTAGTAAACCTTTTTGACAGTTGATCCTCAGTTCTTTCGCCGAAGTCAGGATCCACTGACAATGGGAACAGACATATTATTGCGAAGTACCTGCTACATGCTGTTCCTTGTATTTCTCTCATTCCCTGTTTTTTAACAAAGATACAGAGGGACAAGGCAGAGGTAATAGTGGTTCTATCATACAAAGAAAACAATTGCTTACTCTTCTTCATCAATCGGCTGTAGATCAAGAGTGGATTCTTCTATTAATGCCTTTCCTTCTTTGCCATCCATCTCTCTCCCCCTTGACCTTCCAGAATCTGTGGGCATTGAGACTGAGAGGAGAAGGCATCTGGATATTTGTTTATGTTTTCCAGTCCCACTATCAATCCAGCCATAAAGAAGGTAGTCAACCAGGAAGTCAAAATTTGTTTTTATCTTGAATGATGTATTTTTCGGGAAACAATTGGAATGCCGTGGTCTTAACCAAGTGTGTTCCGACTCCGCAAGCTAAACCATGCTTGTCTTAACCAAGCATATGCCTTAACCACGCATATGCGTAGTTAAGGCAATGCACAGTCTAGTAGCTGGCTGCCGGTGGACGGAAGCAGGAACACCTCACAGAAAGACATCTGCGGTGAGGCAAGTGGGGCTGGGCTGTAGTTTTCTGGGCTGGGGTGTGTGTAGTTTTCTGGGCTGGGGGTCGGGGTAGTTTACTGGGATGGGGGTAGTTTTGTGGATTGGGGGTGGGTTGAAGTAGTTTTCTGGGCTGGGGTGGGTCAGGGTAGTTTTCTGGGCTGGGGGTCAGGGGTAGTTTTCTGGGCTGGGGTCGGGGTCGTTTTCTGAACTGGGGGTGGGTAGGGGTAGTTTTCTGGGCTGGGGTGGGTCAAGGGTAGTTTTGTGGGATGGGGTCGGGTTGTTTTCTGGGCTGGGGACTTGGGGGTAGTTTTGTGGGGGGCTGTAGGGTGGGTCAGGGGTAGTTTTCTGGGCTGGGGGGCTCGGGCAGTTTTTAGGGCTGGGGTTCGGGGTTAGTTTTGTGGGCTGGGTGGTTGGAGGTAGTTTTCAGGGATGAGGGGGTTTGGGGCTAGTTTTCAGTACTGGGGGGTTTGGTAATTTTTAGGGCTGGGGGTTCAGGGTGGCTTTCAGGGCTGTGGAGTCAGAGTAGTTTTTAGGGCTGATAGTCAGGGTAGTTTTTTTTTATTAGGGGTTAGGGTATTAGGCCTAAAGGCAGGGGGAGGGGAATGGGTAGTCAGGTCAGTTTTTAGGGCTTAGTGGAGGGTGGGTTAGTTTTTAGTGGTGGGTCAGGTTAAAGGACAGGGTTTTGGCCTCAGGGCAGGGGGAGGGGAATGGGTAGTCGAGATCATATTTAGGGGTTAGGGGAGGTCGAGTTAGTTTTTACGGCCGGGGGGTCAGGGTAGTTTTTTGCCTTAGGGCATTGGAAGGGGTTGGGATAGTTGTAGGGGCAGCGGAAGAGGGTGGGAGGGGGTTGAGGTCGTGTTTAATGGTTAGGGACAGCATAGGGGTTGGGGTATTCGGACCTCAGGGCGGGGAGGAGGAGTGGGGGGAGTTTGTAGCTTAGGGCAGGGGGAGCGAGTCGCAACCTTAGCCACACATACCCATTTACCATTCATTACTTTACTACAAAATTATGTGGTAAAGGAATGCATGGTAAAGACACATTTGTGGTTTAGGCTGCGTGGATAAGGTATGCATGGTTTATCCAATCCTGCCTTTTTCATAGAACCACAGCCCAAAAACCCTTTGCTCTTCTTAGCATCGTTCTGTATGAAAGGGGTGTTACTGGGGTGTTACTAGGGCAGATCAGTACAAGTACATATAGATTTTGACCGAAAGCCCACTCTACTAGAATATCTAGACTGGGCTTTGCCTAAAAAGGTAATGTCCCTTTGAAGCAGACATTACCAAGGCTCAAAGATTTTGTTTGTCAAAAACCCATACATTGTATAGCACACTTTCAAGCCATGGGGTTCTTCTCAGTTTCTTTAGGCATAGGAATTTGTACTGAAATGGTAAATCAAATCAAATATAACTTTCTTTCGACAAAGCCATAAAAGCTTTCCTTAAAATATACTAATATAAAATTAAAAATTCAGCTCATTGTAAGTGAGAACATGTCACACATAGCAGTATGTGCCCTATTAAAAGCAAGAATTGTGCAAAAATTGCTCATGTGCCATTAAAATGTGATACAGATTTCCGAGATAATAAAGAGCCACGTTCCAATATGTCATAATAATAAAATTTATAGTAAACACATAATCATTCAATGGCAGCTCTTCTTATCACCCACACCAAACTCAGAAATTCTGCTACTGCACAGGCTATAATGTGGAGGAATACTGAATTGGGATGTTTACAGTAAACACTCTGTGCCAAACAACGCAAACTCCCCGCTACACCATGTTACCAGGCTCTGCATTGTGAAAGACAGGTTGTTTATGCACCAGCACAGGTGATGACAGCAGCAGCAGGCCAATCTTCATAGCACTGGCTATGCACTCCCCCCCCACCCACCTCCTCTTCCGCAATGCATCACACCAAGTTTGGTTGCTGCGCTGCATTGTGTTAAACATTAATAATCAGGCTCTTGATTTGTACACTATTTTGGGGTTTGATATATTGAGACAAAGGATTCAGAAATTGGCTGCACTTTGGGATCACCCTTTTGTGTTGCCAGGTCAGGTTAAATCATGGGTTTCGTTTCAGAAAAGCTTTTGTCACTAAAGGTATTTTTTGTGGGCTATTGCAACAGCTAGACAGAGATGAATCAAGTGCTTTAATCTGTACTCTATCATGTCTGAAAATATTTGGAGAGAGAATTGTCCTTTGTTTAGGCTCAGTTTTCTACCTAAGGTCAATTCTTCATTTCATAGACATTAAGAAATAATGCCTCCTCTTTTATATCCCAAACTGCCATCAGATCTGGATCACAGTCAGGAATCCTGGATGCGGTGAGAACTGCCACAATCTCTCTACACAGGTCAGCTGAATTTAGACTTTGTGATTATTTGTTCATTAAAGTAGACCCGCCTACTGTGATTATAAATCACCTTATGTCAACAACGAGACACTGGGATAAAGCAGTCATTTCTTTGTCTTATTCTCAGGTGGGGTTGGATGTTCCACCATCCACCGCCGGGCTTGCTTTAATTGTGGAATGGCAGCATTTTGGGCTAGGAGAGTGTGGGGTATTTTACTTTTTTAAATCATTGTAGATTGAATCTTGCCAATGACTGAGAATCAAAATTTGGTACAAAGTTTTTGTTAGGAAAATGTGTTTTTTTAGAAAGGCTCTATGATTTTTGGATTAATAATTCTAAGTACCTGGATCAAAATTTGCTGTGTGATTCATAACTCCTGTAAGGAATTACATCAGTTTTTGTGGTCCCCTCTATTTCTTCATGTCTGATTTTGATGTTATTAGAGATCTGTGTGCTTTACCACTGCTACACAGTAATAAAGCACCTATTCTTCCCCCAACACATATGCTGGACATTGGCTCCATTTATAACCTTGTAAATCCATTGTAAATGGTGCCTATTGCATGGAGTTATAATGTCATAAGTGGGCTGCAGTGTGTATTCACACCACCCACAAATAAGCACGCATATGCGTAGTTATGTTTTTCAAGAGCACCACTGGCTGCAGTTTAAAGGCACTAAAGTAACATATAAGAGGTAGGGAAACCTATACATTAATGTAATTCCTAAAGTATACCGTGTATGCCCAGAAGTCAGTGCACCTAATATATCAAAAAGAGGACTACTATATGTTTAAAGAGTATGCCCTCTCATTGATTGAAGGTCTAAAAGCAATTTCACTGTGTCCACCTACATTTTCCATAAGACAGGCCTAGGTGTGATTTAAATATTTAATTTTATATTTCTGCCTCTGAAAATTCTAGCAAATGCCTTTAAACTTATTTCCTACGCAATTTGCACAATCTGATTTAATAGTGAAATCATGGTTCAGATAATAATAATAAGTGGGCAAGTAACTTTATAAAATTTATTTTAGCCGGCATGATGCATTACCGGCGTAAAACCGGGTCTGCTACTCTTCTCACCTCTAGAGCAGGAATACACATCCTTAGCTGAGAGAGTGAATGACACCGGCTCACCAGTCAATGGCATGCCTCTAAACCCAGGAAGGATAGGGTGCTGTTAACTGCGGACCACTTTCCAGGGATTATATATAAGGAAATGGACAGGAACAGCTGGCAGACCAATGGACAGACTTAGCACTACCTTTTTTGACTTGGAGGTGCCAGGAAAGGCTTCTCCTGTTAAATCGTTAGACTCTCCTAGACTGTCAGGCTCCAGTCATTGTCGAGGCAAGAACCAGTTTGGACCTGTCAGATGGGAAGAGAGCTAATCTAAACAGGGGAATGACTGTGGAGCTGAAGACAGACCTGACTGGTGGTAGAACGGTTCTGTTGTACTGAATCAGTGGTTTCTGGGTAGTTTTACTGTAGGACAAAGAGAAAGTGCTGAAAAAAGAGGTGCAGGAATGTGAGAGAATAGTTAGGATTGTTCGGTAGGCAGAATTGCACCAGTCACTGGCTAGTGCACAGAATAAATCTGTCACATCAAGCACCACCTCCTCAGAATATTCCTGGACCTGGGAAGATTCCACATGTAGAAGAAGTCTCCTGCAAAAAAATGTGGATGCACACAAGGATTTCTGACTATTGCTCGCACTGAGGGACTATCACTGCTCTTTAAGGGCCAAGTCATTGGCCTATTGTTTGCTTGTTTCAGGGATAAAAAAACCCAAAGACTCCTGACTCAAGCAAGCCCAGCCCACCACAAAGGACTGGATTCTGCAGGAAACCTGACTGGAGAGAGAACTGGTGCATAGAAGCCTACCCTGAGGAGCTATAGCATGCTGCAGAACAGACCTAAAGAAACTTTCCTGGCAGTTAGAGAAAAACGTTACTGTTATTTTTCTCCACCTATAGGGGACTCAGAAAAGGAAGTTTCCACCATAGGTGGGCAAGAAAACAAGGTTATTGTTGAAAACAGGTTCAGCAGGACCTCACAGTAAACATATCTGGCCTGATGGAATCCTACTCAGCTACGGCTTCTAGCCTTACCATGCAGGAGGATTTTGATTTTCGAAACAGTTACAAAATTTAGAGATAAAACATTGGAACAGGGTGAGGTGGAAGATGTTTCCGACCCAAGAAGAACTTTGTTTGTCTCGCTTGGAGCTTCAGCTGAGAAACCCAAGAGTTTTAGTGGGAGCACGACAACAGCGTATCAGACTTTAAGTGATCCTTGCCGGCCACAAACTTGCACCTTGCCCTGCTGGAAGATTGTGACTTCCATTTCAGAGACAAACTCTGAAGTCAAAATTTTAGGTGGGACTGCTGACTTGATGTATTCGACCTCTGCTCTTCATGGTGAGTCTGAAATCATGCCTAAGGATGTTTAACCGCCATCTACTGTTCTTCAATGTTGCTTCACTTTTTGCTAAAACATAAAAAAGTCAGATCTCTGGTTCCACATAAACAGTTTTAATTATCTTGGTTTCTTTTTGATCATTGTATTTCTCTATATATTTCTAAATTAGTTTGTGACTTTTATTGTGTTGTGTACTTTACTTTAAAATTGTTGGTACTCCTTGAACTTAATACATACGTCTCTAGGTTTTTCTGCTACTTGTGCCAAGCCCACATGGAGTTGAGCAGAGATTTTCCCAGAATTTTGTTTTGATCTAACTAGATTATTTTTATTAAGTTGGTAGTGGTCAGCATTCCAATACTATTAACCTAATTTCTGACAACTGCTGTCTGCTTCTTAGATTATCACGAAGAATGTATACTGCTTGGGGATAATCTCAATTAGTAAAGAATGGGATGCGAAAATTAGACGAAATAAGTTCTAGAATATTTAGTAGTAATGTTTTTACTCTGATTCACCATTCCTTATCCTATTACTTATGTTCCATCCCCACTTCTCAAGTGTCTTCCGGAATGTTTTTGGACATAGGTAAAAACAAGATTAGTTGGAGTTTTCTCCATTTACTTTGAAAAGAGGGGGGGTGCCTTTTTTGGAAAATAGAAGAAACCTAAGAAAGAGCTTGGAAAGAGGAATGTCATGATATAGAGGTATTGCTTCTCTTTGTCAAATAGTAAATATTGGGATGAGGAATGGAGAATCGAAGTAATGAAGATTACAGGTAGGTAATCTGCACATCTATGCTGGTCAGCAATCCTGTGTATTCCTGACAGGAGACAAAAGAGCAAATAAATGTGAAATATGGCCTGGATGAAGTTGATTGGAGAGGGCTTAGGCCTGTCCTGTGTTGAAATGAATTGGCAGGTTAATCAACAGGAGGAGAGAGAAGTACATGGTGGACCTAGCCTCCTGTATCATACAACCAACCAAAATAAGTCCACCAGAAACAGTATTGCCAAATATGGAAAAATGTTGTAAAATATCCTTCCAAGATGTGTTGGTGATCCCCAAGGGAAAAGATAAATTTTCTTAAAATAACCCTCACCCACCAAAAGGTCCCTTGGAGGCATGCATTATCGTCAGCTTTTTCACGCCCCGCTGTGGGATGGGGCGTGCTAAGACCAATGGAGACGTGGGAGCACTTTCTGGAAGGTGTGGGCTATAATGCTATGATAGGAGTGGAAAGGTCAGAGAGCTAGTGAAAAACATTATGGAGCCACGGGCAAGCACACTGCGCTGGGCGAGGGTGCAGCTTTGATGAAAGTGTGACTTCAAGCGCCCCTCCTCTTCCATGCAGAGCTCATGGGGCAAAGTTTAAGCAGTAACTAAATTGTATTGGAGTATCATACCAATTAGGCATTGCATTACGCACAGTATTTATACCTTAATATACACTGAGGAATACATCAGGCATCACTCAGGAGTGGTACTAGGGATCAATTTAACCTGGTCCTGACGAAAATCCATTGGGGTAGGGCGTAGGCCGTGAGTTACACATGATAGAAATCAGGATGTATATAATATCCCTACTTCCACGGATAGAGTAATCTCACAGTTACACGCACATACATTCTTCATACACTAGGGCCCATTTCACTAACATACGCTCAAATACTCTACCAACAATAACCTGTGGAAGGGAAACTCCTAAACACCCTACATCTATATCGGGGTCGATAAGATCTGGTTATTGAGACTGCCCTTAAACATAATCTAAACAATCTATACAATAATAATCAAAATAGGATAATTGACAAGAAATAATAACCAACACCATATTCAGAATTATATTGTTTTATCTAAAATTAGTCAAAGAAATCAATTAGAATAAATCACTTTTCTCATAGTTACCTATTCTAGCTAAATGTCAGAACGGGTCAGGACAAGTCTCTCGGTAAAGTCTCTCAAGACGAAGTCCTCTCAGCAACGATCCTCACCAACGCAGATTCGGAACGCGGCAAAAGGCAAATGGCAAGTGGCAAAAGCCCTCTCTAGGCTAACAATTCTTATAGTAAGTCGAACAAAGGAAAATATAATTTGTATTAACTTCTTCCGTCAAACCTCTGAGCAAAGCGAGAAGGAAAGGATGTAGCATCGCTACATTTGAAATTCTCTGCTCAGGAAAAATCACAAAATAAACATAACGGAACAGGAACCAAAAAATACATTTGTATCTTGTAGTTTCCACGTCTCCTCGGCAATGAGATCATAGTTCAGAGTTTTTCTTTAAAGCTCCTTTGTTTCCCAAAGCTGCCAAGGACGCTTCATTTCATTTGGAGATCGCCCAAAACTGCTGCTGTCCTCACGGAAAATTTCAACCAGGCAAAGCAAGGACTGTGGTCAGCTGACTTCAGGACCATATTCAGCAAGGCTCTCTCTCGTCACAGATTTCTACTCGAGGCCAGGTTTTACATATCGGCCATCTTTGTTTAGGCCACAATAGGCCACAATAGACCATCTTAATTAAAAGAGACAAAAACAACGTTACCACAGCATAGTGATTGAACAGTGTTAACCCCACTAATACCCTTATGTGTATGCAATTATCTAGCTCTTGCAACATAGAAAAGCATTAATTCGAAAAGCGTTTCGTGCTTTAAAAATAAACAGCACTCAGCAACGTTTAAACATGAAAACATGCACATTATTATTAAACAGCACACTTATGCATTCCCACGTGTAATTCTCTCTTGTTAAAACAAACGAGTTGATCAGTATAAACACTTACACAAGACAAATAATTAATAATTAATAATTTAATATAACAAATAGACATGCCAGAGCTTCAAAACCCAGTTAATTTTCAAACTGAAAACTCTGCTCTAGCAATCCCCCCTTTGGTGATTTTATCACCAAATAAACCCAAATAAAAAAAAAAAAAATTAGTGAAAATTTAGTCCCATATTAGGAGAAATCGGAAATGTCTTTTCCTCCTTACACAACACTACACACCAATCACTCTTTCATCATCCCTCTTTGTTTCTAAATAAACACTCTCCCTCAATTCTTCTAATTCAATTTCTTGTGGTTCTCTTTTCAACCTTTTATTTTTCTTCTCTTTATTCAATTTCTTCTTCCCTCCCCTGTTTTTACAACACACACACACTAATCTCAGTATCAATAAAGCAATAATTATGCAAGTTAAAGGAAACAATATTCTACCTATAATAGTACTACCTATTTTTGCAATAAAATCTTTAACAGCTATCACCTTATTAGCTATTTTAGTCCATAAACTCTCAGCTTCAAGTGGTACTAATTCTTCATGCAAATCAGTAATATTTTTGATATAGACCTTCAGGTCTTTGCTTTCGTCTGGAATGTAAGTGCAACAATGTTGAACTTTCAGCATTCCACAAACTCCACCCTCCTTGGCCAATAGAATATCAAGGGCAAGTCGATTTTGCATTCCGTGTATTCACTAAAAGAAACCCTCCAGCGGTATTTGTCGATAAGCGATCCACCACTGTTGACAGTTTCCGAATTCCATAAGCATTTAAAGAAATTCCCACTGCTGGAATTAAAACCCCAAAAATATCACCCACTATTTCAGACCAGGTTTCTCTTTTGAAACGCATTAGTAAATTAATATGTTCTACATCACTTATTTTATCTATATGAAAAATCTTTGGAAAGACCAAACCCACATAACACGTGCCATACCAATGGTCAGACAACTTGTAATAAGCCTTGTTCCCACAAACATAATACACTCCTGGGAAAACTGTATCTTCTCCACCTCTGAAACCCCAACCTGTTGCAATGAAGTATGTATCATGGCACTCACTAGTCCCAACAAAATATGTATCATATTGGGATTTCCTTCTTGTAATGCATAGCTTACCCTTCTGTGGTACATCTAGAGCTAAAGTTGGACTAGCCCCATTTCTCAATTCTTTCCCCATCTCAATGTCCCAAATTGTCTCACTCACTTCAAATTTCCCTGCTTTCTCATGCATGTTCAATCTCCTTTCCTCTACCATATCCAGGAAAGCTTTCTCCTCTTCTTTCAGACTGCAAGTTAAATTATTCTTAAAAATGTAATCTAATGTTAATCCTTTCTCTTCAATAAAAATTTCACCAAAAGTGTTAGCTTCTTTAGCTGGATTCAGCTCTTTATTCATTGGCAAATGCCCAAAAATACTATCTCTGTTAGACATCTTATAATCTACTTTCCCTAACAAATAGAAAACACTACTTAATATACTACATGAAATACCATATGTAGCTGGCAAATGATGATAAGTAACACCCTCTGAAACGGATGCAGGTAATTGCATACACACGTGGCAATCCCTAACTTCCATTGTTTTCACATATTCATACAACAACTTCGAAAAAACATTACTAGAAAAATTATTAATTGACCTATCTTTGTGTATGTAAGTATTACTAATTCTATTCAAAACTACTTTTTGTGAATTCTTCTCTATATCTGTCATATTTTCTGTATGCATCTCAAATGTAACTTTAAAAGTAACTAATAAAACTAAAACTCCCCACAGTAGCATTAATACTCCAGTACAGCAGCAGCACATTCTACACCATCTTTTAAAAAAGGCACATCTACTTTGATTATCCTCTATGTTAGCCATTTTACTACTTTGACCTTGTCTTTTGACTTAGCCTCTACTACTCCACCACTATTATGCTTTGGATTACTTCAGACAACTGAATTTCAGACTTTCTCTTTTCACTTTTCCTCCAAGTGATTTTTCAGTTCACTCAATTTGGATATTCATCAGTTTTCACTCCTTCTTCTTCAGTAACATCAAATTGTATCAGATCATCAACAACATCTTGTGCATCTGACTCTTCTCCAATGTCAGTCAGGATAACTTTTAAGATTCCTTCTTTTTCCTCAACCACTTTTCTCAAGATCCCCTCCGAATTATCTCGGGTCACTGTTTCTTCTTCTCCTTCTTCAGACAGTGCCACATAAGACCATTCCGGTGATCTGTACTTTTGGTTGGGTCTTTTTATTCTTTTTATTTCTTCAGGTTCTCTTGATTCTTCTTGCTCCTTTCTTTTTACTTCATTTTGACTCGGTACTTCATTCACTTGTTCAGCTTTTGATCTTATTACTCTGTATCTCAATCTCTTTACTCTGTTGTTAGGCCAACGATCTCCTTTTATCACCTTTTTCGGCCTAATTTCTTTATTGTTTCTTTCTCCAATCCAAGTTCTCTTTCTTAGAACTCGACCTTCTGCTTGTTCATTCTCACTCTCATCCAATTCTGTTTCAAGTGCCTTCTGTTTTCTTTTTCTAGCAGTTTTCTTTTCCTCCACAGTTTCTTTCACCACTATTTGAGACTTCCCTACTCCTGTCCCTCCTCGGGTCTCCGACACGCAATCTTCTTGCTGTCTACTTGTCCCTTCACCTAACTTGTCAAGAATGTTCCCTACACCTCCTCGGGAGTCTTCCGCAATCTGTCCCTCTCTATCTTTTTCTGACCCTGTTTCTTCAGGTATAATCTCAAGTGGTTCTTCAGTCTCCTCCTCTTCTGATTCAGGAGTAATCTCTGTGGAATTGCTCTTTTCTCTTCTTTTTTCTTCACTGCTTTTTGAAATTTCAGGCTCTCTTACAGAATCTGATCTCCTTTCTGAGACTCCCAATGGTTCTCTTGAAGTTTTTTCTTCTTCTTTTCTCACTGGTTCTGGGTCTTCATCATCACTGGAATCTGATTCTTCAAAGTACTCTTTACCAGTTCCCTCTTTTGGATTTGGAATTCTCAGAGTATGACTCGCATGCACCCAGTTTTTCACACCAGCACACTTCACTGCAGTTATCGTTGTTAGAATGACTTGTCTCGGCCTTCCCCACCTTGGAACTAAGCAATTTCTTCTTCTGTGCACCTTAATCCTCACCCAGTCTCCTGGACTTAGATCATGAGCTTGCTTCTTCTCAAGTGTGGTAGCTTCTTCTCCAACCTGGTGAAACACAGAATGAACTGCGTCAGCCAGGCCTTTACAGTAATCCAAAATCATGTCATCAGTTATTGTCATCAACTTATTGACAGGTACAAATGCATGGCGCATTGCACGCCCCATGATTATCTCCTGCGGACTTAAACCATTAGTTCTATCTGGAGTAGATCTAATAGTCATTAGCACTAGAGGCAAGACGTCCGGCCATTTCATGCCAGTGGCTAAGCACATTTTACCAATCCTGTTTTTGATTGTGCCATTTATCTGCTCAACCACACCAGAAGCCTCTGGTCTGTATGCACAATGTAGCTTCTGCTGTATGCTTAATGCTTCACAAATCAAACTCATGAGTTCATTATAGAAGTGTCCACCTCTATCAGACTCAATCGTCACTGGAAACCCGTACCTAGGAATCAACTCCCTTAACAGTAATTTTGCCACTGTCACTCCATCATTTCTCCTAGTCGGATAAGCTTCAACCCATCTTGAAAACAAACAGACTACCACTAGAACATACCTCAGTCTATTCACTTGGGGCATTTCAATGAAATCAATCTGCATTCTTGTAAAAGGACCTCCTTCTCTGCCTATTGTTCCCAGACTCACCACTGTCTTTTTCCCAGTGTTAAATTGCTGACAAATCAAACACCTTTGACAGATGCTCTCTGCAATTGTCCTGAACTTTGCATTGTACCAGGTCTGCTTGAACGACCTAATCATCGCATCCCTCCCCAAATGTCCCTGGCCATGATACATCCTTGCCATTGACGACAAAATGGAGTTGGGCATTACTGGTCTGCCATCCCTATAGACCCAAACATGGTCTGTTTCTCTTGGGGCACATCCTGCCTTAATCCAATCTTTTTTCTCTTCCTCTCCTGCCTCATCCTGCAACTGCTTCACTTCATCCCATGTCTCTAAGGCATTAGTAAACATCACAGAGCAAAAAGACATTTCCCCCTCTCGTTCAATATTAATTGACTGATTGGATTTCGCACAGTATTGAGCAATGTCATTTGCATAACGGTTTCCAACCGTGATAAAATCCTCCCCTTGTCCATGGGCAGCACACTTTACAACTGCTAACTCCTTAGGCAGCTGTATCGCCTCAAGTAATTTCCCAATCACTTCAGCATTCTTTATTGGAGTTCCACTCGATGTCAAGAAACCTCTTTGTAGCCAAAGCTGGCCAAAATCATGCACCACTCCAAATCCATACTGACTATCAGTCATCACAGTCGTCCTCAAATCTTTCCCAATTTCACAAGCTCTTGTCAATGCCACCAATTCAGCAACCTGTGCAGATTTCACTCCTTTCAATGGTGATGCTTCCATAACCTCTGAAACTTTGCACACCGCATATGCTGCACATAGCACACCATCATCATTTCTCAGGCATGAACCATCCACAAACAACACATGATCACTCTCATGTAAGGGAAGATCCCTTATGTCTGGTCTCGGTTTTGTACAGTAATCAAGCACATCCAAACAATCATGATCATTTTCTGTTTTCACACCCACATTTTCAATATCCGGCAAAAGTGTTGCTGGATTCACATTTACACATCTCTCAAGAGTCACATTTGATGCTCCCAGAATCACTGTCTCATATTTAGTCAACCGACTATGTGACATGTACTGAGTTCTGCTTCTTGTCAAAAGAATTGCCACATTGTGAGGTATGAATACCCTTACAGGATATCCCATTATAATTCCCTCACTCTATTCCAGACTCCTGCATGTTGCAGCCACAGATTTCAGACAACCTGGTAAACCCACAGCTACAGGGTCAAGTGTCGATGAGAAGTACGCAATAGGCCTTCTCAGTAATCCATGCTTCTGAATTAACACTGAAAGTGCACATCCATTTCTCTCACTGCAGTACAATTCAAACTCCTTTTCGTAGTCAGGCATACCCAAAGCTGGAGCCTCACACATTCTATTTTTAAGCTCTTCAAATGCTGCCATTTGTTCTCCATCTAGTTCCAATGGGTCTGTCATCTCACTTTTTGTCAGTTTAATCAGTGGCTTTGCTATCAGCGAAAAATGTATTATCCACTGACGACAATAACCCACCATCCCCAGAAACATCCTCACTTCTCTCTGGGTCTTTGGAGCTTTCATTTCCCTGATGATTCTGATTCTGTCATCAGTCACTTTTCTCAGACCTTTTTCAATATTATGTCCAAGATAATGCACCTCTTTCTTGCAAAATTGCAATTTGGCTGGAGATACCTTTAACCCTCCATCTGCCAGATGATTCAGTAAAGCTATGGTATCTACTTCACAAGCTTCTCGTGTCTTTGATGCCACTAGTAGGTCATCAATATATTGTACTAGTACTGAATTTTCAGGCATGATCAAACTCTCCAACGATCTTTTCAACAACTGATTGAATATCGAAGGACTCTCTGTATACCCCTGTGGGATTCGACACCATGCTAAAATACGCTGGCCAAACCTAAATGCAAAAATCGGCTGGCTGTCATGATGCAATGGAATTGAAAAGAACGCATGACACAAATCAATCACTGTATACCACTCAGCATCATGTGGAATCTGATACAGGATCACTGATGGATTTGGCACAATAGGACAACATGCCACCACAATTTAATTAACTTTTCTCAGATCCTGTACGATCCTGAATTTCCCATTAGGCATCTTTAGCCCCATTATCGGTGAATTACACGGACTACTCAGTAGTTCTCTCAGGACTCCCTGCTGAATCATTTTCTCAATTATAGGAGTTATTCCCTCAATTATTTCTGGTGTCATTTTGTACTGAGGAATGTTAGGATATGTAATTCCCTCTTTCACTGCAATTTTCACTGGATCTACATTATTCATCAATCCCACATCCTCTCCAGTAAAATCCCAAACTGTCCTTTTCACTGTGTCCCTCAGCTCTCGAGGCAAATCCTCTGGATCAAACACAGCAAATGCACCAATTAACTCACTTTCCCTATTTTCTAGAGTCACTCGGTACAAAACATCCTCATCTGGTGTTTCAAAAGCTATTCCATCCGGTGTACAGAAAATTGTGCAGTTCATCTTGCACAACAGATCCCTACCTAACAGGTTCACTGGACTCGTGTCACAGACAATAAATCTGTGCATGTCTGAAAATTTCCCTATCTGTCTGGTTCCGTAAGACGTGTTCTGATTTGTGTATTGGCTACACCAACTACTTGGATTTCTTCATCCGAGAGAGGAAGATTTCTAACATCTGTTGACCTGACAGTTGATCTTGTCGCACCTGTGTCTACTAAAAAAGTAACACTCTCTTCATTTATTTTCCCATCCACAAATGGTCCTGCCTGGTCTATTTCTAGAGTTGCACCAAGTATGCACTCTTCCTCCTCTCTTCGGCACCGTCAATAATCACCCTCAGATTCACTCCCTTCATTTTTTAACAAGTACTGTTGTACCTGATTAGAACGCCTTGGTTTGTTTACCTGCTCATCATTGTAGAATCCCGAATCCTGATTATACTTTTGTGCTCCTCTATTCTGCGGCAAGGGCGGTTTTGGCTCTTGACTCTGCTGTCTCACAACTTTCTGCTGTTGCTGCTGTTGATTATTCCCCTCGTTCTGCACCTGTTGATTTAAGGTTTTACCCTCATTATTCACTAATGGTGGATTCGTACAATCATTCCTCCAATGTCCCAATTGGCCACAGTTGTGACAAGGAAACTTCTTTTTTGCTTCCTCAAGATTCCCCTTTCATTTCCCTGCATATCTAGGTCTATTCCCTGCATTATTTCCTGGATTATTCGCCTGTTCCATCAACTGTGCTTCCTGTCTTTCTGCAACTTTCACTTGTGCCCACATTGCTTTCTCTTTCAGCTTTCTTTGTTTTGCTTCAATTTCATTACTGAAGTATTTAGCATGTCTCAGAATCTCATCTATTTTCTTACTCTGCCAATCCACTGTGTGCTCACGAATTCTCTCACCAATTTCAGGTCTCAGGCCATATACAAATCTGTATACAAAATGACTCAAATCTTTGTCACCCAGGTGTTCATCTCCACTGAATTGTTTAAACGCCAGTATCAGCCTCTCGTAAAAAGCATGAACTGATTCTTTTGCTTCCTGTTGTGTTCTATCTATTTTTACCCAATCTGTCTCTTTTGCAGGTACTTTACTCTTCAGGTATACCATCACCTGATCATACTTTCTCATTACCTCTGGATCTGGTGCTCCTGTTCTTGGATCTCTTGGATATTCCTCAGTAGGCCAACTCACAACTATTTTACACTCAGTCCACAAGTCTGCTGGAACAATTATATCAAACAGACTATTCAGGTCAATCCACAGCACTTTTGACAATTTCACAAACCTATCTACCTGCCTATACCACTCGACGGGCTTTTCTCTCAATCGAGGGAAATCATTCGTAAATGATAAAATATCCTGTCTGGTCCATGGAACATGTACATATCCTCCTCCAGGTATTTCTCTCATAGGATAATTATCCACTGGTTTCTCTTTTTCTCTCACTGGAAAAGCTGAATAAGTTGTTCTATCTTCAGATTCCTCTCTTTTCTTATACCACCTATCCTTCCATTTTTCTACATCTCCCCATCTTCTTAATAATGCAACCATTTCTTTAATCTGTCCTGTTCTACCAGTTGCATTCAAATTTTCAATATCCTTTTCTGAAAAATCCATCCTGTAGGTTTTTTGCAAAGCTTTAACCATATCAATGTCAACTCCCTGCTCATTCGCTATTGCTCTTAACCTGTCATGTGTATTTCTCGCTCTCCAGGTAATGTTTTTACACATAAACATTAATTCACCATCATGATGACTTTTAAGAATTTCTGTTGGAACTGTCCCTGTAACAAGCTCTTCTAATTCTACCCGTAACCTAGCCACATCAATTGCTTGTGAATCTTTATCCTTTTTCTGAAGAACTTTCATCCAATCATTCAAATCTTCAGCTGTTATTGCAGTAGTTTTTCTCACTGGAACCACTCTCTTTTGCGGTTCTAAAATTGGCATCCCTGAACAACTAGCTTCACTAGCATCTAATATTTCCCTACATGTGTCATGTCTGGATTGTCTCAGGTCACTACTTCCTGTCCTTTTTCCTGAATCTCCTGAAGGACCAACTGAACTTATCAAATTATTCCCAACATATGGAATCACCAAACCATTTTCACCTATTCTCTGCTTGTCAAACACAGGCATAACCGGACCTATTGTTACAGGCACCGTAACAGCTTCCAGATTCTTCGTTAACTCCCTAATCTTTTCAGTCAGCTCTGTTGTAGTTCTAGCTAATTCTCTTCCATTCTCGTCACCACTTCGATTCACTTTCTCCCTGAAAGAATTACCACTTCTTGATTCAGATGTCACATTTTCTGTCTCAATGATACAAACTGTATCTCTTATTGGAGAAACAACTGGTGTACTCTCATCTGGTTCTGGTCTATATGGAGGTGGTCTTTTGTAAATCATGTCATTCAAGACTTCATCCTCATATTCATTAACTCCATATCTTCTCATTTCTGACTCAGGAACCCTCTCTGCTCCTTCTTCTACTGTTCTCATTGGATATAATCCCTCTGACATACTAGCATCTCGCCACCTTTTCATTCGATCATGATGAGTCTCACGATCATGTCTCCTCCCAAACATGTACCTGTACTGTCCTCCAGATCTCTGTTTTTCTCGCTCATGTACTTCCTCTTCCCATTCCACTAAAGCCTCAAACTGTGTAGGTCTTGGTTTCGGGTCAAGACATAACATCTTTTCCCGTAAATTTCTCAACACGGCCAAATTAAATGAAGCATGTTCTGGAAATGCTAGAACACCATCCTCTTTGGTATACCTAACCCAATTCTCCAACCATATACAGGTATGATACCCATATCTTGCAGCCATGTAGGATGCAGGTGTTTTCGGTGGAGGTAACAATTCACCCTCTCTCGTCTTAACATCTTTATCCTTGTTAAACAACTTTTTAATTTTTCCAAAGAATGTTTTCTTCTTTTTCTCTTCTTGGTAATACATTTTAGTTTTTACCAATACTTCTACTCTTTTCCCGTATTATAAATAAACAATACAGATTTTCAACCAATACCAGCGCAACTCACACTAACGCACCAATCCTGGAGCGTCTACGTCACTAGAATAGCTCTTCCAATCCTTACGCGGCTCACACCAACGCACCAATCCCAGCGCGAACAGTATTCTGATCTATTATCCAATCAGAGCGCGGTCTTCCTGACGTCAGCAGTCGCTGCAGTCGCTTGCCTCCTGTCTCCTGTAACTCGTCTACCCCTCCTTTACAAAATCTTTTCAGTAGACTTTGTGTCAAAATTTCTACAAAATCTATTAGTTACAACATATAAACATCTCCATTGTCTGCTTCGCTAACCACAGAATAGTAAAAGAAATCTATTTCACAAGAACCTCTCGTTGACACAGTAGCACATCCCTCTACTCTGCCCTTCTAACATACATTCATTAACTGTTTCCTCTAGGACTTGTCCAAAGAGTCTTACAATCAACTAAATGTATATACATTCACGCACATTCATACAAGAAAATATAGTACATACACACAGAATCCTGCTTTTCCCGAGAACAGCGAACAATCTGCTCCACTACAGAATTATAACACACATTAACCAAGCAGCTTACTTCTACCCAGTTTCTCAAACAAGCTCAGAGAATACCTATTACTCCTCCCGCGATAAGCTTTAACGGCAAACCTTACAGATCCCTGGGACTTAAGACCAGAGTTTCACAGATAACCTTCACTACCATACACACTCCTTATATACCAGAAATATATTCTAATAGTAACATACAATAATGTCACTGATTCCGAACTCAGACAATGTGAATTTTCCTGCATACATACAGGACCAACAATCCCGTCTTTCCCGAGAGCAGCATATACTTCCCTCTGCCCTACTACGGAACTGCTACCAGCTTCCAAATTCCAGAAGCACTACATATAACTCAACATGACAACTCCAACATATAGTATTAGTACATATACCAACATCAATAATCAATAATCAATATGTAATCTAATCAGATCAAGACAATCATCAATAACCATCCTACTCTGCTACCAGGAAATTGATAGAGATCAGGATGTATATAATATCCCTACTTCCACGGATAGAGTAATCTCACAGTTACACGCACATACATTCTTCATACACTAGGGCCCATTTCACTAACATACGCTCAAATACTCTACCAACAATAACCTGTGGAAGGGAAACTCCTAAACACCCTGCATCTATATCGGGGTCGATAAGATCTGGTTATTGAGACTGCCCTTAAACATAATCTAAACAATCTATACAATAATAATCAAAATAGGATACTCAATAATTGACAAGAAATAATAACCAACACCATATTCAGAATTATATTGTTTTATCTAAAATTAGTCAAAGAAATCAATTAGAATAAATCATTTTTCTCATAGTTACCTATTCTAGCTAAATGTCAGAACGGGTCAGGACAAGTCTCTCGGTAAAGTCTCTCAAGACGAAGTCCTCTCAGCAACGATCCTCACCAACGCAGATTCGGAACGCGGCAAAAGGCAAATGGCAAGTGGCAAAAGCCCTCTCTAGGCTAACAATTCTTATAGTAAGTCGAACAAAGGAAAATATAATTTGTATTAACTTCTTCCGTCAAACCTCTGAGCAAAGCGAGAAGGAAAGGATGTAGCATCGCTACATTTGAAATTCTCCGCTCAGGAAAAATCACAAAATAAACATAACGGAACAGGAACCAAAAAATACATTTGTATCTTGTAGTTTCCACGTCTCCTCGGCAATGAGATCATAGTTCCGAGTTTTTCTTTAAAGCTCCTTTGTTTCCCAAAGCTGCCAAGGACGCTTCATTTCATTTGGAGATCGCCCAAAACTGCTGCTGTCCTCATGGAAAATTTCAACCAGGCAAAGCAAGGACTGTGGTCAGCTGACTTCAGGACCATATTCAGCAAGGCTCTCTCTCATCACAGATTTCTACTCGAGGCCAGGTTTTACATATCGGCCATCTTTGTTTAGGCCACAATAGGCCACAATAGACCATCTTAATTAAAAGAGACAAAAACAACGTTACCACAGCATAGTGATTGAACAGTGTTAACCCCACTAATACCCTTATGTGTATGCAATTATCTAGCTCTTGCAACATAGAAAAGCATTAATTCGAAAAGCGTTTCGTGCTTTAAAAATAAACAGCACTCAGCAACGTTTAAACATGAAAACATGCACATTATTATTAAACAGCACACTTATGCATTCCCACGTGTAATTCTCTCTTGTTAAAACAAACGAGTTGATCAGTATAAACACTTACACAAGGCAAATAATTAATAATTAATAATTAATAAATTAATATAACAAATAGACATGCCAGAGCTTCAAAACCCAGTTAATTTTCAAACTGAAAACTCTGGTCTAGCACACATACATTACTCTGTGCACCTCCCAAAAAAAAACCTGTTTTAACAATACCAGCCACAGGATTCAATAAAGTTTAGGTTCCAAGTGGCCAGGTATGTTCTAGACTTGTTTTTACTATCTCTCTGACCCTTCCACTCCTTCCCTAGCGATATTGCCCACACCTTCCAAAAAGTGCTCCCACGTCTATGTCGGTTGAGGCACGCCCCATCCCGCAGAGGGCGGGAAGAACCCGATGATGAAGAATGCCACCAAGGGACCTTTTGGTGGGTGAGGATTATTTTAAGAAAATGTATCTTTTCCCTTAGGGATCACCAACACATCTGGAAGGATATTTTGCAATGTTTCAATATTTGCCAATACTTTTTCTAGTGGACTTCTTTTGGTTGTTTGAAATGAATTGGCATACAGAGATCAATAAATGCAGCATTAATCAGGATCTTTGTGATATTTTCTTTCACAGCACATTTGAAGCAGCCATTGTACCATGAAAAGCATGGCCAAAGCCTACCAAATGAAACCTAAAATAACCCTTTACCATTTAGAATGAAATGTAATATTTCATTTATCATCTTTATTTCGGTCACAAGGACCATAAAAGATTTACACAATATAATAATTCACACATGATTAAGAACAAATTGATTATAAAACAAATGGCCTTAAATTTACAGAGAAGTTCATTCAATTGGTGTTGACTTAATACATCGATTGCGACTGAACCACATAGCTGTTAAAAATTTTGCGACTGCAAATACAATTGGGGCCGACAGATCTTCTTTTAGAATCCTGAATGCCTGGAGATGCCGTCTACAGCCCAGGTTTTTGAGGAGTGGAACAAGCCAGTAATTCCTTGCTCTTCGATAAACTGGGCAAAAAAATATAATATGCAAGTCAGTCTCACTTGGATGAGCACAGGCTGGACATTGTGATGTAAACTGGGAATTTGTCCAGTGAGCAGTATGCGCTTTGAGGGGGAGGGTGTTATACCGCCATTGCATATAAAGCTTCCTTGTTAATGAAGGGGCTATATTATCAAATGCAAGCTCTAATAGGTATAAGTCTTTAAACCCCAGAACATTTTTCAATAGGGACCTCTCCCGTACACTCTTGATTAGAACGCCTAAATGATGCTCATAATAGACCTTGGATATGGATTTGCGTGAGATTCTGGGACATGTATTTTCAGAATCAGAACACAGATCCGATCTGCCTAATGACTCGCATGTTTGTTTAATGTGTCTAAGCCAGGGAATTTGTGCAGGTTTGGCAAGACGCATGATCTCCTGAAGCTCAGCTCTATAGTTTGACAATTCCGCTGTGCACCCTAGTTTTCGCCAGTAGAGTATGGGCTTAAGGCCCAACTCCTCAGTGATGGGTCTGAGACCTAAATCAAGTCTTAGTGGGAGAAGGGGGGTACTAGACGGAAGACCTGTCAATTGGCTTAGGAAATTATTCTCCGTGACCTGCAATTTTTGGGTTGCGGTATGCCCCCATAATTCGCCTCCGTAGGTCACTGCCCCTTTTGCCTGAATTCTATAAATTTGGAGGCGGGGAGAAAATGGCCTATAGGTCAATCCTCGCGTCATCCTTGATATACCACCTATCAACTGGGTCAATTTAAGGTTTGCCCTGGTTAGATGTGAGTCCCAAGTCATGGACTGGTTGATCGTTACCCCCAGGTATTCAAATGTATAAACCCTCTCTAGTCTGGAGGGCCCTAAGACAGGGTTTGCACGTGTAGACGAAGGTGGATTGAATATCATGTACTTAGTTTTAGAAGCATTAATCTCCAATCCACGTATCGCGCAAAAGTTCGCAAATCCGTCCAAGACCCGTTGTATACCCATGGGGGATTTGGAGAGCAGCAGGGTATCGTCCGCAAACAAAATAGCGGGCACCCTGCTGCCATCCAGCCTGGGGGCATCGGTATTACTCAACCCATTCAGATGGTTAATCACCCCGTTGACAAAGAGGCAGAAAAGAGTCGGCGCGAGCACACAGCCCTGTCTGACCCCCCTGTCAACGGGGAAACCATCCAATAGAGCTCCTCCTCTACCACACCTAACCCTGGCAAAATTCCCCTGGTGCAACCTTCTCAGAATTAATAGAATATCAGCTGGGACCCTAAGGTCCATTAGGACAGCCCACAGTTTGTCCCTTGGGACTAAATCGAATGCAGCACGCAGATCCACGAATACCGTGTATAAGCTGCCACCCTCAATTAACACAGTCTTCCAATGTATAAGATTTAAACGGAAGATCTGGTCAGTAGTAGAAATGCTTCTTCTGAAACCAGCTTGGTATGTACTCATAATTCCACATTCCTCTATCCAGTCTTGTAGACGGTTAAGAATAAGTCTGCCGAATAACTTCTGGGGGTCGTCAATGAGGCTAATAGGTCTGTAGTTGGCTGGGAGCAGAGGCGAGCCCTTTTTAAATATTGGGACAATCTCTGCGCCCAGCCAAGTAGCTGGCAACTCCATGCCCCCCAGGATGGAGTTAAATAGAAACATAAAATAGGGTGCCCACACGTCTGGTTCTTGTTTAAATAAATCGCCAGGCAAGCCATCCAGACCTGGTGCCTTGCCTGATGCCAGCCCAACAATAGCCGTTCGTACCTCCTTTAGTGTAAATGGCAACCCCTTCGGAATAATATTAGCCGTCTGGATGGAATTTATTCTGGCCCCATCAGGTAGCTTATAGAGGGCCTGAAAATGATCCTGCCAAGCCTTTGCTGAAATATTGGGCTCTATGGCAGAGACCAACTCCTCAGAGCCTGTATTCGCGCAACGCCAGAATTTGCGCGAGTCCCCGCATGCCAGGGCGATAGTAAGTTTCTCCCATTTTTGATGTTCCCATTCACTCTTGGCATTAGTGGTCAGGGTTTTGTAGGCCGTTCTCCTGGCCCTAATTTCCGCACTACCCTTCCTCTCCTTAATTGAAGTCAGAAGATCGGTTTTAGCCTTCCGACAGGCAGTGTTATACCAGAGGGGACCAGGAACAGATCCATTGGCCCTTTTGGGTGTAATAGTGAGGATATCAGATGCTGATTTAATAAAATCAGCATGTAGTTGCCCCAATTGATTATATGCACCCTGGGTGCTACCTTGCTCACTTAGGACCTGGACCTTTTCGAGTATGGGTATTAGATGGACCTACAACTTAGATATCATCCCTGGTTTTACTGCTAGTTTCTCCCACCTTACTCTGCGTCTGTTGTTCGAGAGGGATAGCCCCACCTCAGATACATCCCTCTTCTTCCCCCGAGTCTCTAGACCAGGATGGACATATTCTAGTTCCAAGGCATTGTGGTCGCTGTCTTCTCTCGGGATTACCAGGAAATCTCTAATGAGGGACCACGAAGGCAGTGGGACCAGGATATAATCTAGTCTAGATTCTCTACCCTCTCTATTGAAGGTACATCTTGGTGGAATATCAGATTTTAGCCTTCCGTTTCAGGCCCGAAGACCATGCTTCAGAGTGAGGGATGTAATTTGCAGAGCCAGATGGGACCAGACTCTAGGGGCCGGTACTTGCGACAGTGGTATAGACCAGGCGAGATCCTCGTCCTGAGCCAAACCGTCCATTGTGCCCAATAACGGCTCGAAGTGACAATTCAAGTCGCCACCTATTAGATGAGGGGTGCCCTCCGGAATTGTGTTTAGGACAGATGCCAGCTCCTCAATAGTGCGCGACTCATGTGCGATGTTAACTGGCCTAGAATAGACATTCAGCACCATAAGGTTGTGGGAATTTGGCCATTCCAGTAATACAGCCAAGATATCCTCCGTGTTCAATGGGAAGACAGCGGCCCTACATCCCAGATCAGTGGCCACCCAGACTGCAAGGCCACCTGAAAGGTGGCCTCTACCCCCCCATTTTGCATGTGTAGAAAATGCAGCGAAGCCTGTGCGGTTGAGATCTTCCCTCGCCCATGTTTCTTGAAACAAGCATATGTCCTTGTCCTCAATAAAGGAACTCCAAGTCGGGCAATTCAGTTTGTTGGCCAAACCCGCTACATTCCAAGATAGGATTTTAAGGGAGGGCTTGTTAGTCCTCTCTATTTTGGGAGTGGAGGGTACAGCAACATCTGGGTGCTTCTCCGTGGGGGGGATGTAGTCAATCAAACCAGATTGGGCAGCCATCACCGGGGATGTAATGGGTGGAAAATTAGGAGTCCCCGCACAAACTTCCCCACATGTTGGTTTCTGCTCGAGATGGTCTGTCTGTATGGGGGTAGCTGGTCGTGCGTTGTATGACGAGAGCCTTTTATAGGCCAAGTCCTCCCCAACCCCTGCCTCGCTCCGTCAATCCACCATGTCAAGGTAGCTGAACCTGTTATATGTGGGAAAATAATCATGCGGTGGGATTCTGGAAGTGGGATAATCTTTCCTTTCGCCTGGCAGCCGTCTGGCTCCTCTCCTAGACACAAATTCCCACCCCTCCTCTTCCTGCTCGTATCTTGCCGAGGGATAAAAGAATGATAGGGGGAGGGTTTGAATAGCAGATCCGTGGGCATGATGGGGCCAGCTGCATATATACGAGACAGTGGCGGGGCACCTGAAGTTAATCACCACACAATCGCCTTGGATGGATTTCCTAGTGTTGCCCAACCAAGGGAGTCTTCTCACCATAAGAACCTCGCTGTGTTTTCCTTCTGGGAGGGGTCTGTTGTTAGAAAGCCAGTGAATTACCTTATTTTTCAAGGCTTCTACAGGTTCTCTAGTGGATGTTTTTAATTCGGGGATACCTGTTAAGATTACTGTGTATGGAATGGCCTCCGGTGGCAAATTGACTGTCCTATATTTTGTGCCATTTCCATAAACCCCTACTGTGGGCGCAACCAGCTCCTCTTGGGAGATTACATTTACACATGGTAGAATTGGTGGTCTTATAGTTTCTAATGTAGTCAACAGGGATTGTTGTGTTTGAGTGAACTGAGGTGTGGGAAGCCCATCCTTGGGTAGGGATGCGGGTGTGGGCTCACTACCCCTATTGATCAACCCTCCACTGTTGGATGCACTGGATGTGTGCTTGGTCTCTATTGATTGTGTGATTCCCTTTTGGATATTCGATAGGCATGTTTCCAGCTTGGCTATGCGGTCTGCTAAGGGATTAAATATTTCCCCCAGGAGAATGCGAATATCCGAGAGGGTAAAAGCCACTTCCCTCATTATAATATTAGAACTGGGGGGCATCTGGGCCGGAGTAAGGGTGGGTAATACCCTTTTTTTCGCAGGCGGGATCAGCCCCTTACTTGCTGGGACCTGATGGTTGGCCTCACTTTTGGGATTGTGCTTTGGTGTTTTCGACTTGCGCCCCCCTGTAGTTTGGGCCCTCCTTTTTCTTTTTGGAATAGCTCCTAACCTCTCCCCCTGTGGTGATTGCACAATCTGGCAAGCTCTATCGTTGGTTGTGTCAATATTAGAAACAATCACCTTAGCAGTGGTTAGAGGTAGAGGGGGCCTTATAGGAGGGAGAGGTAAAATGCTAAGCTCTGTGTGGGCAGAAGTATCACAGTCGGTAACAGATATTGTAGGACTGTGTAGATCGAGTGGGTCGGGCATGCCGTTTGTCCCTCCACTGTCAGATGATATACGAACAGAAGTATGTTCTGGTGTAATGGCGTGTGCGAGGGGGCCTAAAGACGATCTCCTGACCCAGTCAATTTCTTGTGATAATCGCCTTTCTAAGATGGAAATTTCATCAATAAGAAGCGAGCCTGCTTTAGCGAAATACGTATCCAAAGTACCTTTTGCCGTCCCAGCGGCTAGTGTAGTTCTGCTCCGCGTTTCCCTTGAGGTCATAGTTCGTGTCTCAGCTACACTGTTGGGTGGGCGGCTGTGGTCCGGATGGAGGGGCCCGGGCCCTGCCTCGCCCGTACTCGAACGGCCTCAAACGGCCCGCTCTTAGCCCGGTCTTCTCCCCGAGCTTGGTCCCGCGCGCGTTCCGCTAGCGCGTCAGGGTGTGGCCAATTGAATTGAAATACAGACGTGATGGGGAGTGGGCGGGCTGGTCCTCGCAGTCCCGACCTCCGATAAAGTGCAAAGCAAAGTCTCTCCCTGGTCGTGCGGGATTCAGGTAGGCTGTGATTCAGGGCGCCAGTCTTCAGAGTCAGAGATGGCAATTTCTATCCACGAGCGGCTCCCGCGAAGCGGGGGCCGCGAGTCGTTACCGCGTTGTTGTAGGGAGTGGGCGGGAAGAGGCCCCAGCTGCGCCGATGGTGATGAGTGCGCTGTGCAGGCTGGTCCTCGCAGTCCCGACCTCCGATAAAGTGCAAAGCAAAGTCTCTCCCTGGTCGTAATATAATGTAATATATATAAGTCTAGCAGCAACTAAACTGGTCACCAGGTGTATATTGAAGTTGTCTCGTGCCATCCACAAAGCCATTAGAACGATTGCCTGACAAGAAGTACTAAAAACGGGGTTAAAGAGTCTATTGTTCCAAAAACACTTTGGAAATTAACCGGTCTCTCTCGGTTACCTTATGTCCGAGCTATATAATTTGTCTCCAAGAATACTCTTATTTCACCTCTCCAACTAACTCACTGCATTTCCAATGATCTTCACTTACTTCTCTGTCTCAATAGACTCTATTGTCCTATTAAAAGCTCATGTAAATCACACTCTGGTGGCAAGTGTATTTCCTGCTGCTGTTGCTTTAATCAGTTCACTTTATAAAGTGATCGGTCCCTTTGCTTGGGTCTAGCGAACGCCCCTTTAAACCATAAATAAATAATTCAATAAATGAATAATAAAGATAAAGTTTGCCTCAACTACGCTTCATTAATATTTGAACTTGTTTCTCCATTTTGCACTGCAGATATGTCAATGTGCTTCTCGGTCTGTTTAGGTAGCCACTGGATGTTTTCAACGAGCAGCACAAAACTCTGTCGAGAGAGAGAGCAAAAACTGCTTGCTTCTCTAATAAGGGCTATGAATAGCAATCAGTGTGTATTATTAAATGACATTTAGGGGGGATTAGATGCGCTTAAGGCGGCTATTACTCACTAATTAGTTGTATTGCAATGTTTAGAACTCTAAAAGAGGCTAAAAAGAAATAGTACAGTGATTATGTAGGAAATATTTTTAGAAGTGATAATTTACTATCTAAAAATGTAAATTTCTTCCCAAATATCTTTTGCTAAAACTGCTTTTTGAATTAATTGTCGCATTGCTTAGTTTGGAATATCTGTTCTCCGTGCATGATTTGCATATGTTTTGCATCGCAAATAATCATTTTCTATGAAGTTTCATTTGCTGATATGTATTATTCACACATTTCACCTCCCTCCATATGCTACTGAGTAGAGCGGGTGGCTTTGTTAATTGGAAAAGTTGCAGTAGCTGTTGCCGGAAAATATACAATAACTTTGCTCAAACGTTATTTTTGTTTATTTTGACAACATGGTGATTTTTTTCGAGTTGTGTTAATGTTCTGTATGCCACAAGCTAATTTGAAGTTGCTTAACAAAATGTATCTAGTTTGAAAAATAAAAGTTATTTGATTGCCAGTATCGGAGGACTGTGTTGATCCTGTTAACTTTTTTTCAAGATGCCTGCTGAAGTGTACACATTTGTGCTGTAGTTCTTTAGTTATGTTGTCTTGTGACCCAGCCAGCATTTCTGTATGGCTTCTAAATTGTCTGCATCAGTCCTGTCCACCCAGAGGAGTGAGGAGTGATGCTGTGACTGGCCAGTGTAGAGTGAATTTTAGGACTAAACCAGAAGAGATACCTAAACCACTGCTACAACTTCACTGCCACAGTTTCCATTATCCTTCAGTCACATATCACAAATTAACTCCAATATACATTCCTTTCAGAAGCAACTAGCACAAGGGCACATGGGAACCACTTTTCATAATTCAAACTGTTCTTTTAGAAATAAAAAAGCTTTGTTCTTCTCTCACCCAAGTGGCACGAGGACTACAAAAAAATAGTGATATATTGATCGGTTCATGAATTCAAAGCCCTGCACGCTTTTGATTCATAAAAGCTTCCCCTTTAGATCATGAATGAACATAGGACGATCCATCAGCGCTTCCATTCACAGAGTAGGTTTTGCTTTCAATTTCAGTTGTACCAAGGGAACTAAACATCTTATGATCGTCTAATGTTCTCTTTCTAAACGCATTAGTGATGGAAGGGTGGGGCTCAGTTTGCAAACCGAGGTGGTTGCTTTGTATCAAATGATTGAAAATACATCTTATTAAGTGGTTGGCCAACTTTCTTCTTTGAAAAGGTACATCTTGCTGATGAAGGGTGCATGTTGGTCTTCACATTTCTCATTCAGTTGAACTGTGAGTTACCAACCCCTAAACAGGAATAATTTACTGGACAATGAATTTCTGACTTCGATCAGAAACCTTCAGAACAGGACCTGCGTGGACGGCATCCAATAGTTCTTAGAATGCCAGATTTCGGCCTTAGTTGGGCCAAGACTCACGAGAATAATAGGTTTTTGTATCATTCCATCCACTGCTCTGGATTCCTCATGGTAAATCAACAACAGCAATCACAAGGAGGGTGAATTTGCAAGAATGAGTTGTGTTCTAGCGAGGACATCTGTTCCTGCAGGAGTTTTGCAAATCTTATGGGAAACAGTAAACGTGGCCATGGATTTGGTGGAAGTAACAACACTATGAACACTTGTCTTTAGCACCCTTGATGTAGGATGGATCTCATCTACTGGCAGCCCCAAATGTTTGGTTTTTGATCCCCTTCTTTGTCTTTGCTTCTTGTTTGGGAGATTCAATAATACACAAAGCCAGTGATTTTATAGGGGGCATCTGTGAGAACTGAGCATTGATATTTCTGATGACATGTAATTGTTAGCCTCAGCATTCCTTCATTCCTTGAGACTACAGCAGAAATACTTAGAAAACAAAAGCAATGATATCAATTCACTATTTACTTTACATAAAATAAAGACATACAGTAAAAAAAGACGTGCCCTACGCTTTATGGAACTAGAGTATTGACCTCAAAATTATTGTAGCTCCTGCCCTCTATGCACTAAAATCAGTCTTATATTGTGCCCTATGTCGAATGCTTATGCATTGGAAACCAGATTGTGCTGCCCAAGCATTTATCTGCACCACTCAAGCCAACTAATGGAGTTACTTAAGCAAAAGGCAGACCCTCTTTAAAGGAATACAGAGATACAGGGATATTCTTCAAAGGCTTGATTAAGCACTACTGGACTCTCAGCTCCAGTGACTTGGTTTCAATTAAGGTTTCTAGCAGGTTTCAGTGATGCTCAGGATCGTTTCCTTGCACTTGCTATGAAGTCCTTTAATCAGATCCAAAGAACAAACTGCAGACCCTTTCCCTAGTCAAACCATCAGGGTGCAACAATGCAGCGCTTACCTTATAGCCCGCACTGCTTGATTCCACAGGGATGATATGGGCCAAACTCCGTGTACCCTACCTTACTGCCTGTGTATATAGGTACTCACAAGGGAGTTCGATAAGCCAGGGAAGAGGGCCGGATACTGGATGTCATCGTAGACACCTGTAGGTAATTGTTGACCTTCAAGGCAAGACAAGAACAGGGGGGACTGAGTATGAGTGACCTATGTTCAAATGCTCTGTCCCTAGCTCAATGATGTATGTAGTTCTCTTGTGTTCTCCCTACCCCTCCTACCTGCGCAGCAATTACTGGGCTCGTGAAGTCCTGGAGATGTCGGGGTTTTTGTTGGGTGGCAATGTCCTTTCGTCCAGATGGTGGTCTGGATTGTGGTTGTGGAGAAATGACGTTGATGGCACTCAAAATCTAATGAGAACAACAAACACTGTAATTACAGCCAAGCCCTCATCCACCCACCACCCTCACATATATACCCAAAGTACTGGGAGTCAACCTACATCAATTGCTGAAGACGGCGTAATCTATGGCCCTTGTAGGAAAGCACCGGCATTCGCAGAATGACACTCTGATTGCCTGTTTAGCAGCACCGGTTCACAATCCTGATGCCTTGAGGTTACACTAATCACTGCTGGGAATAGCGAATGAGAGTGCCAAGGTTAGTAGTAGAAAGAATCGGAATTAGTGCCAAGACGCAAAAGGAACAATTGATGGACGGAATGCTAAACAATGCAAACATTCACTCCCAGCCACAAAGATCTGGGTTTAATCCATTGTTCTTTTACTCGCCATGCCACCCCAGTTTGGACCCAGCCATAAGCAAATCAGTCTTGACCCTGTTCCTCATGGGAACAGTCCAGCCCAAACTGTCAAGCCAGGTCCTCCCTGGACCAGAAGCAAGCATCTTGGGACCGGTTTTTGGGCAACACTGTTCACCAGCCAGGCTAGCTTGAAATCAGTGGTCCAGTGAGCACAGGACCCACATCTGGGCATACTCTTCCCACTTATGGCAACAAAAGCAAAAAGAACAATTAATGGACTGAATGCTGAACAATGCATTCACCCCCAGTCACAAAGATCTGGGTTTAATTTATCGTTCTTTTGCTCACCACTCCACCCCAATTTGGACCCAGCCATATGCAAATCAGTCTTCACCACATATCAGCCAGGCTAGCTTGACTCCAGTGGCATGGAGAGCACGGGACTCATGTCTGGGAATACCTGTCCCACTCGGGGTAACAAATGCAAAAAGAACAATTGATGGACAGAATGCTGAACAATGTCATACATTCACCCAATTACAGAAATATGGGCCTAAATCCATTGTTTTATTCTCCCCATGCGATCCTAGTTTAGACCCAGCCATATGCAAATCACTCTTGACTTCGTTTCTCATGGGAACAGTCCAGACCAAACTGCCAAGCCAGGTCCTCCCTGGACCGGAAACAATATCCTGGGACTGGTTTCGGGGCATCACCCCTCATCAGCAATTCTAGCTTGAATCCAGTGGCGCAGTGAGCATGTGACCCATGTCTGGGCATACCCTTCCCCCTTCAGGCATCAAAAGCAAAAGGAACAATTGAAGGATGGAATGATAAATAATGCAAACATTCAACCCCAGTCACAAGGATCTGGGTTTAATCCATTGTTCTTTTGCTCACCCCGCCATGCCAGTTTGGACCCAGCCATATGCAAATCAGTCTTGCATTGTTCAGTCTGAACAATGCAAACATTCACCCCAGTCACAAAGATCTGAGTTTAAGCCATCATTCTTTTGAAAATAGTGCCAAGCATTAGTGCTAGGAATTAGTGGCAAAGTATCAGGAAATAAATTGTTACATTCACAAAGTTACTGAAGCCAAAAAAGTTACTATTACCATTAGACTCTCATAGTAGTCCATGCTTCCATTGCGTACCTTGTTGTCTGTGACGCAATGCTGACCCCTGGAAAACGATTCGGGGTTACTCGCAGTTTACTTTGTCTTTTCAATCTTCAGGAACCAAGCAGAATAACCAGGAATCCTGCAGAGCAGTCTTATATTGTGCCCTATGTCGAATGCTTATGCATTGGAAACCAGATTGTGCTGCCCAAGCATTTATCTGCACCACTCAAGCCAACTAATGGAGTTACTTAAGCAAAAGGCAGACCCTCTGTAAAGGAATACAGAGATACAGGGATATTCTTCAAAGGCTTAATTAAGCACTACTGGACTCTCAGCTCCAGTGACTTGGTTTCAATTAAGGTTTCTAGCAGGTTTCAGTGATGCTCAGGATCGTTTCCTTGCACTTGCTATGAAGTCCTTTAATCAGATCCAAAGAACAAACTGCAGACCCTTTCCCTAGTCAAACCATCAGGGTGCAACAATGCAGCGCTTACCTTATAGCCCGCACTGCTTGATTCCACAGGGATGATATGGGCCAAACTCCGTGTACCCTACCTTACTGCCTGTGTATATAGGTACTCACAAGGGAGCTCGATAAGCCAGGGAAGAGGGCCGGATACTGGATGTCATCGTAGACACCTGTAGGTAATTGTTGACCTTCAAGGCAAGACAAGAACAGGGGGGACTGAGTATGAGTGACCTATGTTCAAATGCTCTGTCCCTAGCTCAATGATGTATGTAGTTCTCTTGTGTTCTCCCTACCCATCCTACCTGCGCAGCAATTACTGGGCTCGTGAAGTCCTGGAGATGTCGGGGTTTTTGTTGGGTGGCAATGTCCTTTCGTCCAGATGGTGGTCTGGATTGTGGTTGTGGAGAAATGACGTTGATGGCACTCAAAATCTAATGAGAACAACAAACACTGTAATTACAGCCAAGCCCTCATCCACCCACCACCCTCACATATATACCCAAAGTACTGGGAGTCAACCTACATCAATTGCTGAAGACGGCGTAATCTATGGCCCTTGTAGGAAAGCACCGGCATTCGCAGAATGACACTCTGATTGCCTGTTTAGCAGCACCGGTTCACAATCCTGATGCCTTGAGGTTACACTAATCACTGCTGGGAATAGCGAATGAGAGTGCCAAGGTTAGTAGTAGAAAGAATCGGAATTAGTGCCAAGACGCAAAAGGAACAATTGATGGACGGAATGCTAAACAATGCAAACATTCACTCCCAGCCACAAAGATCTGGGTTTAATCCATTGTTCTTTTACTCGCCATGCCACCCCAGTTTGGACCCAGCCATAAGCAAATCAGTCTTGACCCTGTTCCTCATGGGAACAGTCCAGCCCAAACTGTCAAGCCAGGTCCTCCCTGGACCAGAAGCAAGCATCTTGGGACCGGTTTTTGGGCAACACTGTTCACCAGCCAGGCTAGCTTGAAATCAGTGGTCCAGTGAGCACAGGACCCACATCTGGGCATACTCTTCCCACTTATGGCAACAAAAGCAAAAAGAACAATTAATGGACTGAATGCTGAACAATGCATTCACCCCCAGTCACAAAGATCTGGGTTTAATTTATCGTTCTTTTGCTCACCACTCCACCCCAATTTGGACCCAGCCATATGCAAATCAGTCTTCACCACATATCAGCCAGGCTAGCTTGACTCCAGTGGCATGGAGAGCACGGGACTCATGTCTGGGAATACCTGTCCCACTCGGGGTAACAAATGCAAAAAGAACAATTGATGGACAGAATGCTGAACAATGTCATACATTCACCCAATTACAGAAATATGGGCCTAAATCCATTGTTTTATTCTCCCCATGCGATCCTAGTTTAGACCCAGCCATATGCAAATCACTCTTGACTTCGTTTCTCATGGGAACAGTCCAGACCAAACTGCCAAGCCAGGTCCTCCCTGGACCGGAAACAATATCCTGGGACTGGTTTCGGGGCATCACCCCTCATCAGCAATTCTAGCTTGAATCCAGTGGTGCAGTGAGCATGTGACCCATGTCTGGGCATACCCTTCCCCCTTCAGGCATCAAAAGCAAAAGGAACAATTGAAGGATGGAATGATAAATAATGCAAACATTCAACCCCAGTCACAAGGATCTGGGTTTAATCCATTGTTCTTTTGCTCACCCCGCCACCCCAGTTTGGACCCAGCCATATGCAAATCAGTCTTGCATTGTTCAGTCTGAACAATGCAAACATTCACCCCAGTCACAAAGATCTGAGTTTAAGCCATCATTCTTTTGAAAATAGTGCCAAGCATTAGTGCTAGGAATTAGTGGCAAAGTATCAGGAAATAAATTGTTACATTCACAAAGTTACTGAAGCCAAAAAAGTTACTATTACCATTAGACTCTCATAGTAGTCCATGCTTCCATTGCGTACCTTGTTGTCTGTGACGCAATGCTGACCCCTGGAAAACGATTCGGGGTTACTCGCAGTTTACTTTTTTTTTTCAATCTTCAGGAACCAAGCAGAATAACCAGGAATCCTGCAGAGCAGTCCTGATCCATTCTTGGAGCCAGCATTGGAGCTTTTGAGGTGGGGACAAATACACAGACCGCTGCCTTGATCCGATCTCAAGGCAAAGCAGATTCTGGAAGGTGGGCACAGCTTAAATATAAAGACCACGCCCATCACGGCTGTCAAGGCTTGAGAAGCTGGCATGGGAGCTGCCGCTAGAGATTTAACAATGCGGAAGGCAGCCTGATGCTGGAAGATGCTGCATAGTAACTCTAGCATCCTATGCAGTGGCTGATCACATAAACAGTCAAACCACCATGACATTGACACAATCACTCCGTTATACCAGCAATGCTGGAACATTGCATATGACACAAAACACAGTACGTATACAACACCACCAGTGGTGCTGGTTGCATGGATGAGCAAGCGGGATTTTATGCATCCAACAGCCTCCAAGCATGTTAGAGGCTCTAGGGTGGTGGGTTTTGGAGGGATTGCAACAGTACAGCACCCCTATAAAACTCCTCTTAGACTGTGGTAATAGGTCATGATTTGTCTGGATGCCGTGCATGGAAGGAGTGTAACAGATGTGGAGCATGCTGCAAAGGACTAAAGGTTCCCAGGGCCTTTCTTCTGGGCCATACCCTTGCCAGTCTACCAGAAACTGAAGCCTGCCATGTTTTTTTTAGAGTCTAGGATTCCTGTACTGTGGGTACTTGTGTAGTAACGGGTTCATCCTACGGGATGTCTTTGAGGTGGTACCCCTGTAAAAAGGGGACATTCATTGAGAGGAGTGGCTTGTATTATTATAAGCAAATTATATGGCCCAGAGGATGGTAGACCGATCTTCATTATTTACTAATAACAGACAGTGTAGGTATTGCCATAGGGTTTGGTTAGTCCTATCAGTTAAATCGTCTGTTTGGAGGTGGCAACCAGATGATAAGCAGATCTCTACCTTCAGGGTTTTCCATAATGTGTGCCAGAAATGAGAAAGGAACTGAGAGCCAGGGACGGAAATAAGTGCTGAAGGTACCCCATGGAGACAGACTAAGTTGTTTAGAAAGACGAAAGCTAAATCAGGGGCCGTAGGTAGTTTCCTTAAGTGCACAAAATGGGCCATTCTGGAAAGATGATCTACCACTGTTAGCATAGTGGTGTAACCAGATTTAGTGAATTGTAGTTCCACAACAAAGTTGAAAGAGACTGTGTGCCATAGTTTTGGCGGTACTGGGATGGGGCATAGGAGTCCGCTAGCAGCGCTATGGATCATATACTTCGGGAGCATATAGCACATGTCTCAACATACCTCTGCACATCGTCTAACATGGATGGCCCCCAAAAACATCTCTTTGTTAATTGTTAGGTTTCTTTGAATGCCCGGGTGTACAGGCAGTACTGTGTCATAACTGAGTTGTATTGCAGTGAGCTGTAACGCTGGGTTGGGTAGAAACAATTGCATGTTGGCGTGGAAAAGAAGATCATTGTCATAAGTAAGTGTAGAATGTGGGGTTAACCACTGCTCTTGGGTGTTTTTTTAACAGCATTCTTTACATCATCCAAAAAGGTGGAGATTCAAAAACTTGCTTGGAAGCAATCCGGTGCGAGAATGGGTTGGGGCTTTTGATATTAGTATCAGTAACACACTGTACAATACGGCACAAGGTATCTGCCTTGGATTTTTCCTTCCCCAGCCAATAGGTAATTATGAAATTATAATCATTAAAAGGTATTGTCCTGCGCAACTGTTGTGCTGTGCTGTCAAAACTCGAACGGAGCACAGACATTGTAAGTTGCGATGATCACTGTAGATTGTAATGGGATGTCTAGCCCTCAACAGGTAATGGCTCCATTCTCACAAAACTGCCTTTATAGCCAATAATACATGATTTGCAATTAGGTAATTCTTCTCAGCTGGTAGTCATTTTCTTTATTAATATGTTATGGGGTGTAGTTGAGCCGTCTGTAAGCTTCACTGGGGTAAAGTTCCTCCAACGGCAATTTGAAAGCATCTGCTTCAACATCAAAGGGTAAGTTGGGTCAGGATGCATAAACACAAGGGCGGTGGTGATTTGGCCTTTAGGACTTGAAAAGCTTCTTCAGCTGTGAAATCCCAGTCGAATTTCACTCCTTTCCGAAGAAGTCTGATGATTGGGGTAATAATTTGAGAGAATTGTTTGATAAACCTCCTATAAAAATTGACAAAGCCAAGAAAGCTTTGAATTTGTTTGAGAGAGGTGGGACTGGGTCAATTTACGACAGCTTCAATCTTTTTTGACTCCACACCAGCTACTTCAGGACTGAGAATGTAACACAGGAACTCAACCTGAGTTGTATGGAACATGCTCTTTTGTAGTATTACATATAGGGAATTTTGTCGCAGTTTGTGAAGAATGGCTCCTACCTATTTTACATGCTCAGATTTGGTCTTAGAATAGATTAATATGTCTTCAATATACACCACACAGCAAACATCGATGAACTCCCTCAATACCTCATCTATGAAAAACTGGAAAGATGTGGGGGCATTGCAGAGTTCAAAGGGCATGACCTGGTATTCGTAAAGACCACATTTTTTATGGAACGTGGTCTTCCACTCATCACCCCTTCGAACTCTCACTAGGTAGTACGCCCCATGCAGATCCAGCTTGGTGTAAATTGTGGTGTCTTTCACCTGGTCAAACAAGGTATGGATCAAAGATAAGGGGTAGCAGTTTTTGATGGTAACATTGCTTACTGCGCTTTAGTCAATGCACATTCTGAGGTCACCCCTATTTTTGAGTAATAAGAAGAGGGGCGAGGAGTCTGGGGATTTAGAATAGCAGATAAAGCCATTCGCTAGGTATTCATCCAGGTAGGCACGGAGATGGTCATTTTCTTTTTTGGTAGCCAAATAGATATGACTACAGGGCAGTTTAGATTCAGGCACGAGATCTATCCTGCAGTTGTATCCCTATGTGGGGGTAGGGTATTGGCTTTCTGTTCATCAAACACCTCTCTCAAATCCTGATACTCGTCTGGTATGCCCTCACGGACAAGTATACTAGGAACTGGTCTGGGGAAGTCATGTCCCTGGATTGTTGTTTGTATCACATGTGTGGAAAAATAGGTGTCAGCACAGAAGGTGGACTGAAAGGTTAGTGTCTTTTTCTGCCAGTTGATTAGTGGGTTGTGGGTCACTAAGCAGGAAAACCCTAGGATAAGTCGGAACTGTGGGGCTTCGATGACATTGAAATATATGTTTTCAGCATGTGCGTTTTCACACGTCATTAATAAGTCTTCAGTATGGGATTGTATCAGTCCATAAGTCAACTCCCTGCCGTCCACTGCCCTGATCCGTTCTTTGGGACAGTCTGGATTCCTAAGGTGTGCAAAAATTGTGTATCCGCAAAATTCCCAGTCGCCCTGGCTCAATGAGAGCTTCCACAACCCAAGACTGTTAAGATCATGCTTTCAGAGTTACGGTGTTGCTGAAATGGTGAGGATTAGAAACATGGGTCATAGTGGAGGTTGAACTTAGAGACTGACTCTGGGTTGACAAGCACATGATTATGGCTAGACGAACTCCGTGGATCGGCCCCTCGAGGAAGGAAGGGAACGGTGATTGTGTTGTTGTTAATTTTAACAATGCTCATATTACGAGATTCCTCTTGGATAAATTGGGAGGGATGTCAGGAAGACACATTGATAAAGTGTTCATTCTACCACTAGGGTTTTTTTTTTAAATCTGGGCCATACCTTTCTAATGTGTTGAATTCCTATGGGAAGGATAAGCAAACGTGGGCACCTCTTGGACCGTACATAGACCATCAGAGGTCCCTTTGACCAATAGATTTGCTCCACTATCCGACCTAGCCCTCTGTGATTGACTGGACCTACCAACCTTGACTGGGGCAGAGCGCAAGGATAGCCCTCCTATCTTCCAACTAACCCCCCTAAAGGGAATCCACAAAGTAGAGGATAGGAGTCAGGCGTGTGCGAAATCTGTTTCATGTCTGGGAAAGTCTGCCGTTACAACTCCCTCTCCTGCCGGTTTACCTTCTAAAATCTTGTCCGTTGACTGGTCAAGCTTTATTGAGGGGTATGATATCATTGCCTTTCAAGAGACTTGGTCAGTAGACATGATTTACCGCCCAGGATATTTAGCTTTTGGTAAAGCGGCTGTCTCAAATAGTAAGGTGAGATCTAGCGGGGTATTGATCATATGGGTAAAGCAACAGACATCGTTTCAAATAACGGAAGTACCAGTAGATAGCCCTGACATTCTTGCTATTAAGATTCGTGTTGAGGGTGAGTTAGACTTTATCTTATTTAATGTATATGCGAGAGGGATCGCTGGTGGGAAAGTGTCACCAACTATTGCCCTCCTGGATGACATTTTTAATAACTTAGTCGGCACAAATATCCTGGTGATTGCAGGTGATTTTAATTGTACATTTGAGCCCCTAGGCCTAGATGACTATAGCCTCAGTATGGAGGAAGACCAGAATTGGGGGATACCGTCTTTATCATTGCCACCAATCAACAAGTGGACAGAGGCGGCGTTACAATTAAAAAGTTTATCCCTCGGGAGGGGGCTAAGGGCTGTTAACGGGAGATCCCCCTCAGACATAGATGGTACCAATACGTTCTCTTCTGGGTCTAGAAGAAGTAGAATAGACTATATTTTTATTAGTCTAGAGCTCTGGTATAGACTTGTGGATATGATGGTACACCACAGACCAGAGAGTGACCACGATCCATTAGTATTAACTTTAGCTAGGATGGGGTTGGACCCCACACTGGCTGATATGAAAACTGCAATAGGAGAAGTAGCTATGTCACAAGACTGCCGACGGCTGAAATGGGCAGTGGTCGCAGAAGATGAAGGCACCCTGACGCAGATTAGGGCAGCGGTGGAAGAAACCTTACTAAGGCTCGGATCACCAGATTCTCCTGGAAAATCCTTCTTAGATTTTAAGAAGGCTCATGAGGATCTATTTGCAAAATTGAAGACCCTGTTTACAAAAAATAAGAAACCAATTAGGCACTACATAAAAAAATCGGCCAATTGGTACAATGAGGCTTGTGGAGATGCATTTAAGCACCTCTCTAAAGCCATCAAGAAAGGGGTTCCTCAAGAGGTTAAATTAGCAAGGGTAAATTATAAAAATGCACAAATAAAGGCGAAGAAGGATTTTGATGAGGATAGATGGGTGAGCTTAACAAGTGCTAGTAATAGGAAGAATTGGTCCAAATTTTGGCAATTAGTCAAATGGGGTAGTGGTGCGATAGGGCCCATACCAACGAATAATGTACCTCCCGAACTTTGGGTGGAATACTATCAAGCTCAATTTGCCTTCTCGTCGAGCATCGTTACTGACTACCCTGTGGTGAATTCTGATGTTGCTTTAATTTTTGACAAAGGGGAGATAGATAGGGCCTTGGATGGGGTTCCAGCAGGGAGGGCACCTGGCCCGGATTGTATCCCGGCCGATATCTATAAAACAGATAGGAAAAACTGGACTGAATATATTTTTATCATCATAAATGCTATTGCTAGAGGTGCGCCGATTCCAGATACCTGGCGCGGGGCCGAAATCATTCCCATATACAAAAAGGGTGACCGCGCCAGACCTGGCAAATATAGGCCTATAAGCCTAATCGATACCCTACAGAAAATAGTTGCCAGACTTGTGCTAGGTAGAGTAAACGAATGGATATTATACCAGAATGTACTATCTACCTACCAAGCGGGTTTCCGACCCCATGTCAGTACCATCGACCACGTTTTTAGATTTATGATGACATATTGGAGCACAGTGGTCCTAGCAGGGGGAACTCTATATGCTGCATTTGTTGACTTAAAATCAGCGTTTCACTTAGTCCCCCGCCACAAGTTATGGGATACATTAAAGGAGGCTGGGATGCCCTTAGAAATCTTAAGTTTTATTATTAAATTGCATGAGGCTAATTATGCTCAGGTTAGGTGGGGACAGCAGGGTGAATTAACAGACCGCTTCCCAGTTAATAAGGGAGTGCGGCAAGGGTGTGTCCTTGCTCCTACCCTATTCTCCCTGTTTATAAACAAGATTATTTCGTATTATACTAATTCTCCAACAGATGCTCCAACCCCTGCCGGCTCAAGGGTTCCACTTTTAATGTTTGCAGACGACACTTTAATTTTATCTAAAACTCAATGTGGTCTGCAACCTGCCCTTGATAGATTCATAGAGTTTTGCAACGACCAAGAGCTTGTAGTAAACGTTGACAAAACCAAGTTCATGGTGCTACATAAACATAAACTTAATAAAGGGAGAGTTGAAATGAATAAAGCTCCTTTGGAACAAACTGATACCTTCACCTATCTAGGAGTGACAATGGGTAGGAAGATGAATTGGACACCCCGGTTAGATGTTTTAGTTCTCAGACACAACCAGTTAGCAGGTGCCCTACTTAAAGAACATCGACTTTCAAATACAAAACCGGTGGGGCCCGCTTTATCGATTTACAATGGGAAAATTAGAGCTTCCATAATATATGGTGCAGAACTTTTGGGGTTTGAAAATGTATCACCCCTAGTTCTAGCACAAAACAAGTTTCTGAGAACACAGATCGCCCTCCCCCAATCAACCCCCATCAAGCCCCTGTTGTCTGATTTGGGATGTACCTCCTTCAATGAGGCTGCGGGATTTAGACCCCTAGCCTACTGGAGGAGGCTTTGGACTACTCCTGAGTTTACGTCTTATGCTAATGCACTAATGCATATTAGAAATGCCGATCTGTCCTCTAAAATCAAATGGCTCCAGAAGATCAAGGGTAATTTGTTTGACATGGGGCTTCGTCATCTGTGGGAAGATCCTATAGGGAACTTATTTCCCAACAAAAATGAGTATAAAGAACTCTACTGGGATATGATTACTAAAAAGACACTGTCAGGGGTGAGCAGTAGTTCGCTCACAGGTATCTTTCTGGAGCATAAGCCTGCAATCGAAGTAGAAGCTTACTGGAATTTGATTACCAAACCTGGTGATAGGAAATTAATTATATCACCAATTCAGAGTAGGCTCCCTTCCCATTAGATCATTCACTGCAAAGTGGAATAAGGCTTATGATAGTAATTGCCCTTCGTGTCCATCCCAGGTTGAGTCGATTACCCATGTACTGTTTGTGTGCCCAGCCTATAATGGCCCCTGTCGAAGGTGGCTTAAGCCACTGTGTTCCAATCTAGGCACCAGATTGTGTAAGGTAGCTCTGCGTATCTTGGCATCAAATACAAGTCCAGATATTGTGATCGCGATGGCGAAATTTCTTAGCTGGTTCTGGGCACTAAGAAGGAAACATTTGGAGGCTGGCCCGGTACTTGTACATACTACCTGACTATGCTCTTGGTAAGCAGGCATCCCCTGGTCAAATTGTCTAGGAATTGGTTTTATGGATGCATTTATATATTTATTAACTTACTAAATGATGCTAGGAAATTCGGTATAGTTGATATTAAATCTTTTTAAGGATGTAAGTTTTTTGGGCGTTATCGCTTTTATGATATTTTATGACACTTTTATGTTTGTATTGTGTCTTTTATGGTTGTAAATTACCAAATAAAGACTAATATTAAAGACTGACTCAGTAGAGTGACGCCATTGGCTACCGAGCTTACCAGTTTTTGAGCTGTTCAGGGCTTTCAATAGAAACAGCAGATATCCCTATCTTGTTTACTCTAGTCTTGCCTGGACGGGTTGGGCATTCTTTGAAAGAATTACCTGATTTCCGACAGTAAAGGCATTGATTGAGTTTTCTGACCTTTCTTTTTCCTCCTTTGTAAGGGGGCCACCTGTTGTCCCTATCTGCATGGGTTCCGATTTATTGGAGGATTCATTGCTTTTTCCGCTGTCTCTTACGTCTATGACCCTATGTTTCTCTGTTCTTTCTTTGTCTTTTTCTCATTTTTGCTTGGAGAGATGATGGTTTTACTTGACTACCAAGTATCTGAAATCATTACAGTCATCTAGCGGTTCTAAGATTTGAGACAAGACGTCTTTGACCTCGTCCTTAAGTTCTCTGTAGAAGAGCAACACCCTCTTATCTTTCAGCCATTCAGCCTCTATGACCAAACTATTAAAGGTGGATATGTAATGGGGAAGGTCTGAGGAGTTCTGCATCAAGTTCAACAGTGCGCTCTCTGTCACTTGAACAAAAGCATGTTTCCCAAACAACTGTTTCATGGCTTCTTTAAATTGTCTAAAGTTATATAGAAGGGGATTGTTCTGCTCCGCCAAGGAAATTGACCACAGGGTCGCATCTCCTCCTGAGTAGGAGAGAATGAAAGCTACCTTAGTAGCATTATCCTGGAAAGCCCCCAGATGAAGTGAAGATGGCATTGGTTGAGGAATGTACCAAATTTACTGATATCTCCATAGGAGTGCTCTTGGGGGGCTAGAGGATAGACATCGAGGTAACAACGTGTATATGTGTAGGAGGCATGCCGCTAGCCAAAGCCGTGAAGTCTCCTGATGGCATATGAAAACTGGGAGGTGTTATGACTGGTTTTGAGGGTTGTACTGGGGGAGGCAGTCCCCAGGTGTCTTAGGAAGGTTTATCTTGGTGTTGTAATGCTGTCATTTCTTGCTGCAAGGTGGCATTGTCTGCTTGTATGGCAGCAAGAATACCTGTGAAGTCTGGGAGGGATATAGCTTGTGGGTCCATAGCGGCCAGGCGGAATAAAGGACACTATAAATCTAATTAGACCAACAAACACATTTCATGTTAACCTGTGCAATTACAACCAAGCCCTCCTCCACACACCACACTCATGTGTTTTTCCAACGTACTGGGAGTCAACGTACATCATGGTCGACGAGATTTGAGGAGCTGGCGTGAGAGCTTTGAGTCCGGGGAGCTCCTGCGAGACCTTTTGACAATGCAGGAGCCATTGTACCTGATGCCGGAAGATGTAGCATAGTAACTATCACATCCCATGCCATTGGCACAATCACTCTGTAATACCAGCAGTGTGAGCATACTGCTGGAACATTGCATATGACACAAAACACAGTACGCATATAACACCACTGGTGGTGCTGATTGGATGGATGAGTGGGTGGGATTTTATGCATTCAACAGCCTCTGAGCACATTAGAGATTCTACGGGTGGCGGGTTTTGAAGGGATCGTAACAAAGAAAGCAATGTGCTTTGGGTGTCTGTGAGAAGCTGGTTTAGTATATTGTGCTCACTTATCTAAGTGTAGCACCCTGCACTAATCCAGACAACCCTTATGGTGATTTTAGTGGTCTTAGACAACCTTAGAAAGCTCTGGTATGTGTGGAGAGCAGCCTCCATGCTTAGTCAAGAAGGAGTGTAAAGCAGCTTGTTTTATCAGAACATAAACGTATTGGTATAGATTAAGTGAAAAAGAAACACACAGTGTATTTATATAAATATGTATTTACTGTTAAACACTCACTAACACATACAAACATCTTCTGCCCGGAGATACACACAATGCACACAATACTTTGCAAAAAAAACAGGTAAGTAGCACGGATACACAGTGGTCGCAGGGGGAGACCAACCCATATACTAAAATAGTGGTATGCAAACTATGACTCAAGTCAAGAATATACCAAGAAGATGTAGAAGTGCCAAGGACTCAAGGAACCAACCGAGGTAAGGAACCAGGAACCCCACGAAGGCTGTGTGCAGAATGAGAACACAACCAAGAGCTCAATTTAAGTCAATGGGTAAGTCGCAGTTGCAATTTTAAAGAAGAAGGACCCTTCCCAGTGGACCCTGAAGAAACCCCATGGAAGACAGAAGATTGGAGAGCCAACCCACCTGTGGATACCTAGGAACCAGAATACCTACACCAGGGAAGCTGGGTGCATAGGTGTGAAGTGGCGTTAGAAAACGCTGTTGAAATCAATTGAGGACTTCAGGAAGATGCCGCTGCTGGAAAAGGTGAAAGTGTCCGGTGGAACCCAAAGGTGGGTTCAAGATGAGAAGTACCTGCAAGCAGAGGGAACAGAGTCTATGCCACTCAGGAGTGACCAGGAGGCATGGAAGACGATTGCCCACCGTTGTCGGGTGTTGCAGGAGAGTTGACATGACCTTGGAGCTGCAGCTGTGCAGACCAGGCAATGCTGTGGAAGACCAGGAGCTGTTCAAGAGCTGTCCCACATTGGATGTCAAGAGTTGAGGGGTCGGTGTCTGTCGGGAGCACCAACAAGCCTTGCCAACTGCAACCAACGTAGAAAGCAAAAAAGGCGCAGTGTCGAGACCAGCAAGGTCCAGGTGACTCACCACATGCAGGGGAGTCAGAACAGGCCCTGAGCAATCAGGGGAGCCTATGGAATTCAAAGAAGACCCTCAAGAGGACCCACAGGACCCAGAGGCACTGGAGTCACAAGAGGACCTCAAGCAGCTCACCAAAGATGCAGGCCCACGGTGCAAATTATGTGGTGAGGACAAAGATCTTGATCACAGGAGGTGCATGAGGTTGGGGCTACTTGGAGCCCGAAGATCTTGGAGGAAGGAGGCCAACAAGCCTTTGCAATGACAAGTCAATGACAAGTCAACACAATGCACAGGGGTTCAGTTCTTGTGGCTCCGACAAGGGATACTGGCCTCAAACCTAGTGAGAGGGCAAGGCAGGCCTTGAGGGATGTGAAGAACCACCACCTGTGTTGCTGAGACTTTCGGAGTTCGGGGGAGCCCTGGATCAGCAGACTGGTCAGCTTCATTGCGGTGCCTATAGATGCAGGAAAGTGACTCCTTCACTTCGAGAAAGATTGCCTTCAGGTAATTTTGTATGCCCACAGTCCTTTGAAGGTTACTGTATGGAGCACAGGCATGAACATTGCAGCAGAAAAGCAAGGTGACAAGACCAGGAGCAGCAGGAGTCTTCCCAGTTTCAGTTTCGATACCCAGAGCGAAGTCCAGCAAAGTCTTGAGTGCCCAGACGGTCGAAGAAGAAGTGGTGTCTTGATATGAATCTTGTCACACGCTAAATCTAGGGACCCACCCACAGGTAAGCCCTTAAGTACCCTAAGGAAAGGGTTGGTGGGATTCAGGGTTCCCTCCCAAGGGAGGGGTCAGACAGTAGGGAGGATACTCCCATGTCCTTTGTCCAGTTCCATGTGAGGAAATATGAATTTTTATGGTCAATTGTGTCCCCTATCTTAGACCCCCAACGGCTCCATGTACATGCTACAAGTACATGTATGTTCCCTCCACTTCAAGCTATGAAAACGCAAATACAATCGTGTCCAACGTTAATATGTACTCTTTCATATCTGCCATGAATGGGCCAGATATTCCGTTCCTAAGTATGATTGGCCACCGACTTTATATGGTACACTTTTTACGTTTTACAGCTCTGGCAAGGTAGGCCCTGAATTCTGCCATCGAGCCTTTTCCTGCTTCTGCCTCTGAATGCTCCAGCCTGGACCTACATCTGTATCCCTGAACTCTGTCCTACTCCCTGCGCGGCTAACGGTGCCTGACGCGGCCTGTTGCCTGCCAAAAACTGTATTCAGCCTTCAAGTTATCTGCTCCGCTCCTCATCCGATGCATTCCTGTCTAGTAGTTCAGGTAAACATCCTTCTAGCTACCGAGCAAAGGGGCCGGCCTCGCTGTCTTTATGCAAGTAATTCATAGCCCTTGTTACCAGGGAAGATTCCTGCCCCCTCGCATCTCATGTAGACACATAGACGCCTGTACACGCACTAACAGTCAGTATAGAATAGGATCTGTCCGAGAAGACCTTTCCTTCCAGATAATATAGTTCCTTAAACACAAGATACTAGATACGATTTAGGACTAGGTTGTCCTGACACCCCAGACTTCTGTCTCCACATTTAGAGCTAAATGTCAATTCCCCTTCACCCTCTAGTTGCACGTCAATCACACGTCATGCGGCTGCGCGCGCATCTTTGCCAAATATTTCTGCTGACACTGCAGGATTCTCTTATGGATCCACCCACTTGTGACATCACTTTAAATGACGTTTCTAGTATACGCCTGTATTTATGCCTATTTTCATTACGTATGTGTATTCTTATCTGTATTATCAGCTGTTACGCCTCCTGCATCTGTCTTAATGCAATGCTTCTCATATATATACTGTTACTTGTCAATAATGTATTGCTGATCCCTTCCTGAACCTTCGTGGTGATGGAATATGACTGCCTGGTTCGAACCATAATTCCTTTGTAAGGAATAAAGTCCTTTTCAGAACCTCTAATACCACGGATTCTGCCTCTTATTTTGACTGAGTTATTCTTACTAGACTTTACCGCATTAAAAAATAGTACAAGTAATTTAAATATTTACCACATAAATTGGCGCCCGAACAGGGACACTTTCTCATCTCACGCGCCGGAGGTGCGTTGCAGGCCCGGTCCCCTGCCACAGCTGAACGGACAAAAACGCGTACCCGCAGGATTTCCTGTATCTCCCTCCGGCCAAGCGGGGGTGACTGAGGCTGCGATCAACACCCAGACGAGGCGGTGAGAAGTGCGAAGTATCCCGACCAGAGCCTAGCTGAGAGAGCAAGATCCGAGGTATACAGAGGCCCACCAGGTTCCGAAGTTCCGAGTCGAGTCGAGTCCAGTCCGGTCCAGTTCAGTTCAGTTCCGAGGCCTTCCGTTCCGCGCTACCCGGTGAGTACCGTTGCCGGGGAGGCATTTAGACGTGCACATTAATTTGTGCCGGTCCTGACGGGTTTGGGTACACAAATCCGGTCTGCACTGTTTTAGCAGTGTATCTGTACTGTTTAGCAGTATATCCAGTATGTTCATGTATATAATTCAGTATTATCTAGTATTAGTATTATGTCAGTAACTAGTTTTCTTCTAATTATCATTGTTCGTTAAATGTTAAATGTTAAATGTTTTAATAGGTTAAAAATTGTGGTATGAATGAGTGTTCATTATTGTGTTTATCGTATTAATTGTGTTCAAGTCCAGTTCGAGTAAGAACTAAGTAGCAAGGTTTAAAGATGCCTTTCTTTTCAAAATTAAGACAGATCAAAACTAGAAAAGGAGTACTCGAAGAAGCTGTTCCCATTCCACCTAGGGACACTCCAGGGTACTTTATGTATCATAAACATGGCCTAGATGCCGTATTATATCTTGACTTATGGATGGACTACACCAAGGATCTAGCAGAAAGTCAGAGGTGGCCCGCAGCTGGGACATGGGATGCAGATTGCATCATGAGAGTAGAAGAAGAATTATGGAAAAAGAAAGCCAGACAGTCACAGAAAGATGCCATTGAACTATGGCGTAAAGAATCGCATAGGCGCACAGAGAAAGCGCTCAGACAGGAAGAGAAAAGTAGGGAGAACTCAAATAAAGCCCGAGAAAACGTATTAATTGAGGAAGGTATTCGAGTAAAATCAGAACAAGTAGACAGACAACGAAACACTTTTATGAATGGTATGTATCCTCTTCTGGCCGAGGGTTTACCCAAGGCCACCCCGGAAGTACCGAGAGATTTGCCACCCCCATTACTCCCGACTAAAGCACATCCCAAGACCGCAAAAGATATTTTCCTTTCATCCTATTTAGACGATGTAGCTCCCGAATATGTTAATGATCCACCACACACGCCACCTGTCGATGGTGCTCAACCTCGAGATCATCTACCCCCACCTCCGCAACAACAAACTCCTCCGCATAATCCAACAGGTTCATCTGTTTCCACCGCTTTTCCTGCATCCACAGTTTCTACCTTACATCCCACAAATCCTTTCGTGCCTAGCACCTCAGAAGGTGCGACAGCAGTTTTTGCCACGCCACCATCACGAAGTAAATCGTCTCTTAGAGATTTAGCAAACCAACGTACACCCCAAATAGCAACGTCCGACACGTTTAAAGAACATCTTATAGATTGTAGATATGATCCAGTGCCCGGTAAAAATGATAGAATGCTGCTATCATCACTACGTATACGACGAGCTTCACTATATTTAACGACGCTACCAGGAATGATTAAACATTTAGACAATATATATCGCTTTGTCCAAACAGGGCAAGGCCCTGAAAGTATTGACGAAGCCATGGAATACCAGAAAGCGGATATACAGAGACAACTGTTACGTTTCTTCATAAACTGCTTGATCAGAGACAGAGACAGGTCCGAGGTAGATCAGGATGAAATGCAAGTACTTACCAGATGGGGTCAGAATATATCAGAGGGAAAACATGATAAACAGACATGTATAGTAGTTATGTGCCGAAAAATACGCAAAGAAGTAGAACGAATACATAAAGCCAGATTGGAGGCAGACAAAACTGAATCAGAGGGAGAGGAGGAGGACGAATCAGCAATGCCCACAGGACAATTAGAAACGATAGCTTATGTAGGTAGGGGAAGACCTTGTAACAATACCAGATACTTTAATGATCCGATACGTCCGATACGTCCAGACAACAGACATTTTCAAGCCCCTATGCTAAATACGAAGTCCCCTGAACACTTATTCCAGGCTGCTGATAAATTACTCCGAGACCGAAGGGGGTATTATATGCTCGATTCCATGGATGAACAAGAATTAGCCAGGTCAGCAGTACAATGGGCTGACAGTTCTGAAAAATACAGTGATGATGCGTTAGCACACACGTTTTTGAACCTTACCCCAGACGAACAACGTTTAGCTGGTATATACATGATACAACACCTCCTTATATTATATAGAAGCCAATACTCCGATCCTGGTCCTCTACCCGATATACTGATAGAATTACTCACGAACAAATGGAGAGGTTCAGGTACTGACTTAATTAAAGAAATTCTGGAATATCGACACCAGTACATTGTCTTCGTATGCCCAGAACATGTTTCAGTTCCCCCCAAGTTGGAAAGAAAAATGTATCACATAGACAGACAGAATCCCTTACGCGAAGTACACCCAATCAGAGGTGAGGACAATATTTTTAAGCGCGTGTTTGTGTACGCGCCCATAACTAAAATTGAATTATTAGAAATGAAGAAAGTAGTACCTAGCCATGACAAAGACCCAGCAGGTTTCCACCGTGAGATAAAAGACATGTTACTCATGGGAGAGTATACTTACCCTGACATTATGAAAATATTAAAAGTCCTATTACCTGCCGGTATTTACGAGAAACTCAAAGAAAAGGAATGGGAGGTGGGAGACCAAAAGATAGATTGGACAGCGTTAGAAAACGAAGAAAAGGCCCGAGCTGCAGGTTCAGGGCTTGGGGAAAGGACTACAGCATTACCAGGATTATTAGTGCAGGTACTACCACGTTTATTAACTACGAAAAAGGAAGACTGGGGTGCAATCTCAGCCTGTAAACAAAAACAAGATGAAGACACTAGTGATTTCTATTCCCGATTTGAAAAATGTTTTGGTATTAATAGTGGCATAAAAGCAAGTAGTGAGTCGTATCCACATCTGTTTGTGACAAAATTAGTTGAAAATTCTCTGCCCCAAGTTAAGAGTAGAGTACTGAAATTCGAGAGTACCTGGCAAGGAAACACACCGTCACAGATGTTACAAATGTTACAATATCATCACAATAGAATTAGGGAAGAACAAGAACATGAACAAAGACGTATGAAAGACACGAAAATGAAAATGCTTGTTGCTCAGTCAGTTCCAGTTGACGGTCATAAAAAGGGTACGACACAGTCCAATGATTCAGTAGGTCCTGTTAGAGGGACATGCAACTATTGTAAACAGCCAGGTCATTATATACACGATTGCGCAGTTTTAAAACATAATATCTCTACGGGTATAACGAAGGAGAGACCACGTCCGCCTAGACAGGATCAGATCCAACAACAAGTACCTCAGAATATACAGCCTATGCCAGCTGTACAACAGACCGCACCACAACAACAACAACAACCACAACAACAGCCACAGCCTATTGCTGCAATACAAAACACGACACAACAGATGTACCAGTATGCACAAAATGACTACCCAGAGTATCAGCGCTACACATGAAATAGCCTAGAGAGGGAAGTTGGCCTACCCCTTATTGAGGTTCCCGTAGATCAAGAAGGTCCTTACGTACAGAGTCAAGTATTAGGGAAAGACAGAAAGTTTCTACTCGATACAGGGGCAAGCAGAACCACTATCAGTCACAGCGAAGTCCCAGGGGCACCCCTCTCAGGCTCACAAAATATTTCCCTTGGTTTTTCAGGAAAGCCCACTATTAACGAACTATCGCAACCGCTTGCATTCACAGTCGGTCCATTAACACGGACTACAGATCTATTGCTTACGAAATCATGTCCAGAAAACTTGTTAGGTATAAAAACATTGAAGGCTCTAGGAGCTGTAATATGCTGTTCTCCGGAAGGAGTACGATTATTTTTGCGTGACTTTAAAGGTCACTACGTGTCTAGAGACATGGATCACCGGTTACAGAATTTGCCTGCACATTTATGGGCGCAATGCCCCACTGATGTAGGTTGTATGCACATTACACCATATCGAGTCACACTCAAAATAGGAGTGGTACTACCACGAATGCGACAATACAAGTTACCGCCAGATGCTGTAGTGGCTTTACTGCAAATCATTGATGAGCTCATTGCACAAGGAGTGGTTGTGGAAACCGACTCCAATGTATGTAATTCCCCGATAATTCCGATTCTTAAACGAACTGATCCAAAACACCCCCAGTATATAGATTAGTTATTGATCTGCGAGAATTAAATAAATGCATTGTACCACAATACCCCGTGGTCCCAGATATCTCTTCATTGCTAACAGCCATAGATTCAGAAGCAACGTTCTTTACTGTAATTGACCTCAAGAACGCTTTCTTTAGCGTCCCAATCGATCCGGAAAGCCAATATTTGTTCGGATTCAGTTTAAATGGACGAAGTTTTAAATTCACACGCGCACCTCAAGGATTCACAGAAAGCCCCAGCATCTATAGCCAAGCACTGAAAAGAGAACTTGACAGTATCCACATGCCAGCTAACACTGCCCTGCTTCAATATGTCGATGACCTGCTGATCACCGCCCGAAGCGAACCCGAATGTGAAAAAGCATCACTGACGGTTTTACATTTCTTAGCCGACAAGGGGCACAAAGTGTCCCCTTCAAAGCTGCAATTCTGTGTCCAGCAAGTTGTGTACCTTGGGCACTTGCTGTCCAAGGGGGGAAGACAGCTTACACCCGACCGTATCCAGTTAATTGTTAACATGCCGCCACCCAAGACACAAAAGGAGGTACGGGCATTCATAGGCCTCCCTTCGTACTGCAGGCAGTGGATCCCTCAATATGCATTTCTAGCGAAACCACTCATTCAGTTGACAACACAGGAGGCAGCAACATCGACTGTCTTCCCTTGGACTCAGGAACATATGCAAGCTTTTGAAAGCTAAAAGAAAGCTTTATGCCAAGCACCTGTTTTAGCAACACCATGTTACAGCAAACGTTTTACACTTTTTGTTACAGAACGTGAAGGTACTGCTTTGTCAGTACTCACGCAGGAACAAGCAGGATCACACAAGCCATGTGCTTATTTTTCTAGTACATTAGATCCCGTAGCTCAGGCTCTTCCTGCGTGCCTGAAATCAGTCGCAGCAACAGCTTTAGCAATCAGACAAAGCGATGCCATAGTGTTAGGACATCAATTGACAGTACAAGTGCCACATGCAGTAGAGGTTCTCTTGAACCGGACCCAAACACAACACTTGACTATAGCAAGACTGACGGGTTATGAATTAACATTGTTCCAGCCACACATAGAAATCAGACGTTGTAGTACATTAAATCCTGCCACACTTTTGCCATTAAGTGGAACAGACCCATTGGCACATGATTGTATTGAAGTTATCACTATTACGACGAAACCCAGACAAGACTTGACAGATATTCCATTTTCAGATCCAGACCTGACATTATATGTAGATGGTTCATGCATGAGAACAAGTACAGGAGAGTTAGTGGCCGCTTATGCAGTCACAACAGACACTGAAGTTATTGAAACAAATTGTATCGATACCTTGTCAGCTCAAGCAGCAGAGCTCATCGCTCTGACACACGCCTGTATTCAAGCCAAAAATAAGAAAGTCAACATATACACAGATTCACGTTATGCATTCGGAGTCGTCCATGACTTCGGCGTGCTTTGGCGAGAGAGAGGTTATTTAACTTCTCACGGTGCCCACATCCAGCACGGCCCCCTTATTCAAGCTCTGTTAGATGCAATACATCTGCCGACTGCAATATCGATTATGAAGTGTAAAGCCCATACAAAAGTGACTGACTTTATTTCTCAAGGTAACGACCTAGCTGACAGAACAGCTAAACAGACTGCTCAGAATCAGATTCATCCAACTGACACGACAAAGACAATAGTTCCGACACCAACACACTGCATGACAGTTAAGGATCCCGCCCTTGATGTAATTGATATACAGACACATGCTACACCAGAAGAAATAAAGAGATGGACTGAATTAGGAGGGATCCAAACGGATCAAGGATGGATGACGAAGGGAAAATCTATATGGTTTCTCCCCGACTCAATGGTTCAAGTCATCATTAACACAATACATAGTCCAGCGCACCTAGGAGAGAAAGCTATGCTAGACAGTATTCAACACATTTGGTTCAATAAACACTTGCGAGCAGCAGCTAAACAGAAAGTACGTACCTGTATGATTTGTTGTCAGTTCAATCCAGGAAAAGGCGTACCTGTAGAGCAGGGTGGATTTCAACCCCCCGATCACCCTTTTGAAGTCCTCCAGATGGATTATATCCAGATGGAACGATGTCGAGGATTCAAATATGTCCTCGTAGTTGTATGCGCTCTTTCCCGGTGGACAGAGGCGTATCCCGTCTCAGATTACACTGCCCCGACTACTGCCAAACAGTTAGTTCGAGAATTCTTCCCACGGTATGGTTTGCCCCGTATCGTGTACTCAGATAATGGCCAACCGTTCTCATCAGAGCTAATGAAACATGTTTCACTTTTGTTAGGCTATCAATGGAAATTCCACTGTGTTCGACATCCCGAGGCAGCAGGTCTCGTGGAGCGGCATAATCAAACTTTGAAAATTAGACTGTCCAAAGTATGTAGAGAAAAAGGTGTCGACTGGATAGTAGCTCTACCAGTTGCACTCTTTTATATGAGAATGGTAGCACACTCTCGAACAGGGCTATCCCCGTATGAGGTGATCTTCGGTAGACCACCAAATATGTGGGGGACGCCTATACCCCGTAAAATAACTGATGTTGATTGTAATATGCTGACAGATTACCTGGCTTCCTTGATGTCTGCACTACAATCTTGTCGTTCACAGGTAGCTGCAGCTTTTCCCGATAACACTGAGGTGAAGCCCCATGAAGTGGTTCCAGGTGACCTGGTATTGGTGAGGAACTTCGACAGAAGGAACCCGCTGGAGCCTCGCTGGCAGTCACCTAAACTCGTCTTATTGACCACAAGGACAGCTGTGAAGATTGAGGGACGTAAAGGGTGGTTGCACTCGAGCCATATCAAAAAGTTTCATGGACTATCATCCGACTTGAATTTTCAGCCCTACATTCCCTCACAGACTGACTCAAAACTCCCCCTGGTTGAAAAGACTGGAAAGGAGAACTATAAACTGAAACTAAGGTCTAGCAAGTCAGACAATTCGATTGTTTAAGTCCTCTCCAAGGTGAATCGGTTGAATTTGTCTCTGACATGTATCCTCTAGACCGAAATAGAGAGAGAAAGAGACAGAAACAGCTTAAGAAACAGGCGTACTGTAAATCACTTCGTGGTCACTGCATAGTGACATTGTTAATTATGTTTTTTCTAAGTCTTCTGATTATCATTGCCAGTATATTATTACACATGTATTACCCAATTTCCAAGCGTGCTTTCAATGCTACTGCCGAACATTCTTTTAGCGAATTACCCCCGCATGAGTTGTCCTATAGACTTGCGCTGCGCAACAACACATTCATTAGTATGTTACATCATTCCCATCAGACCAGCAATGCTACAAATTGTTGGATATGTGGCCGACTTCCTCCCTATCAGAAATACAAAGGAGTTCTGCCTCTCTTTCCGTATCCATTCACACACAATGGCTCCTGTGGAGCATGGTTTAGTTTGATTAATTCCCTAGATTCAAATTCAGTAGTTTATCAAGACAACTGGGTATGGTGAAACCTGAACCTAGTTTTACTTAAAGTCTGCTACCCTAACAAGGAGGGACTTCCCAAAAGAACAGGGACTGATCTAGAAAATGAAGTATATGGATTAGGTAACTTTACACTTAACCTCATGATCCTGAATGTTGAATCCGAAGCTACACCAATCCTGCCCGCTATGTCAGTATTTCCAGTTAGAGGCGAATTATGTGTAAGAAAGAATGGTTCAATACACATGGGCCATAGTAAATGTACCACTGTAATAGAATTCAGGGATAAAGGCAAGTCTACATTTAGAGCTTCTCGTCACTCCTACTTCATCTGTGGTCACACCGCATACATACGCCTACCCCTAGATTGGGATGGTACCTGTTATATTGCATTCCTTCTGCCACCTGTTTTCCTAGCCCCGCCTGATTATCATAGGAACACCCATTTAGTACACAATAGACAACAGAGAGATCTCCCGATTGTCGACTACACCGAAACAGCATGGGAGCAATACACAGATTTCAATAAAGGTTTCTTTCCCTACATAGGTACAGTCACTAATAGTAAGTTAATACGTAGATTAACTAGAACCCTTGAAGCAGTAGTGAATGAAACTACTTCCGCCTTAGGCAACTTAACAGAGGAGCAGTCTGCGATGCGGATTGTTGTTCTTCAAAATCGTCTTGTCCTTGACGTCATTCTGGCCGATAGGGGCGGAGCTTGTAGGGTCATCGGATCAAGTTGCTGTGTTTTCATACCAGAAAACGCGCCGTCAGTATATAAAGCCATAACTCGACTTCATAAGATCGTAAGCCAGATACACCAGAATCCAGGCACCTGGACTTGGTCCGGTTGGTTTTGGAGCGTGTTGTCAGCCTGGGGATGGAGGATCCTATCCTTCCTAGGTATTGGTTTTCTCATACTATTCAGTTGCTGCTTGTGTCTACAATGTGGGCCAGCGATTTGTGGTCTGTGTGCCACATCGTGTATCCCGCCTTCAAATTTTCATTCAAGATCCCGGAAGAAGAAAGAAGAACAAATGATGCTATATGAACAGATTGATGGATTGATGAAGATGGATATTTCATGAGGGTCCGTAGGGGACAAGGAGGGAATGAGGAAATATGAATTTTTATGGTCAATTGTGTCCCCTATCTTAGACCCCCAACGGCTCCATGTACATGCTACAAGTACATGTATGTTCCCTCCACTTCAAGCTATGAAAACGCAAATACAATCGTGTCCAACGTGGCCAGATATTCCGTTCCTAAGTATGATTGGCCACCGACTTTATATGGTACACTTTTTACGTTTTACAGCTCTGGCAAGGTAGGCCCTGAATTCTGCCATCGAGCCTTTTCCTGCTTCTGCCTCTTAATGCTCCAGCCTGGACCTACATCTGTATCCCTGAACTCTGTCCTACTCCCTGCGCGGCTAACGGTGCCTGACGCGGCCTGTTGCCTGCCAAAAACTGTATTCAGCCTTCAAGTTATCTGCTCCGCTCCTCATCCGATGCATTCCTGTCTAGTAGTTCAGGTAAACATCCTTCTAGCTACCGAGCAAAGGGGCCGGCCTCGCTGTCTTTATGCAAGTAATTCATAGCCCTTGTTACCAGGGAAGATTCCTGCCCCCTCGCATCTCATGTAGACACATAGACGCCTGTACACGCACTAACAGTCAGTATAGAATAGGATCTGTCCGAGAAGACCTTTCCTTCCAGATAATATAGTTCCTTAAACACAAGATACTAGATACGATTTAGGACTAGGTTGTCCTGACACCCCAGACTTCTGTCTCCACATTTAGAGCTAAATGTCAATTCCCCTTCACCCTCTAGTTGCACGTCAATCACACGTCATGCGGCTGCACGCGCATCTTTGCCAAATATTTCTGCTGACACTGCAGGATTCTCTTATGGATCCACCCACTTGTGACATCACTTTAAATGACGTTTCTAGTATACGCCTGTATTTACGCCTATTTTCATTACGTATGTGTATTCTTATCTGTATTATCAGCTGTTACGCCTCCTGCATCTGTCTTAATGCAATGCTTCTCATATATATACTGTTACTTGTCAATAATGTATTGCTGATCCCTTCCTGAACCTTCGTGGTGATGGAATATGACTGCCTGGTTCGAACCATAATTCCTTTGTAAGGAATAAAGTCCTTTTCAGAACCTCTAATACCACGGATTCTGCCTCTTATTTTGACTGAGTTATTCTTACTAGACTTTACCGCATAAAAAAATAGTACAGGTAATTTAAATATTTACCACACATGCCAGAGCGGGAGCCAACGGCCCCCTGAGTTGGTTTGAACTGGAATATGCAAGGAGGGCACCAAATGTGCCCCTCAAGCAGACTGAGTGGTGATGGCAAACTCTCCCACCCAGCCCCCAATACACTGAACACTGTCTGAGAGGTGGTCACACCTCCCTGTGAGAGGATCCCTATAGTTCTGCCTTCCCGCGCTCGAGCTTGGCTCAGCAGCAGGAGGGCAAAATGTCTCGGGTCGGCAGCAGCCATGTTGTACTGTCCTGGTCTAGAAGACTGGTACCGGGAGCACTGAGGGCCTCCCGGAGGAGCTTTACAGTGCATGGAATCATATCTCCCACACCATTTAAGGTGTGGAGGTACAATTCCAACATGTTTGATACCAAACATGACAGGGTTCATTACAGCCAGTTTATAGATGGTCATCACGTAATGACGCATGGCCACTCTATCATAATGGCTGATGCATTTACAACCCAGGAGAATCGACTCTGAAGGTTGTTGGGGTGTCGTGCTCATGGAGGGGCACCCTCACACTTAGAACCGAGCACCCTGCCTTCAGGATTGAAAGGCCTGCCTTAGGGTTGACTTATAGGTTTTACACACAGTGACCCCAGATATAGGGAAACCTATATCTGTTGTAAGTGGTGCTAGCACCAGCTTACGCAGGCTGCAATGGCCGGCCTATAGTTACAATTTTAGTAGTCTCTCAATGGTGGCATAATACATGCTGCAGCCCATGAGAGTCCCCTGGTGTACCTATGGCCTGGGTACCTCAGTACCATATACTAGGGACTTATAGTGGTGCACCAGTAGCCAATCTGGGATGTACCTAAGTACTCACCATGTCAATTTAAGGTAGAAAGCACAGACACTGGGGTCCTGGTTAGCAGGATCCCAGTCAGACTAGTCAGAAACAGCATAGCACCAGGCAAAAAGTGGGGGTAACCATAAACACAGATCCTACTTTCCTACAGTGCCCTGTAGATGTCCACTGGAAGGGATGACCCGGTAACCAGTCAACAATGCCCAGAGCTTGACACAGTCAAAGGAGTCCATGAGTCCAGTAACCACTGGACTCAGAAGAACTCAAAAACACAATAATGTTTTTCACAGGGCTGGGGAATCACACAGCCATGGAATGCCCACTATGGGTACGAAGTGGCCAGGATTAAGCTGGAGACTATTAAGGCTTTCCTTAGTGTTGGCACAAGCGATGAGATCTTTAGACCAGCTTAGTCTAGAAAGGTTACAGAATCACAGTGGCCTACTCATTTACCCACTGGGCCCCCAGTTCAGTTGCCAAAACCAAGATGTTTTCAAGACCACCAGAATAACTAGTGTGGTGGATTCCGGTTTCCTACACATAGGTATGTGAGGGACAAAGCAGGCTCATCTTCACATGTGACTGAAGGTAACAGAAACAGTCCCAGGCCCAGATGTCATTGTGCTGTAGGTTCTGCTTTCTGGGCAGCTCACTGTGATGACTTTAAGTCTTGGGGGCCATTTTAATGTCCCACCCAGATCCTTTAAGACAACTGGTCTCAGTTCTTTACTGGCATTTGGTAACTTTTCCTGGTAGTCATAGTCTAGCATATTTCACAGGCAGGGATGCCTTCCTCGTCATTGGGATCAGTAGCAGCATTCACCATCAAATCCAGACTTGCCACCTCATTTAGCGTTTGTGGGTGTGGAGTGCCACCATAAGCTGACAGTCCTTCCCCTCCACCCAACACATGGTCCCCTGTCTTATTTAGAGTCATGGTAACTGCAAGCTTCATGATAACTTTGCCTCATCTGGATTTGCAGTTGAAAACTCTTGATCTGGCAGTCTGTCCACCACAGTCTGTTCCTGCCCTTTTCAGTGCAGTGATGATGAATTTATTGAAGTCGCAAAGCATGCACATTAAGTAGTGAGAAGGCTCAGGGCAGTTTCTTCCAATTTACTCTGGTCAATAGACCTTTTTAGTAGCATGAGAAGAAAAGGGGCTGGCAACAAATTTGGATCACACAATAAAAGTCTGAGTCAGTAACTTGAAGTCAGATTGTTTATTACAAACTCAACGGCAAACTAATATAAATCAATTTCAAGAACATACTATAAAACTACAGGATTGCCAAAGGAAGACCAAAACAGCGTACAATATTGGTCCTCAACCGCAAGGAGCATATAAGAATTGTGGTGGCAGCAATGCATAGAATAAGAAATAGGATTTAATGACTAGACAAATGGTTTTGATCCTTCTCCCCATACATGGAAAAGATTCACAACATCTACTAAACTCTACTCTAAGTGCGCATGATGGTTTGGCCGGGAAGGATGCATTCTCCCGTCCTTCTGTTCTTGCTGCCGAGTAGCCTTGACATTCCCTGGCACTACCACCTGCCCTAAGCCTGAAAACAGCCGTTACACACCCCGGGACCCCCTGGCCAACTGGGTAGGCATTGGAGAAGGATGGCATCACCCGGAGCCGACATACAGCTCCACATTGTACAGCAGCCGACCCCGGTAGCTAAAATGGTGGCGGCAATGTGGCATATCTGATTGCACTGCCCAGGCCTGTAGAGGCACCTAATCCATGGAGCACACAGAGGCACCAGCACCCGGCAACTGCGAATGGGAGTGGAGACTGAGGCGAGGCTCTCCCCGGTGCGACAGTGTACTTAGGCTGCTGGACCTACGACCCCATCTAAGTGCAGCTGAGCTAATTACAGGGCCTGGAGTATAGCGAGCACCTAGACCAACAGCTTACACTTGAGCAACGGTACCCGGTGGATGCGAGGGGGAACAGAGAATGAGGTGAGACTCCAGCAGAAGCCCCCAACTGCTTAAACTGCTACCGCCTGTGTCCTCCTTCAGGACAACAGCTACCATGGGACCCATATCAGCAGCACACAGTGTATCGGGCGACATGACAGTGAAGATGGCTGTGACCATGTGGGGGATGTAGTAGCGGGGCCATGGATCTTGCGGAGTGCCTGTCCTTATGGCGTACAGGAGAGCAGCAGCATCAGGAGGCAATGGGGTCGAGTGGAAGCAAAAGTGAGACTTGCCCCGGCACCGAAGCAGCTGTAAGCTGCATGAGCCAAGACCTGCCTGAGCCCTCCAAAATGGGAGCTGCAAAGGAATCACTGTAGTCATACAGCAATTAGAAGAGGGGGAAGGCCCTGGAGGTTGACTGCAGCTGTATCGGATGGTGGCCTTCGACGGAGGGCAGCTCCAGGCCAGCGCCTACAGCAGGAGCCGGACATTCACATACAGTGCTACAGGGGACACAGATCGCCTGCAGGGTGCCCTCAGCAGCCTCACACAGCCACATCACCAAGGTACTCGATCTTACCCTGCGGGTCCCCCACGCACTGTGCAACAGAACTTGCTGATCCATTGTAGAGACCAACCTGGGCAAGGAGCATTGGAGGAGGACCCAGTACAAGTGCTGACTGGCTAGGAAATTAGGTGAGAGTGAAGGGCCCTGCACACCACAGTGAGGCGTCAACTGGTGATCTAGAACCCCTATGTGAGCTGGCAAGGGCTTGCGGCCGAACTTCAGTGTGCTCTGGACTGATCGCTGTCCAGGCACCCCTGGATAGAGCATCTTAAGATGAGTGCGCCTATTGGCCCTTTTAAGAAGCCTGAGGGGTCCATCTGGGGGTGGCCGGTCCGAGCATTGCTGGGGGTGGTCATGGCCGGCTAGTCTCAGGCCCTGGTTGCAGCTGGCCGGAGAAATTAGCCAGTAGCCTTTGAGGCTTAGAAGGGAGTGACCTGACAGGGTCCAAGGGATGAAGACTAAGGCACTGAGCTCTGAGAGGGAGATAGCCTATTCCTGGGATAGGGGAGCAGGGTACTGGGGCACTAAGAGGCATGCCAGACACCTCCAAGGAAATCTACGGTCAGGCTCTAAGTCCGGCCGACCTCTGAAGTGCACCATGCACACACCTGGATATCGGAAAATACGTGCCCCCCTCAAATGCCCATGTGACCCGTGGGGAGTGTAGTCAGAGCTCTCCCACCCAGACAGGAGATGTAAAATTGGGGTTGGACATGGCTACCGCCCGGGCTAAGAAAGACTGCTCCCTAAATGAATAGCTGACCAAACCGTCTGGGAGTCAGCCAGGAGATAAACCTCCTCCCATCTGCATTGATTGACATACAGAGAGCGACGACAAGGAGGGCCCGTTTACCCACGATTTCCTGGAGGCCTTGTTCGCTTCTTTACGAGATGACCTCCAAACAGTTAAAAAGGACATATCCCAAGACTGAAAGAGACCCATGAAGAGTTGGCGGAGGTGGGGGACAGGGTCTCCATGCTGAAAGAACATGAATCTGTCCGGAGCTCAAACAGCTATAGCAAGAAAGAATCCGACTCAAGGATCAGCACATTGACCAAGAGGCACATTTGGAAGACTTCAAAAACCAGTTGAGGTGCAATAATATATAGATTTTGGCTGCCCAACCACTGCTGAGGAAACCAACATAGGGATGTACGTACAGGCCATTGTCACTCAGATCCTCGAAACCCCACTTGAAAAGGGGATACAGCTAGATAGAGTACATAGAGCACTTCTCCCACAACAGGAGTGTAACCGTCCAGCCGACATCCTGGTATGTGTTCATGATTTTCAGCCTAAGGAACAGATGCTATGTAAAGTCAGAGACCTACATCCACTCCAGTTTTGAAGGCACACACATGAACTCTATCAAGACTTGTCTGCTCTCATACAGAAGAGGCACACCTTCCGGCCCATTACTGTCTACTTCTGGGGAAAGGGAGTGACTTCCTGGGGACACTCCTTTCGCATTTGTTTCCATTGGGATGGGAGACTCTACCAGATCCGTTCCCTGACAGAGCAATGCAAGCCCCTACAGATCGACTGGTTGCTGGGGATTGCCACAGACTCAGATCCTTGTCCTTTGCACAACAGTTTTTCTCTGTGACAGACAAAACAAACATCGGGAGTAGCCTTCCTGGTCTCTCGCTCCTTTCGAGGGAAGGTGGGTGACGAGCTGGCAGAGATTAAGGGACAGTTATTGATGTACAAGGTGAGTGTAGGTGGCAATACCTTCATTGTTGGTTCTCTCTAAGCTCCTAATGAAGGACAAGAACGTTTCTTCAGGGGGAAGTTGCAGATGCTATGTCCTCTCAAGACATGAAAGTGATAATAGGGGTGGAACTGAACTTGGTGTTTCCGAGCGACCTCAATAGATCCACACTCCGATGTGGAGGCTCGGGAGTGCTTTCCCAGGAGGGAATACAATGGCTAAGGGAGATGGGACTGAGGGACCTCTGGAGGGAACGTCACCTCCAGACTAGGGACTATACCTTCTATTCCCACGCTCACAAGACCTATGCCCACCTCAACCACTTCCTGGGAACCAAGGAGCTGCAGAACCTCCTCACTACAGTTGAGATAGAGCCCTGCTCCCTTTCTGACCATGCAGCAGTTTCCCTCACATTATCACTTCCGCTGTTGCCTAGGACACCTCGGCCGTGGAGTTTAAGGAAAACCCTACTGCAGAGACCTGAAGTAGTACAGCAGACCAGCCAGGTGCTCACAAACTACCTTGATGTCAATGACTCGGCAGACACTCCAATCTCCTTCCTTTGTGAGACTCTAAGAGCAGTCATCTGGGGTGAGTTCATAGCCATATCTGCGGCAGACAATAAAATATGATGTGAAAATTGGGAGCATCTGACTCAGCAGGGGCAAGAGCTCGAGCACATACATAAGTGCACTAGCGCAAGTATGGCGACAGCTGAAGGCAGAGAGAGCTCAACTGGCGGGACTCGACCTGGACAAAAGTATGCACTGCTACGGCTCTGCCACTCTTTTTACATTGGAGGGAACAAATGTGGGCTTTTGCTTGCCAATTGCCTGAAGGCGCAACTTCAAGCTACTGGAATAGAGTACCTTCGTTGGAGAAAGCCATTGCATCTGCCTTTCATGACTTTTATGAGGAACTCTTCATGCAGCAAAGCCTCTTTGTACACAGGGAGGATGGATTTCCGACACAGGGCAGGATGGATTTCCGACACTGTTTTACAAAAACCTTTTGTACGAAGTTGGCTCAGATTCTGACCCTACTTTTTAATGATAACTGGCCCCAACACAGTCCCACCCTCCATGATGGACACCTACATAGTCGTCATTCCCTAACCTGGGAAGGACTCTAAATAGTTCGGCCATTACTGCCCCATATCCCTCCTCAATGCAGATATCAAACTGTTTACCAGTCTTTTAGTAGCACGCCTAAATTCACTCATGCTGGGGCTTATCGATCCCGATCAAGTGGGATTCGTTCCACATAGACAATGTAGTGATACCAAGAAAATTCTACATTTGCTCAACAAGGGGAAATCATGCTTTTGGCCATAGATGCCGAAAATCCATATGACTGGGTGCACAGGTCGTACCTGGCGGTGACACTCAAGCACTTCAGTTTTAGGCTCTGTTTCCCATCTGGATACTCTGCAACTATGGCCAACCGTGAACAATGGTATGGGTGAATGGTCGGAGTGGCCCCATTTCCTAGCCACTGGGGGACAAGACAAGGGTGTCCACTCTCATCCCTGCTCTTTGTCCTATACATGGATATCTTTGCTCAAAAAGTGTGTCGCAATCCTTGCTTCACTGAGGTTGCCTTTGGTGGGAGGAGCACACGATCAGGCTCTATGCCAATGACATCATAGTGGCACTAGACAACCCCAAGGAGGCCCTCCTGGCCTTCGTTGCTGAAATGGAGGCCTTCAGTCGGATTTCAATTAAACATCCAGAAACAGCAGGCTCTAAACCTCTCGGTCCCTCTGGAGAAGGAGGCTCTTCTGGCCCGACACTATCCAATTCAATGGCAATTCACCTCCATCCCCTACTTTGGAATCCAGTTAGCCCTGACTGTTCAGGAGACAGTACACCTGAACTACCAACTCCTCCGTCAACAAATGAGAATGGATCTGGCTGCATGGAAACTATACTGGGTTTCCTAGCTTGGCCTTGTAGCAGTGCCGAAGGTGGCAGCTCTTGTAAGAATCCTCTTCCTCTTCCAGATGCTTCCGCTCAAACCCCAGGCAGGCATGATACAGTCCCTTCAGGGAGAGATGCATTGCTTTGTTTGGGCAGAGTGGCAGCCTTGCATATGCAGAGAGCTGAACCTCTACCCATCAGTAGAGGGGGATCTGGGAATCCCCAACCTCATGCAGTATTACCAAGCAGCTATGCTATATGGTCAAATGGTCCAGGGAAGAATCTGAGAAAACTTGGCTGTTCATAGATAGATCCGAAGCGGGAACTTCTCCATGGAAGGTTCCCTTCTTGACCCTCCTTCAGAGAGCATGGGGACTTCTTTGCTCTCAAATCTCTAAACCCATCCTGAATGTGTGTGCCGCGTTGCCACTCTCAAGGGCCTGACATTATTTCCCTCCCTGCTCACACCAATGATAGGCAATATGGACTTCATACCTGGCCTTGCCCAGGATGCTTTCCAAGTCTGGCGCAGCGTAGGCTGTCCATCCATTGGCCACTTCTTCAATGCAGAGGGTCCTTTCCCATTAGAGCAACTCCGGTTGCACTATGACGTTGAGATACCTGTAGGTTAGACACTGGGTAATGCATCCAACAGGGTGCCTGAGAGCGCAACGGCCTCTTACTAGATTCAAGAGGTGTATAATCACCAAAACCTCAGACAAACGCCTTATTACTTAACTACACAGCACACTACACCGGTGACTAAGGCCTCTAGGCAGAAACGCTAGGAGCAGGATTTGGGGCAGCAGTTAACAACAAAGGAATGGAAGGAGATATAGTACAGTGCATGCCTCGCAGCACGTAACACGGCCAACACTGAGACAGCTACCAAAATATGAATGTATTAGTAACACACCGGTGTGACTTCATGGATAGAACCCTTCATGAAGCGCGGACTGATGGAGACACTGGGGGTTCCCCGGAACACTGACACACTTACTGATTGGAATGTCCAAAACTCCAACAATACTGGGACTGGGTCTTGCATGATATTAATACTTACCTTGACACTCAACCCTGCATACATTGTCTTAGGCCTCTCTAATGTGCTTACATTTCCACTCAAATCATATGAAGTACTCAAATAAATATCCCAAGGGCTACACTTACCAGTGACCGGCAATATATATATATATAATAATGTTCAGTCGGCAACGGAGAAGGTTCAAAAGCTTTATTGGCCAAAGCAAACTCTATATAGAGGAGCCTCATCGATCCTCACCCATCAGGTGCACCGAGGAAGACTGCTGGCTCCTTGACAAAACCACACTTATATACATAACAGTTTCAGCATACAAAGCCATACAAGTGGAAAAGTACCAGTTAGTCCATGGGCTCCTGGATGAGTTCATACAGTGTTAGGTTTCCGCCTTCGACAAAGGGTTGCTATCTATACAGAGGAGGTAGGCAGGGTGACTCCCTTTTCGTCCCAGGGCCTGAAGGAATTTGCTTGATACTCCCTACAGCAGATGTGACCTTGGGCCTCGGCCGTAAATGCAACTAACCTGTCTTTGGGCTGGTACGAACTAATGCATGAAGATGGTAGGCAAAGGAAACCAGGTGATCTGACACATGGTCTATCGCAAACCAAGATGGCTACAGTATGGTTTTCGGCCCTTTTGGTCGTGTAGGAAGATACGAAAGAAAACGCTTCTTCTAGAACATATCAATAGGCGTTTATGTGATCAGAATACCGTCATAGATACATTGTGCTAACTTTACATGGCGCGAATACATAGAACGAATGATTTTTATCCTTCAGATCGGCCCTTTTAGCACAATGTAGCTAACATACTACCTCAATCTTCAAAGATGCCTTCATCTATTTGCATCATGTCGTATATCTCCTTCTGTACTAACTGAGTGCCTATCTTAGCTGGGCGTGGTTTAGATTCGGAAAGGGCAAGAAGGAGTCGATTAGTGCAATAAGAACAGCAGGCAGGTCCACATTGTATGCAGACACAACAGGTGAAAAGGAAACCTGCTATGCCCAAAAGGATCATGAGCAATTTCCATCCCCAAGTGGCAAAGAGGCCCCAGAACCAGCTAGAAAGGGACCAGGTACCGGTGTCTGTATGGATTTCAGATGCCAAACGGTGCAGTTTTTGAATGGCTAAATGCACAGAGGGGGCGGAGTCAGGTATATACACACAGCAAGAACTGCCGATCACTCTGCATGCTCCTCCACGATCAGCTAGGATAACGTCTAAAACCATACGATTTTGAAGCGTTACAAGCCTGGTCGCTTGAAGCTCAACAGTTATGTTAGTTAGTATTCCTGCAGTGATATTCACTACTCCCTCTACTACTCTAGATAATCTTCTGATTTCTTTACTGGTCAAAATGGGCCCCCATATTGGCAAGACTCCTTTCATTATGTCCACAAAGTGCTGTGCAGGAGTATCGGTCTGATCAGTGGCATCCCCCGTAGTAGCTCGTTTTCCTAAACTCTGCCGGTTCAGTGAATGGGTCTTATGATAGTCAGAAGGGGCTATATAGACTGGTGGGTATAGGAAAGACAAATAACATCTACCTGACCATCCTCTGGGGAGCCATGTGTATGCATTTTCCCCACATACAAAATACACATTCGGAGGAGTAAGCATTGGTGGGCTGCTGAATGTTCGTAATCTGTACGTATGATTGCATTTACTAAATCCAACTGCTAAGTGACCAGTGCTATGCACACAAAAGGAAGATGATGCATTCAATACCGGGACCGGAATAACCTTATCATCTGATACATTTCGTTCCTGAAAATATTTGAAATATTTAGTGAAATTAAAAGACATAAAATCCAATACTTCATCCCTTAACCAGGTGTCATTTGCATATTCAGTATACTCATTCATGCAAGTAGTTGGGTCTAGTGTACCATCTGTACCATCTTCATTCGGAGTGAATCCCTGATGTACCTCTATATATGCTAGAATCATTTCGTAGTCCTTTTCAGAAAATCGGTGTTCATCAACAGTATAGTGCGTATATATCATCGACAGCAATTTAAACCATGCTTCACAACTGCCTAGATATGACAAGGGCATTGAAATGAAAAGATCATGTTTGTGCATAACCGAGGGGAGGAGGCCACAGACCCAGCACTCGGTAGCTTTGGTCGAACTATGGGTCTGGTGCAGCATTTCAATAAAAGCATTCTTCACATATGTCTGACGATGTCTTTCCTTATGCGGGGCGAAAGTATGGAAATGATGCTCTTCAGGAACAGGAATAGAAGTTACCAGGGTGTGCACAGGGTGACGACATTCTAAATAAATGAATACACCTAAACATATTACTAGTGATACAGTTATTATAGCTATGAATACTATCTTAATACGCAAACTACAAGTAGAAAACATAGGCATATATGGGTGCAGAGGGCGTGGAGCTATAGGTTGCTCCTCTTCGGGAATAAAGCGAGCAAAGGGATACATTCTTGCTAAAAGTCCAGATATAATCTAAGGGGAATGAGCCTACTTGCAGTCCAACCTGCCAGAGGGTGCTTGTTTCCTGTGTCCGTTCAGAGCCTCACAGGCAGACTCCTATTGTTCATCAAAAAAGGAAAAAATACCAAAACAGGAAAATTGCAAAAACTTCTCGCGTTGGGGCTGCACTTGATGCAGCTCTTCCTGGGAATTCCACCTTAGGCCCCACTAATCAATCAATGTCTCTATTTTCTTTCTGAACAGAGCTTTACTGAAAGTTCCGGGCTCTCAACTAGTTCAGTCCAGTGTTCTTTTTGGATTATACCAGGATTTACTCAGGTCTCTCTTCTCTTTCTCTAGACTGAACCTGGTTTCTCTGTTTTTTGTCGGGCCGCAAGTTGTAGCGAACATGACCAGGTGTTCGGGGATCAGGGAAAAGAATAGGCACAGTAGGATCAAATGAAATACTGGAAGTGTGATCTTTCGGGTCGGATGCAGCATTACCGGGAGCAGAGCTGGTTGTAGGGCCAGCCGCTGTAGGCGTTTTTGAACTCACATTACCTCCCTCTAGCCCGTCTACTTCTTCTCGGGCTTCAGAGAGAGATGAATCTTCACTGAACTGCTCACCGTCATGCACCGACCCTTCCCTCTGATCCTGCAGGTCACCCGGCAATGGGAGAGGGACTCTTTTCAAATGTGACACGTGTATCCAGTGCCGCTTTCCCTCAACCTTAACAGCCGTTCTGGTGGAAAGGAGTATCTGATGGGGTTTGGTCCAGCGTGGATCCAAGCTCGATTTTCGCTGGTAGTTCCGGATCAAAACCCACTGTCCAGGTTCAAGACGATGTCCAGGACCCTGTGGCAGGGGCTGCAATACCGCTGATATCTGTTGATGAATGGAACGAAGATCTTTAGTTAATGCATAAAGATAATCTGTCAACATTGGGTACTCGATGTCCCTAAAGGATTTCGGTCTTGGTACACCCCAGATATTAGCGGGTCTACCAAATATCACCTTATATGGTGATATTCCAGAACGAGAGTGAGGAGTGGTTCTTACAGACAATAGTGCTAGGGGTAAGAGGTCAGGCCATTTCAACCCTGTGGTGTCTTGCAGCTTAGCCAATTTCAACTTTAAAATCCCGTTATACTTTTCCACCATCCCTGCTGATTGGGGGTGGCGTGCAGCATGAAACTTCTGCCTAATGGACAAACCACTACAAATGTGTTCTATAAAGTTGGCATTGAAATGTTTTCCATTGTCACTCCAAATTAGTGGCAAACCATAGCGAGGAAAAAATTCCTTTACTAGAGCTTTAGCGGTGGCTAGAGTGGTATTCTCCTTGGTGGGGTATGCTTCCACCCATTTACTGAATGCGCAGATCACTACTAGAACATACTTGAGATTATTTACCCGCTCTGATTGAATGAAGTCCATTTGTAACACCTCAAAGGGTAAAGTAGGGGGCGCAAAATTCCCTTTCAGTACAGGGACACTGCCCCCTGGATTATGCTGTAAACAGATCATACAGTTCTGAACCAAATGTGTTGCAGTTTTATTAATTATTGTGTTATACCACACGGAATCTAGTACTGCACAAATGCCCTTAACGCCTATATGCGCAGGGCCGTGTGCCATGGATACTATCACATTCACAAATGCATTTGGCAGTAACCACCTGCATTTGTCTGACAGGCCGATCCAACATCCATTTTCGTCTAGTTTACCTATCTGTTCTTGCCAATACACTAGTTCTTCAGGGGTCGCTTCTTGTTTTATTTCTCTAACACTATCCATAGTGCTATTGAATATTTCTGTGTCTACCATTCCTCTCGGTGAGCTGGCTACGAACATAGAGGTGGTGTTGACTGGGCAGTTTCTTTAGCGATTCTGTCAGCAAATGCGTTTCCTTTGCCCACATCATCAATCACAGCTTTATGAGCGCTACATTTAACAAGAGCAATTTCTTTTGGCAAGGTCAGGGCAGTCAGCAGTCTCAAGACCAACGGGCCGTTCCTTATCTTCTGGCCATGCGAAGTAAGGAAGCCCCTTTCCGCCCATAACCTTCCAAAGTTATGTGCTACACCGAAAGCGTATTGGCTATCGGTGTAGACATTCACTCTCAAACCCTCACTTAACTCACAAGCTCGAAGCAAGGCTACTAATTCGGCAGCCTGGGCAGATTGAAAAGACACTTTGGCCGTTTCAACTACAGTTTGCAGAGTGGTAATCGCATAGGCAGATGTGGTAGTGCCATTCGGTAACCTAGAACATGAGCCATCGACATATAACTCCCCTTGTGGGTCAGATAAGGGAGTGTCTGTCAGGTCTATTCGTCCCTTCGTCTCTTCCTCTGTTCAAAACATACAATCATGTATGTCCTGATCTTGCTCTTCCGAAGGGAGGGGTAGTAACGTGGCGGGGTTCAGAGTGGCACATCTTTTGATAGTGATATGTGGTGTGAACAGGGTCAATTCATACCCTGTAAGACGCGCACTAGTTAAGTGCTGCGTCTTGGTCCTGTTTAGTAATACATCCACAGCGTGAGGCACCATCACCGTGAGGTCAGTATTCAGGACGAGCCCTTCTGATTGTCGAATTGCCACCGCAACAGCCGCCGTGGCCCTTAGACAACTGGGAAGTGCTCTGGTGACATTATCCAATACCGCAGAAAAGTATGCACAAGGTTTTTGCTTACCACCAAAACCCTGTGTTAACACAGAAAGCGAGCAACCGTCCACCTCATGCACGTAGAGTGTAAAAGGCTTCCGGTAGTCAGGAGTGCCAAGCACAGTAGCAGAACAAAGAGCAGATTTCAGAGAGACAAAAGCGTCCTGACATTCAACAGTCCAAGGTAAAGGTTCATGGACATCTTTAGTTGTCAAGTATAGTAGGGGTTTAGTCATAAGGGAAAAGTTAGGGATCCATTGGCGACAGTAAGAGGTTATGCCAAGGAAAGCGCGGACATCCCATTGCGTGCAAGGAACAGACATGTTAGATATAGCTGTTATACGATCAGGAGTTAGACGCCTACCCTCCTTCGACAGGAGATGACCTAAATAAGTCACCTCCGGTCGACAATATTGAAATTTAGACAAGGATACCTTATTGCCATGGTTGGCCAAATGCTGTAACAATTGAACTGTAGCATCCCGGCAACCCTGTTCAGTATCCAAAGCCACCAAGAGATCATCTACATATTGTAACAATACGTTACCATCGGGCAAAATTAGAGTGTCCAATAGGGCTTTGAGTGCTTGAGTATAAATACTAGGGCTTTCTGCATAGCCCTGAGGAGCGCGACAAAACCTGAAGCTGCGACCAGCTAATGAGAATCCGAAAAGATATCGGCTATTAGGATGAATGGGGATGCTGAAGAAAGCATTTTTCAGATCAATCACAGAGAAATATCGAGCTGTAGAAGGAATCATAAGTAATATGGTGGTTATATCAGGTACCACCGGGTACTGAGGTACCACGATCTTGTTTATCTCTCGTAAATCAATCACAAAACTATATGTGTCTACATAATCAGGTTTGCAATCTATGGGGGCCCTTTTAAGGATAGGAAGAATGGGACTATTACACATATTGGAGGTTGTCTCTTCCACCACTCCAGATCGGATTAGATCCTAAATAATGGACAACAAGGCTCGTTCGCCTGCAGGGGCAATTTTGTATTGCGGTATCTTCGGTAACCGAGAATTTTGCTTCAAGGTAATTGAAATTGGCGGTATCCTCAACAAACCCACATCAGTGTCTCCGGTAGCCCAAAGGGTTCTTGGAATCTTTGCGAATTCAGGGGGTAAGGTGTCTGTCTTAGATTGATACTGCACCGAAGGTGGTTGGACAGTCAAATAGACACCATCTGGGGAAAAATATACACGAGCATATAATTTTTTCAATAAGTCGATGCCTAATAAATTCTCTCCACATTGCGATGTTAAAAGGAATGGTGAATCAATAGAGATAGGGCCCAGGGTAAAAGAAAGAGGTCGGGAAATGGGGCTCGCCACCGGAGTTCCAGAGAAACCTACGGACACATTATCCTGGCCAGACAGAGCAGCCCCAGGGACAAGGGCATGTGAAACCGAACTGTTCATAGCTCCTGTGTCAACTAGAAACTTACCCGATGCGCCCATTAAATGTGCATTAACATAAGGTCCGTTCTGATCTATAGGAATTGACACACGTCCCCCACTCTGCCTTTGGCTGTCCTATACACGAGGATAGTCTGCCAATGCATCGCTGCCACATTCTTCATTGAAGTACTGCTTTCCCTGACCATGATCAAAATAGTTCTGACTATTCCCACCTTGTCCGGACTCCTCCTGTCGTGTATGTCCACCTCGACTACCACCACCGCGTCCTCTCCCTTGGCCTCGTGTATTGTTGTTTTGCGCATATAACAACGGACACTGGGAACGCCAATGCCCTTCCTGTTTACAAAATGCGCATTGGTTTACGCCTAAATCAGTGTCGTCCTCCACCCGGGACTTGGCCCGCCCCTCGTGGAGCAGACCTCGGCCCTCCCCGACCCCTTCCGCGGCCTCTCTCAACCTGCTGTAACAGGACCCGCGTTTTCAAATCCTTTGCTTTCTTTTCCGTCTTATCCTTACTTTCATTCTCTCGGTGCTCATAATATTGAGCCATACTTAATATAATCGAAGGAGTAGACGTTGTCCAAGTACTTTCTGCGGCCTGGAGTCGAGTTGAGATTTCAGGCAGTAAATTGGTCACAAACCTATTGACAAACAGGCGTATCCCACCCTCCTTGGATAAGTCCTGGCCACTGAAGTCAATGAAAACACCTTCAAATCTAGTGAAAAAGTCCGACACACTCTCATCTTTCTTCTGTCGGCAGGCAGTCAATTTATCCCAATTCACATTCCTGGGCGGGATGAGCGAATGCATGTATGTAATTATTTTGTCAGGTAACGTTAATATTTCAGCCCTGGGCTTATCTCCGGGTTTCGATCTTTATCCCAATCTTTCAATTGATCCCATGTTCCCCCAAATTCAGTCACATGGTCTTGGTCATGTACCTGACGCCAGAAATCCACTGGTACTAATAGGGCAAAGAACAATTCTATATCGGCCAATGTTATTACCGCCGATAAGGCGGCTTCAGTAAGTTCTTTATAATATGCCGTAGGATTTTTCCTAGGGTCAGGCAAATGAGCCTTTAATTACAGCACTTCACTACGTTTCCACGGGGTGTACACCCACTGCTCCTGAAATCGAGCATCAACTTGCGGATGGGTAACCACTCCCGTAGCATCTCTTATTTCGGTAATTTCTGGGTGATAGATGGGGTGGACCTCACACATTGGAAAATGCGCGGAATCCGCAGGACCAGCAGTTTCGAGTCGGGTTCTATAACTAACCAATGTACTAATATTTTTGAACACCTCGTCTGGGGTCAATTGAAATTTGTGCGCATGATCATGAATGGTATACAATATTGCCGGAGCCTTCCCCCTTGTATGAACTTGTTCCCATGATGATATAAGGCATGTGGCCATATGGTCTAACGCATGCTGTTGCATCACAGGCTCAAAGTCTCTCATAGTGCTCCATATGTCGGACACAGTGTAAATAGGGTGTCACATCCATTGTGATGCTTGTAACGCAACAACCTCCCTTTCCTCCAGTGTTATGGCTGACCGGCTAAATAGTTTCTTGTCTTCGAGAAGACCGGGGGGACGTATCGGAGTGGAAACAGCTGGTAAGGGAGTTGCGGTTGCCGAGGAAGAGGTCAACACAGGGGGAGAATGGGCTGACCCGGGCGACAGTTGAAGATTTCCAGCTGTCGCAGATGACAACAAATTGGGCAATAGAGTCATAATCTCTGTAACAGACGAGGACAACCGGGACAAATTGGTTTGAGGTGCAAGAAGGGAAGGGGCTGGAGGTGCTGACGCAGTAGAAGCTACCGTCGTCACTGCTGAGACTTGCGCAGGGGCCGCTGGATCTGCAACGGCTAATACCGGGGCAACTGGTGCTGCCGGGTATAACCGTTGTGGGACATATGGGGGTGGTGGGCGCAAGTCCAATAAAGCTCCAATTTCATCTTCGGTGTCGGGCCGAGTTACGTAACTTTTATCGGTCTGTAATCTGAACTCACGATTCACACATTCAATCCCTTCTTCTGTTCGGGCTCTGTCGTAGGCAATAGCCTTCTGAGTAACGGTTTGCCCTGCCTTAACTCTAGCTAGTTTCTCTTCTCTCATTCGCCTCCGCTTAGATTCCTTCTGCCAGGTGTTTAATGCATCAAACATAGACTGCCTACTGCGTCTAGAAAATAACTGATCCTGTAAAAAGGCAATTTTCTTTTCATCGAAGGAACCCGTTTGGGGCCATTGCAATTCTTCATTACCTCTGGTATACTTATGCCACAAAGTATTAAACAATAGAGGAGTTATTCCATGTTTTATGTACATGAAATGGTTGGGACTGCCCTCCGGTGGGGCAGGCTGGCTTTCGGCCAGACGGGAGCCACCAGTCCGACAACAACAACCAAAACAATTCAATTTACTGAAACACGGCATTGTTAGTTAACAGACAAACACCAATAATGTACAAACAAATTGTTGTATCACATATAACACAGATTGATTGTTCCTATATAACGTTTTCTGCAGTTCAACCTCAACCTACTTATTCAAACTTGATGCATCCAAACAAACGAACCGAGCCCGTCGACTCCCGTTCGTGGAGAATTATTCAAAATATCGGACTGACAGAGTTACAACAAGCAGTCTTCCAAAAAGACTGGCAAGAGGCAGTCAGACAGGTGCAACCACGGACTGGACTACAGACCATCCTATGACCGCCTTGGTTTACCACTGAGACCGTTCTGATGTGGTGCAAGCATCCATCACCTCAGGCATGTCTCACGGCTACCCAATTACAGTCACAGGCTTTTCCGAATACAATCCGGCCGTGTGTTACACACAGGTAACAACTAGGCATCTGAGCAGCGTCTCCAAATCACAAAAGATCCGCGGAGTCTCTACAGTCAGCCCCTACCGGACCACCCTGCAAGACCTCCGTAATTCTCCTGGGGTACTCATGACCCCAAAATCAAAACACAGTTAACTGTTCCAAATGCACCGTTCAAGAGCGTGCGTCAAACAAATAAATTACTCACGGGGTGCACCCAGATACGAACATTCGTTCTCCGCTGCCAACTTCTTGGGACCAACACGGTCAGCTCCTGGGTTAAGCCCGTAGGACCCCGGTGAAGGGCTACTAGCAGCAGAGGACACCCTGATTGGGGATGCGGAGCGGGAGCGTAAAATTCCCTCTTCCCCACCAACCCGACCAGGACACCCTCAATCCTACCACCCGAATACGGGGGAGGAAAAGACCCTATCACGGGGTCCCCCCAGAGTCGCCAACTGAAGTACTCAAATAAATATCCCAAGGGCCACACTTACCAGTGACCCGCAATATATATATATAATAATGTTCAGTCGGCAACGGAGAAGGTTCAAAAGCTTTATTGGCCAAAGCAAACTCTATATTGAGGAGCCTCATCGATCCTCACCCATCAGGTGCGCCGAGGAAGACTGCTGGCTCCTTGACAAAACCACACTTATATACATAACAGTTTCAGCATACAAAGCCATACAAGCGGAAAAGTATCAGTTAGTCCATGGGCTCCTGGGTGAGCTCATACAGTGTTAGGTTTCCGCCTTACACAAAGGGTTGCTATCTATACAGAGGAGGTCGGCAGGGTGACTCCCTTATCGTCCCAGGGCCTGAAGGAATTTGCTTGATACTCCCTACAGCACATGTGACCTTGGGCCTCGGCCGTAAATACAACTAACCTGTCTTTGGGCTGGTACGAACTAATGCATGAAGATGGTAGGCAAAGGAAACCACGTGATCTGACACATGGTCTATCGCAAACCAAGATGGCTGCAGTATGGTTTTCGGCCCTTTTGGTCGTGTAGAAAGAAACGAAAGAAAACGCTTCTTCTAGAACATATCAATAGGCGTTTATGTGATCAGAATACTGTCATAGATACATTGTGCTAACTTTACATGGCGCGAATACACAGAACGAATGATTTTTATCCTTCACATACAAGGGATGACAGATTGGCTTAGCGCTGTGAGCGGCCCTCCAGAATATCCTCAGTCATTAGGGTACAGATAAACTTCAGACACCTTAGGTGGCTCTATCGTTTATGGCATGTGTTGGGGATGGAGAAGCTTACCCTAGTTCTCACTGCTCAGGAAGACTTTGGTGCCCATATTTAGCACTCCCTCCACTGGCGCTCAGTTAATTGACCTGTACCAAATACCTGCACCTCCTGCATTTGACAGACTCTGGTGATCCTCCATAGACTGTTAGAATCATCCAGACTAATCCATGATGATTGAGTAGTGCCTTCTAACATAGATACCTATGATGAGAACCCTCCTGAGCTTGGGGGTGTGGGGAGGAGGAAGGGGGCAGTATAAGGCTTCAGTTGCGACTGTTTTCTTGACTATTTCTGGGGTGCTGAGATGCTATTGTTTGCTGTTAGTCTCTATGATCTCATGCAAAATCCCAATAAAGATATTTGAACCATAACATCAAATGTAGACAGACAGAATATTTATAAAAAGCTAGGAGAAATTCCTACCAAAGGTCTAAATGCTGCTATTTGTACACATCATAATATTATACACTAGGACACATTCGCTTCAGAGCATCTTTAACAATCCCAACAATTTGTGTGGCGTTTGTATTCTTGTGGCCAAGTCTTACTGACCTATAAGGGCACATCCCTAATTGTATGTGATTGACTTTTAGAAAGGTGACATTTTCTTCCCCTAATCATTTGTGCCTTCTGCCAGTGTCCTGGGTCACAAGAACTGTGAATGGCTCTGCTGTTGGTGTTTGTGTATTCGTCCCAGACAGTGACACAAGTGGATTTAGTCTGGACAGGATGGGCCATCCTGTCAGTATGGCTGGGAAAGAACAGGTCACTACCCCACTTGAACTTCAAGGGGGCTTGCCTCCAGCACACACAAAAGAACCTGATATCTGTCTTTTGTCACACCAGACTTGTTAGAGCCTTGACAGGGGAAGGGAAGAACTTTCCAGAACCAGATGTGGGGGTAGTACAAGGTGGTTCCCCCACAGACAAAGGATGGCACTAAGTGTAAATAATTGACCCCCCGAACTACTCTTCAGTACACTCCTGGGCCTGTGGACATTACAGAACAAGGACTGTCCTGCTTCTTGAGGACTGCCTTGCTCTCTGAGAAAGAAGACTGGACCTGCTCCCTTCATCCCAGGCTAAACTGATTTACTCCAAGGGTCAGTTGGCTGATCTCCTGCCTGAGATACAGGGACACAACAAGCCACAAGAGGGTTAAGCATAGGCTAATTTATTGACGTTTGGGTTCACCCTGACAAGGATTGTGGTTGTTGCCTGTGTAGGACAACCACCCGCTCAACCAATAACTTAACTTCTTACAGTGACACTCGCTCCAAACAGGTGTATCCAAAATATTGGCATCTGGCTGTCCTAGCCTTCCTGAAGTACCAATCAAGGCTAGACAAAGGGATGGATTTGCTTAGAAACATCCCTACAGTTAATACCAGAATCAGCGTATTCTCTCTTCCTACGATCTGCTAAATGGCAGTACACAGGAGCTTCTAATCAGCAATGCTTTGCTAAAATAAGATTTCTAACAATAGCCCTGTCTCCATCCTCCTTCACTCAAGCAACTGGGTCCCACCCTCTAGCCATGTAATCAATACAGTACTACTACCTGGGATAGCTGTAGCCACCCTCCATCTCATGCTAGGTTAAACCAGGAGGCCATTAGAAATTAGTCTTTCAAGCAGACATCGCTGTCCAAATATGTTGGGTGGTCGTCTATCAGGATCATGGAGGTTAGGACCTCTGCCACCCATTGGGAATGTCAGCCCAACTGCCAAACACTAAGCAATGCTCTAGGTCAGTTGTGTGTGGTGTTCTATCAGTTTTATGCAGACCCGGAACAATTTCAACTCCAAAATATCGACTACCACTATATCATCAAGGTAAGTACGTTTAAATTTACTATTCTTTTTTTCCCATCTACTTATCTGGACAATAAATATATCTGAAAGCAATGTTGTTGCCAATTGGTCTTTTATAGCACGATAATTTGACCTGCAACCATTTTTTAACAGTGTTGCAGGCAGTCCTGATTGTTAAGTACATGCAATATGTTTACATGTTGAGTTTTACTTGGCAGTGTCCTCGAATGTACTTGACTTGTGCTTTCTTTCCAGCTATAAACCCTCATAACAACTTTCTTGTAAATCCTAAATTATTCCTGATGAGCAAATTCCTACCTTAAATCTGCACAATTACGACCCCAGCTATACAACCTCCTAATTTCCTCTACTCTCGAGTCAACGGGACCGCAAATTCTCACTGCTACTATTCACCTGGACCCTTTGCCTATATGCTGCTACTGTTATGCTATGCTTTTGTATACAATGTGTTTCACTAATATGTTTTACACCTTGCTCTTTATGTAAAGCGCTCTGATACCCTAACTTGGGTCTGGTTTGCGCTATAGAAAACTCTAGAATAAATAAATAAATACATCCTGATTCACTGGTAGAGGGTGCTAGTTGATGAATCAGAATTATGAGTTGTATGGGAAAAACAACTCCTTTTCATTTTTCTAAAACACGTTTTTCCCAGATTATATCTGAGGAGAAATCCTAGGAATGAGGGAAAAGGAGCAGGAATGGTTACACAACACTGATTGCTACACCTTTTGTCAATTTCATACATTAAGATCAACAATAATTTAGTAATATTGCAAAAACAGATTGCTGTAATCCAGGGTATTACTAATCCCTAGTGCTATATCCAGATGCGGCTTACCTTCATAGGAGGGCTTAAATGCTATCTTCTTTTTTCTCATTACCTTTGGTATCTAATTTGGGGAAGAATGTTCAACGATCAAACCTCAGTACCCCTTTGGAGTCCAGTTTTTGAAGGAGGCATTTGTATGGATCACATATGTGAAACAACACTTGGGGGTTATTTAGGTTTTGGCAGAATGGGAGATCGGCTGCCACATGGTCAGTCTCCAAACCTACCAACCCACAGTTTCTCTACCTCATTCCCAGGTTTGTGAACTGCTCTGTTTTCAACACTGGAACATCTCTGGTCCTAACATTGGAAAAGTTTGCCCATTTGCCACAGTACTGCAGGACAGTGTACTTTGGAAGGCCTTCCCTATTTAGGGCAGCCCTTTCATAGTAAATCTTTCTTGACTGGGAATGGCAAAAGTGGCAGGAAAATAAAAGAGTAATGGCCCCACTTCCTGAGAAAAAAACAAGGGCCATTGTTGTTTTCTTTGCAGAAATAAATTCCTGGAGATTTGTTTCTGAATAAATGGCATGCTGGCTGACCTCCAAGACATGGAGGCCGGCATTAAAATTTGAACAAAAGTGCACCTGCCACGTCAGGGGCAGTTTTTGCTGAAAGATCCACACCAACACTGTAAGTTTCTCTATTGCATGCATTCCTCTGCTGGGATGGTGGAGGCAGGGAATCTGCTAGATCAGTGGCTAGCAGCTTTAGCTGTGGGGCAAAAATGACTGTAAATTTCACACTTCCTCTTCATAGGCCCTCTCCTACATGTTCAGGCCATTATTGAGGGAGTATGTAATTTATGACATCAGTGATGTCATCAATTATGTAATTTGAGATGTCATCAGTGATGTCATAAATGATGTCATATAACATGTCATGAGTGATGTAATATGTGAGGTAATAAGAAGTGCATGGTGGGGTGCAAGTTACAGTCAGCTATGCTAACTATGTAGCTTTGAGTGTTACCACTACCTCAAATTGGATATATAGAAAAGACCTATAAAATATTACATCAATGGGATAGGGGAAATTGATACCCCGGCTGTACAGGTACACTGTTGCTGATTCTTTGTAAAGATTTCTTAGATTATAAAATACCAATTGGGGACTATATTGTCCACCATTCCCTTCGGGTGAAAATAATATATTGCCAGGGGTCATAATATCCCTCACTTTGTGTATATGTCTTTTAGAAAGAATAATACGAGGAAGAGGGGACGAAAGCAAGATGAAACTGCAAACTACCTGAAAGACAACTGATGAGGTAGCTGTAAAATAAAATGTGACTTTCTATGAATGCGCTTTTTTAACCACTTAAACTATGATATGGTCATCTAGGATATTAATTACATATGACTCTCTCATGAGGCCAAGTGGATTCATATGAAATATGAACTAGTAAGATATCTAAGAAAATATTAGATCTCCCTATGCTAGAATATATATTCACAGGGACTGTCCCTGATTTAATTGTTAGATATGGAATGTCTCTCTGCATGGTTTATAAATGTATTGGATAAATACAAAGAAATGTTTTTAATGTGTGCTTATGACATTGTTTAAATTATGTTCTTGATATAAGTGTTTGACAGTACTCTATGAGTTTCCCATACTGTCATATGTTATGATTTTCAATGGAATACGAGATACCATTGTTGCCATGAGTTATGTGCCTGGTGTGGTACACTTATGAAGTGTTGTAAATAGAATTGTATTGAATTGCTACATAAATCATGTATATGAATTTAGATTATTTAATACGTTTTGTTTTAAAAGATTTTAATATTGTCTATCGTCTGTGTTTGTAGCCCTGAAGAAGTCCTTTAATAGGATGAAACGCGTTGGCTACTGTGAAGAAAGAAATTATAACTCAAAGAATAAAGGAATATATAAATTACGACAACCTGGTGGAACTGCTTTTTTTCCTTATCATTGTGTGCGGATCAAATCTTTTATGTAACTGTTTGTTGTGAAAGTTTCTTTCACTCTTTTAGGAAACCAAGGGGTCTTGTTTCCTTGATCTTCGCACCATAGAGTTGACAATGTTCCCGAGACACAGATAAGTGCTGTACTATATCTTAGACCACACTTGTAAATCCTTAGCTATGCTAACTATAACTCATTAATTTCTGTGTTTTGTAAGCTCAAAACATTAATGTTGTCACTGACATATTCACCTAACTATAACGTTACTTTGACCTTTGTTTTTCTCAGTAAATTTATGGGATAAAGTGAAGTAATAATGTATTACCATACATAAAGGCAACTCCCAACAGCGCATGGACAAACCTCCCACCGGCACCAACCCCACGCAGCGCACAGCCTTACATCCAGGACCTGTTGCCAACCCTCTCAGAGGCAGCCAGCCCCACATTGTGCACAGTCTTTCGTCACTTGCAGTATGGGGTTGACTGCAGTCAGGCTCTGCGTCCAACTCCACGCAGGCAGTCACCTGGAGGCAGCCAACTCCATGCCACACATAGCCTTCTTGGGCCCAGGGGACCCCATCCCCATGGCCAAAATCGAAGGGTGGTGCATCACCCCTCCTCAAGCCTTATTAGGCCCCAGGGACCCCATTCCCTTGGGTCAAATAGAATAAGGAAGGGGAGGGAGGCCACGCAGTCCACCCAACCAAAACTTTATTAGACCCAATGTATCCCATCTCCTGGGGCTAAACCAATAGACCCGGGGACCTGATTCCATTGGGGCCTATTTTGTTTAAAAGGGGAGGAGGCATGTGGCCCCACTCCCTGAGCATTCATGGAGCCCAGGAACCCCATCCCTTAAGGCACAAACCAAGCAAAATTTGGGGGCAGCATGGCGAGCCCCTTGGCCCCATGGCCCCAACTGTCTGCCTGCATGCTGTAGGAGCTGCAATTGCTCCTGCCCGAAGGAAGCAGCTATTTAATCCATTAATCAGTGCGGGCAGGGAACAGATCTCAATCTGCCCCCAACTGCTGGAGCATTTTTAAAGCTTTCGCCCGCTGGGAACATACTTTGTATCTGCTCCCATTTGGTGGCAGTTAAAAAAATGCTCCAGCCAGACAGGAGCAAACACATGTTTCCCTGCCTGCACCGATGAGAGCAGGGAAACCACTGAGTCCCAGTGGTGGGCTTCTTGAGATGCAGCAAGTGAGCCTCCCCCTCAAAAATATTTTGTCCCACCTCCCTTTTTTAAAATTTAGGGCCCTGGGCAATGGGATCTCTAGTGCCTTTTAAAGGCTCGGGGAGGGGGTATGCACAGCCCCCTCCCCTTCAAAAATACGTTTACCAAATATGGCTTGTTTAGTGTTTCTGGCAGCCAATAAGAGCGCTTGCTACCGCGGGAGTCTGACTTTTGCGGGAGCGAGACACCGCAAGGGAAAAGAGCTCCCGGAGCTAATCAGAATGCTATTTTTTTTAAATTTGGATCTCCAGCGACATTCTCACGAGCCTCCCGCGGACCTAATCATCCAAATATACAAATATGGTTAAACCTTAACTTCTCAAAAACTACTGAACGGATTTACACCAAATCATGAAAAGCACAATCTGTGAACCAAGATCTAGCTTCCTGTCAAATTTGGTGTAATTCCATTCAGTAGGTTTTGCTGTAGCTCTGCCAAAACAAGCCTTTCGAAAATGCATGGGGAATGTGCTTATTTGAGCCCCATTTTTTCTCAGGCTCCGCTTGACCGACCACCCCAAAACCTTCCAGGAAGGAGCTAAAGTCAATGTGCTTCTTTTTTTCTGGAGTATTTTGTGAAGATTCATCAAACAGAGCCTAAGTTATCAAACCAAAAAATGCCATGTCTATGGAAAAGCAATACTAACTATACCTACCTAGTGGCGACCGCTACTGGGTAATATATATATATATATATATATATATATATATATATATATATATATATATATATATATATATATATATATATTCAGTGAAAAAACCATAGGTTTCACACATGTTATAGTTAGCTGGACATTTTACTGCTAAAAAACCAATGAAATTCCCCAGTTAAAGTTAGTGCAGGCAACTATAACTCACGCGACCGCAATCCTCTGCTGATGCTAATACTGTATTTAGACAATTATTTGCCCATGTCTTCTTCCATTAAATTTTAGCTACACATATATTACAAATATTTTTTTTTCATAAAGACACATATGTCATCAGCAGAGGATTGCGGTGAAATGACTGTTGAATTATGGGAACTGAAGTCCTGATATTTACATCCCTCGATGGTGGCATTAATTTCTGTCATTGGAATTGGCTGTCCTATGTGAGCAGAGAGTAGATGTCTTCCCATACCCTGATTAAAGGCCTACCACCTTGTGTTTGTGGTTGAGTGCTGTCTCAACGTGTGGGAACTGGTAACTTGGAGCTTTGATGTTAGGCGGCTGCCCAGCCGCCGAGTCGCGCACCGCCTCAAGATCAAAGAGGGACATGCGGCCTGGAATACTTCACGCCGATTTGTGACCACACACACAGGATTGAGGGAAGACGCTGTTTGCTGCGGCCCATCTACGGGCTTGAAAGGATGACAGAAATTAATGCCAACATCGAGGGATGTAAATATCAGGACTTCAGTTCCCATAATGCAACAGTCATTTCACCGGCCAATCGGTGGGCACAATTACAGCATTTAAGGGACTGAAACCGGATGCATGCATTCAATTCCGTAAAGCCTCTGAGGAAGAAAGTTTATAATTTCGAAACGCGTCAGGCGGAGGAATTGGCTGTCCTATGTGAGCAGAGAGCAGATGTCTTCCCATACCCTGATTAAAGGCTTACCATCTTGTGTTTGTGGTCGAGTGCTGACTCAACGTGTGAGAACTGGTAACTTGGAGCTTTGATATATATATATATATATATATATCATTCAACAATGCTCCTGAGCTCAAAGACGCCACTCCCTGGAGGAAAGTTCAACAGAACCTTTATTCAAAAAGCCGGCACACCCTCTTCAAATTCATTAACCAATCCCTTACGCGTTTCAGAGCTCCTGCACCTTAATCATAGGGTGGGGACTGCACAAAACCTGGAAACGTACTGCAAAGTCACTTTCTCCCATTTGCATGTGTTCTCCAGTGAATGGTGTGCTGGGCTTTGTAGTGCCAATATACTTCCCCCCGGTGGGGTCCAAGTGTTTGTTCAATATTTCCCCAGCGTTTTCACAAAATGAAACCCTCCAGTGGGCCTCGAGAAAGGTGTCCGGTTTCAAAATTGCATTTTCCTCCATGCTGCTATCAGGCTGTCACTGGTTACAGCCATGCAGACCTGCATTCCTTTCCGTCAGGTGGTGCGATCTTTCACGGCCGGAGCCGCCGTGTAATAACATCATTCAACAATGCTCCTGAGCTCAAAGACGCCACTCCCTGGAGGAAAGTTCAACAGAACCTTTATTCAAAGTCCGGAACACCCTCTTCAAATTCTTTAACCAATCCCTTACGCGTTTCAGTGCTCCTGCACCTGAATCATAGGGTGGGGACTGCACAAAACCTGGAAACGTACTGCAAAGTCACTTTCTCCCATTTGCATGCATTCTCCAGTGAATGGCATGCTGGGCTTTGTAGTGCCAATATACTTCCCCCCGGTGGGGTCCAAGTGTTTGTTACATATTTACCCAGGGTTTTCACAAAATTAAACCCTCCAGTGGGCCTCGAGAAAGGTGTCCGGTTTCAAAATTGCATTTTCCTCCATGCTGCTATCAGGCTGTCACTGGTTACAGCCATGCAGACCTGCATTCCTTTCCGTCAGGTGGTGCGATCTTTCACGGCCGGAGCCGCCGTGTAATAACATCATTCAACAATGCTCCTGAGCTCAAAGACGCCACTCCCTGGAGGAAAGTTCAACAGAACCTTTATTCAAAAACCGGCACACACTCTTCAAATTCATTAACCAATCCCTTACGCGTTTCAGTGCTCCTGCACCTTAATCATAGGGTGGGGACTGCACAAAACCTGGAAACGTACTGCAAAGTCACTTTCTCCCATTTGCATGCGTTCTCCAGTGAATGGCATGCTGGGCTTTGTAGTGCCAATATACTTCCCCCCGGTGGGGTCCAAGTGTTTGTTCAATATTTCCCCAGCGTTTTCACAAAATTAAACCCTCCAGTGGGCCTCGAGAAAGGTGTCCGGTTTCAAAATTGCATTTTCCTCCATGCTGCTATCAGGCTGTCACTGGTTACAGCCATGCAGACCTGCATTCCTTTCCGTCAGGTGGTGCGATCTTTCACGGCCGGAGCCGCCGTGTAATAACATCATTCAACAATGCTCCTGAGCTCAAAGACGCCACTCCCTGGAGGAAAGTTCAACAGAACCTTTATTCAAAAAACCAGCACACCCTCTTCAAATTCTTTAACCAATCCCTTACGCGTTTCAGTTCTCCTGCACCTTAATCATAGGGTGGGGACTGCACAAAACCTGGAAACGTACTGCAAAGTCACTTTCTCCCATTTGCATGCGTTCTCCAGTGAATGGCATGCTGGGCTTTGTAGTGCCAATATACTTCCCCCCGGTGGGGTCCAAGTGTTTGTTCAATATTTCCCCAGCGTTTTCACAAAATTAAACCCTCCAGTGGGCCTCGAGAAAGGTGTACGGTTTCAAAATTGCATTTTCCTCCATGCTGCTATCAGGCTGTCACTGGTTACAGCCATGCAGACCTGCATTCCTTTCCGTCAGGTGGTGCGATCTTTCACGGCCGGAGCCGCCGTGTAATAACATCATGCAACAATGCTCCTGAGCTCAAAGACGCCACTCCCTGGAGGAAAGTTCAACAGAACCTTCATTCAAAAAACCGGCACACCCTCTTCAAATTCATTAACCAATCCCTTACGCGTTTCAGTGCTCCTGCACCTGAATCATAGGGTGGGGACTGCACACAATCTGGAAACGTACTGCAAAGTCACTTTCTCCCATTTGCATGCGTTCTCCAGTGAATGGCATGCTGGGCTTGGTAGTGCCAATATACTTCCCCCCGGTGGGGTCCAAGTGTTTGTTCAATATTTCCCCAGCGTTTTCACAAAATGAAACCCTCCAGTGGGCCTCGAGAAAGGTGTCCGGTTTCAAAATTGCATTTTCCTCCATGCTGCTATCAGGCTGTCACTGGTTACAGCCATGCAGACCTGCATTCCTTTCCATCAGGTGGTGCGATCTTTCACGGCCGGAGCCGCCGTGTAATAACATCATGCAACAATGCTCCTGAGCTCAAAGACGCCACTCCCTGGAGGAAAGTTCAACAGAACCTTTATTCAAAAAACTGGCACACACTCTTCAAATTCATTAACCAATCCCTTACGCGTTTCAGTGCTCCTGCACCTTAATCATTGGGTGGGGACTGCACAAAACCTGCAAACGTACTGCAAAGTCACTTTCTCCCATTTGCATGCGTTCTCCAGTGAATGGCATTCTGGGCTTTGTAGTGCCAATATACTTCCCCCCGGTGGGGTCCAAGTGTTTGTTCAATATTTCCCCAGCGTTTTCACAAAATTAAACCCTCCAGTGGGCCTCGAGAAAGGAAATTGCATTTTCCTCCATGCTGCTATCAGGCTGCCACTGGTTACAGCCATGCAGACCTGCATTCCTTTCCGTCAGGTGGTGCGATCTTTCACGGCCGGAGCCGCTGTGTAATAACATCATTCAACAATGCTCCTGAGCTCAAAGACGCCACTCCCTGGAGGAAAGTTCAACAGAACCTTTATTCAAAAAACCGGCACACCCTCTTCAAATTCATTAACCAATCCCTTACGCGTTTCAGTGCTCCTGCACCTTAATCATAGGGTGGGGACTGCCCAAAACCTGGAAACGTACTGCAAAGTCACTTTCTTCCATTTGCATGCGTTCTCCAGTGAATGGCATGCTGGGCTTTGTAGTGCCAATATACTTCCCCCCGGTGGGGTCCAAGTGTTTGTTCAATATTTCCCCAGCGTTTTCACAAAATTAAACCCTCCAGTGGGCCTCGAGAAAGGTGTCCGGTTTCAAAATTGCATTTTCCTCCATGCTGCTATCAGGCTGTCACTGGTTACAGCCATGCAGACCTGCATTCCTTTCCGTCAGGTGGTGCGATCTTTCACGGCCGGAGCTGCCGTGTAATAACATCATGCAACAATGCTCCTGAGCTCAAAGACGCCACTCCCTGGAGGAAAGTTCAACAGAACCTTCATTCAAAAAACCGGCACACCCTCTTCAAATTCATTAACCAATCCCTTACGCGTTTCAGTGCTCCTGCACCTGAATCATAGGGTGGGGACTGCACAAAACCTGGAAACGTACTGCAAAGTCACTTTCTCCCATTTGCATGCGTTCTCCAGTGAATGGCATGCTGGGCTTGGTAGTGCCAAGATACTTCCCCCCGGTGGGGTCCAAGTGTTTGTTCAATATTTCCCCAGCGTTTTCACAAAATTAAACCCTCCAGTGGGCCTCGAAAAAGGTGTCCGGTTTCAAAATTGCATTTTCCTCCATGCTGCTATCAGGCTGTCACTGGTTACAGCCATGCAGACCTGCATTCCTTTCCGTCAGGTGGTGCGATCTTTCACGGCCGGAGCCGCCGTGTAATAACATCATGCAACAATGCTCCTGAGCTCAAAGATGCCACTCCCTGGAGGAAAGTTCAACAGAACCTTTATTCAAAAAACCGGCACACCCTCTGATTTTGTGGTCTGGCGGGCGGGCTGCATGGCGGTGCTGTTTAAAGGCTCATTGTTGTGCATTCCGTCCCATGCAGGAACTGGGTGTGCATAACCAAAGGGGGGCATAACAGGTGCCCCTGCATGCACCCCCGTGCGCAGAGGCACTTTGTTGCCTCACCGCCACCCTTTTCATGGTGGTGCGAGCCCCATAAAAATGTTGGTGGTGAGGCAACTCAAAATATGCTCGGTGGTGCCGCTGCGGCACTGTCAGCATAATTTGTCGTTGAAACCCTGCCAGAAGGCGGCAGGATCCTTGATCTGCGGGGGTAGTAGCGGGTCAGTGGTGGTCGAACCACCACACTTATAATACTGTGGCCGGTCCCGCAGTGTGGTGGTGGTCGGACCACCATCACGACTACGGCATTCCTATGGACCGACATAGTCGTAATAAGGCCCTGAATCTTTTGTGAGGGTGTTTTTGTATAAGGATGTCCCTCCTTAGGCCCCCCTTCAATCTCCCTTAACCGACCCATCTTGTACCAATTATTCCCCATTTTCCCATTGTTTCACTTTGTCTCTCCCAGAAATATAAAAACAGCTAATTTGTTTTTAATATTTAAGCATGAGAAATGACATAAATAAAAATGTATGGATTGGCAAATATTACAATGCATAAAAAATAAATTCCATCATTTTTTGAGACATCCGGTAAAGTTGATGATGTAAATCTGTTGTTTGTAATGGTGATGGTCTAGTTGTTATTGATGGAAGCAGCGTCACTGATGGTGGATCCCGACAATAACATACTACCTGTCCACAATATTGTCAGGCATACCCTGTGCTGAGAATGTTGGTTTTTGATGACAGAACAAACATGATGGATGCCTGCAGCATCTGTCATCGACGACAAACTTGTGAGTAAAGTATGTTTCTAAGTTTTCTGACAGAGACAGCCCTCTGTTGGTTAGAATTGTCAGTAATTAAAGGAATCCGTTTTCCACTGTGTTAAGCTTACATTGTTGGAATATCTGTCATGTTGGTGTACATATTTTTTCAGCCCATGAGGTTACTTCTCTCCTAATCTCCACCTGTAGCAGACGTAGTTTGTAATGTGGGTATATAGGGTAAGCCTTATGGCTAGACAAGGTGACAGGATAAATTGATGTTAGATATGATATGGCATATATAAAATTAAGTTTAGTGCCATTGCTTATTCATAAAGCACATTTAAAGTGGTTAAACAAGCTATACATAACTTCTCTTTTGCCATGCACTGTGTTGTTGTACATGCACCCCTGCCATATAGAGTTTCAGGACTTAGATTTGCAGGGGCATGTTGATTGAATAGGTTTTGTGGGTATTGTTGTGTGGACTTGGCTATTTATGCTCTCTTTCATCCAACACATGTATGGAGGATGATCTGCCATGTTACCGTCGACAGAAATTATGTTCTAAATAAGGCAGACAGAGTATTGACTTTAAATTTCACCTCCATTGTGTTCAAGGTATACTGCCGTTGACAGATTCAGGAAAATGCTGTAGAGATGGTGGATGGATGACGGATTAAGTCTGTCAAACTGCCATAGTTTAAATAGGACACACGGACCTCCATGTTGGCCAACTGTTAATAGATGTTTTTTGACTGCCCGTCCATATCAGCCAAACTCTAAATCAGGCCTCATTTTTTATTTCAATATTTTGGTTATTTTTTCTGTATTTTCTAGAATGTGCTATTTATCTTGTCAATATATGTTTATGTCAATATTTGTGTTGCTTATATTCTGATTAATACACTGTGAAGTAGATTTTCAAACATTTTGTGCTGAGTTAGCGTTACTTTTGTGACACTAGCCCAGCACAAATTGTTTTTTTCCAAATGTTCTTTGCAGTGCACAACTTGTTTTGTGTTGGAAAGTACCCTACAAGTTACGCAAAGCAGTGGGAAGCATTGCTTTGCGTTACTTAGCACCAAGGGGGGATTACATGGGTGGTACATGGGTATTCCCATGCTGCCACACATGTCTTTTGACGCAAAACCCTGTCTACAAACAATTTTACATAGGGTCTAGCGCCTGAAGTTAATGCCATCTGAAAGGAGGTGTTAAGAGGAGAAATGTTTTCATTTCTCCTTTCTTTTCCTACTTTGCGTGCGTGCTACACCAACACTTAATCATCAACACCTGCGCTATAGTTTCTTTAGCACCAGTTGGGGACACACTCATTTTTGGGAGACACTCTGAGAATAAGTGATCTACCCTGAATCACAGGAAGTTGAGCCGATGTCGAGACTAGAATCTGGGTCAGCAGCTCTGGCCATTGCGCCACATCCTCCCTCACTGTTTGGTTTGTAGTTGGTTCTGTTTTAGGTGGCGTTACAGGAGAACTCGGCCGGTGCAAGCTACCTCCTGACAAGAGCCCCAGCACTTATATTTTTACAAATTAACCACTTCAGGCACACACCTTAGCGCTACAGCACCAAGGTCTGTGCCTGGTGCACAGCAGCTGAAATCAGCACCAGTGCTAGGGAGAGAGGAGAAGAGAGCCATATCTCTGTAAATATGGTGCTGTCCTGCTCCCTCCATGTGATGCAACGCAGCGCAGCCTCTTTGGGGACTGCACTGTGTTGCGTGCCTTTTTGGAAAATCTGGCCCTGCCTGTATCAAATATCAATATTTTCGCATACAATATTTTTCTAACAATTTATTTTTGTAAACGATAATGTGACATGCAAGATTCATGATGAATCCAACATGACAGTGCATCATTGTGGGCTAAGCCATCTTCAAGTGAATAATCACCTCAATTTAGAACTTCTCCTGGATCACAAGCCATTACTGCATTCTTTAAGCATTTTAACTGTATTTTGAGGACTTATAAACAGCACTTAATTTCTACCATCTTTAATGAAAACACGTTCAAAATTCAAAAAGATCGAATGATTTTAAAGTAATGTATTTACATCATTGATATACTCCAACCATCACAAATGGCTGTGCTACAAGCTATTTTCTCTTCCCTGTTCCTGTGATGATTAAGAAACCTCTAAAGTTCAACTGTCAGTTTGGATTACTGATCATGTGAAGCAGAACATGTGAAGCAGAACTGGGTACAAGTTCAGTGGCATGAGTGGCAGATCACCACATCCTGCTGGCTCATCCCTGCCTGATGAATAGCTCTTTGAAGCGATAGTAATATCATGTAAAAAAATACCTCTGAAATACAATAACTTTCTTTGGAAGGCACTTCATGTGAAGTGTGAGGTTCTGATTGTTTCCAGCATGCTTCATCAATCTGAGATGTGTGATACAGCAATAAATCACTGGACGTCTCACAGAGAGGGAAGTTAGGCAAGAATGTGAGACAGGAAAAATGAGACACAGGGTAATGAAGGGTACACATAGGTTATCTGGCCATTAATACCTCATCCCTCCTTCAAATCAGAGTTCTTACCAAATTAGTTTTCCCCACACTGTAGAACAGCTAAACACCTATGGAATGCAACATCCATAGTTTAGTTCACAAAACATTACTCAAAGGCTGCAACCAACAATACTGTGTGACAAGAAACTTTTTCAGAACCTCACAACACTCAAAGATAATGTTGCACAAATGTTTTAGGAGCCATCTAATTTGCTGCATTGCAAATGCCACTTAAGGATATTCCTTGAGGTTCAGCATTACCAATGTATTAACATCCTTGAACAGTGGATGGTAATGTAAACCATGCATGCTGGCTACCTTGCTCCATTGACTTGAAGTGTTTGTTGACCTGTGACCCTGGGATGTCTGCCCCTAGGTAAAAACAAAAGAGGGGCAAGACTGGAAGGAGGATACCCCCTGCAAATAAAGCAAGTCTCAACTAACACCCAAACTGTGATGGTCTTACTCCTTTGAAACAGTTTGATGAGGAAATATCTCTGTAAACACCATGGTTTAGTAACTGTGGATGTCAGAATTAACATTTGAAATCTACAAACAACCTGGATGCAGGCTTCATAAACCAATGCAGGGATTCTTCCCAGGACCAACAAAGAGATGATATCTGTGAGAAGAAATAGCTGATTAAATGGCATATTGCCAATAACGTGGTTTGCATCTCAAAAACTTCCAACATGTCTGGATAATAAGCCATGAAATTATTCTGCCATGGACCTCACAGTGCATGTCAAAGAAGTAACAAATTCCATATCCAAATATTATAGTCATATAGGGTTGTTTGAGGGCAATGGCCCAGCTTGAAATACATCAAATGCTGCCAAGGGAAAGCTACTGTGAGGTCAGATATAAGTACATCGACTCCGATCAGTGCTGGCAATTCTTAACCAATACTTTCCAAGGACAATTGTTTTGAATTATATGAGGGAGACCACTTTCTCCACAGCTCTGTGTTCATGGTGTCATTTAATCATCAGGAAACGGCAGATGAAACTATCATTTTGTCTGAGTCTTCTTTATCCCTTATAACCAGCCCTGATTGTGACATAAATGCCCCTCCACCACCATCACCTGGGGGTTTTGGAGATACTTTCTTTTCTTGCTAAGTTTCCCATAACAACTCAGTGTTAGAGTACTCGCTTTGCTCTGCAACCTGGTGCTACCTACTTTCCTGCTGGATCCATATGGATCCGAGGCATAGCAGGGGTGGAAAAAACTCCAGAGATTCCATCTGGGTTATTTTGGGTTGGTTTGTGCCTCACCTTCCTATTCCAAGGAGGCAAATTCTACCCTGCAAGGGCTTACCAAATCCTCATGCGAAGAAGTGGAACAGTGGGTCATCTGCCCATTGAGATCCAAAAGTGGCTTCTGCTAGGGGTTTTCACTTTCTTCTATTTTTCACACACCTGGTGCATTTACCATTTGCAGAACTAAAACTGACCCATAAGGTTCACACTGGCTGCCTTTCTGAGTCTCTTGTTTACAGCAGCGACAGATATATCGTTAGTTTTCCTATTCTGCTGGGGCTAAAGATAGACTTCATTTGGAGTCCATGTCACTCACAACAGGTTTACCCTGTTCCAGTCAAAGTTATTCTCTCCCACTTGAACACCATCACAGTAAATAGAACACAGATGATGGTCTTCATATCAGTGCTTACTTTGTAAACAAATTCATCAAGAGGCCCCTGCAGCTTGCATCACCCATTGCCCCTGCCAGTGCCGCCAATGACAGAACCAACTCAACCACTAACAATCACACCTGACAAGTGTGAGAAGTCAGACTAATCCAGGCTCCCAAAGCAATGCGAATGGCTTGTACAGCAAATATTACTCATTTTGAATGTGTATTGAATTATATTAGTTAATAAATAATTGTTGCTTAGTTCATCCCTAATTTAGACGAACAGCTCCTCCATGTGGCAGACTGTCATAAGTGCAGGTGTTGACAATTAGGTGCCGAACATAGGAAAGCACCAGTTCAAATTAAGCACTGCTTCATACACCATCAACTGAGCAGGATTATCCCTGAATATAATGCATGTGGCTGTCCTGCTGCTGAAGTCCTGCTTGCGTATCTTTGAGTATAACAAAGGAATAACAGCAGCTTCCTCACAAGCAGAATTGGCCTGGTAATGAAAGCTGTGTATGTAAGACCTGTGACTAAAGAATATGTAAACGATCATACAAACTTGTATCAGCAAAAGAATACAAAAATCATCTTAATATGGTTATCTCCAAATGCTGAGAGAAAAGTAGTGGCCACCCAAAAGGAGAGTTTATCATTTATGGATATGGAGGGGTTAAGCAAAATTATCTCTAAATAAAAGAGCAACTGTGTTGTGCAATAGTTGCCAGGTCTTTGGCGAGGGAATTTTCCCTTGGCCAGAAAGAACTTTCTTGGAGAAGGAGGAGACAGGATGATTATGCATCCTTTAAAGTATAATGAAGTTATATAAGTTATGCATGAGCTGAAGAGAAACATGTATTTACATGGTAACTTTCACATGTAGAACTCGCATTATGCACATATTTCGATTTGTCTCATTAAACATTATGCAATATGTATAGTGGAAAAGGAAAAGTGGAAGGCCAAGAAACACCTGGCACCGAAGCCTCAAAGCTGACTGCAAGGAGATGGTTTACATCTGAAGTCAGATTGAAAGAAAAGCTCAGGAAAGATATGGCTGGAGAGCCCTTGTTGATGGCCTATACCCCAGGAGGAGTAGTAGACATAAGTAAGTAAGTCACATATATTGCAAACCATTAATTAATATGTAAAAGCGAGGTGATTAGTGTTTGAAAGCAAAAGGAGACATTCTACTTGATTCTCAAAAACAGCTCAAGACACTGCATCTGCAAATATAACACTCTCACAGCTGTTGTCATCTAATATCACAGGAGAGAAGATGTTTACTTTAAACAATCAACATAAGTTAATTTCATAGGCTATTTCTTAGTGACTCACCTGCCTGTCGAGAAATATCACAGCAAGCCAAATGATGTGACTAAATCTATTCCATGCAGCAGCAGGTGATAAGACGTTTGTATCTGCTCACATCTGTCAAGGGAATGAGCAAGTCCTAAATAATGAACATAGTTATTTCTTTATTAAATTATTCTACAATTCATGCCCTACTGATTGTACAATTGAATAATTATTTCATAGCTACTGGAGTAAAAGTAATAAAAAGAGATTACACATTGTATGATTTATAGCAGGAATTCCACAGAGTCCTTAGCGAGATATGATTAAAAAACCTCACAATACAACTTGAAATTGTATTTTTTGCTTCGTGAGATAATATGGTCCATTTTGGCATCAAGTTTAAAATGCTCCTTCATACTTTGTACAGCCACTTTTTTGCAGTTTGATGTGTAACCACATTAAAGAAGCACACTTTTATTCCCATCTAGAAAACTGTTACCTCCATCATTCATTTCTTTACGGAGTGGAATTATTTTCTAAATGTGTGAGCATTCAACATTTTATCCCAGCTTTCACTTGAAGCCATTTTTTAATTATGTATTTAATGATTTATTTAACACAAACCACTACATTTAATAAAGAACACCCAACACTGCAAAAAAGGCCACCTCTTTTGAGAGGCCATGCTATAAGTCATGGAAATGATTGTTAGATTGTTAATAATTGGCAAGAAACACTAGAGACAGGATGGATTATTGGCTTTAAAAACGGTCAGTTTTGTACTTTCACAGCTGGAGATGATTTAAGAAAACTGGCACAGTGTGAATCATCCACACAGTTTCTCCCTATCACTCACCATCCATATGAATCTAAAACTTACTCAGGTTATGCTCCTGACCCCATGCCTCTAGAAATGAAATGTTTCCTATTTGAATTTATGATTTGGTAAATACAAGAATACCAAAATTCTGTATTAATTGCAATCTGGCCTAGAATGAAATACTCAAACTGTAGCCAGATTTGAAAAAACTCTTTTAGTTTTATGACTTTTGAACATGAGCTGCTTTGTGGCTAATCCAGATGCATTGGCCTAATAACACACATACTTTGAATGAAGCTTTATCACACCCTTTCACACACATCTGTACCTCTGTCTACAGAACCAACTTCATTTCACACCTACTGTTTTTTTTCCAAAATGTTTTTATTTGTATTTTGTACAAAACAAAAACAAAAGAAAGCATAACAAAATCGGTTACAGTCATGCAGAGGCATACATATACAATCCGTATCACATATAGTCCCACATCGTTATCCCTCAGGGCAACTTGAACCTTCAGGCCCCACCCATTCACAGCTCTTCGTTGCAGTATCTCATGTTTCTTTCCCTTCTGGAATGCTTGGTTACAAGCGAGCTGGTACTCATGGTTAGGATTAAAGGAGGGACTTCTAAAAGGACCGCTAATCATCACCCAGCCCCCCATCTAGCCCATAATATGCCCTCCATTTGCCCCATACCCTGCGGATTTTTTTTGGGCATCCTCTCGCCTTATAGGTGACCCTTCCTGCTGCCATGTATCTATCCATTCCCGCCTTCCACTCTCAGAGCTGGGGTGCCATTGCTGCTCCACATGTTCGTGCTACATCCCGTTTCGCCACCACCAGGGCTAACATAGCAAAAATGAGCTGCGGGCACCCTAAATCTACATCCCCGGGTATGCCCAACAGTATGAATTTAGGGTCCATTGGTAGTGTTGTGTCTAGAACCTTGCTCAGTTCCCCCAACACCTTCTCCCAGTAGGTCTGTATTTCGGTGCAGTCCCAGATGGTATGATAGAAATCTCCCTGGTTATGGCCACATCTCTGGCAACTCGGGTCGCAGGCGCGGCCCATTCGGTGGAGTCGGGCCCTATCATAATAGACTCTCTGTAGTATCTTATATTGGATGAGGCAGGGACGGGATTTAATAGCCACCTCTCGATGGTGCATTAAGGCTGCTTCCCAGTCTATGTTTTCAAGTGTGCCCAAGTTCAGTTCTCAGGTCTCCCTCAGCCTCCCCAGCCTGTCTGGTGCATTATTATTCAAGGTCCAGTATGTGAGTGATACTGCCTTAGTAGGCATATGTTCCTGTAGCAGGCGCCCCTACAGTGGTGCATATTCCAGCAGCGAGGAGGATAAGGAGCTCTCCCCCTGCCAGGCATTCCGAAGTTGCGTATACTTAAAAAACTGGGAGGTGTGCAACCCAGAATCTGTCTGCAGCGCGCAGAAAGTTTTAAGTTTACCTTTGGCTATGATGTCCCCTATGGTAGAAATGCTTATGGCATCCCACCCCTCAAAGCCTTTCAGTTTGTGGACTTCTTTTAACCAGGGACAGTGCCAGAGAGGTATCTGTTTAGTAGGTTTGCGAGCACACCCCAATGCCTTTGTCGCTCTATCCCATAATTCCAATGTGACTTAGGTGGCGGGGAGAAGTCGCCCCCTACCTCGTCCCCTGTAGAGATACATGCATGCAAGTATGATTCGCCATAGTGTCTCTTTCCAGCCTATAGGTGGGGTGGTCCACCGTGGCGTGTAGCCACTCATTAACCAGGGTGAGCTGTTCTGCCCAGTAGTAGGCCTCTATATCTAGCAGCGAGATCCCCCCATTGTACTGATTAAGGTGTAGTGTAGTCAATGCAATCCTCGGTTGCTACCCGAGCCATAGAAGGGAACGTAGTCCTGCGTCCACCACCCGAAAGGTCTGTCTGGGGAGGGGGAAGTACTCATTCTGAAGGGCGTAAAGGAAATGAGGCAGCGTGATCATCTTGAACATGGCAGCCCGGCCTAGGATCGTGAGGGGAAGGGATTCCCATCTCTGTGCGTCTAGTGCAAAATTGGTTATTACCCGTTGGATGTTTCTCTGATATGAAAGCCTCTTATGTGTGGAGAGGTAAATCCCTAGGTAGGTAAACCCGGTAGGGCCCCAGGGAGAGTGGGCCAAGCGGCCAAGACTCTTGGACTGCAGATGGCCGACTTGTACCAGTTTATGGTGTAACCTGAGTAAGTCCCATACAGATCCATGACATCGAATAAGGTGGGAATCGTGGTAGTCGGGTGAGTGATATAGAGCAAAATGTCATCCGCATAGAGCGAGATCTTTTCCTCCTCAGCATCGGTTGATTTAATTCGGAACCCCTGAATCTCCGGGCATTGCCTAATCACGCAAGCCACTATCTCTATCATGAGAGAGAGGAGTAATGGGGAGAGCGGACAGCCCTGTCGAGTGCCCCGTCTGATGGGGAAGTCTCCAGAGACCTGACTGATAACCTTAACCCGTGCCCGGGGATCTCTATACAGGAGACCTAGCCTGTGCCAAAACTTGGGGCCTATACCAAATTTCACCAAGGTGGCCTCCAAAAAGGGCCAATGTACCGCGTCAAACGCGTTTTCCGCATCCAGGGACAGGAGCAGATGCAGGTCTTCTCGGTCCTGAACCTCCATGAGCCAATTGTGGGTCCTTCGCAGATTCAGATGAGTCGCCCGTGCAGGCAGGCAGCCCATCTGGTCCTGATGTACTAGAGTAGTGATTACCTGACGAAGCCTCAAGGCAAGGATGGTCGCCAATATTTTCACCTCTTTATTAGGGAGGGATATGGGGCGATATGAAGCACAGTCAGTGGGGGGTTTCCCCTGTTTATGAATAGGGATAATTGTGGCCATTCAAAGGTCCAGGGGCAGGATTCCCTACAGGGATGCATCTTGGAAAAGCTTCAACATGGGGGGGCCTAAAAGATCTGCGCACTTCTCATAAAGTTCTGCAGGGAGGCCGTTCGGGCCTGGGGTCTTCCCAGGACGTAATCTGGTTGTTGCCAGTTTGATTTCGTCCACCGTTATATCAGAATATAGCCCCTCCCTACCATCCTCGTCTAATAACGGGGTATGAATGTCTGCCAGGTAGTGTGTTATGGCCGGGAGCGCCCGCAAGTTCCGGGCTTCATAAAAGCGTTGAGTCTGTGATATTCCCTGGGGTCCCACCACACTCGCCACCCATTGGGCCTCCACCTCTCTATGGCTATGCCATGCCAAGAGCTTGCCTGACTTGTCACCCACGTCATACAGCCTATTCAGGGACGCCTAGGCCTGTGCCTTAGCCGCTTGCGTGGCCAAAGCCCTGTCATGATGCTGCGCATCCGTTAACCGTCTCAGAGCCTGAGGGTCTCTGTGTGTGAGGTGCCGTCTTTCTAGGGTAAGAATTTGGGCCTCTAATGTGGCGAGTTCTTCCTGAGCCTTCCTCTTTTCCCAGGCTATCCGATTCTGGGCCCTATCCCGTAGTACTGTTTTATATGCTTCCCACATCATCACTCCAGACTGCACCGAACCCAGATTTTCGGTAAAGAAGACTTTGGTGTCAGCTCGGAGACCCTGGAGTACTTCCTTATGCTGTAGATCCCTTGTTGACAATGTCCTGACCCCCCATCCAGTTCAGGCCCTCTCACCCACTCGAACATATAGGGGCGAGGGGTCAGACAAACCCCGGGCCATGTATTCCGCCTCATAGATGTCCTGAATGGCACCCTGTGGGAGAAACATGTAGTCCAGTCACAAATGGACCCTGTGTGCCCCAGAGTAGTACGAGTACTGTCGATCCCCCGGGTGCAAGTGTCTCCATACATCCACCAACCCCAGAGTGTTGGCAAGGCAGGCCAATTGTGTAACCGGGGGCCGATGGGCATGTTCTCCCGAGCGGTCTGTAGGGACATGCATTACGTCGTTAAATTCACCCCAATGATGTGCGTCGAGCCCAGTGTCCCCAGCAATATGTCACCCCGTGTAGGGTCCTGGTCTGCAACTTTGGCAAGGCATAAACTGATAGGATGGTAGCATTTCTCCTACCCCATGACCCTGTCACTCCCACATAGGTTCCTTGGGGATCTATCCATGTACGTTTTACCGTGAAGGGGGGTGACTTTTTAATCAGGATGGCGACTCCTCTAGATCCGCTTTTCACACCTACTGTTGATCTTAAGAAAGAAATATGCCTCTCCCAGCTCCTAATGGAAAACGCTGATAGATGGTTGAAGTTGGGATACTGGAAATAACTTCCCCTGCTAGTGATTCCCTCTAAGGGCAAAGCAAGATGCTGAACATGTTTTTTGGCTATTACTCTGCCATCTATGACGCACTGGCCCATCCCTCCAGGGGACCCAGTGGCCGAGTTTCTATCAGACCTTACCCTCCCCATATTTCTGCACTGACCTTCCGGTAGCTGGACACCCCAATCTCAGTCGCAGACTGACCTTAGCTACAAACAAAACTCAGGGCCTAGACGGCCTTTTGATTAAGTATTATAGCACCTTTACCGCCGACCTTGCTCCCCATTCAATGGAGCTGTTCGAGGAAGTCCTCGAACTAGGTGAACTCCACCCATCTCTTTGCGTGTTCCTCCAGGTATCCCTCCCAAAAACCAACAAGGACCCTGCTAATCTGTCCTACTTTCAGCATAATGTCATTTTAGGTGTGGATTATAAAATCCTTGGTAAGATACTGGCAGAGAAAAACACGCATGTTCTCCCAGGGATCATCCAACCAGACCAAAACAGATTAATCTGATGTCGCAGAACTTCTCATAACATTCAATTCATCTTCCATATCAATGATTGGGCCCCCACACCATGACCTCATGCTGCCTGCCTTGTCTTGGATATGAGAAGGCATTTAACACTTTTTGGTGGGACTACTTTTACCAGGTATTGACCCAAATGGGGGTGGGCAATCACCTCATCAAATATACAAAACTTCTGTACACAAAACTCACCCCCTGGATGTGATGGGGGGGCTCACATGCCCAGGCCTTCTCAGTGGGAAGAAGAACTATGCAAGAATGCTCTTTCTCCCCTCTGCTCTTTGTGATAGCAGTGAAGCCACTTGCACTCGCCTTTGCAAAGTGGGGCAAAATTAGGGTATTATGATGACAACCTGCTCATCTACCTTTGAGATGTTGGCTCTGACCTAAAGCCCATTGCCCCCAAACTCGACACAGTTGCACTAGCAGCTGGCCGCCGAGTTAACTGGGCCAAGTCCAATGTATGCCCGCTGCGAGTGGACATTCCCCCCAAAACTATACAACCGGGGGTCTCCATATTCAATTAGTACAGTACTAAGGTCCAATATTTGAGGGTACATCTCTATCATTCCCTATCTGATATGTGTGACTGCAACTTGAACAAAGCACTGTCCTCACTGAGACAGAGAATTCATTTTTGGAAGCATCTTCAATTGGCCGTGCTGTAGAGAATAGATCTGTCAAAAATGGTCAACCTACCCCAGCTCCTGTATTATTTTGCACACTTACCTTTCGTCGTTCCTCATTAATTTGTTTGAGAACTCGATTCTCTTCTGTGGGAACTCATTTGGAGCAATAGCATTCTGGGATTGCATTGAAAAAGCTGCAGCTGTCAGTTGTCAGATGTGGACTGAGTGCCCAATCTTTTGAGGCCTACTACTTGGCAGCTCAACTGCAGTGGCTGTTGCAATAGTTAGCAGAACGGAACCTGGGGGAGACGTGGCCCGGGGCAGTTCCCCTCACACTGACCTTGGTCAGGAGCTTCCTGCTTCCCGGGAGAATTCCCCCATCTCCATGGTCCCTCCAAGTGCAGGTGGCCTGGAGTTGTGTGGCCAGCATTCACTTTCTTACTCTGCACATCCCCCAAAATGCCACAGTGCTTCCACTGCAGGGCCTCCCTCATATTTCTGGCTCTTTCTCTGCAGCGGACTTGAAATGCTGGCATGAGCATTCCTTACTCACCGTGGGTGATCTCTTTGACAATGGCCACTTGCTCACCACCTTTGAACAGCTTCTCACAGAATATGACATGCCACTTGGCCAGTTTCTTACCTACCACCGCCTTCGCCACACATGTCAAACCTTCTGGTCCACTCTGGATGCAGAGCCACAGGTCCATGCCGTCTTCCAAACACTACTCCATATGGGAGAGGGGCGTCACCTGATTGCCTGAATCTATAGAGCCATCCAGGACTACACTGGACCTAAACTGACAGTACTGATAGGCAAGTGGGAGGATGATATCGGAAGGGTGCTACACAATAAGGAATGTGAATAAGCCATCCACTTTCCACAGAAGAGATCTCGGAATGCACATTTTAAGAACATCCAATTCTCCAACCTCCACAGGGTGCACATAATCCCTCGACCCTTTTTTGCACATTGGGCTCAGATACACAAGACTCTACCAGAAGTCACAGAACTACCTGACATCTATGCATGGGAGGCCTGTTTCCTGGGCATTTTCCAGTGCAGAAAACTCTACAAAGAGCAGGCATGCTTTGCCAGTTTAGTCCTCTTACTGGCAAAAGGGAACTTTGATTGTGCACTAGAGGGTGTTCACGGTGCCACTAATAACTGCATGGCTTGAGGTGTTGAAGGGATTCTGTTTGGAAGAAGAAATGTGCCTTTTTGAGAACAGGATGTCAGAATGTAGGGACTGAGTCTCTCTACCACATCAGTACCTGTAAGCCCAATTTCGACTAACCAACAGTACCTCACCTGAACTCCTAACTTTTCCAGAGCAGAGGGTGATTTCGGCAAACGTTGAACATAAACCTTTACTCCCCAAGGGTACCGTGGAAACAGATCATCACCTTTTGTTTCTCACTCATGCATGTCCATAGTAAACATAAGAAAGACATGAAGGAAGTTTACAATATATTTACTGAAACTATAGTAGTCAACATCTGATCAACCTAACTAACATTACTAGGAGGCTATAAAAAATTAACAACCCAACCATGGCAACTAATATATCTAACTAGGCCTAGCCTCACTATGTGAGCATAGGGATATATTAGTGATCTCTGGGACTAGCACCGGACCCCATACCTGGTGTGTGTAAGGTGGTCCACATGATAGGTATAAACTCGGTTTACGCAAGGCTGCTGCCTCCATTCCAGGACCTTTATCTCTGCTGGAATTCTCCTCTCTGCCTACCGAGGGGGCGAGACACAGTTTATATGATAAGAACTACTGTGTTAGATAACTTTAGCTGTACTACTGTGTTATGTCTAAAAACGTCAGAAGATGTTGCTGACCGGGCACAAGAAAACAGTAGAACATGTTGTTCAACCTTGCACTAAATGTTTAGACTATATCCCAAGAAGAGACACTGAATAACAAGTTATATGCACAACATATTTCTAAAATAATATCATGTCACAATAACAAATGTATTATATGTGGCTGTGCAAAACAGAGACAGCCTAAAGCAGCTAATATGTGCACTTAAGGGAGAACCAAAGTGGGCCCAAAAAGAATCACCACAGGGGCCATGACTAAATGGGGGTGGACAGAGGGTGACACCCTTTGTTATGAGAAGGCCCGCCATTTCCATAAATTCCCCCATCTGCTGCCTGCGATATCCTACTAGAACAGTTCAAGCAATGCTCCCAGGGTGCTATCTTGACTCCATGATCATGCAAGGGCCCTGCACATTTACCCTGTTGCACCAATGCACACCCAGGCAAACTGCAAACTGATTGTCTTACCCAGCCTCCAGTATTCTGTATCTCCCTTTCTGCGCATGGATCTCTCTCACCTCTATACGTAATAGTCTAGAATCCTGGCTCCTTTTCCCTGCTGCCCCCCACCCCCATCCCCAGTGCACTTGGCCTCTTCTCCACCCATTCCCATATTCTACCCAAGTTTAAGAGCAGCAACCACTTACAGGAGAGTAATCCTAACCATGTATGACCAATGAGAGTGAACACACTACTGGTCCCCACATAGGTGTCCAATTTCATAATACGATAGCATAAAACCAACTATGTACTGAGGGTAATGTTCTTCATATGCACTCTATGGGGCTTCAGTACCTTGTTGACTCGCCCAATTTGGGGACCTGTATTGCTGTAACCTTATGTTTATTTGCAAAATCCCCAAAACAAAGGGGTAGTGAGGTTGGCCTTAGCGCAATGCATGGACATCAGTTTTCAGATGTAACTGATCACACTTGGTTTCTTTCAAGATAAGATCTCTGGCATAATCTCATCTGGTCAGTGTTATGTCCTACAATTTGTTTTAAACTGTCCTGAAATGGACAGTAGTGGATGGGGTTGTAATGTGGGTAATGTGGGTAATTGATCCCTAGCGCCAGTGCTTTATTCAGTGGTTTTGGATTTTAGCTTACCAAACATTCTCAGAGAATTTTGATGCCAAAATATGCTTTGCAGTAAAAGTCGGCGTAAGCTCTGTGGGAAATTTGTACAGATTTGTTTATGATCCCTAACCAGAGGTACTCTACTTTTCATTTTAAAAAAGCCTTAATTGGCCCACAGACCCTTCACACCCTATTTGTACTCACAGAAGAAGAGGAACCCTTCCTGGCTGCTGCATGAGCTCTTTCAACTACCTACATAGGGAATATTGAAAATAGTTATTCTGTTGGAGAAAGATTAACGCTTGTGGGAAATTGGGTTTAGGTTGAGGGGTTGTGAGCCCTTCTCAAGCAACAGGCATAATCTCTGACAAGGTGAACCACAAACAGTCACTAGTCACACTAGTCACACTAGCATAGCCCAAAAGTAGTAACGCTTAACTTAGAGGCACTAAAGTATTTATGCAGCACTCAAACAGTAGTAAATTAAAAATACAACTCAAGAAAATCACACACCAATTGAGAAAGATAGAGTGCAATTTAATAGATTATCTAACACCAAAATGATAAAAAGGGTAGAACTGGAGCTATGCAATTTTAACAATTTAGTAACAAGTAGCTCCTAAGGTGAAAAGCGCCAACAGATGGTATCTGGTCGTGCTGGATTGGGGTAAAGTCACAAATTCAGGCTGACTGCGATGGAGCGCAGGTAGGCACAGGACCAAGTTTGGCCCACTGAGGATTTTACCTTATGGCCTTTGTGCACGGTTTGTGCTGTGTTGCTTTGCGGGACTTCACCTTGTTCAATGTCGGTTCCGAGGAGCTGCGAGGGCTGCAATGCGAGGTCCTGCATTGAGTTACGTCATTCTGCGTTGGTTCCAATAAAGCTTGCAGAAGTGCAGTGAGGCTTTGCACCAAATTTAGTGGAACGTTAAGTTAGGCCAGGGGCAGCCCGCTCTGATACCAGCCCAGGGCCTAGGACCTGGGGAGACACCACTTGGGGATCAAGCACTCACTCCAGCAGAGGCCAGCAGGGCACAGGCAGATCCAGTTGAAGGTCCAGGTGGGTTCAGTGCAGCAGGTTATCAGGGCAGTTGCACAGTGCCTCTGGAGCTTGTTATGTGCCTGTAGGTCTGAACAAGAGGTAAGACAGTTCATCCTTGGAGTCACTCAGCCTGGGATGAAAGGACCAGGTCCAGACTTCCTTCTAAGCAAGCAGGGTAGACCTCCAGCAGCAGGGCAGGAAGGTGTCCTTCTTCTGTAGTATCCGCAAGTCCAGGTGTGTACTGAAGAGTAGGTCTGAGAGTTCCCTTTTTATACCTGGTGCCCACTTAGAAGTAGAAGAAGCTTCTGGGCGTTTCCCCCTACAGAGGTGTCTGAAATTTCCTACATCCTTTCCCTGTTTCCAGTCTGTAGGGGGGCACAATGGGTTAGTTTGAAGTCCTTGGCATGTGAGCAGAGCCAGTGTCTTTGAAGTGCAAGTGTGGTAAATGATAGCTCTGCCCCCATCCTGCCAGAGATGCACCATCATGCCAACACCTTTTCTATCATCCCATGACCTAGAATGATATAACTACGCCTATCTACCCAACGCTTTTTCAGACCACGCAGCTCTTTGCATGGAGGTCAATTTGGGGAATTATGAAGCAAGTCTTACAAGTAGATGGTTTTTTAATAAACGTAACCTTCTTGACCAACAATGGTACACGGATATTAATGAAGGGAGGGGAAAACCAAACTCCAAACTGAACTCTCGCAGGCAACCCAAGAGCACTACAGGGTCAGATCTATGATCTCTGGACACAAACTCCACGAGGCGAAGTGCAGGATGAAGGATTTTTATTATGATTTAGGTGAGATAAATAGTAATTCACAAGCACAAAAGATTTATGAGGAGAGTGAATAGACAGGAAAGCTGCTGGCCTGGCAATCTAAAGAAAAGCAGGTGCGTAATAGAATAGATCAGCTAATAGACCCCATCACTAAAATACAAGTTAAGACCACCATTTCCATCGGTGAGTTGTTTTTAAAACACTATGAGGGGATATATCAAGCGACTGAGGGGGCTACACCTGACTCTATCACGGAATTTCTTCAGCCACTTGAAATACCTAAAATAGATGCTGAGGGTAAGAATTACCTTACACAGGATTTTACACTATTAGAATTAGATGAGGTGATGGAGTCCTTCCCCAATGGCAAGGCCAACGGTGAGGATGGCCTTCCCATTGAATTTAAAAAAAAATTTGGGGGAACATTACGTAAGGAACTTTTGAAATTAATTAATAACTTACTTCAAGGAAGTTCCCCACCGGACTCCTTTCATACAGCGGTGGTGGTCTCTATTTTAAACAAAAGGAAAGGACAAGGAAAATATAAATTCATACAGACCGATTAGCCTTCTGAATACAGATTACAACATTTTTACAAAACTTTTAGCAAATCGATTAAATAAAATAGTAGGATCTCTGGTAGCCCATGATCAGTGTGGTTTTATTGCAGGCAGGCATCTCCATTCCAACACTACATTTTTACTGGAGGCACTAGATTATTTTAAAACTAATAAGGTGAAGGCTCAAATTTGGTTTTTAGATGCGGAGAAAGCCTTCGGTCTAGTGTCTTGGGATTGCCTGTTTGCAATTTTACGTAGTTTTAATTTCCCGAATGTTTTTATTTCTCTTTTACGACAATTGTATATGAATTCTAGGGCACACATTATCGTCAATAATACTAATATTGGGTCCTGTGAGGTTACTAGAGGCACGCGACAAGGATGCCCCTTGTTGCCAATTTTATTTGCATTATTTATTGAACCTCTAGCGATCGCCATCAGGAATATCAAAGCTGACACTGCCCCAATATTAGGAATGACAAACATAAAATTATATGCAGATGATATTGCCCTTTTCATAGACTCTAAACCCTCAAGTCAACTGAAGATTTAAAAAATCTTCTCTGACTTTCAAAAGCTAGGGGGTTATAAAATTAAACAAAACGGAAATGATTCTACTTAACTGCACTATAGACACTTTAGCTCCAGAATTCAGGCGGATATACAACACGGATCCAAAGAGATATCTTGGAATACTTATATCGGATAGCCCAGATGATCTCTTTTCACTTAATTTTTTACCTTTATTAAAAAAGGTGGGCTCACTTTTAGATTGTTGGAATTTACTACCCCTGTCTCTTATGGGGCGGGCATCGTTAATTCGAATGTCGGTGTTACCCCTTTTCAATTTCCTTTTTAGCGCAATTCCCTGTGCAATCCAGGCCTCTTACTTTAAAAAAATAGAAGCTTTGATTTCCTCTTTCTTATGGGCAAAAAAATCTCCCAGACTAGCACTGAGCACTTTATATTTATCATCTACACAAGGAGGGCTGTCCCTCCCAAATATCAAAGAATATTATTTCGCGTCTTTTGCACATTATAGCCACAGATTTTTTTCTTAGATTCTCATGAGACAGATAATTTTTTTATGAAAAGGATGTTGTTGGAATTGAAAATCCATGATCCGGTCAGAACCACGAAAGATCAAAAAAAAGTACGATATAAATCCCTCCAGTGGATTTTCAAGGTGAAAACTCAGTTTTTTTAATTTTATGACTTACCCATTTTAAGCAATAAGACGAATTTAATAAATTTTAGCTTGGGAGATGCTTGCTGTATGGACAAAAATATATTAACTCTTTGGAAGGAGAATGGTTTTGAGAAAATTGAAGACTTCCTGCTGGGAAATAGGTGGAAATCTTGGGATGAAATTCATAGCCAGTTAATCCACTCGCACTTAACGCTGAACTGGTCCTTTATTAGGATAAATCCAAAACTCAGAGAACTTTATATAGGAAATTTATTCAATAAAGAAAATATTTCCACTATCCTTAACAATAAAATACAAAAGAAAATGAGTATCTTGATTAAAATATTAAAAGAAAGTAAGGACCAGGACCTCTACAGCCAGATTACTGAAAGATGGAAAAAGAGGGAAGATATTACAATTAATCAACAGGTATGGGACAAAATAAATAAATTCAATAAAACCATCTTTCGAGGAGCAAATTTTAAACGTATGCAATTTTACAACAAATGGTTAATATATAGAACCCCGTCCTTTTTACATAATATCTTCCCCCAAGTAGCCGACAAATGCTTCCGATGTGATGAAAAAGGCACTAGGAAACACATTGTCTGGGAGTGTCCAAAAATCCAGGTTTTATGGAAGGAAATAGAAAAATATCTTTCAATCGTTCTCAAAACTAATATTGTATTTGATGACCTAATTCCCCTCCTAGGTTGCTCTCCTATTCACACCCAACATGATGAGTCCCTTTTTATAGCTTCTTTAATAGCTAAATCCCTCATATTACAGTCCTGGAAAACAGATCTTGTTCCATCCTTCCAGGCATGGAAGACAAAACTACTCCGAATCCAGGGTAGGGAAAGAAAATATGCTCTTAGATCAGGGGCTCTCAAAAAATATGATAAATATTGGAGTGTGTTTGATCTTTAAATTTGTCCTGCTATTACTTAACCAGATTTATACTTTTGCAAGAACATCTATTAGTCTGCTAGTCTATTACGATCGTCTCGACTCCGCACACTGCACTTTATAACTCAGCTCTGGAATATTAACTGAGAAGACGCTCATTGTATTTAAATGTTACGTACTGTTTTTATTCTAACAAAATCTTTTGAATATCAATGACAGTCGATTGATTGTTTGCTCTTACACAACCCTGCACTTTACAATTTAAATGTTAAAATGACAAATTGCATGAATGTTTTTAGTACTCTCTTTCTCGTACTGTATTAATTGGATTTCAACTGTATCCTGTTTTCTATATTGTATTGTTATATTTGAACTCTCAATAAAAAAAAATTAAAAAATATAAACAAAATCATGCCAACACCTAGTCTCCCTATTGTGATACTGTCTGGGAGGAATACACATAGGCCAATTGACAACTACACCTAGTCATATGACCCGGGAACAGGGTGCAGGCACCATATGATTAGGACAAGAAAATGCCAACTTTCTTAAAGTGGTAATTTTCAGAATTGTGACTCAAAATCCAACTTTACCATTAAAGAGGGTTTCAAATTACAGTTCCCCAGACACCAAATATGACTTTCCTACCTGCTCCCAATCAATCGTTATCACTTATTAAATGTAATAAGGTAACCCAATGTTATCCTATGGGACAGATAGGCCTCACAGTAGTGAAAAAACAAATGTAGGCGTTTTGTGCTACCAGAACATGGAAAAACATAAAGGTATATTTCTGACTTTTTAAGTATAACATATCCTGCTCTACAGGCTGTTTAGGGACTACCTTAGGGGTGATTTATATGTAAGAAAACAGGAGTTTTAGGCCTGCTAAAAGCTTGAATTACCAGGACGGAATGGCAGTTTAAAACTGCACACACAGGTTGCAATGGCAGGCCCAAGACATGTTTTTAAAGGCTACTTATGTGGGTGGCACCATAAATGCTGCAGGACCACTAGTAGCATTTAATTCACTGACCCTGGGTACATGTAGTTCCACCTTTACTAGAAACTTACAAGTAAATTAAATGTGTCAATTGTGTGTAAGACAATTTTACCATGTTTAAAAGCGGGTTCAGAAAACAGGAGGGGTGAAGGCGAATTCATTTATTTAAGGTTGGTCTCTGCTTAAAGTGCCACAGTAGGCAAAAGTTAATGGGCAAGAATGTGGCCATGAGTAATTACCATTCACTGAAGTTAAGTCAAACATTCCACCCATTCTTTTTTGTTTTTCTCTTTCCATCATTGATTCACTTTTTTTAAAGTTAGCAGGTTACTTATTTGTGTCTAATTTTTTCTATTTTTGCTGTTGCATAGTTCCCGCATTTAATTAATAATGATCCTGTATTGAAATTGAAGATTTTTTAACACTCGAACCATTCACGAGGCATGCTACTTTTAATTTTCCTGAATCTCCATCATGACTGAGATAAATTGGTTTGTTGGTTGAATGAGGGGTGACCCCTGTTCAGTGAGTGATTTAAATAATGAGTGAATCATGTAGTCTGCCACCCCACGACTAGCACTACATCTCTAGAGTAAGCGATCTATCAAGCCACCCCTCCACAATCCCACAGGGACAAACCTCCCACCCCTAGATGTCTTGAGTAGTTTTTGTAGTGTTGTGTGAGTTAGCAATGACAGGACCCTTTTGTCTCCTGATGGACTCTGTAGAACTGTAACATAAGCATTAGAGCGTTGTGAAGTCAATGCAGGTTTAGAATGTTGAGTTTGTGCTCACACGCAGAAGAATAAAATCATGTTTTACTAAGCTCTGTGTTTTGCGTAGTCATTAGCGGGTACCCAAGTTGAGGAGGACACTACAACTGGCGACAAGCTAAGGGATAAGTACCCGAAAATCTACTGCTCTCTCAGAGAGTTTGTCATGGCCCAACAAATTGCTTGTGTGTGCCACGTGTGCCTCAGTGGGACAACTGAATCAACGCTTGGCGAATGTTGTAAATGCTTGTGTAAAGCATTTGAAGTTAATGAAATATATACTGAGAAGTTTACACATCGTTGGGCAGGAAACTGCTGGGAAAGCTGCAAAGAGAGATACCGCGCTACTATGCAACTTAAAGCCGATTCATACGAAGTGATAACGCTAAGGGTAGATGCAACCAGGTTTAAAAAAGCAGCAAAAAGCGACAGCAAATTGAAAGATAATCCTGTGATAAGAAGCGCTGTGAGGCAGAATTCAACCAGATGTCAGGCAGGAGTGCCATCATTTTGAAGAGTGACGCTCTTCCTAGGAGTGTTAGTGGCAGGGATTGCCAATGTTTAGTGTCTCTACACAATCTCTTTAGGGGTTCTAGCAGATTTAGGGTCATGAAATTCTCCGAGTCAGAAGTGATGTGGATCCCCAGGTATTTGGAGCTATTCTCTACTATTTTTACCACGCAACCTTCAAGTAGTCTCGGGGGCGAGCCTTGCAGAATCTACAGTATGGATTTGCTCCGATTGATGATATACCCTGAGTATTTCCCATAAGCGTTGCAAATATGCAGGATCCTATGCAGTGAACGGCTGGGGGAGGCCATGTATAACAGGATATCATCTGCATATAGGGATATGCGATCCTTGCAGCTCTCTGTCCAACAGAGCCCGTGAGTAATCGGATCTTGCCTTATCCATGCCGCCAGAGGTTCCAACACCAGGGCAAAAAGCATTGGCGATAATGAGCAACCCTGTCTTGTACCTCGCCCTAACGGAAATTCTTTGGATATGTGCCCATTCGCCCCTACATGTGCAAAGGGTTTTGTGTTCAGCATTCTTACCCATGAGAAGAACCTAGTTCAGAAACCCAACCGTACGAGAACTGCGAATAGGAATGACCACTCTACCGTATCAAAACCCATACGGGCGTCAAGGGACAGTATTAACGCCTCTTCTTGAATCGTGTGTTTGCGTCCAAGTACGTTCTGGAGTGGTCTTAAATTTAGGGCTGTGTTTCTGTCTGGAGTGAACCCTGACTGGTCAGGGTGGATCAATTTAGTTAGGTGGGGTGTAAGTCTATTTGCTAATGTTTTGGCCAAAATCTTGGCTTTGGTGTTAATTAGGGAGATGGGTCTGTAGGAGGCACAGTCTCTGCCTGGTTTCCCCGGTTTGTGTATGGCCACAACCGTTGCTGTTCTTTGATCTTTAGGGAGTTCTCCTCTTTCTAAGCTAGCATTGTACATTTTTAGTAGGTAGGGAGTGATTATAGTTGCATTTTTTAAATATATTTCGATAGGAATGCCATTTGGCCCCAGAGCTTTCCCCGACTGTATGTTTCCTATTGCTGTTGTTAACTCTTCAGCAGTGAGTTCTGACTCCAGTAATCGTGTGTCCTCTTTTGTGAATGTAGGAAGCCGGATATCTCGGAGAAACACCTCCGCCTCCTCCTGCTGTATTGTGGTTGCTGGGGTGCACACCTTGGCATAGTGGTGTGCTAGTGTGTCTACCATGGTTTGGGGGTCCGTTACTACTTCGCTCGTTGTGTGTTGGAGTTCTGCCACCAAGCGACTTGCTCGCTCCCTTTTATCTAGCCACGCCAGCAACTTGCCGGCTTTATCTCCTACTTCGTATATGGTATGGCGCGTCACTGTCAGTCGGGTTTTTGCGTCTTCCCACAAGTATTCCTTACATTCTTTTTGAGCTGGAGTAGATGCGCGTTAGCGTCTGAGCGGTCATGGGAGTGTTGTGTTTCTAGTGTTTGTAGTTCGTGTTCGAGTGTCAGTACCGTTTTCGCCTTTTCTCTTTTATAGTCTGTGATTAAGGAGATGGCCTGCCCACGTAGGACTGTCTTGTACACTTCCCATAAAATGAGGGGCGAGCAAACTGAGGGTTCATTTTAGTCAATATAGTGTTTTATAGCTGTGGTCAGACCTTTCCAAATTTTTGGGGTTTTTAAGGTAACCAGGGTATATCGGAAATATACGGCGTTGTGTGGAGGTGTTCCGTGTATATTTAGCTAATATGGGGGAGTGATCCGATATACCCTGTGGTAAGTGTGTTATGTCAACAAATCTCCCCACTTTGTCCGCTGATGTCAATATATAATCTATTCTAGAAAGACTGTTATGTGCCCCTGAGTGATATGTATATTGTCGTGCTTGTGGGAAATGGGAATGCCAGACATCTACCAGGCCAATTGTCTCAAGAAAGTCTGTGAGCATGGAGTTAGTGCGGTATTGTTGTTGCGGGGCAGTTTGTTCTAGATTGTCATTGAGAGTCATATTAAAGCCGCCTCCCAGGATAAGCACTCCCTCTGGAAGTCGGAGTAGAAATGCACTGTGCGCTGGCAATGCTATCGAGTGAAGTGCTATGGGAATATAAGCTGTTACTATGTTGATCGAGCGTCCCTCCCATTGGCAGGTAGCGGCTGCAAAGCGGCCTTGTTCGTCAGTGTATGTGCGTTTGACAATGAGTGGGGACTGTTTCTTAATCAAGATCCCCACCCCTCGGGAACCAGCTGAAAATTCGGAATGCACTATCAGTTTGAAGCCCCATCTGTCGAGGGCCTTACATGTGGAGCCGATGAGGTGGGTGTCCTGCAAGAGTATCACTGCTGGTGCCTTACGCTTCAGATATTGTAATACTAACCCTCTCTTCAGTTTAACTCTGAGGCCATTTACGATCCAGGAAACTAGTGGTAGGTGCTGAGCATGAGTGGGCTGGAGAACCACAGGTTCAGGGTGTGTAGTTATGTGTGTCATTTGAGTTATCAAAGTCGGAACAGTGGGTCTGACGTATGAGTCACGGTCTTGTACGAGTTGTTGAATGTTGTACCATAAACCAGAACATCAAAGGAGAAGAAGAAATCAAATAAGAACTAATAATTGTAAACAGTTGTCCCACCCCCCTCCCAGCCTCCCTGCATGAAGGTTTACAAACTACCCACCTACCCAACATTGCAGAGTGCCTAATACCCATTGTCCAATACCTTTGTTGGGGAGATTCCATCCCGGTGCCCTCCCCAGTACCCATTCTTATCTGTTACACTGTATCTTGCAGTTGTTCATGAGTCCACAGTGGTGATTATGATCAACACAACGTCTTGCTTCACACTCTTATGGGCATATCTGTAGGTGCTGTTGGAAGATGCCAGCGTTCCATTGGATATCCATGAGCATCTGATCGTTGGTTCTTTACTTTCTGGGCCCTTCGTGATGATTGGGTTATTGCAGCAGTATTTTTGATAAGGTCTGCTACAAAAAGGTCAATTGCTGGTCCTCCTGTTCCTTCTGGCACGCCTACGATGAGTACATTATTACGCCGAGAATGGCCTTCGAATTTGCCATGGCTCTATTTTCAGTTTCTAGGTGCGCCATTTGTCGTTTGAGGGCGGCCGTGTCTATAGAGAGACTGGTTGTCATTGTTTCTACTTCCGATACTCTTGTGCTCAATTTTCGGAAATCCACTCGTATTAACGTGAGTTCAGTGGCTACAGTGTCTATTCTGGACTCTAAGGATGTATGTACGTTGTTGAGCTTGGCCATTATGTCTTGCAAAAGTGACTTCTTCGTTCTCCGTCTCGGCACGATCCTCTGTAGATGTCGTAGTATGATCTGGCAGTTCCTGGCTCGATTTGGTACAAGTGTATTTGTCCAGTTTGGTTTGGTGTGCCACACGCTGACCCCTGCCTCCCACGGCTCCGTATATGAACTGAGTTTTTATATATGCGAGGGACTAGGTGGTAGTACTCACCACTGCCTGCCAGTGTGTATGGTGGTCACACGCGGCCTTTCGGGTTTCTTACACCTAGGGAATAACACTGCGTTGCGCACTCATTAACAGGCTTCAGTTAGGGGGGGTTGCACTGGTAGTTCACGGAAATCAGTCCCATATCAGCAGTTATGCTGGAGGTGAGTAGACAGGCACTTGACGCTGTCCCTTGAAGCACATGAACGGGTGCTTGCACCTTTATTTTCTTGTGTTTCATCATAGCTGCAAATGAACCTTGACTTGTTATGGGTGTTGAAGCAGTCCATGTATACAGTTTTGTTTTCTACAGCATGTTGAGGTAAGGGACGCAATTCATTATATTTTTCCTCATGCATAATGTTTATTGCTGCACCACTTTCGACGGTGAAAGGTATGGAACACTCATTTACTTTCAGTGAAAATTTCGGACAATGTTAGAATAACTTTGGTGCTTTGGCACGTCGACTTTTCTTTGACTGATATTTTTCTTCACATGCGGCCAATCCAATATGCGCACGCTTTTCTGAAGTAAACATCAACATGACACAACCGTCTTCTTCACTTTCACTTGATACTGTTAGGGAAGAACGGTTTGACAATGATTTAGATGACAATCAACTTTGTTCAGTGTTGATTTGTCATACCTCAGCTGGGCCTTGTGCGTGCACATTGAACGTTGCTTCTGGAACCTTCCAGCAGCCATTTTATCTTCGTGCCATGACGCACTTGTTTTTCCCTTTGATCTGCACACAATCACGAAATGGTTCTCCTTCCCACAGCCCTTATATATTTGTCCAATGGTGGGACATTTGTTGTTGCATAGAAATCAAAATCCCCATCTAACACATACCTTTTTTTTACATGTAGACATCACCTTGTGTCCTTCAGTCTTCAGTTTTAATTTGCTTTTCACACTCATGGCTGATTCATTCTGGGAACCTCCGGCCTCCATGTCGGCAGCCCGGTGATAGGCATCTTCTTAAGCTCTACCAGCCATTAACACTTGTCCCATACACAGAGTTTCTCTTAACATTCGCTGTGTGAATGAATCGGACAAGCATCCATCAGTGACCCTGAGACGTATGGCTTCTTCATCATTAAAATAATTGAACTTACATATAGATTCTATGTAAATGCTTTTCTTTTCAACTGCTTCACAGCGGCTGGAACTGTGCTTTCACTCCACATGCATTACACATTGATTCTGTACTTCGATGATGGCACAAGTGGCATGCACAAGCAGTTTGCCTGGACCACAGCTAACTCTCTGAGACAGCAATAACAATCTTTGGAATAATTATCCCCCATCCTCGATGCCATTTGGAATGTCCTTCCAGCCGGGGTACCCGTAAATGATTAAGCAGAAACATGGAGCTAGGTATCACATGTCTTTATTGCACTGAGTGTAACTGCAAACTCAACATTCTAAAGCTACCTTCACTGTAATACACTCTATCCATTATGTCATGGCTCTAAAATGTTCATCAGGAGCCAAAATGGTTCCATCATTGTTAACTTCCAAGGCACTGCAGACACCATAACTCTTCCTAAAGGGGATCACCCTTTCAGCCAAGTGCTCACTGAATAAGAAGCATGCTACCTATCCCTTGATGCACCTTGGTGAATAGTAATGGGTTATGAAGAGCTAGACAAATGCAATTCCAATTATATTTAAGAGTAATCAGTGGCGACTCCTACTCTATGGCGAAGTGTCGCCCCACTGAGCAATTCAAAACTGAAAAATAAAATGGTAATAATACAACGTTATTATAATTTTATTTAACCCCTTTAGTTGGCTCCCACCCACGGTAAAAGCTGGTGCTACCCCTGTGGGCTGCCCTTCCTGTTGCCCCCACCATGGATGGCAGTGTAAACCCTTCTGCAGCCCTCCCGCTCCCCCTCCACATCCTCTAATTAAGTCAGTGTGTACCGCAAGCTGATGTCATTAGAGGCTACTGGACGTACTGGAAGCCATTTGCTTCCAGCGGATCGAAGGGAGAAGGTGAGTTACTCCCTGGGGAGGGTGGTCAACCAAAGAGGCATTAGGGGAAAAGAAAGGGTTTTCTTTTCCTCTGATGTCTCTTTGGAGCATTGAATGCCCACTAGACTAGACTAGACTCCAGGGATTTTTGTTGTTGTTGATCAATTTCATTTTGTGGCGTGCAGCCCCTTAGGGAAGTGTTGCTCTCCTTTAGGGACCATTGCTGTTTATCGTTTCTTGTTTTCGTTTTTTTTTGTAGCAATGGGCCACCAGGGATGTTGGGGAGTGTCCCCTTGGGCAAGGGTCGCTCCCCTTTATTGGGGTAATTATTTTGGCCATTTCCGCCCCCCCCCCCCCTTATGGGCAGATCAGCCTTCTGTTCTCAGGCCCATCTGCCCCAAGGGGGGCAGAAGCCACTAGACACCAGGAAGTTTGTTGTAGAATAATTTCAGTGATGTTGGGGAGTGGCCCCTTGGGCAAGGGTCGCTCCCCTTTATTGGTGTCATTATTCTGGCCAATTCTGCACCCCTTGGGGGAAGAACGGCCTTGTTTTTTAGGCCCAAGAAGCCACTAGACACCAGGGATTTTGTTGTGGCTTAATTTTGGTGATGTTGGGGAGTGGCCCCTTGGGCAAGGGTCGCTCCCCTTTATTGGGGTAATTATTTTGGCAATTTCTGCCCCCCTTCGGGGCAGATCAGCCTTATGTTTTTAGGCCCATCTGTCCCTAAGGCGGGAAGAAGCCACCAGACACCAGGGTTTTTGTTGTAGATTCATTTTGGCGATGTTGGGGAGTGGCCCCTTGGGCAAGGGTCACTCCCCTTTATTTGTGTGTTTTTTTGGGGGCTGTTTATGCCCCCCGTGGGGGCAGATCGACCTTATGTTTTTAGGCCCACTTGCCCCCAAGGGGGGCAGAAACCACAAGACACCAGGGATGTTGGTTTCACTAAGTTGCCGGTTTTGGGGAGAGACCCCTTTTGGGAGTGAATGTGTTGGCTTTCATTTGCCCCCCAGCTTGGCTGGTATATTGTTTGTGGACTGGTGTATCATTTGACTATGTGATTGCAATGTTTTATTTCTCCTTTTTATTCTACTGGAAAGCTTTTGATTCCTGTTTGCGGTTTCGACTGTGGTTGGTCTGCAGTTTGCGTAGTTGCATGTGTTTGATAAGAAAAACACTTTTGTTGTGTTTACTCCAAATGAGTATTATTGTCCTGCATGAATGATTTTTTTTGTAAGTGGTGTCATAATAGCAGCAACATATATAGCTTATGTTTTGAGTGTGAAATTCTTTTTGGATTTGTGCACGATGTGTTTTGGGTTGTCTCATGTGTAATTTTCTTTTCTTTTTCTGTTTTAGTGGTATATTGTTGGTCCTGTAGGTGGTGGTGAGTCTAGCTGTTTCTGGCAAGTGAGTGATATCATTTTGGAGTACATAGGTCTTTGTGATAAAGCCACATTTTATTACTTATTTTTCAAAGTGTTTGTCGCTGTTGACTTGTTTGTCTAGTTACCTTTATTAGTAAGGATTATGGCTAGCTGCAGGATTACTGCTCAGCAGGTGGTTGGTATGCTTTTTGCATCTTCCTCTGACCATGATTATGGGACTGACAGTGAGTTTTCTGTCCATGAGGAATCATCTGATGATGAAGCTACTCTCAGTGTGGATGAAGCTACTCTTAGTGTGGATGAAGGGCCTGTTTTAGGGGAGGACACTGATGTGTCGATGTTGCAGCAAGAGGCATCTGGATTGCAGCCTGGGGCTGCAAGGCTTCCCATTGGAAGTGTTGGACTCTCGGTTGATCCAAACATGGTTCAGCCGGTCTTGCCGCCTATAGTGGTGATGCCGGGTATAGAGAGAATTAGAAAAAAAAAATCCTATACAGTTTTTTCAGTTGTTTATGGATGATGTATTTTCGGCCGCGATTGTTGAGCATGCTAATTCGTATGCAGAACAGTATTTGAGGGACAACAGTGGCAGACTTAGGCCCACCTCTAGAGCTACCTAGTGGACTCCTACAAATGAGGATGACACGACAAAGTTTTTGGTTTAACTTTTCTGATGGGCTTGATAAGGAAGTCGTCTCTGTCTTCATATTGGTCTACCAGTCCCTTGATGGCAACGGCCATATTTCCTGCAATTATGAGTAGTGATCTGTATTTACTTTTGCTTCGAATGTTGCATTTTATTGATAATGCGTCGCGTTGCAACAAGATCACCCAGACTGTAACAGTCTTCTTAAGATTCGGCCTGTCCTTGATCACTTTGTAGATTAATTTTCAGAGAACTATACTCCAGGGAAAGACATAGCTGTTGATGAATCTTTGGTCCTGTTCAAGGGCCATTTGGTTTTTAGGCAATACATTCCTAGCAAGAGGGCACACTATGGAATTAGGATACATATGTAGTCTGAGAGTAGGACAGGATATGTATATAATTTCCGGGTGTACACTGGTAGGGATTCACCTATTGACCCCCCTGGTTGTTCGTCCACTTTAGGAGTTTTATAGAAAATTGTGTGGGATCTTGGTAGAGGACTTTTCAACAAAGGTCACCATTTGTACCCAGATAGCTTCTAAACTGCCGTGCAATTGTTTAAGGAATTGTTCAAAGTGGACACTCTTGCTTGTGGTACAATCCGCTCTAACCGTGAAGGTTACCCCAAAGATCTTGTTTGCAAAAAGCTTGAGAGGGGAAAGTGCAGTGCCTTGTGTAGTGATGAAGAATCGCTAGGTGTGAAATTTGTGGACAGGCGGGATATCTACATGCTGACTACCATCCATGATGAAAGTACTTCACCTGTGACTGTTTGGGGTTAGGTTGCTGAAGTGCGCAAACCTATGTGCATTGTAGACTACAATAAGCACATGGGTGGTGTAGATAGAGTAGATCAGAGGTTGGAACAATACACTGTTGTTCGTAAGGCTTACATTTGGTATAAGAAGTTGGCCATCCATCTCTTCAATTTAGCAACTTTTAATGCTTTTGTTGTGTTCAAGGAGTGTTCACCAGCATCAAGGATGACTTTCAGTCAGTCTCAGGAGTCTGTTATAGGCAGCCTTGTTGTAGTGGAACAGACAAGTGTTCCTAGAGTTGGAGTGGTGGAGGATGTGGCTAGATTGAAAGATCACCACTTTCCCGATTTAATTCCTCCCACACCCCAAAAAACCAATCCATGTAAGAGATGTAGAGTCTGTTTGCGAAGAGGTAAGCAGAAGGAGAGTCGTATGCACTGTGCTGATTGTCCTTCTAATCCTGGGCTGTGTATGCCCCCATGTTTCAGATAGCATCATACTCAAAAGAGTTTTTGGGAGCAAACCTGAGTCTAATATTGCGTTTGTATTGTTTTATATTTGTAGTTCCGTTGCACGGTGCCATTAGAATGATGTATTTAGTTACCAGTGTTGTGTTTGTATTTATAGTTTTGTATCTATTTCCAATGGGTTTGTGTTTTCTTTCTTGTTAAAAAGAATTTCTTGACAGTGTGCGTGGATTAGCATTTGGTATGGCGGTGTGCATTGACTGTGTCTTGGCTGGTGGTGTGTATGGACTGGCGCTTGGCTGGCGGTGTGTGTGGACTGAAGCATGGCTGGCAGTGTGCGTGGACTGAAGTTTGGCTGGTGGTGTGCGTGGACTGGTGTTTGGCTGGTGGAGTGTGTGGACTGGCTCTTGGCTGGTGGTGTGCATGGACTTGTGCTTGACTGGCAGTGTGCGTAGACTGGCCTTCGGCTGGCGGTGTGCGTGGACTGGGGCTTGGCTGGAGGGGTGCATGGACTGGCGTTTGGTTGGTGGTGTGCATGGAGTGGGGCTTGTCTGGCAGTGTGCGTGGACTTAGGCTTGGCTGGCCATGTGCGTGGACTGGCGTTTGGCTGGTGGTGTGTGGGTAGTGACTTGATGCTGGTCATTACACACACTGCCAGCCAAGCGCCACTGCATACACTATGTCAACCGCCAACCGGTGTGATTTCTGTGCCAGTCATATGGGCGTATGGAAGCGATGGGCCCTTGAATTGCGCTCTCCGTTGATGTGAATGTTGTAATGTGCAGCGCCCACCGCTGGTGGTGTGAATGGTCTTGTGTGTGTCACATATGAAAGGTGTGTGAATGATCTGTAAAGAGGTTGGTGCCTTGCCGTAGCTTTACAGCTCACAAGCTGTAAGTCATTGGTTCAGGTTTTTAACCTTTTAATTATTAACAGTGCATTTCCTTTTTGTAAAATCTATAGTTAATAAAATCTTATGCTCTGAACTTTCCCTCACCCTTGTGCCAAATCCAACCAGTAAGTGTGTGTACTTAAGGGATAGTTCGTTTTGAAGTAATATTTGTCTTTTCTGTCTTTCTCTGCCAGGGTGTACATTGTCTCTACATTGTCTGTTGTTGTGAGTGTTGTAATGTGCTGGACCCGCAGCTGGTAGTGTGAACGTGTCGTTCAGGTTTTTACCTTTTAATTATTAACACTGCATTTCCTTTTTGTGAAATCTCCTAAAATATACATTTTGAACCTTTCACTCACCCTCGTGCCAAATCCGTCCATTATGTGTGCGTACTTGAGGAACAGATGGATAGGCTGTAATATTTGTCTTGTCTGCCTTTCTGTGCCAAGGTGTAGTTTGTCTCTAGGGAAAATCTACCAAATTTAGATATTTTTGGAAATTTTAAAAAAATGGGGAGTACTGGGTGGTGAGCCTCTCATGGATCCCGACAACTTCATTTACTCACAATACCATGCAAACTTCAAAATGGGACAATAGTCACACATGTTCCTTGCATTATGGTGTTATAATCTTATGGTATCAGAAAAAAAACAATTTTCTTACCACTGAGCGTTTGCCCAGGTCTCCCGATAAAAATGGGCCCCCACTTTTTTGGGTGGGCCAAATACCCATGACAGCAAACAAATGATGGACGGAATGCTGACAATGCAAACATTCTCCCCAGTCAAAAGATCTGGGTTAAATCCATCGTTCTTTTGCCCATTACGCCACCCTAGTTTGGACCCAGCCATATGCAAATCAGTCTTGACCCTGTGCCCCATGGGAACAGTTCAGACCGAACTGCTAGGCCAGGTCCTCACTGAACCAGAAACAAGCATCCTGGGACCGGTTTCAGGGTCAAGACTGATTTGCATATGGCTGGGTTCAAACTGGAATGGCATGATAAGCAAAAAAAACATGGATTTAGGCCCAGATCTCTGTACTGGGGTAAATGTATGACATTGTTCTGCATTCTGTCCATCAACTGTTGCTTTGCATTTGTCACCCCGAGTGGGACGGGTATGCTCAGACGTGGGTCCCGTGCTCTCCATCCCACTGGAATCAAGCTATCCTGGCTGAAGACAGGTGAAACCCCGAAACCGGTCCTAGGATGCTTGTTTCCAGTTCAGAGCAGACATGGCTTGGCAGTGCGGGCTGGACTGTTCCCATGAGGCACGGGGTCAGTTTGTCATACTTGTGCCCTTTGGGTTATTCTTTTTCAATACCCCACTTTTAATGATATGTCTTATTATTTAATATCCGTTTATAACTGTATATAGACATATATCCTATATGATTTTATGGAAAATTGATGTATTTTTATTTGTTTTATTGTGCAAGTCGCTCTGTGATGATTTGTTCTTTTATGGCACTGGCGGCCGAAATAAAGAGTTTTTGATTGATTAACTGGACTTGCGGGGGACCCTGGAAATGTAACCCAAACTGAGAAATCATGGGTTTCATTAGGCTGGGCCCTCGCAAAGCAAAACATCCCACAAAAATGGGGTGTGAGGGAATCACCAACAATCAGAGAATGGGTTGCAAATATGGATAGAGCTATGATTGCAGAGAAGGATGTTTTCAAACACAGAGGATGCCCTAAAAAATGGGATCGTAAGTGGGCTGCCTGGATCATGCACAGGGGTGAAAAATGCTTGTCCCCTACGGTGGAGCTACGTCACCGTGACGTAAGACTGCAAGACTATCAAATATCGAGGGGGGTATTCGGGATGAAAAATTATTTCTGGAGCAGTACATTGAGAGCAATCTGTACATTTACTGTACCTGTATGTATACAACAGATGGCTTCTCTTGCTGTACTCTTTGTTGTTTTGTTCAATACAAATAGTTAAAAAAAAAATAAGTTTCAGAAAAATCTGAAACTTTTCAAGATCAGAAGGCCATAGACAAACATTCCTGGTGGCTGGAGTGTGCTACCAGGAGCAAACGTAGCAAACCCCCCTTATACTGGTCCAATAGGGCCCAAGACAAAGTGTTAGATTCTCCTGCTGATGGGAAAGCCTGCCTGATGGGTCCCTAGTACAGTTGCGTAAAGAAATACACCGCTCTGATGGGTGTCAACAAAAATTTAATGGACAGATCCAGCGCCATGGCAGGGGAATCACAGTGCCCTGAGTGTGTTCAGCTCGCCTCTGCTACCTCAGTGTCCTGGTGGATTGATCTCATTGAGCGCATTGATTGAAGGAGCTCCACCTCACGCTGTATGCTGATCACTCTGACTCTCTCAGGACCAGGCATTCATAACATGTGGATGGTTTTGTTTGTTTTTAAAGCATTTCTGGAGTGGAGCTTTTGCCCAAAGGGTGCAATGACCTTCATAACTAGGTCATGTGGTTGTTTTGCAGCCACGTTAAAGGTAGAAGAGAAACTCTGGAATTGCATTGAGGTTGATTATGGAAAACTTTGTTGACCTGTATATTATTAATAGTAAATCATTGGAATCTATCTTTCCAGAGTATTTCAATGTTGATTTGCATTGTATTGAAGCTTGTTTAGCCTTTTTTATAGTGATGACATCACGGCAAAGTTAGGCTGGCTTTTGAATGATTTACACCTTATAGTATGATAGGCTCACAGGGGGGATATTGTGATTCTAGGGTAAAAGGCTTGCTGGTGTGTCAACCATTAAGGATGTCTCCAACACAGGAAGCTAGAGCATATTGAGGGGTTTATTTGGCCGTTGAGAATTCTCATTAAAGCACTTCCCCTTTTGGATGGGAGGACCTTTATAGGATATCACCAGTTTGCCATACAGAGCGATCTATTCTTGATTCATGTTTCTGGAACAATTTGACAAGTAAACGTAAAGGCAAATAAGTATACTATCTTAGACAGGAATACCATTTTAATGAATTCAACCAACCAGTGAGAGAGACAAATATTGATTGTGATCCAGCTCTTGTTTAATTATGGCCATTTTTGTTGCTATATTTATTTGATGGAGTTCCTCATTCCTTTTTGATATTATAAGATCTAGCTCTAGATATTTAATTCTCTCAAGCAATATTATTAGGTATAGGGCAGAATTCACAGACTCCTCCACCACATTCCACATCATTATTTCTAATTTTCATGCATTAATATTGTATTCAGAGAACCCACATGTGATAAATTATTGGAATGACATTTAAGTCTTTTGCTAATACTGAAAGATTAATCAGCATAAAGTTTGACATTGTGAGTTGCCTCTCATGTAGCCTGGAACTGATTTAGTCTGGTTGAGGATGGGTTTATGAACAAATAAAATAAAAGTTGTGACAGTGAATAGCCCTGTCTTGTTCCACACTGAATTGGTATTTCTCTGGTTAGCCCACCTTTCACCAACACTGAGGCCCTTTGGGATTTATGTATTCTATTAGTCTATTAGGTCAAACCATTGTAGATATTATGTGCCAGAGATAATTCAAATTGACTTATTCAAAAGTCTTTTCTGCATCTCCAGTCAAGCATAGTACCTAATATTAGAACCCAATATTATTGCTGACTGTGATAGTCCCTTTTTCACCATCTCACCATCTGCTGCCCAGTCCCTTTCCGGAGTGCTCATTTACCCCCCCCCCCCCCTGGGTGGACTCAGGCAATTCCTCCAATCCCTACCAGATGCAGCAGCTACACTAGTAGGTACCCCCCCAAACACCATGCTTTTGGGGGATTTCAACCTGCATTTCAATGACTTTGATAAGGCTGATGCCTCAGATCTTGCTAAGGACCTACTAGCGACTCAACTCCACCAAAAAGTCACAGGCCTCACCCATAAACTAGGCCATACTTTTGAACCAGTCTTTATCAATAATAATAAACTATCAGTAGGTGATCCCACCCCGTGCCCTGGACCAATCATTTCCTGATTCCCATCTACGTTAACTCCCCAACCCTACCCCTAGGTACAAAATATACCACTAAGCGAGTCAGGCCCTGGGACAAACTTTCAGTAGACGTTTGGACCACAGACCTAGATAATCTTAAACCAGAATCCAATCTTAATCTCACCTCAGTGGCAGATAACTTCACCACCTGGATCGAGACATCACTGGACATGGTCGCCCCAGCCAAACCCTACCAAAAAGTGAGAAAGAAACACTCACCCTGGTACCCCTCCCAAACTTCGATCACTTAAACAGGATTGTAAAAGATTGGAGAGGAAATGGAGGAAAGACTATATCGTCCTCAGCAAACAGAAATACAGAGAATCCATAAAACACTATCAAAACAAAACAGAAATTGCCCAGGCGGCTTACTATGAAGAAAGAATGAACTCAGCGGCTAACACCCCCAGAGAAATTTTCCATATCGCGAAGGACCTCCTAGAATCTAATCTTCTCTCGTGGGATCCCCTGAGCAATGTAATGAACTAGCATACTTCTTTCTAGAAAAACATTTACACTGCTTTCCCAAGTTACCCCGCCCTAGTGACCTCCTAGTAACGGACGAGCTTCCCCTCAGCCCAGACTGGCCAGGCTATCAGAAATCCTCTCTCAAATAAAGTCAGGCTCTTCCCTGGACCCAGCTTCCCCCCACGCACTATGCAAGGCAAGAAAAGTTATACTTTCCACATACTAGAAATGATAAATCAGTCTATGGCTACCGTTTTAGTCCCCGTACCATGGAAACATGCTATGGTGAGGGCTCAACTAAAAAAAAAAAAAACCTGAACCCTGATGACTTGGGTAACTATCACCCCATATCCCTACTTCCAGTGATCAATAAGGCCCTAGAAAAACATGTGAACTCCACCCTCTCAGAATTTCTGGAAATCCATAACCTTTGACACTTAACACAAACAGGCTTCCGGCTTCAATACTGAACTGAAACTGCCTTGCTCGCAGTGGTGGAGGAATCTAAACTGATCCTCAGTCAAGAGGGGGCAGTGGTCATCATCCTCCTAGACCTGAGCTCATCCTTCGGTACTGTGAATTTCAACTTTCTATTGGAGAGACTCAGGAGGAGAAGTGTTTCAGCAGTTAACTGGATCCAATCTTACCTAGATAGCAGAACTTCTCAGGTCTTCTCAGGGGAGTCAACCTCTAGAACCCTTGCGATCAGCTGCGGAGTCCCTCAGGGATCCTCCCCAAGCCCCACATTATTTAATGTCTATATGCAGCCAATTGCAGATATCATTCTGTCATACAGGATAAAAATTGTCACCTACACAGATAATACTCAGCTGGTAATCGCCCTCAATGGCCCATGAAACCCCCCGTCTGACTTAGAAACCTGCATGGGGGAAGTGGCCTTGTGGATGGAGCAATCTTGCCTCAAGCTGAATGGTGGAAAAACAGAGCTAATGCTCCTGGGTGACAACCCCGGCCTAGACCTCAAACAGATTGCCTGGGTCTTGCATCAACACTAAAGACCAAGATAAAAAGCCTGGGCATCTGGCTTGACAGCTTCCTTAAGTTCAAAGACCAAGCAGTAAGAGTAGCTGGGGCCAGTTTCGGTGCTATCAGACTACTTTGCAAGGTTCTCTTCGTCCTTCCGATGAGTGCAAGGAGGACCCTGGTACAGGCCTTGGTCCTATCACGCTTTGACTCCGAAAACTCTCTTTACCTTGGAGCACCCAAAGCAACTTTAACGAAATTCCAAGTCACACAAAACTGTGCTGCTAAACTATTGCTGGGGGTGCCAAAAAATTAGTCGGCCAAACCAGCCCTGAAGACGCTTCACTGGCTACCTGTCTCCGGAAGAATCAAATTTAATGCTCTGCGTATAGCCCATAAGGCCTTTTGGGTTACTGGCCCGTCTATCAACAGACCTCTCATTACCCCCTACCCCCCCGGAAAATGCCTCCGTTCAACTAATCTCCATCTTGCAGTCATACTGAAAATTAGAAGGGTAGGAAGCGGAGGCAGATAATTTTCCCACAATGTTGCCAGACTCTGGAACTCAATGCCTCCATTCATCCATGCTGAATCCTGTTATCTTCCATTCCGGAAACTTCTCAATACCTGCCTATTCCAGCAAGCAGCTCCATAAACTGAAGCCGCAACCTCTGTCTAGACGCTTGCGCTGGGATGCCCTTGGGTAGCTATGCGCTCTACAAATGCTAAAATAATAATAATAATAATAGTATTTTATGAGAGGTAGTGACAGCTGAATCAATTTATGCAAGTAATTTTGTAATTTGTTTTTAATATCTGGCTTAGTAAACGATTGCAACTCAACGTGAGTAACTTAATGAATGGCATCTTGATGATGTGTTGCCAGAACCTTAGCAAATATTTTACTGTCACTATTTAATAAATATATGGAATGATGAGAGGAGCAATTAGTTGGTGCTTTATCTGGTATACTATTTCAAGAGTTGCGATGCGGGAATGGCTTATGCATGCTTTATTTTACATTACAGATTGGTTTTCGTTTGAAGTCACTGTTTCATTGAGGTACTTGAAAGTCGCAGTTTGAGGATTGGTCCTTGTGATAGATGTGAGTAATTATTCACAGAGTAAAAGCTTTTCATAGATCTATTGGCAGAAAGTGCTTTGATACCAATCAGAGCCCATGTTGCTGTCCTTTCAGATACAGCTTTGGAGAAGTGAAGCCGGTTTCCCTGTCACATGATAATTTGCTATATGAATCCAAGGTAAATAATTGCTTGTAATCATATGTATGGCTACAAAATATGTATGATCACTAGGATTAGTTGCAATATTGTGATACAGATTTTGTGTTTTTTCCATTTTATTGTTCATCATTTCTGAGTCCTAAAGAGAACCCACAAATAAAGTTACCGGTTTGAAACGTCGACAATAGTGCAACCTACAAGCTGATAAAAGTGTCATTGTAATCATGGAAATAACAACGAATTGGATTGATATACAAACTCCTGGTTACAAGAGCATTGCATTGTTAGGTTGCTTGGCCCATTAATTTAGGAGTACAAAAGAGAATAAAATTGTTGTTAGCTTCAGAAGCTATCAAATTCTCCTATTTGGACAATTGCAATTCAGAACTGTGAGTTTTTAGTTGTATACTTAAGTGTATATTTATAGTTGTAATGTCTTTGTACATATATGTTGGGTGGGTTTAATGTATTGTTTATGTATGATATTTTCTTAATAAGCTTCTGTGTATGATGAATTTCAAAGTGATATGATTAAAGAAGAAAAAAATAAATGATGATCATTATTACTGAATAGAGTGATCATGAAAAAAATCAGTATGTATAAATAATCAGTCAGTACTGGCACTTTTGTGGTTTGTAACTTTCTAAGAGCGACATTTTCAAATTTGTAATTTAAAATTCGACTTTACCATTAACAGGGATTTTCAATTACAATTTCATAGATACAAAAACATGAAATGCTTATCTGTCCTCAATCAAAAGTTAGCACTTATTAAATGAAATAAGGCAAACCAATGTTCTCCCATGTGAAATGTAGGCCTCACGGTAGTGAAAAACAAACTTAGGAGTTTTTTACTACCAGGACATGTAAAACCTAAAAATACACATATAAACTTTTGATTACAATGCACCATGTCCTATGAGCTACCTGGGGCCTACCTTAGACCTAAGGGTGACTTATATGCAATAAAAGGGGATTTTAAGGTTTGGCAAGGGAATTATATTGTCAAGTTGAAATTGGCAGTTTAAAATTGCGTTCAAGCTGCAATGGCAGGCCTTGTACATGCTTTGACAGACTACTTAAGTGGGTGGTCAATAGGTGCTACAGGCCCACTAGTGGCATTTAATTTAAAGGCCCTGGGTATATGGTATGCCATACTAAATAAGTAAATTAAATATGCCAATCAGATGCAAGCCAATCTTACAATGTTTAAAGGAGAGAGCACAAGCACTTTGTGCACTTTACCACTGCTAACCAGTGCTGCAGTCTTAAGGCCAACATGAATTCAGCAAAATAATGTAGGGAAAAAGACAAAATGTTTGAGGGTGACCCTGCAGAGAGGGCCATGTCCAACAGAACACATTGCCACAAAAGATGGTGGCCTTGCAACATCCATTTTTTTCTAAAGAAAGTGAAACTATATCTTACTGAAAGCAACTTTAGAAGTGCTATTCAAGCCCTCCTACTCTTATCATCATGATGGTAGTAATGCCCTACTTCATGGCCTCCCAGGTGCCACACTGGCACTGATTGGACATCACACACAACACATGTCATCTCATCCCAGGCCTGAAGAAATATGATTACATCACTGCCATCATTATGGAGCTGCATGTGCTTCCCTTGCCGGCCCCCACCATCCTCAAAGCCAGCTGAGTTATTTATAAAGCCATTACTACCAGCACCCTCGCTTATCTCGCAGCCAAGCTCAAAAAAGAGTATGCACCCAGGATCTGGAACAACAGCCCTCATCCATTTTGATTGCCCCTACACTGCACCAGTTTAGGAAAGAGCAGAACACTCACCTCTTTAAAGACCATTGCATCACATTGCGTTAACTGTCCACAACCCAGCTTCTTTTTTAACTCATTTACTTTTTCCTTGACTATGTTTAGCGCTTGGATGCCTTTTCGCTAGGTTCACACTTAAGAAATGCCATATACATTCATACATACTATTGTAGTTCTAGTAAACGTACCACAAATTGCAGTTTGCGAAAAGACACTGGTTTGAAAATAATATGGTGATTTTTTATACACTGTTAACATTACACAATCAAAATATAAATGTTCTAGGCTCTAAGCCTAACACACTCATACACCCACACAAACAAACATAAACACACAATCTAAATAGTTAGTGCTCCTATATTGGCACACAATCAGGCCTGGTTTGGATGTAATATGTATGTATACCAGTAAATCCTTGTCACACATGGCAGCGGGTTTTCACCACTTTTATCATACAACTAAATACCTTACTTAACTAAAAAAAAATCTCAGTTGTATGACTTAAATCTGACTGACTAAAAAGATATGTGGGATACAGCACGTTTAGCTTGTCCATAAGGGTCAACCAAGGTAAAATGGTCCAATATAGTCATAATAAAGGCTTTTAATTGGGGCTTCGGACTTGGTCCATAGACTTAATTGTAGCAGCGTGAGATTACTAACATATGTGGAGAATTTTGTTGGAGCCATACATATTGTATATGAGGCAGCAGATCTTAAAATTTGATACTTATTATACATCATAGACAATCCACACTCTTTAGTCTCATGATGCTGCATGTAGTTATAATACCTTTTCCTCTGAATCATATGTGCATCTTTTATTTATTCCTACAACATGGAGTTAATACCGCTGCCATTTACCGTCATTCAAATATTCTAGTCTTTGAAAGTCTCACAAATGAAGCTAAATTCAAACAAGTCATTTACATACATGGATTCTGAACTATTTTTATGTGCATATTGATCCCCACTCCTCAACAGAAAATGACTCTTGTGGCTTGTTATCTTCATCTCTAGCACAAATCCAATTCTTGCTGCCGGGAACATTGCTTATTTTATTATCAAAAATCTTTGTAACACAAAATGCTACTTCTTTTATCGAAGGAGTGCAATCACAACATTTAGTCCAACAACCAAGACAAGGAAACTCAGTTATGTAGTCCAATAAAAGCTTGCATGTACCAACAGTGGCGGCCAGCATGGATCTGGGGTGGTGAGCCGAGGGGGTAAGGAGGTATAAGTGTAAAAAAAAGAAAGATTCACTTACCTCCTCGCCGCTCTGTCCCATGCCATCTCTCCTACGTTGAACAGGAAGCACCCAGGCTCCCCTGAGCCAAACACAACGCTGCAATGCAGCGTTGTGATTGGCTCCTCTAAACCAATCAAAACACTGTAATGCAGCGCTGTGATTGGTCTGAGCGCCGTGGTTCGGCACTAAGACGGGGACTGGGGGCCTGGGCATGTTCTCCATGTAGGCTGGAATGTAGCCTGCATGGAGAACATGCTAAAGTGTGCATGACTGTTTGGCCGGCCCGAGAGGGCCGGTCAAACATCATGCGCACTTTAGTGTGCCCACCACTCCTCCCCTGCTCTGTCAGCAGAGCAGCCCCTCCCTCATGCTGCCGCAGCAGGGAAAAATAAAATGATATTAACGTTGCGTTTTATATCATTTTATTTTTCCTTTGTTGTACTGCTGCACAGCAGCAGTGGGGTGACCCTCCTCCGAGTTTGGGGAGGAGCCGCCACTGTGTATCAATGGTATGTATAAAGCGCAACCATAGCAATGAAGCGCTGGACATCAATTCGCAATGATATTACACTTCACAATTGTATTTTATTTCACACGTTTATAATTTTAGGCATAGTGAGATTAAGTGATGTGCAGTCAAGTGCCGAAGCAAGGGCTTGAACCCATGTACTGGAAGTTTAGCAGGCTAACCACAACTGACCCACCCCACTCCCCACCGAAGTGAAAAAGTTATGTTAAGGGATACCTAGAAAATACGGGTTTTAAAAGTTTAATTTTATCACTCTTAATCTCCAAGTCACAGAACATAAAGATATTCCAGTGACATTTTCAATGGCTCCAGATTTTTATAGCTAATTTTCATGACTTTGAAGAGTAATTTCTATTACAACTTTTAGCACTTGGTTTTATTTCTAAACATGTACAGAATTTCCCTTTGGATTTAAAAATCATTATAAGCAAATCGATAGCATTTCTTTTGAAGTAATCAACTGGGGCAAGTTAACATCAAGCATTAAACACTGGATTCACATATATAAATCTCAAAAATCGTTGCACAGTAAAAAACACAACAGTGAGTTACAGATAAAGGAAGAACAAAGACTGCTATGTTTACCATAGTTTTAATTAAGTACTATTTTCTTTCTGTACATTTAACCAAGCAGTGATATTCACTGTATTGTTTTGAAGGTGTACATGAATACGAATTATATAAAATTGTTCAGAATATTGAGTTTGGAATTTTATTTGGAAATTGATGAAACCTTCATTAAAGGGTTTAATAAAGGATTGGAAGAGAAAATTATTATTTTTAGTTCTAGCAGTGTAGTCTATGGGCATGTGAATGTATATATGGAGAAAATATAAGTTAAATGTTGCCAGTCTCACTTTATTTATACATACAGAACGCCATGACAGGCCAAAGAGATAAACACAGCAAGCAAGATTTGTTTTAGTGTTGCGACAAACGAAAGCATCACATGATCGTCAAATAAATTGGGTTCCCAAGCTTCATTCCACAGTCACAGCTGGGCCCTTAAATGAAAATGAATTAAATGCCATTGTGTATTAGAATTGTTCGAATGTCCTGTAGTAGATGTTTTTAAAAAACACATAGGGATAGTTGATGAGCTTCGATTCAACCTCCTCTGGCGCTTTTTGCTTCATCCATATGAATGTAGAGAATAATAATCGGCTGTGGGGTGAGAAATGAAATAGTTCGTTTTTAATTGATTCATCTAGCTGCCACGTGTCTGTGCTTTTTAAATCGCTCAGTGTTCTGGGCCTGAAATTTGAATTGGGCACTCATGCGACACAACACAAAAGTAAGCATAATTATTTTTTGTTAAAGATATTTTATTGAGAATTCTTTAGTTAGAGTGCAGTCGAACATTTTGTTTAAGAACTTAAAGATTTCACCCCAGAAACCCACAAGAGCTGGGCAGTACAGGATAAGTTGTGCCAGATCCCCCCTTTCTTTGTTGCAATTTCAGCATACATCCTCCTCCTTCAGTCCTAATGAGTGTAACCGTGCAGGTGTCCAGAACGCCTTGTGTAGGAGCGGGATTTATGAGCAAGGACCTGAAATCAGCAGAGGACAGGGACCTTCTGGACTTACTGTTGATGGCAGCAGTGAAAATGGTCCTGACAAACTGGAAAGACACTTCCAAGACATCATACAAAGGATGGTTCAAATGGGTCAAGCATCTCAGAGGAGCAGGCAATCTATCCCTACAGAGCTCACCCGGGAAACCGGCTTCAAGAAGGATGTGGGGGTCACTGGACACGTTTCTAGACTCTTTTGAGCCCCCATGAAAAAACGGGAAGACCGGGAGCACACATCATGCCTCCTCGAAAGTAGTATTACCCAAACAAGAATTTACCCGGGATTTAATGTTTAGATACAATTGTCATACAAAATGTATGTGTACTAAAACTCGTTGTACCTGTCCTCTATCTCTTCCTTCGCTTCATAGCTCTCTTCTTCTTTCCTTTTTCTTTTTTGTCTTTTTCTCTTCTCACTCGGGAACACTAACATAAGAAGGGAGGACACTAGTAACTTGATATGACGTTGTACGTCCTGTTTAGAGTTCAACTAATGTGTTTCTGTATCTTCTGTATAAAAAATGTGTGAAAAAATGATATTTTATTGAGCATATAGCAATATGCATCAGAAACACATTGCAAATGCAAATATGTAAATTGTTAACTTTAACAGTTTAAGTGGTATATTATACACGTTTCACAATAAAAAATACATACGTTTGAGCAAGGATGGCAGTGTGAGATCAAGCTATGAGTTTTGAATAAGAGAAAAAGAATAAAGAAAAAGAGGAGACTAGAAAGAAGAAACGAGGGAGCGCTATAAACAGTAATTCAAGTTATAGCAGTATGGGTATTGAGATTGAATTACAATAAATGCAGCTGAAATAGTAGTAAAATATACCATATTCAGCAATAAGAGTAGGCAAATTGTAAAGATATGCATTAAGGAGTAAATTATACAGTAATACAGTTAGGTGGGAGGGGAGAAATCCATTCCGTTAGCATAGCATGACAGAGTGGCATCCAGAGCTGATGACGCTTGATGTATAATTGCATTGATTCAATTTTATAACTGTCCAGTTTATGATGGTAGTGGGATACATTTCAAAAACCAAAGGGAATGATGGACGGAGTGTTGAACATTGCAAGCACTCACCCCCAGTCAACTGATCTGGGTTTAATCCATCACCGTTGTTTAGCCCACTCTGCCACCCCAGTTCAGATATGGCCATATGCAAATCAGTCTGACCCTGTGCCTCATGGGAACAGTCCAGCCCGAACTGCCAAGCCATGTCTTCCCTGGACCGGAACCACGCTTCCTAGGACCGGTTTCTGGCATTTCAGCCGTCTTCAGCCAGGCTTGCTTAAATCCAGTGGCAAAGTGAGCAAGGGACGCACGTCTGAGCATACCCTGCTAACTTATGGCAGTTCGGGCTGGACTGTTCCCATGAGGCACAGGGTCAGACTGATTTGCATATGGCCATGTCTGAACTGGGGTGGCAGAGTGGGCTAAAGAACGGTGGTGGATTAAACCCAGATCAGTTGACTGGGGGTGAGTGCTTGCAATGTTCAACACTTCGTCCATCATTCCCTTTGGTTTTGCTTTGTTCGTCATAAGTTGGCAGGGTATGCTCGGACGTGAGTCCCTTGCTCACTTTGCCACTGGATTAAAGCAAGCCTGGCTGAAGACGGCTGAAATGCCAGAAACCGGTCCTAGGAAGCTTGTTTCTGGTCCAGGGAAGACATGGCTTGGCAGTTCGGGCTGGACTGTTCCCATGAGGCACAGGGTCAGACTGATTTGCATATAGCCATGTCTGAACTGGGGTGGCAGAGTGGGCTAAAGAACGGTGGTGGATTAAACCCAGATCAGTTGACTGGGGGTGAGTGCTTGCAATGTTCAACACTCCGTCCATCATTCCCTTTGGTTTTGCTTTGTTCGCCATAAGTTGGCAGGGTATGCTCAGACGTGAGTCCCTTGCTCACTTTGCCACTGGATTCAAGCAAGCCTGGCTGAAGACGGCTGAAATGCCAGAAACAGGTCCTAGGAAGCTTGTTTCCGGTCCAGGGAAGACATGGCTTGGCAGTTCGGGCTGGACTGTTCCCATGAGGCACAGGGTCAGACTGATTTGCATATGGCCATGTCTGAACTGGGGTGACAGAGTGGGCTAAAGAACGGTGGTGGATTAAACCCAGATCAGTTGACTGGGGGTGAGTGCTTGCAATGTTCAACACTCCGTCCATCATTTCCTTTGGTTTTACTTTGTTCGCCATAAGTTGGCAGGGTATGCTCAGACGTGAGTCCCTTGCTCACTTTGCCACTGGATTCAAGCAAGCCTGGCTGAAGACGGCTGAAATGCCAGAAACCGGTCCTAGGAAGCTTGTTTCCGGTCCAGGGAAGACATGGCTTGGCAGTTCGGGCTGGACTGTTCCCATGAGGCACAGGGTCAGACTGATTTGCATATGGCCATGTCTAAGAACTGGGGTGGCAGAGTGGGCTAAAGAACGGTGGTGGATTAAACCCAAATCAATTAACTGGGGGTGAGTGCTTGCAATGTTCAACACTCCGTCCATCATTCCCTTTGGTTTTGCTTTGTTCGCCATAAGTTGGCAGGGTATGCTCAGACATGAGTCCCTTGCTCACTTTGCCACTGGATTCAAGCAAGCCTGGCTGAAGGCGGCTGAAATGCCAGAAACCGGTCCTAGGAATCTTGTTTCCGGTCCAGGGAAGACATGGCTTGGCAGTTCGGGCTGGACTGTTCCCATGAGGCACAGGGTCAGACTGATTTGCATATGGCCATATCTGAACTGGGGTGGCAGAGTGGGCTAAAGAACGGTGGTGGATTAAACCCAGATCAGTTGACTGGGGGTGAGTGCTTGCAATGTTCAACACTCCGTCCATCATTCCCTTTGGTTTTGCTTTTTTGGCCATAAGTGGGATACATTTCCCCAACATAGAAGGGTGATATTATGTGTAGATTTCCAATTAGAGGTAATAACAAAAATAGCTATAGAAAGCAGGGGAACTACCAGTTACCCAAGCATTCTGTGTGGACTCCAGACTTCATGTAAACTACCCCAAAACAGTAAATCATGTGTAGTGGACTGTAAAACTGGGTGATGACTCCAATGTGATTCTATATCGAAGCCCAGAAAGTGGACAGACCTGGACAGGAAAAGAACATGTGAAAATCTGTGCCCGGTTGGGTGTGGCAACGCCAGCAGATATCTTGATGTGTAAGTTTGAGTTTAAAAAGACAAGCAGAAGTGTAAAAAAGCCTATCATAATATTTAAAAAATATAGTTCTTGAGTGTGTCTGGCTGTGCAAGGGGCAGAATGCATTTTACTCTAAAGTCTGTCCCACACAAGGGCCGGCCAGAGAACACCAAGAACCGATTCCCTGTGTCTCTGTAAGTGTTTTGACCCTAGTTGGACCAGGCATTTTTAAATGTTTGTATATGCAAGCTGCCTAAGGGTGAGTGGATGTTGCAATCAGGTGAGGAAAGAACTGGAATGTGAGGTATCAGGAGAGAAATGCTGTTTAAGAGTATTTTGAACCATGGAACAGAATTCATGATACTGGAGGCGTATGTGAGGTGGTATGGGGATGATAGCTCAAAAATGGACTAAGGCAATCTGAACTATATAGTTGTGAGATAGGAAGGATACCTTTGTTCATCCATGCCTTTCAACATAAACTCCTAACCCACCTCTTAAGTAGATTATTATGTCAAATGGGACTGTTAAAAAACTCTAATAATGGGGGAGTGGTGTGAAATAAAGTAAGGTTTCATTATAGTACAGGCATGAGAGACAGTGGTAGGTAACAACAAGTTTGGGAGATTGGACGTAAAAGAATGTGTTTGAGAGGGAAGGGTGAAAGCAAAGCTTGTTTCAGAGAGAACCATAACTTCTGCGGAGCATCAGTTGGTGCAGACAGGTAGAGTTGTAGTTGCTTGATGCCAAAAGCCTTAAGGTAGTTAAGAAAGACTGGAATATAACTCTGTCCAGGGATTTGGAAAGTTTTAATTTCGAGCAAGAGATTGGAGAGGATTTACCCTGCCCTTGAAATTTGGACAGAATCTTACCTATTAAGTCAAAAAAGGACTTGGGTATCTTCACAGGAAGCATCATGAAAAATAAGTTGATGGAGCGTGGCCAAAAAGCTATGATGGCAGACGTGAATTAGCAGTGCTCTGTGCCACCCACCCTGCAGCCTAGCTGAATCTTGGCTCTGGATCCGGCATCCGCACTCAATGCAGCCTTTACAAATTATGCAACAAAGCGACAGCTTGCCATCCATGGACTGGGATGTCTCCATACCCCCTGTTTCCTTGATTAGCGGATGGATCCCAGGCCACACCATTCGGAAGATGGTGACCTGCGCTGGAAGTCAGGGCACAGTTGCACTGCTCGCGGACTCCACTTGCCGCTGTTCCCTACCACTCAGCTTCGGAGACCTGCAGCGAGGGAGCGGCACCCCTGTGAGGCCCTCAGTGCCCACATTGGGGTACAGCTTGCTCATGGGATGCTGATCAAACCAAAAACCTCACCACTGCATTGCGGGAGAGCGATCTGTACTGAGACAAACCCTGGGCGGTAAACTCCGCTCCGTTTGCGGAATTTGCGGAATTTCTGCAATTCCTCGTTCCGCGGAGAACGCGGAATTGCCGGAAATTCCACGATCCGCGCCGTAGCGGAATTATTTCCGTGTTTGTGCTTTAAAAATTAGTTTTCGCGCCCGCAATAGCGACTTACTGGGATCCCTGCGTTCACCGATGAGTTTTCCTATCCGTTCGCATGCGCCACAAGATTTTGGTAGCTGGCCGAGCGAGCCCGCGAGAGTGTGCGATTGCGGACACGTCATTCGCGGCACCATTGGACACCGCAGGAGTGTGCGATCGCTAACACGTCATTCGGACGGGCCATCGGACATCCGGCAGAGGTTTGGTGAAGCTCGCGATGGCGAACACGCAAAATTTGCAATCTGGAGAAGAAGATTAGCATAAAACCTTTTCTAAAAGATGATTTGGATGAAAAAAACTCCTCAGATTGACATTTGGCTGTACTTTTTTGTGCAAGGAGTCCTTTTATTAAAAACCTTTTTTTGGGAGAGGAAGGAAGTGCCAGAGTCTACAACTTCCTGTTCCTGTCCAGCAGGCTCCCCCCAGTGCTTTGTCCATCTCCTGTTCATTTTTCCTTTGGATTTTGAGCTGGAAGGATCACTCTTTGTGTCTGCTGCATCATATATCATTGGATTTAAGGACTTTTGGATTTGAGATTTTACAAGTAAGCTGGTGGTGTTGTTTGTTTGATTGGGACATTGCAGTTGCTGCAACTACCATTTTGGTACTTTTCATCATTTTTGTGGGTAGTCAGTAGGCTCAGAGCTAGTCATGGGTGCATGATAAAAACAACTGTTCCTTTGGTGTGTGTTGAATTTATTTTAAACATAATTTAGGGCATGGATGGCATTGGATTGAATTGCAAAATGTGTATTTTTGGGGGTATTTCAGTTTTTGGGTGTGTGTTAAATAAATGCCTTTGTTGTGTGTGTGTTGTGTACCTTGCACACTTTATTTAGCCCTGTGGATTTTAGTTTTTGCATTTTATTGCATTAAAGCAGTGTTTTTTAGCATTCCTCCTTTGCCTGGCTATTATAGGCCTGTTCCAGTTCATTGTTTTCCAGGCCTCCTGCTTGTTGCTTGTGATTGTGAGCGTCCATGTGGCTGGTGGACATTTCTGGTGGTAGTTATAAGTGTGCTGCTTTTGCCATATAGGCCTGCATGTGTATCCTTTGTTCCTTTTTGGCCTAGGCATCTTGTTGTTGTGGGCCCGGCCATGTGGTCGGTGGCCATTTTGAAGCCAGGTAGTGTGCTTTTGCCATAGGCCTGCAAGCTTGTGGCCTAGTCTGCCAACAGGGCTTTCACCCAGTAGGCTCAGAGGTAGTCATGGGTGCATGAAACGACTGTTTCTGTGTGTTCTGTTGAATTTGAACATCATTTACGGCATGGATGGCATTGGATTGAATTGCAAAATGTATTTTTTTGGGGTATTTCACTTTTTTGGTGTGTGTTAAATAAATGCCTTTGTTGTGTGTGTGTGTGTTGTGTAACTTGCACACCTTGTTTAGCCTTGTGGATTCTCGTTTTTGCATTTTATTGCATTAAAGCAGTGTTGTTTAGCATGCCTCCTTTGCCTAGCTATTATAGGCCTGTTTCAGTTCATTGTTCTCCAGGCCTCCTGCTTGTTGCTTGTGACTGTGAGTGTCCATGTGGCTGGCGGCCATTTTGTGGTGGTAGTTTAGTATTGTGCTGCATTTGCTATATATGCCTGCATGTCTTTCCTATGTTTCTCTTGGCTTACTGCTTCCATCCATCCCCTTTGCCAGCTGCCCTCCGTGAATGATGTGATGAGCAAATAATTTAATGCAAAACAGGTTCCACTTCTATTACATTTGTATTTTGGTTGTTGTTCTTCTTATTTCCTATCCTTCCTGAGTGTACACAGTATACCATGAAAGCCCTTGTTGTCAAAGTCTCACAAATGGCTAAACTGTTGTTTTTTATAACTTAAACTGAGTTAATAAAATGTAATAATATGACACTAACAAGTGTGACCACCACACACTAAGTTATATATTATATTTGTTTCTTTGTACTAGTAGTAATTGAACCACAACAACAAATGCAACATTTCACTGATGTTCTTCTCCTGGCATCTTTGCTTTTAGGTGCATAAAAAGACAGAGGAGGAGGTGTCATCATCACCCGTTGTACTGCCAGACAGAAGTGCTGCTGCGCACCACGTCACGTTCACATGTGACCACAGACATCTCTGCAACTTGTGCACCTGCGTCTTGCTGACATCGGAAGGAAGAAGAAGAAGGCCCCAAAGAAAAATTGCAGGTCCTCCAGTACCAAGAAAGTTGCCAGTGAGAAGAAGGAACAGTAGAAGGAAGTGGCACTGCCACTTACCAAGACTGGTGTGCCAGCCAATATGTTTTTTGGGAAACAAAAAATTACGCCTGCATCAGCTGTGTCCGGGGACCAAGCTGGGAGCAGCACCTCCGCTTCAGTGGGCCCACCCCACCAATCTAGGCCCAAGCCCATGAGTGTTGCAGAGGTAACCAGTCTACTAACGAGCAGTGATGTTGAAATGTCATTATCACAAAGTAGTACCCAATCAACGCAGGCAGAAACTCAGCAGATGAGTGGGCAACAACAGCTGCAACAACTGCCGCAACAACTGCCACATCAACAGCCGCAACAACAGATGCAACAACTGCCGCAACAACAGCCACAACAACAGCCGCAACAACAGCCCACAATAGTAGGTGTTCTTCCTGAAGTAGGGGCAGTTCAGGAAATCGAGCTTTCTGCAGATGAGGAGGAGCAAGCCACTCTTGCAGAAGATCCATTGTCTTCCAGATCCCCAGCACGGAAAAGGAGGGTTAGTCCATCAACTTCTTCTTCAAGCCCTGCTTCTGATGATCTAGATGCCACTTGGAAGCCACCAGCTCAGTCTGAGAGTTATGCACGCCACAAGACAAGGCTAGTGAAAAGGAAGGTTCCAGAAAGCCTTAGAGTTATGGAGGTAGATGTAGAAGAGGGGGATGATGATGGTGAGCCAGTCATCATGAACTCCCGGCCCAGAGGAGATGGAGACCAACATTATTACCCTATCCCAAATTGCTGCATGGGATGTAGCACGGATACCACCAAGACAGGTAACACCACCTCCAGCTTCCATATTTGCATTTGCTAAGGCTCGGCAGGGACCTACATCCATCTCAACCACCACCTCAGTAGGTAGTGGTACTGTAAGTGCACAGAGTCAAGTTCCACGCCCACCCTCCAGTTCATCTGACATTGAAAGTGGCACCTCCAGCTGCACCAGAAAGTTCACCTCCCCATTTTGGGACTTCTTTTCGGTTAGCAGTAAGGAGGAGAACATTGCTATATGCTAAATTTTCGACACGCTGTTAGGCGGGGTAAGCTTGGTACAAACTATGGTACTGGAGGCCAAAGAAGTCATCTCGAAAAACACCACATGATCCAGTGGAAGGCTCACTTACTTTGCGTACAAAAAAGTAAAACTGCACCTATTGCTGTTGGTGGGGATGAAGAAGTAGATGAAGATATGATCGCGGTGGAAGGTGAACAAGAGGGAGACATTTCTAACCCTGTCCTCAGCAGTGTAGTGGTACCGCCCACATCCTTAGCAACATCTCAGTGGCACCGTAGTAAGAAGAGTCAGACTTAGAGTCAGACTGAGACACCAAGGCAACTGAGAACTGCAATGAAAAAAAGTGAGTTGTTGAGCCTAACTGGGTTCAAGAAGACAGCTGCACCACAAAGGAAAATAATCCAGCCTACCATTGACAGCATGCTTAGGTCGGAGGGGCAGTATGAACGCAACCACCCAATGGCACGTTTGTACAATGCGAAGCTGGCTAGAATGTTAGCGCTGGAACTTCTCCCTTTTTCTTTTATGGAAGGGGTGGTTTTCCTTGAATTTGTGTCAGCCATCTGCCCAAAATGGAAGGTTCTCAGCTGATCCCATTTTGCCAGAGTTTCTGTTCCAGTACTACATCACGATGTGCTGGAATTGCTTGGACAAGCTTTGCAGCAGAGTGCTGTTCACAATATCCACCTGACAACAGACATGTGGACCAGTTGCCAAGTCACTGATTACATGTGCATCACTGCACACTGGATCTCTTTTGTGGGGGTTAGAGAAAAGATATCTGAAGCAGGTGTTGTTGACACTGCTGAGATTTCTAATGCTACTCGGAAACATGCAATTGTAGCCATGTTCGCCATGGAGAAATCTCATACTGCTGCAAACATTTTGGAAGAGTTTAACAGCAAGGTCTTTGAATGGCTGCGCCCAAGAGGGCTTAACATTGGTTTTGTTGCCACGGATAATGGCAGTAAGGTACTTAAGGCCATGAAGGATGGTGCCTATTTCAGGTTCCAGTTTTTGGCGCACTGCATTAACATTATTGTTCAAGACTTTCTGAAAAAAGAAGCCATAGTCAGCAACTTACTGACCACCTGCCGAAGAATATGCACACATTTCAGCCATTCTTTTAAAGCCCTGAAGCAGCTGAGGATCATTCAACATGACTATAGAATGCCAGTCAAAGCACTCATCCAGGAGGTGGCAACACGTTGGAACTCAACTTATTACATGCTTGACTGTTTGTTTAAGCAGTGCAGACCAATCACTGAATATGTCATGCAAAGAGGGGATGCTACTGTGAAAGGCATGACACTTCAGATGGACCAATGGTGCCTAGGTAAATGCCTGACAGAGATGCTTCTTCCTTTCGAGGTCTTCACACGTGAAGTCAGCAAGGAGGACAGTACTATGGGCCAAGTTATCCCATTGTTGCACATGCAGGAGCAACAGCTGAAGGAGGTGTCTGAAACGTACATAGGTGTGGAGGAAAAAAATGAAGCATATGAGTTGATGGAGAGCTTATTCCCTCACTTAGCTGAAAATACAAGGGTGCAAACTAAGATTGTGTCAGAAAAACATTACATTTTTGCCACAATTCTGGATCCACAGTAGAAATCGGCAATGAACAGTAAGACATGAATTTCTTTTTTAGAACTGGTGGTTGCCCGGTACAAAACTTGGATAGCTGAGGTAGCCAGTGACTTTGAAAATGAACGGCTGGCAATTAAAGGCCTGCTACTCAAACCCACAACAAGTACTGCTGCAGGGCATCCAGCGTCAAGTTCTACTTCAGAGCCTGAGGGCAGTGCGTTTGGCTCAGAGCGGTCACCAACACTATCGACAACAGCAAGAACCGGATCATCAGCCCCAGTAAAATCGGCACAGGATTGGTATTTACAGCAAGGTCTTGCTAGGTCCAGTGCTGATGCAAAGACAAAAGAGGCCAGACAAAGAGTGTAGCACCCCTGAACATTGAGCGGATGGTCCAGGCCTATCTGATGACCCAACAGAGGTCTACATTGATCAAAACCCATTGAGGTATTGGTATGGGAAAAGGGGCCAATGACTAGTGCTCAGCAGGCTGGCGATAATATCTGGCTTACCCTGTCGCAAGTGTCTCTTCTGAATGTGTTTTCAGTGCTGCTGGTGCCATTGTAACAGTGAAAAGGACCAGTCTCTCGCCCAAAAACGTGGAGAGGTCAACCATGATCAAAATGAATCAGCACTTTATACCACCGAATTACACAATACATGAATCAACGCAGGAAGATGAGGACAGCGACTTAGGTGACGGAAGTAGTGTGTTGGATGATTACCTACTTCTGGTTGAACCCCCCAGAGTTTGAGGACGAGCTATACTTCCCTGACAACTAGACTTGAACTTCTTACTTTCTTCCTTCCTCATTTACTTTTATTTGTGTGTGTCTGTCTTTCTGGTTCAAAACCTCGAATCACAACAAATCCATCACAACCGTCTTCTAGTCTTTTTATTGCCATATTGGAGTTGCAACTGTCTGCATTTAACTGAAGTCCACTCCTCCGAGTCCTGCTCCTCCATCCTCCTGACGCGCCCTAAATCCATTTCCCTCAAGCCAGATGATGATTGGATGTAGAATATTAGAAGAAAAAAGAAAATGTTTCCTCGTTGAGTCCCTCCAAAAGAAGTGGAACATGATGGCTACTATAGCTATCCTCCTTTCCGAGCCGAGAGAGACTGCCCCTTAACTTAGGATGAGAAGGAACAGGTAATGAATGATGGCATGCATTGGACGCTGACTGAGTGATTTGTGTTGTTGTTGTTTGTTGTGCATGAAGTGAATTCATTGTTTACTATTATTTAATCTACACACTAAAAGTAACTCAAGTCAATGTTTCCCTTCTTGTTTTTAAATAACAAAATTGTACTTCTATTGCAGGCCGATCCCTTGCATTTTGAATATGGAATGTGGACTCACTCTGTACACTGCACACTGAGTTGGACAACACCATGATGATGACCACAGTGACATAATATCTTCGCAGTCACTCAGTAGGATCGGAGATGATTGATGGAATAAGTCAGGGCGTTTCACGAGTGGCATAAAAGGTAAACAAGTCAACAGCAACCACAACAGACATACATGTCTGTGTAGTGGTGGAGTTGAGTGTAGTGGTATGACTGACAGCGGTACATTGATTTTGTCACTTAATTTGTAAAATGCTATGTTGCTGTATATGTGCTTTGTCTGCCTCTGTCAAAATGCAAGCTAAATGGAGGATGGGTCATGGGTGCTGTGGGACTGCTCTGTCCTGTTGTTGTTGTTGTAGGTTAATGCTGGATAAAGAGTAGACATGATGTATACATGCCGCCTTTGAAAGTGTTCTTGTTGCACTCCAATATAATTGATGCATTTTTTTTCTCCTTGATTTTTCAATATCCCTTTTGTTTTTCCATCTACAATTACAGGCCGGCCCTTACCCTGTGCTATACTGGGAAAAACAACTCACACTTATCTTACCAATCCGCATCCGCCAGGCAGGCAGTGGTGTCACCCAAGATTGATGGACGGAGCGTCCATGGAAGGGAGGACCAAGAGGAATGCCGAGATGCAACTCCCGAATTTGACCAGGATAACATACAGGAATAGTATCAACATTCATCATCTTTTAAATAATTTGATTCATTTTTTATCTTCAATCATTACGGCTGTGTGTTGTTGTTTTTGTGTTTGCTCCCTGCTTATAACTCATCCCTATAGCTATTTTTTAATTTTCTTTGCTATCTTTAAAAGTAAGCCCGGTACAACAGAACAGAAACTGTATGTAATTTGGGTCTCTCTGAGGGCAGACAGGCAAGGCAAATTGCATAATATACTGCTGTCATGCACTGTCTAATTATCTAGTAGTAGTTAGTAAGTACTACTTATCATTAACCATCAAGTTATCATCATCATGCATTCATTTCCTTTTTCTCCCATCACAGATTTATGGAAATGGTCGTCTGCCAAGATTGTGTTTTGTTGTTTGTCCATGTGTAGTGTTTTTCTTTGTCAAACCTTTCCCCAAACCCCCCTTCCCAACCATTCATCAAACCCTAACCCTCTTCCCCAGGGCTGTGTGATTTATTGAGGTGTGACTAAATTAAATGTACACCACTAATTGAGCACACGCTTGCTGGGGCGGATGTGGCGAAAGAAACACTAATTCAAATTCAAGGCAGGGCTTGGATCTTCTTCTGCTTGCCCACCCATGATCAGTATATTTGCAAGGTAATTTGTTTTCCAAAGGAACCTATTCCATCATCATTAATTGAATTGAATTGAATTGAATTGAAATAACATTTGTATAGCGCTGGCCCCCACTTCTGGCCTTCCTAATCCTAGGGATAATGGCCAGGTTCATGGTTTTGGAGTGAAGGCTTCTATTAGGTTGATAAGACTGGATAATGCTATGATGAATGGGGGTCCTGTTCTGAGTAAAGATTTATGGATAATACATAGGGACTTGAACTTAACTCTCTCCTGGACTGGAAGCCAATGGAGTGATTTCAGGGCAGGTTTGGCTGAATGGTGTTTAGGGATGCCCAGTAAGAGTCTTGCTGCCCAGTTTTGGATGGTCTGTAGATTGGAAAGGGTGGCAACGGGGGCACCCAGATACAGAGCGTTCGCATAGTCCAGCCGGGACAAGACGAGGGCCTGGACCATAATTTTCCTTGCCTGAAAAGGAAGAAGAGGAAGAATCATTTTAAGGACACCATAGCATGAGGCGGCCGTCTTTCGTGCCTGAGTTTTAAATGTGAGGTCTTGGTGGATCCATACACCCAGACTCTTTAGCTGGGTCTTGGGGATGGGGGCTGAGCCAAGGGAGGTTGGCCATATCGCCTTTAGGTCGAGGGGAGAACGATTACCCAGGATCATGATTTTGCTCTTTTCCCCATTCAATTTAAGAAAGGAATTGTTCATCCAGCTCGCGATTTCTTCCAAGCAAGAGCGCAGGAAGGGAGAGGAGCTTTTCGCTCTATTGAGCCCAATCACCAATTGCATGTCATCTGCAAAGGTGACTGTGTATTCCAAAGGGTAGCACCACTGCCTCTGCCAGGGTGCAGGTGTATACGTTAAATAAGGTGGGGCTCAGGGAGGATCCCTGAGACACTCCACAGCAGAGGGGTGTCTGCTTAGAGGTCACTTTATTATCAAAGACTTGGAAGGATCTGTTGTTCAGGAAGGATTGTAGCCATGCTAGGGCGATTCCGGTGATACCTAGTTTCCCGAGCCTATGGATCAGGATGCAATGGTTTACGGTATCAAATGCCATGCTGAGGTCAAGAAGAAGGACCACAGTGGTGCCACCAGAGTCAACTATCTTTCTTGACTCCTCCACTACTGAGAGCAGGGCCGTTTCTGTTCCCTGTAGTGGGCGGAAACCTGTCTGGGTGCGATGGAGGAGTTTATGAGTCTCTAGAAATGAGGATAATATTGAATTGAAGTATTTTTCAGTGATTTTACTAACCCCTGGGAGCAAAGATATGGGGCGGTAATTTCCCAGGTTGGAGGGATCAAGACTGTTTTTTTTTTAGAAGAGCCTTCACCATGGCTTCCATCCACGAGGGGGGGACCACTCCCGAGGAAAGTGAGATGTTGATCAGGTCTAAAATCACAGGGGAGACCACACCTGATACCTGTCTCAATATCCAGGGTCTTTGGGTGAGCCACTTTTTACCTTAGATAGAAGGCTTTCTAACACAGGCATATCCATTGCCGAATTGTGTCAAAGGTGGGCTGATTACTGCAGAGTTGAGGGGCTAGGGAGCCATTTTTGATGGGAGGAAATGAGGAGAAAATAGTTTCAATTTTATTTGAAAAGAACTCCGCTAATTTGTCGCACTGTGCTCCCGAGGTATCAGGGATAGCTGGTGGAGGGGGAGTTTTAGCAATGCTGAAGATCTCACGGGCAGAGTTGGATGCTTTGTAAAGATCAATACTTTCTCTCTATTTTTTTTTCTTGTCCATTGAGAAGCTTTTCCTCCAGTCTCTCTCGAGTTTTTTGCAATTTTGTTTTAAGCCCCGTAGTGAAGCTGAGTACCAAGGTTTTTGGATGTTTCCTATTTTGACTTTGATTCTTTTTACGGGGACAAGGACATCTAAAGATTTTTGGAGCCAGTTGATGAAGTTGTCATTGGCCGTGACTGCGTCTAAAGAAGATGCAGGTCTAGTTTCTTCTAAGACTGTGGCCCAGTGTTCAGTTGAAAGTTTGGACCAAGGGCGTGTTTTTGAATAGATGGGGATCGTTCGTGGAACTATATGAGGTGGTGACAAGGGACAGGGATGGCTTTCCCTCCTAATAACTCCTCTGAATTTGAGAAGATGGGGTCCAATACATGACCCATTATATTGGTGGGCTCACAAATTTTTTGTATGAGTTGGAAGGCTGCTAGGTCCATGATGAGTTTGGTTGCCGATGCATGTAGGGGGTCGTCGAAATGAAGATTGAAGTCCCCCCGTAGAGTAAAATTAGCTAATGTACTAGCTAGGTTTGCAGCCAGGTTTGGTAATGAATGGCAGAATTCTACTGAGGGGCCAGGGTTTCGTATATTAAAATACCCAAGAAAGTAAGGGCTGGGGAGAATTCAGTAGAGAAGGCAGCGTTTTCACAGTCTGGGACAGGGCTATCAGTAATTCGGCAGGTTAAACCGTGTTTGTAGATAATAGCTATCCCGCCCCCTTTTCCCATAAGACGTTCCTGCCTCAGAATGGAATAGCTACTTGGGAGAGCGTGAATAAGATCGGGGTCGGAGCTAGAGGTAAGCCATGTTTCTGTGAGAAACAGTACTTTGGGCGATTCTTCTTCGAGGTAGTGTTTTACAGTTTAAAAGAAACATTTTATATTGCCGTGAGTTAGTGGGGAGGGGGTGAGGGTCGATTGTTGAGTGATGTCTGCAGTGCAAACATTTTAAAAGGTCACTAGAGGGTAGAATGGAATGTTTAAATTTTCCCCTTATCAGACCTGCTAGGCGGCTGCCTCCGCTGATCAGTGAGGGGAGCAGGGATTTTGGCCCCTGGACCCGGCCCGATGCACGCAGACGGGCTTGCAGCAGCGCGCCCGCTGCGCGCATCTGCTGCGCATCCGGTCCGGCATCCTGAATAGGGAAGTCAGCCCGGAAGTGAGAAGAGGCAGGGGGAGGAGCCGTGTCCCTCTGCTTCAATCAGCGATCAGCTATTATCAGCTGTGGCAGACCGGGGACCGAGAGTGCAAAGAACAATGTGCAAACAGTAAGTTAAAAACAATCTATTACCCCCTGATAAAAGAATTCCCTTTTAAAAATGCATGTTACAGCAATTCACTGGGTTTTCACCAAAGAACAAAGCTTTACCCCATGCTGGCAGGTACACGCTGCAACTGACTAGCGCATCGATTGGATTTGTAATCCTCCTACACAGCACTAAAGGTTATGCTTGTGTCGAGTGTTGGCCTAGTCGAGGGACTCGACACAACTACAGCTGCATTATTATTATTGTTTGGCAATCTTCTTGTGTACTGTACTGTACTTCATTCTACTACTCCTCCCACAGTCTCTCTCAGGTGACTGACTGTCTCATTTTCTTTTTTTTGCAAATGCTACTGCCAGTGTCTACTACTACCACCACAACCATGGCATGTTGGGAAACCAAAACATCATCACCATGCAGCCATCGCTGTACCTAAGTTAAACAGTGGGTCCCTTGCTCACTTTACCACTGGATTCAAGATAGCCTGGCTGACGAGGGTTATGAACCCAAAACCGGTCCCAGGATGCTGGTTTCCGATCCAGGGAAGACATGGCTTGGCAGTTCGGGCTGGACTGTTCCCATGAGGCACAGGGTCAGACTGATTTGCATATGGCCATGTTTGAACTGGGGTGGTGGAGTGAGCTAAAGAATGATGATGAATTAAACCCAGATCAGTTGACTGGTGGTGAGTGTTTGATTTGCTCAAGAGCCTATCTATCATCCTCTTTGGTATCGCTTTGTTCGCCCTAAATTGGCAGGGTATTCCCAGACGTGGGTCCCTTGCACACTTTACCACTGGATTCAAGATAGCCTGGCTGACTTGGGTTATGAACCCGAAACCAGTCCCAGGATGCTTGTTTCAGGTCCAGGGAAGACATGGCTTGGCAGTTCAGGCTGGACTGTTCCCATGAGGCACAGAGTCAGACTGATTTGCATATGGCCATGTCTGAACTGGGGTGGTGGAGTGAGCTAAAGAATGATGATGGATTAAACCCAGATCAGTTGACTGGAGGTGAGTGTTTGATTTGCTCAAGCGCTCCATCCATCATCCCCTTTGGTATCGCTTTGTTCGCCCTAAGTTGGCAGGGTATGCCCAGAAGTGGGTCCCTTGCTCACTTTAACACTGGATTCAAGATAGCCTGGCTGACAAGGGTTATGAACCCAAAACCGGTCCCAGGATGCTTGTTTCCGGTTCAGGGAAGACATGGCTTGGCAGTTCGGGCTGGACTGTTCCCATGAGGCACAGGGTCAGACTGATTTGCATATGGCCATGTCTACACTGGGGTGGTGGAGTGAGCTAAACAATGATGATGGATTAAACCCAGATCAGTTGACTGGGGGTGAGTGTTTGATTTGCTCAAGCGCTCCGTCCATCATCCCCTTTGCTATCGCTTTGTTTGCCCTAAGTTGACAGGGTATGTCGAGACGTGGGTCCCTAGCTCACTTTACCACTGGATTCAAGATAGCCTGGCTGACGAGGGTTATGAACCCGAAACCGGTCCCAGGATGCTTGTTTCCAGTCCAGGGAAGACATGGCTTGGCAGTTCGGGCTGGACTGTTCCCATGAGGCACAGGGTCAAACTGATTTGCATATGGCCATGTCTGAACTGGGGTGGTGGAGTGAGCTAAAGAGTGATGATGGATTAAACCCAGATCAGTTGACTGGGGGTTGGTGTTTGATTTGCTCAAGTGCTCCGTCCATCATCCTCTTTGGTATCGCTTTGTTCGCTCTAAGTTGGCAGGGTATGCCCAGAAGTGGGTCCCTTGTTCCCTTTACCACTGGATTCAAGATAGCCTGGCTGACAAGGGTTATGAACCCGAAACCGGTCCCAGGATGCTTATTTCCGGTCCAGGGAAGACATGGCTTGGCAGTTCGGGCTGGACTGTTCCCATGAGGCACAGGGTCAGACTGATTTGTATATGGCCATGTCTGCACTGGGTTGGTGGAGTGAGCTAAAGGATGATGATGGATTAAACCCAGATCAGTTGACTGGGGTTGAGTGTTTGATTTGCTCAAGCGCTCCGTCCATCATCCCCTTTGGTATCGCTTTGTTCGCCCTAAGTTGGCAGGGTATGCCCAGACGTGGGTCCCTTGCTCACTTTACCACTGGATTCACGATAGCCTGGCTGACGAGGGTTATGAACCCGAAACCGGTCCCAGGATGCTTGTTTCCGGTCCAGGGAAGACATGGCTTGGCAGTTCAGGCTGCACTGTTCCCAATAGGCACAGGGTCAGACTGTTTTGCATATTTCCATGTCGGAACTGGGGTGGTGGAGTGAGCTAAAGAATGATGATGGATTAAACCCAGATCAGTTGACTGGGGTGAGTGTTTGATTTGTTCAAGCGCTTCGTCCATCATCCCCTTTGGTATCGCTTTGTGCACTCTAAGTTGGCAGGGTATGCCCAGACGTGGGTCCCTTGCTCACTTTACCACTGGATTCACGATAGCCTGGCTGACGAGGGTTATGAACCCGAAACCGGTCCCAGGATGCTTGTTTCCGGTCCAGGGAAGACATGGCTTGGCAGTTCAGGCTGGACTGTTCCCAATAGGCACAGGGTCAGACTGTTTTGCATATTTCCATGTCGGAACTGGGGTGGTGGAGCGAGCTAAAGAATGATGATGGATTAAACCCAGATCAGTTGACTGGGGTTGAGTGTTTGATTTGCTCAAGCGCTCCATCCATCATCCCCTTTGGTATCGCTTTGTTCGCCCTAAGTTGGCAGGGTATGCCCAGACGTGGGTCCATTGCTCACTTTACCACTGGATTCACGATAGCCTGGCTGACGAGGGTTATGAACCCGAAACCGGTCCCAGGATGCTTGTTTCCGGTCCAGGGAAGACATGGCTTGGCAGTTCAGGCTGGACTGTTCCCAATAGGCACAGGGTCTGACTGTTTTGCATATTTCCATGTCGGAACTGGGGTGGTGGAGTGAGCTAAAGAATGATGATGGATTAAACCCAGATCAGTTGACTGGGGTGAGTGTTTGATTTGTTCAAGCGCTTCGTCCATCATCCCCTTTGGTATCGCTTTGTGCGCTCTAAGTTGGCAGGGTATGCCCAGACGTGGGTCCCTTGCTCACTTTACCACTGGATTCAAGATAGCCTGACTGACGAGGGTTATGAACCCGAAACCGGTCCCAGGATGCTTGTTTTCGGTCCAGGGAAGACATGGCTTGGCAGTTCGGGTTGGACTGTTCCCATGAGGCACAGGGTCAGACTGATTTGCATATGGCCATGTCTGCACTGGGGTGGTGGATTGAGCAAAAGAATGATGATGGATTAAACCCAGATCAGTTGACTGGGAGTGAGTGTTTGATTTGCTCAAGCGCTCCGTCCATCATCCCCTTTGGTATCACTAATTTAAACATCAAGCACATGTAAGAGAAGAAGTATGTGGGAGGCATAATTAATAATGGAAATTAATTAATTAATTAACACACCCCTTGAATCCAGTTGCAGAATGCATAGACTAGGAGGAGAGACTGACAGTACTAGTAGGACAAGTCACTCAGTGAGGGGTACCGCATCTATCTGTTTGTGTCTTACAAAATCAGCCAAATATTTAAATCAAACACTGGCTGTGGCCCTGCAGCAGCAAGGAAACAGTGTGACGTAAAACAGTAACCTCCCCACAAAACATTAACAAATTTGTATGTAAAGTATAAATATAATTTAATCCCCTAACAAAAATAAACTATGTAAAAAATCCCATAACAACACATCACCCACCCCTCTCCGTAACCCCAACCAATGTCTGAAACGAAAAAGTCCAACTAATTGTCCATGTCCATAAACCCCAATGCCCAATTTCCACCCACCAAAAGAAGCAATAAAAAAGGGGCAATCCAACAAGGTCTCAGGTCTCAACTCTCATCGGCGGGCTTGCCTCTCCAGGACATTAAAACGCTATTCTAGGCGGGCCACGTGGCACTTCAATGCCTGACAATTGCATCTACGGGGGCAGCAGTGCTGGATAAAGAAGTGCGGCGGTGGGCGGCTGCCAGATGGTTGCGCCGTAACACTGGAGGGGCCTGGGCCTGGCTGGGGCCCAGGGCATTGGAGGAGGCTGCAGCTGCTACCGCCTCCTCCTCCTCCTCCAGAACCACCAGCCACCAGTATTCAGTTTGTATGGCCTCCAGCTTCCGGCGCCTGGCCATGGCTGCCAACTCCTTCCTGTCTGGTTTCCCTTTGTAAGGAGTAGCTATATCAAGAAGAAAGAACAAGACTATTGTAACAATATACTCTTAGCAAAACAGTAAGACAAATTAATTCTACACATAGTGACACAGTAGCACTAGCAAGTACAGTACATGACATTTGTGGTATGTATCTTTTCTCCCACTTCCTTGGCCTCTAACATTTGTGGGAGTTTCAGGCATTCAACCACCCATGCATCTGATTCCTATGAGCCACCTATGCATGCTTCCCACATAACCTTCTTTGCCAAACATAAATATTAAAACTCGCCCTTCCTTCATCCTTCCACCATTCTTTCCCTTTTTGTTCAACCCATCCATCAAGGTCATCTGATCTGACTTTTAGTCTTCTCCATAAAACTTTCACAGCCGAGTTGAAGTCAGATAGAAGAGGCCATTGGTTACTCAACACTCCCGCCGCTAATGCTATTGCTAATGCTAAGTAAAGGGTGTCTTCTTCAACTGTTCACACCAACTTCTTACTTACTAAGTCTCAACAGTACAGTGTACACCCTTGCAGCGAGTGTAATGTTAATAAGTAAGGAATATAACTTACCACCGCCCACCACTGCTGCTGGCTCACTCCCTGCAGCTCCTGGAACTGCCGCATCTCCTTCTCCCTCAGTGGCTGTGTCGCCATCGCCGCTGGCCCCAGCACTGGTGGTCGGTAGTACGCCTAGAAAAAACATTACAATTTTTTTAGATGCCATATACACCTCCCCTATTTATTCTTTTTCACTAGCAAGATTGAAAAAAAAGGTAATACATACACACACAACATACATTACTAGTACAAATCGGGTACTACAGTAGAGTAGACACTAGTAGTGTTATATGGTCCCTATGGTCATGCTAGTCTTTGCTAAGTTAGCCTGAGTCATGCAACCATTTTAGCTTTGTGTCTTTTATTTTTGCTCACGTCACCTCGCAGCTTGTTGTCTAAGACGCCTTTGAGCCCACATGAGCTCATACTGCTACTGTCTGAGCGCTGCGTTCAAGGTCGAAAAACAAGTCACTTTGTTATGGAGTTCTGGTGGTCAGTCCGTATTGCTTAGCCATAACATGTTACACTTTTTGGCATGACTGAGAAATGCTTGCAATATACTAACGTGCACTATTTTTCTCATAACAGACAGAAGATTCCCTTCTACGAACCAGAGCTTTGCAGAGCTTATGATGTAACCACTACTTCTAGGTTCTTATAAGGTGAGGGGTCCCTCAGAATTCACTCAGAGATCTTCATTCATAATTTTATATAAACTATATTCCTACCAAGGGGAAGGTGGTTCTTCGACCACTGTTCACTTAGCATGATTTTCCCTTTTAACTTCTATGGACTTGTAGTTGTAACAATGTTTATTGTTATAATCTTATGCATTTTGCTGTTGGCGCTGGCTCGTATACTGCATTATAGAACAACGTACAGAGATTGTTAGTTGAAAATCAACCTTTTGAACTTACATAGACTCTGTGGTATTTGGTGTGGACTTACACGAGTGAGTGAGCGAAAGGGTGTGCATTGCTTCCATGACTCTGAGAGGTCGGGAGTGTTATGTTCTGGGTTGTCTAATCATTGAGTATCTTTGGGGGGTTCGGGGAGCTAATGAGACACTATAGCTAGTCGGTCAGGGGATTGTGGGTGAGGTGTGAGGAAGGTCCAACCTCCTATCACCAACGTCCTATTTTCTTGTGAATAGTTCTGTATGTGCAGAATCCCTTCAACAGTAGTAGTATGTCCTATCCTATCAAAAATAGTAAAATATCTGGTTGGGCATTTTGTTGGTGGGAATTGTCAAAAAGCCTCAAGATTAAGAAGACTAGAAGAGGACAACCCAAAGGACTGGACTCAGTGGCTAGAGCTATTGGTGAATCTGGGTTTTATTTAAAACCTTTTAAATAAAGAGTGGCCAACTTAGCAAGCTTAGCTACAGACAGACTAATAGTAGAAGTACAGGGAGTCATAGCAGAGGCAGTTAGAGGAAGGGATAACAAGAATTTAGAAACAGACAGTCTAGATCGAAGAAGATTTTGTAAAAAATAGAAGGAGTAAATCGTAATATTAGTTCGGAAACAATAAGGTGCAGTAAAAGTTAGGGAAGTATAATTATTAATATTACCAACATGAGAACTTACGGGGGCCAGCAGCAGAGCCCTCGGTAGAGGAGCGGTCCTGGCCATCAGCTGCTCCTGCCAACTCCGATGACCCCGTCTTCTTGCCCCTGGGTGCTGATCATGAAAGATGTAAGAAAGAAAGAGACAAACATGGATGATTGGTGTGAAACAAATAGAATATTTAAAAAAACGCTCAAAAAACATTTATGGAAACAACAATTGCAATAAAATTAACCTATCTAATCTTGTTGACTAGTATTGCGGGATTCGCTGACCGTCTAGTTATTATTTATAAACACTAATCCAGTGTTTTATTCTGATTCCAGAATACTAACTAAGCCTAAGTACCACCTGACCTAGCACACCTATTCCAGACGGGCCAATTGTTCACTAAGTCTGCATTTTCATTTATTTTAGTCCTCATAAATGCATAGATGGAGGACACATGCATACATTTTTGCATACACCAAATTGTTGGTTGGTTGCTACTGATGTTCTGCTAGTAATAAGCCTATTACCACTCACTAAACAAACTACTAAAGGTTCTACTAAGGACTGGGATAAGCAGCACGTGACAGAGGATGCCTCACGCAGACCACTAAAAAAGTACCTACTAATAAGTAACTAAACCTATCAATCCACCACTATCTCATCTTAGTGGCAGGAGGACAAAGGAATGACTAGAGTCTCTCCAGCATTACCTACCTTAAGTTCTCTAAAGTAAACTCTTACATAATCATGCCAAGCGAGCGCAAAGTTGTAAAGATTAGTAGCGCCGAGCACCTGTGTCATAACAATCACAGAAGATTTTTAAACGTAATTTACCTGCAATGTAAGCAGCAGCATTCTTGCTGTTCGGAAAAAAATATATTTGCAATATACAACACAGAGCAGAAGAACACAAAGTAGTAATATTAAATAGTTACTCACCAAGCCCGGGGACCTCCACTCCTAGCAGGTCCAGCAGGTCCTGCTCCCGGTCCAGGATATCGGACCACCGGTGCGTCAGCTGGGTATCGGTGCGCCGGATACCAGAGCAGCAAAACACTGCCCGGCGTACTTTTCCCCACCTCTGGCAACGCTCCCGGAGCCCATACCCGGACCCAGGCCTGCCGCCTGCTGCCAAGGTTAAGGGTAGTTGGCACTGGACAAAAAAACAAGTGCGGCCACCTCCTCCTCACTGAATAAGGCCCGTGGCTGCACCCCTTGTGGGTGCCGCCTTCCACCGGGAAGGCTGTCGCAGCTGCGAGCAGCCTTGCCCTTGGCCTTTCCCTTGCCCTCTCCCTTGGCCATGGTTCTGGGACTCGGGGGCGGAAAAGAAAAGGGAGGAATTAGAAAAGTAAGTAAAAGAAATGAAAAAAGCAAGTTATAGAAAAAGAGTGAAAAAGAAGTAGAAAAAGTCACAAAAGGTAGTAAAAAACTCAAAATATAGAATCAGGAAAATAGAGAGCTAGATAATAAATAAAAAAGATTTTAAAATGTGTACAGAAACAAAGGATTGCAAAGATAGAGGGAGGATAGAAAAGCAGGCCCAGAGCCATAGCAATGGAGTGAAAAACAAGATGGCTGCGCCCATTAGAGACTGCATGGGCAAGTTAGCAAGATATTTCCCCCGAGCACGCAAAAACACATCGCGAACGGGCGGGACAAGCAATTTCGCGTGTTCGCAGAATTGCCGCTTGCTCGTGGAGATTTTTTACTGTTTCCCGGAACTTTGCGGAACGTGACTGCACAAATTCCGCCCACCCTTAACTGAGACCTGCCGATACAGCAGCGGCATCTCCGGGATTCACGCAACTGCCGGTGGCCAGCACCAGGCATTAAAGTACAACCCTCCATGTGTGAAGCCTCAGGCACATGCAGTCTTCCACTATCCTGTTCTCATATCAGGGCACGGCATACTTGGGGGTGACCTGTCAGGCTCATGAGCTCATCACTTTCTGTGAGGCGATGACCTGCGGATGCCGTCATACTCAGAGCCACCCATCTGAGATGGCCTGTGCTGAGGCCTGGAAGGTGACTGCCATGGCTAGCAGGCCCATCTGCCGCCAACCCCTTCAACTTTATTCCCCGGTGCCTGTCTTGGAACATAGCGTGCTCTACATGGCCCTCAATGCCCATGTTGAGGCACTGGGAGATACTAAATCCTTTCCCTGATGGATGGCTCCTTGGCCTCTCTCCAGCTGACCTATGCTTAGGAAAATAGCCACTACTGCAGCTGCTACTAGGCCTGACCTCCTGACAATCCCCTCCTTTTTCTATGGCTCTGTGTGCCCGTGATGAAGTGCAGTATAACCTTGGAACCCTTGACATACTCATCTACTTGGAGTAAGTGCTCAACAGCTATGCTATTATCTAGGAGCTGGGACTCCACCACACCTGCAACCCATGGCACCTGCTGGGACCATACCGACAGTGTCATGCCTTACATGACCTCACTAACCTTTCAACACTGCATTATGGCAGGAGTCTCCCCACTGAGACGTTCCGCCAGCTACGACCTCCGGCACAACTGAGTAGATCAACATTACTCTTGGTGTGAGGTCGGGACAAACAGTAACAGCCCTTTACCCACTAGCGTGAACCAGTAGAAAATGTGCCTACATACACAGCAGGCCCGCTAGTTGCCTGTTGGCCTGAACATGACCCTCTCACAGCCAATAAGCAGCTTTCTCTCAGCAGTTACACAAGAAGGACCCCTCCTCCCACTGCCCTCTAGTGCCTGGGAACTTATCCGAAAATAACCATTAGCTGCCTGAAAGCCGCCATACCAGCACTGAAGACAGTGGTTCCTGACCCTCCATCAACCTTACGGGGCGCTCCTCAACTGGAGATTGTGAATACCCTCCCTAAACCCTCCTAAAAGTGGGAATGCCCTCTGAATATTCAATTGTAGGTCTGGGAGAAAAGGGGGACATTAAGAACCAAATATACTCTCAAAACCTCCCACATGACATATATTTCTTTCTTTTAGGGATAAATCAGCTCCAATTGGGTATTAACATTCAATCTGAGACATGATGTATGCAACAATTGCTACTTTATCAAAACACTTTTATTTATTTTTTAACAAGATTTATTTCATTGTTTGTATCAAAAAGGTTAAAAGCCATACATTAGATTAATAATTTCTTCTATTTTTCCTATTTTTACATATATGTTATTTTAACTGCCCTATTTTTGTATCTTTGTTGATTTATCTTTATTTTCCCCTGTTTTTATCCCGCTGCTGCGACCTCCCTCGCCCCCTACCGCACATAATTGAGTACTACCACCGCTCTTTTGCGGATCCGGGTTCCGGGGCTTCTGGGTCACGTGACACGGGACAACGCCATACTGGGAAGGCATTTCCCTTCTTGGGGGTTAGCGCTCTAGCGTTGCTCGCCGCCGCGCACCTACTTAATGCTCGCTTGAAGCCAAGCGGTCACGCCTGAGTCTCGCCAGAGTCCTGCCCGTCTGCGCCCGTCTGCGCCCGTCTGCGCCCGTCTGCGCCCGTCAGCGCCCGTCTGCGCCCGTCTGCGTCCGTCAGCGCCCGTCTGCGCCCGTCTGCGCCCGTCAGCGCTAAGGCAGGGCTAGGGCAGGGCACTCGGGTCGTTTGAGGATGATAGCTGCAGTAGATTTGCGTCGGCTGCGTATTGGGGTAAGTGGTTGCCATCATGGTGCCGTGGATCCATTAAGTGGACCATATCAATGTCCTACTTGTTCTTTCAAACTATTGACACCATTGCCTGTATTGAGTCGCCAACCCATAGTCTGTAGGGCTCATGTGCCTGACTCTGTATCGAGTTCAGTCACTCACCCTGCCCTTAAAATTTTTCATTTGAATGTGAGATCATTGGCCTCTCACTCTCATGAAGTATTTTCTTTGATTTCTGATGAGAATCCAGACATCTTTTTATTTACTGAGACTTGGCTTCATGACCAATCAATGGCGGTTATAAATCTAGCTCTCCCAGTGGGATATAGTATGCATTCGCTCCATCGTCACGCTAAGGGCGGCGGCATTGCGGTTGCAGTTAAAACCTGCTATCCATGTGCCTGGAATCCGACCACTATAGCTGGATGTGAGAGCGCGCATTTTAATATAACTGTAAATCCTCATTTTACCCTCTCAGGATTACTAATTTACAGGCCTCCTGGTCCAGAGAGCGCTTTCCGTCTCAGTCTTCTGGAGGTGGTCTCCTCTATTGTCATGAAAACAGCCAATTTTACGATCATTGGAGATCTTAACTTGCATATGGATGCGCCATTTTCTAATTCAGTGCATAGTTTTTTGGCTGATCTGGAAGCTTTTTATTTATTCCAATTGGTAGAATCACCTACTCATACTGGTGGACATCTGCTTGACCCCTTTGTGACGAATATCTCGACGAATATTTTAGTGCTCCAGCCCAAGCCTATGGCCTGGACCGATCATTATCTGATCGAAGCTCGCATTGTCACTAATATTCCTCCCCCTAGGAATAATACTCCTGACATTCTCAAACGTCCCTGGAGAAACCTGGACCTACAGCATTTTCACCATCTTTTGATGAAGCACCATCCTCTTCCTCCCAAAGAAGTCTCTCTTGGTTACGACAGCTTCTGTAAGTGGTTGGACCACTCATTGGATATTCTCATACCTGCTAGGTGGAGTAAGACTAGATCTAGCCCCTCCAGTCCTTGGTACAATGAATCCCTCAAGTTGATGAAATCTTCTTGTAAAAAGGCAGAACGCGCATGGCGCAGAGCCTATGATGCTGACCTTAAATCAGCATATAGGACCTGCACCAGAGCGTACCATCGGGCCATTTGTACAGCTAGAGCAGCCTTCTACTCCCAGGAGATTAAGAACAGCATGAACCCGACTAAGGTTATCTTTAGGGTTTGTAAAGACCTCACTAGCAGAAAGATTGCCACCACTATGCCAGCTTCTATGGCCCATTGTGAGGATTTAGCCTCGTTCTTTGTGGGAAAGGTCGAGGCCATCTACAGGTCATTCTCACATCTTTCCGTCACTGAGAATATCAGAGCCCCATTGACCTCTAAGCGGCTACAGGTTATTCCTAGCCCTACCCAAGAGGAGTTTAAAGCCTTGACAATTAAAGTTAAATCTGGGTCACCTGATGACCCTATGAGGCCTATTCAGTTTCGGGAATGTGCTGAGTGTTGCTTTCCGGCTATGCATAGCCTTATCAATCTCTCTTTTAGCACTGGCAGTGTTCCCACGGCTTGGAAGCAGGCGACCGTCATACCTATTCTCAAAAAACCCTCCCTTTACCCTGCAAAATTAGAGCACTACCGTCCCATCTCCCTCCTTCCGTGGATGGCTAAATTAGCTGAGGCCCATGTGAATTGCATTCTCTCCTCTCATTTGCAGGAAGCCAACATACTGGATAATTCTCAGAATGGTTTTCGCGCAGGCCACAGTACGGAGACTGCTCTTCTGGTGGTGGTGGAGCATATTAGGAAACTGCTGGATCGGGGTCAGACGGCGGCACTGATCCTACTGGATCTCAGTGCCGCCTTTGACACGGTCTCCCATGGTCTCCCACCACATCCTGGGAGGCAGGAATTGGAGAAATGGCCCTTGAATGGTTTCGCTCCTTTCTGACGGATCGAACCTTCAAGGTATCCTTACCGCCCTATGTCTCTGCCCCTCGTCCCATTCCTCAGGGTGTTCCGCAGGGTTCGGCTCTTAGCCCTACCTTATTCAATATATATGTTCAGCCACTGGCGGAGGTAGCCCGTAGTTTTGGTCTCACCATGGTGTCATACGCCGATGACACGCAGCTGGCGGTGGCACTTAATGGTGACTCCACTATGGATGCCTCGACCTTTCAGTTAGCTCTTAAGGCAGTGGCAGGCTGGTTGGCGGAAAATAGACTCCAACTTAACGCCTCCAAGACCGAGGTTATCATCTTTGGTGAGGATACCGGGCTATGGGGCGGCAATTGGTGGCCATTGGAGTTGGGTCCTGTTCCCATCCCTGTAGCTGAAGTTAGAAATCTGGGTGTATGGATTGACGATAAACTCTCTTTCACCCCCCACACCAAACGTGTAGCTGGCACCTGTTTTGGTGCCTTGCAGTGCCTACGGCCCATTTTTAAATTTTTTGACGCAGACACCAGACAGATCATTGTACAAGCTCTGGTTCTTACCAGACTGGATTATGCCAGCTCTCTGCTTCTGGGTGCTAATCAGGCAGAACTAGCCCGCCTTCAGCGGGTACAAAATGCTGCGGCCAGAATGCTGGTCGGTCTTCCTAGGTTTGCCTCTGTTCGTCATACCATCCAAGACCTCCACTGGTTACCAGTAGGCCAGAGAATCAGGTTTAAAGCACTCTGTGTAACTTTTAAAATTCTTAAGCTAGCTTCTCCTCCCATTCTCACCCAGACTATTCTCCATTACGTTCCTTCTAGATCCCTCCGATCTGCAGGGTCCAATTTGGCTATCGTTCCGCGTTTTAAGAAAGCGCGTATAGGTGGTCGTTCCTTCTCGGTGTTGGCAGCCACCCTTTGGAACTCACTGCCTGCCTCTCTTCGTGCTATTCCGGACCTGCTTCTCTTCAGGAAGTCTTTGAAAACCTTCCTATTCTCTAAAGCCTAGTTTCTTTCCGCTCTAGTTAAATGCTGTGGTGTTGTGTTTTCCATCTCCAAAGTGCCAGGACGCCTCTTTGCTGCGGCAGCTGTGCGCTATACAAATTTAAATAACATAACATAACATAACATTTCATAGGTAGGCAAATTTCATAAACCTTTTTACACACAAAAAAAAGAGTATCTCTGCCGAACCCCTGTAAATCCACCACACACTCGTACTAACCTCTCGGATCCACACTCATACTCGCTTGTTCCATCCACACTATCAAACCCACCCAAGAACACATACACATAATGGTCATACAAGGGACAAAGATGTTTAAGTCTCCATGACAGTGTTATGGGCTGGGTGCATACAAAGACAGGTCAACGCACATTTTGGTGGAATAAGCCAAGTTATGACCACCTTCTTCAGGACCATCAAGTTTTACAAATTTTAGGCGAGTGGTTGGGGTATCTGTAATATAAGAAAAACATACAAAAAATATTATTTGATTTGTGCTAAATTGATTGGCCCAAAACAAGCTCCAACAGGTGATTCAAACTCAAGAAGGTTTGTTATAAAGAGTAATGAAACCTCATTCCCGAGTCACCATTGATGTGCAGAAGACCCTTAAAAGACCAAAAAAGTGAAGAAAGAGGGTAACTCATAAGTGTATTCAGATATTACCGCTTACCCGTGACGTAAGTTGGTGAAAGGAAAAAATTTGACTTCCTTTCAAAAATGCAAACCCTGCTTCTTGGTGACATGTTAGTATGTAGTGTTCCATATGTTCCCAGGAAGTAACAAGGAATATGCATCAATGTGCAATTCTTTGACTTACATAATCTACATCAGAGAGAATATCATTAAGGAACCACTGCTCGATGGATCACTAGAGCTGAGGTAACATCAGTATTGTATAGGCCTCTCTTCCAGGCGAAATGCATAAGTCTCTATTCTGCACTGTGGATAATAAAATAATGTTTTAGGGGTAACACTCAACTGAAAGCAGAATCTTGCTATCATCTCAAATCCTATTCATATCTACCTGATGTAAGTGAAATACCACTGCACCATATCGCTCCAAATGAGTATTGTGCACAGGGTTGTTCTATATGTCACTCCCCACTTAATATGGGTTATCATCAAAACCTGTAGAAATATTCAAAACGCAGATGCATTTAGGTGAGACACAGGTAGTAGAATGTGTCCCATTGATGAGTCAGAACACTCGGGATTCTTATTATTAGACGTCACTAAGGTCCAATGTGATGTTATATATTGCATACTGCAATGATGTGAGGACAGGAATACACACCTGTTTATATATTTCCTACTATGACATTAGATGTTAGGTCATATTGACTTTGACATGTTCTTGATATGAGTTGATGCGATCACAGCGTTTATCTGAGTCTCCAGTCCTCACTTATTGCATTATCACTAGCGCAAGAAGAAAAGATCTTCAATCACGATGTGCCAACAATAACACTTTACAAATACAAAATACATTGCTGATGGCTAAAGTAAGTCATGATGCTGCAGTCCACAATGTCCCAGTGTTTAATACACTGACATAATTGTTTATCTTGGTACATGCTCTCTGAGAAATGTTGCTATTTTAAAAGACAACATACCTCCAATGGTGAGAACTACAGAAACGACTTGAGAACAACTTTATGTCATAATCAACGATGCTCCCCCATCTTAGCTGCATATTAATGTTGTTATTAAAAATAATTAGGTTCGCTAAATGGCCAAGGGATGTTACAGCTTAGTATAGGCTTAATCTGGGAATAGATGCTCCTAAGTCTGAAACTGGAACACACTCCCAAACTTACACATCACTATTATTAACTCAACAACCCAACCATGGACTTATGAAGAGCGATACTCACTCTTGAAAGTATGATTTGATATTGCAGTACTGCCTTGCCCATTTCTATACAGAACCGTGGCTGTGTTTGTATTTTACTCGCCAACCCTGGTTTAACTGTGAATAAAAAAACCCAGAGCTTTCGCAGCTGTAATCCTACTTGACAAGACGCTGCCTGCCTAGACACGCAGTCTATTCTTCAACACATTGCATGTCGCCCTCATGCCTCCAAATACTAATTCGCTAGGACATTTGGAGTACTACCCCAAACAAAAACTCTTTACGTAAGCCGAAGTTAAATACGCAATGCTTTCTCCCAGATTTGCTTACCTACAATGTAGTGTAGGGGTGCTCTAGGTCTGGTCATTTCACTGCACAAACAAGACACTGTAAAAACACGCAGCGTTATATGTCCAGGGAACTGAACGTGGTCTGCGCGACATCGCTAACATGCCGTGACATAGGGGTGTGTGTCTGTATCGTACTGGTGTCAAAGCTCTATGCCACAGCGGACGCCATCTTGAAGATGATGGCTAGACTATATAGATAAAGCTAGATGAATTTAAAGACTACAATTATGTGCTAATTGTTGCCAGAACATGGTTCTTCCAAATATGCGGACAATATTCTGATAAAAACTGAATATTGTATGCTGTACCTTCACATACGCCAAGCTGGGTATGTAAGTACCCCTCTTGTATTAAAAAATGTTAACCGCAGTAAGGGTACTCGAGGTCATCTCATTTTGCCTTGCGAACATTAGACGCTATAGAATGCGTGGGGTAGTAGGTCCTAGAAACTAGACATGGTCGGCACAGAACGCTAACATGCCGTTACGTGGAATGGTATGTCAGAATGGTAATTGTATCAAAGCACAAGCCCGCAACTGGAGCCATCTTGACATTAATGGATTGTCTATGTAGGTAGGGCTAGATGAGTTCAGACATTAGAACTATGTTCTTATTATTGCCAAAGCTTAATCCATCTAAATGTACGAGCCCTATTCTATTGGAACAGAATATTACATACTGCCCTTTCTCATAGGGTAATTGAGGTATGTCAGTCCCACATTAGTGTCAATGGTATGTACCACTGTGGGTGCCACCTTGGAATGGGTAACTTCCCGATATGGCATATACAGAGAAATAGGAGTATGCTGTTATATCATGATCAATATATATGCCCAATTAGAGTGATAATTTAAGATTGAACTGTGTCTTGCCATGTACAATGAAACCATTCAACCTATAATGCAGCCTTCTATGTTATTATAATTTGGGAGCTAATAGCAAAAAGGCTAACCAATGATGGGCTGATCTACTGCTCCTACATTGGCTATTCTGAATATTACACCTGTCTCACTGACTAGTTCCTGGAAAATGGTTTATAAAGGTAGGTCGTAACTATTGCATAGTTAAATACCAGCATATCAGATTCATGGTATCAATTCACTACCAGTGACATTTCTTCTGAAATCCAACACACCATTATATATCACTATGTCTCATCTAAGAAGGGTTTATTTTATTTCTGTATTATGTTCCAGATAATCTCTTCATTGAGCCCTTCCTTAACTGTATTCAAAGAGAAAATCCAGAACGTTTCCCTCTGTTTGCGGATCTGTTCGGTAGATACACCTGCTTTTGATCTTACTTTTTCCAAGATGTACCATTTAAGTTCTGTGTCAGAGTGATTATTGTCATAGCAATGTTGTACTATGGGAGCAGTCTTCTTACCCGTACGGATTGCAGACTTATGTTCACCATAACTCACACGAAATTCCCTACCTGTCTCCCCAATATACCCCAAATTACACTGGCATAATAAGATGTAAATTATAGACCTTATCTGGGGCAATGGCTGCCTCCGGATAGCTCTGAAAAAGTTGCAACTGCCTTCCGGAGGAGGCGGCTTAGGTGCTCCTTTGTTTGACGGCTACTTTCTGGCAGTCAAATTGCAATGGGTTGCCAGATGGTTTGCAAACAGCAATTTGGAGGAAAAATACCAGGACTCCTGACTCCTCAATGCTGCCTGTATTTGCAGCTCCCTGCTCCCACATAACCTCCTGCTCCTGCCAGACTTCCCACGCTGCCTACACAACATGTCGTCATGCTCCGTACGCTCTCAAGTGACAAGTCCCCCCCATATGCTCCGGAGATCTTCCTGATGGGTCTCCCACATTACCCAGGAAGATACTCTGCCTTGGTACTGAACAGCTGGCATGATTGGTCCCTCACTAGGGTTGGTGAACTTTTCTCAGATGACAGTCTCCTTTCATTTGAGAAACTTCAGGTGGACTATGACCTCCCACCAAGAAAATTCCTTAGTTACCAACTACATAACACTTGCCATACCCTATGGTCTACACAAGATGAGGAACACCTCACACATGCAGTTCTCCAGACACTTCTCACTATAGGGGAAGGCAGATACTTAATCACATGGCTTAACAAGGCATTTTGTGACCATACAGGGATCTCACTGAGTCCCTTGCACATTAAGTTGGAGGCAGACATGGTGAGGACATTGAACAAAACTGAATGGGACCAAGCCCTTGCTTTTCTTCAAACTGTCACTAGGAAAGCCAGACTCAAAAATATGCAATTCCAAATCCATCATTGTGCGTATTTAACCCTCCCACAACTCAACTGCTATTTTCTCATGGTGGTGCTGCGATGTCTTTGCTGCAATTTGGGGAACACGCACCTTTGTCATATGCTGTGGTTTTGTCCCACCCTCATCCCTTATTGGAGAGACATACACACAATCTCCATGAAATCATTGAACTCCTTGACATATCTACATAGGAAGCATGTGCTCTCTGCATTTTTAAGCACAAGAGGTAGCACTCTGTTTGCACTTGCTATGCAGGGCTAGCCCTTTTATTTACCAAAAGGACACTTGCACTACAATGGAGAACCCCAGTTGCTCAACGGATGTCACATGGCAGGGTGCTGTACGCAAATGGGAACAGCAGAGGGGACCATCCTCCACTATGAAGAAGCATGACACCTTCAAACGCCCAATCTCCCAAGATGGGGACACCCTTCTGACACAATTTTTACACCTCATGACCCCAGACGATCTTCCCCGTGAACATTACTACACTGTGGACCTGCGGTGGGGACCCCGAGAAGCCGTCAATTTCACTGTCCATTCCTTCCTATGTCCACTCCTGAGGACTCCTCTTCCTACCCTCCTAGACTGCTCATCGCACAGAGGCACCTTGTGAGCCAACCTCACTGTTCTGCCTACCCTTCTAATATTCTACTAAGAGTACTATTACCACTCTTCCAATTGCCTTCCACCATAGCCCACTTCTGCCTCCATGCCTCCAGCCCTGACCACTAGTTTTGGAGTTTACCTCCTGAAGATGCATTAGCTATTGTAGTTGTCTACTTTGACTTGTATTGCAATACAGTATGATGTATACACCCCATGTTTTAACTTCTTGATGCAGTCATGGTTCAACCATTCTCAAAATGTTATGTTTCTGATAGCATTTCACACTGAATGATGATAACTGTGATTTTATCTTCTGGGATTCTTATTGCAATACTGTGTTTATGTTAACATATGAACTCTAATAAAAACATTTTTTTTAATTGAGAAAGAAACTGATAATAGGAAGTAGCATCATTTTGTTAGTCTCTAGATGACCCCACCAAGAGAGAAGAAAGGAGGCCATTTCTGAGATAAAGTTAGGAGTTTGTCCGATACAACATCTGAATTTATCTTATGTGTGTCCTTCAGGGTGGTGCTGTACCATATACCCAAGCACTTAATTTTGGAAGGGTTCTAGGAGAGGCCCATATCGACGAAGATCAATTTAGAACAGTATTTATTAAGTGGTAATACTTCTGTTTCATCTACATTAAGTTTATAGACTGATATAGCGATTGAGTTTATAAAAGAAAGCAGGAAGAGAGTGATCTGGATTTCACATAAATAACAGAATGTCATCAGCATGTGCTGTACATTTAATCTGCGTATTGTTAATTTTGAATCCTGTAAATTCATCCGAAGTCCTTAGTTGGTGAAGAAAAGGTTTGAGAGCTAAAACGAACAAAAAGGGAGATAAGGGGCATCCTTGAAGAGTTCTTCTATTAAGAGGAAATAAGGAAATCAAATACCATTTGTTTTAACTGAATACTGTGGTGTGGAGTATAACAATGATATAAAGTGTTGGAAATTGGGACAGAGACCGTGCCATTCCGAAGCATTCGATAAGAAACACCAATTAACACTATCAAAGGGCTTTTCTGCATCTAAAGATAATGCTGCTAAGGGATCCCAATCGCATAAGCTCTATTAATGATGTTTTAAAAAGTGTGAAAATTATCGGCAAAATATCTATTGGGAAAGAAGCCAGATTGGTGTATGTCTATGAGATCAGGGATAAAAGGGAGCAAGCGAAGAGCTAAGACTTTGGCAAATATTTAACAATCTGTGTCGATTAAGGAAATGGGTCTGTAGTTTTTGCATTGGGTCAGATCCCGATACTTTTTAGGGATTAAACATATCATAGCTTCTGCAAAGGAGCAAGAAATGGAATTTCAAGTTGGGAAGTAATTATGTAGTTTGAAGAGTTTGGGAAAGAGGAGTTTAGGAAAGTGAAGATTGTAAGGCCGTATGAAGTTCTACAATTTGAAATCATTGTTCTAATGAGGAGATATCAACTAGTGACAATTCTCTAGGTTTAAAGTTAGAGAAATAACTATTGTGGGAATTGTCTGATGGTTTCTGTTCTGGAGGATAGAAATCCTTGTAATAAGAAGCAATGCATGTCACAACATCTGCATCCCTGAACAGATTTACGCCATTATTGTCAATGATTAACTTTATAGTTGTCTTTTCCCTTCTGCATTTTAAAAAATTAGATAGGAGAAAACCAGCTCTGTTATTACCACCATAATGCTTGGCGTTAACTTTAAGAAGTGTACCACAAGCTTGTTCAGTTGTATACTTGTTGAATTCTAACTTAACTGTAATCAAGTCATCAAGATCTAGTTTGCTGGCTTTATGAGAATAATAATTATGTTAGAGGGAATTTATACGTGCAAGAATAGAAGCAGATTTTTGTTGTACAGACTTCTTTTTGGAATTAACATAATCAATGAAGAATCCTCTTAAAGATGCCTTAAAGGCCTCAAAGGTATTCCAAACAGAGTGAAAAGGTAATTGATAATTGTAATTTAATTAGAAGTATTCCTGAATGAACACAGTATAGGAATCAAGTAAAGATGCATTTAAAAGTAAGGAACTATTGAACCTCCAAAATGACGTGTTAGGGCTACTAACTAGGATGTCTAAGTCAGTTAGCACTGTTGCATGGTCCAATATTTAGAACCAATCTCAGGATTAGCCATGTGCTGCAATAAATCTTTACTAAGAAACATATAATCAAGTCTAGACCAAGAGTGGTGAGTGGGGGAGTAAAAGGAGTATTCCAAGAAGTCAATCAATAAAGCAATCAATCAATTAATTAATGAGGGTCTTGTATAGCCTGCTACTCACCCGTGAGGGTCTCAAGGCACTGGGGAGAGGGCTGCTGGTCGGAGCCAGGTCTTGATGTCCTTCCTGAATTGGGTCAGCAACGCGGATTGCCTGAGGTGGAAGGGCAGGGTGTTCCAGGTCTTGGCATTGAGGTAGGAGACCTTCCTCCGGTTCTGGTCTTATGGATCCTGGGGACAGAGGCAAGGGCGAGTTGGGAGGATCGGAGTGGTCTGGCGGGTACTTGGAATGTGAGGCATTGGTTCAGGTATGCTGGTCCTTCATCATGTAGAGCTTTGTGGGAGCGAGTGAGGAGCTTGAAAGTGATTATTTTGTTGACTAGGAGCCAGTGGTGTTGTCAGAGGTGTTGAGTGATGTGGCTGTGGTTGGGGATTGCGAAGATCAACCTGGCTGTAGCATTTTAGACATTCTATAGTTTCTTGAGCTGTTTCTGGGTGACGCTGACATAGAGTGTGTTGCCGTATTTGAGTCTGCTGGTGATGAGTGCGTGGGTGACCGATGTTCTGGATTCTGTGGGGATAAATCTGAATGTCTTATGGAGCATGCAGAGTGTGTGGAAGCAGGCTGAGGACACTGCATTGATTTTGCGGTTCATAGTGAGCGATGATTCCAGTATGATGCCGAGGTTGTGTGCGAGGTCTGTATGGGTGTGTGGAGATCCCAGAGTGGCTGGCCATCAGGGGTCATCCCGCGCTGAAGGCATGGGTCCCACGATGAGTACTTCGGTCTTGTCTGAGTTGAGCAAGGGGCAGCTGTCTTTTACTGAGGTAGAAACGGCCTTCATTCCACTGTGGAAGTTGGTTTTGGTGGTTGTGGGTTTTTGGGTGAGGGAGAGGGAGAGGATCAGCTAGGGACAGTCGGCATAGGAGACGATTTTGAGTCTAAGGCTTCTGGCAATGGCTGCGAGGGGGGCCATGTAGACGTTGAAGAGGGTGGGGCTCAGGGAGGAACCCTGGGGCACTCCATAGCTGATCTCTGTGAGTTCTGAGAGGAACGGTGGTAGTCTGACTCACTGGGTCCAGCCGGTAGGGAAGGAGTGGATCCAGCCCAGAACCTTGTTGCAGATGCTGGTGTCGTGGAGTCTCGTGATTAGGGTGCAGTGGGAGTGTTACGAGTCACCCACCTGCACTCCTGTTGTTCCTTCTTTGATGCTGACTGTTCCCAGATCCCTCCAGAACCTACCAGAATGGCAAGGAGATTCACGCTTGCCGTCCCGATAGCTCTGGGGGGGGGGGGGGGGTTGCGAGAGACAAGAGAAACAAGAAACCTTTGTCTATGTTGCTGGGTGTGTCTCTCTGGAATGTTTCTCTGGTGGGAGGGATAAAGGGACGTTCTCTTATTCACAGAGAAATTGCGGATGAAAATGTGGTTAATCTACAAGAGAAATTATAACCTCATTTATACATGTACTTCTATGATGTCTGAACTATTGCATTTTAAATATTCCCATATCAAGACTGCCTACCAGTTTCTGCACAAATCACTGGCTTATGGGTTTCTATTCAAAGGTTCTCTTTAACACACTATTTCCTATGGCAAGATTCCAGCAATAATATCTAGAACATAATGTTAAACCAAAGACAGGAAATTATTATCCACTCAAACGAAAATTACTTGTATTAATCAGTAATCATTAGCATGTATTATAAACATACCTTTAGTTGTCTTGTAATGTGCCTCCTAATGATTCTAAAACTAAACTAAAACAAAACACAAAACAAATACAGGCAAACGTCCAGTACAATGCTGTTTTCAATATACTTCACTAACTTAATTGTGCCTAAAGTTATTGTTTCTTGAACTTTTAAAATATAAATACAAAAGTTTCTATGAGTCTCTTGTAATCCTTGTTTGTAATTTCTGCTCAAAATTACTCCAATAGACCAGGTCACTTTGAAAAAGGTAATAAAGTCTTACCATGTTTATGCTAACTCAATAATGTACTTTATCAAGCTACTGATTTGTTCAAGTCTCTTTTCTTTGTCTTTTTATTTTAGAGGGCCGGAAGATGAGCTGGGGAACCGGAATTCAAGGATTGCCTGGAACTGTAAATCGCGCCAAGGGACAGGAATCTGGAGAGCACCGGAACAGGAATATCCCCTGGAGCGCCTCGGGGGAAGTCAGGAGCCATGCTGAAGTCAGATGAGTGCTGAGCAATGCAAAAAGCGAAGCACGAGTACGAGAGCGGGCATGGTTTATGTCACGTTCCAGCTTCCTGGTTTCCTCGGAGTTGTACTGATGCTCAATTGGGTCCACCTCTTGACTGCCCCAAGTCCGGAATATAGAATAACGCGGACTAGTGAAGTAGTCAAGCGAGGGAAGGAAAGGGTAGGGACACCAGGGAAGGAGATCTCAGAAGAGAAAAAACACACAATCAATACTTGTTGTTGGAGAACCGCCTCTTGGATTAGATTTATGCTAACAGGGGAGTCATCACTCTAACTCAACACACTACCTGAAAAGAAAGCAAACGATGCTGTGTTGCCGGTAGAGAGAAGAGGATGGTTGCACTGGTTCAGCCTGTATTGTAAACAAAAGAAAGGACATATCATACACACAGGAAACACAGAATATCAGAGAGGACTTAGCGTGTTTCCTTCTATCAGGAGAGGAGTTTCCTCACGTATCCGAAGACATATGTAACCCAGATTGTAGAGCAACGCAGTGATCTTCTACACCCCTTCAATCTTTCTCTCTCCTAGCAAAAGAATAGATAACGAGCAAATGTGTGTAAGTACTCAATCAGCAGCAACGATACATCACAATCTGTACAACCTGGTAAATAATAACCCTCTGACCCTGGCTGGATCAGCAAGCGTTTGCATCTGTGGAATGTTTTTGTGCCCACTATATGGAAATAACGTCTTTCCACTACCTGCGTGACTGTAAACCAATGGTGGCGCCGGCAAGGCTTACCCAGAAATAAGGCCTTTACAGAGCACTAGTCTTGCCCTCTCGCCATGACAGCGTAAACAATGAATACGATAGATATTGGGCGTCTCCCGCTCGGGAGTGTCTTACTTTATACTGATGTGGAGTTGACCTCACCACGGATCCTCCGCGTTGCCTTTAGCCTGAAGAGTGGACTGCGGCAACGAAAGCCTGGGGCGCAGGAGATGCTCCCCTGCAAGAGATGCGGAAAAGCAATCTCGCCAACAGGGGAGCGTGGTATGTGCCCTTGGCGAGGTCTAGGATGTTGTTTCCCATAAAGAACGTGATGAAAACAAAAGGGGGCTTTTGCGCTCCTCTGCACGAGATGCGGACACCGTCTCACCAACAGAGGAACGGGAGGTAAACCAAGGAAGCTTTAGCGCTCCTCTGCACGAGACGCGGACACCGTCTCACCAACAGAGGAACGTGGGGCAGGCAAACGGGAGCTTTAGCGCTCCTCTGCACGAGACGCGGACACCGTCTCACCAACAGAGAAACGTGGGGCAGGCAAATGGGAGCTTTAGCGCTCCTCTGCACGAGACGCGGACGCCGTCTCACCAACAGAGGAACGTGCGCGGAAGGCCCTTGACAGAGCCCGGGAACAACTCTGCTGGGAGTACTCACTGCCTGAATACGAGGATCACGGCCACTGTCCGTCGGGTGAAAACGTCCTTGGAACGCCGGGACTGCTCACCGTCGAGGGAATAACCAGCGCTGATTGTTCTTCCGGGAGCGTAGATATTGGAAACACGCACAGCGTCAGAGTCACGTGGGACGTGCCTCGAGCTGTGCCTCTTGGGAAGTGTAGTTTCTCTGAGTCGTTTAGCGGTATTTATGGACAGTCAGTGGTTACCGGGTGCTCGGCCTGACAGTTTAAATAGCTAAGCGCTCAGCACAGTTCTTGCATACACGTGTGCACCAAAAGTCTGTTTACATGTGCGCATGTTGAGCCGATTAGAGGATTTACCTGAGTCGGAAGTGAGCAGCATGTTTGGGGGCACGTTTGGATTGTTTGTTGATAATTAGCATAACATTAGCATTAAGAGCACGCCGGATTGGAAAAGGCTCATGGCATAATGTGGCTGTTTAAAGAAGTTCTTAACAATATTATTGACGGTGTTCAGACAAATGGTATGATGTTACATGCTGAATCATAATCCTATTTGACAACACTTGCCATAAGATAACAAGTCATACAAATTAGGAATAAAGCTTGGGAGCTGGATAATATGAGAGCTAAATAACAAGATACATACCCAAGGAAAATTATCACAGTACTAAACTCTTTAACCCACAAAAGTCCACACATTAAAGTAATTCTCAGGACACTGCTGCTGAATTCTGTCCACCCTTAACAGGGAGATGGTGTCAAAAGACGCAGAGAGGACTAGTAGGATAAGGGTTGCAGTCTCGCCCCAGTCCAGGAGGGAGCTGATGTCATCGGTGGCGGCGAGGAGTGCGATCTCTGTGCTATGGTTGCTTCGGAAGCCGGATTGAGAGGTTTTTCAGGATGTGGTTCACTTCGATGAACTCAGAGAGTTGGGCGTTGATGGCCTTCTCGATGACTTTGGCTGTGAAGAGGAGGAGGGAGATGGGTCTGAAGTTCTTGAGGTCTGTCGGGTCTGAGGACAGCTTCTTCAGCAGGGTGCTGATCTCGTCGTGTTTCCAGTCATCAGGGAAGGTGGCGGTTTCGATGGAGCAGTTGATGGTGTGGCGAAGCTGGTGGGCGATGGAGGCAGCTGCTCTGTGGAAGATGTGGTACATGCAAGGATCCGCCGGGAGTCCTGATTGGATGCTCTTCAAGGTCTTGAGCATGTCCTCTGTTGTGAGTGGGGTCCAGCAAAACACAATCTGTTGGAGTGCGGCTTGGTTGTGTATGATGGTGGCAGATGTGGTGGCCAGGTCCAGGGTGCCAAAGCTGTTGTAGAACTTCCTGATCTTGTGGTGGAAGAAGGTGCAGAGTGTGTTGCAGAGGTCTTAGGAGGGGGAAATGTCTGTGTCTCGCTGTTGGGCCTGGCGAACTCCTTGATGATGGTGAAGAGTATTTTGCTATTGTGTGTGTTGGCATTGATTCTGTCTTGGAGGGCCATTTTCTTTGTGGTTTTCAGGAGGAGGTGGTGTGCGTTGACAGTGGATTTGAAGGTTGCATGAGCTTCTGGGGTGTTGTTGTTCCTTCATCTCTTCTCGAGTTGTGTGCAAGTGCATCTGGACTCGTGGTGGGCAGGAGCAAACCAGCTGGCATTCTTGGGGGGTGCATGCCTGGTATTTTCTTGAGGGGTGCCAGGGTGTCAGCGCAGTTAGAGATCCATTGGTAGAGGTTGCGTGCTGTGGTGTTGGCATTCGTTGGCGGAGTGGTTGTGCTGAGGGAGCTGACCAGAAGTTCTTTGGTGGTCTTGATCCTGTTGTGATGAGGGGGTGATGATTATGGTGGTGTATGGAGGGCATGGCAAAGGCGTAATGCACGCAGTGATGGTCGGTCCAGGAGAGTGCAGTTAGTATCGCTGTAGCTGATGTTCCCCCTGGTAGAGAAGACGGGATCGAGCGTGTGTCCAGCTGTATGGGTCGTTGAAGTGACTAGCTGCTTGAGTTCGATGTTGATGAGGTTCTCCAGAAGGGAGGTGGTGTTCTGGTCACTGGGGTTGTCCATGTGGAAGTTGAGGTCTCCAAGCAGAATGTAGTTGGTGGTTGCTAGAGCCTGGGGCGTGATGAGATTTACAATGGCATTGGTGAAGGGAGGTTGTCCTGGGGGCCTGTAGATGAGGGTGCCGTGGAGGGTGGTGTTGGGGTTGGTCCAAACTGGAAGTGGAGGTGTACCATGGTTGTCAATGGGTCATAAGAGTGCGCAGTCATTCGGAGTGTGGTTTTGTGGATGATAGCGATGCCTCCTTCTGGGCAGTCGGAGCAGTTCTTGCAGGTGATTTTGTAACCGTCGGGGATGGAAATGGCAATGTCTGGTATGGAGCAGGGATTAGTAAAGGTTTCTGTGAAGAAAGCGATGTCAGGAGAGGTCGCGTCGAGGTGGCCCCAGATTTCTGTGGGGTGTTTGTGGAGGGATCCCACGTTGAGGAGGATGCAGGATGCACTGTTGGTCAGCTGGGTGGCAAGAGGAGCTGGCATGTTCGGTTGGCTAAAGGGGCGGTTGCGGTTCCAGCAGGTGAAGGGTACAAGGGTCTTTTTCAGTGATACTAGATGGCAGGCGGCATGGTGTCCCGAGTTGAAGGCAAGGAAGGTGCTGGTGTCGTAGTGGTTGAATCTCTAAGGGGCAGGGTTCCTGGTGCTGGCCGCAGTACAGGTGCGTATGGGTGCAGACAAGTTTGCCTTTGGCCACTATGCAGCTGCCATTAACATTAAGTAGTGCTGTGGGGGGGCTGAACAGCTTGGAGGCAGGAATCGTGGGAGTGGGAAGGGACTACGGAGAGGGGCAGGCCAAGGGGATTGCAGCATCAGGGGCGACGACAGAGAGGACAGGAAAAAGGAAGAAAAAGAAAAGAATAAAGCAATGCCCAAAAGGCAGAGGCAGAAAAGCAAAAGAGAAAGAGGGACAGAAACAGCAGAGCGAGAGACAGAAGGACAGTCAAGCACCAGAGCAGTGATGTTCTACTACTGGACCACCATGGATGAGACACAGGCAGGAGCCAGTGGGTGGAGGAGGGCCTCGAACTCTGACCTCCGGGTCAGTAGCAGCAGATGGGGACAGCAGCAGCAGCTACCAGATGGCGCTTCACTATGGAAGGAGCAAGTCCACTAAAAAATAGTTAGGATTGTATAGTTTGCAGGAATATGAAGGAGAGTGTTGAGAAATGAGGTTTTTGAAAGCCTTGTGGGAGGCATGGGGAACAAAACGTGAGGTGGAATGTCTGTCCAAAATTTTGATTGCAGTCACCTACCAGTGTTAAATTATCAGAGGCATGCTCAGATCTAATGTGCGAAAGGTTCTGCCACAAATGTGGATCTTAATAGATTGGGTCATAGAGATTTAGGATAGCAAATGTAGTATTATCATTTGTAAGTTTGACCGGTATTCGACAAAGCTCTGTGTCTTGATGTTATGAGTGTGTGGTGATTTTGAAAGATTTATTACAGAGACCAATGACTCTGTTTTTGTTTGTGGTAGAGGGAGAGAAAAAGATTTCACCAATCCATTGGTTTATAAGTGTAATAACCTCCATTTCGCTAAGATGCATCTCTTGTAACAGAGCCTTGTGACATTTCAGTGGAGCCCAGTGAAATAAAACATGCTGACATTTGATGGGATTTTTGAGCCCCTTAACATTCCATGGAACTGTTCTAAGTTGCGTCGCAATGAGAATTAATTTTCAACTACTGATTCATGCAAAATACAAGGCATGAAGCAGAGGCGAAGAAGAAAACAAGAAATAAAGAAGAGAAAGAAGAGGATGGAAGAAAATAAGGGGCGGCATATAACCTCTGTTAATTATATAAGCATAAATCTGACATTCCAAAGATTGAGATACACGAATGTGGAGAAGGAAAAAAGGGTGGAGGGACAGTGGAGCACAAAAAAGAGACAGGCAAAAGCACCTCTCCCGTGAAGTAGTTAAATAATAATATTAAAACATGTAAAAGCGACATCAGAAGAAGAAAAGCAAAACATACGAACATTCATGATGAACTAGTTGACATACAGGTAATGGTGATCACATAAGTGCATGAGGCATCAGAATTTAGAAACAAAAACTGAATTTACCATCGGGAACATGGAGGAAGAAAATTGGGGTGATATGGAAGGAACATAAGGGGGGTATTACATGAAGGATCTATGAAAGATTTTTATCTAAAAAAAAATAAAAAGGGAGAAAAGAGGAAACAGTCAATATATAATAATTGACTAACAGTAAATGGTAAACTGAGATGGAAAAAATAGACATTAGAACCACATTAAAATAAGCTATCAATTAATAGAGGAGGAACACTTTTGTATTGATTGATGAAGATTTGTAAGTTTGCAGGTTCTTCTACGGGAGTAGGATTTATCCTTGATAGTGATTGTATAGAAGCATGGATGAAGTAGTTGGTATCCAATGTTCAAGCATTTCAGTTGAGTGTGTAGATCAAGGAATTGTTTCTGATGAGCTGCTGAATTGATAGAAACGTCTTGTGTAAAAAACACTTTATGACCTGACCACTGAAGAGAACTCACCTTTTTGGCCTCAGGTAATATCTGCATTAGATCAGTGAATTGAAGGAAAAGAATAATGATTCCTCTGAGCTGAGATTTAGGGCCTGATGTAGTCCGCAGATAGAGGCAGTGCACTCGTTGATTAGATAGAGGAGAAGCAGAAGGCAAACTCAGAAATGAAGATATTGCCATTTGCAGAAAGGCAATCATGTTGGATCCATCTGAACCTTCTGGAATACCAAAAAGATGGAGGCTATTTCTCCTGTTTCTGTTTTCTAAATTTTCAGTAAGTTTTTTAAGGTGAGCAATGTCTTTAGTCATTTGGGAGCTGTAAGGGAGTGGAGTCTTCAAGATTTCTAACTCTTTGTTCCAAAGTTGAGATGCGTTGGTTATGCAAGGACCATTTATCCTCAATACATTGTAATGAGGCATTGATATCAACCATAAACGGTTTTAAGACTCATGATTCCTCCATGATGTTTTCAAGAGTCAGATGAGTGGCTGAGTTAGTGAGGCAGTGGGTCAAGGTCTTTTATTGGCCTTTTAACTGAAGTGGTGTTTGAAGATATTTTCGCTATAGCACCAGAAGTATGGAAAGAGGAAGACTAGTCTCTTTAAAGTTCCTAAGTGTTTTACATTGAGACAGTTGATGTCAGAAATTATTTTATTTGATGAGTGCACAAAATATGAAGTGGAGTTGCAGACTTGGAATAAGAGGTCAACAATGCATTATCAAACACACTTTAAAACTGATACTTTATCAATGAATTGCCATACAAAAGGAAGGTTGGGTGTTATAATTCCAGGCTCTAGCATACAAATTATAATGCTACTCATAGCCAGACCTACATTTGAGGAGGCGCCAGAAATAACTATATCAGATACAAAAACAAAAAAAAGCTCCTATCTGGCATCAAAGTCTAGCTCAGGGGTCTCCAACCTTTTCTGTAGTGAGAGCTACTTCTGCTCAAGGAAAGTCTTCCCGAGCTACTAGCAAATTTTATACCTGTAAAATAGTGACTCCAACTACACTATGACCACCCAAAGCAAGATTTTCAGTAGTTAGCGCCCAAGTATACCAAGTGCGTTTACCAGCAGAAATGCTGGGAGAAAGTTCTTCAGGACGGGGGTAGGGGAAGACAACCTAGGGTGAGGTACAGTCAGGATACAGCCCCTGGGGAAGACCCGCCTGCAGGGGATATAAATTACCCTCATTGCACCAGGATCGAAACATCGACACTCTCCCCCAGTGGGCCTGTACCCGATATCATCCCAGCCTGCCTTTTCACAGATGAATGTTCTCTGTGCCCATCAGAAAATCATGAAATGAATATTTGTAAATCCATAAGGGACTGGCCTACCTGTAAAACTGGTGCCACTATGAACCACGTCCAGTTTTAGTAATGATACCAGAATGTTTAATTGATTGGTTGTTGAATTTGCCTTTTGGATTCCCCTCCTTTATATCTGTCCTACCTCATGAGCACTTTCCTTTTTCACACTCCCCTTGGAGCAACCTCTTTCTCTATTTGGAGTATTTAATATGGTGATCGGTTGTTGATGAATCTCTTAATTTTCTCTGGTCTGTATCATACCCTGTTCGCCTCAGGTCTTGACCTGATCATGCATCTAAATGACACATTTTCACTCTGACTCCTGCAGTCCCGCACTTTGGTGGGTCAGCACTGATTACAGCTCAGGCTACTGCTGCCATACTTTTTTGATGGTGCACTGTTCACACACATGTTGTGACTAATAAAGGAGGGACTGCAACATGGTCAAGCTCCTTGTGGCTTAATTATATTGAGATTGGATACAGACTCATGTAGCAGGTCCAAAAGCTGGCACACTGTGTGTTTGAGTGTTAGTATGAGTTACTGTGATACGTTTGGCTGGCTGTCACTCTTAGGGTCTTGAGATGATCAGTGCTGCCTTCTTTAATAGGCACCTACTCTGAAATTGATTCTGGGCTTGACTTCACATCAGAGAGCTACTTTGAAGGTACTGGCGAGCTACCAGTAGCTCCCGAGCTACTCGTTGGAGACCCCTGGTCTAGCTCAACCTCCTAGAATTTTGATAAATAATCATTTTAGGTCATTTGAAAACAGATTGAATCTAAAGCCTGTTGAATCAACTATTGGGGATGACAATCTACCCAGAATGTAATATTCGCATGCGAAATTGAATTAGAGGGAGCACTTTAGTAGTCAATTGATAATATATTGTGTGTGTTAGATGTAAAGAAAAGATTTACTTTCATAATTTTTCTTTGCATATTCCCTTTATTACAATTTAAAAAACAAACATTTGGGGAACCTAGTTTTCATTTAATTTATAGGGCTTGGGTTTTGAAAAACACTGTATTTACATTCATATTTGTGCTGGCATGAACAAAGAAAAAGAAAACGCTTCCAGTGCTTTTCACCACTTTACATAAAATTATGTTTGGAAGTTCATTTTCAGTGAGCCCACTGTTAGCATTGGCATGTAACTCCATAAAAAGTGGTTCTGTAACAGAGAAATAGCCATTTGTTCATTTGTTTTGTAGTGTCTCATAAAACGACATACAGCTATTTATCTGTTATACGGCACACTCCTCACATACTGCATCTCCTGTAATTAAACAACAATTAACCTATCAATACTTCTTTATTCTCATTTCTTTTGCCATACTTTAACTGATCAAAACCTAGATGCATCCAGTGTACTGTTTCTAACTGTACCATTTAACTATAGTCTCTCAATTCATTGGTGAAACACACCTCCATACAAATAAATGCTTCACCAGTAGAAGTGCTATTGCCAATGCGAACAGTACACAATTTTGGCCCTAATCAAACATTTCCTGAACCAGCATGTATCTTCAGTAATTGGCACTTGATGTGCACCCTATCAATTAACTTAATCTCTGCTTTTTTTTTAACCGTCGAAGCATCGCTAACTACTAGGGTTCTGACTCTGATTTCTCTTTACAACAATTTCTAGTAAATCATTCTGGCCATGTTCGTCCTCTTCATGCCATTTCCCCAAGTTGCTATAATCTTTTCACCAGTATAATGTTTTGGGTTAAATAATCAATACGTTCTCTCTGGTTAACTTAAAGTTTGCTGCACTAACAAGACCAAGTTGCATGAGATTTGAACACACAATGTATTAACTGAAATGTACATTTCACCTGACAACTTATGTACTGTGGTAACTATGGTTTTAACAATAAACTTTTTTCAAAATTTGCATTTTTCCTTTCGATCATGGTGTGATCTTTGTGAATATTGAAACTTGCATATCATGTACATAAGCTCAACATTTGTACTTTGATTTTTTAAATCTTCAGAAGGTTCCTGAATACTTGTTGGCTGTTTCGCTGCAACCAAACCATTGTCAGTAGCACAATTAACATATGTGATAGAGCGAAAGATTTGTATGCTACATGGAGTACCTGTCAAGAGTACAATATAATTGTATGTAAAATGCACTTGCATATTATTCAATGTTATGGAAGAATTGATATTAGAAGAAAATATGAATCAACTAACAGGTTACTGTAAAAAGTAACATAACCCAATGTAAGGTTCAATGTTCAGTGCTTGGAGCGTGCACTTATCATGATAATCAATGTAACTCGATTTAGGTTTCATTAACATGTGATTCATTGATGTAATAATGACGCTAAGTGCTTTTCTAGATTAATGATGAATACAAAAATGTGTATTAATGCAGTCGGTTCATATATTTGCTAGCCTATCTTGTATGGTGAATTCATTAACTTAGCTAGATTCCTAGCCCCCGATTTGTATTGTATTAGAAGTGTCTTCACTGCTGACAATGATGTTTAACTTCGTATGTGAAATTTGCAGAATGTTTCTGTCTTATGTTTGCATTGCAAGTGGGCAACGTTTACTAGAGAAGAGTAGGGGTATTGTTTGATTAGGCAAGGTTGCATAATGGAGGAGTTTCAGTTAACTTGGTCACAGCAGATAAGGTGGAAGGAGGTGTTTTCACACGGGAGACAGAGAGAAGACCAAGGACAAGCTGCCACAGAGGGGCGTGTGCGTGGAGAAGGCTGTGAAGTGAGTCAACGTCATAGAAAAGTTCATGGCTGAGCCCAGCGTGCAGCTTGTGAGACGTAAAGCACTATGGGTAATTTGAATAATACTTTTTTATGTATATGATGCCTTGTAGAGAACAACAATTACCCCCATTCCTGCTTGAACTACTGACAGAGTGCACCTACATGTTGATGTGCTCTTTCTGTTTCTTGTGGCTTCATGCCTCTGATCCATCTCATGGCCAAATGACTTCTGAGGGAGGCTTCATCTACTGACACCTTTTCCCACTTCTCTATCGCCCCGCTCATGATTTAGTTTAGATATGCCACTTTAGTGTTAGGGTAGGGATAATTAGAATAAATGTTCCATCTAGAAGAAGTGCCGATGGAAGGAGACTTGAGCTTCTGTTTTCTCATCTCATGTATAATCGTAATTGAGCTTGTTGTTATTCTTATGCTTTAGCGAGTGAACCTTTTCAGAAGGATCAGCGTCCTTTTGTTTCCTTTGTACTTCTATACCCTCATGTTGAGCTATGTCTATGTCCAACTATTTTTGAATTTGTAATAAACCGACTAAGCTTCATTTGGTTGTCCATTTGGCCTCTTGTGTAGGTATTACACTGAAATTCAGTTGAATTAGGACCTCTTCTTCTCTCTAGGCATTAATGCTGCTAAAAAGAATCATTGGAGATCCGACATTGAACTGAAATGAACAGGTGGGCCCAGGCTCCATCAGTTGGTAGCAGAGGATAGTTGGTTAGTACATGAGGTGAGGGGAGAACCCAGAACCCGAATCTAGACTAGCCTAGAACCCAGATCCAAAAAAGCCCCAGGTAGAACTCTTATGGTCAAGAATCAGTGAGGACGGATTTCGGTAATTTGTGGAGAGAGCGGCGGCACAAGAAGGAGTGAGTATTAATAGGGTATGTGTGGAGTTTTTTGAATTGCGCTGATGATTGATTGTGGAATGTCTTTCGAAGTTGTTGCAAGAATTGAGTGAATATGGTTTTCGGCTCCGATGTGATCCAAGGAATTGATTAATGGTTATGGGGTCCGACATGGCCTAAGATCCTGGGATATTCACAGGAGTAGAAAACACCTAGCTTGTGATTATCTAACCGAAGAGTTGAGGAGTTGTTGTGAGATGTCGTTGATGTCTCCAGCTAAGACATGGAACTTTGACCGAACTTTTAAAAATGAATCATATATTTAAAATATCTTTGAGTGATATCATTACCTCAAGTACATTGTTTGATGATTGAGACACTGAAACAGTTAATAACATGTTATCTGATTTAGAGAAAACTGCTGCACTTTCTAATAATGAAATGTTAGAGGGTTCTTCAGACTATGACAAATTGTACTGTTATCAACATTTTGGTAATCATTTCCTGCACAAATCCATTTCACCTAGTAATGTATTTGAATAAAATCAGTGGGAACATTGTCCAACAACACCAAAAACTAGTTCACAAATGTTTGCGCAATAATTTGCATACTTTTCAGGGTATAACATCACAGATCCAGCCTCATTTTATTATAAGGTTGCACCAACTCTAGCACTGAAAATCATGCTAACAAACACTAAACAGATTTACTTTGCTTCCTTTTTGGCACAATGGTCTGAACAGGGTTTCGACCTATGGCAAGACAAAGACACAAAATCGATTTAAGGTTCAAGGGACTGGCAAGTCCAGGGTACAGAGGCACTATTTAGAGCATGCTTCATTCCACAGCAGATGATCTTTTAAAATGATACTGTGCAACAGACATCCTGTCTTGGAATAGCCAAGATAAAGGACCTGAACACTCCAAGGTTACCTACACCAACACAGGGGTGGCAGAATTCTTCTATAAAGGAAGAGGCAACAGTTGATGACATACTAAAGTACAATAGATCAGACCCAAATTGGAATGAGTGAGTGGTTTGGCCCTTAGACACAAACACATGTCATAAACGGTTCCTACACATCACCGAGGGACTCAGTATGCCTAGGCCAGACCCACGTTATCTACAGAGAGAACATCCAGGGGTAGTGACATCCTATAGTGTTGGGAAGTTGTGCCTACAATGGCTAGAAACCTCAACACTTGCAGAAATGAAACAACACTTATCTTTACTCTCACACGCAATGGATCTTAGGGACTTTATACAAGGACCTAGGAAACAACGTCAAAAACGTTTCTTATATGCAGGCATTTATGCTGCCTATAATGAAATCTGGAAAATTTCCCAACAAGAAGCCGCAGAGAGAATACGGGAAATAGACAGTATAAACTTAGAAAAAGTTTTTGCTTTGGTGAATAATGGGTAAACAACTTTGGCCTCCAGAGTATATTCATTGGGCACCATTGTATCTTCTGCTATTGACATATTGGAACAGAATTTAGCCATATTACAACACGGCCAATCACAGTTACATTCCAATATGTTATTGAGCTGAACGCTACAATCTTTGCTTGCAGGCCTTGTGCTTTGGTGTTTTATAAACAGTACGTCTCTGTTTTCAGAATACAATCTAACTGATACACAGATTGAAATGGCACAATGGGGAGCTAAATATACAATGCTGCAATTTAAAAAGCTGGACAGATTGCCATTTACAGTAGCTGAATTACCATCAACCGAGTGGCTAATCCATGGCCAAATCACTCTCCCGGTCACTACATTTCAGTTTCACTATTGCCTTGAGCAAAGGCAGGCAGGCATATATGAAAGAATACATTAAGAAATCCTGGGATTTACCATACAGATTTTGATGCCGGAGTGGGGATCAAGAAGTGTTTCTTAGTGGTATTAACTGCAAGAACGCTTTTAGCGGTTTTCTCATATGCCAAGATATCGTTTTGCACGGAGCCTGTAATGGTTTAGTCTCAAATATGTCTTGCCACATGAAAGGAACACCAGCTGCCATAACATCGCCAGTGTTCGAGTTACTTTTGAATGGGAGTTACTTGATGCTGAACGATCAAGTTTGTTGTGGCATGCTTCCAAGCATTGCATATCTGGTCACCGTGAACACCAGGGTTACTTGCTGTATGCAAGTATTGTTTCCTCCGACAAATACAGTCAGAGAGGCTCTAGTATGGCCTTCACTGAATGATTCGTTGATACAGTTTGATGCTTTGAGCAGAATGAAAGCCATGCTTTTACAGCAAACCGTGCCACTGACCTCCGCTCGAGAATCCTTTGAACTTCAAGTTGCAAGGCCCTCGACCGAGATACAGGCGCTAATTCGAACAAATTGCCCCCTACATTTCGTAGAAATGGTGGGACCTATCTTTAACATGTTTCATACGAGTGGCATTAATCACCTATTCAAGACCATAGGGTCCGGATTCCTTAGCATTTTCAAGACTATCCTCAGAGTTATTCCTAACTTCATACATTCGGTGTTTGGAAGTATTTCTGGGGGTCTACCTCTGACACTGCTTGTTGTAGCTGGAATCCTGATTATCGTCTACCTGCTGCGCAATGGACGGACCACTCGCCAGCGAGATTGGGAAGCCTCTCCTGGAAAGACATTACCGTGAGCGCATGGTACAGCATCTCGGTGCACCTCGCCTACGAGAACTTAAGTGCTTCTTGGTTCTTATCCTTCAGACCAGTCTTTGAGGACTGCATCGTCCCTGTCTTCCGATGCCTGTACTGCTGACGTGAATGTGAGTTGGACATCTGTCTGACACCTCTGACGAAGACGCCAGCGGACTTGGACTCCAGGCTGGAACCCTTGTGGTCCCATGCACGACTCTGTCCCCAGCATATTCCCATCTTGACGCATGCCTTCCTTGAGGAACCGCAGGTGCCTTTCATGACTGAATTAAATTTCAGCTCCAGCATTGACCCTGAGGTTTCGAATCTGGTACCGGAAGCCTACACACCAGCTGTTGGCAGCGAGGAGTTTAATCTATGCACACTTGAGGTGCTATGCAAGGTATTTCAATGTTTGTCCCCTGCTGTAGCAGACAGCGATAATATTATGTCTCCCAGCCAGGATATTTAATCTGAATCTGGCTCACCGTGTGCAGGGAACAATCTGGAACTTTTTCCTTCCCTTTATATTTCTAAAATAACTTTTTCAAATTGACACTCTCTATCTGAAAGCATGGCCTTCTAAGTACGCTTACAGTAGTTCAACTTGTGTGATCGAACTCATTTAAAACTGTGATTTGCGGAATTTTGCAACAATGTCAAACATTACCAAAGAACATTTTTCCTTGTTTTTGAAACTGTTTTTAAATGATTTGTAAACGTTTTTAGAAACATTTTAAATGACTGCTTGATAATTTTATACACTGACACTTATGAAAATATGTATCTCAGAAGGTGTATTATTATTGTTAAGTATAAGGTGGAGTGGGTGTTATATTTCATATCAGTACCCTAATATCGGTCCAGAGAACATCGTACACTTTCCCTACATCAGCTCCCGTTATTTCAAATGAACGAGTCTTATAAGGACATAACTCCAAATAAGGACAGAATGCCTTATAGGGACATCACACCTTATAAGGACTGCAGCCTTTTATGGACTAAACCTTTCACCTAGTTCCATGAAGAGGGTGGGTTTTTCGCAATCGATATTGCTAAGACGTCATCCTTAGCACATATGAATAATTGATGAGTACACTCTCCAGGAGGCATACTTCACCTCTCCCATCGACGCACAAGGTTTAATCCCCAAACGTCATCCTCATACTGAACAATGGGTAACACACGTACATAGATTGTATAAATACAGCATTCTACATGAGAAGAACTACGGTACAATAAATTCTTATTGTAAAAACGCTCTACTGTTTCTTTTCTGTATCTCTCTGAGAGCAAAACAAGCAAGCACGAGTGACTGGGTGAAAATCAGTATATTGTTTCCACGAATCTGAGATTATTGTGTTCTGAGGTTGCAAAAACTAATCTCTCTGATAACAGGAGATTCTAATAGCACTACGAGCTAGCTAATGCGAAAAGAGGTTAACATATTCGGTGGGGGTGTACAGAGTCAGTCTGCCACCAGGCCCACAGTTTATGTTAGCCGCAAATGCTTAGGTCCTGCATAAAGGGTACTATTGGAACTACACTACACATCATGCTATACCCGTGCCACAACCTCCAGTGGTGTCCCAGGGATATCAATCTTACCATTAGATGCCTTTGATGGAGTCGATTGATGACTTCAGCTTGGACCCACCCGTATGATGGCACCAGAGAGGGGAGGAAGACTATACAATTAGTGCAGTCTTAGAGGTAGACCAGCGAGAGCCATACGTCGACGCAGATGTGAATGGCCACCGATTACATTATTGATCAACATTGGTGCTACCCACTCTACTGTAAGAACAGCAGAGACCCCAAACCTACCCCTTTTGTGAAAATCAATCCAAGTTGTAGGTGTTGCGAACAAGAGAATGTCTAATCCATTGATGAAAGAGATACCTGTGAAGATTGGGTCTCTTGAGGACTGACAATAGTTTGTGGTGTGCAATTCAAGTCCTGTATATTTATTGGGCCATGACCTGCTGTGTAAATTTAACTGCACCATATATTGCACCCCAAAGGGAATAGAATTGCAAACAAATGATGAGGACATTGCTTTCAATCTGGCAAATCAAACTTTATAAGTGTCCATGTTTCCGATGCTGAAAGTAAAGGATATGTCTATAGATTTCAGAGATACTGTCTCCCTGGTGGTGTGGAATTTCTTGGGCGAGGAGCTAGGACTTATCAAGGGGTTTCGCCCAGTTTGCATATAGGTTAAGCCTAATGCCGAATTCCCAAATACCCCACAGCATAATTTGACCCCTGAAACTGTGGCGGGTAATACTCCTGTGATTAATTCCATGATTGAGCAAGGCATTCTGAAGGAGATTCTGGGGAGTCTATGTAAATCCCCTATTATGGGCTTGCAGAAGCCTAGTGGCAAATATCGTAATCTTCAGGGACTTAGAAAGATTAACAACATTGTGGTTCCATGTTGTCCTGTGGTACCAAATCCACCTGGCCATATGCAAATCAGCCTTGACCCTGTGCCTCATGGGAACAGTCCTACCCGAACTGCCGACCCTCCCTGGACTGGAAACAAGCATCCTAGGACCGGCTTCGTGGTTTCACCTCTCATCAGCCAGGATAGCTTGAATCCAGTGGCACAGTGAGCCCAGGACGCACGTCTGGGCATACCTGGCGCATTTAGGGTGAGGAAGCAAAAGACACACAATTTATGGATAGAATGCAGGACAAATCAAAACATTCACCCCCAGTCAAGAGATCTAAGTTAAATCCATCATTCTTTTGCTAGCCATGCAACCCCAGTTTAGAGCTGGCCACATGCAAATCGGTCTGGACCCTGTGCCTCATAGGGAACAATACAGCCCAAATTGCCTAGCCAGGTCCTCCCTGGACCGGAAACTAGCATCCTAGGACTGGTTTCGGGGTGTCACCCGTCATCAGCCATAATAGCTTGAATCTAGTGGCACAGTGAGCCCAGGACCCACGTCTGGGTATACCTGGCGCACTTAGGGCGAGGAAGCAAAAAGACACACAATTGATGGATAGAATGCAGGACAAATCAAAACATTCACCCCCAGTCAAGAGATCTAAGTTAAATCCATCATTCTTTTGCTAGCCATGCCACCCCAGTTTAGACCTGGCCATATGCAAATCAGTTCTGACCCTGTGCCTCATGGGAACAGTCCTGCCCGAACTGCCAAGCCAGGTCCTCCCTGGATCAGAAACGAGCATCCTAGGACCGGTTTTGGGGTTTCACCCCTCATCAGCCAGGATAGCTTGAATCCTGTGGCACAGTGGGCTCGGGATCCACGTCTGGGCATACCCAGCGCACTTAGGGCGAGGAAGCAAAAGACAATTGTACAATTGTACAAATAAGGAGCGTACAACTGCAAAGGGTATTATATATTATGTGTGTATTTTAACTGATTTCTTTATTTACAGATCAAGTCTTATTTTGGCAGACATATATGCTTACAGTGGTATGTTTTTGGCAGTCACTAGCATTGCAACAAGAGTTCACCAAAGTTCAGTTCAAACAGCGGGATCTCGCAAGACAGGATTTTGGAAATGAAGTCAGCAAAATCCATTTTTAATTGATTCAGTTACATAAGGACGCTGCGCCCCTCACTAAGATGCTTACTATTTTCTTTTTAAAACATATTTTATTAAGTTTTTAGGTAAATAAAGGGCTGTGGCCAGCTGTATACATATTGGACGCATGATATATTAAGAGTACCAATGCATGCATGAAACTGTAACCCCTGCTGAACCTGCAGGCAAAACAAAACAAACATGGCACAGATCATCTTAGACCCTTATTAAGTCTGGATGTATTTGAGTGCAGACAGAACGTTATATTGTCTGTGATTATCAGGGACCAATCGTGCATGAGAAGACAATCCTATGTGGGGTCTGTGAACGGTAAGGGAGGTAGATCTATACCCTGATAAATCGCCCATCGGGACCATATTTTCCTGTGTTTCTGGGGACAACCCGGGGCCTGGAAGACTGAATATCAGCTCCTATGCATCTATCAATGGCCTTCTTCCATCCACCAATTGTTGGGGGGGGAGTTCCCTCCTACTGCTGAGCAATGTTGCGCTTAGCAAGGGTAAGGGCTAAGAAGAGCAGGTGTTGCTTGTATCTGTTCCTGCCTATCCTGTCGTGCTATGGAGTAGGAATAATCTCGGGTTGAATGGGAGGTCCCACGAGAGGACCTGGCCCAAGCAGGACACGACCCTACACCATAAATGCTGCAGCACGCTACAGCTCAAGACCGTGTGCAGGTAGGTCCCCTCCTCCCTATCCCAGCAAAGACACACTGGGGACTGTATGACCCCCCATCTGCATAGACAGGATTGAGTGTAGTATATTCAGTGTATATATTTAAATTGAATCAGGCGGTAGCGTGAAGACACCGCCACTCCCCAGGGGCTGGCCAGGGCCTCCGTCCAGTCATCGTCAGTCAGGTCAGGTAGATCCACGAGCCATGCCGCCCTCATCTTATGTAGTGTGGTGCGGGCGTGGATGGTCAGTGTTTGGTGTAACTGACGTATCTTATGCGCCCCTATGTCCCCCATTAGCAGGCGGCCCTCAAGGGGATGAAATTTGGGCAGAGTGTCGAGTGATTGGAGAAAGGATGCGAGTGCACGTCTCAACTGGAGGTATTTATAAAATTGTGTCTTATTCAACTGTAAATCTATCTGCAGCTGTTGAAATGATTTGAGAGTATTGCCCCGCACGACGTCACCCAGGGTAGATATACCCAGCAAATCCCACTTACGGAAACCCTCTAACGCTGCAACCGGGCATAGGAATGTGCCATGCCATAGCGGAGTCGTGCTCGTCAGGCGGCCTTGCCACCCCATAGGCAGACCGCAGATCTCCAAAGCTGAACTACTGTTCTGCTGGCGGGAGGCAAGAAGTCTAAGTTCACGTGGCTATATAAAAGCTGGAGGAGGGGTCTGTGGGCGAATTATACCACCATTCATTAATGATGAGTAAGTGGGATGCTGCATAGTAAGCATAAACGTCCACCGCTGCTATACCGCCACCGTACGTGGACTGCATACAAGTACTCAGCGCCACCCAAGCCTCCTCATTCCATAAATATTTGTTTTGTAGAGCATTGACTTGTGCGAACCATGTGCGTGGTATATCATAGGGGAAGTTCTGTAATCTAAAGAGAATGCGTGGGAGGGATACCATTTTGAAGATCGCTGACTATCCATATAGTGAAAGCTGAAGGTGAGACCATATCGCTGTCTCATCCCTTAGGCTGGCAATGAGTGGATTAATATTATGAGCCCACGAAGTTTTCGGGCAGGGCGAGACAAAGATGCCCAAATATTGAAATCCTGCGGTCGCGTGCGACAGCTGCTCTGCCCAGGTACTGCGTCCCTGAACTCTGCACACAGGATAAAGAACTGATTTGGTGGGATTTGTGTGGAGGCCAGATGTGTGTCCAAACACTCAAAGACCCTGCATGATGTGGGGACCCGAGAACCTGGGGTCAGTCATAAAAAGCAGCACATCACCTGCATAGATTGTGATACTGTCAGATTGGGATTGTGACCACTAGAAACCCTGGATAATGGGATCTTTCCGCACCCACGCTGCCAGAGGCTTCACCGATGCTTACTATCTTGGTGGTTTCGAGTGAGCGGTAGTGAAGAGGTTGAATGGGGTATCATCTTCTTCCTTCCTGTCCACGATCCAGTCTTCTTCAATCCCTGGATCAGAAAATCATGGGAGGCAACAGTGGGTTGCTTCTAAATTCTCTCCTTGCCTGAAACTCGGTAAGTCAAAGGATTCAATGAAAGAGACTTGTGCAGTAATAGCATTATTCACTAAGCTAAGTCAGACACTAAGAACTCTAAAGGGTTACTAAATAAACTATAGGAATTACACAGAGAGATTTAGCAAGAGTCTTGGAAAGGCATATGTTCCAGACTTCCCAGAGATCCGTGTAAAAACTCCTGAAAAGGCTTCAACACATCCAGAACGCCTCTGCACGCCTGATCCTCAACATCCCTCGCCGCAGCCACATCACACCCCACCTGAGAGACCTGCACTGGCTCCCCGTCAGCAAGAGGATAACCTTCAAGCTCCTCACCCACGCACACAAGGCACTCCACAACACCGGACCGGCGTACCTCAACGGACGACTCAGCTTCTACACCCCCACCCGCCAGCTACGCTCCGCCGCCCTCGCCACAATCCCCCCGCATCTGAAGAGCAACCACCGGTGGCAGATTGTTCTCCCACCTCGCCGCAAAGACCTGGAACACCCTCCCCATCCACCTGCGGCAGACCCAATACCTGCTGACCTTCAGAAGACTTCTCAAGACCTGGCTATCCGAGCAGTAGCAGCATTCCCCCCCAGCGCCTTGAGACCCTCATGGGTATGTAGTGCGCTTTACAAATGCAATGATTGATTGATTGATTGATGTACTAAAGAGCCTGGTTTGGATGAAAGTACTTCCCTTGTCATGTTCTGACCACGCCAAGGACTCTTACCCTTAAGCATTGAGTCAAAACAGAAAACTAGAGTCCTTCTAACATTTCCTATCAAGATAAGATGGCAACACTTAAGTAAAATAGTCCATGATACGTATTGTAAAGGGTGTCAAGGTATAGTCTAAGATGTTTGCTGATTGAGGCCCAATCTTTCATTCAAGAGCTCCCACCCTTCAGTACCCTCCCTAACAACCCTCCGCTTGTCAGGCCACTCCGAACCTTTGGTGAGCTATATACACAGAGTCAGAGCTGCTGGAAGGTAGGAATATTGAGGGTACTGTTCCTGAGGAAAGTGGGTGCCATCCCCACACCAACAAAAACGGTGGCCACCCCTGTCCTCGCTCCTGTAACACCACAGCCACAACATCTGTTGAGCAGTCAGGTCAGACTACACCTATGGCCATCAAATCAAGATCACAGGGTGCAAAGGGCTTGGGCAGGATCTGCTGCAGGGAGGTAGTTTCATGGTTTGGGCCACACTCTCAAAGCGATGAGTAAATGGCTGATGGAACAAAAGCTTTATTTGTTGATTAATAGAAATCATTACAAACAGGAATAAAAACACATTGGGTTGTGACAGGAGCATTATTATACCACTTAGATCTGACTTGTATCAAATCTTTAGCCGACAGAGCACATATATTATATTCTGTTAAGAAATATCATGGTACATTGTGAATCAGTACCATATTTTGCACCAGTTACAGAAGATATCCCATCAAATTAAAGCTAAAATGTTCACAATGAAACGCCCGCACTACCCCCAATTTTTTTAATTCACATTACAAAATACCATATTGGGGTGCAATAGGTAAAGTGCACTTGTGTCTTGCATCTAACAGGAATGATGCAAGTGCATTTAATTATACCAATTAGATCGGACTAATATCGCAGCTGTAAAAAACAAAACCAAATAGAGCACAATTCGATGCAAGTAATATCAAGGTACATTTTAAAATGGTTTCATATTTCGCACCTATCACAAAAACCATTTCTCCAAAGGGATGATAAAACCTTCTCAAGGGAACTACCAGCCCAAACCCCAAATTTGAAATACATACATAGGAGTTCCAAAATTAAGATGTAATAGATAAAGTGTACCTGTGCGATATCTTACAGCTAGTAGCAATGGTTAAGAAGCACTTGTGCAAAGTTGTACATTTAGCAGCAATAATTAAAGTGCAATTGTGCAGTGTCTAACAACTAACAACGTTCTGAACAGTTAATTAGAATGGATAATTTCTCCTTGTCAGAACGTGCCCACACTATGCAAATAATTGATTTAATATTGTAATTTTACCAGTTTCTACAAGCAATTTAAAATATTTTTTTTTAAAACCTCGTTTTTTTTTTCCAGTTACTATAAACAATTTAAATCTGTTAGAACTTCTGTTTTGGGGCCATACGCAGAACTTCAAAATCAGTTTTATGGAATTGCTAATTTTTATTTAACATTGATGAGATTAACAATATTATCCTGCAAAACCAGTCATTAATAATCTAGGCATGAGACTGATGTCAGGTGTCACGCTCAGGGAGTAGCTTTTTTTCTGCAATGACAACGAACTTTACAAATTGTGGGATCAGGCGGGCGTTTTCCTAGTGAGACAGGTTATATTAGCTTGTCGACATGTTCTCACACCTAATTCGTTTAAGATGGATTTTAACAGAGCTTTCCTCTCTTCTAACAGTTGAGGGCAAGTAGTTTTAATATGCATAAAACATTATTTGTAAAAGCCACATAACCTGCAGCTGTTTGAGGGCCAATTTTGTTCCCATGAAGGGATTCCATCCTTTGTGGGATATCTCCCAAATCATAAACCGGTCCCTTAAAAAAAATGATTTTAAATGGGTTGTGAGATATGATTGAGAATCTAATTTAGTGAATGAGTTAATGACTGACCACAAGTGACTCTTTTTGGCGAGCTCGTCCTTATCCAAAAGAATCGATAGAAAGGTAGCTGATCGATTTATTGTCTGTTTGTACACCACTATGCTCCTGACTTCGTCTTTAAAGGGTGGAGACTTAAAATTATTTAAACTCTCCATTAGATAAGCTCTCCAGCTCCTAGCATGCTCATACCTCATTATCTCCTGCCAACAATGGTTTGCGAGGGTGCCCTGGTCTGTGTGGAAAAAAGAATATAACGATTTACAAAAGGCAGATTGCCTTAGCAAAGTTTGTCTATCTTGGTGGTTTCGAGTGAGCGGTAGTGAAGAGGTTGAATGGGGTATCATCTTCTTCCTTCCTGTCCACGATCCAGTCTTCTTCAATCCCTGGATCAGAAAATCATGGGAGGCAACAGTGGGTTGCTTCTAAATTCTCTCCTTGCCTGAAACTCGGTAAGTCAAAGGATTCAATGAAAGAGACTTGTGCAGTAATAGCATTATTCACTAAGCTAAGTCAGACACTAAGAACTCTAAAGGGTTACTAAATAAACTATAGGAATTACACAGAGAGATTTAGCAAGAGTCTTGGAAAGGCATATGTTCCAGACTTCCCAGAGATCCGTGTAAAAACTCCTGAAAAGGCTTCAACACATCCAGAACGCCTCTGCACGCCTGATCCTCAACATCCCTCGCCGCAGCCACATCACACCCCACCTGAGAGACCTGCACTGGCTCCCCGTCAGCAAGAGGATAACCTTCAAGCTCCTCACCCACGCACACAAGGCACTCCACAACACCGGACCGGCGTACCTCAACGGACGACTCAGCTTCTACACCCCCACCCGCCAGCTACGCTCCGCCGCCCTCGCCACAATCCCCCCGCATCTGAAGAGCAACCACCGGTGGCAGATTGTTCTCCCACCTCGCCGCAAAGACCTGGAACACCCTCCCCATCCACCTGCGGCAGACCCAATACCTGCTGACCTTCAGAAGACTTCTCAAGACCTGGCTATCCGAGCAGTAGCAGCATTCCCCCCCAGCGCCTTGAGACCCTCATGGGTATGTAGTGCGCTTTACAAATGCAATGATTGATTGATTGATTGATGTACTAAAGAGCCTGGTTTGGATGAAAGTACTTCCCTTGTCATGTTCTGACCACGCCAAGGACTCTTACCCTTAAGCATTGAGTCAAAACAGAAAACTAGAGTCCTTCTAACATTTCCTATCAAGATAAGATGGCAACACTTAAGTAAAATAGTCCATGATACGTATTGTAAAGGGTGTCAAGGTATAGTCTAAGATGTTTGCTGATTGAGGCCCAATCTTTCATTCAAGAGCTCCCACCCTTCAGTACCCTCCCTAACAACCCTCCGCTTGTCAGGCCACTCCGAACCTTTGGTGAGCTATATACACAGAGTCAGAGCTGCTGGAAGGTAGGAATATTGAGGGTACTGTTCCTGAGGAAAGTGGGTGCCATCCCCACACCAACAAAAACGGTGGCCACCCCTGTCCTCGCTCCTGTAACACCACAGCCACAACATCTGTTGAGCAGTCAGGTCAGACTACACCTATGGCCATCAAATCAAGATCACAGGGTGCAAAGGGCTTGGGCAGGATCTGCTGCAGGGAGGTAGTTTCATGGTTTGGGCCACACTCTCAAAGCGATGAGTAAATGGCTGATGGAACAAAAGCTTTATTTGTTGATTAATAGAAATCATTACAAACAGGAATAAAAACACATTGGGTTGTGACAGGAGCATTATTATACCACTTAGATCTGACTTGTATCAAATCTTTAGCCGACAGAGCACATATATTATATTCTGTTAAGAAATATCATGGTACATTGTGAATCAGTACCATATTTTGCACCAGTTACAGAAGATATCCCATCAAATTAAAGCTAAAATGTTCACAATGAAACGCCCGCACTACCCCCAATTTTTTTAATTCACATTACAAAATACCATATTGGGGTGCAATAGGTAAAGTGCACTTGTGTCTTGCATCTAACAGGAATGATGCAAGTGCATTTAATTATACCAATTAGATCGGACTAATATCGCAGCTGTAAAAAACAAAACCAAATAGAGCACAATTCGATGCAAGTAATATCAAGGTACATTTTAAAATGGTTTCATATTTCGCACCTATCACAAAAACCATTTCTCCAAAGGGATGATAAAACCTTCTCAAGGGAACTACCAGCCCAAACCCCAAATTTGAAATACATACATAGGAGTTCCAAAATTAAGATGTAATAGATAAAGTGTACCTGTGCGATATCTTACAGCTAGTAGCAATGGTTAAGAAGCACTTGTGCAAAGTTGTACATTTAGCAGCAATAATTAAAGTGCAATTGTGCAGTGTCTAACAACTAACAACGTTCTGAACAGTTAATTAGAATGGATAATTTCTCCTTGTCAGAACGTGCCCACACTATGCAAATAATTGATTTAATATTGTAATTTTACCAGTTTCTACAAGCAATTTAAAATATTTTTTTTTAAAACCTCGTTTTTTTTTTCCAGTTACTATAAACAATTTAAATCTGTTAGAACTTCTGTTTTGGGGCCATACGCAGAACTTCAAAATCAGTTTTATGGAATTGCTAATTTTTATTTAACATTGATGAGATTAACAATATTATCCTGCAAAACCAGTCATTAATAATCTAGGCATGAGACTGATGTCAGGTGTCACGCTCAGGGAGTAGCTTTTTTTCTGCAATGACAACGAACTTTACAAATTGTGGGATCAGGCGGGCGTTTTCCTAGTGAGACAGGTTATATTAGCTTGTCGACATGTTCTCACACCTAATTCGTTTAAGATGGATTTTAACAGAGCTTTCCTCTCTTCTAACAGTTGAGGGCAAGTAGTTTTAATATGCATAAAACATTATTTGTAAAAGCCACATAACCTGCAGCTGTTTGAGGGCCAATTTTGTTCCCATGAAGGGATTCCATCCTTTGTGGGATATCTCCCAAATCATAAACCGGTCCCTTAAAAAAAATGATTTTAAATGGGTTGTGAGATATGATTGAGAATCTAATTTAGTGAATGAGTTAATGACTGACCACAAGTGACTCTTTTTGGCGAGCTCGTCCTTATCCAAAAGAATCGATAGAAAGGTAGCTGATCGATTTATTGTCTGTTTGTACACCACTATGCTCCTGACTTCGTCTTTAAAGGGTGGAGACTTAAAATTATTTAAACTCTCCATTAGATAAGCTCTCCAGCTCCTAGCATGCTCATACCTCATTATCTCCTGCCAACAATGGTTTGCGAGGGTGCCCTGGTCTGTGTGGAAAAAAGAATATAACGATTTACAAAAGGCAGATTGCCTTAGCAAAGTTTGTCTTTTCAGACCAAATTTATATCTAACATTGACATGCCCAATATACCTTGGAACCCTAAAAACAGATTTGAAAACTATTATTTGTAGGTTATCAAGGATTTTTGCGTCTTTCCCTTGAAAAATCAATGAACCATAGGCCAAAGAGGGAATCAGCTTCGCTTTCATGATCTTAAGTAAATGTTCATGGTTTGGACATGCCAACGTATCTCTCAACTTTCTAAAAGCAAAGGTTAATAAAATGCTGTTTAGAAGACAATTTGTCGTCGAATGTGATTCTCAAGTATTTATAGAATTTCAGTTTCAATTTGTAACCCATTAATCTTCCATACTCTCTTGTCTGATTTTGTACCACCAATCGTCGTTATTTGTGTCTTCTTGGTATTTATTTCTAAACCATTAGCAGATAAATAGTTATTTAATGAATCAACTAATCTTCTTAAACCTATGGCAGTGTGGCTTAACAGTCTGGTATCATCTGTATATTGTAAATATTTGATATCTTGGCCTAAGAAAGTAGGTGAGTGGGCATCAACATTTTTAAAATATAAGGGTAGGTCGGCCATAAAAAGATTTAAAAGGCATGGTGCCAGGACACAACCCTGTTTAAGACCACTTTTAGTTTCAAATTGGCGGGTTGTGCATCTACCGTCTCCGACTTTAACCTGGACCCATGTGTTAGTCTATAGCAATTTAATCATGTTGATCAATTGATTTGGGATGCCCTATTCAGATAGCTTAGCTCATAGTGAATTGCGGGGGACGGAATCAAAAGCGGCCTTAAGGTCGACGAAACAAATATATAGCTTTTGCTTTCTATACTTTGCTCTTTCGGCCAATAAAGTCAATAAGGTCAAGTTGAGGGTCGTTGACTCGCCCCGTCAAAAGCCAGTTTGGAATGTTGGAATTAGATCTTCTTTTGCAGCCCATTCTTCCAGATCATTCAGTAAACAGCTTGAGAAGATTTTTGCCTCCATGTCTGTTAGGGCGATTAGCCTATAATTTGCTGGATTGTCTCATGGACCACTTTTGTAAATCGGCTGTATTATGCTTACCTACCATGACTCGGGGACCATTTTAGTTTTAATAATGTCAATAAATAAGGTTGTTAAAATCTCTGTCCAAAGATGAAGCTTTGCTTTAAAAATTTAATTTGGGATTCCGTTAGGACCTGGCTGCACCATTTGATCTAATCCCGCTTATTGCCATTTTTATTTGTTCTGTTTGCCATGTCTCATTAGCTTGTGTCTCGGCTTGAATACGATACTGAGCATTCCTAGGGGTTCCACCGTCTTCTTTGCTCAACTGGCTTGACTTTTGATGAACAGCATTATTGTTAAACATTATATCCGTGGATGGTCCATAGAGACTGAAAATAAAAGACGCCAAGCAGGATTCGGCGATATTAGCGCTATTCACTCTTTTGCTGCCATTTTCAACATTGTTTATTATGATAATGTAAACAAAACCAAGCGGGGTATTTAATATTTAGGAAGAAATGGCGCTCTGCAGGTAGACGTAAGTGATATGAGCTCAGATGTCTGTTATGGTGCAAACAGGGAGGGGAGACCCCAAAACCCCTCAAAATGTATAGGACAAACCTACACCCAAGCAATGAGAACAATCCTGTGCACACATACAATTGATTAAATCAAAATTGACATGAGTAAATACAAAATTGACAAAAGGAGCATCCGCATATGGATTAGTAATTCTGTTTAATATGCGTAACCAGCCGACACGTGTTTCGTCATGGGAAGAGTGGACCACGACTCTTCAGGGCTGTAGCTGTAGCCAAACGGACAGTGGATGCCCTCAACCGGTGATAATTCCAACCCGGCTGGGTAACGCACTAGATGTGAACTGAAGGTCAGTCAAACTGGGCAAATCGGTAAACTCTCTTCACAAATCAGCCAAAATAGTCAAGAAGTAAAGAAGCAATGTATTTCTTAAATGTTAACAATTAAGAAATACATTGCTTCTTTACTTGGTTGCACGTTACTGGCGGCTGGCTTCTTGATGACTATTTTGGCTGATTTGTGAAGAGAGTTTACCGATTTGCCCAGTTTGACTGACCTTCAGTTCACATCTAGTGCGTTACCCAGCCGGGTTGGAATTATCACAGTTGAGGGCATCCACTGTCCGTTTGGCTACAGCTACAGCCCTGAAGAGTCGTGGTCCACTCTTCCCATGACGAAACACGTGTCGGCTGGTTACGCCTATTAAACAGAATTACTAATCCATATGCGGATGCTCCTTTTGTCAATTTTGTATTTACTCATGTCAATTTTGATTTAATCAATTGTGTGTGCACAGGATTGTTCTCATTGTTTATTATGACCCAGAATAATTAAAATGTTTTAGGTTTGCAGGAAAAATGTTGATTAGTCCATATTCCTTCACAGAATGTATGTTTAGCTTTCCATATTTCATTTTTATAGAGCCTTCTGAGCTTTTTTATTTTGTGAAGTTCCGAGGTTTTTAGGCTCCATTCGGTTTTCTAAAAGTCACCCTTATTGCTCTATTAAGTTCTCTTTTTTAATGAAGTAGTCTATTTGTATACCATCCTGATTTTTTAGGTCTCGTAATGGACCCTCTTGATGTTGTTGAAGAAGGGAAACAATCCAAAATGGAAGCACACAAACAGGGCCAAATATCAACCATAGACTTCCCTTTTCTTTTCTCAGTTAGGGCCTTAGCAATTGCAGGTTCTAGAAATTCCCATATTTCCTTCTGGTTTCTCGAATTCCACACTATCCTTTTCATGCTAAAGGCCGTTGACCGGGTTATCATAGATCTTGTTTCGGGCAAGTGGGCAACTGATAATACCAGGGAAATTGTTTGTGGATTGTGGTCGCTTTCTATCCTGGGAATCACTTAATAATCGTAGAAGAAAGATGTCAACTCCATTCAGACGATGGAATAATCAATGATGGAGGGTTGACCTGATTTTTTGAATGTAGGTACACTCTTGTTTTAATTTTGGGCTTCTTCCTGTAGTAACATATGATTATATTCATTGAGCTGGGATTGGCACATCTGTGTCAGCGCTCTGCTTGTTTTATTAGCGCAGTTATTAGTGAGGAGGTGCGTATTAAAATCTCCTGAGATAATTAGCATAGTGGCTGGGTGGTCATGGTACAGAATTGTGACTACTTCCCATAGTACAGTAAATTGAGATGTCTTGACAGAATTATTTTGGGACTTAGATAAACATTTATAAATATTAAAGGTTGTTTGAAGTCTAATTTAACACACAGAAGCCACGCTAGTTGGAAATCAATTTCATAATGTTTGACGTCCAAGGTCAAAGATACATAGATAGATAAGCCGCCACTTGCGCGACCAAAGGATGACGTACGGGATGCAAAGTTCGAATACTTGTAATATCCAATGAGGGGTTCCTTTTTCATATTCTATGTTTCCTGGAACATTAAAACATCAAAATCCCTTAAAAAGGTTACTGTATCTTGATCCTCTATTAGGGTTTTAGGGCCGTTGGTGTTCCACGAACAAATGTTAAAAGGTTTTGTTTCCTTGATTAAACCCCTTAAGCATCATTTGTGCATTCCAGTTTTCCATTTTGTGAGTATTTTAGGAAGCCAGCTCCAGTCATTACTAAGTTCTGTAGTTTTCTTTAGCTCCTCGCAGACTCGAGTGCCTGGGTTACTGCTTGTAACTTTGATCCCGGATGACGGATCTAGATTAAATAGTGACCCCGAGGCTCCTTTTAATACCCTGGTATGACCTCCTGATTTTATAGTTGTAGAGGAATCTATTGAAGCAGGGCTATTAATTGATAACTTCGGGATCAGTAAAGTTGGATATTGATTTTCATTGCTTTTCCATAGTTTGATGCCCCATTTCTCAAATTGTAAGCTGTTTGCTATAATTTTATAAACGGTCTCATCACGGTGCCAAGTTGTGAAAGTCACCTCTTTGGTGGGATTATTGGGATCTTGTTTGAATTCAATCGAATCTAAATCTTCTGATGTTAAATCTTTAAGCTCTGGGATTGAGTTCAACAGTTTCAGAATATTACCACGATTCAAAATATTGTGAGGGCCCCCTGAAGCATACCATGGGGTAAATGCTAATTCCATATTTCGATCTGGATACTTGTTATTCACTAACTGTCCCTTTTTTATGTTGCCACTAGTCTTCGGTGACAACTGCATGCCTTGAGTGTTCCCATCACCAGGTATGATGACTTCCCTGTCTGGTTGTCCGGAAGATACTGAAAACTTGATATTAGTTGAAATATTTTCCAAAAAGGCAACATTGTTAACACGCTTCCCTCTGACCACATTTTGCACTGCACTCTGCTGATCAGTTCCTCTTTGGGCCAGATCTTGTCCTAGCGCTTGAGAATTAGTTGCTACAGTTAGTTGTGACAATATAGGATTGTGGGCTGCTTCAGCTAGAGGGGGGGCGATATGGCTAAACCATTTGGGCCTGCCATTGTTTCGAACCAACGTGATTCTATAAATCTGATAATTGGATACATTTCTTTTGAGTTGAGATTAGTAGGTGAGCTATCGTTTGTAGATTTCTTTAATTTCTTTGTTTTATTGTGGGCTTTTCTTAATCTTTTTCTCGCTGGTTAATCCATCTTGTATTGTATTAGTGGTTGGAACCAGGTTAGAGGTGGCTTGAGAAGCACTAACATCAGATGCTGATAATTGCTCAATGGGTTTGTTTCCTACTATCGAGTCCTAAAGTTTCTGAGAGATGGTTTGAATAGTCTCACCCCTTGGTGATTGATTTTCGCTTTCTGTCTCCTTCCCTCCTTCCTTAAAGATGAGAGTGTACTTTGTTGCTGAACTTTACGAGTATGAGAGCTATTTGTGTTTTTTTGAAGATTTTCTTCTAATCCCGTTTTTTACCTGTGAATTCTCAGTTTCGCTTGATGTTCCCACAATTGGAACTTTAGTACCTGGGTGATGGCCATGATCTTGTTCGATTAAACCTGCTTTGTCTTCTGCAATTCTATCCGACATTGTCTTGACCTCTGTCACCATGGACCTTACTATAATTGGTAGCTCTGAAATTGTACTGATCATGTGAGCACAAGTACATGTGAACAGTTGATTATCTTTGTCAGATTGGGCTTTAACTACCAGGTTTGATAGTTGGAGTAGCTTGGTGTCTATCCCGGCTACATAGAGAGCCAATGTATTTAGAAAGTCCACCTTGATGTTCAACTTGACTCAGTGGTAATTAAGGGCATTGGTGATATTGTCCATTGTATTGAGCAGACTACCCATATTCCGTTTTTGAGATCTTTTAATTTCTCCTCAAGAGCATGAGTGCCATCCCGAATATTTTCATCATATTTGGCTAGCAATGATAAGTCTGCCGAAAAAACAGGATTCAGCTTGCGCAACCTTGCTTTGTCCATTTAAAGTAAGCACATTCTCTGTAGAAAGTTTGCTCAGGACCAAGGTCAGCTTGTGATCATTATTAATGATACTGGTTTCCAGAATAAGGCTATATGGATCCATTTTAGTTGCGTTCCTACAACCATTTAGGCTTGAGGAGGCCTCCGATATATTTTCACAACCACCGACAATATCTGAATTGGGCAGAATAAGGGAGGGTATCCGATAGGAGGGGGACATAAAAACCTCATCACTTGTATTTGGGTCAGGGCCAGTAGATATATTAGTCACAGAGTTGCTCACATTTTGACGAAGAACCTGATGAGTTTGAGTAATTGTGCCTACATTAGGAGCTATCGCTGTCTTTAACTCCACGATAGGTGATGCTGAAAGGTCGGGATTTACTGCACCACCGTGCCCACTGGATGAACGGATTTGCTGTGGTCCTCCTAGTTTTGCACCGGAGGCATGAACCTGACCTTTACCAGGAGTGGTCCGTTGGTTTGTGTCATTGCTGATGAGGAGGCCACACTGACAGCTGTAGGTCCTAAGCCTTGCGGTATCTCAGCTTTGTTCGTAGATGTTTGATCTCCATCTACACCGCAGGCTATTGGTTCTTTTCCCTAGTATTTGTTTGCAATTTCATATTTCTGTTTGAAACATCCTGTGATGGTTGGTTGGCTGGTCCTTCTACGAACTCCTGCATATTGGACATCTGCAGGAGAAGTTTAAGATAGTGCTGTTAAATTGTCTAACTCTTGATCTGTATCTCCTATTAGAATACTCAGACTGCTATGCAGAAATCTGTCCCCAATCTCTTCTTTCTCCTCATTCTTTTTCGGCTGCTTTGTTTGGGGTCATGGCAATCACCCAAGCAACCAGCCTGACCTCATTGTGTTAACTACTCAGAGGTTTTAATGGTATTCCAACTAAATTCTATGCCACTTATACCGTGAACTTAAGTGCGGAGAGGGAGGTAAATAATGCCAATGATGGTTATAATAATGCTTAACTATGAATGCAACCCATTAAGCTAAAAAATAAAACGAGGGTAAAAACAGACCGTACTCCAGCAATTGCCTCCACTGCCCCAACGGCCTCCACTGTGCCACATGCTCCCAAAAATAAGCTGCTCTGCAGTGGGTGGGAACCAGCAAACACCAGTGGGACAATGAGCAAACGTGGTGCAACAATGTCTTAACGGAGTGGGTCCCAGACTCCAGCTGGGTATCTGGCCGATGTCAGGTTGGTATCGGGCTGGGCATGCTCCTATACTCCTTTTTCTGCCGCTTCACCACAACTAATGCAGCTGATGCAGTCCCTGGAACCGGGACCACGCATGGGCTTGCTGCTCCTTTTACTTGCGGCTCCTGCTGCCGCAGCTGATTGCCCATGGGGCCGGGACCGCTTCACCGTAGCTGGCAGCCCCCGAGGACCGCAGCCCCGCTCACTCATGGCACCTACTGGGAAGGGCACGTGACTCTTCTCACTCGTGGCTGCCGCGGCTACCGGCTACCGGCTCCCACTTCTGACACCCCCGGGAATCGGGACCGGGCTCCGCAATCCTTTAGGATTTTCCAGTTTGCATCTCACAGCTCAAAACCAGCAGCAATCTGCCACAATGGCTGATGAGTGCAGCTATGTGTCAGGAGAATCTGCCAGACCAGATTATTCACCTACTAAGGGCCCACAATGCTATCCTGGACTGTCGCTGAGTATGCAAGCTGTCTTCTGGAGATGCTGACAGCAAAGTCCATGAACATCTTCAGCTACCAACACTATGAAAAGTGGAATACTGCTGCCCATGAAGCAACCTGTCACCTCTCACCTTTCCCATTCAGCCAGCACCAGAGGTCATTAGGAAGGGTAGCTTATCTGGCCTGGCTGAGGACAACATTGAAAAATCTACCCCCAAGAGACGGAAAATGTAATATTCTAATCTGAATGTCTGGATAATTCTCCTTATTCACCTGATGACCACACATTTCCCATCCACCCATGGAGTGTTGCCTGGGCAAATACTTTAAACAAACGTTGGCCAATTTGGACTTTTGAGAATCTAACATGGATTCTAATGTACAAAAGTTATTTTAGTCAAATAGTAAATACAAAAAAAGAATTCAACATATGTAACTCCATCTTGGAATTAATTTGAATAAAATTGCTGTTATCACAACTCAGGCACCCTTAACATCACTGGTAATACCATTGACATGTCATTGATAGAGAGACTATCCGGACACAAAATACACATTTTAATATCAAAAACAGTAATAGTGAAAGTAATATATGTCTCTAAATAAACAGAAAATATTTTAGGTCTGAACACCATGTTAATGAAAATATGGTAGACATCCATGAGCCTAGTAAGTGATAAGGACAACCACAGACATTATACTCAAATGCAGGTTTGAGGTACACCAGCATGCCATGAAGAGGGTTGAGAGATAACATCAAGGCTGAGTTCAAGGCACACCCCACATGTGTCAGGTTCCTTTGTTGACATTCATGTATACTGGCATCACTCCAAGGCTGAGAGCAAGTCTAAGGCAAACAGAAGCAACACCATTCCACTAACCGGCTGGCAATTTGTGCTGCAGATCTCTCGAAAGGAAGTATATTAAGAGTAGAGCAAACTATTCACCAATACCTTGCTGGTGCCCCAGCAGATGACAGGATGATATTACCTAGGAAGGAATAAGAAAAGAAAATCATGAGTATTAGGCAAACATTGCTTGTAAAACTTTTTGACTGGGTACACATTTTTCAGAAGTATCCTCAACAGGTGACCAATGAAGCTTGCCATTATACAAGCTCTTGACGCAGTTTGTTCTGCCAAAATATATATAATTTTTTTCTTCCATTATTCATTTCAAGAGTACATTTTAAACATACAACAGACATCATCAAATGAAACAACTCTTTTAGGGGTTTCCATTGACAAGACTTACCCTCAGGCAAAGATATTTTCAATGATTCCTATTTGAGGTCAATGCCTTAGTCCTCATCACTGTCATCTTGCTCATGCATGTCAACAGCAGCACCCTGGAACTGCAATTGCCATCTGTAATAAGTGGTTGTTATGCTTGACACCCACCTGTAAATCACAGGTCTTCCTCGGGAGTATTGCCTATCCACCCACTTCCCTCTAAACAGCTCCCACCTTGGAGTTACACTATTTAGCTTTGGTAGGTGTTTGCAAAGTGAAAGGGGGTTGAGAATGAGAGTGAGAGAAAGAAGTTCATCTAATCTGGGGTTGGGTCTTCGCATTCTAGTACTGGGAGGACTGGGCTATCACAGATTCCTATACTTCTCAGTGCAAAGTCATCCTAAACATGAAAACAAAACACAGTTATCGGGGGCAATCAGGCAGGTCAATGTCAATAGTGCATTCAATAAGTACTAATGTATCACTGCTTTTCCAAGACCTACAATTGGAGTAAGCAGCACTTTTTTAAAAGAAGGCTCCTTAGAATAAAGGAGCTGTTTATGGACACAACTCATGACTCTTTGGAGTTGAATTCCAATAAGTATGCTCACTCCTAGAGCAGTAAAACAATGAGTCTCTAGTCTTGTATTTGTTCACTGCTCACGATTGGTCTACCTGGTTGTCTTGTTGCCAGCTTTTCTGTGAGTGCACTAACCTGGCTAGATGAATGATGTTCACTTTTCTCTCCACAGGGTCGCTGAGGGGAAGCCGTCGATAGGAAATGGAGCTTCTCTGGAGGAAAGCTGCAGTAGAGAGTGGCGGTGCCGGAGCTGGACTTCAGGAATTCGGCAGGTAAGTAGCTGACCAAGAAGAGAGATTCTTTCCCTGTAAATTTCAGAAAGCCAAGCACAGTTTTGAGGATGTGGTGTGGTATTTATATCCGCCTTCCTCAAAATGGCTGCCAGTCACGTGATCTGCTGTGTTGCAGGGATTCTGCAGAGTCACAGAACTATGCTTGGGATCGTGGAACCTTAGTGGGCAGGGACTGAATCATCCCACCACCTGAGTATCCATGAACCAGGGACCAACTAGCTATAGTGTCTCACTTGCCCTCCTACTCACTCACAGAGAAACAAGTGATTAGACACCCCAGAGCACAACACTCCTGACCCTCTCAGGAATCGCAGTTACAGGACACACCTTTTCGCTCTCACACTTTTACTAGTCCACAATAAGTTCTGGCAGAGACACAAGGAAAGTTGAATATGTTTGTTTTAACTATTGTGATCTAGTATGCGGTATACATGCCACAGCAAGTAGGAAAATGCCTAATACAAATATGGTCAGCATAGTAAGTAGTCCGTAAATCATAAACGGAGCACTCATTATATACAACAGTGTAGCTTATCCTCCTTCCCCTTTTACAGAAGGAAAATGATTATATATATCTTCTAAAGAACTTCTCTCTATTCTCAAATCTTTATCATCACTTGAGCGCACTGTGGCCCCTGCTCCCAGCTCTCTGGAGAACTGTAATATTATCGCTGACTTTTTCACAACGAAATTAACGAAAATCTATGATACTTTTCAATCTAATGCTCACAGCGGTACTTGTCCAGACACTTCTAATGATACCCCTTTTGAGGGTACAGCTCTCTCTGAATTTAAATCACCTGTGTTGGAGGATCTTAAAAGTCTGGTCTTGAGCATCAAATCTGGCTCCCCTATGGACCCAGCCTCACCTAAAATTCTAAGGCAAGGGTTTGATGCAATGTTGCCCTATGTCCAACAACTCTTAGATCTCTTTTGCTGCGGCAAAGTCCCACTGAAGTGGAAACAAGCTATAGTCCTCCCGTTGAAGAAAAAACCATTGCCGACCCGGGTTTACTAGACAAACTTCATCCTATTTCTCTCCTGCCCAGATTTGCCAAAATTGTGGAGAAAGTAGTGAATACCCAACTAATCAATCACATCAATCTTAATAATCTATTCCATCCCTCGCAATCTGGATTTCGAGCCACCCATTCCTCGGAGTAGGCTCTACTTCTCGCTACAGATACTCTGCGTAAATGTGCAGATGAAGGCCACACTGCTGCACTGGTCCTGCTACACCTAAGTGCAGCCTTTGACACTGTCTCCCATAATGCACACCTATCTCCGCGCTCGCAGCTTCAAAGTTGCCCAGCATTCGCATATGTCTAAAAACATCCAGCTTATGCAAGGGGGCCTGCAAGGCTCAATAGTGAGCCCTAACCTCTTCAATCTGTACATTCGACCCTTGGCAGGGATTGTAGACAAATGCAAAGTTACCATCTTATCTTATGTGGATGACACATAACTAATAGTCACTCAATCTCAAGACTCAGAGAAAGTTCTCTTGCTTAGGAGAGTTCGCTGCCAGGATGACCAACAACTGCCTTAAATTGAACAGCAGTGAAACTGAGGTACTGATTGTAAGGAAGGCCCCCTCTATGTGGTCCTCGGCATGGTGGCCTCAGAACTTGGGCCTAACCCCGTCCCCCAAGGAGGAAACTAAAAATCTCTGAGTTTGGTTTGATCCCAAACTCTCCTTCGAGACTCAAATCAAGAAGGTTGTTGGGAAATGCTTCAGGACTCTTGAAGTCCTAAGAAAGACCCTAGACCTACTTCCTATATTGGCTAAGAAAACTCTAGTACAGGCCCTTGTCACATCCCAGTTAGACTACAGCACAGTCCTGTACTTAGGAGTAGTGAAAAAAATGCCTGAACAAACTGCAACCCATTCAGAATGCAGTTGCACGTTTGGTCCTTATTCTTCCCAAAAGACCCTCTTCTGCCAAAACCCTGGATACCCTCCACTGGCTGCCAGTGGAAAAAGGGATCTTCTACAAAGCAATGTGCTACTGCCACAGAATTTTGCAGAGAAGAGGTCATAGCTATCTTCACCCCATGTTAACTCTATTTAATCCTGTTCGCAATTTGAGATCGATGGGAGCACATTTTGTCAAAGTTCCTAAAGTTCAAAGGGCCAGAATGGGGGCACATGCCTGAGAGCCGAGTCGTCTGAAAGCACCTTTCGTAAAGGATTAAAAACATGGCTTTTGCACCCCTAATCTGAGTCTGCCCTCTGTGGCTCTGCTTTGGTTCATTTCTGGACTCTTCTGGTTTCTCTTTTCACGGGACTGGATCCTAGCGCTGGGACACACCGTTGGGTATAACCAGGCAATCTATAAATGGAATTATTATAATAATAATAATCATTATTATTATTTTTATTAATAATAATATTATTGTTGTTATTATTATTATTATAATAATATCAGAATATCTCTGGGTCTTAGCAGCAAACCCCATACCTTAGTATACACAGATGAAAGTTCTACATCTCAGGTGCTGTCATGATCTTTTCCCTGGAAAGGTCCCTCTCCAAGTGTGTGTTACCTAAAAGTATGTATTCCCAAACAACAGCTGCATTAACGTCTTTTGTCTAGGTGCTAGGGCATGACTAGAACAGAATAACAAGGGGTATTGTTGATCGACCTTCTCCACATGTTCAGACTAAATCCCAGGAAAGAACAGAATGCAAAAACAACAGCGTGTTCTGTGTGAAAGTACAGTGTGGAGCAAAGCAAAATGAGTTAATGTAGTATCGTGCGCAAAACCGAGGGCAGTCTGCAATGTGCTAAGGCTAACATAGGGAAAATTACAATGGCCTACACGAGACATATGACAGCTCGAAATCTCTTGAGATTTCGAGTGAGATCTCAGAACCATAAGGAAGGGCCATGGAGACAGAGGGAGCAACATACAGAGGTGCAGTGCAATCTTGCAGACCTTGCTAGAACAGCATAGGAGGTCCACTCAGTCATGTCCCGACACCTGAACTGGGCCTGAAGGAGCTCAAACATCTACTTTGCAGGACCGCTGTGTCACACATGGGCCTCATTGCAATGGACATTCCTTGTCATTGTTAGGATCTTCAGAGGTATCAATAGCCAGATACAGCTATAGTAACCCGAGTCACATGAAAAACATAAAAAACTAACTCTGGACATTCAATATTTGGCTGCTCATATCATAACAGAGAATGTGGCTGAAACATAATGAATTACATTTACCAACAACTCAGGCCTTCCTTAGGGAAAGGCCTGCCATTTGTTGTGGTACAATTCTGTTGTGCACTAGTCATGGGTAAAACCAGGAAATTCTGGACAGACGCTAGTGATGTAAAGGTTCACAATTCCATCCACCTGCACATTGAGAGAGTGGAAATGTTTCTAGTTGTGGTACAGCTGCTCCAATTGATGGGGTGGCATAAAGGCAGCACATACACTATCTATGGCACTTACCACATATGGTATGCCTCCAATTCATACAAATAAGCCTTAATATTGATCAGTTTTGCAATATCAGGAGGAAATTAAATATATACTCCAACTATATTTTGAAATGATCCAGTTGCACTGAAATGTATCACTGTCATAATCTTCACAACAGGTGGGATGACAGTCTGAATTCTGATATTTGGCAACAATTCTGATTGAAATTGCTGGTCCAATGTCTGTATGGAGTTGTGGTCAAGTCTATACTTCTTAATGAAATGCCTGTCTTGCATGATCTGTAAATCCCTTCATGATCTGTAGTCATGCTCCTTCCATTGATCTATCTTACTCCATCTTACCTGGGGTGGTTGATGGACATATCTGGATAATAGAAGTGCAGTGCATAAATGATACTGCAAGATAAATGATAGAACATAGCATCTGTACAAAATATAAAACATGGCTATAATAAAGCAGTCACATGTTACTCGGCTACAATGAGAGTACTGTATGTGAAGCACACACAACAAAAATATATTGTGCCCGCACACACCAAATTAGATTTTGCTATGATCAAAAAATATTTTGGGTTTATGTTGAGTTTCTTTCAAGTAATCTATATTTCTAAACACACCACACACACACACTTTTTAAATGCAATATAAAAGAAACATATTAATTTATTTTTAATAAACTACATGTTAAATTCCTAAAATAGATTTTTAAGATAATTATTTTAAATACAATATGTATATATGTATTCATTTCCACATAATAAAAATTATGTTTTAAAGTGTTTAAATACTTTTCTTCTAACTTCCATTAAACTTGACAGAAACTACACGGCGGATGGTGTAACTGTATTGATTGTCATGAAGACTATAGTTTTTCTTGATGGAAGCAGCTTAATGAATGAAGGAGGCCTTCATCAATGACTTACTTCTGGTCTGCCTTATTGTCAGGCATACCCTATGCTGACAGTGATGGTTTTATAGGCAGACCAAACATGGTGAATGCCTGATGTATCAATCATGGATGATGGACTAGTAAACCAATCCTACAACTACCTTTTCTATCAGTCATGGTCCCTCATTGGTTAAATGGGTAACTGATTGACAGAATCCATTTCCCTCCAAGTAAGCACACATTGACTAAAAATCAATCACACTGACGTACAAGGTTTTTAAGGCCTGTAGGTCACTTGCCTCCTCATCATCATCTGTCCAGTACCTCCTATACTGTTATTGCTCAAATCTTCTGCTGAGACCCACCATGGCTGAAGGAACTGGTTACAAGGCCCCCAACTTCATACAAGAGGAGTAGGACATTCTTGTGGAGGTGACCCTGACCACCTACAGGAAGCCGTAAGGCCCAGCAGAGAGTCAGGTAAATTAAAAACTTTATTAGTAATGTTAATAATAATTATACCCAAAATGTAAATAGTGCTTGACATGATACTCTGACCATAATGTGGGCGATGTGATGTTCCTGTACTAAACATGCAATGTACCCTCTCATCATGATTTTGATTTTTGCAGAAAGGGTACTTCACTAATTGCTTTTGGACACTTTTAGACACTGCAGCAATAATCAACTGCCTGAGTCACCGCTTGCATCTTTATATTTTTAAGCTTACTATGGGATTCCACTAATAAACATACCAAATGGGGTAGCCTGATGGGTAATTATAACAATATATTTTAAGAAGACCACTCAGATCTACATTACCATCGCTGCTGCTCACAGGTCCACCACATCCAGATGCATTGTTAGATGAAGCATGCCACATGTGATATGCAGGTGAGAGTTCTTTTACAGTCCCCTTACAGTTCCCTGCAGGATTATTATAAAGCCCATACATTAAGTATTTGATTAAAAGTGTATGAATGTCTATGAGATTTTAAGCACCAAGACGGTGCGAGGTCAGATAGGTTAGCGGACCTCATTCCCTACGAAAACTATTGCGAGGATACTCACAGCCGCATCTCATGGGGATATTTTCCCGCATTTTCTGGATCACTACTATGATAGGCCACTACATCACACCAGCACTCATTGCACACTCACTTTGGTCCTAAAGAAGCGCTTGGGATCTCCTCCTGAGACCATTCACAGTGCAAAACATGTCGACCTTCCAACAAGCCCATTAGGGGTATGCTTTCTGTCTAGCTATCGAGGGCCATCAGCCACCTCAGACAGCACAACCTTCTATTTTTTTACTGATGACAGAGGGGCTATTCTCTATTAAAATTCACTAGTTACCCCTCCAGCCATCTTTTAACCTCATAATAGGACACCACTGCCACTCATACTCTCACGCACCTTTACAGCTTTAGCTTAAAAAGATCTCCGACAAAGTGACCCTTCGGGGGATCCGCAGGGCATTGCAGCGCTGGTCCAATGAGTAGCACTGCCCAATGATGAAGCATGACATCCTTCGGTGTGTGTGAGGGCACCAAGACCAGGACACACTGTCCCCAGACACTATAATTTGAAAACAACTGCAGTTTCCCCTCTCACACCTTAACTACAGGAACAGGGACTCCCGTATGATATAATATGAGATTCTAAATACTGCACACAGGATAGTTGCCATTTTTAACTGAGTATCCTATCCACAAAAACTGCAGGTTAGAGCCTGCCTCTTCATCCCCAAATCAGTATACAGGATCTCTCACCTTCCATCTCATGATTATTAGCAATGCACTTCCAGTATGTGTATAACCAACCTCTATTTCATCATAAGCATACTGGCAGGCCATGGTATCCAAAATCTGAAAGTGAAAGCGAAATTTTGATTTGCTCATAAAAAACATACATTCCCTAATTCTGTCATCAAACATCACACACAGACATATGTGATATTGATTTGGCACAAGGAAAATATCAGTTCAAATATTATCAAGTTGGCCAGCATGCTGATTTGTTTTTCTTGTGGTGCTAGTGAAACATTTTGGCTATAGTCAGATCTCTACAAACATTGCTGTGCTGGTACCACTGTTCAAGATAAATGGCTCTGTGGCAGTATTCCTTCACCACTACTAGAGGGGACACTTGTAACAGATATGAATATACTGGGCAAGTAAATGATCAGATATACACACACTGCAATCCACCTTCAACCACCCAGGTTCAACTCCAAACACACTTCACTTTTGTGGCCTACCTCTGCTTCATCACCAACACTCACCTGGTACCAACCTGGTGGTTTGAACCCTGGTTGTCTTGCTGAGAGTCAGGAATTGACGCACTGGACCACACTGGTTTAGATGTCTGTAGTCCTTTGTATCTTCCTTATATCACGGTCATCCTTTTTTTGATGTGCAATAAAGGCCTGTATGTTGCAGATAGGGTCTCCTGCATTCCAGAAGACCACCAAGAAGATTTAGCTTAGTGGCAATGTCTTCTGCTTCTGGTGGTTTAGGCTTCTCCAGGGCAAGGGTTTACATTCTGCCAATGCTGGTTAAGTTTAAAGTGGGAAAAAAAGCATGTTTTTTTTCATTTACTCATTTTTAGATTTAGAAAACCAGGGAAACAATTTGAGGACTTTTTTGCACCGATGCCCCAAAATTAAAAATCTTTTCCCTTCTGACTACCTCGCTCCCCTCCCCCCGTTTCTCAAGTGGGTGAAATACAGGCAAAGCATTGTCTTCATTTATCAATGTATTCATTTTCTTTTTTTCTTTGACTTTTCTGTTTTGTAGAGCACACATGTGGCCTAAGGGCATAACTAAGCACAAGTATGTGAGGAGGCCGCTATACAGAAAGTAAAATAGGTTGAATGATGGTGATTTGTTATTTTGGTGTGAGCTGAGCTCTGAAATCGGTTGATGGTACCTGTGAGATAGGCTAGGCATATAGCCCTAGAGTTAGCTCTCCCTCATGAAATGATGGGTAGGTGGGAGCTGGTAAACTTCCTTTATTAGGTGCAATCAGAAGATAGATATGTTGCATTTTTAAAGAGGCATAAAAGGGCAAAGTCAGGCCTTTGCTTCATCAGGCCTGTATCACACCTGCTGCCAGCAGGAGGCAGTATGGAGAAGCTTGGCTTGTCTGGCCTGGCCTGGCACTTGGGCTTTAAACACCCAGTATCAGTCAGTAGCAAGAAAGCCCATGAATGCCCAGGTTCTGTATAGAGGATGACTACAGGTAATTTGGCACCCTGGTGGTGCCTCCATGTGCGGCCTTCGGGTGGTAAAAGCCTTATCCTAAGACAGGGTGTCAGCCTTAGAATTCAGCTGAAGACCATATGTTGGTAGCCAACCTGCGACCATCTCAGACCAAAGTAAGCATAGGAGGACAATATTTGCATAGAACAGCCCTCTTCTCAATCCCTCTACTATGTTGCAGTTGCAATGTAGCATTACTAGAGGAAAGCAGTATGATCATAAGGGCAGAGGGGCAGAGAGAGGCTTTAAATCCACTTGCTGACATACCTCTTACTCATGTTGGTTTTGCTAGGCCTATGGTGTTGAAGACTACAATAAGTGAGTGAATAATTAATGAGAAATGATTAGCCTGTATTTGTGGTGAAGGGGAGACATTTGGATGGAAAACAGCAAGATGAAAGGGTTAAAGCATAGGTGTTTGCTGAGCTATCGAGTGAATATGCCACCTGTCTCTTTGAAGACACATGCGCGATAGGAGCAGCATCTCCACAGTTCTCAGAAGGGAGGGAAGCAAAGAAGACTAATTCCCCAAAATAAAAACCCTTACACCATCTCAAAGCTTCCAAGTCCCATATGATGCTTTGCATTTTGAAGAATTTGCCATGCTTGGTGCATAAAAATGCACAGTCCGTGAGACTCTTCCCAGAATATAAGAAGCACACTCTTTGGGAGCATTCTTAGGCCAGAAATGTCAGACACTTAATTGGGGTTATGAGGCCAAGTAAAACTTAGGGAAGCTTGTGCTAATCATCTGTAGGATAGAAAGACACTGGAGAAATAAATACAGAGGGAACCAGGCTGCACAAAACATGGCCATGGTGGTACATTAAATCCTAGCAGGGATTCCTGATCCCCACACCTCTGTGCCTGTGACATCTTTTGTAACCTCCTTTCTGACCTCTTGATACCCCATCTCATTACCCCTCATATGTTCCCCCCTAGTATGTCACATTTGGAGGTGTACCTATCTATTTTTGAGTCTTTGAATGACCCTAAATACCTTTCCTCTTGGCCCTCCAATATGCATTCTCCCCGGTAGCCAGGTGCTTTTATCACTGTTCAGCCTCCATTGATGGTTGGATGCACATTGCTCGGCCTGCCATATCCACTTACCACTCAGTACCGCCCCTCTCAGCACACCCAGACTGCACTTCTTTAAATCAGATATGCATGAGCTGCCTGCATATAAGCTTAACATTCCCTCACTGGATCATATACCTAATCTAACGATGACAAATCACTTGGAGAACACCCCAAACTACCTGCATAAGCTGCCAATCTATGCACTGTTGCCAGTTTTGCATGCCATGATTATTCTCTATGCCCCATCCAACCAATTGCCATAGAGGCCCTCTCCTTGACTCATTCGCCTCCCCTATTTAGCACATTTTAATGCTCTCAAATGTCATAGCAGGCATCTCCGCTTGCTGTTCACATACTTTTCCCATTCTTTGTAAGGAGCCCAAATGTGCTCAGATTGCCATTCCTCCAAGTGTCACTCCACACTGGCCTTCCTTCTGTTTCTCTACCTTATATAGCCCCTTTCAGTACCAGCACACAAATTGACACTTTTTAGGTGCTCCCTTGTGGTGGGTAAATAAAAAAGAGAGTACCACACAAGAAATTGGCGCCATGCGACCAGTCCTTCTATACCTCTGGGGGGCCCTTTCAATGCCATAACTGCAGTAGGTCTGTGTGGTGCCCTCTTGTGGTTGGTAATAGAAACAGTCACAACCCTATTCCCCAAGTCCCCCAGTCCTTTTGGGGTACCCCCATGGAGTAAGGGGAGTGATATAAAGACTGAGGGTAGCCCCCCAAAAACACTAGCCACATCATTCTGTACCTCCCATCACCCCTTTCATAGTGCACCCTAAAACTCCTTTAAATACTGCACCCTCAAATTTGACTGCTCCCCCAAAACTAATTGTGGGGATGGGGCAGTAAAATAAATGTTGGGGTTCTCTACCATAAGTCCTCACCTATTTGATCACCCCATCTGTGTGCTGAAGGGGGAGGTGCACTGCTTGTTTACCTGCAATTGGCATCACACACCTGCACTCCTCCTCTGACCCCTACTCTCCACCCATGCTTGCTCTCTGCCCCAGACTTCGCCTACATCTATGACCCCTTCTTTCTCCCTGGCACTGCCTCCTGTCTGTGAACCCACCCCCAACTCCCCCTACTCCTTTGCCCCCTTCTCCTCTAAGTTCCTGTAGCCCTTTGCCTCTATGACACCACCCACCCATTCTCCTAGGCTCCTCCCACACCTGTACCCCCACCCTACTGCAACCCCACTCAGCTTGCCATTCTTGCTCCACCCCTACCCCACCTGTGCCTCCTCCTCCCTAATCCTAGATCCACTCTTGCTCTCATCTCATCTCACACACACATACACACACACACACATTTACACACACACACACTTATTCTTGAATTTGTAGATGCAGGACATGAGATAGGAGTATAGACCATGCAGAGTTCCTTGCTGTCCCAACACAAATTAAGTATTTTCAAACATTATGCAGTATCTTGTTTACATTTGTGAATCATATCTGATATTTTTCAAAGTCAGTCGGATCAGATGTCATAAGAGAGTGGCACTTAGGGACTTCTTTAGAGGTTGGCAGGTAGTATACTTCATCACAAATGTGTTAGGTATCCTGTTAGCCTTAAAAAGGTGACCTAAAGCCTATGGCAATTGCAGTGTAATTACAATTATTCAAGACATCTTTGTTTTGTATATATTTTGATAGATCTCTCTGTATTGTTTAACAGAATAGTGCCTATGTCTGCTTTAGGCTTCCTCTGAATCAAGCAAAGTAGGCACTGGCCATCCTTTGGGGGAACAAAAAGAGGACCACTGGGAGTCCAAACAAAACAAACAGACACAGACGGACTCAGAGGCACTGAAAGGTGAGGGGGCTGGTCATGAGCCCACATCTCCATCTGAGGTTGCAGGAATATCGGTGACAAACCCATTTCCACCTCTGTGCACCGCCACAGTTGGCAGTACCAACATCACTCCTAACCCCAGTACGGAGCCTGCATCCAGTCCAAAGTTGAACTGAGGTCTAATACACCCTGGGCACCTCTTCACGTGCTCTCGTCCTGCCAACACCGGTTTCGGAGAAATAAATAGAAATTCTTAAGCCTCTCTATGGGCCTCATGTAGGTAGCCCAATACCGGTCGGTTACGGCCGATTTTCGGTAAATATACCGTTACCGACCGGTATTTAGGCTTTTGATATGTAGGGGGATCATTTCTGTATTCGGTAATTTACCGAATCGGTAAAATAACCGAATCGGTAATTTTACCGATTCGGTAAATACCGAATACAGAAATGAGATGTAGGGGAGTGTGTGGTGGGTGTGGGGATTCGTTATTTACCACCAACTGAAAGTTGGTGGTAAATGACGAATGTCTCAGTTAAGGCATTATTTGGCCCTTAGATGTGTGCAATGTGGGGGGGCGTGGCTTTGGAGCCGATGGAGATGGCCACCGTCTTCGGGAGCTCCGCGGGGACGTAGACGGCGAAGGACCTCCAGGCTTCTTTTTCTTTGCTTCGGATCACGAAACCGGCGTTTTTCAGCGTCGGAACGCCTCTGCTACCGCTGTGAGGATGTGCGGAGCGTTTCTATGATGATAAGGTGACATTCTCTCGTCAAATGCAGTCTGTCAGCGCTGCGGCCGCCATTTTGTTTCCTGTGCTTCTGTTTTCCTGATGCATCCTTCGTTCTACTGCTACTGCCATTGACCCTGAGACTTATATTCTTCAGGCTTTCTGCTATTAATGTATACACAAAGGTTTTTTTCCTCAACCACTGTTGGCATTTTTCTTGAAATCTTCGTAATATTTACTGAGGAGCTCACTGCAGTCTCTTTTACTGATTGGATGGCTCATTTTTGTTTTTATTCCTCCTAAATGCTTCTCTGCGGACCTCCTCTACTACTGAATCTTATTGTTATTCGAGCCTTCCTTTCCTTGTGACTTTCTTTGACACTTTTTAAGGGGAATTTTGTTTCCTTTTCCTCATGGCAATGCCGCGTGGTGCTCGTAATGGGGTGCAGCAAGCTGGCAACCCGTCTTTGGCTGACGCTAACCCTTTCAATGTCCTACGTGACACTATAGATGAAGTACCCCTTGAGTCCTCTGAGTCTAAAGGTTCGACCACTTCAGGCACCCGTCCCAAACAGGTTTCCAAGCTGCCAGCGGCTTCTCCATCCGGCAAAAGGGTGAAGGTTAACCCTCCGTCCCCTCCTAATCCTCCATCTTCAATCTCTATGGAGCTTCTCCTCGATGAAATCCGTGCTTTGAAACCATATATGGAAGAAACCAATTTGCGTCTACAAAGTCTTGAAGACAATTGGTCTCATACTGTTCAACGGGTTGTGGTTCTTGAGCAGAAAGTTGACGCAGCTGAGGACTCTATTAATCAAGTCCCCACTTTGCATAGAGAGATTGATCACCTCAAGCAACAGGTTGAGCAATTGGAAAACCGAACCGCAATAGACGCAATAACCTACGTATTTATGGTTTGGTTGAAGGTCTTGAAGGTTCTAATCCAATTTCATTTTTCCAGTCATTTTTACCGTCTCTTCTTGGACTTCCTGAATCTCCTCCTTTAAACATTCAACGTGCTCATCGCCTGGGTCGGATCTCTAGCTCTTCCTCCTCTTCAGCAAGACCTAGAGGTGTTATTTTATATTTTCTGGAGTATACTGACTTGCTCAAGGTACTCCAAGCTGCCAAGCAAAAAGGAAAGATTTCTTGGCGTGGTTCCAATCTATTTTTCACTCAGGACTATGCCAAGGTGACTGCAGATCGTCGGAAAAAGTTCCTGGAAATGAGACCTACCCTTCGAAGTCTCAATGCTAGATATGGTCTTTTCCATCCCTGCCTTTTTAAAGTGACTTATAACAATAAGACTACATCTTATGAAGACCCAGCCGTTCTTCAACAATTTTTGAATACATGTCGTCATGACTCTATGGATGTATCCAGATCGTAACTGTTTTGTTTTCATTATGCTGACTACTTGATGCTTTGTTGTATTTTGGCATTGATGTTTTACAATGTTAACATATGTATTTTGTCTTTTTCTCCTTAGATTTGGATATATGATCCTCTGAATGTTATCTCCTTCATTCTTCCTGGATGTCGTCCTCCCTGTCGTTGTTGTTCTGCGGTTTCCCGTTCGGCGTCCCATCTCCCCTGTATGGTTCCACCACCCTCATCCTTCTTGTTTTCTTGTGGTATGTCCTTTGCTATTGTGTTCTTATTTGTACATGAATGGTTTCGTTTGACTTGTTGCTTTCTTCTCTTGGTTTTGTGTCCTTCTTTTGCTTTTCCTAGTTTCTTTTTCCTTCTTTGTTTCTCTACTTTTCTCTCTGTTTTTATTCCTTGTTCTTTTCCTTCTCTTTATCTCTTTACTCTTAATCCTTTCATTCGATCTATTTTTTGGCTCTCTTTTTCATCTTCTTATTTGCCTTTTCTTCATCTTTTTCAATTTCATATCTTTGTTTATTTTTTAATTTCCTTGCCTTCTAAATACAATGTGTGTATGGCAGTTCTTCAGTTGTATATATATGGTTATGTATCCTATTTCCCTTTATATATTTATTAATAATTCTTTGTCCTACAATGTTTTGTTTTTCCTTCTTTTACAAATGTAACAGTTGTTATCCTTTCTTTATTTATTCACACTTTTGTGTTTTTCTCTCAATTTGCATTTTAACTCTTATCTGTAGATGTCTTTGAATATTTTATCTTGGAATGTTAAAGGTCTTGGTTCTCCTATTAAACGTCAAAGAGTATTGCCTCATATAGCAAATTCAAAAGGGGATATTGCTTTATTACAAGAAATTCATGTTAAAGATACTGAAATTCCTAAATTACGTCGTCATTGGGTTGGTCATGTTTTTGCCTCTCCTGGTTCTGGGAAGCGTAATGGCGTTGCTATTCTATGCCATAAGAATTTGGATGTTCATCTTGTTAAACAAGATAATGATTTAGAGGGTAGGTGGGTAGCAGTCTCTTTGTTGATTAATAAAATTCCTCTAACTATTATTAATATCTATGCTCCCACTGTTCCAGATAAAGTCTTTTGGCCCCATATTCTTTCCCTGCTCATGCAATATACAGATGACTACCTGATTTTGGGCGGTGATTGTAATATGGTTATGGACCCCTTTTTGGATAGAAGATCTGATTCTAGGTTCTCTCCCTCCCCTCTGCATTCTGTATTTACCTCCACTATTTCCCAAAGAGCACTTGTAGATTCTTGGAGACTTTGCCACCCTACTCTCCGAGAATACACCTTCTACTCACCTCCTCACTCCTCCCAGTCCCGGTTAGATTATATTTTCATTTCCAAAGCCCTTACTCAACACCTTACTCACTCTGACATAAGTTCTATTTTAATTTCTGATCATGCCCCAGTCTCTTTAAGTCTAGATTTAATCCCTTCCGTGAAAGGCCCTAGGAGATGTAGGTTTAATAATTCTCTTTTATTGGACCCGCAGTTTACACAAGCCTTTCTTGAATTTGCTTCTTCATTTTTTAATGATAATGACTCGTCTCAGTTAACCCCTTCCCTTATTTGGGATACCTTTAAAGCCGCTTCTAGAGATTTCATTATTACATTTGTTGCCCAAAAGCGCCGCACGGCCTCTCAATCGATTCATTTGCTTAACACACAGATTAAAAGACTAGAACACTCCTTTTATCTTTCTAAGAAACAATCTGACCTGGATGATCTTATTAAGGCTAAACTTTCCTTTAATAAAATTTCTACTGATTCTGCCAATTTATTTTTACTTAAGTCCAGTGCTAAATATTACAGCGCACAAAATAAAGCCGGTAATCTTTTAGCTAGGTACCTCAAAGTTAAGAAAGAGCGTACTAAAATTGAATCCATTGTTACTTCCTCTAATGTTATGGTTCATAAAAATGAAGATATTTTAGCTGAATTCACGGATTTTTATCAACAATTATACACTCCAGAGTCCTCTCCTTTATTGTCTGACATTACTCACTATTTATCTTCCATTTCTCCACCTTCCTCTTCAGATGTTGACTTCTCCCCATTAGAGGCTGATATAACACATAGATATTCTGAAGGCTATTCAAGTCCTAAAAAGAGGTAAGGCCCCTGGCCCAGATGGGTTTACCATAGAATTCTATTCCCATTTTTCCTCCTTGCTTCTTCCTAGAATTTATCAACTTTTTTCATTCTTTATTGCAACTCAGAAATCTGAGGGCTCCTTTCAGGAAGCTCTAATTTGTCTCCTTCCTAAAGAGGACAAAGATCACACTCTCTGTAAAAATTACAGACCAATTTCCTTAATTAATCTAGATTATAAAATTTTTGCAAAGATTCTTGCGCTTCGTTTGGGAAAAGTTCTTCCACAATTAATTAATAAAGAGCAATGTGGCTTTATCAAAGGCCGTCATTTATCTGATAACACCCGTCTTTTCTTTAATGTCTTAAGTAAATCTCATTCCCACAAGGCTTCATTAGCAGCAGTTGAATTGGACGCTGAGAAAGCTTTTGACAGAGTCAACTGGCAATTTATTTTTTCCTCTCTTTCTTGGTTCGGTTTTGGCCCTAAATTCCTTTCCTATGTCTCACTGCTCTATTCTTTTCCTAGGTCTTTTATTTTGGCCAATGGTCTTGTCTCTTCCTCTTTCCCTCTTCTTCGAGGTGTCCGGCAGGGCTGTCCGCTTTCTCCGCTCTTATTTATTCTAGCATTAGAACCTTTCTTAACTAAAATTCGTATGAATGAGGAAATTTCTGGTTTCCCCTATGGTGATAAACAGTTAAAGATCTCTGCATACGCAGACGATATCCTTTTATTTATCTTGAACCCTCGTACGTCTCTTCCGTCATTTTTATTAGAGGTCTCGGATTATGCATCAGTGTCAGGTTATAAGCTTAATGTAGATAAATGTGAAATCCTTCCTCTAAATAAATTCTGTTTTCATGCTGACTTTTTATCTTCTTCCTTCCATTGGAGTCCAAATAAAATCAAATACCTTGGTCTCTGGTTCACACCTTCTATTAAGGATACTGTAGCATTGAATCTTAAAAATTTACTATCATCCCTTACTGCATCTACGAAGAAATTGCATCCCTTGTTCTTATCTTGGTGGGGTAGATTAGACTCTATCAAAATGATGTTAGTTCCAATAGTCTTATTTTTCTTGTCGAATCTTCCAGTTAACATTCCCAACTCTTATTACAAAAGTATTTATTCTATATTATCAAAATTTTTATGGCAAAACAAAACTGCCAGAATGTCTTTTTCTAAACTTAAATCTCCTAAACATTTAGGTGGTGTTAATTTTCCTGACTTCTCCTCGTATCACACTTCTTTCTTCCTTACTCATTCTACCTCTTTCATTTCTGATCATATTCCTGATCCCTTTTCTCGACCTTTGTGGGTAGAAGTTGAATCCTCCTTTTTTCACCCCTTTACGTTTGAGGAGTTTGTTTCATTAGCTCAAGCTCCAAAGAAATGTTCTCTTCCCATCCTTCAGCACGTTCGCAAAACCTTTCGTCCTATTATTCTACATAACTTAGATGATCGTGCTCGTTTTTTACAATCTCCTATTTGGTATAACTCCCTTATCAAAATTAAAAATAGATCTATTTTTTGGAATGACTGGTTAACTCTTGGCCTTAAATGGACTTATCAGCTTTTTCACGATGGTTCTTTTATTTCCTTTTCTGTTCTTCAAGCTCGTTTCTCTCTCCCCCTATCTTTTTATCCCAAATATACCTTATTAAAAACGGCGGCTCAAGCTGCTTATGATGCTCTTACTGGTGCTTCCATACAATATAATTCTTCTCCCATTCCCTTAACATTTTTACACTCTTCCCCCTCTACTTCTCAGATTTACAAAAAATTGCGAGATACGGCTGCTCACCGAGAGAAGTCTGCTGTGGAGTGCGCTTGGGAGTCAGATTTAGACGATTCTTTTCCTCTTTCTACCTGGGATAACATCTGGATCAAAATAAGGAAATCTTCTAGAGCGGCAAATACAACCCAAACTTTATTTTTTATATACAATAGACTTTTAATTACCCCATACAAATTACATCAAATTGACTCTTCTATCCCGTCTCTCTGTTGGTCTTGTTCGGCCTTGGTAGCTGATCTTAAACATATGTTGTTTACTTGTCCTGCTGTTCGCCTTTTCTGGGATAAAGTATGGCAACAAATTAATACCATTTTCTCTTCCAATTTCCCCTTTTCTCTTTCCCATATTTTTCTTGGTAGTATTTCACAAATATGGTCTTCTTCTAGTGTTAACACCTCTATTGTTGATCTCCTTCGTGCTGTGGCATTTCAACAGATCACAAAAGTATGGAAAGATACCTCCCTTATTTCTTATCAAGCCTGGTGGTATGGGGTTTGTTATAATCATAGACTAGACAGGGCTTATGTTCACCCTATTACCCTTGCTATTAAAAGGGACTTATTATGGTTACCTATTACTACCTTTCTGAATTTGTCTGCCCAACCCCTTCCATTACATAATCCTTGCAGGGAGGAGGTTTCTAAACCTCCTTGATTTTGTTGTTATTATTAATGATTCTGTTATTATTAATGAATGTTGATTGCCATTTCTGTTCTACCTCTTCTTGCATTGTTAATTCCTGAATCGTGAAATTATTTTTGTTTACATTGCTAGTTTTTACTATATATTAATGTAATATGTTTCTGGTGATATCCCTTTCTCTTTTCTTCCTTTCTCCTCTTCTTTTCTATTCCTTTTTATTTTTATGAAGTATTTTGCAATTTATTCTTTTTACAAAATGTATGCTATTGTTGCTCTGGATCTTTTTTGTTCTCTAATAAAATCTTCTTTAAACTCAAAAAAGATGTGTGCAATGTGGCAGACACACATGCCCTCAGTGCATGTATGTGTGCCACATGTGCACACATGCAGGAATCAGGGGTGCAACAGGGTGTCAATGTGACACCCTGCCACCCTTGATTGAGCTCCCCCCATTACCGATTCGGTATTTACCGATTCGGTAATGGTAACTGGCTTCCCATTGATTCTTATGGGCCTCCTGGCCCATAGGAATCAATGAGATACAGGTTACCATTACCGAATCGGTAAATACCGATTCTAAAATACCGACACTTACCGAATCGGTATTTTTTTACCTACATTACATTTACCGATTCATAAATACCGAATCGGTAAAATTCGGTATTTAAGAATCGGTAAATGTAATTTACCTACATATGGCCCTATGTGTGCAAACAGCATTGTTAGATGACAGCCAGGGTACTGGTACTTAACTTGAGAGACTAACGGACATCCTGGGGGGGCTTCTGCTTCCCAATATCTACCCAAAGAGAGGTTCTGACAGTTATGGTGGCTCCTCAGGCACCAGTGGTTACACGAGACCTGTCCCAGTGCATCCACCTGACTCCATTCCTCGACCTCAAACAATTACTTCACCTCCAAAAATTCCTCCAAAACCTCACCGTGCCCCAAGACCTAAAAGAACACCCAGCCCATGTTAATCCTGTCCTTCTCCCAAAATCTTGACGACATTACCCCGTCTCAAAAATAGATGCCTAATTGACCATCTAATCTGATGGAGAGCCCTTTAAGGAGGAATTTTCATAGACTGGTGGGAGGCAAGCACCAAGACTGAAGTCCAGTTTACTAAAGCATAAACTTAAAACCGTGATAGGACATTATTTGATCCGCACCCCCAGACTTTTGGACTTTTACTTTTAAAAAATGTTAGGACATTTGGGATTTTAATGGACATTTCTTTTTATCGTTACAGGTGTTGATGAAAATATTATAATTTACGCCATATGTGATTACATATTTCAATATGTTGCTTATGTAACCAATTTGATTCAATTTCCAGGTATTGTGATTTCCTATGTGTTTCATTGTGAAAGATGCTAATTTAATTTCTTGTGAGTTATTATTGGTACTAGTTGTAGTGGTGTGATCGGGTTGGTGTATGTAGCATTCAGAGTCAAGGTCTAGATGCCGTTATTTTGTTGGTGTGTTACTGGGGTGACAAATTGTGGGAATACCTTCAGATGTTGGAGTCCACATAGAAAACATGTCATATATTTAGTGTGCATATGCCTAGGTTCCTTATATTAGTGCAAGTCAGGTATGTGGATGCGTATCCTGGCCTTTTTTAAGGTGCAATCTTTAAACATGTAACATGGCCGTGAGTGGGTTGTGGTAATATGTATTTTGCATGATTGGGTAGTCGCAGGTAAATGCATAGATAGGGATGAAGAGGAACCACTTATTCGTTGCGCTTTTTAAGCAAACCACTTATGTTGAGAGTCATCATAATACTACATAACATTTACTAAAAAATATAAACACATTAGAATAGAGTGTGTTTGCAGCATATGTTTGCCTGACTATGCACATTTTAAAAAAAATGCAGTACCTTACATGCTTGAGATGGATGGGTGGCAACATTGTGCTACAAGAGTGTTTTATAAAAGTAGGTAGTGTGAGGCATATAGACAGGAAAAATTGTTGTTGCATACTCTTTGTTGCACAATAAAGTAAGCTTAGTGACATTGGTAGTTAACACAGTCTAATTAAAAAAGTTTAAAATGTTGTGCTTACCTTCTTTTTTGTTGTGCATTGTGCTGATGTTCCTCCACTACTACCACATAGAAAGCAAGGGCTTGTTGTAGCAGGGACAGGGTGTTTGAGTAGCTTGTATGGCAAGATTTGGCAATGTATCCTTTTTCAGCCCAACAAAGATGTGGAAGTTAAACCATATGCTTCCATCAACGGAAATAATACTCTAAATATGGAAGATTAATTAATTTGTTTCTGTTGGCCTAACCGCTATTATTAGGGTTTACCACTATTGACAGAGGAAGCGAAATGAGGCAATGGTAGCAGAAAAAAGCATGGATGTCCATCTGTCAAAACAGCAAACTCTAAATAGTCTGAACGGACCTCCGCTACGGCAGATGGCTGAACTGCCATTTTTTACGACCCGCCCTCATCTCCCCAAACTCTAGAAGACAGAGTTTAAAGTGTAATTACAATTGACCCAAGTATTGGAGCGATTGAGATGTCCCAATATAATCAATAAAGTGCTTGAGCGCTTTTCCATTTTACTGTTTTCCATCAATTATAATGTCAGAACATATACATGTAAGCAAAAATACCTTCCTTCCATTTCTAACGATATACACATTTGTAAATTAAACATAATACAGGGGAAAAACCAGGACCAGGTTTCATATGAGAGACACCAAAAGCAAGATTTAGTAGTGTCATAGCCTTCTTTTATGGTCCTCCATGCTAGACCATAATGGCCTTCTGATAGGGTGGAAAGGATGTGACAAAATTTGAAAACATTGAGATTTGAAAACTTCTGCCATATGTATCATGCATTTTACCGGTCGCAAATGGCCCGATTCGCAGAATCGGGCCGTTTGCGACCAGTAAAATGCATTTTGGTATGTATGAATTCCAATTTGCGATTCAGTAACATGTTACTGAATTGCAATTTGGAACTGCAAATACATACTGATTTGGTATTAGGAAGTGGAATGTTGAGTTGCAGTCATATGTGAGAATGTTTTGATACCGAAATGCGGTCCCAAAACATTTGCATTTTACCACCTACTTCTTGTAGGAGGTAATAGATTCGCAAATGGGAAGTGTTCCCAAAGGGACCCCTTCTCCTTTGGGAATGGCAGTGAAAACGGTTTTTCAGAGGAGGCTGTGGTCCAACGGACCATTGCCTGCTCTTAAAAAATTAAAAGAAAACTTTTCATTTTTCTTTTTTAAATGCAACCCATTTTCTTTTAAGAAAAACTGCTGTATTTAAAACAAGTGACTGCTTTATTAAAAAGCAATGACGGACATGGTGGTCTGTTGACTGCAGCAGGCCACCATCCCTATGATTTTAGCGATTGCTAAAGGGGCGCAAATTATGACCTACTTCATTAATATTCATGAGATAGGTCGATTTGTGACCCACTTGGAATTTCTAAATGAAACTCATGGCATTTCATACATTAGGAATAGTAAATACATATTCAGAATTATTAGGCAATCGCTATTTTCAATAATCATAACTATGGCCCAATATATTTATTTAGAAGATTCACACAACCCACTGATGGCAAATAATAAGGACGGGGAACAGGAGGTACTGAAGATCAGGCTTTCACCGAACAACATTTATGATTTACATACCTACCTTTGGTGGCGTAGGGAACACCCCCGCCCCCACTTAAGCAGCAGAAAAAGGGGCTGCAACTGGGACAATTGGGCTGGGTAACTGGCACCCAGTAAAAAGTTAATTAGTCATTTGTGGGCTACTTCCACCTGCAGACAAAATGCTAATTAAGAATTTCTCGGGATTCAATGACAGAGAGGTGTGGGTCTTGGGCTGACATGAAGAGCTAAGGAAACAGAAAGAAAATGATGATATAATGAAAACAGGTGATAACAGAGCGGGATAAAGAGCAAAAGCTTGTATGAAAGACAAAGGTGAACAAGAAAAGGAAGGCTATGAGACAAACGTTGGTTAAATAGACAGGAACGAATGGGGCCAAAAAGGAAGAATGAGAGAAGGGAAGGAACCATGAAAGGAAATAAGAAAGAAAAGATAAAAGGTAAGATGGAAAAGTGAAAGGGAGAACGAGTGGATGGAAGGGTGAAGGGATGGTTGAATGGTTGAAAGGTTGGAGTGAAAGGATGTATAGATAGAAAAACGAATGGATGGATGAAAAAGTGAAAGGATTACTGAAGGAGCCTTTTTTTCCATATGGGCTGAGAAGCCCGGTTTCAGCAGCCATACACTTTATAAACTGCTAAACAGAAACAGAAACAGAAACATAATGGATGGAAGGATGAAGATTGGGCAGAAGGTGAAGAGTGAAAGGATATATGAAAGGGTAAGAGGTTGGATGGATGAGGGGCTGGGAAGGTGGAAATATGCAGTGATTGAGATACCAATAAATGGATTGAAGCCTGTCTCAATGTGGCCACAAGACTTATAACTGGGTCCCAAAAATTCGACCACATCACCCCTCATCTGAAAGCGCTCAAATGGCTGCCCTTCGAAGCAAGAATACAACTAAAAATGACATGTATCGCTCACAAAGTGATACACTACAATACACCAAGGTACCTAGCCCAGAAAATCACTCTACCAGGAGGATGCCGGATATCCCGGAGTCACAAGATTTATTACTAAAACCGGCACTCTTCCGCAAGAAAAGAACTTAGACCGAGCTTTTTCTGGTGAAGCACCAAAAATTTGGAACGCCCTCCCCCCTTAACATTGGAAAAATCTCGTCCATCGCTGCTTTAAAAAAATGCAGTCAAATCCTTTTTTATAAGCCAACTCCTTCCATAAATCCAGCAGACTTGACATTATCTGAGGACCCTCTTGTTCAATACACACGCTACCACACTTCGTCCACTAACATCCTTCTGGTTTTGTAAATATGATAGTCAAACACAAATGTCTCTCACAAATCAACTTACAATTAATTTATGACTTTGTAACATAAGTGTTTCTAATAACTTGCTGTACACTGATCAGGTCTACTGAAGCTGCATGATGCTCAGGTTGTTCTAAGGTGAAAGATATGGAAATGCAAAGTGCTCTGATACCCTATTAGGGTCATCCCCGTGCTATATAAAACACCAAATAAAATAAAAATATAAAATAAAAGATGGGTGGATAGATAGATGATGAACGAAAGGTGAATGTTTGACAGATTAATTGATGAACTGAAAGAAGCCTGAATGGAGAGATGGATAACTGGATGGAAGGTGAGTGAAAGTGTGATGAGAATTCTGCTAAATAGGGTCGTGTTTGCTTGCTGTGCATGCTCTGTTTGTTTAGAGGTATTGTTCAAGTGGGGGCATTTTAATTTTCTAGATACTCCCTTGCCTACGGTTTCGACTTGTTTCTTTGTTCTGGGGTTAATCTGCTTTAAAAAGACCACAGGCCGTCTGCGTAGCTTGCAGATTATCACGGAGGTGTGCATTTTCCACTGCGTTATTGACAGTGTTCAGTTCACTTATTTTACTCGACATATCGTTGAGATTGTTTTTCATTATTAGTCACCCTTTGGGCTTCATTACTCTCAAAGCATGTCGTCTGCATCAATATATATGAATATCTGCTCTACATTTTTATGTACGTTAACCTTCAAAAGTGACAAATTGTCAGGCAGGGTGCAATGTAATAGCTGCGTTTATATGTAAGATATCTTTTTAGATTAGTTATTTTCTTCACAGTGTGACAGGCGCATCTATTTCCATGTTATCCACCCACCCCATTTTTGAAGCTCTAACCAGGCCGAATCTTCCGATTATTCATCACGATCAGCCGCTGACAGGAAGCGGAGCAGTAGCTGCTTTTATTATTTATAAGCAACAGCAAGAGAAAATGATTCGCGCAACAAACTGTCGTACATTATCCACAGTGGACACGCAGTAAAGAACACGAGCAGTGATTGAACGAATTTGTCATTTAGCCAAAAATGTCTTCAGTCATGAAAAAAGTATTGCATTTTGAAACAAACTACTATGTTACAGAATTATCCAGACTCGTGAAAATGTAAAACTATATGTTAAAGTGTCATGTTTGGTTAAAAATATAACGTCGGAAACGCTATAATTTGCAAGTGTAAAGTGTCCTTTTTGCTACGTTGTTATACTTCCTAGACGGTGAGTCCTCGTGTCTGTTTTTTGTGATTTTTTGACAGGTCGCTACAAACAGCCGCTGAGGTAGACTGTTGAACCCACAGACGCAAAAACAACCGTTGATGGACAGAATGCAGAACAATGTCATACATTCACCCCAGTACAGAGATCTGGGCCTAAATCCATCGTCTTTTTGCTCACCATGCTGTTCCAGTTTGAAAAAAAGCCATATGCAAATCAGTCTTGACCTTGTGCCTCATGGGAACAGTCCAGCTCGAACTGCCAAGCCAGGTTCTCCCTGGACTGGAAACAAGCATCCCAGGACCGGTTTTGGGGTTTCAGCCCTCTTCAGCCAGGATAGCTGGATTCCATTGGCATGGAGAGCATGGGACCCACGTCTGGGCATACCCTTCCCACTCGGGGTGACAAATGCAAAAACAACAGTTGATGGAGAGAATGCAGAACAATGTCATACATTCACCCCAGTACCCCACAGACGGTAGACCACAACATCTTTTATTGGTTGTTTTATAATCTAAAAATAATGGCGAATGCTAGTTCTGTAGATTGGAAGCACTGCTGTGACCTCCATAAACTCAATGTGCAGCACTTCAAATATTGTTGTGAGGAAGAGGAGTACAAGAAAGAAAATTACTTCGCTGATAGGCAAGGTTTTTGTAGTGTCTTTACTAGCCCTGGAGCATGCAAATTGATTACCCCACACAGGAAAGCTGCGGTTGAACATGTCTTTATTCTCAAACATTCATTCACGCACTGCACATTACGTCATACGTTGCAGAACCACATCCTAACATCTGCTCCGCATATCATGTTGATCCTGTTCAGAGTACGCCCAGAGCCACAGGGGTCCAAGTGCATATATCCTCAATATGCTCAGTTTTTAGGGCTGGGGCACGCTATTACTGAAAAAGAGTTAGGGCCTGATTATGACCCACGGTGGAAGTCGCACCAGTGGTCTGACTGCCATATTATATGACTATGGTAGTCACCATAGGAACGCTGCTACCAACAGGGACCCGTGATCCCTGGCCGTTTTGCAGCGGTCTGAGGCCACAATATGCTGGCAGTGCAGCTGCTGCACCATCAAACATATTATGAGTTTCCTCTCTGCCTTCCTTTTCATGATGGTGAGCCCACCATGAAAAGGGTGAGGTATTTAAGGGGACCCTACAGGGTCCCCTGGTGCCTCGGTGCATGAGAGTGCATCCTGTATTTCTGCACCCCCAGTTCCTGCATGGCATGGACTTTACAGTCCATGCAGTGCTGGAATGCGCTGTGGCTGCCCCTTGGAACTTCGTTTTAAGGATCTCCTATGACCCTTTGAAAGGCAGTGCCATGGGCCAGCCAATGTAAAACTACCAGCCCAGATTACAACCTGTAATCTGGTGGGCAGTCAGCGTGGAGTTTGTGGGTGTGAGAGCAAGGTGGTGGCATTCCTCCCTGCTACCATACCGCCAAACTCATAATCATACCCTTAGGCCTCATAGCCACAACCATATGTTGATCAACTGTTTCTTTTAATACTAACACCTTGATTATGACCTTTACCCAAGGAATTTTAAAGCTGCTAATGTACATAGATCTTTCACTTGTATTTAATGCAAGTTCATTTTTTTAATTTTATGGCTATGTGCAATATTTCTATATACTGTTAGTCAGTTCGAATAAAGTTATATTGATTGATTGATACCAACACCTGCCATTTTTAAGTTGGGTAAGTCAGGACTGGAGGTCATGCCAGATTGTTCATCGGCTACCAACGAATCACAATAACCTCCCAAGAAATAAAAAATTCAAGAAAATGCTTAAATGTGCGTGCTATCATTCCCGGAAATTCTCACCCAACACCCAACACACATTGACACAAGCCTACTAATGGGCAATACCAAACTCCGTCTCCTTTGCTTGATAACTGACCCATAGACACTGTGGCTTACTGTTCAAGAAGAACTAATTGCCACAAAATGATCATCAAGAAGGACTTAATATTTAGCTTCCTTCGGTTCTCTGAGAAAACCCACAAGGTCAACTAAATGCAATGCACACTTGCTGCTGCTCCTTGGAGTGTAGTGAGACTTTGTGTGCTAGGACCCTTGCAGGTCTGGGCGGACTCAACAGAGGGAGTACACAACTTCTTGGGAGGTGTTAAGATGTGGTTATTGGCAGTTATGACCTAATCAGAAAACAGAGTGAGATTGTATGTGGAGCAATAAAGACATATGATCCAGAACTCTGTTTGCGGTGTATTTATTTGCCAGCTCCCAGGCTGGAGAGGATGCTACAACTGGCGACGAGTGCATGATCTGTGCCCAGAAGAAACAAGACTGCACTCCCTGGAAGTTTGCAAGGCAACAGCAACCTCCAGGACTGTGTCATATGTGCCGATTTTGATGAGAAGCAGTTCGAAGATGGCATATGTGGAATCGAAGCCCAATTCCAGCCCACACACAGCTTTCATAGAATTTGAAGGAACTGCAGAGGAACACATTCGAAAAGCCAGCTGGAAACTCACTGGTAAGGCCAAGAAGAGAGATATTGCGCCATAGCCTAACACAGAGCCATCATTGATACAAAGCAAAGCCCGTGAATCCACGGGCTTAGGACACACCCGTCCTCCCCCTTTTCATTTTATCTGCACGCCAATATTGGCTTTCAAGTTCCTTCATACCCGTTCTGAATGGGTTGGAAATATCACTGGTCCAGCGATTCAACATGCATATTTTCACCATTCAGCCCGGAAGAGTCACGGGTGACTACCCGGGTGACGAAACACGTGTCGGCTGGTTTTCCTATGATGTTACTGTCTGAAGAAAGTCATTAATACATCCCAAAAAAAGCATCCACTGGTGTCTACCCTTGTTATTATGCTTGCTTGCAATACGATTGTGATTGATTGACACTCTTTTACATTTCCCTAAACGTGTGCCCAGGACTTGGTTTGAATTTCAGTGTGGGCCCGTGCTCTCATTTTTCAGGGGTTGTTTGGGTTTCCCCTGATCTGGTGGCACCGTATCTATTCTGTAAGTTTTTACCTCACTGCTAGCTGTTGAGAGCGCCATTCTACCTGTTCACTCAAAACCCTACGCATAATCGGTAAAAGTAAATGGTGTCACCTACAAAAATGTGCACTTAAGGCTGGTGGTCCTTGAAATGCCGTACCCGCGGTCCGACTGCCATGAGCTCGGTGGTCCAATCACCGTATTACAAGATGGGCAGATTGCTATTGCAAAGACCGTGGCTGAACTGCTGACACCCCCAGCAGACTGCAGACCACCAGGGTCGCGGTTGGTGAAAAGCAGCTGCCATAGGGCGGTACAGAGAAGTTTCACCTACAGTCCGTATTATGAGTTGCCTTTCCGATGAGCTGACTGTGGCTGTGGGACGGCTTGAAGTCGGCAGAAACAAAGGATTTGGGGTGTGTTCTCACCCCTTTCCTGTAATTTCGGTCAGAGTTCAAAGTGGATCCCTTTCTTCAGGACCCCCTTTCACAGCAGAATCTTCACAATGGGGATTATGACCCTGTTTGCGGCAATATACAGGTGAGTCCTTTTTGTACCATATACCCATTGCCTGGACAGCCCACATATGGGCCATGACTTCGGCAAGGGGTAGGTGGTATTTTTCCACATGTATCATGCAAATGTGTGCATTCGACACATATGCAGTCGAAATGTTCACACAGGCATCAATACATATGTAAAACTAATGACAACGCCGCAATATCTCCACAACCACATGGCCAGCACCATGGTAAGCTCAGAATGCGGCAGTCTAAAGACTGCCAGCGCTGTGGTTTTCTGTATGGTCACGGACACAGAATTTGGGCGGTCGGACCGCCAAACTCGTAATCAGGCCCTAAGTGTGGAATACCCCACCAACAGCCAACTTGCCTTTGAAATAAAAAAAAATGTATTGCACTAATCTATGTCCCTGTGACAGAAGTAGCCAACCATTAGAGCATCTTATTAGAAAGTCTCTTTTACCAAAACAAAGTGAAGATAAACTAGCTCAAGGACACATGGGTATACAAACTACATAGGTCAGGACATAGACGACAGCCAAAATTCTACATACCATGGTGGAATGTCTACGAAAGCTCCTTGGCATAGGTGGCACAAACAAAAAAACACAGTGGAAGGTTGGCGTAATGCCTTCCGATCCACACTAGTCAGAATTCAACCAACACTAAACAAATTAATATAAGCCTTACAAAAAGAGCAAAGCTACCAAGAACTTAGACTAGAACAATCTGTTACGGAAATCTGTCCTAAACTAACCAAACAAACTAGAAAAATGTACGAACATCTCCAATTCAAACTAAAAATATTTGTAAATAACAAAGGACTAGATTACTTAGAAGTAGTAGCCAAATCTATCCTCTAAACCACATATAAAATGTATCAGGCAACTAATAAACTACAGCCTAATATACCAAAATATTTTAAACACATTTGTTTTTTAAAGTACTCAAATATTATTATTATGTCAGTGAAAATAAATCTACATTTTGCATTTCTCAATTCAAGATATTTCATAAAAGCACAGTATATCACAATATTATTTACAAAACAGAATTATAAAAGATCTTTAAAATACAAGTGATTACGTAAATTTAAAAGGGCCAAATTCATATACCCATAGTTTTTCTACTTCTGATTATGCTTTTTAAATACAGGGCTATAGGTTTTGTAAACACTTCATACTCTAAGAATTGTAGTATTAAAAATGCAGGACAACATTGCCTAAGACCTATGTGCCTTAACATGGGTAAAATCCACCTCCTTCTCAGTAGAGAATACAATTTACAGAATAAAAGAACATGCATAGTTGATTGCGAAGACTTATCATCACAAGGGCACATACTCAAGATTCTAGACCAATCGTTAATGACTGGGATCTGATTAACCTGTAAAAGTTCACCAATCGGAAGCTGGTCAACAACATCCTATCATAAGCTCCGGTAACGGTTTTAAGATACGGTTGTATGCTATAAGTAATTAACAACTTCTGATTCTCCTGAACCGTTGGTTTTAAGATTTCGATTGAAAATCTATTTGTCTCCAGGAGCAGCAAACAGTTGGTTTTCAATGTTTTTTTCGGTATGGTGGTTATGCTGACTGGGTCATCAAAATATTCAGAATGCCCAAGATCTTTCACAACATTTGTAATGTATTTTAACCAAGGGATACTGGTTGCCCGCTGTAGTTTTAAGCTATCATTTGAAATGTCCCAGTTAAAACTGGTATTTGTAGTAGACCAAATCTTGTGCCATAGTAAAATGGGTTGAATTTTTATAAGATCTGATATATACGGCATCCCTAACTCAGAGTGACACACATAAGTGGCTGTGCTATTCGGAACTGCCAGCAGATATCTAAAAAGCTTTCTCAATTGGCTGCAGGGGCTGAATATCAGCGTTGCCCCATATGCCGGCACCGTACATAGCACTTAAGACGCATTTGGCCATATAGATCGGTAACAATTCGACAACAGGTCGTCTGCCCAACTTTCTGGCAAGATAAGCTAGTGTGGCAGTGGCTTTCAAGAATAGTAGTTTTCGTACTTGAACAACCTGTGTCCAAGTCCCCCTATGATCAAAAAGAATGCCTAAGTAAGAGAATCTTTTTGTGAATTCGACCTTATTATTATCAATAAAAATATCTCTGCATTTTGCACTGTCTTTTCCACATTTCATGATAAAAGTTTTAGAAGTGTTTACTCAAACGCCCAGTTAAACATCAATGTTGAAAAACTATATACTACTCTTTGAAGGCCAAGTTGTGTTTGTGACATTAAAACAGCGTCCTCCGTGTACAATAAGGCAGGTATCGAGCGCTTGTCAATCTTTGGTAGATCTTGGCACTGGTTCTCTAGGGCTTGGCCTAAGCTGTGGTATACAGTGTACATAGAAAGGGGGGAAGAACACATCCTTGTCTTACCCCTTTCCGTATTCCAAACGTGGCCGTGCACTCCCCCTTGGTGCCATGGTGCACCTTAGCTTTGGCATCACAATATAGCTGCCTCATGAAGTTAATTAACAGAATTTCCATGCCCAGAACCTCTAGGATCGTCCAAAGTTTGTTGTGTATGACACAATCAAATGCGGCACTGAGGTATACAAAGGCCAGGTATAACTTGCCCTGCTTGGCTCATATATATTTGCCCAAATTGATGTTTAATGTTAGACCCTACTCAATCGTACCCAGGCCCTGTCGGAAACTATATGGTAATTCTGTTAAGATTCCAGTGTCTTCGGCCCTGTAGTCTGTTCAGTAAAATATGACCTGCCACCTTAACTAAAGAATCTAGAAGCGATATTGGTCGATAACATGTGGCACTATGGTGGTCTCCCATCTTGAAGATTGGGACCAGGATAGATTCTGATCATGATGGAATAAATCCGAGAGAGCAGCACGCTGCTAGTACTTGTGTCAGTAGGGGGCCCCAAAGAAGTGGGTTTGACTTATAAAGATCTACAGGCACTCCATCGGGGCCAGCTGCTTTACCACCCATTCTTGCCATAATGGCACAGTTGACTTCTTAAAAGTAAAAAGTAGATCCATTGGAGGGTGTTGGCTCTGATGGTTGTTTGGGCCCAGCCCTTGATATTGCATGTGCATTATCGTTGTACATTGATGAATATTGGTCCACCCACTGGTCCTCAGCAATGGATACCTCTATGGATGGTGCATCTCGAGGGGCTAAAAAATGGGTCTTTACTGCCTTTCAGAATCGGGTATTATCTCTAGATGCAGTTGCTTCATGCAACACCATCCATAATTCATCTCTTATCGCGCCCTTGCATTCTTTGAGGGCACGTTTATATGTCCCTCTAGCCATTTTGATTTCAGCTGAGTTCCTTATAGGTCTATGTAACACATTTTTCAGATCAGTATGGGCTTTAGTGCATCTGTTGTCGGACCAACACAGCTTCTTGTCATAAGATTATTTTCTCTCCACAAATAGGGCCCTTTTAACCTCTAAAGTGATCTGTGCGAAAGATTTTAAAATTTCAGCATGAGGGGTGGACTGATCAAGGTAAGCTAAGAATCCTGAATTACATTTAATTAAAAGAGCCCTTGTGAATTCGGTCGGGTCCACCATGGGTCAGCGTAGAGAATAGCCATTAATTTTACTCAACGCTATATTTTGTATTGAGTGGTCTGATTTACCCTTTTTGCTTATCACTTTACACAGAAGTTCAGAGGCGAAACTTAAAGGGAAGTGATCACTCATTGCATTTTTATGAGTCACAAAGTATTTTAGCCTACAGGAGTGTCTGTTTGAGAACAGGATATAATCAATAATCAAACACTTCCCTCTTCCATTAAAAGTATAGCTTAAAGGGACTGGCAGAGAACATAAATCATTAGCAAAACCAAGATCAAATGAGAACATGATTTCATGTAAGTGTTCCCCATACTCTATATGTAGGATATGAGTATGATTAGTTCCATCATCAGACGTTATTTCACAAGTATCCCCCTCATGAGTCATTATTCAAACAGACGGATGAGTTAAAATACCCACCGCAAATAACACAGATATCATTTGCGGTATCATTCTGAATGTTACTCAGGTCGCTCCGCAGTTTTCTTAATACCTCCACAATCTAGTCTTTATAGATATTATTATAACAATTAAACTAGGCTATACATTGCATTGAATTCACATTAAACATCACAATCTGATTATGAGTGTTTGATCTCTTCAGTTCAATCTTTTATGCATTCACCTGGTTGGACACATATGTGCACAGGCCACCCTTGTTTCTCCCATGAGTAGATAATACCACAGGAGAATGGAAGGTTTCATACCTATTGATATGCATGGCTTGCTCCGCCCATGTTTCTTGAAAGCATGTATATTATAATTCTCCACGAAATCTAACCATCTAGGATTGGCAAGTTTGTAAAGCATGCCTGTCACATTCCAAAATAGTGTATGGCAGAGATTTGTGCTACTTTTCTCCAGTTTACTCGCTTCGTTGTTTTTATATGTTCGTCTTTAGGGGTGACACCTCTATGCTAAGGGTCTTATCTGGAGAGACCCTTGTGCTGTGTATCTGGGGTGAGGGACTTGAGTGAGTTTCTGGGTCATGTCCTGCTTTGCAAGATATTGCCAAGATTGAGGATTGGGCTTGTGTGGCAGGTGTTGAATATAAACTTACATCTCTTAGTAGACCCGCACATGTACCTGTTGCCTTTAGTCAGTCTACTTAATCTAAGGTGTGGAGAATGTCAAAGTGATTGAGTACACAAATGTTATATGTATGAAAGTTATTTTCGTAAGGAACGCTACTTTGTAGACTAGTATGTGATACATTTTGTGGTTGATAAAAATAGCCCAGGGGTACCATGTTGATACCTGATGTCATGATGGATTGAGTTCCCGCTCTACCCAAAATGGCCTGAATCAATTGAGGGGATTTGAATGTTAATACCACGCAATCACCCCGCATAATTTTGCGGTCTTTGCCATTCCAGCTCAAGCTTCTTGCAATTTTAAATTCGGCAAAGAGTGCCTCTGAAAGCCCTGTTTTAGTGCCCAGCCAAAACAGTGCTTTGTTTCTTAAAGCGTCGCAGGGTTGTAGTGCCTGGGGCGATAGTCTTGGCACGTTAGCCAGCACTATTGTGTAGGGTGTAGCTGCTGTTGGAAGATCCAGCCAGAATGTTTCTGTTTGTGGCCTATTTGGGGGTGGAAGCAAGCTGTACCGATTAGAACTTAGGTCTAAAGTTGTATATGCCCTTAGATTATTTCCATTGGTGTGATTAGCTGTGTTAATGCTTGATAAAGTTAAATCCGTTAATATCTTTGTAGAGTCAGGGATGAGCGTAGGCCTGGGCTTTATGCGGGGATCCTTACAGCGTCCCCCTGCTAGGTCTCGGTCTGCCTTTGGGTATGTTTTCTTGGTGCCCGGGGGCTTTTCTAAGTTGGCCTTAGTGGGGGACTGTTGATTTACTAGATGTTTATTTAAGGTCTCTTCAATTGAGGCTACTCTCACTTAGGGCGTCTCTAATATATTTATTTAGGTCTTCCATTTTTTCAGTTAGCTTGCTAAGATCACCCCTCAAACTGTCAGTTTGAATGTATATGAGAGATTGTCCCGATCTCCCTGTCTCCATTTTGCTCCGTTTGGTCGTTTTCTTAAGATTTTTTAAAGGTTATAGCCTAGTTTCTGATTGGATATTCTCTGTATTTTTAACGGGTACCTTGGGATTTCTGGGGCTCTTCGAGAGCGGTTGAGGGTCACATTCTTGATAGTTAGCATATATGCGGTTCGACGCGCTTTGGACACAGACGTTCGGTGGAAGTTGACCGGTTGTAGCCTCACCCTGAAATTCTTGGGCAGACTTTCCTGCTGAGATCCCTGTGCTTAGTGCTGCCCCTCCCCCCTGTTTTTCTAGGTTCAATGTCTCCTCCACTAAATTGATCTTCTTTTCGATGGCCCCCATCGCCCCTGCTAAGTAAATCATTAGGAACTGGCATGGCCCCTGCTGGTTTTGATCACATTGCGGCTTTTCTTTTACCCATCTCTTACACTTAGTATGGCTTAGCTCTCGAATTACTTGTCTGACACAGCCGTCCAAACCCAGTCCCAGTCCTCAGTAATGTCTGAATTCTTAACACCAGGACAATGAAGAGAGGACAGCCCTTGAACCACAAGTTGTAAGCCCAGTTCCAATCAAGTTCCAAGCCCCAAAATAATACTTGGTCCGCAGTTGTTTTAGCTTCTCTGGGTAAGATATAATGGATAAAGTAACGCAGCACTATGCCAGATGGAAACTGTTCCTCCCTACCGACGCGGATAACTGGCCTTTGGAAAATGGACCACAGCGATCTTCAGGTTGCCAACATAAGCATCATTAAACAGGAGGGGGAGAACTCACCTCTGCCACTGGTAGCGTGATAGTGAAAAGATGAACTGGTCAAGAGGCCTAGCCCCTTCCAGGTTATGATGGGCTAAGACGGGCCCGTCTTGGCCTGGTCTTTGCCCAGACCGAGCTCGGGCATGCCCTGCGCGTGTCCTGCACTGCGGGACACATCCTGCGGTTGTATTTCTCCTCACGGCTTTGCGGCCCCTCCTCCCAGGCTAGAAACGATGGCAACCAAAGTCTCAGGCAGAGTAGGCACAGGTAACGGCTCCTGTGCTGCGGGTAACCTCCCGCGGTTTTATAGGTCCTGGCGGCGTTGCAGCATGCCGTCTCGGGCCAGCAGCGATGGTAACCAAAGTCTCACCCAGAGTCAGCATAGGCAACGGCATTACTCACTGAGATAATAAAATATTAAAACTATTATTTAAAAAATAATTTACATTATTTAATATATAAAACAAACTAAAGACTACCTACACATAATTTTAAAAATACACCACATCATTTCTACAGGACAACATAACAAATATATCAACATAACATAATTATAAATATATAACATTTGTCACACACAGTAAATTATTAAAATTAACTTACGTTTTTGTTGCTGTAGAGCTCTGTCCAAATCCACGTTGTCCAAAAAAGTAATCCACCAAACACTTGTTTAAACATTACGTAAAAGCCCCATCAAAAATGCAAAAATGTTGTTGAAAAAAAAAAAAAAGTTCCTCGAGGCAATCAACAGTCTGTCGGTTCCATAAAAAAGTAAAAACCCAAAAAATGTATTTTAAAAAAAGAACCGCTCCAGGAGATCCAACAACCAAAGAAATCTATTTAAAAAAAATTTGTTTATAAAAAATTAATTCAGATTTCAGATATAAAAAAAGAAGAAGAAAAAACTGGACATCTGACTTCCCTTAGAACTGTCCAGGAAAATAAAACCTGCAAAAAAGAGATAAAATACCCTCCTGCACAAAACACTACAATCCTAAATATATTTATATATATTATTATTAGAAAACAAAACTATTCAGCAATACATACACTACACATAACTTACATTACATCCCAAATATAGACATACATATTATACTGTACACAAAACTAGTCAGCAATACATACACTACACATAACTTACATTAAAGACACTTCAATTCCTATAACACATAATAAAAGTACAGAACATCAAATAGCATCCAAAAAACCCAATACACCACACAACAAACTCACGAATAACACCACACTCATCATATACAGAACTCTCCTTCCTCTGTCCCACCTTAGAAATACTTGCAAAATAAGCAAAAATTAATTTACCTTTACAGTAGAACAGCAGCATCGAATTGTGACTTCTTTCTGTCACAAACAACCCCAAATAAAATCAATAGACTACAAATGTAGTTAGCGGTATAAAAAAATGGCTGCCTAATTAAAGTAAAAACAAAAAAAAGATCTCTCCATAGGAATCAATGGTAAATATTTTTGAAATATTAGATATATGCTTATTAAAATGTTTCACAAATGTTTAAAAATATAACACATGTAGAACAATGTTCCAAAAAAGAATTAGAACATATATAAAATTATTTCATATATATTAAAATATTTATGTTAAACTACAGTATGAAAATGTATGTAAAATATGTTTGTGTAAAATATTTAAAAATGTGCAAGGTTTTAAAAACATGCAAATATATATTACTGAAAATGTTTTCCAAAACATTTGTTCTGTATATGTCTAACAACTATTAAACCTGTGTTACATATTAAATAATATTATAACTTGGCTTTCCTGTTTTCAGTTTCTATTTTTGGTAAATTCTGGTGGTGTTTTTTCAGTGTTTTCCAGTGATTTCCATACCTTAAAAAAACAGTGCCTTTCAGTGGTTACTCATTTTCGTGCCATAAAAAACAACTGAAACAGTGTTTTACCGGTGTTTATGGAACGCTTCGCTTTTATTATTGCTTTTTCCATTTTCTTCAGAAATTATATACTGCTCTACATTTCAGAAGTTAATACAGTCATGAAATACTTTCCATTGTCCTTTGATTCTGCAGCTCAGATTTAACAAGCATTTGCAATGCAATAGGTCTCGCATTTATGCGAGTTTAAGCTATTGGCATTGTAAATGACTGCCTTTTATTTATGTTTTAAAAACAAAAACAAAGATAAAACGCATTGTTATTTGCAATGTCAACAGCTCAAACTTGCGTAAATGCGAGACCTATTGCATTGCAAATGCTTGTTTTAAATGAAAGCGTGATTTGGTCACTCAGCGTTTGTCAATAAATATAATTAGAGAATTTTTTTAAAATGCTATGATGAAATTGAAGTGTGGCCGAAGGGGCATATGCAAGCCAAGAAAATAGGGTTCAGAAAAACACTTCCTCTAGCAAAAAAAAATAATAAGTATTTGGGGCTTTGTTATTGCACTTGATTTTTTTTGTCCGACAGTGATGGTAGCTTTTGCTCTTATGACTGCTCTCCAACAGGATTGTGTAGCAAGTGCTGAAATGCAATAAGGTACTGTTAGGTGCACCATGCCAATAGGTCTCGCCTTTGCGACCTTATTAGTATTTAGTTATGCAGCACAATATCCTTGGTGCAACAACATTAACTGTTGCATGGCTAAACACTTATAAGGTCCCAAAGACGAGACCTATTGGCTATGCCAATGCTGGTTTTTAAACCCATCTTCTTGTTGCTTGACCAGTCGTTTTCTGGCTGCCGATATATGCTGAGTGTTATACATGGAGATGTTACTTTTGAGCCAAAGTCAAATGTGATGTAACACAAAATGCGTATAAAATCCCGCTGCCTACCTCATTTACTCCTAACAATAATCTATCAATAACACATTAATTTGTGAATCTCAGAAAGAAAAAACAAAATAATGTATAACTGTACACAAATAAAACTACTTGGATGATAAAAAAACAACAACACATTGCAATTTACGTGGTGCTTGTTTGTGTTATTAGCCATTTTTTTAAAGCGGAAAGTAGCCAATGTAATTGCATCAGCCCAACTCAACACTGCTCATTTCATCGACTTCAGAAGGATGAAGGGTGGAATCTGCCATCTGGAGGTTGCTGCTGTGGCAGTAGGCTACCTCCGCAAATCTGCGTGGGAGCGTTTAACTGAGCTTTCTTTCTTGCCTGTGTGGCAGTTTGCATTCCTATCAATAACAATTATAATCCCTTAAAATGTTAGTTACATTTAAACACTCACACTTAGAGTTGCAGGAGCACTGTTCGTTTAATTCCAAATGTGACCATTTCTGTTCAATCATAAAGCAAACCCTCTTTATTTTTAAGTCCTCTGCCCCACGGTCCCAAGATGGGAAGGAGATGGGGAAGTTGGTAGAAAATTTAATTTCCTTTCATTAACTAGTCTGCCCCACAAATCGGTGCTTGTTAAGTTCAGAGCAGTCCTCGACGCCACATCAGTCTCAAGTCTCCTCAAAGCAGCCACATCTGTTCATAAGCATTTTCCTTCGAAATCACAATGGTTTTCTGGTCAGAGTCAAATTTGCACTCACAAAAACCTATTCTGGGGCTGCTTTATGACACCTCGGTGCTCTCCGTGATCCCCAACACTGCTACAGTTTGGCCTAAATGGATGGGAGTGCGTGAAAGGGAGGGAAGGTCGGGTAGGTTAGCGGTGCCACACATCGACAGGGGCGCGCTTTTGTTCCTGCCTCTGACAATTATGTGCGAATACTTCCCCTTAATAGTCCCCTGCCAGGAAGTGTTAAACCTGCCAAATGCAGACAATTACGGGCTGGCTCACCAGTGAAATACAGGCAGGGCAATGACTGATGCAAGGCCTCCGAGCTAAAGGGGATGCGTTTGCATTTCTTTTGGCTTGCAAATGTTTCGTGTTTCGTATAAATGCAATGGAGGGGGCTTAAGTCCACTGGTCTGGCCATTGCTGAATATTTCGGTAGATAATCCTTCCAACATACAGTGCTGAGCCTGCCAGGCAGAAGGCAACTCTCTCCTCACACCAGGGGGGCAAAGCAGGGCTCTGTAGCCCCGCAGTGCCTGTCGGGGGGCAGTCTTCCCTATGGGGGAGGGGGCCCTCACACACATACAGTGACAGTATAATCTGGCTAGATATGAAAAGTTACTTCTGCCGTCTGGCTGCAGCCTATGCGTGGAAAACAGCAGAAAATAAAAAAACAACAAAGTTGCATAATTTTAATTTATTATTGCAATATACGAGACCAGACGAGAAGGTGACCCTGCGACACTCTCTCCCTGAGCATATGAGGAGGGAGAAAAACAGAGAGTGAACTGGAGGGGAAAACAGGGGAAGAGAAACGAAAGAGGACAATAAAGAAACACCAACAGAGCACAGAAAAGGAGAGAGGTAATAGTGTCGGGTGTGCATGTAAGCGGTAGAGAGACTGGATAGCAAAGCGAGAGAGAGAGAGCGCGTCAGGAGAGAGCGCAGGCGAGGAAAAATCTGAGCCAGAGGAGACGCGTGAGAGACCAGATATGACAAGCCCGCGAGTGGTGCAAGAAACCTAAGCGTGCCACCTCTTTCCCCGGTGCCCACCCCCGTCGCCCACTCCTTTGTTAACAACAACAAAGCCTTGTTAAGTAAATGGTCTTTTTAAAGACCTGTGAAGTACTCGGGTGCGGCCATAGGAAGACAGCAGACCACAACAGCTCCTCTCCATCGATGTGAGCCAGGCAGGGGGCCTGGTGTTGCTCTGGCACTTGGGTCATTCACACCAAGGCTCCTCATGTGCTGGACCGGCCCAGAAGCACTGTTTTCCCCCGACACCTCTGCGCCAGGCACCACAGTTTATAATGCTTTTGCTACATCAAGTGGCCAAGTGGTGCAACAACGATGAAAATCAGTAACAATCGGTTTAAACCGGGTAAGCTGATTTTCATCCGGTAGGGTACTGTCGGGTAGAGTCGGTTTTAACCAATTTCCGGACAGCCTAATTATAACATATATAAAATTATTTAATATATATTAAAAATATTTCTGTTAAATAACAGTATGAAAATGTATGTATAATATCTTTGTAAAAATATTAAAAAATGTACACTGAATCATGATCATGACTAGAGGTTTCACCAAGGCAGGCACTGTCATCAGGATTACAATGTCCCTTTCCAACAGCCTTTTGATGGCAGTCCAACTGCCATGAAAAGGCAGTCGGAACTGGACTTTTCAGTCCCCGAACAAGGCTCCCCAGTTACTGCAAGGCATGGACTTTACAGTCCATGCTGTGCAGGAAGTGTTTTTGGCATTCCTCTTGCGGTGCCTATTTTCAGAGGCATCGCCGTGGGACCGCCGTAAAGAGCCCGACAGACATGGGTAAACTTGATGCACCTCACAAGGACCCGCCTCAGATCCTATGATGCACCCGGTCACGGAGTACCTGCAAGGTATAACGATACAGGTAAGTACACAATGCTGTGGCTGTTTTTCTTCCTTTATAGTATATAACCCATGAATAGTAACACATATCTTACACGGGCATCTACAAGGTACTGTCTTTCAGATGACTGAGTCTTCTGAACTCTCTCTTGACTGGAGATTGAAATCTCACCAGTATTCACGGAGGGTGGTACAGTTGAACACTCAAGATTTCCTAACACAGCGTTCTAAATTAAGGGCTCAATATGATGGCAGGTGGACCTGAGTCTGCCCGCCATCGTTAAAGTGGTTGGGACCGCCTGCCAGTCATGAGGCGGTCCCACCACTGAAATTAGGATGTGTCCGCCATACTGGCAGGCGCATCTCGGGGATTTAACATTGCAGACGGTGCTACTATATCGTCTCTGTTCGACATCCAAGACAGCTGAGGAGTACATCAACTTCATGGGAAGTCCAGCATGCCAGCGACTATATTAGTCAAACAGATTTTTGAGACAACTAATGCTGACAAGAACGTGCATGTTCTCAGAGACATCATTCTGGCTCAAACCTGGAAAAGGAGTGTTCGACCACTTGCTGGCGATGTTGAATTTTAAAAAAAAATCAAGAATTTACAAGATGAACTGTCTGTGACAAAAGAATGTGTTATAATGAGAGGCTCAAGAATTGTCATATGTGAGAGTCTATGACACCAGGTCATTGAACTAGCTCATGGAGAACATTGTGGGATTGCAGCTACCAAAAGAGACCGAAGAAACCGAGTGTGGTTCCAGCGCTTAGATGAGGCAGTTGAGAGTGAACTCAAAGAGTGTCATATTTGCAACTGCCTTGCCCGTTGAGTTTCCCAACATCCACTGACCATGTCTGACCTTCCTACAAACCCTTGGGAAAGGATTGCAGTTGATTTCTTTGGGCCCAGAGGAAAAGGACATCATCTCATGGTAATCATTGATGAATTTTCACGTTTCCCCTTGGTAGAGGAGTTATCATCAATAACCCATGACAAGGTCATTAAGCAGCTGGACAACATCTTTACAGCAAGGGGTATCCCGACATTCTCAAATCTGACAACTGTCCACAATTCAACAGCAAAGAGTTCAGAGAGTTCCTAGTCAGAATGAATATCAAGAATCAAACGAGTACACCTCTGTGGCCCCAAGCAAATGGTGTCACAGAATGATATATAGATACTCTCAAAAAGGTTATTTAGCGATAATTCCTGGAGGGGATTGAATTAAAACAAGCCCTGTGTCTAGCCCTCCATGCTCATCATTCAACTCCTCACTCCACAAGATTTGAAAGCTACACCACCTTGCTATTTGGGAGAGCCATCTGAACCAAACTGCCAAAATGGACAGCAGAGCAATCCTGGAGTGCTAACAAGGTGCGCATCACCGACACTTCTCGAAAGTGCAAGATGAAGACATACGCTGATCAGCATCAGACAGTCCAAGAGACAGTCTTCAATTAGGGTGATTGAGGGCCTGATTATGAGTTTGGCGGAGTGGGAGCGGGCGCCGTACCAGCGCCTCGCTTCCACTCTGCCAAACTCCCCCACCCGCCAACTGTCAGATTAGGAGTTGTTTCCTTGTCTGGTGGGCAGTGCTTTAGCGGCCCCAAGCAGTGAGCCTTAGAAAGGCATCCCAATGGGAACACCAAAGCCTGTTCCTGATCTACCCTAACCGGTTCCCAATTTTATAGCCTCAGCTAACAAGCTTGGATTGCTCTTGTGGAAATTATTTCACCCATGGTGACATTTAGAGTGCCACAGTTGACTCCCCTCCCCTTTCCTGTCCCAGTTCTTTATCTAGGCATGCCCTAGTGGCAAACCTCCAGTTGTATGCTGATGAGAGATACATGCACTTACAGTTAGAAAGCAGGCGAGCACACCAGGCCAAAATAACAACATGCTTCAATCATGCATTTCCCTTTATAAAGGAGAACTTCCCGTGCTAAAATAGAGCCACTGCAGAGAACCTGATGTTGGGAGGACAAAGGTTTGAGTGACGACTTCTGGATAGGCCTCAGTACCTATGAACAAGGAGGTGATGCAGTAAGTGTGGCGGCGTGAGGGAGGTGGATAGAGATGCATGGCTGTCTTCTCTCTACCTGTAAACATAGTGGAGAACACCAACCCTTGCCACTGAACTGGCACTGGCAACAGGATCAATGACAGGAGAAACAATTTCCTTGGCCCCTCCCCCACCAAGTAAGACATCAGAGGCTAGTTTGACATTGCCGCATAACCAAAGCACTTGGGGAAATGTCCCAATCAAGACCAGGGAGAGATGAGCGGGGGTGAGGAGAGTGGCAGACATTATCGCCCTGACTGCAAGTGGCCTTCGATACAGCCTACAAGGTGTAATTTCAAGTAACTCAAGGAAGAAGACAGTGGGCTACATAATGGAATAAAGAAGAACAAGTCAAAGGTTCATTGAGTAACGATCCCCCACTTTTTGTCTGACATTAGATGACTTGACACACAATGCTCCAACTTGAGGCAGGAGTACCAGAACTGGCAAGAGACATGCCCAGATCTAAAGCGAGGCACCAACAAAGTGTCTGTCCTACCTTATCATAGATAGGCACATGATTGGGTACCCTCACCTAAAGCAACGTGTTGGAAAACATATAGGGATGCTATGAATTATTGCATCAAGATCTATTGATAAAGGAATGCGGTAAAGAATACTTGTGCATACAAGACATTGAATCTCTGCTACAGATCCTATACCTTGTAACTATGATGAGATATAACCAGAACTGTCTGACCAGTCTCTGGCTCCTAAGAGATATAAGTGGGCCTCTGGGAGTGGCCTTGACAGACTCTGAATTGTGTCTCAGAGACTGCTCCTCCAAAGCCCTAGAGCATAGACAGTACTATTGGTTGCATCACTTTCATTGATATTCATCGACACTCCTCAAACACTTGTTACATATCCATTAGCAATACCTTTTGTCTTCCTAAAAATCTTTGAGGCAGCTACTGTTCTCCAAAGCACCATTTGAAAGGGAACCAAATACTTCCAGAAAACAGGCAAAAATGCCAGTGGTCACACTGGAGACCATCGTAAGGGATAATACCTCTGTTGGGAGAAAAATGGGCACATTTTATTCTACCATGACCAAAACCTCTTCATAAATCTGACCTCATCTGAGTCTATAGTCATATAGACGCCATTAATTGGAAGTTAGAAGACTTTTACCTGCAAGTAAATGAACAACCTCACTGGGGATTAGAGATATAGCATTTTTACTGTAAAGGTGCAGACTTTAAGGAGCGCTGTCAGAGCAAATAATATCTGCATCTTTAGGGATCCAAAACATAAGGAAACATTTTACATGTTCCACAAGTCCTTCATACCCAGTATTCTTGACATCCTGTTTTCTTGCAAATTAGCATTTCAAAGAGTACGTAGACTTCACTCTTGGAATGCCATGCAGAAAACAAACTTAAGGCCATTATTTCCTGTCTACTTTGGCACAAACAGACTGGTGTGATACTTCAAGCGGTTGAAAAACACAACAGCCTATCCTATATGCAGGAGTTCACTAGTATTACATGTTGTATCCTATCATTTTCAACCTCTACGTAGAGGCACCTGGTGCTCTAATCACTGATAAAAGCATCAAGATTCACAAATATGCCAATACACAACTCTATATGAAAATATTTGTTTCGGACATCCAGCACTTCAAACAGTTCCTGCCCATTATTCAAAGCTGGATGTCCAAAGCCAACCTGGAGCTTCGACAGACCAAGACAACATTCCTGGTATTTGTCAAGAAAAAAAAGCAAGAATCAGTACAAACCTGGCTCAGTGAAATGAACCTTGATGGACACCAAACCCAACCTCAAGGAACACATCACCAATGGCCTGGTACCAGCTCTCTCTCCTAAAGTAGGCAAAAAGATTTCTTTTAATCAGAACTGATGTTCAAGCCCTCATACTCGTGCATCTGGATCGTGGTTACAAGCTGTCTCCACACTGGCACCCCCTAAGATCATCCTACACGCTGCAGCTCTCCTCATACAGGGCCTGACAAAAGATCATCACATCACCCCCATACTTATGAAACTCCATGGGTTTCGGGCCTCACCATCTTCAAATCCAGCCATGTCATTTACAAAGCCATCACAACTAGCACCACCGCTTATCTTACAGACAAGCTCACCATCTCCGGAGGTTCTCTGCATATCTGCAGCCAGGACAAAATAAGATTGCGGACTAAGAAGTGTAAAGAAGAAAAAATAAGGCAGCACGCCTTTTCGATTTATTCACCAGGATTGCCCAAAAGCTGCTAATTTTTAAGAAAGAGTTAAAGACTATCCTCTTTTAAATTCCACCAGAATATTGCCAACACATAATCACTGGGCCAAAACATCATTGCTAAAATATCGAGGACCAACATATCTTAACTCCACACATAAATGTGTGTGTGTATCTATCTATCTATCTATCTATCTATCTATCTATCTATCTATCTATCTATCTATCTATCTATCTATCTATCTATCTATCTATCTATCTATCTATCTATCTATCTATCTATCTATCTATCTATCTATCTATCTATCTATCTATCTATCTATCTATCTATCTATCTATCTATCTATCTATTTATCCATATATCTGTAATACAGAATTACAGATTTGTGAAAGGGAAGGGGCAACGCATATGAAATTGGTACAATGATAGTAATGCCTATTATAAATTGCAGGTCATTAATGGTCTTGGAAGCATTTCTGAATTTCCTTTGTGCAATGGTTAACGACAGAAAATGTTATTGAAAAATAATTTTGGTGGGAGTCATGCTGGATCTGTGAATCTCGCAGAAATGTTTTAAAAACGAAGAGGGGTCTCCTGCACTTCATTATTTATAGGATCCCGGGTGGGCCAGGTCCCGGGAGCATGTCTCAAATAAAGAAGTAGGGTGCACAGGCCCCCCACCTGGGGTTTATTATGCCCCAAGACCACCACCTCCCGGGCTCACTCATTTTAATATGGGAGGCTCGTGGACCCCCCCAAGCCCAGGGAACACCTCCTTCCTGGGGCGATATGCAAAACATAAATTGAGGGGGCCTCTTTGACCCCCCTGTGCCCCGGGGACTATGACTTCCCTGGGGCCAAAATAAAGATGTGTTGAGGGGCTCAGAGACCCCCCAGGCCCCAGGGACCACTACCTCCCTGGGCCATCTGATTTTAAATAATGGGAGGGGTACAGAGTTCTCGCCCGGGGGCGACCACCTCCCCGGGGTAGGCCCTAAACAAAACAAAGAAGGGGGGTCTGGAGACCCCACTCCATCCCATAGGACTGGCTCTGGCAATTTCCTGAGGTTTCCACCCCTGGGATATTGCAGTTTGATATGGCTTGGAGGTAGCATTACTTCTCCCGCCAAGCCATAGTAAACGCTGCCCCGCTTACAGCGAGAGAGGACATAGAAAATGCTCTTGCTTGCTGAAAGCGTAGAGGAATTGCTTTTGGAAAGCTTTTGTTCAGCAGCTCCCTCTGTCCAAAAGCAATGCCGGCTCCCTCAGGATGCAGGGAGCTGGCAGGGACCATGGGGGCCTAGAGGCTCCCCCATGGTCCCAATTAGTGTCAAGTAGTTGCCCTGGGTAGGACCCGGACACCCACATAGAGGCCGGGTCCACCTCCCTTTTAGTTAATAAAAAAAGAAAAGAAAAAAGGCCATGCCCCATGGGATGGGGCCATCCAAGCCAAAATCCGCTCAGGGAGCGGGTGGTGCGGTCCCCCTCACCGATTCAAAATTGGCCCAGGGAAGGGGGGGCATGCGACCCCCACTCCCTGAATGAATAAAAAAAGACTGGCATGTCGCCAGAGGCCATGCCCCCTTCTCCATCACTCTGCAAACATACCTCTTGGTGCACTTCTGATTATGGGATAAAGTTTCCTTGGCTCCAGATGGTCCTTGGCGGCCAACAAGCCCTCCTGTTAACTCCAGTAAGTCTCACTGTGCACAATTGCTGAGAGGACTTTGGAGGCTATGTGCATTTCTCCACCACTGTGCAAACGCGCCACCTGGCACACTGCTGGTTAGAGAAGGAAGTTCACTTGACTCTGTCCTTCGTGGCCAACAATCCTTCCTTTTATTTGCAGTAAGTCCCACAAAGCGGAATTTCTGAGAGCTGTTTGTAGGCCACACCCTCTTTCTCCACCACTCTACAAACACACCTCCTGGCACACTGCTGGTTGGGGGATGAATTCCTTTTGGATGTTGAGTCTTCTTGGGGGCCCACAAGCCCTTCTGTTACCTTCAGTAAGTTTGACACACAGGATTACGGAAAGCTGGTCATGACTCCACCTCCTTTCTCCACCACTCTGCAAAAGTGACTACAAATTAAAAATCCATCAAAATTCACTTAAAAAAACAAAGGTTACAGGGACTTTATAGTTAGGAAATAGAGATTTGAGAAGACTTAGAAATTCACTGCAAAACCAAAAATTACAGGGATGTTACAGTCAGGCTCCGATTTCACTTGTACAAAATCAGTGAAATTTAGCAGTTATAGTTTCCTGAGCAAACTTTAACATATGCCCCAGCAATGCACTGTTTATGACCTCACATATTACATCACTCATGACATAGCCATGTACATCACTGATTACATCACTTATGACATCTCAAATGACATCACTGATGACATCATCTACAGAACCACTCACACACCCACTCACACCCCATACAACCTCTCATGCACCAATTCACACACAAACCCACACAATCACTCACATACCCATTCACAGACCCATAATAGTACTCACATTCCCATTCACTCCTCCACTCGCATCATAATTCACTCACCCATATAGCCACTTATATAACCAGTCACTCACCTGTACAGCCACTCACATAGTCACAAACGTACCCATAGAGCTACTTACATACCCACCTATTCACCTACCCAGTCATTCACATACCCACTCACTCACCCATACAACCTCTCAACATGGCCACTCACTCATACATACAAACACTCACACACTAACTCACACACCCACACAACCACTTATGTGCTCATTCACTCTTCCATACAAGCACTTACACATCTCACACCTCTGCTCAGCCATCCTTATAGCCATTCACACAGACACTCTTTAATATAGCCATTCATACACCAACTCACTTAACCAAACACCCACTCAAACAGTCACTCACTCACCCATACAGCCACTTACATACTGAGTCACTCACTCATATAACCATCCCGATACCCACTCACTCACACATACAGTCACTATATACCCACCTACCCACCCATATAGCCACTCACACCACCACTCACTCACCCCTACAGCCATTGACACATCCACTCACTCACCAATACAGCCACTCACTGGGTTAAAGCTGCATCCATAATGGCTTGATTAGACCAGGGAGGAGGCAATGAGAACTGTTTGAACACCTGGCAGGCCTTTACAACGGTAGAAGTCTGGGGTTAATATAACTATTCCTGGCTCCTCTCGGTCCTATGATTACACCAAGCCACCAACAAAGGGGCCAATCTGGCTCCGGGCACAGACTAAAGCGAATGCAGCAGCCGCGGAGCGCATAGGTCGGATGAGCAGCTTTTGAAGAATTACAGACGCACACTTGGTGAGATGAGTACTAAAAAAAAAACAATACAGCCACTCACACAGCAACTCACTCTCCCACTCACCCACACAGCTATTCATGCGCCCACTCATACACCCATACAGGCACTTACAATCCCAGAAACACAAGGATACAATCACACAGCCACTCACATAATATATGTTAGAAATAGTATCACTGAGTAGTAGTGCACCTAGTATGCTAATTTAACTTTTGTAGTAGGTTAGTATATATGTTTAACACTCATAACCACTTAAAACCACTTATGCTCACTTGATTATTAGGCCTGGGACAAAATTCCGTTCCGTTCGCGGAAATTGCGATATTTTGGCATTTTCGCGTTTCGCGGAAAGTGCGAAAATTTCAAAATTTCCACATTCCGCAGCTTAGCGATAATTTGTTTCTTGCTCGCGCTGTAAAAAAATACATTCGCGCGATCGCCTTACCTGAATCCCCACGTTCGCCGTCAAGTTTTCCCGACCCGGTCGCTTTCTCCACGAGATGTTGGATTGTTGGTAGCCATTTTGCGCTGTCTCGCGACAGTTCGCGGCCGCATTAACGTCATTTGTCACGCGATCACGTCATTTGTCGCGCGATAACGTCTTTCTTCTCGCGATCATGCACCGCGCGAGTATGAGAAGATTGAGATCTCGAACACGTCATTCTACATCGCGAGCGAGAGGGTGAGGACGCGGGCACGTCTAATCGAACGCGAACAGGAGAAAGAGACCCCGAACACGTCATATCCAACGCGACAGGGACAAAGAGAACACGATCATGTCATTTTTGACACGCCGGCGGAAGTAATGGGAAGCTCGAGAACTCGAACATGTAAAATTTTCAATTTGGAGAGGAATATCAGCTCTAGCAGCATGAAACCTTCTGCAAATGCTGATTTTGGATGAAAACAACTCCTTACATTGACATTTGGCTGTCCTTTTTTGTGCAAGGAGTCCTTTTTTTAAAAGGTGGAGAGAGGGAGGAAGTGACACAGAATCTCCAACTTCCTGTTCCTGTCCAGCAGGCTCCTCCCAGTGCTTTGTCCATCTCCTGCTCATTCTGCCTTTGGATTTGGAGCTGGAAAGATCACTCTTTTTGTCTGCTGCATCATTGCAATTGGATTTGAGGATTTTTGGAATAGGATATTTTACAAGTAAGTGGTTATTGTGTCTGTTTGATTGTGGGCATTGCAGTTGTTGTAAGTAACTACAATTTATGTTTGATAATTAATTATCATCATTCCTTTTTTTATTTTTTTATTTTGTGGGTAGTAGTAGTAGGCCCGAGCTAGCCATGGACATGGCCTCATGGGTGTGTGCATGATGAAGCAACTGTTCCTTTTGTTGTTTTTTTAATGTATTTCATTTTCAAGCACATTTAGGGCATGGATGGCATTGGATTGAGTTGGGGAAGTGTGCTTTTTGTGGGTGGCCTTTGTGATGTTGTTGGGCCTGGCCATGTGGCTGGTGGCCATTTTGAAGCCTAGGCCTGAAAGCTTGCCTGGCCTTGTCTGCCAACAGGCCTGCTTTTTCATCCACTAGGATCAGAGCAGGTAGCCACAGCTTTATTGATCAAGTGTTTTCTGTGTGATCTGTTGAATTTAGACATCATTTAGGGCATGGATGGCATTGGATTGAGTTGGGGAAGTGTGTTTTTTGGGGGTGGCCTTTGTGATGTTGTTGGGCCTGGCCATGTGGCTGGTGGCCATTTTGAAGCCTAGGCCTGCAAGCTTGCCTGGCCTTGTCTGCCAACAGGCCTGCTTTTTCATCCACTAGGATCAGAGCAGGTAGCCACAGCTTTATTGATAAAGTGTTTTCTGTGTGATCTGTTGAATTTAGACATCATTTAGGGCATGGATGGCATTGGATTGAGTTGGGGAAGTGTGTTTTTTGGGGGTGGCCTTTGTGATGTTGTTGGGCCTGGCCATGTGGCTGGTGGCCATTTTGAAGCCTAGGCCTGCAAGCTTGCCTGGCCTTGTCTGCCAACAGGCCTGCTTTTTCATCCACTAGGATCAGAGCAGGTAGCCACAGCTTTATTGATCAAGTGTTTTCTGTGTGATCTGTTGAATTTAGACATCATTTAGGGCATGGATGGCATTGGATTGAGTTGGGGAAGTGTGTTTTTTGGGGGTGGCCTTTGTGATGTTGTTGGGCCTGGCCATGTGGCTGGTGGCCATTTTGAAGCCTAGGCCTGCAAGCCTGCCTGGCCTTGTCTGCCAACAGGCCTGCTTTTTCATCCAATAGGATCAGAGCAGGTAGCCACAGCTTTATTAATCAAGTGTTTTCTGTGTGATCTGTTGAATTTAGACATCATTTAGGGCATGGATGGCATTGGATTGAGTTGGGGAAGTGTGTTTTTTGGGGGTGGCCTTTGTGATGTTGTTGGGCCTGGCCATGTGGCTGGTGGCCATTTTGAAGCCTAGGCCTGCAAGCTTGCCTGGCCTTGTCTGCCAACAGGCCTGCTTTTTCATCCACTAGGATCAGAGCAGGTAGCCAAAGCTTTATTGATCAAGTGTTTTCTATGTGATCTGTTGAATTTAGACATCATTTAGGGCATGGATGGCATTGGATTGAGTTGGGGAAGTGTGTTTTTTTTGGGGTGGCCTTTCTGATGTTGTTGGGCCTGGCCATGTGGCTGGTGGCCATTTTGAAGCCTAGGCCTGCAAGCTTGCCTGGCCTTGTCTGCCAACAGGCCTGCTTTTTCATCCACTAGGATCAGAGCAGGTAGCCACAGCTTTATTAATCAAGTGTTTTCTGTGTGGTCTGTTGAATTTTTAGACATCATTTAGGGCATGGATGGCATTGGATTGAGTTGGGGAAGTGTGTTTTTTGGGGTGGCCTTTCTGATGTTTTTGTTGTATGTGTCTGGTGTGTTGGTGTGCAATGCATGCACCCTGCAGACCTTTTTGGGGCCTGTGAATGTTCGTATTTCCATTTTGTTGCATTAAAAAGGCAGAGCAGTGTGCTTTAGCATGCATCCTTTACCTGGCTTTTATAGGCCTTTTGTCAGCTCCTAGTGTTTCCCAGGCCCCCGGCTTGTTTGTGATTTGTGAGTGTCCATGTGGGTGGTGGCCTTTTTTGGTGTTTGGACTGTGAGTTATTAGTGTCCTGCTTTTGCCATAGGCCTGCATGGTTTTCCTATTGGCTATTTGGCTTACTGCTTCCATCCATCCACCCCCTTTGCCAGCAGCAGCTCCATGGATGCTGAGATGCTCAAATAATTTAATGGTCCACCCCACTTTCATTACATTTTTATTTTGGTGGTTATTATTAACTTTCCTATCCTTCCTGAGAGTGTAGTGTGTGGCTGTACACAGTAGTATAACATACCTCTAGTTAAAAAAAAAAGTCATAAATGGCTAGACTATCTTTTGTTTGCACTAGTACAGTACTAAGTAACTGAACCACAACAACAAATGCAACATTTCACTGATGTTCTTCTCCTGTCTTATTTGCTTTTAGGTGCACAAAAGACAGAGTAGGAGGTGTCATCAGCATCACCCGGCTACCCGCTGTACTGCCAGCCAGACAGAAGTCCTGCTGTGCATCACGTCCACGTGTGACCAGAACTTGTTGTGCATCTGCATCCTGCCTGACATCTGAAGAAGATGGCCCCAAAGAAAGGTACCAGGTCCAGTACCAAGAAAGTTGCCGGTGAGAAGAAGGAACAGAAAAAGGAAGTGCCATTAACCACGACTGGTGGTGTGCCGGCCAATGTTTTTTTTGGCACCAAAGCGTTGTCCGGGAACCAAGCTGGGAGCAGCACAGCGGTCCAACCCCACCAACCTAGGCCCAAGGGCTTTAGTGTCGCTGAGGTAGCCAGTCTACTAACGAGCAGCGATGCTGAAGAAATGTCATTACTGCAAAGTAGTACACAATCAAGTTCAACGCAGGCGCAAACTCAGCAGATCAGTGTGCCGCCGCCGCAACAAGAACAGCAGCAGCCACCGCAACAAGAACAGCAGCAGCCGCCGCAACAAGAACAGCAGCAGCTGCCGCAACAGCCCACCATAGTAGTTGTTGCTCCTGACGTAGGGGCATTTCAAGAAATCGAGCTTCCTGCAGACAAAGTGGAGCAAAGTCAAACCACTGTTTCAGAAGATCTATTGTCTTCAGGACCACCAGCAAGGAAAAGGAGGCTTAGTCCATCATCTTCTTCTTCAAGCCCCGCTTCTGATGATCGTGATGACACTTGGGTCCCACCAGCTCGGTCTGAGAGTGATATATGCCACAAGACAATGCTTCTGAAAAGGAAGGTCCCAGAAAAACTTAGAGTTATGGAGGTAGATGTAGAAGAGGGGGGTGATGATGTTGATGAAGACGAGCCAGTCATCACGCACATTACTCCCGCCCCAAAGGGATTGGAGACCAACATTCTCACCCTATCCAGAAAGGCTGCTACTGAGCAGGATGTAGCACGGATCTCACCAACACAGGTTACACCACCACTACCTCCAGCTGCCATATTTTCCAAGGCCCGGCAGGGACCTACATCCAGCTCAACCATCTCAGTAGGTAGTGGTAGTAAAAGTCACAGTGTAGGTGCACAGGGTCACACATTTTCAAACACCCCCTCAAGTTCATCTGGTGTTGAAAGTGGCACATCCAGCAGTGCCAGAAAGTTCTCCTCCCCAGTTTGGGACTTCTTTTCTGTTAGCGCCAAGGAGGAGAACGTTGCTATATGCTCAATTTGTCGGCAAGGTGTTCGGCGTGGTAAGCTTGGTTCAAATTATGGTACCGGAGGACAAGCAAGTCATCTCAGAATACACCACACTATCGTGTGGGAGGATAACCTACTTAAGTTAAAAGAAAGTAGAAAAAGTCAACCCATTGAAGTTGGTCAGGATGAATCAGAGAGCGATATTATTGCGGTGGCAGGTGAAGAAGAGGGAGGCATTTCTAACCCTGCCCCCAGTAGTGCAGTGGTGGTAACGCCCACATCCTCTTCAGTAACATTAGAGTGGCACCGCAGTAAGAGCCATACTCAGAGTCTGTGTGAGACACCAAGGCGACCGGCGAGTACCTCAATGAGACAATCTGTGTCGTTGAGCTGTAGTGGGTTAATGGAAACAGCACCACTAAGGAAAGTAAGCCAGCCTACCATTGAGAGCATGTTTAGGTTGGAGGGGCAGTTCCAACGCAACCACCCAACGGCACGATTGTACAATGCGAAGCTGGCTAAAATGTTAGCGCTGGACCTTTTTCCTTTTTCATTTGTGGAAGGGGTGGGTTTCCTTGAATTTGTGTCTGCCATCTGCCCGAAATCGAAAGTTCCCAGCCGTCCTATTTCGCAAGAATTGCTGTTCCGGCACTACATCATGATGTGCTGGAATTGGTTGGACAAGCTTTGCAGAAGAGTGCTGTGCACAATATCCACCTGACAACAGACATGTGGAGCAGTTGCCAAGCCACAGATTACATGTGCATCACTGCACACTGGATCTCTTTTGTGGGGGTTAAAGATAAACTATCTGCACGAGGTGTTGTTGACACAGCTGCGATTTTTTAAGGTACTCGGAAACATGCAACTGTAGCCATGTTCGCCATGGAGAAATCTCATACGGCTGAAAACATTTTACACGAGTTTCGCACCAAGGTTTTGGAATGGCTGCGGCCCAGCGGGCTTCGTATTGGTTTTGTTGCCACAGACACTGGCAGTAATGTACTTACGGCCATGGAACTTGATTCCTATTTCAGGGTTTCGTGTTTGGCGCACTGCATAAACATTATAGTTCAAGACTTTCTGAAAAAATAACCCATAGTCAGCAATTTACTGGCCATCTGCCGAAGAATATGCACTCATTTCAGCCATTCTTTTAAAGCTCGGAAGCAGCTGAGGATCATCCATCGTGAATTTAGGATGCCAGTCAAGGCACTCATCCAGGAGGTGGCAACACGTTGGAGCTCAACGTATTACATGCTTGATCGTCTGTACGAACAGCACATGTCACTCCTTGAATATGTCTGGAAAAGAAGAGGGGATGCTAGTGTTACTGTTAAAGGCATGAACCTTGACATGGAGCAATGGAGCCTAATTAAATGCCTGACTGAGATGCTTTCTCCTTTTGAGGTCTTCACACGTGAAGTCAGCAAGGAGGAATGTACAATGGGCCAAGCTATCCCATTATTGCAAATGCTAGAGTATGAGCTGAATAATGTGTCTGAATCATACAAAGGTGTAGAGGAGAGAAGGCAAGCCCATGACTTGGTGGAGAGCTTATCCCGGCGCTTAACTGAACATGTAAGGTTACAAAATAAAATTTTGTCACAAGAACATTACATTTGTGCCACAATTCTGGATCCACGTGCAAAATTGGGACTACTGAAGACATTCCTTGCTTTTTCCGACAATGATGTTGCCCGCTACAAAAGTTGTATAGCTGAAGCAGCCAGTAAGTTGGAAAACGAATGGCTGCTAATTAAAAGCCCGCAAGATCAACCCACAACAAGTACTGATACTGAAGCAGGCCATGCAGAATCAAGTGCAACTTCGTCGGCTGAGGGCTGTGCGGTTGGCTCACAATCACAACACTCACCATCACTATCGACTACAGAAACAATAACTGGATCATTAGGCCGAGTACAATCCTTATCATTACAGGATTGGTATGTAAAGATGGGCTATTGTAAGCACAGTGCTGATGCACAGAAAAAACAGCACAAAAGCTTACCAGCAGCAACCCTGAACATTGAGCGGATGGTCCAGGCCTATCTGGACGACCCAACAGAGGTGTACGTTGATCAAAACCCATTGCAGTATTGGTATAGGAAAAGGTCTGAATGGCCACAGCTCAGCAGGCTGGCGATAAGCTATCTGGCTTGCCCTGTCACAAGGGTCTCTTCCGAACGTGTTTTCAGTGCTGCTGGTTCCATTGTAACATTGAGAAGGACCAGTCTATCTCCAAAAAACGTGGAGAGGTTAACAATGATCAAAATGAATCAGCACTTCATACCACCGAATTACACAATACATGAATCAACGGAGGAAGATGAGGACAGCGGCTCAGGTGACGGAAGTATTGTGTCAGATGATTACCTACTACTGGCTGAACCCCCAGAGTTTGAGGACGAGCTATACTTCCCTGACAATTAGGCTCGCACTTACTGTCTTCCTCCCTTTTTCCCCCTTTGTTTATGTGTCTGTCGTTTCGGTTATAAACTTGTGAATCACAACAAATCCATTACCACCGTCTTCTACTCTTCTAATTTAATATACAAGTTTCAGGTGTCTGCTATTTGACAGTACAGTCCTCCGAATCCAGCTCCTTCGCTCCATCATACTGAATCTCCTGCTCAATTCCATTTCCCTCATGAATGATGATTGGATGATGGTAACAACAAATTCAAACTTTCCTAGTCCTTCCAAAAGAAGTGGACCATGAATCAGATGACTACTATAGCTATCCTCCTTTCAGAGCCGAGAGAGACTGGCCATTAACTGAAAATAAGATGGAATAGGTAATGATTGATGCCATGCATTGGACGCAGAGTCGCAGACTGAATGATTTAGATTTTGTTGTGTTTGTTGTTCCTGAATTTATGTAATTGTGCACTGCCACTAATCAACTTTCTACAGAACAACACACTAATTTCCCCCTTCTTGCAAATAAGAAATTGGTACTTCTCCTGCAGCTTGGTGACCCTTTGCTTTTAATTCAATATAGGAAGGGGACTCACTCAATCTGCGCAATGAGTATGATTGACACAACAGCACCGTCCATCATGATGATGGCGAAATAGACGGCCCGTTAACTTAAGATGAGAAGGAACAGGTAATGATTGATGCCATTCATTGGACGCAGAGTCGCAGACTGAATGATTTAGATTTTGTTGTATTTGTTGTGCATGAATTTATGTAATTGTGCACTGCCACTAATCAACTTTCTACAGAACACACTAATTTCCCCCTTCTTGCAAATAAGGAATTGGTACTTCTCCTGCAGCTTGGTGACCCATTGCTTTTAATTCAATACAGGAAGGGGACTCACTCAATCTGCGCAATGAGTATGATTGACACAACAGCACCGCCCATCACGATGATGGCGAAATAGACGGCCCGTTAACTTAAGATGAGAAGGAACAGGTAATGATGACAATTAATGGCATGCATTGGACACCTGACTCTAAGCTATTGGTCTTTGTGTTTGCGTTGTTTGTTTGTTGTGCACAAAGTGATATCAAAGCGTACTAGTAATCTATCTTTCTGTACACAATAAAGAATGACTCAAGTCAGTAATATTTATATTTCTACACTTGTTGTGTCATAACATTTTTACTCTAGGCCGATTTTCACAGTCAGTCAGTAAAAGTATCAGAGATGATGATGATTAAGTCAGGACTCAGGAGGACGTTTCATGAGTGGCATAAAACGGAAAAGCCAAAAGGTAAACACGTCAACAACAACAACCACAGCAGACCCAAATGTCTGTGTAGAAGTTGAATAGAGTCTAGCGGTGGGATGACTGCAGTGCATTGATTTTACTAACTTAAACTGTAAAATTCTATGTTTGGAATGGATAATGTGCTTTGCGTTTGTCCAACTCTTCGAGAGAAAAAACATTTTTTTTAAGTGTTAACGTAGGGTGTGCTAATCCTAAGCACTGTGGGCCTGCTCTCTCCTGTTACTGTTGAAGGTCAATGCTGGAAACAGACTAGAGTGGAGATGATGCATAGATGCCACCTCGGAAAGTGTTCTTGTTGCACTACACCATCACTTGTGCATTTGTTTTAACTTTCTTTCTCAATATCCCCTTTGGTTTTCAATCTACAATTAAAAGGCCGGGCCTTGCCCGAAACTTTGTAAAACATTACAATGCATATTAATTACCTTATCAATCAATCACCTTTTTTTTTCCAGCCGGGCAGTGGCGAGGCGACACACCCAAGATTGATGGACGAGAGGAGCAAGAGGAATGCCGAGATGCAAAAATCCAGTCCACATTTTTGACCAGGATAAGACAGTAACAGTATCCACTTTTATCTTCTTTTAAATAATTTGATTAATATCTTGTATACAATCTTTACAACAGTGTGTTCTTGGAGTTGTTATTATCAATCATCATTAGGTTTGCTCTGTGTTTACGATTCTTCCCTACCAATATTTAAAATTTCTATTTGCTATCTGTTAAAGTATTAAGGCCGGAACAACAGAACAAGAACTAGAAGTGTATGTAATCCGGGTCTCTCATCATCATGCATGCATTGCCTTTTTCTCCCTTAACATATGGATATGGTAGTCTTCAATGATTGTCGTTTGTTTGTCTATGTATGCATACTGTTTTTCTATGTCAAACATTTCCCAAAAACCCCTTCCCATCCATTCAACAAACCCTAACCCTCTTCCCCCGGGCTGCGTGACTTATTGTCGAGGTGTAACTAAATTAAATGTACACCAATACTTAATCACACACTTGCTGGGGCGGATGTGGTGAAAGCAACACTACTTCAATTTCAAGGCAGAGCGATGATCTTCTTCTGCTTGGCCACCCATGAGTAGGATATTTCAGAGGTTATTTTTTTTAACAAAGGAACATATACCTCAGCATGAATTGCCGGCATTGATTGGATTTGTTTCTTATCATTCCTCATATACAGCACTAACTGTTATGCTGTAGGCCTAGTCAAGTGACTCGACACAACTATAGTTTGTAACTCTGTCTAGTAGGCTATCCTCCTAACCACCATTCTGTTTTTTTGTCAAATATTTGAGCATATTATTGTTGCTCGGTAAGTTCTGTACTGTACTTCATTCAACTACTCCTAACAGTCTCTCAAAGGGGATTGACTGTCTCCTTCTCTTTTTTTGCAAATGCTGCCGCCCTGCCAGTGTCTACTACTACTACTACTATGCTGCTACCACCACCACCACCCCAATCATGGCATGTATGAAAAAGGAAACCATCTTCACCATGAAGCCAGTGCTGTGCCACAGTTGGACATAAACATCAAGCACCGGTAAGAGACAAGTTTGGGGGAGGCAGAATTAATAATGGACATGTTGTCAATGATTTTATTTTCACACACCAGTACAAAGAATGCATAGACTAGAGGACAGACTGAAAGTACTAGAAGGACCAGTCAATGAGTGAGGTGTGTCGCATCTATCTGTGTCTTATACAGTCAGCCAATTATTGAAATCAAACACAGGCTATGGGCGGCCATGCACCAGCAAGGAAACAGTGTGATGTAAAACAGTTACCCCACCTACAAAACATTAACAACATTGCACGTAACATAGAAAAATATATTTAATTTACCCTAACAAATAAACTAAACCCACAAAAGCTGACCCACCCCCCTCCCTAACCCCAACCAATGTCCATAGAAGTCCGTAACGTCCAAACAAGTTCCCACCCACCCACCCAAACAAGAATTAAAAAAGGGGCAGAACAGGATGACAGGGACTAAGTGGTGGGGCGGGACTCCAGGAGGACACGCATCCGGCGCATCTTGCCCTCTAAACGGGCGACGCGGCGTCTAAGGGTGCGGCAGTTGCAGCCACAGTGGGGGGGGCACCGGAGATGGAACGGTGGCGGTGGGCAGCCGCCAGACGGTGGCGCCGTACCGCTGGAGGGCGGTGGCTGGGGCCCGGGCCATGGGAGGAGGCTGCAACAATTGCAGCCGCAGTCTCCTCCTCCTCCTCGGCTAAGACCACCAGCCGCCGGTATTCTCGCTGGATTGCCTCCAGCTTCCGGCGCCGTGCCTTGGCGGCCAACTCCTTGCGGTTTAGGTTAGGAGTAGCTGTGTATCAAAAAGAAAAAAACAAGACAATTGTAAAATATACTCATAGAAAAACAGTAAGACAAGTTAATTATTTATACACATAGTGGCATGGTAGAGTAGCACTATAAAGCACAGTAGTACATAACATTTTAAATTGCGCCCGTCCTTCTTACTTCCACCCGTCTTTCACTTTTTAGTTGAAAAGTGCACCAGGTGCTCTTCTCCATAAAACTTTCAAAGCGGAGTTGAAATCAGATAGATGAGGCCATTGGTTACTCAATACTCCCGCTCCTATGCAAATTAAAGGGATTCTAGTCTTCTAGTTCACTCTTCAAACGTCCCCAACAACTCATACTTACTTACGACATCGGATGGCGGGCAGACTTTATCTGCCCGCCATCCTCATGCTAAAAAGGGTGGGGGTCCCGTGGGGACAATTAATTAGGATGATGCGCCCGGCACAGAGGCGGGCGCATCCTGTTTTTTTTACATTCTGGTTGGCGGTGCCGAAAGCAATGCTAAAAATACATGTTGTGCTGCTTTTCCAAGCACAACATGATGGGCCTCGCACGGAGCCTGTCACATTTTGCTTTGAAAGGCAGGGGGGTACCATAGCATAGGTAGGTACCCTCCATGGGGGCCCCCAAGCATACTCTGCAATGACTGCATGCCTTTCCGTGGTGGACGGCAATGCAAAGACATTCCAAAATGCAGATTATATGGCTGGCGGTGTGTTCAGAGAGACACCACCGCCATATTGAACCCATTTCCGCCTGGTCGACATATGGGGGGTCTGACTCTTTTCTACAGGGATGGCGGGAGGTTTGCCCCTGTGGTGCCGGCGGTGAATACCGCTGGCCCAGCGGGGGCAATACGCCCGCCATCCTAATGGGGCCCTAAGTCTCAACAGTACAGTATACATATACATACAGTACACCCTTGCAGTGAGTGTACTGTCAAGTTCAACAACTTGCCACTCCCTCTACCGCTCCGTTGCTATCTGCAGCAACTGCCGCATCCTTGCCCTCTGCGTCGCCTTCGCTGGCCCCGGCAATGGTGGTCGGTAGTGCGCCTAGAAAACATTACACATTTATTAGGCGTCATATACACCTCCCCCCTATTGATCAGTAGCAAGGTTGAAAAATGCATTAATACAAACATACATCACTAGTACAAATCAGGTAGTAGTAGAGTAGACACTAATAGTTATATATGATCATTGTAGCCTTTGCTTAATTAGCCCTAGCCATTCTACCATTTTACCTTTGTGTCTTTTATTTTTGCATATGTGACGTTACCTTTACCTTGCAGCTTAAGACATCTTTGAGCCCACATGACCTGCCTCACACTGCTACTGTCTAGTCTACGCGCTGCGTACAAGCGGTCAACAAACATTAACAAGCCACTTTTTTAGGAAGTACAGGTGTACTACTGTTACTGTTAGTCCATATTGCTTATCCATAAATGCTACACTTTTTGGCACGGCTGAGAAATGCTTGCAAGTTGCAATATACTAACGCACAACATTTCATTTTTCGCATTACAGACGCGAGATTCCCTTCTACGAACCAGAGCTTCTGAATGATGCAACAACTACCAGTACTAGGTTCTTCTAAGGTGAGGGGTCCCTTCACTCACATCTTCATTTATGAATTTATATAAACTAAATTGCTATGTGATGGTGGTGCTGCCTTCCACCACTGTTCAGTTATCATGATTTAATTCCCAACTGTATAAGTGTAACAATGTATATTGTTTTAATGTTATTGATTTTCCGGTTGGTGCTGCATTTATAAGAAAAGAGTGTACAGACCTTCTCAAATTGAAATAAACATTTTGAACTTACATAGACTTGGTGGTATTTGGTGTGGACTAACTTACACGACTGAGCAAGTTAAAGTAAGGGTGTGCATGTGAATTGCTTCCACGACTGAGAGGTTGGGTGTGTTATGTTCTGGGTTGTCTACTTGTTGGGTATCTTAGGGGGAGGGTTCCGAGACCTAATAGTTATGACAAGACAGTACTATAGTCAAGCAGTGGAATTGTGGTGGGTGCGGAATTTCTGATTGAGGTGTGCAAGGAAGGTCCAACCTACCATCACCAACATCCAATTTTCTGGTGCAAATGTCTGTGTATGTGCAAGATCCCTACAACAGTAGTATGTCCTATAGGGTATCATACCAGAATAGTAATAAATCTGGTAGGGCTGTTGCTGTGAATTTTCAAAGCCTCAAGATCTATAAGAGTAAAAGTAGTACAAGACAACGACCCAACGGATTGGACTCAATGACTCGAGCTACTGGTGAATATGAGTTTTATATTACAACCTTTCACAAAGAGTGGCACTGGCCAACTGGGCAAGACTAGCTACTACAGTACAGACAGACTGATAGTATGTAGTAGTAGTAGTACTCAGAGTCATCATAGCGGAGGCAGGGATAAGATTTTTGAAACCGTACAGATCGAAGGATAATTGGTGGTAAAAAAATAGCATTTGGAAACAAACAATAGTTCGGGAAAAATATGGGGCAGTACAAGTTATGGAATAAGAAATATTATTAAAAACAAGAAGACTTACTGTGGCCAGCAGAGGAGCCCTCAGCGGTGTCCTCCTGGTGGTGTTCTGTGTGTCCCGCCGACTGCCCAGTCCCTGTCGGTCTGCCCCTGGGTGCTGATGAACAGGAAAGATATAAGAAAGAGACAAACATTGATGGATGGTGTCAAACAAATACAATATTTTTCAACAACGGTCAAAAAACACTTATGTAAACAACAATTGCAATAAAACTAAATTGACCGATCTCATCTGGTCAACAAGTAATATCGGGGGATTCGCAGTTCGACTACTTAAGTTACTATTTATCAACAGTAATCCAGTCTTCCATTCTGATTCCAGAATACCAAGTTACAACTAATCCTAAGTACAGCGTACCACCCAACCTAGCCCACCCATTCCAGGCATGCCAATTGTACATTAAGTATGCATTTCCACTGTATTCCTCAACAATGCATATGGTCAAATCATGGAGGACACATGAACATGACTACATGTTTTGAATACACCAAATTTGGGTTTGATTGATTGACTGCTAAGCCTACCACCACTCATTGAACAAACTATAAAAGGTTCTAATAAAGACAGCCGTACTACCAGCACGTCACGTAACTGAGTGAGGGGGCATCACGCATACCACTAACAAATTAGAAGCTCATACAAAGTACCTAAACCGAAGTATCAATCCGCCCCTATCTATTAGTGACAGGACAAAGTAAGGAGTGGACTAGAGTCACTGTAGCATTATGTAACTTAATTTCTCTAAAATAAACTCGTAAAGAATCACGCTAAGCAAGCGCAAACGCAAAGCTGCAAACAAGTAAGATTAGTAGTAGCGCAGAAGAGCACCTGTGTAAAAAAAATCACAGACTTTTAAACGTAATTAACCTGGAATGTAAGCAGCAACATTCTAGCTGGTTGGAAGAAAAAAAAGATATTCGCAATATATAACACAGAGCAGAAGAACAGACACAAAGTAGTAATAATTAAATAGGTACTCACCAAGCCCCGGGACCTCCACTCCCAGCAGGTCCAGCAGGTCCTGCTCACGGTCCAAGATGTCGGACCACCGGTGCGTCAGCTGCGCCTGGGTGCACCGAACACCAGAGAAGCGTGACACTGCCCGGCGTACCTTCCCCCACCACTGCCGACGCTCCCGGAGGCCGTACCCGGACCCAGGCCTGCCACCTGCTGCCAGGGTTGAGGGAGGTGGCGCTGCACAAAGAAAATTAGTGCAGCCAACTCCACCTCCCCAAATAAGGCCCGTGCCTGCACCCCTTGTGGGTGCCGCCTTCCGCAAGGAAGGCGGTCGCGGCTCTGGCTGCGCCGGCGAACAGCCCTACCCTTGGACATGGTTCTGGGGACAGGGCGGGAAAGAAAAGGTAAAATAAATAAAGGAGTAAAGGAAATAAATAGCAGGCAATAGAAAGAGAAAAAGTAGCTAAAAAACAAAAAAAAAGTAGACAAAAAACAAAAATATAGAGGCAGGAAAATAGTTAGAGAAATAATAAGTAATAAAGATCCAAAAAAGTGGCTATAAACAAAGGATTGAAAAGATTTTGGGAGGATTCAAAATCAGGCCCCAGAACCATGCAATAGAGTGAAAAACAAGATGGCCGTGCCCATTGCGACCACATGCGCAAGTTCGCGCGATGTTTTCTCCCAAGCAAGCAAAAAGCAACGCGATCAAGTGAAAGCGGTCGCGAACAGGAAATATCGACCGCGAACGGGCGCGAACATGCATTGCGTGACCCGGAACAGCAAGTAAGCATCGCGAGAGGGCGGGACAAGTGAAAACAAGATGGCCCGTGAGCAACCGCATGGGTAAGTTGGCGACCCGCGATCACACAAAAAATACCACGAACAAGCGGGAAAAAAACGTCCGCGTCTTCGCGATATTTCCGGCGTGTTTGCGGAGATTTTTTGCATTTTCACGATAGTTTGCGAAAGTTAATTTCGCAAATTCCGTCCACCCCTATTGATTATGTCATCAGTAATGTAATCAGTGATGCCATTTGAGATGTCAACAGTAATATCATCAGTTATGTCACTGACCATGTCATGAGTTATGTAATATGTGAGGTCATAAGCAGTGCACTGCAGGTGCATAAGTTATAGTTAGCTCAGGTAACTAACTGCTATAACTGCTGAATTTCCATGGTTTTATATGAGTAAAATTTAAGCCTAACTATAACATTCTATAAAATGTGTTTTTTCCAGTGAATATATATATATATATATATATATATATATATATATATATATATATATATATATATATATATATATATATATATATATATATATATATATATATATATATATATATATATTACCTACTGGCGGTCGCCAGTAGGTAGTTATAGTTAGGACCGTGTTTCCATAGGAAATCTCAAAATTCTATTTTGAATAACTTTGGCGCTGGTTGACGAATCCTCGCGAAATTTTCAAAACTAATGGGGCGCTCCGCTCAGCTCCTACCCTGAAAGTTTCGGGGTGAATCGTCAAGCGGGGGCCGAGAAAAAGGGGGGTCCCAAAACACGTTTTCCCCATGGATTTTTCCATAGGGACTTTAGTCGCAGCTACAGCCCGAACGGCTGAACAGAATTATGTGAAATTTGGCAGAGAGGTAGCCATAAGGTCCATGAAGTGACTTTTGCAGGTTTGGTGTAAATCTGTTCAGTATTTCCTGAGAAAATAGCATTTAAATCAACATATATATCTGTACGCGCGCAGCGTGCGCGCACTGAGCAAGTCCTGTGCGCGCACCTTGCCGTGCGCGAGCGCACTTCTGATTGGTTGTTAGATGTCAGTAAACATTCGAATCGGTGGAAATCAGGAAGCGGCGGCCGCCATTTTGTCTCTCGCATAAAGAGGGGGTGATAAACAAAGGGGGAGAACTTGAAAAGGGGGCAGAGTGGGGAGATATTGACCCACTAGGCATTGTAAGGGGGTCACAGTAGGACCTTGTAGGGCAAAAAAACAGATTTATATTTTTAAAAAAAATATCGCCGAGTGCGCGCACCCAGCGCGCACCCGAAAAATGTTTAAAAACAAAAAAATAAAAAAAATTTCGCAATTAAGTAAAAAGATATAAGGTGGCTCTAAAAAGAGCCCTTGTGTTTATTGTGTGTTTTTTGGTACCTACAAGTAAGTACCGATGCAGAGTCTAAAGTTCAAGAGGAAGACTCTGTTGCCTTCATCAGTGAAGTGTACACCATCTCCTCTATAAATGTCTTGCATGTTGTAACGCAAGTTGTTGTGGTATATAGAACCCATACCATAGTCTCTGAGGAAAGCAGAAATAGATTTGTTGACGTGCTTCCTTGCTTTGTCAATCTGCGGACAAAATTGGTTGGACCAGTTCCACTTTTGCCTTTGGCATATGTTAGAATATACAAAGGCAGTTTGTGGAAAAAGCGACATCAATTGCACAAAGGTGTCCTTAATAAGCATTTCCAGACCTACCCCAGTTAAAGTGCCTAGGTCATTACCACCACAGTGCACAATAATAAGGTTAGGCTGTGGGAGATGTAGAAAGGTTTTCACCAAAGGCATTAATTGGTGCCACTTTAACCCTCTCTGGCCAATCCATTTAATGTCTACATTTGGCAAAGCAAGGTCTCTCACCATACCTCTTTTTTCTGCAAATTTTTCACTCCAGAAGATATAGCTGTGACCTACAATCCACACTGTGAACATCTTCCAAGGAGATCTGGATGCACTCAGGAGGTGTCTTTCAGTAGAAAGGCAATATGAAATGAAAGACAGTTGAAAAATGGGGGCACACATAGTTTTTTTTATAAAAAGAACTAATTGGCTGTTTCAAACCATTCTACACTAAAAACTAGGCTGTATGTTTAAATTTTAAAAAGCATGTTTTGTATTGGTTCAGAAAAATGTGTTACCAAAGAACATTACTATGGATTGGCTGTTAGGATTGAAAAGTCAAGCACTCTTGCTCTTTGGATATGAAACATTGTCTGCTGAACTTCTGACCTCTCTCTTCACAGCAGTGTTCCATGACCTGTTGCTATGGTAGCAGGCAGAAGTCAAGTTGGGGGAAGGGTACATTTGGAAAGGGGTTGAAGTTTTCAACCAATAGAAATGTGTGATTTCATTTGAAAAAAAGTGGGAAGCACTGCGATTTGAAATTAACATGTATATGTGTGAAAAAAGAGAGGGACACATTGCCATTTACTGGTTCTGGAGAGAGGAGAGAGGTGTAGAGCTCTGATATTCTGACTCTGATAGTCTGCTGTTTGAGTGGCACATTTCTTTCACAACTAACTAATTTTAAAGGTGAGTTATGAGTTTGAGAGGGGAAGTATGTGGTGATTTTTGAGATAAATATTAGAATTGTGAATCTTCTTCAAAAGTTATGTTTTACATTTTGAGGTTTGCGAGATATTTAACTGTTTTGAACTTGTAAGATATTATGGAGTATGTTTTCACAATAAGTTAATGTGTACTGGTAAGAATGAGGAATACTATTTTGTGCCTACCATCAAACCATGAGTCTGTGTGCAGAGAAGAATTGTTGACAGAGATTTAATTTGCGTTGCTGTTGAAAAGTAAAACTTGCAGTTGAAAGGAAAGGACAGCTTGTTTTTAATTGTGATGGTTAGGATTTATCAGAAATCACTTTGAAAGAAAAGAGAGGAAAATGGTAGCACATTTGAAATTAGCATTAGTTCTGTAAGAATTGCAGACCCAGGAAAAGGGCAGCCTGTGTCTTGTGCCTACCAACACAGCATGAGTCTGCGTGCATATAGGAATTGTTGTCTGAGATTTAATTTGTGAAGTTGTTGTTCTGTAAGGATTGCAGACCCAGGAAAGGGGCAGCCTGTGTTTTGTGCCTACCAACACAGCATCAGTCTGTGTGCATATAGGAATTGTGGCCAGAGATGTATTTTGTGTTGCAGTTGTTCTGTAAAACATGCACTTGCAGGAAAGGGACAGCTTGTTTTCTTCAAATGTGGTGGTTAGCAGTCAACAGAAATCACTTAATCTGAAATGAGAGGCAAAAGCTAAAATATTTGAAACCAATAGGGTAGATTTTCAATTCAAAATAGCAAAGGCACAGGTAGTTGCCATATGTTCAAAACTGAAAATAACCCTTAGCACACATGCACTGTTACATACATCCCAGCAGTCTTCATGCAGTTTTGGAAGTCTCTTTGCTCATCTCTCTTGCAGCTGACAATACATAGTCTGCAGAAACAAACTCTTGGCACACATGCAGCAGCTTCTCTCACACTCCCATGTGTAGTACTCAGGTCTGTGTGGTGTTTCAGATAGCACTGTGTAACGCAAACACATTCAACGTCATCAAGGCACATTTCGTTTGCTCTAGACTAGTCACTCACCCAGATTGCACATGCTCATGGTATGATGTAGCTGTTAGGACATGTGGTCTTTTCTGCCTCTGTGATCTAGAAGGAAAATGTGTCAGGCTGTAACAGTAATTATCACTTGTTCTACCACAGTAGTAAATGTGCTTTGAAATTGCAAATCAAATTCTGTTTTCTGCTTAGACGCACACTATGAGGTTGTGTGCGCACAGGAATTGTGGCCAGAGATGTAATTTGTGTTGCAGTTGTTCTGTAAAACATGCACTTGCAGGAAAGGGACAGCTTGTTTTCTTCAAATGTGGTGGTTAGCACTCAGCAGAAATCACTTAATCTGAAATGAGAGGCAAAAGCTAAAACATTTGAAACCAACAGGGTAGATTTCCCTTTCAAAATAGCAAAGGCACAGGTAGTTGCCATATGTTCAAAACTGAAAATAACCCTTAGCACACATGCACTGTGACATACATCCCAGCAGTCTTCATGCAGTTTTGGAAGTCTCTTTGCTCATCTGTCTTGCACCAGACAATACACAGGCTCCAGAAACACACTCTTGGCACACACGCAGCAGCTACTCCAACACTCCCATGTGTAGTACTCAGGTCTGTGTGGTGTTTCAGATAGCACTGTGTAACGCAAACACATTCAACGTCACCAAGGCTCATTTTCTTTGATCTAGTCTAATCACTCACCCTGTAACACATGGTTATGGCCTCAAGGAGCTGTTAGGACATGTGCTGTTTTCTGCCTCTGTAAATGATAAGGAAAATGTGTCAGGCTGTAACAGTAATTTGGTACTATTCAGGAACACTGTTTTGTTCCAAAAAACATAGCATGAGTCTGTGTGTATACAGGAATTGTGCGCAGAGATTTAATTTGTGAAGTTGTTGTTCTGAAAGAAATGCAGTCCCAGGAAAGGGGCAGCCTGTGTTATGTGCCTAAAATGATGATATGAGTCTGTGTGCACACAGGAATTGTGGGCAGAGATTTAATTTATGAAGTTGTTGTTCAGTAAGAATTGCAGTCCCAGGAAAGGGGCAGCCTGTGTTATGTGCCTAAAATGATGGCATGAGTCTGTGTGCGCACAGGAATTGTGGGCAGTGATTTAATTTGTGAAGTTGTTGTTCAGTAAGAATTGCAGTCCCAGGAAAGGGGCAGCCTGTGTTATGTGCCTAAAATGATGGCATGAGTCTGTGTGCGCACAGGAATTGTGGGCAGAGATTTAATTTGTGAAGTTGTTGTTCAGTAAGAATTGCAGTCACAGGAAAGGGGCAGCCTGTTGTCTTTACACAAATTATCCCTTAGCACACATGCACTGTTACATACATCCCTGCAGTCTTCATGCAGTTCTGGAAGTCTCCTTGCTCATCTCTCTTGCAGCTGACAATACATAGTCTGCAGAAACACACTCTTGGCACACACGCAGCAGCTTCTCCAACACTCCCATGCGTAGTACTCAGGTCTGTGTGATGTTTCAGATAGCACTGTGTAACGCAAACACATTCAACATCACCAAGGCCTCATTTTCTTTGATCTAGTCTAATCACTCACCCTGTAACACATGGTCATGGTCTCAAGGAGCTGTTAGGACATGTGCTGTTTTCTGCTTCTGTAAATGATAAGGGAAATGTGTCAGGCTGTAACAGTAATTTGGTACTATTCAGGAACACTGTTTTGTTCCAAAAAACATAGCATGAGTCTGTGTGTATACAGAAATTGTGGGCAGAGATTTAATTTGTGAAGTTGTTGTTCTGAAAGAAATGCAGTCCCAGGAAAGGGGCAGCCTGTGTTATGTGCCTAAAATGACGATATGAGTCTGTGTGCGCACAGGAATTGTGGGCAGAGATTTAATTTGTGAAGTTGTTGTTCAGTAAGAATTGCAGTCCCAGGAAAGGGGCAGCCTGTGTTATGTGCCTAAAATGATGGCATGAGTCTGTGTGCGCACAGGAATTGTGGGCAGAGATTTAATTTGTGAAGTTGTTGTTCAGTAAGAATTGCAGTCCCAGGAAAGGGGCAGCCTGTTGTCTTTACACAAATTATCCCTTAGCACACATGCACTGTTACATACATCCCTGCAGTCTTCATGCAGTTCTGGAAGTCTCCTTGCTCATCTCTCTTGCAGCTGACAATACATAGTCTGCAGAAACACACTCTTGGCACACATGCAGCAGCTTCTCCAACACTCCCATGCGTAGTACTTAGCTCTGTGTGATGTTTCAGAAAGCAGTGTATAACGCAAACACATAAAAACATCATCAAGGCCTCATTTTCTTTGCTCTACTCTAAACACTCACCCAGGTTGCAGATGCTTATGGTATGAAGTAGCTGTTAGGAAATGTGCTCTTCTCTGTCTCTGTAAACTATAAGGAAAATGTGTCAGGCTGTAACAGCAATTATCACTTGATCTACCACAGTAGTAAATGTGCTTTGAATTTGCAAATCAAATTCTGTTTTCTGCTTAGAAGCACACCATGAGGCTGTGTGCGCACAGGAATTGTGGCAACAGATATAATTTGTGTTGCAGTTGTTCTGTAAAACATGCACTTGCAGGAAAGGGGCAGCTTGTTTTTTTTCAACTGTGGTGGTTAGCACTGTGCACAAATTAGTAAATGACAAATGAGAGGCAAATGGAAAAACATTTGAAATTAATGAAAAGCTTAAAAAATATTTTAATGAATTATAATTACAAAAAATATTTTTTTTTAAGTTTCTTGCAGGTATTGCTGAGCAATAGTGAAAAAATAAAAAAATGCCTTTAAGGACAAGAAAGAGGAAAGAAAAGCAACAACAAGTATATCTGGACAAAACTGGGAAAACAAAATAGGAGGAGAAGCTGGTGATGGCAAAAAGAAAAAGTCTACTGGTAAGCAGAGTAGAGATTTCTTAAAAAAGATCTTCAAAAAACAAAAAAATGGCAAAAATAAATGTAAAACAAACAGTGTTTTATGTACAAAGCAACAACAGAGTCAACAGCAAAAAACAAAAGCTAATGTGCAATCAGAAGTATGTAAAACTGATTTAACACGAAAATTAGATTTTAAAAACATTAGTCGAAAAATGTTTCAGAGAAGAGTGATGTTAAATTTGCTAAAGGATGTGAAAAAATATAAGAAAAAATCAAAATTTATTAAGAATTTTTTTTTTATAGAAAATATTGTAAGTAAGGCTTTGGAAATAAAAAGAAAACTTTTTATTCTAATTTTGAATAGGATGCGTAGATTATATAAATTAGTGAATGCAATGAAGTCACAAAGCAAAAGGAGAAGAGAAGTGAAAAAAAGTAACTTTTTTAAAGTGTTCTTGGGAGAATGGAAACACAGTTCAAGTACTGAACCATTTTTTAATGAAGAGAGTTATCTTCAAAGTAATAGTTTGTTGCATGCAGTTGACACCAATGGTAGAGCATATGAAGTTAAGGATGGTTGTGTGATGGAAAAAGAGAAAATGATCCCAAGAAATGAGGAAGAAGTAATGGCTGCTGAGCCCCAGTGTACACTTGGAACTGTAGTAGTATTTGTACTGTGCGTCAGGAATCTATTGATAAATTACGTGACTTTCTAAGAGAATATAGTAAAAAGAGTGTAAAACAGAAGATGAAGGTGCTTCAAACACTAGATCCATGCAGAGTGAGAGAGAATACTGGTTTGCAGGGACATTCTCTGGCTTGTCTATCTAGAAAAGTGTGTAAAAGTGTTTTTCATCATTTTAGGATGCTGGCTGTTCATCATACTGAAATGAGAAAGTTTGTGAGAACATTGTATTTTGCTAAAAGTCCAGCAGTAAAGTTAAATGAGTTGAATAATGCTCTGTTCCGTGGATCTGTATCAGATGTAGTGAAGGTTACTGATGAGATTCAGTTTTGTTACTTTGGTCCAGAACAAGAAAGTGCAGAAAAGGACACAGTTAATGAGAAAAATGAGGAACAGAATGTAGAACTCATTATTACTAAAAATTTTGAGGATGAAATGACAAAATTTCCTATCATCTCTAATGAAAGACCAAATATTACTTGTATTTGTTGCCGCAGAAGCCATTATAAAATTCAAACAAGGAATGTTGATCTGTATAAAAAAAGTGAAAATGAAGAGAATTATAAGTGGAAAGATTTTGCAACATATATATTTCTTGAATATTGTTTTGAATTGGGTGAAGATCAGCGTATTTGTAAATACTGTTATAACAAGTTAGAAGAAAATAGAATGCCGACCAGAGCTGTACATAATAATTTAGAATTGGATGCTATTCCTGCCGAACTTTCTGATTTAAATAAATATGAGTCTATACTCATTCAATGTGTTCATCCGTTCCAGACCACAGTACGTATGGAGCCCAAAACTGGTAAATTACCTCCTTCAGATTTACTGAGAGGTTTAAAAGGAAGAGTGGTGTATTTGCCCTTGGATTTGAAAAAAAATATGGAAACTATTGATGCAGATACTTTGGAAACTGAACCATTAGTTATTCTGGTTAATGGTGTACCTACAAAGAATAAGAAGATTTGGCAGGAGCTGGTAGATGTACGGAAAGTACAAAGAGCAAATTTATATTTGAAAAGGAATAATAAATGGTATGAATCAATTTATATAGATGAAGAAGAAGAAGATTTACAAGAAGACACAGAAACACCAACTGGTCAAATTGAAAAAGTGGACAAGTCAAAGGAAGAAGAAATTTATGAACATTTTAGCATACATCCTCTTCATTCAAAAGAAGTTATGGGAGACACTATTGATCTGTTTCAGATGAAGAAAGCAAAAGGAACTCCCGTGAGTGTATGGGAGAAGAGCTTGGAAGCTCGATGTTTTCCTCAGCTGTTTCCTACAGGAAAAGGTGGACGATACGATGAACGCCCAGAACAGATTCCAGCTTCTGAGTATCGGACTACAAGACTATATGCTGAAGATTCAAGATTTCGTCAAAGTATTCCTTATTTGTTTCATCTTTTATTTGAAAGCGACTTGTCGGCATTATCTTATGCAGTAAATCACATTTTAAAAAGTGGAGTACATCTACATAATGTGTCTGCTAAGGATTTTATGGAGAAAGTGCAGCACCGAGATGATCATTTGGAAACACAACTGATCAATCTGATGGCTTGTCAGCGTGGGACAAATGAATATTGGTACCGACGCCATGGTGAATTAAAATGCATGTTACGGAATTTAGGAACTCCTACATGGTTTCTAACCCTAAGCTGTGCCGAGTACGCTTGGGATGATTTACTGGATTTTCTACGAGAGGCAAATTCAAACATTAAAAACATTGAATACAAGACAGCAGGAGAACTGTGCTCATTGGATCCGGTTAATGTTTGCAGATATTTCAATCATAGATTTGAGGCTATGATGTCCTTCATCTGCAATAAAAAAAATCCACCTCTTGGAGAAGTAGTGGATTTCTTTTGGAGAAAAGAGTACCAGGCAAGAGGTGCTCCTCATATTCATATACTGTTGTGGATCAAGGATGCCCCAAAGTTTGGAACAGATGCTGATGAAGCAGTGTTATCTTTCATTGAAGAATATGCAACATGTGCTATACCTAAAAGCACAGAAGAGAAAAAGTTAAAAGAACAAGTTTTACGTTTCCAAAGTCATCGGTGTGGAAAATACTGTCGACGGAAGTACAAGACCAAAGATAAATTCTACACAAAGTGTCGATTTGGATTTCCTAGACCTGTTCTTTCAAAAGGAAGAGTCAACAGTTTTATGTCAGCTGTGCGACATACTATAACCAGAAAATCTCCCAAAAATACATACAACCTAAAAAGAAAAGAAGAGTCAAAATTTATAAATGACTACAACCCAGTCATTTTATCCATGTGGAATGCTAACATGGATATTTAGTATGTGGCAGACAATTCTATTGCTGTTGCTCGTTATGTCACATCTTACATCACTAAATCTGAGAAAACAGAATTGAAGGAAATGTGGGAAGAGATTTCTCACGAGAAGACTGTCAGTAAGAAGCTGTACAGTTTCAGTTTAAAGATGTTATCGCATCGAGAAATTGGATCCTACGAATGCTCAGATAGGTTATCATCTGCAAGTCTTTACTCGAAATCCAGAAGAATAATTTGGGTAAGTTTAGGCCTTGCAGGAATGAGAAATCGGGTACTGAAATCTGTTGGAGAAATTGAATATTTGGCCCAGAAAGTACAGATATTTTGAAAACAAACATGTTGGACACATATTACCCAAAAAGAAGTCATCATCTTGAGAACATGTGTCTCTATGAAGTGCTGCAGAACTACATTTTTTCACGGAAAGCCACAGAAGACATCAACAATGGAAAATATAAAGTCATTGGTGAGGAAGGATGTTTGGTGAAGCAAACAAAAGGAAGTTTGATAAATCACAGGAAGCTGAGTTGCGACACTACTGACAAAAAGGAATTTTACTACTTGGCTCTTTTACAGCTGTTTAAACCATAGCGTTCAGAGGACGAACTACTGGGAGAATTTCAAAGCTATGAAGATTCTTTTAATGCTAGCAAAGATAGCATAGAATGCAGTACTTTCACAACTTATGTCCAAATGTTAAATGAAGAAAATGGACAGGAAGCAAAAATTGCAGCTGAAGTAGCTAGAGACAGTTCTCAAGACAGCCAAAGTTCAGGAACACTTAGTCAAGATCCCCTAGGACAACCAATCATAGAAAATGAAGCTGCAGTAGCCATGACTGAAGTAGAAACGGCTATGAATCAAGCACAGGAAGATTCAATCGACTTACTAAATCTGGAACAACAACTGAATGAAGAACAAAAACAAATTTATGAAGAAGTCACCAAAAAAATTGATCATGGATTACTACATGAAAATAAAGAGTGCTCATGCACATCATTTGAACCAATCAGGATGTATGTGAGTGGACAAGCTGGAACTGGTAAAAGTTTCTTAATAAAAGTCATCAGAAGCTACCTACAGCAAAAAACAGCTTCAAATTTGTCTTGTGTGGTAACTGCTCCAACTGGGTTAGCAGCCTATAGCATAAAAGGAATTACCTTACATCGCTTGCTAATGTTACCAGTGGAGCATGAGAACAAAATAGAATACCACAAGCTAACTGGAGAAGCATGCTTCGAAGTTTCAAGAGTGTTGAAGAAGATGCAAGTTCTCATTATTGATGAGGTGAGCATGGTTTCAAATTTAATGCTTGCCTTTGTGCATTTAAGAATGCAACAAATTCTTAAGAGAGACTATGACGTGTTATTTGGAGGTAAACACGTCATAGTTTTTGGAGATCTTTTACAGCTCACTCCAGTTAAAGGACAACCAGTGTTTAATACTGTGACACATGAAGACACGAAGAAGTCATTAGGAAGCATTGGTAATGCGAATATTTGGTCGTTCTTTGAGTACAAAGAACTCACTACCAATATGAGACAAGCAAACGACGAAGATTATGCAAGTATTCTGAAAGATATCAGAATTGGACTACTCACAGAAGTTGGCAAAAAAGCATTACAGAGTCGGTTGCTACATAATTTATTTCCAAATGAAGAAATAGTTGCAGAGAAAATATACCAGAACATTGCAGAAAAAAATACTGTAATCTGCTTAATGCCAACACTACGTGAGTGCTCAATATTCAATGAGGAACTTTTGAAATTGGAAAAGGAAGAGATTAAGAAAATGGAAGCAGAGGACAAAATTCAGCATGAAAGAATTACTTTTACATTAACTGGCAAACTGAAAAATAAATTGGATTCACTAGAGAAGAACATTTCCAAAACAGCTGGATTAGAAAAAAATCTATATGTTTGCATGAGTTGTCGAGTGATTTTAAGGAGAAATTTGGATGTAGAAAAAGGTTTAGTGAATGGAGCTATGGGAAGAGTTGTGGGTTTTATTAATTATCAGAAAAAAGAAGGAATTGAATGTTTAAAAATAAAATTTGATCAGATAGAAGAAGTTAAAGACATTTGTCGTTGTTCAGTTCGTTTCATGCTTGTGAAAGACTTATATGTACGTAGGAATCAGTTTCCGTTTTCTCTAGCATATGCTGTAACTATTCACAAGTCTCAAGGACTGACTGTAGATAGTGCTTTTGTAAACATTGGTTCTACTGTGTTCAAAGAAGGTATGGCATATGTTGCTTTGTCACGAGTGAAAACATTATCTGGTTTATTTATGATAGACTTTGATGACTCAAAAGTTAGTGCTGATACAAACTGTGTAAAGGAGTATAATAGATTAAGAAGAACCTATGCTCCTCATTTAGGTCAGTATCCTGTGATTGAAAAACATGTTGTTTCTCGGAAAAGGAGATTTGAAAATATCTGTAATGTGGATGAACAGAACAAAAAAAAAAGACAGTGATGTGATAGCAAGGAAAAAGAAAAAGGACAGTGTTGAAGAGGTTGTTGGTTGTCATTTTGAAAATAGCTCTGGTGTCAACTGCTATGCAAATGTAGTGCTGAATGTTGTATTTTATCTTGAAAAGTTGCTAGAACAGATAATAGTAAATCATGGAAAAAGATTGTGTTCTCTGCTGAGTCTCCTTTATGAGAAGCTGAGTAATGATAAAACTGAAATAGAAAGTGCTACTGATGTTAGAAATCTTTTAGATGTATGTTGTGGTTCTACACAGTTTAAAGAAAATGTCCAGCAAGATGCACAGGAATTCTTAATATATATTTTGAGTGTACTTGAAGATGAAGGAGTAGAAGTAGAAAACTTATTTGGTGTCTCTTACAAATGGGAACATTGCTGTGAAAACTTTATGAACACATGTAGTAGTAATGTTGATTCAGAAAGGTTCATATTTTTACCATTACCACAAAGTAAATCAGTGACTTTTAGTAAATTAGTTAAAGATGCCAATCACAACATGGAATGTTCTGAATGTAAATCTGACATGTTTTCCACGTTATTTTTACAGAAATATGGTCAGTATGTAATTTTAATGATGCAACGTTGTAGAGCTGATGGTTCAAAATTGGATACTTTAATAAAGAAGTTTACAGGACAACAATTATCAATTTCTGGAAAAACTTTTGTTACAGTTGCAATAATTTTTCATGAAGGACCTACTGTAACTTCTGGACATTACACAGTTTATCTTAAATGTGAAAAAGGCTGGACACTGTGTAATGATTCCCAATTGATTTTCAAGCAACGTTTGCCTTATGATTTACCCAATCCCTATTTAGTTTTTCTGAAACCTAAATTTTGAAAACTAAAAACTGCATCTGAACAAAGCATTTTTTGTAATTTAAAAGGATTATAATTGAAGATATCACTTAAAAAGGATTTTGAAATTACTATTTGGCCTAAAGGAAAAGAAATAAAAACAATTGTGGACTCCTTTGACAGAAATTATTTTGGCATGTGTGCTTTTGCGACAAGGTTTAAAGACGGTTTGTCTAGAAAATTTTTATTCATCTAGAAAAGTACTTGTAATATATATGTAATATTTCTAACAAGGTATATTTTAGTGCGGAAAGTTTTAGGGCTTTTTTTAAACAATCTTTTAGATTGTTTTTTTTTTGCCCGCTGTTAAATGATGAATACAATTGTTTTCACTATTTTAAGTGAAAAATAAAAAATTCTGAAAACAGCAAAAAAAGGGCAAAAAATTGCTTTGTAAAATATGTAAAAACATGTAATGCTTTTTGTAATGTATGATTGAATATTAATACTTTTTTTCTTTTTTTGCAGAACTGGAAAGAAAAAATAAAAAAAAAATTCTGTTCCCTTGCAAAATACTTAAAAATTTTTTTTTTTTTTAAAATAAGTGAAAAATACTTGTATTTCTCCATCCTCCCTTTTCATGTTTCCATTTCTTCACCTCTTTTTGTACATTAAATTTAAAAAAAAAAAAAAAAAATTGTTTAAAAAACATCTTTGGGTGCGCGCAGGGTGCGCGCACCCAAAAAAAATAAAAAAAAATAAATCCCCCCCAAAAAATTTTGAGGTTTAGTTTTTAAGTGGCTCTTAAAAGAGCCCTTGAGTTAATGGAGGGAAACAGGAAGAGAAAAACGAAAAAAATGAAAAAACATCTATGGCCTACTGCACTCATGCGCATCAAATTTTCTCTGAATGAGATCAAGACTGGTCTCACACACAGAAATAAGTTTACCGCAATCAGTGCAGCGTGTGGACAACCTCACAAAACAAGGTGGTCCAAAACGAGGTGTGGAAGAAGGCAAAGGCACCACTGCAGAAGAAGCGCTCGCTTGAGCTGCCGAAGATGTGCCCGGCTGAGCTGCTGCAGATGTCGTCGGTTGAGCAGGTGGAGGGTTTGCTCCAGAAGCTCGACGAAAAGTCACTGGATGCATTTTGTCAACATGCCTCAACATAGTGTGAATGCTACAAGAATACTTCTTGCTAGGATTCCCACGTGACAAGACTTTTTGACAAAGTACACATGTAACTTTAGGTGCATTTACCTTTTTTTGTCCCTCTGGAAAAGTGAAAAACTGCCATATAAAGCTGTCTTTCTGCTTCCTGCTCCTCTGCCTCTCAAGAGTGTCCTGGTCACTGTCTGAAGATGGTTGCTGTTCAGCCATTGTCTCTCAACAACAGAATAGCTCCTTCTCCAAAGGAATCAGAACTAATAATGAGGGGTGTAGGTGTGGTTTGGGAAGAATCTGGAACTGAAAGTACTTCAAACCAATCAAAAGTGATGATTCTTGATCACATGACTTGCCATGAGGGGATTGGGTGTGGTGTTGAAACAATCAGAAACTGAAAGTAATGATAACCAATATGAAGTGTTGTTTTATTAAGCATATAACCCGAGGTGCGCGCACTGCGCAAGCTCCGAGCGCGCACCTCGTGATTACGCATGCGCGAACGCGTAGGAGTGCATGTGCATACGTCATATGCGCGTACGTAGCGCGCATACGTTGAACACGCGTATACGCGAACGTTATTGCACGTAATTTAAGCGTATGCGGAAGTGAACCGCTTGGAGCGCGTAGGACGCACGCACGCATGCGTACGTACGTACGCATACGTACTGGGTGCGCGCTCCCAGCGCGCACTATGACGTATATATGCGTACGTAAATAACGTACGACGGTATTCATAAAAAACTTACGAAATTGTACTAGGAACGCGCTCAGAGCGCGCACCCCAAGAATTTATATAAAAAAAAAAAAGTGGAGAAAAATTTATTGCAAAAATTTAAAAAACTGTTCAACTTTATCCTAATTGAAATTAAAAAAAAAAAAAATAAAATAAAAGGATACAGATAATATATAAATGAATACATAGAAATTTTATTTTTATTATAAAAAAAAAATTCTTTAATGAAATAATTCAAAAATTAGCATTTAAAAAACCGTACAAATTCACTGAAAAAACCAAAGGTTTCACACACGTTATAGTTAGGAATTAGCATTTAAAAAACCTTGCAAATTCACTGAAAAAACCATAGGTTTCACACATGTTATAGTTAGCTGGACATTTCTCTCATACAAAACCAATGAAATTCCCCCGTTATAGTTAGTTCAGCTAACTATAACTCGCGCCCCCGCAATGCACTGCTGATGACGTCACATATTACATCACTCATCACATGGTCAGTGACATCACTCATGACATCACTGATGACATCTCAAACGACATCACTGATGACATCACTGATGACATCATCATTGTGGTAGAGTGGCAGACCTCCTCTCCCCCTAATATAACCTTTGATACACACATTCAAAAATAGAGACTAAAATTTTCAAAACAATCGACATACCAATACCAGTTACAACAACCTCTTCAGTAATTCTAAGATCCACATACACATCCACTCATTTACCAACAGTCCTGTACAGTCACTCATACATGTACTCACTCATCATATGTACTCATACACCTATACATCCTGTTACACAATGCCTCTCATCCATAGAGTTACTCACACACATAGTCACTCATGCTAATAAAGAATCAAACATACATTTACTTGCATATACAGTTATACACACACCACCACACTTACTTCTACGGGAACTTACACATACTTAGTCTTTTAAAAAATCACTTATAGAAACACATACTTATTCATACAGGAACTCTTTCAATCTCTCACTCTCACATATACTCACATATATACACCAATAGTCACATATACCAGTTTAAAACATATGTAGTTACTCATAGAGACACTATTGAGACAGTCATTCACTCACTAACACACCCATACACACACTCATCCACCCATACAGTCCTGCAGACATGCTGTCTTCAACACATACAGTGAGTCAATCATTCATGCACCTATGCACTACGTAATACCTCCCACCGAACCATGCAGACACTCAGACTGATGCTCAAAAAACCAACTAATAACCTATATAGACACCCATGTAGCTACTCACCAACCCATGCAGCCACTTATACACAAAGTGAGAGACTGATACAGATATTTACATATTTAAAGATTACTCACTAAGCCATGTATTCACTATGATACACTTAATCAGTCAGTTACACAATCAATTTTTCAAAAACAAATCATCCATTTAGACACTTATATACCCATTTATTCTTCCATCGACCTTGAGATATACATATATAAAACATATTTAATTTTCAGAAAAACACACATTCACTGGATGATGTCATCAGTGATGTCATTTGAGATGTCATGAGTGATGTCATGAGTGATGTCACTGACCATGTCATGAGTGATGTAATATGTGACGTCATCAGCAGTGCATTGCGGGGGCGCGAGTTATAGTTAGCTGAACTAACTATAACGGGGGAATTTCTAGGGTTTTGTATGAGAGAAATGTCCAGCTAACTATAACATGTGTGAAACCTATGTTTTTTTCAGTGAATATATATATATATATATATATATATATATATATATATATATATATATATATATATATATATATATAATCTACTGGCGGTTGACAGTAGATAGTTATAGTTAGGACCCCGAGTTCCCATAGGAAATCTGAAAATTCTATTTTGACTAACTTTGGCGCCGGTTGACTTATCTTTGTGAAATTTTCAAAACTAATAGGGCGCTCTGCTCAGCTCCTACCCTGAAAGTCTCGGGGTGATTCGTCAAGCGGGGGCTGAGAAAAAAGGGGGGTCCCAAAACGCGTTTTCCCCCTGCATTTTCCCATAGGACCTTTACTCGAAGGTACAGCCCGAACGGCTGACCAGAATTACTTGAAATTTGGCAAAGAGGTAATCCTCAGGTCAGGCATGTGCCTTTTGCTTAAATGGTGTAAATCCGTTCAGTAGTTCCTGAGAAAATCAAAAATAAAATCACATATATATCTGGGCGGAGCCTAACCACACATCTCATCGTGAGATCTGATTGGCTGTCAGCACTTCATCCAAGAAGTGTTGGCAGCCATCTTGGGACCAATATACATGATAGCACCTCATTAAAAAGCATTGCAGTTAATAGAAGGTTTTAAGACTTTAGTTACATTATAAATCATTTGTTGATGGTATCATACTCATTTTAGGAATTGTGGTGTGTTCTAAGGTGATTTTGCCATGTGAAAAAGCCTTCTGCTGTGATATCATGAATCTTGTTTGAGAGAAAATTATTTTCTCATGCTTTTCCCACAGAGGTTTGGAAGGTGATCTATAAGGTAACTGAGAGCATATTTTCTGTAAATTAACATTATCTTTCTCAGTCATGTGAGAATGACGTCTGACATTCTCAGTAAAACATGTACATCCAACAAGGGCAGAGACTGTCAGTTGATTCCTTTGTGTTCTACTGCAGCTTCCCAGAGTATTCTAAAGAACAACTAGAGCGCTAACAGTCCTACTTATGACAAACGTATGGCACACCTGAAGCCATCTTGGTTGGAATAAAGTGGAAATTCTTAAAACATTTAATTTAAAAAGGAACAAAATGAGGGGGTTCATTTTGCCATAGAAATTATGATTAGTGCTGAAGAAAGAAAAATTAGGGCACATTATGAGTGACTTCTCAAATCCTCTTCTATTTCATTAAAAAATTCTGATATGCAGACTGAAACATGCACTTTTAATACCAGCAGCAGACTTCCGTGGTGAGCAGTAGCTTTACTACAGTGATCTAGTGAGCAACTAGAGTGCTAACAGAATTTATGGCAAATGTGTGACATATCTGAATACCTTCTTGATGGAATCAAAGTAAAAAACTGAAAGCATTTCCTACTGAGGAGACTGCAGTAAATGAGGAAATTAGGAAACTTCATAACAAATAAATCTCCCAAGATGGCCACCAGACACAAAAAAGCCTAAATGCAGCACAAATATCACCCAGATGTAGCCCACATGTAGCCCAATGACAGACGTGCGCAAAACACTTATTTTTTGTGTATTTGCAGTCTTATATAGTGCAGACTTGTCAGGTATTGGAATGCTTTACATGAGCATTGGTTACATCACACAAGATCAAATTCATTTTGGTTGTAGACATGGGGAGATTAAGTGATTTGACCACAATCACAGAATGTTGAGCTGAAGCAGAAACTCCAACCTGGTTCCCCAGTTGCAAAGTCTGCAGCTCTGGAAGTAATACCACATCCTCTCGCCAAGGTGCACCATTTAATCAAGTGGTCAACTGGATAAAAAAACATAAAGATTACAAATAATTTAAAAGTTCTTTGTCGCTATTTGAAAACTCAGAAAATATGTCCTCATTTTAGTTTTTTAGAGCACTAACCATAATTTTGATGCAGATAAGACCCTCTCATATATGTAATTTCTAAAGGAAATACTATAGGTATTACAGTTTTGATTACATTAAGATGACGTCAGGCGTTCCACACTTTTGTAATAAATATAGAATGTTAGCAATCGAGTTGTTCATTGGGATACTGTTGAGAGGCAGAGGCCAGGGGCACGGACTCTGAAAATTGAAGGCAGGTACGAGAGTGCAGAGGCAACAATTTGACCACACTGGGGAGGCAGGAAGGGCAGTGGCAGCAGAAAAGACTATGGAGGGCAGTGGAAAGGGGGGCAGGGGCAACAAACGAACAATACAGGACTGGCAAGAGAGGCTGTGGCAATATAATAGACCATTGTGGGCAGAAGGTAGAGGCAGTGGTAGTACAACCATACATGCCAACAGACCCGTTTCAGCCAGGAAACGTCCAATGTTTTTAAGCTCAAATGGGCTTTATTTGATCTGTCTCCTGTCTACAATCTCCTCTTTTTCAATGTAACTCAAAGGGGAAAATCAATACCCCAGTTTTTTTTCAAAATCTCCCTCTTACCAAGTTCAAAATGTTCGCAAGTATGGTACATTGAATCATGGTAGGCAGGAGGAATTGGGGTAGGGACATGGACTCGGATAACAGAGGACAGGAGGGACATGGAGAGGTGTAGCAAACTGACCCTACAGGGCAGGCATCAGGGTTTGCAGCAGCACAATACACCAAACAGCGCATGCAGGACGGGAGTGCAGCACAACAATCCATAGAAAGCAATAGGGAGGGGACAGGACCATGCACATGGACAACAAAGAACAGATGGGAAAGAGGCAATGGTAGCTAGCTGACCGTAATGGACAGACAGGAGAGAAAGCTGCAGCATAACAGACCATAAAGGGCAGGAGGGACGGATCAGGGGCATTACAATGGAACAGACAAGCCAGGAGGGAGGGAATAGGGGGTCTGCAGCTGGGGGCAAGGTGGCAGGGCAGGAGCAGCAAGATGACCATGGAGGTCAGGCAGGATGGGCACTAGAAAGAAGACACACCATGGAGAGCATCAATGAGACTATGGTGGCATACACACAGACCATGGAGGGAAGGTGGGAGGGGGTCAGGGGCAGCTAGCTGACCACACAGGGAAGGTGGGAGGGGCCATGGCAGCACAGAAGACCATGCATGGCAAGCGGGAGGGTTAGTGGCAGCACAATGGCTATGATGGGCAAGAAGGAGGGTGCAGGGGCATGCACAAAGGACCATGGAGGATAGAAGGGAGGGTCAGGACCTGGGCACAGACAACAGATTTCAGGGGAAGGGGCCTCACAACAGACCACGCGGGGCAGGCAGGAGGAGCAGTTGCAGCACAACAGATCAGGGAGGGCAGAAGGGTGTGGCAGTAAAATGGACCATGGAGGACAGGAGGAAGGGGATAGGGGAATGGCATGTGGACAGGCAGGGTGGAGGTGGCAGGGACAGGTTACAGTCATCTGACAATGCTAGGCAGGTGGGAGGGGAGTGGCAGCTCAACAGAACACTCAGAGTAGATTGGAGTGGCAGGTCCATGGAACATAGTGGGCAAAAAGGATGGTGCAGGGGCATGTACAAAGACATCGGAGGGCAGGGGGAAGGAGAATAGGGGCAGCAAGCTAAGCACAGAGGCTAAGCAGAAGGTCAATGATGGGCCATAGAATTGGGCAATGGAGGGCAGGAGGAGTGGACTGGTACATCATGCTAAATGGAGGGCAGTGGCAGCACATCAGACCATGCATGGCAGGAGCGAGGAGGCTAGTCCATGGATTCAGACAACAGAGGATAGGGAGGAGGTGGATGGGGCAGCAAGCTAACTGTTCAGAGAAGGTGGGTATTAGGAACTTTATTGTTTTTAAAATGTGTGTCTGTGCGAACTACTTAAAATATGAACAAGTATGCAGCATAATCTCACTTTTATTCAGGAAGAAGAGGACGTTTGTGATTGTGACTCCGGGCTCACTTGGCAGAAACACCCCCTGACCCTCCACCCCCATCGCAAAATGTAATGCCCGTGAAAAGGGTAGGTGGACGCAGTGTTATATAGAACAGAGTTCTGAGAGCACGATTGAAAACGAAAACTAGATGTAGTATATGGTAGAAACTATGCACCAAAAAGCGTGATATAAGATGAACCGGGTGTGAAATATAATATGCAATACATTGTGCGCAATGACAAATTCATTGGAGAGCGCGAGATAGCACAGGCACTAGCGCGTGCTATGCGATATGCGCCTTGGAGTGTAATATGCACAGGGCAGTGTTGTGTAACATAACTAGTCTCTAAAGTTGTAATATAAAATATGTCCTGGTGAGTGTAACGTGTCATATGCACTGTGACAAAGATATGGATCCCAGATTGTAATATGTATGGCATAGCGCTGTGCGTTATAACATACACATCGAGGAAGGCACGTTAGATGGGGCAATATAACCCGTGCGAAGGCAAGTGTGGCATGACATATTCACGGGTGGTGTTACAGTGCAGATGGGCTAGAGAGTGTCATAGCATACGCACTAGATGGTGGAATACAACACAGAGGTGTGAGGCAATCGGCAGGCACTGGTGGGTGTAACACAGCATTGGGCTCAGCCAGGAGCACGCTGTGACTCTCAAGTGAGGTTCGTCTCCTTTCCAGAGAGTAAAATAAAAAGTATTACACATCCGGCAGTGGATGTGTTTTTTATTAACCGTGAGGGGGGTTTCTTGCAAAGTTTGGTTGAATTTTTGTCGAATCCCCTTTGAATGGCTTGGTGTGCGTGTATATTAAATGTGCCTGTCAATAGCTACCCATGTTTGTATAAATAAATGACAAGGGTGTCTACTTGGAGAGTACCCACCGGCGGGGGTGCCGGGATTAGGCACGGTAGGGCGTCAGACACGTCAGAGCTTCATTAGCGGTATAAATACATTCCATGTGGATTCATTCTATGCATAGTCGCCTTTTAATGAATATCATGCAAATCGTCATGGTGATAGGTACATGCGGTTTGTCCAGCATGTCCTAGGTGTTTCTATAAATATATATATTTTAAAAATAATGTAAAAAAAAGGCCGGCCCCGGGGGATGGTGTCCCCGGAGCCATAAGTGGCCTGAGGAGGGGGGCAACGCAGCCCCCTCCTAAAGAATTTAAATTAAAAAAAGGCCATGACCCAGGGGTTGGGGTCCCCGGGGCCGATTAAGGCCTTGGGAGGGGCAAATTTATTTTTTTCAACAAAACAAATTAGAGTGCAGGCCCTGGGGGATGGGGTCCCCAGGGCCAGTAAATTAGAAAAAGAAGGGGGGCCACACAGCCCTCCTTCTTAAAAAAATAAAATAAATAAAAGACCGGCATCGCGCTGGAGGCCACGCCCCCTCCTTGCAGCACTCTGCCAACGCGCCCCCTGGCCAGTTGTAAGTTGGGGAATTAATTCCCCTTCAATACTGAGGGTCCCTGAGGGCCAACTAGCCCAACAGGTATCTCCAGTGTGCGCCAAGGAGCTGCGTTGCAGACAGGTGTTCTGAGGCCACGCCCCTTTTTACACCTCTATGCAACGCAGCTCTGTGGCGCTTACTGGAGGTACCTAGCGGGCTAGTTTGACCCTAGGGACCCTTAGGATTCAAGGGGACTTAATCTCTCAACTTAGAACGGCCACAGGGCGCGTTTACACAGTGATGAAGGGAGGGGACGGGGCCTGAGGTGACGTGTGCAAACATGCCCTGTGACGCATTTTAAGTTGGGGAAATAATTCCCTTTCAATCCTGAGGGACCCTGGGGGCCAACTAGCCCACCAGGTGCTTCCAGTAAGTGCCACTGCTCTGCGTTGCAGAGAGGTGGTGCAGGCCGTGCCCCTTTTTACACCTCTCTGCAATGGCGCTTACTGGATGTACCTAGTGGGCTATTTTGCCCCTAGGGATCCTCAGGATTCAAGGGGACTTAATCTCCCAACTTAGAAAACGGCCACAGGGCATGTTTACACAGTGGGGAAGGAAGGGGAAGGGACCTGAGGTGACGTGTGCAAACACGCCCTATGGCGCGTTTTAAGTTGGGGAAATAATTCCCCTTCAATCCTGAGGGCCCCTGGGGGCTAACTAGCCCACCAGGTGCTTCCAGTAAGCGCCTCTGAGCTGCGTTGCAGAGAGGTGGTCCAGGCCGTGCCACTTTTTACACCTCTCTGCAACGCAGCTCTGTGGCGCATACTGGAGGTACCTAGTGGGCTAGTTGGACCCTAGGGACCCTCAGGATTCAAATTAACTTAATCTCCCAACTAAAAACGGCCACAGGGCGTGTTTACACAGTAGTGAAGGGAGGGGACGGGGCCTGAGTTAATGTTTGCAAACAAGCCATGTGGCGCGTTTTAAGTTGGGGAAATAATTCCCCTTCAATACTGAGGGCCCCTGGGGGCTAACTAGCCCACCAGGTGCTTCCAGTAAGCACCACTGAGCTGCGTTGCAGAGAGGTGGTCCAGGCCGTGCCACTTTTTACACCTCTCTGCAACGCAGCTCTGTGGCGCAGACTGGAGGTACCTAGTGGGCTAGTTGGACCCTAGGGACCCTCAGGATTCAAATGAACTTAATCTCCCAACTAAAAACGGCCACAGGGCGTGTTTACACAGTGGTGAAGGGAGGAGACGGGGCCTGAGTTAACGTGTGCAAACAAGCCCTGTGGCGCGTTTTAAGTTGGGGAAATAATTCCCCTTCAATCCTGAGGGACCCTGGGGGCCAACTAGCCCACCAGGTGCTTCCAGTAAGCACCACTCCGCTGCGTTGCAGAGAGGTGGTCTAGGCCGTGCCCCTTTTTACATCTCTCTGCAACGCAGCTCTGTGGCACTTACTGGAGGTACCTAGTGGTCTAGTTGGACCCTAGGGACCCTCAGGATTCAAGGGGACTTAATCTCCCAACTTAAACGGCCACAGGGCGTGTTTACACAGTGGGGAAGTGAGGGGACGGGGCCTGAGGTGACGTGTGCAAACACGCCCTGTGGCTCATTTTAAGAGGTAGTTTTAATCCCCTGCCCTATTATATACTAGGGGCTTACAGAGGAGGTCATGCTGATCACAGGGGGACCCCAACGCATAGTGTTCCCTAGTGTATTTAGGTGTTTTCACTGTATTCTGAGTGTCTTTTAACATAGCACTGGCTCTAGGACTGGTTAGTCAGACTCAGTTACCACCAGTATCCGTCTGAAAAAGTTGAGGGTACAGGATGATTTTGCAACAAGGCTTCTTTCTGCTCTTCTGTTTGTTCTTTCTGCACGTTATCCTTCTTCCTGCACTTTTCTTCGTCTTTGAGGACTTCTGTTGCTTCTTTCTGCATTTCTTTTTTTTCTTTCTGTGCGTTTTTTCTTCTTTCTTCACATGTCCTAGCTCTGTAGGCATAGTTAGAAATTAGCATTTAAAAAACCTTTGAAATTCACTGAAAAAACCATAGGTTTCAGGCATGTTATAGTTAGGAATTAGCATTTAAAAAACCTTAGAAATTCACTGAAAAAACCATAGGTTTCAGGGGCGTTATAGTTAGCTGGACTTTTCACTCGTACAAAACCATTGAAATTCCCCTGTCATAGTTAGTTCAGCTAACTATAACTCGCGCGCCCGCAATGCACTGCTGATGACGTCACATATTACATCACTCATGACATGGTCAGTGACATCACTCATGGCATCACTGATGACATCTCAAATGACATCACTAATGACATCACTGATGACATCATCCTTGTGATAGAGTTGCAGACCTCCTCTTCCCCTAATATAACCTTTGATACACACATTCAAAAATAGAAACTACAATGTTCAAAACAATGGACATACCAATACCAGTTACAACTACCTATTCAGTAATTCTAAGATCCACATACACATCCACTCATTCACCAACAGTCCTATACAGTCACTCATACATGTACTCACTCATCATATGTACTCACAGACCTATACATCCGGTTACACTACGCCACTCATCCATAGAGTTACTCACACACATAGTCACTCATGCTAATAAAGAATCAAACATCCATTTACTTGCATATACAGATATACACACACCACCACACTTACTTCTACAGAAACTTACACATACTTAGTCTTTTAAACAATCACTTATAGAAACACATACTTATTCATACAGGAACTCTTTCAATCTCTCACTCTCACATATACTCACTTATATACACCAATAGTCACATATACTAGTTTAAAACATATGTAGTTACTCATAAAGACACTATTGAGACAGTCTATCACTCACTAACACACCCATGCACACACTCATCCACCCATACAGTCCTGCACATATGCTGTCTTCAACACATACAAACAGTGAGTCACTCATTCATGCACCTATGCACTACGTAATACCCCCAACCGAACCATACAGACACTCAGACACTCATACTGATACTCAAAAAACAAACTAATAACCTATATAGACACCCATGTAGCTACTCACCAACCCATGCAGCCACTTATACACAGAGTGAGAGACTGATACAGATATTTACACATTTAAACATTACTCACTAAGCCATGTATTCACTAAGATACACTTAACCCCTTCGCTGCGGCGGGAATTCCGCCGCAGCGCTGGGGGGTGTGGGGGGGCAGCGCAGTGGCGCTGTGCTCATGACGGAGCCACTCCATCATGAGCCACGGTTGAGCTGTGCTCATGACGGAGTGGTTCCATCATGACTCCGCCCAGTTGCATTGTCCCCCCGCACAGGCGGGGAAACAGCGCCGCGTGGGCGGAGCGGCCGCCAACGGTCGCGGCATGACGGAACCGCTCCGTCATGAGCACACAGCAACCGTGGCTCATGACGGAGTGTTTCCGTCATGAGCGGGGAAGGGGTTAATCAGTCAGTTATACAATCAATTTTTCAAAAACAAATCATCCATTTAGACACTTATATACCCATTATTTCTTCCATCGACCTTGAGATATTCATATATAAAACATATGTAATTTTCAGAAAAACACACATTCACTGGATGATGTCATCAGTGATGTCATTTGAGATGTCATCAGTGATGTCATGAGTGATGTCACTGACCATGTAATGAGTGATGTAATATGTGACGTCATCAGCAGTGCATTGCGGGCGTGCGAGTTATAGTTAGCTGAACTAACTATAACAGGGGAATTTCAATGGTTTTGTACGAGTGAAAAGTCCAGCTAACTATAACGCCCCTGAAACCTATGGTTTTTTCAGTGAATATATATATATACATCTGTCTGTCTGTCTGTCTCTCTCTCTCTCTCTCTCTCTCTCTCTCTCTCTCTATGTATATATATATATATATATATATATATATATATATATATCACGCAAAAGGTTGCCCTCGTAGGAATGCTACACACGAAGGGGTTCACACACACGTATCACTGGCAGCAGCTTCACAGCCTGTCTCACTTCTCTCCTGTGGTGCCATACGCGTTTCGAGCGTCTCTGCGCCCTTGGTCACTGGCTGCACAAACGGGAAACAGTCTGCTTAATTACATGCACGTGTTTTATTTGATTATTTGAGTCCCGCCCATGTGGGCTGTGGCAAAGCATTATGGTAGTTGCTGTTCTTATAGCCAAACTCCGTGCACAACCTCAGTGGGTGCATCTGTGACTCCGTTTAAAATATCATCCCAAGTGGTTGGAAGAAGTAAACAGCGCCGCTGGGTTGCCAATATCTTCCAGTGACTCAGGCCCCCCTCGTTCTCCACACTGCTCGAGTTCCTTGAACAGTCGAGATCCGCCTGAAGCAGCGGTGGAGCATTCCCGTGGCTGGACTGGCCACAATTTATATCACGCAAAAGGTTGCCCTCGTAGGAATGCTACACACGAAGGGGTTCACACACACGTATCACTGGCAGCAGCTTCACAGCCTGTCTCACTTCTCTCCTGTGGTGCCATACGCGTTTCGAGCGTCTCTGCGCCCTTGGTCACTGGCTGCACAAACGGGAAACAGTCTGCTTAATTACATGCACGTGTTTTATTTGATTATTTGAGTCCCGCCCATGTGGGCTGTGGCAAAGCATTATGGTAGTTGCTGTTCTTATAGCCAAACTCCGTGCACAACCTCAGTGGGTGCATCTGTGACTCCGTTTAAAATATCATCCCAAGTGGTTGGAAGAAGTAAACAGCGCCGCTGGGTTGCCAATATCTTCCAGTGACTCAGGCCCCCCTCGTTCTCCACACTGCTCGAGTTCCTTGAACAGTCGAGATCCGCCTGAAGCAGCGGTGGAGCATTCCCGTGGCTGGACTGGCCACAATTTATATCACGCAAAAGGTTGCCCTCGTAGGAATGCTACACACGAAGGGGTTCACACACACGTATATATATAGACGGAACAAGAGTAATGCTGGGAATTGTAGTCCATGAAAGGGGCTGCAGTACTTTCTTTAGTGAAACATTGGTCAGCTGTGCTCTTACCAACTGGAGCATGGCAGCATGTTTTAAGATATGGACAAACAAGCCCCGAAGTCAAAGTCATTTGAAAAAGGCACATCTGCTGAAACGTATCTATCTATCTATCTATCTATCCATCTATATGTATGTATGTATGTATGTATATATTCACTTAAAAAACCATAGGTTTCACACATGTTATAGTTAGCTGTACATTTCACTCGTAAAAAACCAATGAAATTCCACGTTATAGTTAGATCAGGTAACTATAACTTGCGCGCCCACAATAAACTGCTGATGATGTCACATAGTACATCACTCATGACATGGTCAGTGACATCACTCATAACTTTGGCGCCGGTCGACGAATCCTCGCAAATTTTTCAAAATAGGTGGGGCGCTACGCTCCGCTCCTACCCTGAAAGTCTCGGGGGGATCCGTCAAGCGGGGGCTGAGATAAAAGGGGGGTCCCAAAACGCGTTTTTCCCATGCATTTTTCCATAGGACCTTTAGAACGAGCTACAGCCCGAACGGCTGAACAGAATTACTCAAAATTTGGCAGAGAGGTAGTCCCTAGGTCAAGGAAGTGCCTTTTGTAGGTTTGGTGTAAATCTGTTCAGTAGATTCTGAGAAAATAGCCTTTAAATCAATATATATATCTGAGCCAGCTTACGGTACGCTTACCGTACGCTTACGGTAAGCGTACGGTGGCGTGCGCGAGCGCGATTCTGATTGGCTCTTAGATCTTAGTAAACATTCGAATCGGCCGAAACCAGGAAGCGGCGGCCGCCATTTTGTCTCTCGCACTGAGAGTGATTTTTAAAATATCAAGCCCAAAAACATGTAAAGGGGCTGTTTTGACAACTCCCTCCCACATAGTCATGTTGAGGGAGTCCCCAAACATCCCCCAAGTGCAAAAACGGTTTTATTTTTTTTTCGGCAATTTCGCGGGGTACGCTTACCGTACGCTTACCGTAAGCGTACGGTAAAAAAATAAAAATAAAAAAAACACTATCCACACTTACCCCACCCCCTGTGCTTTTGGTGGCCGAAGGCCACCAAATGTACAGGGCTTATGTTAAGGGCAAAAAACACTATCCACACTTACCCCACCCCCTGTGCTTTTGGTGGCCGAAGGCCACCAAATGTACAGGGCTTATTATAAGGGAAAAAAACTTAGCATTTAAAAAACCGTACTAATTCACTGAAAAAACCATAGGTTTCACACACGTTATAGTTAGGAATTAGCATTTAAAAAACCTTGCAAATTCACTGAAAAAACCATAGGTTTCACACATGTTATAGTTAGCGGAAATTTTACTGATAAAAAACCAGTGAAATTCCCCCGTTATAGTTAGCGCAGGCAACTATAACTCACGCGACTGCAATCTTCTGCTGATGACATATGTGTCTTTATGAAAAAAAAATATTTGTAATATATGTATAGCTAAAAATGTATGGAAGAAGACATGGGCAAATAAGTGTCTAAATACAGTATTAGCATCAGCAGAGGATTGCGGTCGCGTGAGTTATAGTTGCCTGCGCTAACTATAACGGGGGAATTTCACTGTTTTTTTATCAGTAAAATTTCCGCTAACTATAACATGTGTGAAACCTATGGTTTTTTCAGTGAATATATATATATATATATATTCTCCAACAAAACTCCACACCTCCTCACGGCAAGAGTTCCACAGCACCACGGAGCAAGAATCCACAGGTAATTTGACAACAAAGTGCTTTATTAATACACCATTGTGGATGGTCTACGTGTTTCGGCTCCTGCCTTCAACTGGACCATAGAGTCCTGCTATCTAGAACGTCTATTTAAAGTGAACATGTGTATTTAGATCCCTTTGTCTGTTTCTAATATTTACAACATACTAGACTGCTGACCCTCATCTTGTACAGAGATGTGGCACCTTGCGGCTGCCATTTTTACTCATGTTTGTATCAGTAAAGTATCAATATTATATGGCAGTAAGAAGAAAAAGTTATATAAATGCATAGTCGCTCTTATGAGGAGATAAAAGCAGTTAAACATTTTTGTGCAAAATATGCAATGGTTCTCTCTTACAGGAGGAGTCGAGGAGATAAGTGCAAATTGTAAAAAACATTTAAAAAGAGCATACATATTATATAGGTTCAATAACTGAGCAGTCATCTGGACAAACTAATCAACAGTATTCCGTATGGCGAACTGCTGCAGATAAAAAGGAATTGCACCAGAGAGTGTGATTTTCAGCCAGCAGCCGTGGAGAGTTCAGCCAGATTTCAAATACAGGGTTACTCTAGTGAGGTTTTATCGAGTGCCAAGAAAAAAGTAGACACTAAGTCTAGAATAGAACTGATCAGTGGGATATCCATCACCAAACAGAAGAAAGAGCAAACCTGATTGTCTCAATCTAATGATTGTAGAATGATCACGAACTACTCTAGCAATGCCAATGATTTAAGACGGGCACTGAGGAAAAGCTGGCATATCCTTAAATCAGATCCAATTATAGGGGAGGGTCTGGCTAGATCCCCCTTGTTGTTGTTTAGGAAGGCAGGATCGCTGAACGATCAGTTGGTGCAAAGCCACTATGCTAAGGAGAGCAGTGAATCTTGTTTTGGCCAGATTAAAGGTTTTTTCCCCTATAAAAAGTGCAAGGCCAGTCATAATGTTTTGTCATATGAGGTACCTGGACTTAAAAACCAGAGGAAAATAGGGAAATACATGAACTGTAACACCAGCCTCAGGGTATACTGTTTGGTATGTCCGTGTGGGCTGAGGTACATTGGCAATACCATACACCCCACCAAGATAAGGATTTTAGATCCCCTCAGAGCCATCGGCGCTAAAGATGTCACATATCCGGTGGCTCGACATTTCGAAAGCCATCATAGCAGCAATAGGGATCTGTTGCGTTATTTTTCTGCACTTCTTTTTTTTCTTTCTGTGCATTTTTTCTTCTTTCTTCACATGTCCTATCTCTGTAGGCATAGATAGAAATTAGCATTTAAAAAACCTTTGAAATTCACAGAAAAAACCATAGGTTTCAGGCACATTATAGTTAGGAATTAGCATTTAAAAAACCTCAGAAATTCACTGAAAAAAAACATAGGTTTCAGGGGTGTTATAGTTAGCTGGACTTTTCACTTGTGCAAAACCATTGAAATTCCCCCGTTATAGTTAGTTCAGCTAACTATAACTCGCGCGCCCGCAATGCACTGCTGATGGCGTCACATATTACATCACTCATGACATGGTCAGTGACATCACTCATGACATCACTGATGACATCTCAAATGACATCACTGATGACATCATCCTTGTGATAGAGTGGCAGACCTCCTCTCACCCTAATATAACCTTTGATACACACATTCAAAAATAGAGACTAAAATGTTCAAAACAATGGACATACCAATACCAGTTACAACAACCTCTTCAGTAATTCTAAGATCCACATACACATCCACTCATTCACCAACAGTCCTATACAGACACTCATACATGTACTCACTCATCATATGTACTCATACACCTATACATCCTGTTACACAATGCCACTCATCCATAGAGTTACTCACACACATAGTCACTCATGCTAATAAAGAATCAAACATACATTTACTTGCATATACAGTTATACAGACACCACCACACTTACTTCTACGGAAACTTACACATACTTAGTCTTTTAAACAATCACTTATAGAAACACATACTTATTCATAAAGGAACTCTTCCAATCTCTCACTCTCACATATACTCACTTATATACACCAATAGTCACATATACTAGTTTAAAACATATGTAGTTACTCATAAAGACACTATTGAGACAGTCATTCACTCACTAACACACCCTTACACACACTCAGCCACCCATACAGTCCTGCACACATGCTCTCTTCAACACATACAAACAGTGAGTCACTCATTCATGCACCTATGCACTACGTAATACCCCCCACTGAACCATGCAGACACTCAGACTGATACTCAAAAAACCAACTAATAACCTATATATAAACCCATGTAGCTACTCACCAACCCATGCAGCCACTTATACACAAAGTGAGAGACTGATACAGATATTTACATATTTAAACATTACTCACTAAGCCATGTATTCACTATGATACACTTAATCAGTCAGTTACACAATCAATTTTTCAAAAACAAATCATCCATTTAGACACTTATATACCCATTTATTCTTCCATCGACCTTGAGATATACATATATAAAACATATTTAATTTTCAGAAAAACACACATTCACTGGATGATGTCATCAGTGATGTCATTTGAGATGTCATCAGTGATGTCATGAGTGATGTCACTGACCATGTCATGAGTGATGTAATATATGACGTCATCAGCAGTGCATTGCGGGCGCGCGAGTTATAGTTAGCTGAACTAACTATAACGGGGGAATTTCAATGGTTTTGTACAAGTGAAAAGTCCAGCTAACTATAATACCCCTGAAACCTATGGTTTTTTCAGTGAATATATATATATATATATATATATATATATATATATATATATATATATATATTACCTACTGGCGGTCGCCAGTAGGTAGTTATAGTTAGGACCACGTTTCCATAGGAAATCCGCAACATTCTATTTTGAATAACTTTTGCGCCGGTCGACGAATCCTCGTGAATTTTTCAAAATAGGTGGGGCGCTACGCTCCGCTCCTACCCTGAAAGTCTCGGGGGGATCCGTCAAGCGGGGGCTGAGATAAAAGGGGGGTCCCAAAACGCGTTTTTCCCATGCATTTTTCCATAGGACCTTTAGAACGAGCTACAGCCCGAACGGCTGAACAGAATTACTCAAAATTTGGCAGAGAGGTAGTCCCTAGGTCAAGGAAGTGCCTTTTGTAGGTTTGGTGTAAATCTGTTCAGTAGATTCTGAGAAAATAGCCTTTAAATCAATATATATATCTGAGCCAGCTTACGGTACGCTTACCGTACGCTTACGGTAAGCGTACGGTGGCGTGCGCGAGCGCGATTCTGATTGGCTCTTAGATCTTAGTAAACATTCGAATCGGCCGAAACCAGGAAGCGGCGGCCGCCATTTTGTCTCTCGCACTGAGAGTGATTTTTAAAATATCAAGCCCAAAAACATGTAAAGGGGCTGTTTTGACAACTCCCTCCCACATAGTCATGTTGAGGGAGTCCCCAAACATCCCCCAAGTGCAAAAACGGTTTTATTTTTTTTTCGGCAATTTCGCGGGGTACGCTTACCGTACGCTTACCGTAAGCGTACGGTAAAAAAATAAAAATAAAAAAAACACTATCCACACTTACCCCACCCCCTGTGCTTTTGGTGGCCGAAGGCCACCAAATGTACAGGGCTTATGTTAAGGGCAAAAAACACTATCCACACTTACCCCACCCCCTGTGCTTTTGGTGGCCGAAGGCCACCAAATGTACAGGGCTTATTATAAGGGAAAAAAACTTAGCATTTAAAAAACCGTACTAATTCACTGAAAAAACCATAGGTTTCACACACGTTATAGTTAGGAATTAGCATTTAAAAAACCTTGCAAATTCACTGAAAAAACCATAGGTTTCACACATGTTATAGTTAGCGGAAATTTTACTGATAAAAAACCAGTGAAATTCCCCCGTTATAGTTAGCGCAGGCAACTATAACTCACGCGACTGCAATCTTCTGCTGATGACATATGTGTCTTTATGAAAAAAAAATATTTGTAATATATGTATAGCTAAAAATGTATGGAAGAAGACATGGGCAAATAAGTGTCTAAATACAGTATTAGCATCAGCAGAGGATTGCGGTCGCGTGAGTTATAGTTGCCTGCGCTAACTATAACGGGGGAATTTCACTGGTTTTTTATCAGTAAAATTTCCGCTAACTATAACATGTGTGAAACCTATGGTTTTTTCAGTGAATATATATATATATATATATTCTCCAACAAAACTCCACACCTCCTCACGGCAAGAGTTCCACAGCACCACGGAGCAAGAATCCACAGGTAATTTGACAACAAAGTGCTTTATTAATACACCATTGTGGATGGTCTACGTGTTTCGGCTCCTGCCTTCAACTGGACCATAGAGTCCTGCTATCTAGAACGTCTATTTAAAGTGAACATGTGTATTTAGATCCCTTTGTCTGTTTCTAATATTTACAACATACTAGACTGCTGACCCTCATCTTGTACAGAGATGTGGCACCTTGCGGCTGCCATTTTTACTCATGTTTGTATCAGTAAAGTATCAATATTATATGGCAGTAAGAAGAAAAAGTTATATAAATGCATAGTCGCTCTTATGAGGAGATAAAAGCAGTTAAACATTTTTGTGCAAAATATGCAATGGTTCTCTCTTACAGGAGGAGTCGAGGAGATAAGTGCAAATTGTAAAAAACATTTAAAAAGAGCATACATATTATATAGGTTCAATAACTGAGCAGTCATCTGGACAAACTAATCAACAGTATTCCGTATGGCGAACTGCTGCAGATAAAAAGGAATTGCACCAGAGAGTGTGATTTTCAGCCAGCAGCCGTGGAGAGTTCAGCCAGATTTCAAATACAGGGTTACTCTAGTGAGGTTTTATCGAGTGCCAAGAAAAAAGTAGACACTAAGTCTAGAATAGAACTGATCAGTGGGATATCCATCACCAAACAGAAGAAAGAGCAAACCTGATTGTCTCAATCTAATGATTGTAGAATGATCACGAACTACTCTAGCAATGCCAATGATTTAAGACGGGCACTGAGGAAAAGCTGGCATATCCTTAAATCAGATCCAATTATAGGGGAGGGTCTGGCTAGATCCCCCTTGTTGTTGTTTAGGAAGGCAGGATCGCTGAACGATCAGTTGGTGCAAAGCCACTATGCTAAGGAGAGCAGTGAATCTTGTTTTGGCCAGATTAAAGGTTTTTTCCCCTATAAAAAGTGCAAGGCCAGTCATAATGTTTTGTCATATGAGGTACCTGGACTTAAAAACCAGAGGAAAATAGGGAAATACATGAACTGTAACACCAGCCTCAGGGTATACTGTTTGGTATGTCCGTGTGGGCTGAGGTACATTGGCAATACCATACACCCCACCAAGATAAGGATTTTAGACCACCTCAGAGCCATCGGCACTAAAGATGTCACATATCCGGTGGCTCGACATTTCGAAAGCCATCATAGCAGCAATAGGGATCTGTTGCGTTATTTTTGCCTAGATCATGTGCCTGGCGATATCAGAGGTGGGGACAGACAACTCAAACTCCGGAGAATAGAGTCCAGATATATTATAGATATTCAAACAAAAATACCTCATGGACTCAACAGCGGGGAGGAATTAGCCATACATCTTTAGGGTAGCAGTGTCAGGTTCTGGATTGTAAATATTTGTAAATACTGGTACAATGAAATGAAGGGTTTCTTCTCTTTTCTTTTGTCTCTCTTCTTTCTCTTTGTTTTTCTTTTTAGTTGGTGGGGGAATTAGTATTAAATTGGACTCAATCATAAAAATTATCCTCCATTGCCCATTACGATCAAATAATTGAGATGGATTAATGAAACATGTACAGTGAAGCCCATCCAGGGCGAGATATTTGTGTTTGACCATATGAAATCAGTAATGAGAACATGATCAAAAGAACATATTTTGCATGCTTAAAGATGGCCGATATGGTATTCGTATCCATTAAGATAGTCCTTTGTTTGTTTTGATACTATTCAAAGCACCAAAGAATTGTGTGTGTATTTAAATGACACTGTCTCGGGCTGCCGGTTGATACTGAAAAAGGCAGTCGCCGAAACGCGTCTTGTGTGCTACAAACCCCAATAAAATCTGGGTTAAAAGCTCCTGTGAGTGCTGCACTTTGTACTCCGCAGCTGTAAGAATATATATATATATATATATATACATATATATGTATGTATGTATATATATATATATATATGTATATATGCGCAAACAGAAGTCTTTCACCACAGAACCACCAGGCAGGCAGCAACGAGGAAAAACCACGCAAGTCCCAGTCTTCTTTCGGCAAGTTTATTTAAAAAGGCAAGTTCACCAAATCTGACGCGTTTCGGGCGTCCGCCCTTGGTCATGTATATATATATATATATATATATATAATATCTACTGGCGGTCGAAAGTAGATAGTTATAGTTAGGACCTATTCTCCATAGGAAATCCGCAACATTCTATTCCCAATAAGTCTGGCGCCGATTGACGAATCTTTGCGAAATTTTCCAAACATTTGGCCCGCTCCTACCGTGGTGATTCGTCAAGCGGGGGCTGAGAAAAAAGGGGGGTCCCAAAACACGTTATTTCCCATAGGATCTGTTGTTGCAGCTACAGCCCGAACTGCTGAATGGAATTACACCAAATTTGGCAAAGAGGTAGTCCTCAGTTCAGACTCGTGCCTTTTGCATAAATGGTGTGAATCTGTTCAGTAGTTCCTGAGAAAATTAGGATAAAAAAGTTAGTGATATCTATGGCCATGGAGGATCCGCGCACCCTACCCGCACCGTAAGCGCACCCTCCCCGAACCGAGCGTGCACCCTGACGTTCACACGCTGAATGCTAATTGGCTGTCGAGTGTCTGTCTACATTCGAAACCAGGAACTGTTGGCGGCCATTATCTGCCTCGGTAGAAGCGAGGCTGAAGAAGCAAGGGGAATAAGTGTGCAAAACATATAAAGGGGGCTGAGTGGAAATACTCTGACCCTCTAGATCTGCTTAGGGGGTCCCAGAAGGACCCCCTGGGGCCCCCTTTTTTTTTTTCAAACGGCGAAATGCGTGCAGGGTGCGCGCATCCTATCGCGTTGGGTGCATGGATTCTCTCATGTTGGGTGGGCGGTTCCTAACGCGTTGGTTTTCCAGATCCAAAAAACATGGAAAAAAATATATAAAATACATTTTTGAACATATAGTTAAAAAAATAGTTTTAAAAATATAAAAAAATATGTTTGAAAAACCCAATAAAAACAAATAATATTTTTTAATTTTGAAAAGATTTAAATGAAAAAAATGGTTAAAAAAACTAGTGTTAAAAAAGAATTTCAAAAAAACATAATTAATGAAATTGACACACTGAAATTGAAAAATATAGAAATCCAATGGAAATCATTAAACATGATATCTTTAGAGATAAGTTATAGATAGGAATTAGCATTTAAAAAACCTTTGAAATTCACTGAAAAAACCATAGGTTTCATGCACGTTATAGTTAGGAATTGGCATTTAAAAAACCTTTGAAGTTAACTGAAAAAACAAAAGGTTTCAGGGGCGTTATAGTTAGGAATTGAAATTTAAAAAACCTTAGACATTCACTGAAAAAACCATAGGTTTCAGGGGCGTTATAGTTAGCTGGACATTTCCCTCATTTAAAACCCTAGAAATTCCCCCGTTATAGTTAGTTTAGCTAACTATAACTCACGCCCCCGCAATGCACTGCTGATGACGTCACATATTACATCACTCATGAAATGGTCAGTGACATCACTGATGACATCACTGATGACATCTGAAATGACATCACTGATGACATCACTGATTACATCATCCATGTGATAAATTAGTGCATCTTCTCACACCCTTGAATATACTCAATCTAAATTTCAGACGTCCATTCTCAAAACCATAGATACTCCAATACCAATAACTACATACCCACTCATTGACTCTTAGATCTACACACACATCCACTCACTCACCTGTACATCCACTCATACTTACAGTCACTCAGTACATGACTATCATATGCATTTATACACCTACATAGACACTCACACACCACCAATCATCCATAGAGGTACTCTCACACCTAGTCAGTCATGCAAATAATTAATCACACTCCCATTTACTCACCTATGCAGTTATACACACACAAGTTCACTTACTCATAAAAATAGTACCACATTCTTACGCTCTTATACAATCACTGATACAAGCACACACTCATTCCATACAGCCACTCTCACAAGCACACACTCTCACATATACCCACTTATATACTTTTACACACATATATACTGCCTTTCACATATGCAGTTACTCACACATGTACCACTGAGATATACATTCAATCACTAACACACCCATACATATACTCACCCAACCATACAGTCCATCACAGATGCACTGTTAAAACCATGAACCCATAGAATCACCCACTCACACATGTATGCACAGAGTCACACACACCCCACCCACACAAACACTCAGGCACCCATACAGATACTCAGACAACCAATCACTAACCCATAGAGACACTCATATAGCTATTCACAAAACCATGCAGCCACTTATACACCAACAGACAGACAGATACAGACATTGACACAGTTTAGTCACTAGTCTGTAGTAAGATGACTCACTTATAGAGTTAGTTACGCACCTACTAAATCATCCATTCACACACTTATACATCCACTCATTCTTCCATAGGTTTTTCCCTATATATATAGTAAACATATTTAAAATTTACAGAAACACACACTCACTGGATGACGTCATCAGTGATGTCATCAGTGATGTCATTTCAGATGTCATCAGTGATGTCATCAGGGATGTCACTGACCATGTCATGAGTGATGTAATATGTGACGTCATCAGCAGTGCATTGCGGGGGCGCGAGTTATAGTTAGCTGAACTAACTATAACGGGGGAATTTCTAGGGTTTTGTACGAGAGAAATGTCCAGCTAACTATAACGCCCCTGAAACCTATGGTTTTTTCAGTGAATATATATATATATGTATATTACCTACTGGCGGTTGCCAGTAGGTAGTTATGGTCAGGGGCGCGAGTTATAGGTAGCTCTACTAACTATAATGGCCGAATTTCTATCGTTTTGTACGAGTGAAATGTGCAACTAACTATAACGTTCCTGAAACCTATGGTTTTTTCAGTGAATTTCAAAGGTTTTTTAAATGCTAATTTGTAACTATAATGTCCCTGAAACCTATGTTTTTTTTTAGTGAATTTCAAAGGTTTTTTAAATGCTAAATTCTAATTATAATGTTCATTAAACCTATGTTTTTTTCAGTTACTTTAACCCCTTCTGTGCCCATGACGAGCTGGACTCGTCATGGGCCGCGGTTGCGCTGTGCCCATGACGAGTCCAGCTCGTCATGAACCCCGCCCGCTAATGCAACGCCCGGCATAGGGCGGGGAAAGGGCGTGGCACACAAGGGGTTAAATTATCATTCCATTTTCAACCTGGTGAAAACAGGCAATATCGCCAATTTTCCAGCAAAAACTTCCTCCCAAAAAAATTGCCACAAATTACAGCAACAACTAACACAAATAATATGCAGAGTAGGCGTTCCTGTACAAAAATAACACAAAAACACCACTTCCCGATATTTTCAACGAGCAGCCAACTCTGCGATGCGATCCAAAAACAGGCGAAAAGGTACGTTAGCAGTAGGAATGTACCATCTGAAGACCAACACATGTCATAGAGCTACTGATAATACACCTCCGACACCCAAGAAGGCCACAAAACCCACTGCCATGACCCACAGGACCTCCCCCCGGACCACCCCCCCCTTAGTGCCACCGCGGCAGCGCACAACCGGACAGTGGGCCTTCCAAAAATGGCATGGCCCCTCAGCCACACAATAGCTGAATGTTGCGAGATGTGGCAACCAAACATGTGTGAAGGACGCAAGTCACCCACCAATAATAATGCCCACAATACCAAGTGTAGCAGTGATGTGCTAGACAGACCTCACTATGCAGAGTACAAACCTCTCCATGTGTACATATGCTGCTGGTGCTTGTCGTGTTGAAGACAGTGGACGCAACCATGTTACCTCAGGCAGTGGGGAAGATCTTGGTCATGTACCTGTATGGCCGTCCCCTGTAAGCGGAAGCGCAGTGGGCTGGTCCAACATACGCCACTCCAGCGTAGAAGTGTGAATAAATAGGCCGGGACTCTGGGCGTGGTTCACTTGTATGAAGGCCAACGCGTCTGCCAGAGCAGCGGCTCTGACCCTGTCACGTGACTGCAGCCATGACCGCGGACCTCCTCAACACAGGCCCCCTGCGAACACAGCGGCAGAGCACCACAGACTTATGTCTGTACAGACTACTGCCTTCGATCTACACTGCAAACAGCAGGGCTCACAATATAGATGGAGTGGCAATTGCAGATGACGCAGTCCAGTATGCAAGACACATTGCTCCCAGTGCGGCCCGCCCGGACCACACATCATCGCAGGCTACGTACACACCAAGTGCCAGAGGTACCACTAACTCAGTGCACCACAAGTCAACGCCACGTGGCCTTATTAAGGCAGAATTTATTAGACAAAAGACATTGTAACCAGTGCGGCCCGCCCGGACCACTCATCATTGCAAGAGTCCAGTAGGCAACTAACTAAGCGTCCCTGAAACCTACACAACATCCTTTTAGTATCCTTGCTTCAAGAACTTCTTTGATATCAGTTATAGCTTTACTACAATGACTAAATTTATCTTGCAAGTCCAAATGAACACTGAATGGCAGTCTACACTGCGGACAGCAGAGCTCATATTTCAAATTCAGTTTTGATTTATTAGTTGCAGAGTGAACTGTACTCTATGTCCTCCGGTTTTGTCAGGAGGAAGTGACAAAAAGCATTCCTCGATGTCTGAGCTGACTACTGCCTTCGATCTACACTTCGGACATCAGGGCTCACAATTCAGATCAAGTCGCGATTGCAGATGACGCAGTCCAGTAGGCAAGAGACATTGCTGCCAATGCGGCCCACCTGCACTATGCATCACCGCTGGCGGCGCACACGCTGAATGCTTCTGATGCCCCTACCTCAGTGCACCACAACTCATGGACCCTTTATGATAGAATCTTTTGTGTGTGATTTCAGATCTGCTGCCCCTACCTCAGTGCACCACAAGTCATTGACCCTTTATGATCCAATCTTTTGTGTGTTATTTCACGTCTGGTGCCCCTGCCTTAGTGCAGTACAAGTCATGGACCCTTTATGATTGAATCTCTGTGTGTGATCCAATGATTACTGTTGTACTTGTTGCCAGCACCAACCATTACCGGAGGGTTGGCTTACACTAACCCACCACGCATCCAGCACAGGCATCACTGGACATGTGACCCTGGTAATAAAAAGCAGTCGAGCGCACGTGCTCGTACCCAGTTCCACTATCTATCTGTGTCCGTTCATTATGTATGAACATGCTGTCCCTAGGACCTACCACATTACATAGTGCTCTGGACAGTGTATGCAACCATCTTACCTTTGACAGTGGGGGAAAACTTTAGTTATGTAACTTTGTCTTGGTCATTATACAAGTACGTACGTAGAGACTGCATCATTAGAGTACTGCAAGGAGAGTATATACTGAATCTATAAGTGCGTGAGGATCATCGGAGTGATTGAATAAGTACATATGTTAGCGCAGCCTAACTCCGACAATGAACTCGTCTCTAATTGGCTGCCCTCCATGTGCCAAAAACTGACACTTCAACTTTCCATGGCCCTGTATTGCTACAGCTGCAACACTCCACTGAATGTGCAATAAATATTCATATATATTCATATCTACACAGATATCTCATGTCCACCATCTTTCTTGTGTGGAACTATGGCTGAATATAGGGTCAGTTATTCCCCGTACCTTCCATGTTGGCCATATTGTGGGACTTGGCTCACAGAGTGACACTTTGGCTTTTGCATCCCGGGTGACGGTAGCACTCCAACACAGACACCTGCCACAGCCACTCCCTCATGGCTGGTATACACCCACACCACACCCATCCGGCACAGGCATTACAGGACACGTGACTCTGCTAATATAAAAGACCGGGCGCATGTGTGCTACGCCATTTTAGTTAAGCTTTCTATAGCCCAAAGCCAACTAAAAAGTAGCCCAAACTAACCCAATATTGCTACTTTAGAAGCAGGGACAGCGTCAAGCAGTCGGTGAATGCATTGGAATTGATGTTGCAGCAGTATGCCAAGTAAATATTTGTCTAATAAAGCGCTTTAACATACTACTTTGATGGAGCGGTGTATATATATTTATAATCTGGCAACTAGCACAAACCAAAATTGTACCACACAACCAGAAAAATATTGCCCAATTGTATGTGATCCATCCCAGTCTGGCAACACTGACGCCACAGCCACTTCCTCATGGCTGGTATACAACCACAGCACACCCATCCAGCACAGGCGTCACAGAACCTGTGACCCTGCTAATATAAAAGACCGGGCGCACGTGCACTACGCCATTTGACAGTTTAGAGTACATGGCCTCACTTCTCATTGAGTTAGTAGCACCGCAAGCACTGAGTGGGTGTACAACCTGCGAAGATGATAGGTGCACTAGTATGTCCTCTACCATGGCCATATCAAGACTCAGTACCCAATGTGAGACCTATTTCCTTCCAGAACGGAGTTGCATGATGTGGAGGATGTTGTGACCACGAAAAGGTGAGCAGTGAGGCCTGGGTGCGCAGCTGTGGGCAGATACCTCTGGGCAGCGGGAGTGGATGGGGTGCAGCCGCCTGTATGCAGAAAGGCTGCACAGCGATTTAGGTGTACGCAGTCGTATAGACCCTGCCATTACCCTTTCTTATTGCATTTTGAACAAGTTTTCCAATAGCAGGACAGTTTTTACAGTCAACCAAATGTCCCTCGCTCCCACATCTGCAGCAAAGTAGTTGAGTATTTCTTTTTTCATACTTTGTACTCTTAAATTTACCATCACATTTTGACAAACTTTCCTGTCTCATTTATTTATTTTTTTAAAAGGTGAGGTGTGTAGGGAGCATCGAAGCATGCAGACACGAGCGTGACATTCCTCTCACAGCTCGTGGCTGCCTCTCGTCGCTTTGGGAATGTTATGTTTTGAATGTGAGAAGGTTGAGATGTAAAAGTTAATGGGGGTTCAGTCATTCTTGCTTCATACTTGCTGCTTACAAAATATGTTCTGAGGATTAAACCACATCAAGAGAACTACCGTCTCTGTCTTTTCATTTCTGCATACTGGTCTTTCCTACAGGTACTAATTCTGTACTATCTTTCAGATCTGGGAGCTTGAGGGTGCACTATGTCCTGGCGCGTGGTTGGAGACACACTGGTGACACAAAGGTGAACTGCGAAGATTTTCTCCAGTGTCCCTCTCTCACTCTTTCTCTCTCTCTCTTCCTCTCTCCTTTGATGGTCGCATGACGCACAATCTTATCTTGCTTTTTATCTAATAGACTCTGAGTCACAAATTGTCATCCCCCCAACACCACCAGAGCTGAACATGTGTAGAACCTGTGATGATGCGTGGCCATCCTGGCAATCAACACCCATGTGAGCTCCGTTGACCGCGTGTACTGAGGTTGAGGAGGTTCCTTAGGCACGTGGTCGACTCTCTATGACACACGCCGGTGGCGGAAGGTGAGCAGAGAAGCTTGTTTGCACAGCAGCGGGCACTCACCTCCAGCCAGTGGGAGTGGATTGGGTGCAGCAGCCTGGATGTGCAGCGGCAGACCGTCAGCTCCGGATAGTGGGAGTGCATGGGTGCAGCAGCCTGGGTGCGCAGCAACTGTTATACACCTCTGGGCAGTGCAAGTGTATGGGCTACAGCAGACTGGGGACCATAATGTCAAGAACGGCGATAACATTATCACCAAAGTGCCGATAAGTGGCTTGATAATATGCCCTTGAGAATTCCCATAGAAGCCCAGGTTCTGGTGTGAAGGACATCAAACCTGGGCTTCTATGGGAATTCACAAAGGCATATTATGAAACCCCTTATCGACGCTTTTGCGGCAGTTTCCTGCCGCTAAAGCGGCGATAATGTTATCACTGTTCTTGATAATATGGCCCTGGGTGGGCAGTGGAAGTGGATGGAATGCAGCAGCCTAGGTGCGCAGAGCCGAAAGACAGCATTACGCGTATGCAATTGTATATACTCTGCAATTACTAATTCTATACTAGCTTTCAGATAACTAACCTTGAGGGTGCAGTATGTCCCAGCACGTGGTTGGAAACACACCGGTGACACAAAGGTGAGCTGCGAAGATTTTCTCCAGTGTCAACACTCCCTCTCCATCTCTTCCTTTCTCTCTCTCTCACACTTTCTCTCTTTCTCTGTCTCTTCCTCTCTCTCATTCTTTCTTTCTCTCACTTCTTCTCTCTCTCTCTCTCTCTCTCTCTCTCTCACCCTGTTTGTCTCTTTTCTTCTCTCTCACACTGTTTCTTTCTCTCTTCCTTGTATCTCACTCTTTCTTTCTTTCTTAATATTTCTCTCTTCCTCTCTCTCACTCTTCGTCTCTCTCTTTTCCTTTCTCTCACTCTTTCTCCCACTCTCGTCCTCTCTCTCTCTCTTCCTCTCTCTCACACTGTTTCACTCTTTCTCTCTTCCTCTCTCTCACTCCTTCTCTCTCTCTCTCCTCTCTTTCTCTCTCTGTCTTCCTCTGTCTCTCTCTCTCTCTCACTGTTTCTGTCGTTCTCTCTTCCTTTTATCTCTTTCTTTCTCTCTCTCACTCTTTCACTCTTTCTCTGTCTTCCTCTTTCTTTCTGTCTTCATCTCTCTCTTTCTCTTTCGCTCTCTCTCTTCCTCCATCTCTCACTCTTTCTCTCTCTTCCTCGCTCTAACACTGTTTCTCTCTTTCCATCTTCCTTGTATCTCACTCTTCCTCTCTTTCTCTCTCCTTTGCTGGACGCATAATGCACCATCTTATTTTTCTTTTTGTCTTGCAGGCTATGATTCACAAATTGTCGAGGAATGACATGCCATGGTTGTACATAGTTTTATTTGTTGCTGTTTTCTTTTAATAAAATGTTTTACACACATAGTTTTATTTGTTGTTGTTTTGTGTTAATAACATGTTTTATATGTAAATCCATACATGACTAAGATTCTTATTTGTCCAACCTCACAAGCATCTTTTTTTTAATTAAAACTGCAACACCAGCCAATTTCTTAGGCTCCACATTTAAAACGTTCCTGTCACATTAGTTTGTGGGGAGTGAGCAGGGATTGCGGTCAAGCAGCTGCTGCTGGGGGATGTTGGAGTACTGTTGGGTGTCCGACCTGCATCATCGTTGCCTCCATTGCATCTCTTCTCAAAGACCTGCAAACTGGCGGCCTGGCTCGGAAAAGTGCGGGCCCGAGAAGTTGCACCGGAAGAGCTGTGAGCCCACCACTGGTTCGCAGAGGGAGACTTGCGGGCCCAAGAAGGTTTTTGACGGTATGCTAGTGATGTGGGAAGAGGGTGTGTTACCTGCTGATGTGGGGAGCGGCAGCGTGAAAGGGGTATCTCTCAAGAACAGAGCTTCGGTATGTTTTCAGAAATGCCTCAAACAGATGCCAGCTGACAGACTGAATCATAAAATGGCTTTTCAATGCTTATATAGTAAGACTTCTGAACAGTTCGTACCCAGGCTCGCAGAGGGACAACTGCGGCCCGTCCGCTCGACTCACAGAGGCAGAACTACGAGCTGTTCGTTTCCAAAGGAACAGCAGCATAGTAGCTCGCCGAGGTACAGGCACAGCAGCATACTAGCTCGCAAAGGTAGACAGCTGCGAGCCGACGGACTGGCTTCTAAAGGCATACCTCCAAAGTGGTGATGTTGGGCACAGGGAGCGTGAAAGGGTTATCTTTCTACTAGTGTCCTGGAGTGGAAGTCCTGCTGCCTGGCGCTCACCTGTTTCTCCTTTATTGTTAATAAATCTTAAACTTTCACTGCGTACAAATCATCAATACATAGATCTCTGCTATATTAAATTGCCCCCGGAGCATTTCTTTTATATTTTCACTCGATGCGAGGCACAAGATGGCTGCTAACACTTCCTGGTTTCAAGTGTTAGCAGCCAATCAGAGGACACTTCCTGCTTTGAAGAGTTAGCAGCCAATCAGAGGCAAGCTTGTGCGTGGGAGTAAGGCCCGACCAGATATATATATATATTTTCCCTTTAATATATAAAAAACTACTGAATGGATTTACACTATTTCAACAGAACAGCGCTTTCTGGACCAAGACCTTTCTCCCTGCCAAATTTGGCGTAATACTGTTCAGCAGTTTGACCTGTAGCCTTGTCTAAAGTTTCCTATGGAAAATCCATTGAGAAAACACGTTTTCACACCCCCCTTTTTTCTCAGCCCCCCTTGACCAATCCCCCCTAAACTTTCAAGATAGGAGCTGATCAAAAAAGAGAAACTTTTTGGAAAATTTCATAAAGAATCATCAAGCAACGCCAAAGTTATAAGCAGTTGGAGAGTTCCAGAATGGGGCAGTGCAACCCCCCTCCCAACATGAGTGAAGCCTCGAGACTACGGGGACCCCAGCGCGCACCCGCAGCCCCAGCGAGCCCCCGCTTTTTTTTTTTTTAAGAAATGTCCCCGGGATCTAGCCCACCCCCAGGTCTCATTAAAAAAATAAAACATAGGAACCCGCAACCCCAGCGCAAATTACGCCGCTTTTTAAATAAAAAAATAATTGGGACCTTGGGAGTCCTTCTGGGACACCCTGACCAGGCCTAGGAGGTCAGGGTGTTCCTAATCTGCCCCCTTCTCTGGTTTTCTACCTTTGTTTCTCTGTTTTCTAGCGAATCGCTTCTATCGAGCCACAAGATGGCTGCCAATACTTCCTGGTTTGGAGTGTTGGAAGCCAATCACAGTGAAGCTCGTGCACGGGACTTAGGCTCCGCCCAGATATAAAATCTTTTATTTTTCTAATTTCCCTGCAACTGCTGAATGGATTTACACCATTTAAAAAAAAGGTCACTTTCTGAACCAAGCTCTACCTTTCTGCCAAATTTGGGGTGATTCCGTTCAGCAGTTCGGGCTGTAGCTCGTCGCAAAATTTCCTATGGAAATTAACATCGTGAAAACGTGTTTTGGGACCCCCCCTTTTTTCTCAGCCCCCGCTTGACAAATCTCCCCCAAACTTTCAGGATAGGAGCTGACCTGGATAGACTTTTTTTGGGGAGAATTTCGCACAGATTCGTCAAATGACGCCAAAGTTATTAGCAAATCAAAAAATGCTTTTCCTATGGAAACTAGGCTGTAACTTTAACTACCTACTGGCGACTGCCAGTAGGTAATATATATATATATATATATATATAGCCGGGGAACTGGCTCCTGACAAAAAACCTAAGAGGGCAGGTTCCATTACGGGTCACATCATAGGATTACTCTTTACAAGCGCACTATGTCCACCGCAGCGCTACGCAGCAGAGAATCGGCTGCAGAAGGGATGTTTTCAGACACACCCTCTACATCACAGTCCCAAATAATCAGAGGGACAAATAAGGAAACAATCCATGAACAAGGATTAAAAGAAAAATATCGCATACTGGAGAAGCTTATGCGACAAGAACAATCTAAATGGTGGGAATCAAAATCCCTGCAGGGATATCTGGATGTGGGCAGAATACCGAGGGGGTTGCGCATCATGATAGCCCCTAGCTACGATACACCAAACCCCTTAATGATGGCCGAGTGGGCGGAAATAAATCTGGAATCATCAAGGAAATTGGTCCAAGTACTGGTAAAATATGCTATCATAGACCGTGAGGCATTACAACTCAAAATAGACGCCCTGGAATCAGAAATAAAAGGATTAGGGGATCCTCAGCAAACAAAATTACACGAGGAAATGATCAATAGGTTGGCCAAAGAGGAAGATAAAATTAAACAACGCAAAGCGTTCAAGTTCCAAAGGGACAAGGATGACTATGCGAGTGGACAGATCTTCACTTTCTCACGTAAATTTGATGTATACAGATCAAAGGCGGCAGGCGAACATGGACAACTGCACAAAACCGCCCCAGCACCCAATATCCAAGAGGATACAACTTCAGATCTAAGCTCAGCTGTGGAGAGCGAATCAGAAGCTGAAGGAAGACCAAACCGAACACATTCAAATGCCATCAAACCCACATTGGGGGAAGAACTAGACTACATGAGAAGAAGTAGACGGGAAACATTGAGGCCGCGTAATCAACCGGCAAAAAACGACGAACAACGTCTAGAAGACAAAGGAGAAAAGCAAGGAAACGCAACTTACAACAAGCATTGGAACAGGGGGAGAGGACGACGAGGAGGATGGAGAAACAGACAGTAAATAATCCTCCTTCAATGACATCGACGGCCAAAACAATAATCAACTTGGCTAATATCGATCTGACCCAAGCCGAAAAACAGTTACTGTCATTGGGATTATCATACTGTCCTCAGTCTGACTTTGATTATCCAACAACTCGTGTAGATGTCTACAAATTTATCCGTAAGCTAAAACTTAAAAAGTTCCATGAATTAAAATCACGGTCTAGAGTTGAAAGTACGGATATGATGACAAACACAAGTGACACCTGTGAACTACTAGTGGCAGACTTAGAGGCCCTGAGAAACCTACAAGAATTGGCGAATGAATCTGACTCATCTACAAACAGATCAAGTCAAAGCCTGCTTTTCGAACCAGGTACCAAAGATCAATTGTTGGAAATCAATGTGAACACGAAACCGATTACTCCTTTCAAGGTGAAGTCTAAATTTATGCCCATCATGCCGCGTGATTCCATCGATGTCTTCAATGAACAGGTCATGGCACAAATTAAGAAACTTAACATCAAAATCAACAAACAAAAAAGGAAAGTAACTAATCATGAAAGACAATATAACCAATTGATGACAAAATTAAACAAAGAAAACAAAACAGTCATCAGAAACTCCGACAAGGGGGGGAACATTGTACTATGGCCAATGAATGATTATATGGAAGAAGCCTACTTGCAACTGAATGATGTGCAATGCTACCGTAGAAGTACTGTACTAAGGTATAAAGCCATGATAAATCAATTCCATTCTAAGTTATTGGCCTGGAAGAGTGTGGGGCTTTTGAGTATGGAAGAGTTTAAATATTTAAAAACAGAACACCCAAAAACTCCATCTATGTACTTTATTCCTAAAGTTCATAAAAACATTCACAAGCCCCCCGGGAGACCAATAATCGCTGCCATCAATGGACCATTAGAGCACATGTCACGCTATATTGATTTTTTCCTCCAAGAACATGTGAAAGAATTGAAATCATTTGTGCAGGACACTGGGGATTTCATCAGGAAAATTGACAAGATCAGATGGCAAGAAGGATATTTTCTCCTGGCCTTGGATGTATCCTCACTATACACGTGTATCAAGAACCAGGATGGTCTAAGGGCAGTTGACTATTTTTTGGCAAATAGACCATTATACTATGCACAGCATAACAAGTTGATAATGGACATGTTGGGTTTCTGTTTAGAGAACAATTACTTTATGTTCAAACATCAAATGTTCCAGCAAATTCAAGGCGTTGCTATGGGGGCCAGTTTTTCCCCCAGCTACGCTTGTCTTTTCATGGGCTGGTGGGAGGAGCTGGTCCTCATGAAAACGTATGAAGAGACATACAAAGACAACATCGTATGCTGGTTACGCTATATAGATGACCTATTCATTATATGGCAGGGAACCCAGGATAAAGCCATTGAATTTGTCAAATCGTTAAATATTAATGATGTAAATTTACAGTTCACTTCCAACATAAGCAACACCAGTATAACCTTCCTAGATGTTCAGGTCAACATAGTGAACAATTGCATGAACACTTCACTGCATCGTAAGGAAACGGCAGGCAACACTCTGTTACATGCTTCGAGTGCACATCCTCCACACTTGATATACAGCATTCCGTATGGGGAAATGCTTCGAATTCGCAGAATATGTAGTGAGGATGGGGACTGTAACAATAAACAGCAAGAATGCAGACAGCGATTCCTTGACAGGGGTTATACAAATGCATCCATCCAGAGTGCGATTGACAAATCAAAAAGGCTCGCTAGACATGAGCTTATAAATAATGTAACAAAGAGAAAGGACAAGGGAGAAACTCTAGTTGAGCCCACTAGACTTATCCTTACATATTCCAAGCAGGAACAACAGATAAGAACTATAATAAGAAGGAATTGGCCAATAGTTCATGATGACCCTATAATTGGTACATTTTTGCCTAAACAACCTGCCATTACATACAGAAGAGCGGCCACAATGGCAAAAGCTCTAGTAAGGAAAAACCCTGAGGAAAGTAAGAAAGTGGGTTGGCTGGTGGCTAGGAAAGGTTTTTTCAAATGCTCTGTCTGTAAAGCTTGTAACTATGCTTCAAATAGAACCACTTACCAGACAGCGTTCAATGGTACGACCCGAGATATCAAACATCACTTGACCTGTCGCACTGACTTTGCTATATATGTGTTACAGTGCTCGTGTAACTTATTGTATATAGGTAGCACCAAGCTACAAGTACACAAGCGCATATTACAGCCATTACCAACAGCGACCCAACCTACCCTGTAGCAAGGCATTTCAAGACACAACATGCCAATAATTTAAAACATCTTCAGTATTATGTCATTGATACGATACCTCCACTAGACAGAGGGGGAGATCGGGAACAAAAACTTAGGCGCCTTGAAACACGCTACATTTTAGAGCTAGACACCAAGAATCCAGGAGGTCTTAATACTAGCGAGGATCTGTATACATACCTTGACTAGACATATTTTTATCAGCTGTATAAATGGCATTAGGTTCCTTTCCTTTATTTCCTAATTACTGCCAGGGATGAATAGAATTCAGTGGGATGATGGTGTGATATGCTAGGATTGGATATTTATGTGGAAGAATATTTTAAGATTGTATATACCAACATCCAAGTACAAAAATTCTTCTTTTAACATATTTTATATTATATGCTTGTCACACCTCACTATCACTTTTTGAACTGTAACTCTTCTTTCATCATAAATTGTTCAATTGTCTTATGATTTGAGATCTTTTAATTAATTTATCTTTGCACAGACAATAATGATATGTTACAATGTTGGTATTTTACCTACTTTTTTAGGGGAGGTTTTTATAGATCTTATATGTGGATGTTTTAAGAATTTATTTATATTTATATTTATGTATTTATGTATTTAAAACATTTTATACCATTAATTATAAAGGTCTATTAGAGCTAGGAATGTCTAGTCATTATCTAAGCCCCTACAACATATAATTGTCAGTCCATGAGGTAAAAGTTAATATTCTAATTGAGCATATGGCATATAGGTGATTTCAGTCGGCGATATATATTTCTTTAGAACTTATAGCTCAGACATTTTGTCTGTGACACTAGATAGCATCCTTGTAGTTATTACATTTGCACATACTGGGAGGTTATATATTAATAACCAATCCACCGCGCACACTATTTTATTACCTTTTAAGCACTTGCACTTTACGAAAATTTCAACACCGGTTCTCTTGCTAATTTCTTAAAATTTTCTTTTTTAATATTTATTGGATACACGGGTTTAATCATTTTTTATCACAAAGGTCCTATGCTAAACAATCAGTCAACAAACGGAAAACACAAAGGCTTTTGGCATTTAGGCCATTATTTTAACCTTTGAAGTGACATGTTGGGTATATAAATATTGAAACATTACACCAACAACAGTCATGACAATCAGGTCCTGTTATAATGAGTGGCATTTAGCGATTAAATAAGCAATTCCTGATGTCTTTCTTTTAAATTATACATTTGTAATTTTACAGTATGTTTTCTATGTTGATGGTATTGAGTGTATCATGTGACCTTGCACTATCACTTTAAAAATGAATGTCTCCCGTGTTAGCGCTGTCATGTGATCAAGGCAGAGAAGCTGCCGAAACGCGTCATGGTGGAGAGTGGCTTGTGAATAAAATCTATCAAGCACCTATTTGGGTCCTATCTCGCTTTGTTCCAGCGGAGTGGTATGGAGTTATAGAGCGAGCAGTCTATGATATATATATATATATATATATATATATGTATTATCTACTGGCGGTCGCCAGTAGATAGTTATAGTTAGGACCGTGTTTCCATAGGAAATCTGCAACATTCTATTTGGAATAACTTTGGCGCCGGTCGACGAATCCTCGCGAAATTTTCAAAACTAATGGGGCGCTACGCTCCGCTCCTACCCTGAAAGTCTCGGGGGGATTCGTCAAGCGGGGGCTGAGAAAAAAGGGGGGTCCCAAAACGCGTTTTCCCCATGTATTTTCCCATAGGACCTTTAGTCCGAGCTACAGCCCGAACGGCTGAACAGAATTACTTGAAATTTGGCAGAGAGGTAGTCCTCAGGTCAAGGATGTGCCTTTGGTGTAAATCTGTTCAGTAGGTCCTGAGAAAATAGCATTTAAATCAATATATATATCTGTAAGCGCGCTCCGTGCGCTTACCGTAAGCTTACCGTACGCGTACGGTGCCGTGCGCGAGCTCAATTCTGATTGGTGGTTACATGACTGTAAACATTCGAATCGGTCGAAATCAGGAAGTGTCGGCCGCCATTTTCTGTCTCTCGCACTGAGAAACAAAGGTGGGGAACGTGAAAAGGGGGCAACGAAGAGAGTTGCAGACCCCCTAGTGTTTGTCAGGGGGTCCAAGAAGGACCCAAAAGTACGGAAAATACATTTAATAATTTTTAAAAAAAAATCGCGGAGTGCGCGTACGGTAAGCTTACCGTACGCGCACGGCAAAAAAAAAATAAAAAAATAAATAAAGAAGTAACAATCACATTTATTAAATAAATTAAAGGACCCACAAGGGAGAAAAAAACAAATGTTACTGTGTAAAAAAAGGCGAGGCGCGCACGACATGGACTGCGCAATGTGGGTGCTCGGTGCGTGAAGCGCACCGAGCGCCCACAGCGCGCGCACGGTGCGCGAAGCGCACCGTGTGCACAGGGTGTGCGCACAGTAAAAAAAACAGAAAAAAGAATAAAAAATAAATACATAACTTAGCATTTAAAAAACCGTACAAATTCACTGAAAAAACCATAGGTTTCACACACGTTATAGTTAGGAATTATCATTTACAAAACCTTGCAAATTCACTTAAAAAACCATAGGTTTCACACATGTTATAGTTAGCTGTACATTTCACTTGTAAAAAACCAATGAAATTCCACATTATAGTTAGATCAGGTAACTATAACTTGCGCGACTGCAATCCACAATGTGTAATTTCAGATGTCATCATTGATGTCATGAGTGATGACACTGACCATGTCATGAGTGATGTAATATGTGACGTCATCAGCAGTTTATTGTGGGCGCGCAAGTTATAGTTACCTGATCTAACTATAACGTGGAATTTCATTGGTTTTTTACGAGTGAAATGTACAGCTAACTATAACATGTGTGAAACCTATGGTTTTTTAAGTGAATTTGCAAGGTTTTGTAAATGATAATTCCTAACTATAACGTGTGTGAAACCTATGTTTTTTTCAGTGAATATATATATATATATATATAAATATATATATATTATCTACTGGCGGTCGCCAGTAGATAGTTATAGTTATGACTTCTTTGGCGCCGGTTGACGAATCTTTGCGAAATTTTCAAAACTCATGGGGTGCTCCAGTCAGCTCCTATCTTGACAGTTTCAGGGTGATTCGGCAAGCAGGGGCCGAGAAAAAAGGGGGTCCCAAAACATATTTTCTCCATAGGAAACTTTAGACACGACTACAGCCCGAACTGCTGAACGGAATGACACCAAATTTTCCAAAAAGTTAGCCCTTGTTTCAGAAAGTGACCTTTTTTTAAATGGTGTAAATCCGTTCAGTAGTTCCTGAGAAATTAAAAAAATTTATGTCAGAAAATCCAGTCCAGTCCAATATTTCGTTATTTCGGTATTTCACCATAAAAGAACAGCCACAAATATATACAAACAAGTAAAAATTTAAGAAGAATAAAAACAATTCATCAAAGATAATACATTGTTAGGTTAAAAAATAATAGTAAAATCAGGCACAATCAAGTCCTTGATCTTGCATCTGGAGGAAGTTTGTCCTGACCCACCACATGGAACTTAAAAAATTTGAAATTGCATAGACTATATGAGAATCTGTGTTGTATTTTAATATTCTAAATGCTTCCATGCAATGTGTTGTGCCCAGGTTTTTACACAGCTGAAGCATCCATCTACATCTTGCTGTTTTATACCCCGGGCAAAAAACAGAAAACATGGACTTCGGTCTCATCACACAAAGAAATTACCTGCCGGACACCCACTTGTGTTTCCACCCGACCATTTACCCGTGAAAGCACGCAGAGGGAGGCAGCCATGGCGAAACTGCACATATAGTTTCCTTCCTAGTGCCGGGCAGATTTTGTCAAGACATGCCTCCAGCCTGCAAGTGTTTTTTACTTTCAAGAAGAGTGAAGTGAGGGTGCCATGTGTGGGTTCTGCATGAAGTTTTGCAGATAGTCTGCCCCAATAACTAGTACTCAAAGACTTACGTGATATACTCAAACAGGCTGTGTCGGGATTGTCCCATAATTGTTTTACGCCTATTTCATAGAGGCTCTCCCTGACAAATAGAAGCCACGGCAGCCTCCCTGAGCCGGGGAGTCTCAGAATTTCCGAAAGCTCTAGTCTGTACTCGGACAATTCCGGTGTTACCCAAAGGCGCCGCCAAAAAAGTAGTGGCCTACAGGCAATTACCTCAGCAATGGATCTAACCCTTAGGTCCATACGCAATGGAACTAAGGGCGAGCTTATCGGTAGCCCTAGCAATTGTCTAAGGAAGTTGTTCTCTGGGGTGGCTAAAGACCTATGATCAGAGTGCCCCCAGAGTTCAACCCCATATAAGGCGACACTCCTCGCCTGGCTTTTATAAATCTCCATAACCGGTCTAACTGGCTTATGGAAAGTCTTTCTAAAAAACTTAGCCAGGCCGCCTGTAGTTTGTGTCAATTTGAGGTTGGATTTCTTAATCTGAGCCCCCCAAGTCATGTTTTCATTAAGGGTTAAGCCCAAGTTGTCAAATACATGGACCTGGTCCAAAGGAATTCCATTCATATGTGGGTTTGGGCGTGTGGATTTGCTGGGGTTGAAGATCATACATTTTGTTTTATTGATGTTAATCTCTAATCCCCTGCTCCTACAAAACTAACAAAACCTAACTAGAATTCTTTGGATGCCCATCGGTGGCTTAGAGAGGAGGAGAGTATCATCTGCAAACATCATAGCAGAAAAATGCTTTACGGTGATTTTTGGAGCATCTGTGTCTTTGCATGATCTCAGAGCATTTATCAACCCATTGATGTAGATGCAGAACAGGGTGGGGGCAAGCACACATCCCGGCCTGACTCCCCTATTGACAGGGATGGGCTGCGTTAATTCCCCATTTTTCCCAAATCTGATTTGGGCATAATTTCCAATATGTAGTCTACTCAGTATATTTAAGAGATAAGAGGGAAGTCCAAACTCACTTAAAACCCTCCATAGTGCAGAAAATCAATTTCCCATAGGAAACTTTAGACACGGTTACAGCTTAAACTGCTGAATGGAATTACACCAAATTTGGCAAGAAGGTAGCCCTTGGGACAGAAAGAGACCTTTTTTTTAAATGGTGTAAATTCATTCAGTAGTTGCTGAGAAAATCAAAAAATAAAAGTTTCGATATTTAGAGGCGCGGTGGATCGCGCGCCCTGCCGATCACGAGCTGCATTCTAATTGGCTGTCAACACATCAAACCAGGAAGTGTTGGCAGCCATCTTGTGCCTCGGTAGAACCGAGGCACAAGAAAAGAGAAAAAGAAATGCGCAAAACAAGAAAAGGGGTCAGGGTAGAAACACCCTGACCCCCTAGGCCTGCTCAGGGGGTTCTACAAGAACCCCCGGGGCCCAAAAAAGCATTAAAAAACAAACAACAAGTCAGGTGAATTCACGCTGGGTGTGCAAATCCGGCTGAGAAAATTAAAAAAATGAAGCACGGGCTCCCGCTCTTCGTTTAATTTAAGCCCCTGGATGGGCCGGGTCCTGGGGGCAGTAAAATAATGTGTGGGGGGGCCTCAATCCCCCCACACTGCCCGAGGACCGCCACCCCCTGGGGCTTTGCGTTAATATTTGCGGGGGGCACATGGCCCCCCGCACCCCTGGGGACTGCAACCCCCTGCAGCTTGTTTTTTTAAAGTTGGGGGCCTCTAAGACCCCCCCCAAGCCCCAGGGACCACCACGCCCCATGGCTTTCAATAATGATAATTGCAGGGGGCACACTGCCCCCCCGCCGCCCCGGGGACCGCCACCCCTGGGGCTTCTTTAAAAAAAATATACCTGTGTGGGGGGCTTGAGCCCCCCTCATGCCCCGGGGACCGCCACCTCCCCGGGGCACTAATATTTAAATTTAGGGGTCCATAACGGACTCCTGATGTTGGGAGGGGAACGCGCAGCCCCCCTCCTGGAGCCTGTGATGGCCCTGGGAACCACCAACCCCCAGGGCTGGCTCCTGCAGTGTCCCATGGTGCCCAGCCCCGGGAGACTGCAGTTTGCAATAGCAGGGAGGGAGCCTCGCAGCTCCTACCCTGTCATAGCAAACTGTGGTTTGGATTTTGGAAGAGAGAGCAGGAAACCTGCTCTCTCTTCCAAAATTCAAACCAGATTGCTTTTCCACACGGGGGGCTGCATCTTAGCAGCTCCTCGTGTGCAATGCCGGCTCCTGGAGGACGCAGGGAGCCGGCGGGACCATGGGGGGATTGGGGACCACCCCACGGTCCCTAACCGATAGGGCCGGCCCCGGGTTTGGGGTCCTCAGGGCCAGAAGTGGCTCGGGAGGGGGGGCCACGCAGCCCCCCTCCCCTACAAACATAAAAAAAATGCAGGCGGCTCCAGGGGATGGGGTCCCCAGAGCCATAATTGACCTGAGGAGGGGGGCCACGTGGCCCCCCTCCTAAAAAAAAAAAAAAATGGCCAGGCCCCGGGGAATGGGGTCCCCGGGGCCAGAAGTGGCCCAGGAGGGGGGCCACGCAGCCCCCTCCCAAAGAAAATAAATATATAAAGACCGGCCCCGGTGGATGGGGTCCCCGGGGCCAATAGAGGCCTCAGGAGGGGGGCCATGCAGCCCCGTCCATAAAATATTTCGCCATGCAGCTCTGTGGTGCTTACTGGAGGTACCTAGTGGGCTAGTTGGACCCCAGGGACCCATAGGATTCAAGGGGACTTAATCCCCCAACTTAAAACACGCCAAGGGGTGTGTTTGCACAGTGGTGAAGGGAGGGGGCGGGGTCTGAAGTGACATGTGTGTAAACACGCCCTGTGGCGTGTTTTAAGTTGGGAATTAATTCCTCTTCAATCCTGAGGGTCCCTGGGTTCCAACTAGCCCACAAGATACCTCCAGTAAGCGCCACAGAGCTGTGTTGCAAAGTGGTGTAAAAAGGGGTGTGGCCTGGGCCACCTCTCTGCAACGCAGCGCAGTGGCGCTTACTGGAGGTACCTGGTGGGCTAGTTGGCCCCCAGGGACCCTCAGGATTGAATAGGAATTAATTCCCCAACTTAAAACGTGCCACAGGGACCTCCACTATGCACCAGGGAGCTGCATTGCAGAGAGGTGTTCAGAGGCCATGCTCCTTTTTACACCTCTCTGCAACGCAGCTCTGTGGCGCTTACTGGAGGTACCTGGTGGGCTAGTTGGACCTCAGGGACCCTCAGGATTCAAGGGGACTTAATCTCCCAACTTAAAATGCGCCACGGGACGCGTTTGCACAGTGGTGAAGGGAGAAGGCGGGGCCTGAGGTGACATGTGTGCCAACACGCCCTGTGGCGTGTTTAAAGTTGGGGAATTAATTCCCTTTCAATCCTCAGGGCCCCTTGGGGCCAACTAGCCCACCCGATGCTTCCAGTAAGTGCCACTGCGCTGCGTTGCAGAGAGGTGGTCCAGGCCACGCTCCTTTTTACGCCTCTCTGCAACGTAGCTCTGTGGCGCTTACTGGAGGTACCTGGTAGGCTAGTTGGGGGCCCTCAGGATTGAAAGGGGCTTTACCCCTTAACTTAAAACATGCCACGGGGCATGTTTGCACAGTGGTGAAGGGAGGGGGCGGGGCCTGAGGTGCCATGTGTGCAAACACACCCTGTGGCACGTTTGAAGTTGGGGAATTAATTCGCTTTCAATCCTGAGGGCCCCTGGGTGCCAACTAGCCCACCAGGTGCTTCCAGTAAGCGCCACTGCGCTGCATTGCAGAGTAGTGGACTAGGTCATGTCCCTTTTTACACCTCTCTGCAACGCAGCTCTCTGGCGCATACTGGAGGTACCTGGTGGGCTAGTTGGACTCCAGGGACCCTCAGGATTCAAGGGGACTTAATCCCCCAACTTAAAATGCGCCACAGGCGTGTTTGTACAGTGGTGAAGAGAGGGGGTGGGGCCTGAGGTGACATGTGTGCAAACATGCCCTGTGGTGCGTTTTAAGTTGGGGAATTAGTTCCTCTTCAATCCTGAGGGTCCCTGGGGGCCAAGAACCCCACCAGGTACCTGCAGTAAGCACCACTGTGGACCATGACATGCCCCTTTTTACACCTCTCTACAGCGCAGCTCTGTGGTGCTTACTGGAGGTACCTGGTTGGCTAGTTGGACCCCAGGGACTGTCAGGATTCAAGGGGACTTAATATCCCAACTTAAAACGGCCACAGGGTGTGTTTGCATACATGTCACCTCAGGCCCCCCACTCCCTTCACCACTGTGCAATCACGCCCCGTAGCACATTTTAAGAGGTAGTTTTAATCCCCCTGCCCTACTATGTACTAGGCCCTTACAGAGAAGGTCATGCTAATCAGAGGGGTACCCCAACGCATAGTGTTCCCTAGTGTATGTAGGTGTTTTCACTGTATTCTAAGTGTCTTTTAGCATAGCACTGGCTCTAGGCCTGGTTAGTCAGAGTCAGTTACCATCAGTACCCGTCTGAAAAAGTTGTGGGCACAGGATGATTTTGCAACAAGGCCTCTTTCTGATCCTCTGGTGGTTCTTTCTGCACATGTCCTGCTTCTTCCTGCACTTTTCTTCGTCTTTGTGGACGTCTGTTGCTTCTTTCTACATTTCTTTTGCTTCTTTCTGTACGTTTTTTCTTCTTTCTTCACATGTCCTACCTCTGTAGGCATAGTTAGAAACTAGCATTTGAAAAACCTTTGAAATTCTCTTAAAAAACCATAGGTTTCAGGCACGTTATAGTTAGAAATTAGCATTTAAAAAACCTTTGAAATTCACTGAAAAAACCATAGTTTTCAGGCACGTTATAGTTAGAAATTAGCATTTAAAAAAACCTTAGAAATTCACTGAAAAAACCATAGGCTTTAGGGAAAGTTATAGTTAGTTGGACATTTCACTCATATAAAACCATAGAAATTCCCCCGTTATAGTTAGTTCAGCTAACTATGACTCGCACCCCCGCAATGCACTGCTGATGACGTCACATATTACATCACTCATGACATGGTCAGTGACATCACTGATGACATCACTAATGACATCACAAATGACATCACTGATGACATCATCCATGTAATAATTTGATACATCTTCTCACACCCTAAAATAACCTTTGATACACCCACTCTAAATTACAGACTGCCATTCTCAAAACCATACACACTCCAACAGCAATAACTACAGACACACTCACTGATTCTTAGGTTTACACACACATCCACTCACTCACCCGTACAGTCACTCATACTTATGGTCACTCAGTACAGGACTATCATATGCACTTATACACCTATATAGACACTCACATACCACCACTTATCCATAGAGGTACGCACACACCTAGTCAGTCATGCAAATAATTAATCACACTGCCATTTACTCACCTATATAGTTATACACACACCAGCTCAATCACTCATACAAATATTAGCACATTCTTACGCTCTTATACAATCACTGATACAAGCACACACTCATCCATACAGCCACTCTCATAATCACACACTCTCACTTATAGCCATTTATATACTCCAACACACATATATATTGCCTTTCACCCATGTAGTTACTCACACATGTACCACTGAGATATACATTCATTCACTAACACACCCATACACACACTCACCCACCCATACAGTTCATCACAGATGCACTCTTGAAACCATGCACCCAGTGAATCACCCACTCACACATCTATGCACACACACCCCACCCACACAAACACTCAGGCACCCATACAGATACTCAGACAACCAATCAATAACCCATATAGACACTCATGTAGCTATTCACAAACCCATGTAGCCACTTACACACCAACAGACAGACGGATACAGACATTCACACAGTTTAGTCACTAACCCATGCATTCAGTAAGATACGTTTAATCACTCACTTATAGAGTCAGTCATGCACTTACTGAATCATCCATTCAGACACTTATACACCCACTCATTCTTTAATAGGCCTTTCCCTATATATATTAAACATATTTAAACTTTACAGAAATATATAGTCACTGGATGATGTCATCAGTGATGTCATTTGAGATGTCATCAGTGATGTCATCAGTGATGTCACTGACCATGTTATGAGTGCTAAAATATGTGACGTCATCAGCAGTGCATTGCGGGGTCGCGAGTTATAGTTAGCTGAACCAACTATAACGGGGGAATTTCTATGGTTTCATATGAGTGAAATATCTAGCTAACTATATTTGTCCATAAAACCTATGTTTTTTTCAGTGAATATATAAATAAATATATATATATATATATATATATATATATATATATATATATATATATATATATATATACATATATATGTATATATATATATATATATATATATTATCTACTGGCGGTCGCCAGTCGATAGTTATAGTTAGGACCGTGTTTCCATAGGAAATCCGCAACATTCTATTTGGAATAACTTTGGCGCCGGTTGACGAATCCCCGCTAAATTTTCAAAATAGGTGGGGCGCTCCGCTCCGCTCCTACCCTGAAAGTCTCGGGGGGGATTCGTCAAGCTGGGGCTGAGAAAAAAGGGGGGTCCCAAAACGCGTTTTCCCCATGCAATTTTCCGTAGGGACCTTTAGTCCAAGGTACAGCCCGAACGGCTGAACAGAATTACTTGAAATTTGGCAGAGAGGTAGTCCTCAGCTCAGGGATGTGCCTTTTGCAGGTCTGGTGTCAATCTGTTCAGTAGTTCCTGAGAAAATCACAAGTAAAATCATATATATATGTGGGCGGAGCCTAACCACACATCTCATCCTGAGATCTGATTGGCTGTCAGCACTTCATCCAAGAAGTGTTGGCAGCCATCTTGGGACCAATATACATGATAGCACGTCATTAAAAAGCATTGCAGTTAATAGAAGGTTTTAAGACTTTAGTTACATTATAAATCATTTGTTGATGGTACCATACTCATTTTAGGAATTGTGGTATGTTCTAAGGTGATTTTACCATGTGAAAAAGCCTTCTGCTGGGATATCATGATTGAGAGAAAAATATTTTCTCATGCTTTTCCCACAGAGGTTTGGAAGGTGATCTATAAGCTAAACTGAGAGCTTATTTTCTGTAAATTCACATTATCTTTCTCAGTCATGTGAGAATGAAGTCTGACATTCTCAGTAAAACATGTACATCCAACAAGGGCAGAGACTGTCAGTTGATTCCTTTGTGTTCTACTGCAGCTTCCCAGAGTGTTCCAAAGAACCACTAGAGCGCTAACAGTCCTACTTATGATAAACGTATGGCACACCTGAAGCCATCTTGCTTGGATTAAAGTGGTAACTCTTAAAACATTTACTTTAAAAAGGAACAAAATGAGGGGGTTCATTTTTCCATAAAAAGTATGATTAGTGCTGCAGAAAGAAAAATTAGGGCACATTTTGAGTGACTTCTCAAATCCTCTTCTATTTCATTAAAACATTCTGACATGCAGACTGAAACATGCACTTTCAATACCAGCAGCAGTTTTCCCTGGTGAGCAGTAGCTTTACTACAGTGATCTAATGAGCAAAAAGAGTGCTAACATTCTGAATTTATGGCAAATGTGTGACACATCTGAATGCCTTCTTGATGGAATCAAAGTAAAAAACTGAAAGTATTTCCCACTGAGGAGACTGAAGTAAATGAGGAAATTAGGAAACTTCATAACAAATAAGTCTCCCAAGATGGCCACCAGAGACAAAAGAGCCCAAATGTAGCCCAAATATCACCAAGATGTAGCCCAAGTATAGCCCAATGACAGAATGTCCCAGAGTGTTCTTAAAAACAACTAGAGCGCTTACTGTCTTCATTATGACAAACGTATGGCACACCTGAAGCCATCTTGATTGGAATAAACTGGTAACACTTAAAACATTTTATTTAAAAAGGAACAAAATGAGGGGGTTCATTTTGCCATAGAAAGTATGATTAGTGCTGCAGAAAGAAAAATTAGGGCACATTTAGAGTGACTTCTCAAATCCTCTTCTATTTCATTAAAACATTCTGACATGCAGACTGAAACATGCACTTTCAATACCAGCAGCAGACTTCCCTGGTGAGCAGTGGCTTTACTACAGTGATCTAATGAGCAACTAGAGTGCTAACATTCTGAATTTATGGCAAATGTGTGACACATCTGAATGCCTTCTGATGGAATCAAAGTAAAAAACTGAAAGTATTCCTACTGAGGAGACTGTAGTAAATGAGGAAATTAGGAAACTTCATAACAAATGAGTCTCCCAAGATGGCCACCAGAGACAAAAGAGCACAAATATCACCCAGCTGTAGCCCAAGTATAGCCCAATGACAGAATGTCCCAGAGTGTTCTAAAGAACAACTAGAGCGCTAACAGTCTTACTTATGACAAAAGTATGGCACACCTGAAGCCATCTTGATTGGAATAAAGTGGTAACACTTGAAATATTTAATTTGCAAAGGAACATAATGAGGGGGTTCATTTTGCCTTAGAAATTATGATTAGTGCTGCAGAAAGAAAAATTAGGGCACATTTTGACTTCTCAAATCCTCTTCTATTTCATTAAAATATTCTGACATGCAGACTGAAACAAGCGCTTTGAATACCAGCAGCACACTTCCCTGGTGAGCAGTAGCTTTACTACAGTGATCTAATGAGCAACTAGAGTGCTACCATTCAGAATTTATGGTAAATGTGTGACACACCTGAATGCCTTCTTGAAGGAACCAAAGTAAACAAGCATTGAAAATGCAATAGGTCTTGCCCTCGTTTAAGTTAAAGCAATTCTGTTTGTAATTAGGTGGCTTTTTAAATTTGCTTTTTTTAGTGTTGTTCAAACTTTCATGTACATAACATGCATATGTATGCATATATGTATAAGTATATGTTTGCATGCACTTATATTTGTATTTATATAGATATGCAGATTGTTTATATTTTTATATATGTATGTATATATATACACATACATATATATAAATGCATATGCATATATATATATATGCATATATATGTGCATATGTGTGCGTGTGGAGAGAGGTAGAGAGAGGTAGAGGTGTAGAGGTAGAGAGGTAGAGTGGTAGAGGTAGAGAGGTAGAGAGTAGTAGAGAGAGAGGTAGAGAGAGGTAGAGAGGTAGAGAGTAGAGGATGAGTAATAGAGAGTAGAGAGTAGAGGGTGAGTAGTAGAGAGTAGTAGAGAGTAGTAGAGAGAGTAGCAGAGAGTGAGTAGTAGAGAGTAGTAGAGTGAGTAGTAGAGAGTGAGTAGTAGAGAGTAGTAGAGAGTGAGTAGTAGAGGGTAGTACAGAGTGGGTAACAGAGAGTGAGTAGTAGAGAGTAGTAGATATTGAGTAGTAGAGCGAGTAGTAGAGAGTAGAAGAGAGTGAGTGGTAGAGTAGTAGAGAGTGAGGGGTAGAGAGTGAGTAGTAGAGCGTAGTAGAGAGTGAGTAGTAGAGTGTGAGTAGCAGAGAGAGAGTAGTAGAGAGTAGTAGAGAGTGAGTAGTAGAGTGAGTAGTAGAGAGTAGTAGAGAGAAAATAGTAGAGAGTGAGTAGTAGAGAGTAGTAGAGAGTGAGTAGTAGAGAGTGAGTAGTAGAAAGAGAGTTCTACAGAGTGAGTAGTAGAGAGTACTAGAGAGTGAGTAGTACAGAGTAGTAGAGAGTGAGTAGTAGAGAGTGAGTAGTAGAGAGAGAGTAGTAGGGAGTAGTAGAGTAGTAGAGAGTGAGTAGTAGAGAGTGAGTAGTAGAGAGGAGTAGAGAGTGAGTAGTAGAGTGAGTAGTAGAGAGTAGTAGAGAGTGAGTAGTAGAGAGAGTAGTAGAGAGTGAGTAGTAAAGAGAGTAGTAGAGAGTAGTAGAGTAGTAGAGAGTGAGTAGTAGAGTGAGCAGTAGAGAGTAGTAGAGAGCGAGTGGTGGAGAGTGAGTAGTGGAGAGTGAGTAGTAGAGAGTAGTAGAGAGTGAGTAGTAGAGAGTGAGTAGAAGAGAGTGAGTAGTAGAGTGTAGTAGAGAGTGAGTAGTAGAGGGAGAGTAGTAGAGAATGAGTAGTAGAGAGTAGTAGAGTGAGTAGTAGAGAGAGAGTAGTAGAGAGTAGTAGAGAGTGAGTAGTAGAGTAATAGAGAGTGAGTGGTAGAGAGTAGTAGAGAGTAGTAGAGTGAGTAGTAGAGAGTAGTAGAGAGTGAGTAGTAGAGAGAGTAGTAGAGAGTTGTAGAGTAGTAGAAAGTGAATAGTAGAGAGTGAGTAGTAGAGAGAGTAGTAGAGAGTAGTAGAGTAGTAGAGTAGTAGAGAGTGAGTAATAGAGAGTGAGTAGTAGAGAGTAGTAGAGAGTGAGGTAGAGAGCGAGTAGTAGAGTAGTAGAGAGTGAGTAATAGAGAGTGAGTAGTAGAGAGTAGTAGAGAGTGAGTAGTAGAGAGTGAGTAGTAGAGAGAGAGTAGTAGAGAGTGAGTAGTAGAGAGTTGTAGAGCGAGTAGTAGAGAGGGAGCAGTAGAGTGAGTAGTAGAGTAGTAGAGAGTGAGTGGTAGAGAGTAGTAGAGAGTAGTAGAGTGAGTAGTAGAGAGTGAGTAGTAGAGAGTGAGTAGTAGAGAGTAGTAGAGAGTGAGTAGTAGAGAGTGAGTAGTTTAATTTAAAAGGAACCTGATGAGGGGGTTCATTTTGCCATAGAAATTATGATTAGTGCTGAAAAAAGAAAAATTAGGGCATATTTTGAGGGACCTATAAAATCCTCTTCTATTTCATTAAAAAATTCTGACATGCAGACTGAAACATGCACTTTCAATACCAGCAACAGACTTCCCTGGTGAGCAGTAGCTTTACTACAGTGATCTAATAAGCAACTAGAGTGCTACCATTCCGAATTTATGGCAAATGTGTGACACATCTGAATGCCTTCTTGATGGAATCAAAGTAAAAAACCTGAAAGTATTTCCTACTGAGGAGACTGTAGTAAATGAGAAACTTAGGAAACTTCATAAGAAATAAGTCTCCCAAGATGGCCACCAGAGACAAAAGAGCACAAATGTAGCACAAATATCACCCAGATGTAGCCCAAGTATAGCCCAATGACAGAATGTCCAAGAGTGTTCTAAAGAACAACTAGAGCGCTAACAGTCTTACTTATGACAAAACTATGGGACACCTGAAGCCATCTTGATTGGAATAAGTGGTAACACTTAAAAGATTTAATTTGTGTGGTTGCTGCATATTTTAATTTCCTCGTTTTGTCGCTTTAGTTATTTTTGGGTTTCACCTTTCCCCCCTGTTTTTAAATTCGCCGGCCACGCTTACCTGCACGCTGTCATCTCACTCGCACAGTAACCTGGAAAAGCACCGCATTTTGCGGGTCCCTCGCCACTGTCTCGTTGGCGGCCATATTGGGTGAGGGGTGAGCCACATCGTGGTCTAGTCCTCCTTCAGGAGGCTCGACCAGCATAAATAGTAGCCATGCCTACGCGCAGCGTCATCGCGCAACGGGATCGCCGGACTTCCGCCGGAGTTACGCCTGAGTTCAGCCCGTCTGCGCCCGTCCGTGCTGAGGACGTGCTGCAGGGCGGTCTGGACTCGGCTGGCACCCCCCCTGCACTCTATGAGGTGCCTAGGCAATACTCTATGTCGGAACTCATGGCCCTTAGACCTTCGGTGCAACGATGTTTCCATCGCCTCTCGCCTGATGACATCCTGTATTCCCAGCGATGCACGACATGTAAGGCTTTCCTTTGTCGCGCTGCTCCTAGTTCTACTAGAATCCATTCGCGCTTGGGATGCCTTTCTGCTCCTTTGCCTAACATCGGTTTTCTAATTAATGCACGATCGCTGATCAAGCATAATGTTGCTTTCCATTAATTTGTTGAAGAAAGACAGCCAGATTGGGTTTTTATTACGGAGACTTGGGCTTCGGATTCCTCCGGTCACGATCTACTCCTGGCCATCCCCGATGGCTATTCTCTTCATAGGCAGGATAGACCTCTGCGTAGAGGTGGAGGAATCGCTATTCTTTTTAAATCTTCCCTTTCCTGCTCCATTAAATCTCTATCTATGCCTGGAGATAGTTTTGAGGCACTTTATTTCTGCATTTTATGTGCCCCATCTGTCTCTTTCACTGGGATACTCATATATAGGCCACCTGGCCCTAGGGCTAGTTTTTCTTCAGATCTCCTTAGAATCCTAGAACCTTATTTTGGAAAATCTTATCTGTCCATCTTGGGTGATTTTAATTTTCACCTTGATGATATTAATTCAAAGGATACCTTGACATTAATTGAGTCACTCGGAGCCTGTGATCTTGTTCAGTTGGTGAGCAGCCCAACACACAAGGCTGGCCATATCCTTGATGGGGTTTTCTCTAGTGATTCTAGGTTATCTACGGGCTCGCCTCTGCCGCTGGTCTGGACAGATCATTTTGCAGTACCTCTTGAATTTGTCCTCCCTGCCCGGCCCCTAGTTAAGCATGTCGCCACTTCATTTATCCTTAGGAGAAATTTTAGAAATATTACCGATGAAACTATTGCTTCTCATATCCGGTTCTCGGAATCTTTCTCCACGAAGATTGCGGATGATGCAGCCCAAGAACTCATCCACTCTATTACTAGTGCCGTGGATGAGCTCGTCCCCGCCTCCCGGCGATATGTAGCTCGTAAGAAGCCCACTGCTCCCTGGTTTTCTGAGCATCTGAGACTCCTAAGGCAGGGATGTAGGAATAGCGAGAGAAGATGGAGGAAGTCCTGGGATCCGAAAGATCGAATCGCTCACAAATCCGCTTTACGGGACTATAAACAGAGAGTTGTAGTGGAAAAGCAGGAATATTTTTCCAATCTTACAAGTTCCCTAACTTCATCTAGGGAGCTTTTTAAAATTGCTGATTCACTATGCTCTCTCCAACTTCCTGATCCTGTAGTGAGCTCCCAGGACCTTTGTGATAACATCTCGGACTTCTTCCACAACAAAATCTTGGATATTCACCTAGCCCTAGAAGTCCACTGCCACTCTTTGGATAAGGATATTCCATCTGCTATAGCCAGGTTAGATACTTTGGGTAAAGAGCCTTCCAAACTATTGAGGGAATTTCCCTTATTGTCTTTGGAAGGACTAAATCTCCTACTTGATAGGATTAAATCTTCCTCTCCTATGGATCCCTTACCTCTAAAAACTTTGAAGGAGTGCAGAAGTAGTATTCTGCCGCCTATGTTGGAAGTTATGAATAAGTCTATTGTCCAGGGTTCTTTTCCATCAGTATGGAAGAAGGCTATTGTAAAGCCTCTCCTTAAGAAACGATCTTTGGACCCTGGCCTTCTTAAAAACTTTAGACCAATTTCTCTGCTTCCTGCTCCTGCAAAAATATTGGAGGCACACCTCAACTCTCATCTCTCCACTTTTCTTGAGACCAGTGAGTACCTTGATAACACACAGCACGGATTCAGAAAACATCATAGTACTGAATCCGCACTCACTGTTGTAGCTGATAACATCCGACGTAAAGTGGATAGTGGCCAAACTACAATACTGGTCCTACTAGATCTCACAGCCGCATTTGACACCCTGTCTCCCGCCATTTTAACATCTCGGCTTAGTGAGGCAGGGGTGACTGGACCGGCCTTGAATCTTCTTGACTCCTTTCTCCATGGTAGAGAACAGAGAGTAAAGCTTGGAAATTTCCTCTCCCCTGCTAAGTCATTACAATGTGGGGTGCCACAGGGGTCGGCTCTCAGTCCAACCCTGTTTAACATCTATGTGGCTCCCCTTGCTAGACTAGTAAGATCGCAGGGGATGGAGGTTGTGTCCTACGCCCACGACACCCAGATCATGGTGTCACTGGCCCATTCCTCTGTCCATACATCTGCCACTAGCTTTAGGTCATGCATGCAGCATGTTGCAGACTGGATGACCATCAACTCCCTAAAGTTAAATGGCGATAAGACAGAGGTCTTGGTCTTTGGGAAAGACCAAGATGTTTGGTCGAGCGAGTGGTGGCCTATATCTCTTGGCATCTGCCCCACCCCCTCCCTATCAGCCAGAAATCTCGGCGTGGTTTGTGACACCTCACTTTCTATGACGCTCCAAGCTAATAGGACCGTGGCCTCTTGTTGGGGTGTTATTAGGATCCTAAATAGGATTCGGAGCTATCTTTCTCTCCAGGCCCGTAAGCAGATTGCAGTCGCTCTTGTTGGCTCTAGGCTCGATTATTGTAACTCCTTATATGCTGAGTCCAACAAGGGCCTTATCCATAGACTGCAAATCGTGCAGAATGCTGCTGCACGTTTTGTTCTGGCTCTTCCCTTGGCATCCTCAGCTACGATTGCTAGGAGAGACCTTTACTGGCTTCCTGTTCAACATAGAGTCTTTTTTAAGATTCTATGTCTTACTTACAGAGCTCTTGCGGCTGGTTCGGAAGATGCACTTGGCTCCTTGCTTACCCGCTACAGTCCATCCAGATCTCTTCGATCTGCTGGATTATTTCAACTGGTAGTCCCCCGTAGAAGACTAGCTAGATGGGGAGCGAGAGCTTTCTCTGTTGTCGCTCCTAAGCTTTGGAATTCCCTTCCAATTGAGATCAAAACCCTTCCTTCTCTGGATTTGTTTAAAAAGGCCCTTAAAACTTGGTACTTTACCAAAGCTTACCAATAAGAGATTGCTGGGTTAGATTGACGAGCTGTTTTACTTGAGTTAGGCGCCTTGACGCCCATTGGGCTAAGTTGGCGCACAATAAGATTTATTTCATTCATTCAACAAAATGGGGGGGGGTTCATTTTGCCATCGAAATTATGATTAGTTCTGCAGAAAGAAAAACAAGGGCACATTTTGACTTCTCAAATCCTCTTCTATTTCATTAAAAAATACTGACATGCAGACTGAAGAATCCACTTTGAATACCAGCAGCAGACTTGCCTGGTGAGCAGTAGCTTTACTACAGTGATCTAATGAGCAACTAGAGTGCTACCATTCAGAATTTATGACAAATTTGTGACACATCTGAATGCCTTCTTGATGGAACCAAAGTAAACAAGCATTGAAAATGCAATAGGCCTCACCCTCGTTTAAGTTAAAGCAATTCTGCTTGTAATTAGGTGGCTTTTTAGCTTTGCTTGTATTAGTGTTTTTCAAACTTTCATGTACATAACATGCAAATGTATGCATATATGTATATGTATATATATGCATGCATTTATATTTGTATTTATATAGATATGCAGATTATATATATGTTTATATATGTATGTATATATCTATTCACAGAAAAAACCATAGGTTTTAGGGGTGTTATAGTTAGCTGACCATTTCACTCGTACAAAACCATAGAAATTCCTCCGTTATAGTTAGTTCTGCTAACTATAACTCGCGTGCCCGGAATGCACTGCTGATGATGTCACATTTTGCATCATTCATGACATGGTCAGTTACATCACTGATGACATCTCAAATGACATCACTGATTACATCATCCAGTGAATGTGGTTTAGTTTGAAATTTAAATATGTATGATATATATATACCAATCTGTATTGAAGATTGAGTGGATATATAACTGTCTGGATGGAGGATTTAGTAGCTGTCTGACTGTCTGTTTAAGTGAGTAATTAAAAGTGTCTCACTTAATACATGGATTAGTAACTAAACTATGAGAATGTGTGCAGCACTGTCTCTGTTGTTCTATAACATCCTGCATCAGTTGGTCACTAACTACATGAGTGTGTATATTAGTTATTGATTAGTTGGGTGAGTATTTGTATGGGACACTGAGTTTGTGTGTGGTTGGATGGGGTGTGTGTAACTCTATGCATAGATGTGTGAATGGTTGATTGACTAGGTGTATAGGTTTAAGAGTGCATGTGGAAACAGTTGTTTGGGTGACTGAGTGTATTTATTTGTGTGTTGGTGAGCGAATATATGTTTTAGTTGAACATCTTCAACAAAGTAAAAAAATAAAAGGCATTGTATGTGAGAGTTGGTGTAAATAAATAAGTATGTGTAGGAGTCAGTGATTCTGAGAGTAACTATATGAATGAGTGTATGATTGTAATGGTGATTTTTTAACATATTAACTATGAGTTACTATGTTTTTGAATAAATGAGGTGTTGTTGGATAATTGTGTAAGTGAGTAAATGTAAGTGTGATTAATTTTGTTCATGAGTGAGTAGGATGACTACATAACCGACTAAGATGACTGCTGATGTGTCAATGTCTATATATGTGTATACGTGCATGTTCTATAATTAGTGACTGCATGTATAAATGATTCTGTTGTTGAATGGGTAGTTGTGTGTGTAGACTTAGGAATCAGTGAGTGGGTATGTAGTAACTAGTATTGGTGTGTCAATGGTTTCAAATATGGTACTCTGTATTGTACAGTGAGTGATGAAAGGTTCTAAGTGTATGATGAGGTGTATCAGATTGTCACGTGGATGATGTAATCAGTGATGTAATTTGAGATGTCGTCAGTGATGTCATCAGTGATGTCACTGACCATGTCATGAATGATGCAATATGTGACATCATTAGCAGTGCATTGCAAGGGCGCGAGTTATAGTTAGCAGAACTAACTATAACGGAGGAATTTCTATGGTTTTGTACGAGTGAAATGGCCAGCTAACTGTAACACCCCTTAAACCTATGTTTTTTTCTGTGAATATATATATATATATATATATATATATATATATATATATATATATATATATATATATATATATATATATTACTTACTGGCGGTAGCCAGTAGGTAGATATAGTAAGGACTAGTATAGTTATGAAATTTGCCAAATTAATATGCCACTCGCTTGAGCTGCTGTCAGGAAAGTTTCAAGGTGGCCTGTGAAGCGGGGACTGAGAAAAAGCTCCCAAAACATGTTTTCCTAATGTTAAATACCATAGACTCTTTAGCTGTGCCTGCAGCCAGAACTGCTGGACAGAATTACACCAAATTTGGCAGAATGCTACCTTTTGGTCTGTATTTTTTATTTGGTGTAAATCTTTTCAGTAGTTTTTGAGATATCAAGTGAGAAACAAATTTCTGTGTATAGGGACGCGGATCCTCTGGGGATCTACCTGCAGAGGGTACGCAAACTCCTGTGCGAAAGCAAGATCCTGATTGGCTGGCCTTGACATAAAAGTTGTGGCCCCCAATTTGTTTGTTGCATACGCTGGATGGTGGGAAAAGAAGAGTGTAAAAACAGATAAGGGGTCAGGATACATATATCCTGATCCAATAGGACACATAGAGGGAACCCTTTGAGAACCTTCGTGGCAAAAAATTAACCACTTTTTTTTGTCACATCCATGGATTTGCAGAATCCCAGTGGGGCTCACTGCGGTCCCTGGTGTAAAACCGCAGGGAAACCACAAATCCTGAAAGAAAATGAAACCCCCCACTGCATTCAACCCCATGGTACAATCGGCCGAATGTTGTGTGCAGCTTGGGTTTGGGTGCATGCAGTAGGGTAGGCCAGGCCCTGTGGCACATCCAAAGACAGTGCTTGGCGCTGGTCATATTAATGTGTGCACTAAACAAAACATAGAAATTCACTGAATAAAACAAAGGTGAAAGGGACGTTATAGTTAGGTTCTAGAACCATAGAAATATTTATAGTTAGTCTTATCTGAAGAAACTATTGGATTTTTATCGGCAATAAGGATTTAAGGTGGCACATTAGCAGCACAACAAGAGTTTAAACTTACCAATGGATATTATTAAGTTAAACACAAGCTTGGAATACAAGGTGATACATCTATAATGTGATGTACAAACCTAATTAAAGCTGTTAAAGACAAACCTTAGAGGACAGAATGACCTTAACCCAAATCCTTTTTTGCTACATATGTCTTTATAGGTTCAATTCATAACACATGGCTTCCTGATGGAGGCTGCATAGCCAAAACGCTCGGATGAGATGGGAATAATAAACCATGATAAATAAGATAAATTAATCCATATAAATTTCAAATTTTGAAATGCTAACCATGATATAGCATATTTGTTGTTATTCAATTGAATAATTTTGTTATTTGATGAAAAAATGAATAATTATTCTCTATGGGGGATTTAGACCTTAAAAATATGTGCAATACTGAAACACTATATTAGATATAAAAAATTAAAAAGACATTGAAAGATAATTGAGACGGCATGAATGCATGACAGCGCCATTTTGTTATATAATATTGAACAATCATCATTTTTTAACTGAACTGTATATTGATTGAAACATGTATACTTATAAATTATTCTTCCTTTTGATACAATTAAATTATCAATATCTATTTGTTTTTTTAGTTTTGGTTTTGGGTTTGCTATTTATATTTTGGACGTCTCCATTTTGACTAAGATATTCAAATATATAGTTAACTAAGCATTTTTATGTACAGTTGAAACTATAATTCATGCCATTAAGTAACTTAAGGCAACAAGTCATAGTTTCTTAATATAAGTCTAACTATACGTATAACTATAAATACTGAATTCTATGGCTTCGTGGAACTAAATTCACAAAGACTAGTATTTACATTTTCACTAGTAATATTTAGGAATAAATATTAATAAAGTATGATAGTTTGTGTTTTAACCCTTTTACTGCGGCGCAAATTCTGCCTCGGTGCTGGCAAAATAATGAGTGGGCGTGGTGGGACGACCGGGGGCCATCCGACGCATGAAACAGGTTTTAGGAGGGTAAATGGTGTTCTTCAATGTGGCATTTCTAAAGTAGGACTCTTGCTCTTGAGTCTAGATATGGTATGTCTGGTATGTTAGAGCAGAGTCTTTCTTTGCATGCTACTAGTTCATTTGTTTAGTTTGTTTGGAGAGTTTAGGTTTGGGTTGGGTTAAAGATTGTTCCATTCTTAGTCCCTGCTAGCTTTGATCTTTTTAAAGTATTTCTAGGAACTTCCATGTGTTGTTTTAAAGGAATGATGCCACCCTTCCACTGTATTATTTATCTTTGTTTCTTGGGATATGGCGCTATTGTAGGCATTACAGCCTGGTATATGGCAGTTGAGGACTATTTGGTGCAGATGACCAACCCAAGTGTCCTCAAAATATTACATTATTCAAGCTAGTTTTGGTTCATGTTGTTGATAATAGGTTGATTCCATTAGCATATCATAATGTTTAGTGATTTCTGTTAGAGGGATATGTGCTGAAGCTATTAGCTTTTTTTACTTTATGTGCAAATCCTATGCTGTGCAAATTCGATACTCAAGGTGGATTTTTGTGGGTTAAAGAGACTATAGCACCTCTGAATCGCAGTAAGTGTACGGGTCCGGCGTGACCTCCCTGCCTGCGGGGCGGTTGCCGGCGTTCAGTCTTCAGCAAGCACCAGAGTCGTTTCACAGGGTGTAAAGTAAGATTTCTCCTTGCTGCAGCGAGAGCTGGGTCAGTTACTGTGACAGGCACACATTTTCGTGCCTTCCACGTGTATTCTTCGCTGTGATACGCACACACTGTGCGTGCCTTATTATCATCATCCAACAGTTTTTCCATGATTGTAATGTGCATTTTGCCATGATTTATTAACTGTGATGCACACACACTGTGCGTGCCTCCCATCAGAATTTCTGGTGCAAGTTCAGTACATGTTCGTACTTTATGCTAGGAAGATAGTCTATGACTGCGTATCCCTACAAAACACTACAGCTGTGATTTCTTCACTTGGAACACACCTTTGGGTGCGACCGCTGTACTCTTCCTGGGGTTTCTAAGGCTACCGGGTTATACACACACGTGTCTGGTGTACGCCTTCAAGGTGCTCAGGGCATTTCCCTGTTGTGGGGGTGGTTTAAAAGTGGGCACTTACCTTCTTTCCATCACTCCGCATAGTGTCCATTGGGTCGTGTATATCCATCTTGGGAATTGTCAGGTACCCCAGCCTAGTTTAATTTGCTGTAGCACAGAATGGGTACTCCTGGAATGAGTCAACCACCATCATTTCTTAATGATTGTGGCGATCCGGAAATCCATTGGAAGGATTGGACAAAGCTGTTTGAATCTTATTTGATTGCCATGGGTGGAGAAAGGTTCTCTCCGTTGCGTAAACAGCATATACTTTTACATAATTTGGGGGTTCATGAAAAAAGTTACTCGCAAAAAACCCTTCTTTAAAGGATGCCATTTCCATTGCGCAATCGATTGAGCATTATGCCAAGTGTGTAAGGGAGATGAAAGTAAAAGAAGAGGTTGTGGCGCCCATTCAGTGTGAAGGATTTGAAGGGGAGGTATGCAAAGTTAACCATAGGGAAAGCGTAAAAAATACACCCACTACTAAGGAGGGACAGAATTTGAAATGCTTCAGATGTGGAAGCAATAACCATTTAGCTAACAGTCCATTTTGTTCGGCACGTGGTGTTTTGTGTAAAAAATGCAATAGAAGAGGACACTTGGCCAGAGTGTGTAGGGACGGGATAGGTAACACTTCCAGGGTGGGTAATCCCGTTGGGGAAACTCAGGCAAGATTCATTTTTCAAGTTAAGGACAGTCAAGAAACTAGTGAGCCTAACTATCCCAAATGCGTCATACACATAGACAATAAAGCTATTGAGGTGTATGCGGATTCGTGTTCACCTTTTACGTTAATAAATGTGACTGACTTTGAGAAAGTTCTGGGGTGCAGTAAGAGTTTGCTTCGCTCTCCCGACATATCTCCTGAGGGGTACACCAGAGACCCCATTCCCCTTGTGGGGATGTTGAGTAGCCACATTGAATTTAAGGGCAGATCCATGGTGGGCAAAGTGTATGTGGTTGAAAGGGGTGTGAACCTTCTGGGATGGCAACACCAGAAGGTACTGGTCATTATCTTAGACCCTAACGACAAGGACCAAGTCATCTTTGTAGACATTCCCACCAACAACAACAACAAGCCCCTACAAGACGCTTTTCCTGACCTGTTTACTGAGAGGTTAGGAAAACTAAAGGATTTTCAACATAAGATAAAAGTGAAGAAAGGTGCCAAACCTGTAGTTCAGAGAGCGCGCCCTGTGCCGTTGCGTCTGAGGGAAGTCCTAAAAAATGAACTGGATAAATTGTGCGATTTGGGCGTAATTCAACCCATAGATGCGTCTGAATGGTTGGCCCCTCTGGTCCTAGCTTCTAAAGCTGATGGCAAGGGTATCCGTGTTTGTGTGGACTTACGCAGCCTCAACGATAACATCTGGGTAGAGAGGTTTCCCCTGCCTAATATAAACGAAATGTTGAGCACAATGGGTAAAGGATGTTTCTTCTCAGTCATTGATTTGTCCATGGCCTACCACCAGGTCGAGTTACACCCGGATTCGAGACCACTTATGGCATTTTCCTCGCCATTTGGGGCCTACATGTTTGTGAGGATGCCGTTTGGGCTCACATCTGCAGCCTCTATTTTCCCAAAAATTATGCAGCAAGTGTTGGATGGCATCAAAAACACCCTCTGTTTCCAGGACGACATACTGATGTACGGGGAGACGGAAGAAGAGCATGATGCTATTCTAAACACAGTGTGCCAAAGGTTGTCCAGGGCAGGATTAACTGTGAAACTCGACAAATGCAAAATCAAAGTGACCTCTGTGGATTACTTTGGTCACACAATATCGAAAGATGGATTCAAGCCTAAATACAGTTTGATTCAAGCCGTTAGGGAGTCTCAGAACCCTACAAACAAAGGGGAGCTGAAATCATTTCTGGGTCTAGTCGAGTACATGTCTAAGTATGTAAAGAATTTTTCTGACCTGTGTGATGAGTTGAGTGAACTGTTAAAAAAAGAGAAAGAATTTGTGTGGGAGGAGAGACACAGCAGGGTTGTGAAGTTAATAAAAGAGCGCATCATAGAGTCTCCTGCGCTAGGATCATTCGACCCACGCAAGAAAACTTTCTTGACCACGGATGCATCTAACAAAGGTTTGGGTGCGATGCTGTCCCAAAAAGACCAGGGTCAAGATACAATTATAGCGTTTGCGTCAAGGTCCCTCAACTCGGCGGAAAATAACTATTCGGTCATCGAGAGGGAGGCGTTGGCGTGCTTCTGGGCGGTGAACCATTTTAAGTTTTTCTTGTGGGAGATACAATTTGTCATACACACTGACCACAAACCCTTGACCTTTATGTTCTCGCCGAACAGTGTACAGAACAATTCTCCACGCATTTCCAAATGGGTTCTGGGCCTACAAAACTACTGTTTCAAAGTGGAGTACCTGCCTGGTCCAGAGGATGTAATCGCTGATTATCTGTCCAGGTCACCACTCCCAGAGTTTTCCAGAGAGGAGCAGTTAGACGCACCCATTTTATCTTTGCATCTCTCGTCATTGACGAAGGAAGAATGGGACGCAGGTGTGAAGGAAGACAAGGAGATGGGCATCCTCAGACAGTTCATCCTCAATGGATGGCCTGAGAACCGTTCACAAGTTCCGGAAGTGGTAAAAGACTATTGGGAAGTGAGGTACGAACTGTCATTGATGTCAGATGTGATACATCGAGGGGACAGAGCAGTTCCCCCCAGTAATTTGAGGGACAAGATAATTGATCTGGCCCATGAGGGACACTTGGGTAGGAGCCTCACGAAGAACAAGGTCAGGAACTATTTCTGGTTCCCGAGGATGGACTCCATGATTGAACTCAAAGTAAAGGAATGCAATAGCTGTGCTAATAGCGACAAAAGTAAAGTTACACGCAAAGCTCCCTTATCTCCTGTTGAGGTTCCGGAGGTTCCATGGACCAAGTTAGCGGTTGACATCATTGGGCCCATGGATGTCCTAGGTTCCCAGAAGAGGTTTATGTTCATTCTAGTAGATTACACTTCCCATTGGGTAAATTTTAAGCTTACTTCGCAAACTACCACGAACAACCTAATCTCATTTTTGAAGAATATTTTTGTGTATGAAGGTATTCCGGCAACTTTGGTTACTGACAATGGGGTGCAGTTTACCTCTGAGGCCATGAATACATTTTTGGGAGATTTAAACATAAAACATGAAAAACTGCACTCTATTGCCCAAGAGCTAATGGGCTGGTGGAAAGGACAAATAGATTGATTAAAGAACACATTCAATTGGCCATCTCCAGTGGGTTCAAAGTTGAAGATTCGTTGAGAGAGTGCATGTGGGCATACCACACCACACCCAATCTCATCACGGGAGTGTCTCCTTTTGTTAGCTTAAGAGGAAGGGAACCATGCACCAAAATGAACCCACACTGGTTGAGGGGTGGAAACAAAGTGGCCCAAGATCCGGGGGTGAGCAGAGAGTTGAGGTCTCAACATCAACGGAAATACAAAGGTTGGTATGACCAGAGTCATGGGGTCAGAACACAGGAGTTCAAGGTCGGTTCCCCAGTGGTGGTTAAAAAGCCAACACATGTGCAACCGGGCTTGAGCAAGTACCATGCACATCAAAGGGTGGAAAAGGATGGAAAGAATGTGGTTCGCCTAGATAATGGTCAGACTTGGAGTAAGGACAGAGTAGCGGCCTCATCCCAACCTTAAGAAATCCAAAATGTCTTGTGTCCCCTATATAAGGAGATGTGTTGTAATCTCAGATCTTAGTCATAATGGTACGGTCCATCACCCCTCCCTTCTAGCCTATGTTGGTATGGCCGACTGGAGAGGTGATAGTAGAATGTTGATAACCTAAGGTTCTATTGTTCAGGAGAGCGGATGACTGGAATAAACAGAGTTGTTCTCACCTCGTGTCTGATGGCTCATTCTTCATTATAACATAACCCTACACTCCTTCCACATAAACTTTATGTATGAGGGCATGAAGTTGGTGCCCCTCTCTGATACCATTTCCCAGGGGTAAACCCACTCTGGTGAAAATCCCCATTAAGGCTCTAGCCATTACAGGTGCAGTAATGGATTTCATACGGATGGCTCTAGATACCTAGTGGCATGGTCTAGCAAGACTAGGACAAACCTACTGTCTAAGGTGGTCTTGGGGTTCCAGGGTCCTATAATATCAATGTCTACCCTCTCAAACGGTGTCCTAACAACAGGGTTGGGAACCTTTTTCCCACACTTCTTACTAGCCTGGCAGGTGAGACAAGTCCTACAAAATACAGCAGTAGCTGTCCTCATCCAAGACGAACAAAAGATGGTCTCATGGTCTTGTCTTACCCCAGACATCCTGCCAGGGGAATCTCATGAATCACCCCGGTGGGAAGGCCCCTTTACATTTGGAAACTACTAATTCTCAAGATGCCCCATGCTCAGGAGCCTTACGCACACTATACAGGAGATCATTCTCCCAGTATATTAGGTGATTTCCAGAGGTGTCACCAGCTATCTGGGCTTCAGCTTGCTGCCTCAAGCGCTCAAGGGTTGGGCACTCCTTTTGTATCTTGAGGAATTATTCCCTGGTGGTCCCCCTTCTACTTGTCATCCCGCAAGTTCAGGCAGGGTACCAAGGCAGGTTATGTCCTCTCCGGTAGGTTCTGGGGTGTGCCATCGGGTAGTGGCTCTCCTTGTTGTCTGCTACCACAACATGGTGAAACGTATTGGGTATCATCAGTTCTGACGACACCAAATGACACCTGACAGTAGTCATACTGGTTCCAGTGTCCCTCAGAGACTCCAACGTCTGCCCATTAATGGTGACCCACTGCTTATACTTTGAAGTATTAGAAGGCATGTGGGCTTTGAGTACCATCTCTGCCTTACTCAGGGACACTAGGGTGACATTACTAGTCTCCCCCACACTAACTGGGTCCATCTCTACCACAGTGATGCTGGCTATCCCCAGTGACTGCCCACCACTGGGGGGGGTGCCCTCTTGGAGCACTTGTCTTTTCTGTTCATACCCCCATACACAGAGTACTCTTACAGACAAACATTCTTCGTTTTTTCTAACTGTGAAGCCTTTCTTCTGGTGGCCAGATTGGCAGTGGGACTCTTTCCCAAGTGAACTGTTTTGGGGGCCTTGGGAGAACTGCTTGGTTTTATTTTTATCTCACCCCTCTTCTGGTGGGAACCCTGACCACCCTTTTGGGAGTCTCCCCCATACTCCCTCTTAGACACTCTGTTGCTAACCCAAAGGTCTGTCTCATCAGCAAGCTTCCTGGGACCAGTAAGCTTGCTAAACACTAGGTGTTGGCACAGCTCTGGAAAAAAAGCATTGAGCATGTGTTTCCTCAGAAGTAGGTTATACAGCCCTGTAGAATCTCTATCTACTTTGCTACCCCTCACCCAGCCCTTCTGTGCCATGCTGGCATAATATAAGAAATCCACCCAGGACTGACTTGGGAGCTTGTGGCTGGCCCTGAACCTCTGACGGTACATCTCAGATGTCAGCCCAAAAGTAGCAACAAGGATTGCCTTTATGTGGGCATACCTGGTCTTATCCTCTGCCTCTAGTGTCAGGAGTGTATCCCTCTCTACCGTGGGCATGTGTTTCCACAGGCTACTCCTCAGTACTCCTTTGGGACCTTATGTACCCTGACTACCCCAAACTACTTGTCTATTAAATATCCCACCAAATAGTTAGGCACCAGATTCTGGGGTCTGAGCACCCTCACCTCACCAGCAGACAATGTTGGTATGCTGCCACTATCACTGTTTGGTCCTGTAGGTTGTTTTGACTTCAGCTCCAGCTCCCTCATGGGCTTCTCATGATGCAACATTTGCTTTTCCCAGCCAAGTACCTCTGAGTCTCAGCCTTTTATTTGCCAATACCCTCTCTGCCTCAGCATTTTCCTTTGTCAAGGCCCTCTCAGCCTCAACCTGCTTTGCGTCAATGGCCAGTTTTATCTCCTCCTTTTCGATCTTTAATTTGGACAGCTCTAGCCTGAGCTTCCTTTCTACCCTCCTGTTGTCAACCTGCTAAGGGGATAGGCCCCTGGAAGACACACTGCTCCCTGCACAAGAAGGAATCTTCAATCCTGGGAGTATGTTACCCTCTCCACAACATGCTGCATTGCAATATCCTCCTGCTGGTCCTGCTCAGATCCTTCATCCTCTCCCTCCTCATCATCGGTTGGCATCTGCCCATGCCATCCAGGAGTTTAAGAGCTCTACCTTACTGGTGCACCTTTTGGAAGGCAGCCTCTCTCCTTACAATACTCCTTGGGATCAGCCAGAGCATAACTCTCCAGGTTGTCAAGTTCAAACTCCATCCTTGCAGGTGGGGCCACAGGCACAGATAGTCAGGTGGAGTAGGAATTAATAAAGAAAAACAAAAAGTTCTGTCAGACAGAATTAAAACTCAAATCGGTCTTAGATATGGGATGGTAGTGTATACCAAATCACTATAAGGCACTGCACAACCACAACACCTGTTCTCACTGCTGATCACCAATGTTAGAAATTGGGTTACTAGTTGACTGAGATGTGAGCACTGGCCAAGCATCAACCACAATTCTAGTCAGGTTAAGGCACAAGCAAACCCCAAATTAACCTATGCTCAAGCCCCTGGTAGGTTGGCACACAGCAGTCAGACTTTTCTTAGAGGCAATGTGTAAAGTCTTTGTGCAACAGTTCAAACAGTAAAACAGTGAAAAAAAACACACAAAATGTATCCCACACTAGGTTAGAAAAATAGACTAAAATGTAGTAAATAAAACATGACCAAAACAACAAATTTCCAATCAGTAGAACTGGAGTTATGAATTGTAAACTGCAATATAGTGCCTAAAAGCATTAAGCGCCAACTGAGGCTATCTGGTTTCCTTTGACCGGGTCAAAGTCAAATGTTCAAGCTGACCACAATGGAGTGCGGCTCAGATACAGTCCCAGATAAGTCTTGCTGAAGGCTTACCTTCTCACGTTTTGAGCCAAGAGTCCTGTTCGCAATACAGCATCGTGGGGGGTGGAAGCCATGGCGGCAAGAGCAGGCTGGGGTCACAAACGGGCTGGCTGGTGCTTTACATTCACTGTCCTCCACGACAGAACGATGCTTGCTGTGCAAAAAGACAGGCTGCTGGTGGCTTGCACTGAATTTCTGTGCGAGCAGCGTAGTTCATGTGTGAACGGGCCCATTAGAGCCCCAAAGCATGTATTTAGGGATTCAAGAGTCACACCAACGGTCAAGAACCTGAGAGGCACCTCTTTGTGGTCAGGATCTTGCTGAATACGGGCCAAGGAGCTGTAGGTGAGCCTATTATTTCCCTAAGGCTCAGATCAGGAGGCCAGCAGACTAGCCCTTTGAGTCACTGGTGTCGTGGGTTCACAATGGGTTCCTGGTCCAGCTCTTGCTCTCCTGGCAAGAGGGCAGCAGGCAAGGCAGCAGCTCCTTCAGAGTAGCTGTCCAGCAGAGTGAGTCTTTTCAGCAGCACAGCAGTTCTAATTCCTGGTGGAGAATCCACAGGTCCAGAAGTGTTCTTAAGTAGTGGTGTCTGAGGTTGTTTTTTTATACACTGATGCCCTGGTTCTGGTAAGTGGAAGAAGCTTGTAGACAGTGGCATTGAAGTGCATGGAATTTCCTGTCTCCCCTGTCCAGGCTCAAGCTGGCTGGAGTGACAATGCAGGGTTGTTAGGCCCTTTGTGTGGAGGCAGGACCTAGTCTATTCAGATGTAATTGGGGCTGTGCCCAGCTCCTCCCTCCCATCCTGCCAGTCTTGGCCCATCCAGTCACACCTAAGCCCCCATTGTGTGTGGCTGTCTAGGAGGAATACACAAAGCCCAACTGCCAACTACACCAGTCATGTGACCAGAGATAGGTTATAGGTGCCAAATGGCTAAGACAAGATGTTATGTTAAAATGTTATGTTAAAAGCATTTATTAAGCGAAAATACACCAACGGTTTCTTGGCGCTCTAATAATCAGTTGGGGTCAAGTAGTCTTATAGAGACAGAAAATACCTCTTCAGAGCAACCCTCCCGCCATTTCCACATTGGCAGCTATAATAGAGGGAAAAAAAACATACATAGAAATGAAAAAAATAATAATGGTTTTATTCCTTTCAAGTATACATACAATAATTGTTCATGATCTGAAAATGAGGAAAAAAATGTTTATCACTCCTGTTTTAGACACATTTTCATAGCTTACTTTATTCATTTGTTTTGCCAATTGCTTATAGTACATTTGCAGAATATTGAACATTTGAGAAGAGCATATCGACAGGGACATCCTTTTGTAGCACAGGTGGTTCAAGTACATGTACATGCAAGTTTTGTGGGTAGAGTCTTTAGAAATGTTGTCGTTTTTAGCGCCCCATCAATATCTTACTAACCAAATTCAAATGGATCCTTTTCTACATATGCATGATCCAAACCCTTTACACATCTTCTGATCAAGTAGAATGTTCCTTTAATGTGTCCACGCACAGAATATGACATAGGTGGAAGGCCTCCTAGCAGGACTAATCTCTTGAACTCACTGTACCGAAGATCATCAAATGTGTGACAGTCAAAACTAATTTCCCACACATGCACAAGATATGTTCTATGTCTTAAAAGTCACATTCTTTTTCTGTCTCAGCAAATCCTTTAAGAAACTTCACAGGTTCAGCAGCTAGAAGGAACAGTTTCCCAATGGTCCGTTCATTTTGAATATGTCATTTCTCTGAGAACATTGCAGATAGAGAGGACTTCATTGTAAATTAGCTGTCTTTAAGCAACATATTCACTTTTACGTATCTGATTAACAATTTCCTCTGAGCTTTCCTGTGATCTCAGGATCGGTTGTTCCAGTTTCATATCCGGAATTACAGCATTGAACTCTCTGCCTTTCACCACAAAATGTCTTTGAATTAATTTTCTGTAGAGGTATGGTTTTTCCACCCCAATCTGCTTCACTCATACCAGGACAAATAACTCATGTAGTTTATGCAATTGAAACAGAGCAATCGATAACTCCACAGTCTTGACATACAGCTCCCAATCACCTTCTCAATCGGCATGTACCCAGTTTATCACTAGAGCTATCATGTGTAACACATTTCCCCTGTACTTGCAAAGTTATGATTTTTCTTCACATTTTTTGACAAACTCTATGAACTTGGTTTTCTGATTTTGAACTGAGTATATTAAACATTGTCTGGCTTTGAATTATGTCTTTTGAATGAAGTCCTGTGCAATGTTCACTTTTGAGATAAGACATGCAAAGCCTCATTTGTCATTCTTGTTCCAGAAAGCATTCCAACGCAATGCTTCTATACCCTCAGATATGATGAGCATACTTTGTAACGAACAAGGATAATGAGTTACGATCAATATTGACTGGACAGTTTTTCTTCCAAAGATTTCAGCCTGAATAAGTCCATTGTGTATGCCACATCCACTTAGCTAACTTCCTGCAAACCGCAATACAACTATTGGCATGTGGAAATTGCCCATCATTGGATAAAGATCATCAAATTCTATTGGACTGCTCATCAAAATATCAGCTACAATACGGAAAGCACCTTCATTGACAGGACAGGATGGGCTTCAAGCTGCGCCTGCACATTTTGGAAATGTTTTATAGCTGTGCATACTGTTGTGTAGTTTGTGTCTGGAGATAGTATTACTGGTAAAAAAAACAACCTTCTTCAGTGGGACGGTATTCTGGGAGATCAGAGCATGAATTCCAGCCCATGGAGGAACTGGCTTTTCTTCATTTTTCAGTCTACACTGAATAAGCGATACGATAAATTCAATTAAATCAGTTTTGTGGACTGCAGCATCAGGTAGAAGAAGATCCATGTCCTCAGCCACTTCGAAACTTTCTGGTAGACTGGGATATGTTGATGGCTTGTTGTTATTTTGCACACTTTGGCAAGACAGTTAGGTTATAAGTTTGCAGCATTGTTTGTTTATGCCTACAGCTTACACAGCTTGTTTTCCAGCAGCTACTTCATTGGTACGGTCTTGAAAAAGCACCATGGTAGTATCATGTGTGCTGGATGTTCCAGACAAAGAAGAGCTGTCTTCAAAATCAGAATGAGCAATCCTTTCCTGGTAAAGTGACTTGGAAATGGTGTGCTGTCAGATTCACAGGATTTTTCAGCATGAGCTGCAAACAAGTTCCTGCTCCGTACTATGTCATTATAACTTGTTGATACACCAATCCTATTCATTTGCTTTATTAGCTCTCTATTTTTCTACTTGTCATAGATTGGGTGGGCAATCATCATGGGTAGCGGAGTTTTCTTTTTTCAATGATGTAATTCATAAAACATGATTTGGAAAAGACAGTACATTTGCACAGCATAAGCATGTCAGTTCATGGGATTGTCTTCCACTTCTTCACGTATATCTTCGTAGCCATCATCAATGTTGTAAGCTTCTGATCCGAACTCAAGAATTTTTGTTTGTAACAGTTTTGCTTTGCTGATATTAAACAATGATGTAAAAAATGTTAAGACAATATCAGGCATTATTGTTGACTTCCATGATTTGCGGGGCTCTGGGGCATCACATCATTTGTTATTTAGCCCAAATTCTAAATCTTTCAGGACATTTCTTAAAGTAGTTCCAGCTGATTTTACTGCAACCTGTGATCTTATTTTGGCAGGAAGAACTTCAGTAGTCAAATTAACTGAGAACACCATAAGTGGTCTATTCTTTTTGTTCGACTGAAAAAATCAAATTATGTCATTGTACATTCTCACCAGAAAAATCTTAATTTCATTATTATGGATCAATACAGTTTCATTAATGTTGACCATTATTTCTCTGATCTCACTGAGTGTGAACCTGAAGCCAGCACTCAAGAGTGGCTTTGAAACTGCATTTGCTTTTTTAAAGAGTGCAAACATAAGTGAAGGCTGGTGGTAACGTTGCTGCTGGTAGTTCATTGTACATTTCCTTATTTGAATGTATGCATGCATGCAGTTTGGGTGGGCATACAAATCCACTGCAAATACATTCACCTCACGGCTTAGATCAGCTACTCGGCTGAAAACTTAATCTTGGAAGAAACTAGCTGCAAATAAAACATATTTTCCCTTTGAGAATCACAAACTCTGGGTCTACTAATGAAATTATGACATTTACATACACCATAGATGATTAGTAATATTCTAGGTTGGTGACAAAAAGCAAAACATTTTTTCTGATTTAACTAATGGTAAAAGTGCTCTTTAAATGATTTCACATGTGAAATAAAGTTAGTGTGATGATTTAAAATCATCAAAAGAGAAGGAATTGTAGGAAAGACTCCCAAAAAATGTAATTCAGACTTGCAACATATATTTAAATGAAATCTACCTTGGCCTTTTAAAAATTACAGGCAGACATTCAGGATGCTTCAAAGGCATCGGCTTCAAGAATGCCACTTCGTTTTTGCTTTGTCGACTTCAAGGCGGCGATCAACCGCGTGCCCAGGGGTCTTCTATGGTTTAAATTTGCAGAAATGGGGGATTCCACCTGCCCTCCTAAAGACCATAATTCAGCTCCACTCTAACACTTGGATCTGTATAAAATTGGGAGACAAACCCACATCTCAAGGAAAATACAAACATCCTGTGGTGTAAAACAAGGGTGCATGTTGGCGCCCCTTCTTTTTTACCTTTTCATCTCAGATCTACCAAAATTACTTGATGATGTTAATTCTCACCGTCCCAAACTTGGCAGAACCCCTGTCAGCAACCTGCTTTATGCTGACGACCTTGTCTTGCTTAGCCACACAAGTGTCGGCTTGCAGAGGCTTCTCTACTAGCTGCCTCTACACAAACTGCAACGAGCTGGAATTAAATCTATCGAAGACGAAGACAATCACCTTTGGGAAAAGAAAGTTGCAAGGTGGAGGGTGGCAATTCAATGGTAAAAGCATTGAAAGCACAGCCACTTACATATATCTGGTGGTTTATATAGACTCAAGGGCTACCTTCTCTAAACAGAAGGAAGTGGCCGGGGGCAAAGACTCTGTCAATCGAGGTAGCACTAACAAAGCTTGCGAGGCAGTTATCCGGCCCAAGTCTGTCCCCTCTATTAACTATCATGAAAGCTAAAACCTCCAATTATTTATTTTATGGCCAGGAGATTATGCTGGGGAAAGACTCCTGTCTGGTGAACAAGAAAATAACAAGAGTTTTTAAGCGAATACAGAGCCTACCTAAAAAATCATCCCCAGCTATGATAAAACTTGAGTTTGGGCTTTTAGACCATTGAGGGGTTGGGGGTGGTGTTTTTATCAAGCTGTGCGATAAACTGCGCATCTCGAGCAAAGGAAGCCTGGAGACTATGCTGTGGCAAGAAATATCAACTAGCCAACTGGGATGAAAACACTGTTGCCACATAGACCCCTCACTGCAAATGCTGGACGCGAATGAAATCTGGGGAATTAACCCATCCCAGCAGGTCCTCAAAACGTATATTAGAAAAAGAGTCCGATCCTGGTCTTTTCACTCTGATAGGGCATAACTGGCAAAACGTAAACATGCCTGGATGGTTATAGCGGGGTTTAAGCCAGGGACCACAGTGCCATATGTATCAAGCATCTATTCAGTACTATGAAAAAAAAGATTCTTGGCCCTCAGGATGGGTGAATGTCCTTTTTTGCATCACTTACCAGACTGGCGGCATTCAAACGCCAATATAACGTGCAGGGGGTGTGGGTGCATCCTGGATTCGATTGAGCGCGTGGCGTGTGTCTGACCTGCCCTACTCAATGACCAAAGGACGTTGCTATGGGGCAAATGGATCAAACTTGGTGTTCGCTCTTGCCGCCAAGCCACTTTAACAACCATGAGCCGAGAGAACACGATGCCCAACATCCGGTTCAATAAGTTTGTCACAAGAGCGGCAAAAAAGCTCTTGCAGTGGGAGTGCCAGTAATCAAATCTTCACCACATTGCACCAGGTCGCTTTCCGCTCACTACACAGTTAACTGTCACCTTCTCTCTGGACCAATTTGTTAGTGGCCCTACGTGGCAAATTGACTGCTCATTTTATTTAATGGCTTCGAGTTTCTTTGTGACTCTAGAGTTTTTTCCTCCTCTATGCAGGGACTATCCTCCTTTCAAATAGAGCCCCAAAGTGAGTGGATCTGATAGTCAGACTTTTTTTGGACGAGTGCCACGCCCATTTCTTTTACTGTGTTTTAACAGAAAGGATCTTTTTTAGTAACGAAGCTACTTTGTGTCCCTGTTGGCACACATTTCTTATAGAAAACACATGCTATTAGAAAAATCATGTAAAATTAAACTCTGGGACCTCTTGGCTTTATGTAATTATGTACGGTCAAATATTTTTACTTTTGTAATCACCTAATCTCTTTTTATAACATTTTATTATCAGAGCGTTTTTCCATTGTAAAGATTTTAATCAATCAAACAATAAAGTTTCTCAACCTCAAAGGCCTTTAATCAGACCTTTTCTCCTGTAATAAATCATGCTCTTTAAAAATGTTAAAACATGTGCAAGTAAAATTCATAGTTAATGTAACCAGTTTAGATTTTGTTTTAATTATAGAATGTGTTTTCTTAACTTGCAGTAATTATTAAACATGTATGCAATAGTAGTGTATAGTCTGTATTAAATTAACTCCACCTTTTTAAAAAAAATTGCACAAGAGCAGTGACAGCTAAATAGAATTTATAGTTTGCAGCTTACTCAGAAAAATCTTCATTTGACCTAGTAGATAACAACAGAATATGATGTGAAAGCTCAGAATGACCTCAGAAGCCTTACTGATGTTGTGTTAGCTGCTGGTAGAATGTTTTTTTAAACAAGAGATGTGTTCATGAACTGAGTTAAAACCTCAGTTTTACTGTAGAAATATAACACACAGGCATTTCAAAACGCATTGCCACATATTTTCTGATGTTTCCTGTTTTAATAATAATTTTCTCTTTCAGCAAGTGTAATGTGTTTAGTTAAAATAACACATTTCTCTATTTAGTTAGGAAATTAGATCATTTTAAATAAGAACACAGTGATAGCCAGCACCTGATATTAAAATAAATTACCAATATTATGGCCGAAACATCATTATAAAGACGCAATTTTGGAAAATATTGAAAGGGTTGCTCTGAGGCATTATTTCCTAGTTCTAGAAGACTATTTGGCTCCCAAACCTATGTTTTGAAACCAAAATTAAGTATATAGGTCTCATGGTTCCTGAAATATTATATTATCACTGCAACACAACCGCCATTTTAAAGAATCTCGTCCAGAAAATCTTTGCCCGGAATAGCAATGTCTGCCCGAGCTAAATTACTTCTCTAATTATACAAAAAGGCAAATCAAAAATGAAAGTCTCTGGACACTCTTTTTTTTACGGAGTTCTATCAATGGGCCAGGACTGAGAGGCAAGATGTTTGGGGGAAGACCACCCTAGGGCTGACAGGTCCAACACTTGCCTAGCTGCCCTTACTGTGTGTTGCATCCTGCTAGATGCATTCTAGTGTTCCACTGCTGATGTAAGACACTGTACACCCACCCACCACAGGCGTCACCTGTCAGGTGACCCTGTTAATAAAAGGGGCCGGGCACACGTGCCCTGGGCCAGTGTTAGTACCAGACTAGTGTGTCCGTGTGGTCCTTGTCCGAGCATGTGGGCCTAGGGCCCGGGACGTAACAATGGCGACGAGGCGGGTCTGACCCCGTGTGCCTGCGGAGGAGAGACCCTACGATCCTCTATGATTGGACTGTTTGAGCCTTACCCCGCATGACCGGCCATCAGCGACATAAGTCATGGGGTAAGGGGTGGGCTGTTCCCCCTGTGCACCGCCGTTGTTGGTGGCCTGAAGGAAGGAATCGCATGCCGCCGCTGCCTACCCAGAGGACGCAGGCACATCACCCGGCATAGACGGCGACACTGACATGGCGCCGAAGCGGGCCCTACGTGACACCACTCCCACAGGCCGCTCTGCCTGCCGTCATGACTCATGAGTCCCGGTAAGGAGGGGAGTGAAGTGCCGACGTTAATGAAGCGCTGACGACCGCAGCCACACCAGCGCGGCACACAGCCCAGGCTCGGCACTCGCAGCTCAGAGGCCCACTGTCTTGGCGAAACTCCGCAGCGGCCCGTGGTGTGAAAGCAAAACCGCAGCGTCTCGGCAGTGGCAACCCCCGCCAAGCCCACAAGCTGCCTGCTCGCCGCTCGTGTCCGCAAAAGAAGAGGAAAGTGCCCCACGCGCCCTGCATTCTGCAGTAAGAAGAGCCAGATTGGGAAGGTAGCTCTTGCGCCCTTTTTCCCCACCTACAAAGTGCCGTCGCAGCTTGGCAGCATGAGAATAACCCGGGGAGTTGCAGCAGCCCACTCCCACGGCCGAACTCTCACACAGTAAAGCTCGTCTGGCACCAAGAACAAACAGCGCTGCACCAAACACTAACCGGGCACCGGAGTCATCAGCGCTGCGCAGCCCGCAACTTCAGGAAGGCTCCCGTGCCGAGAAAGACTGGTAGAAGCACCACCTTGCGTTATGCTGCTGCATCGCAGCCCCACACATGAAGCAGCCCTCCCCCCTACCCTCCCCCCTATGCTGCTCCAGTTCTAAAAGAGGTACGGCGATAGTAGATTAGTATGCACGCCCCCTTCATACCTTCATTCTGGCTTGCCTGGCCTCAAGCACTGTCAGTCCCCCGGGGAGCACTGCCAACATCGTCTCTGCAAACCCACACCAGAGTGGAGAGTGCACACAGGAAAGTCGTCGGGACAGCAAGCAGGCACGCAGGGCCCCACAGCCTGCCTGTACTCACGGATTTGCCTCCTCCCTGTAGCCTGCACCTGCATTCCCACTCCGGCAGCCCCCGTGGGGATGGGAGGACTTTGCCTGCCTTCATGCAGCCCCCCTTACAGAGAGCAACGCTGCTGAAGCCCCTCGGACAATTCACACAGCGCCATCTGGTGGCCACAATCCCACATCACACCCGGAGTTGCTGAACGAAAGAAAAGGGCAGAAGGAAACTGCTAGACAGGCAGCCAGAACGGGTGCCGAGCGCACCACACTCCCCGAGTGGCAGTAGGCCAACACTATAGTCAAGAAGAGGGCCAGCAAGAGCACTACAGGCCTCGCGGGGGAGCCATCCTTCAGTGGCTGTGAGGGAAATAGAGAGAGACTGCTGAAAGAGTGCCAAGAAGTGCCAAGAAGCCCAGCGAGGCACTAACCCAGAGACGCCGCCTAGCAGCTGAGTCACGGCACCTTGCCAAAGCAGCACTGATACAAGCGTTTTCCTATTGGCTGTCAGTTGAGGGGAGAGATTGTTAACCCCAAGAAGTCTAAGACGCCCCAGAACACAGACTGGCTGTTCGAGCCAGACGGTGACAATCACCACGGCAGCAGCACCACTGTGGACTCAACACTGCTGCGACACGCATTAGTAGCAGAACTGACATGGCCAAGACTGTTGACGAGTGCGCCACACGCCCCAACGGCCGCCTATACTTACAAAGGAGAAAAACGGTTGCACGTCATGAGGAGACCGAAGCTTCTTCAGCCCAGGCATGCGCCGACTAAGTCAAGACAACAACGTCTCCAGGGCACTGCTCCCAGCAACAGCGCAAGAAGAACTGGTGCAGAGCACGCACCACACGTGGCTGCCCAACGCCACCGCCAGGGAAGAGGTCGCATCACCTGCCCTACTGGAGCGTCCAAGAACGAGACATCTCAACAAAGAAACACAGCTGAACACAGCACAGAGAACGACCACGTCTCCACTGCAACAGCAAAGCCCCCAGAGGGCCGAAAAGCAACATGGTCCTCCTCAACACAGCCTCCAGATGGAGTCGGCGGTGACCCACGGTTGGCAAGAGAGGAGTCGCACCCGCAGCGGCCCGAAAGCGACACAGTGTCCTCCTCAACACAGCCTCAGGATGGAGTCGGCGGTGACCCATGACAGGCAAGAGAGGAGTCGCACACCACACGTGGCAGGCCACCACGGCAACGGACACTCCTACAGCACAGCGACACGTGACCGGACGTCACAGTGCACAGCAAGTAAGGAGCCCTTCACGCAGAGTGAACAGTCTGGACGAGCACACCGGAAAATCGGAAGGAGCAGCCGCCAAGACGGCGCAAGCACGAAGCGTCAAGCGAAGAGAAGAGGGACACCGTGAAACCCCTGAAGAGGGGATGGTGCCACTGGAAGTCCCCAAGAAGTACATGCAAGTCCTACTGACAGGACAGGCCTGCAACAGGTCCGCAAAAGAAAAGGAAAGACCGTCACAAGAACGACGCGTCCAGTGAGATGTCCATGTGAAGCAAACATGAGACAGGTCGCCACATCCACATGAAAGCCTGGTCGGCAGAAGGAGAAGAGAGTTGCACGACGCCAGTCTGCAAAGGAGGCGGAATAGTGTCGTGACACCACAGGGCAGACAACCACCACAGGCACGCAAGATGGAACAGAGAAGGGCAACAAGACCAAGGACTCGCAACAGCACTGAGGAAGGTTCTCATCCACACAAGCCAGCCACCGGGGTGCAGAGACGTCACTGGAGACAGCTTCGCGGGAGGACCTACCGTAAGCCGCAAGCAAGCGCGATCTGCGTCCTGGCCCCACGTTTCGCAGTTCGACCGTCCTCTCACCTGTCACCGACTGCTTGGTATCGATAGCACCCCACCTCGCAATGCACCTGCCTGAAGTCAACGGAGAGGTGCCACGAAGTCCATCAAGTCCTTCTCACTCCCTAAGGTCACCCAGACAGAAAATCACCGCCTATCTGCCCACTGAAGAAAACTAACATCCTGTTACCACCTCCCAGGTGCATCATCAACAAGGAGCATCGCACCACCCGTGTGAATCCACACACGCTCCGAACACCCGGAGCGCAACGAGGCGAATCACCCAGGAACAGTCGGTGCACCCCAGTCAACCTACAGCCTGCCGAAGTAGAGCACACCCGGCCATTGGAAGATCCGCCCTTGTGGACTACACAAGACCTGGCCGTGGCCCTGTTGGGAGTTCTGCAGCGACCCCTAAGTGTGGCCTACGCAACGGCCCGCACAGCCCACGCGGTCACGGGGCAGTCCAGGGGACAAGGGCCTCAACTGAGTTCCCGTGCGAAGGGAGTCCGAGTAGGAGAGATGTGTCGGCCGCAGCTCCACGTCAGGTGAAGGAAACACAAAGGTCACGGCTGAAGACTGGTCACCCACAAGATCATAAGAGGAAGGTGCAGAACCCTAGTCCAGACTGAGAGGATGCCCAGACAACGACGCCACCCTCGGAGGCTACATGAGCGACTTGGCTGTGAGTCCGCTGGCAGTTCCTCAGCGAAGCCTTTGCGCGGCTCCCACGAAGCCCCGCGAGGTCCACACGGTCCCATGACAGCCAGCGAGGAAAGCCACCCAAGAGGCTCCAGTGGCAGAGGAGTCCAGGCGAGGGAGGCAAGTCGAGCGTCGATCAGCAGTCAGGAGTAAGGAGGGTCACCGAGCACGTAATCCCCACAGGAAGGCCTCACTCACAGAGATCGTCTCCGACACCAAGGTGGATCTCGCCACAGCTCCAGATGCATTAACACTGAACTTTTAGATATAGACTTCAACACCGCGAGACCAGGCCGGTCTAAAGAACACCACCAAAGCGACTGAAGGCATCCCGACCGTGCGGTCTGAGGCTCAAGCCTGTATAGACTCACTTGGTGTTTTTGTGTTATTTCTGCGTTTTACTACAGGTCGAACTCCTGTTTGGGTTTTCATTAAAGTTTGGGAGGGATGTTGCGTCCTGCTAGATGCATTCTAGTGTTCCACTGCTGATGTAAGACACTGTACACCCACCCACCACAGGCGTCACCAGTCAGGTGACCCTGTTAATAAAAGGGGCCGGGCGCACGTGCCCTGGGCCAGTGTTAGTACCAGACTAGTGTGTTCGTGTGGTCCTTGTCCGAGCATGTGGGCCTAGGGCCCGGGACGTAACACTGTGCACATCACACTATTTTAAAGAGTTCGAGCAGAAATCTTAAAATCACACCAGTTATTGCTCATTTCCTTCAGTCGCTGTGGGTTTTGCCGTCTGATTTCTGTTGATGGATATAAATGCTTTTAACCTTATTTCTGAATTTACACGAATATATTTTTGAAAGCTCTTCATGACTTTCATAGTATTCTTCATTTTCACAGGTACATATCAAGCATTGGCAACAAGTTAGATGCTAGCAGTGCATGCGGGTTGATGGACTGTAATTCGTTCAACGATCAGGAAGAGATTTACACGAATATTTTTTAATGAAATTCACGATGCCATGCCTTTGTTATATGTTAACGTCTCACAATTACACAGCTGTTCTAACCTTATCTTTAAATTTACTGTTTATGAACAGAATGGGATGCCCCGCGAAATGTCACAAACTATCACGCAGTGCAGTGACATTATACGAAACAATGTACAAATGAACTCATTTCTTGGCAAATGTCACTGCCTGCTCTGTACTTTAGGCCTATGCATGCAGCACGGCCGTCCTAATAGTTGGTTAATTTATGGCATTTTGCCGCAGTGAACTTGTTTCCCATGTAAAGGAAATCAGCTGTGCAAAAGACTTTTTAAATGCTACGTTCCTTGTGAAGAAAAAAAAAATGGAATGCATAATTTTGAGAGATTATGTAAAGGTGGAGTGAGGAGACTGCAGTGAGGTGGGTACAGACGAAAAAGAAACAGGAAGGCTGGAAAAGCCTGGTTTCTTCACAAATCCAATTTTCTCAACAACTGTACAGCAACTAAAATACATTTCAGTTATTTGAACTGCTGGCACATAATATAGTATCTTTAATATCAAATATTTGAGAGTTTAGAAATGTGTTCTTGTTCAAGTAACCTGAATGGGATGACATTTTAAGGTCACATAGGTATGATCAAATATGAAGCTGACATTTACAAAGCATTTACATTGCTCCTGATATATATTGTTTTTTTCCAGCTAGAGCAAAACTCCAGTTTAGTTTTATGCCGTTTAATTATGTGCACGGCTTGCAGAGTCAGGATGGAAACTCCTTTTCAGTTGCAAATTAAAAGTAAACAACGGCTCCTGAGTAATTTGCAGTAAGTAAATAATCGAGTTACTATTCGCCATGCAATTAAACAACCTTCTGTCGTGTAACATCATTAACCTGCATCACAGTAGCTAGAACAGCAACAAAGCCGCGCGGTATGAACATGGGAGCGGTTGCTGTCCGTCGGTTAGGCTGCCGACTTTGGTCCTGGAAACCAGGGTTCGAGCCTTGGGGTCGCGTCCACAATTTGGGCAAATCACTTAATATCCCCGTGCCTGAAAGTGCAATGTAAATACGGTGCTCGTGTAAAGCGCTCCAATACCTTCGGGTCGAGTCCACGCTATATAAATATGCAACAACAAAAAAAAAACATTGCGTCGTTTTCAGCACCTCTTCATTTTGGAAAGCTCTGCTTTTTTATACTAGGGGCCGATAAAGTACATTATTTTGGCAGCAGTGCAGTTTTGAGCCAACGTTTGACCCACATTTTGGGATCAATATTCAGTGAAAAAAGTGTTTATGCTATCGTCAGTTGGTTCAAAGTTTATTTTTGAGATTTCTAGATGGGGACAATTCTGGCACAAAATTACAATGACACCAGTCCATTCTACGTAACACAAAAAAAATGGTTGCAGAATTCCACTGGCACTGGCTGATTCTATATAATCGGCCCTAAAAGGCTATACAACTGTGGCAATGAACTGAAGGCACAAGGGCATGAATTATAGTCCTATTTAGCAATCTATGGTCCCTCATTGCTTGTTCCTCATTTCTCATTACAACTGAAAACATTTGCACCACAAATGAGTCACTCCTTGGTTAATTTTCAGGTAGAAAATTCTTTATTCACCTTATCATAGCCCAGACATTTGTTTATTATCACTTGTTCATGTATTCCCTACAATAACATGAGTAAATGCTTCAGGGCTCACTAGTAGGGTGGCATGGAAAGCGTAATATAAATTTCCAGACAATGCAATACAATACTATCAGTGCATTACTGACCCCTCGCTTTTTGGATGCCTCTAAATTAAGGTGCAGACTTTCCATAATTGGTGTAAAACAATACCAATGCCGAAATGTGCAACACTGAGACATCTAACACCATTTGAGAAGCTAATGCGCTCTTTCAAGGATATAAACGGCTTCATGTTAAACAAGCATTTGCAATGCAATAGGTCTCGCATTTACGCGAGTTTGAGCTATTGACATTGCAAATACCAATGCCTTTTATTTTTGTTTTAGTTTTTAAAACATAACTAAAAGGCATTGTTATTTTACAGTGCCAATAGCTTAAACTCGCGTAAATGCGAGACCCATTGCATTGCAAATGCTTGTTACTGGATACTTGTGGTTTCACTACTATATATTTTTTTTGGGGGGGTTTATATATCGCAAACTCGACCGAGGGTATGAAGTATCAGAGCACCTTACATGAGCACCAGTTGCATTACAGACACATTCATGTGGTAGATCAAGTAATTTGCCCAGAATCACAGGATGTTGAGTGAGGAAAGATTATCCAAAGTTTATTGGGCTACAAAAGTTCACACAGACTTGTTTCGCAACCGCCTTTCTCGATGGGGTGTATGTATGTATGTATATATATGTATATATATATATATATATATATATATATATATATATATATATGTATATATATATATATATATATATATATATATAAATATATATATAATCTTTCCTCTTAAAAGTGATGTTCATTGTGCTTTTATTATTGTTTTATTTCATTAATTTGCCAGAACCAATTGGGTCTGGCACTCGTAAATATTCATGAGGTTTGTTTGTTCAGATTGACCGATATTATTCCTTCAAATAAGATACCCATACAAACGTTTGTTGCATGATTTTATTGTATACCCAGGTTCCCATGGGTCTAATAGTTGCTCTTGTAGCCTAATCTAATTGTTAACTGTGGCACAACTATATCTGGATTAAATTTCAGCTAAAGGTCTGAATTTCTAGTTTACTGGGGGTTAAGAGAAAATTGAATGACCCTGTGGGGTTATGTCCTACCAAATGTGATTGTGATTGGGTGGGGCAGATTAGGGTGGCATTCTGTATTTTTTGTTTGTTTAGTTATGACAGTAGCCAAGACCCTTTGAATTGCTACAGTCATATAGTGATATACTTGTAGGCAGGGACATTGGAATCATGCGATTTTGCGGCCACATCTTTTTTCACATAATTAAGGATTTGCCACATTTTCCACATAATCCATCATCTGCTGTATAATCTGCAGATTTGAACAACAAAAAATGTGTTTCTTGTCCAAACGGATCAAAAGTTACAAAAAATGTGGTGATATGTGTTCACGCGTGTTGGAATACACTTTGCAAAGGTTAAGTGTTCATCTTTCAGTTGCTCATGTATGTTTTTGGCTGTTAAACTGGTACTGATGAGGTGAGATCTTTGCCCAGACAGCATTACAATTGGTAAAAATGACAAATGATGAAGTAATACTATCAAAAAATGTTTCACATTATGCCGCATAATTTGCTTTTTCTTACTACATAATTTAGTCTACCCTGCCACATAATTTGGTCTTCCCCTGCTTCATACTTCCAGTGGCCCTGCTTCTAGGAGCTTTCAGCCAGCCCTCTTCATCTATTGGTCTGTTGTGTAAATCACATTTTCCTTCCACACGCTACAGCATACATCATGATTCATGAGGCAGTGGGTCAGCCTACCTCCGCCATTTGCTTATTTACCTGTGAGTATTGGTATCCTGCTCTTCACGAGCAACATATCCACACACAAAGTAGTTTCCTTCAGGGCCATGGGCTACTATGGCAACATGTGCTTTTTGAAAGCAAAAATAATATATTGCCTTTAACCAATTATTTTTTTTATATCGGCAGCGGGGCCTAGCAGCTCCCCCCAAAATATATATGTTTTTACAAAAACCATGACAACCCCAAAAAAAAGACACTGGCAGATTCAAAAGGCTGGAAGCCAACCCCAGACCTTTTGGCTTTGCCAATGTTTGCTTTTCATTGGATGGCTACAAGTGACCTGCTTTGGACATCGGAGAAGCAGAGTTGGCTAAGTTGTGTGGTGTGTGCTTACGGAAGTTACCCTTCAAACTTTACGCCTGTGATCCTGTTATATCCTTTCAACAGATGTCTTTCCCACAGAGTGCTTGTCACACACTCCCAGTCACCACCCTGCCTTCGAGCTATCTCAAGTATGGCGCAGTAAAAGCTAACATTTCTCTTCTACTAACCTTTCAACTAGGAAGAGTTGTAGTTTGATTTGGTTAACCATTATTAGTTGTCTCATTTATGGTTTCTTTAATCCTTGTTTCTTAACTAACCTAGCAAAAGTAAAAAAAAAAAAATCGAAGGCTAGTCACATTATCTAAGCTACGAGGCAGACAAGTAACTCCTATTGATATGCGCCAATGCATGCATTTATTTAGGTACATTTTTCTATAGTGAGCACGTGATCCAAGAGGATGTTAGAGCGCTTTATAAAAATAGGTGAATGGTGCAGTTAAAGTTTAAATGCAGTGGTCCAAAAACAAGATGAACCCCCTGGGCACCAGCCTCTATGTTAGTACATATTGCGTTGGTTGAGAAACATTCAAAGTTTATCCTTCAAGCAGTCATTGGCTGAGATCGCATCAGCTTTGCTAGTCACTGGTCCTCAGATTTTCTCTATCAGGGCCCTGTTGATTTCTAGCATTCACTTCCCAGCGTAGCCTGGTTATTTGCCTGTTAAACATGACCGTGTTGATGGAATGGCCTGCACAGATCGTGGTTGCTGACCGTGCACAGGCAGAGGCATCACATGTTATGTTAGGTGACTAGAAGGCACCAAGGCCTTTGTCCATGATGGTCACTCCGTGTACCTGTTCGGGCAGTGCCTGTTTAGCAGCTTTTGTTCATTGTAGGCCACAGATTCATTTAATATTTTCAGCATATCCATATAAGATACATTTACATACATTAGGGCCTATGCACAAAGGTGAATAAGGACTTAAAAGTAAGTTTACGAACGACTGCCAGGAATTCACAAAGGGATTCCTGTCAGGCGTTAGACCATTCGACTCCGTGACAAGTGCAGAGGTCTTTGCTCCCATAAATCCAACTCATTGGATGGGAATGTGGGTGACCCATGGCATAGTTATCCTTGGAAGTTTGGGAATGCACTCAAACACATGTGCTGGGGGCATTCACAAACTCCTAGAATTCCTCTTTATAGCCTGGAAATGATTGAATGTTTTATCCAGCACAATAGTGGCCTAAGTTCCCTTTCTGGGTAGAAAAGGAATTAAACATCCCCAGACTTTGAAGGGGTGTAAGGCAAGAGGTTGCCGCATGGGTCAAGAATATTTTTCATGTGGAGTAGAAAAACAAAAAAAAAATGTGCATTTGCACAGGAGGGGGCATTCGGGGCCTAGACCAGTTGACAGAGTGACCTGTTAACCAGTATCCTTTGGTTTGCTGCACTTAACCAGTGTCTTGCCTTGAGAGAATTTGGATCCGTTAAAATAGCAGACGCAGGCCTAACATGAAAGGCTAATGTCCAAGGAGCCATAGCTGCCTGTGGTACACAAGTCATGTGTGATATATGGCTTTTTTTTACCAGCTCTGCATAGGGTTCTGGGACTTGAAGTTTCTGTTTCATCGTTATGAGTAGGGGACTGAGAATACCAACTTGCAGCTTGTCTTTCTTTTTTCACGTTGTTTAAGCTGTTCAGGATAATGTATGTCCTTTCTGTGATTTTTCTGTGTGAATCGGCCTCCTTGTGCCTAAATGTAACTCAGTTACATACAACGAACATCCCAAAAGACCACGATTCACCTTCAGCGTGTCTGACATTGCTTTGGTCTGCAATATAAATAAATTGGTCCGTGAGCTGCGTCGTTGAATGCATAGAATAATACTATGGGGTAAGGTCTCGTCTCTGACCCGCGCCCTACAGGATTGATTCAGTGGTCTTTGTTGGGTGCGTCTTACGTTTACTTCTAAACAGTTGACTGGCAGATGTAAACAAGCCAGGATTTTACAAGGGAAGTCATCAACCCACGCAAGCCATGTCAGAGAGCGCCAGCCAGCATTGTCCGGGACATGCCGGGTGCAGTGTCTGTAAAGTGGTAGCTTCCCCTCCCCGCAGCCTGCTTAATGAACACAACACCTCCCCCCAACATCACGTTTGTTTACTCTTGAGGGGGGCTGAGCGGAGCTCCCTTGATGGTGGCACCCACTTAATGTTCAGGTACGCAGCAGCCGTTCCTTCATCTCACGGGCTCGGATGTCATCTATGTGGAGCAGAAGGCAGCAGCTGGAACGCATGGCAATGCCCTGCTGCCCCCACCTCAGGGGGTCGAGAAGGCAGTAAAAAAACAAGCAACAACACGCCTAAAAATAGAAAAGAACGAAACATACCTGAGTACACTGCAGATGCCCCTTCACACTGCTGCAGCTGGCCGCAGGGCATGTGGTGCCACACCAGGGAGTCGGCTCAACATTCGATTGCACATTAGACGTCAGAACGGCAGCAGCTGTGGCAGTGCACTGGTCCGTAGCACATATCTGCTGGCTGGTTTGTCTGCCTTCGTAGCTGCGGTCACTGCCTTGTCATGCGCTGGGTGGCCTGACACTGAGCTAGGGTGACCAGAGTGCTGAGGGAGATAGACATGAGGAAAGAGCAGCATGGTACGAGGGGAGAGGCACACGAGGGAAAGAACTACATGCGAAAGTGATCGCGGTAAACATCAAAGCGGCCGCGAAAGTGAAAGTAATCAACAAGCCGAGGTGACAAGAAGAGCTGGGCGAGAAGGGAGGGGGGAATGCCAGCAACAGAGGAGCCCGCGAAAGTGAAAGTGATCGTGATTATCGCTACGGAGGAAAGACACATGGCGCTGCGCGCGTGCACGTTCACGTGCACTGTAGCTTTAGGCCACGGCAGCACTTTGAAAAGCCCAGATATAAAATGTCTCTTCGAGCCTTTGGCTCACGAGACCTAAAAACTATCACACTATTCATGACTCAAAGCCCCTTACTACACACCTGTACCAAAACCGATTGGAGGCGTCTTGGGTCTGCAGATTTTGACTAAATGATGGGAGTGTATCTGGCGTTATTCCTAGACTTCACAGACACATTCCCCACAGAGAATTTGTTTATAAAGTGATGTCCCAATGATACCTTACCCAGGTGAGACAAAAACAGAATATAACCTATAATCTCCACACTGTGCTGGCACAGTTATCACTTAACTGGTGACTTAGTCCACATTTGGTGGTCACCTGTGGTTATTCAAATGTTTGTAAAGAGATTTTGGGGCATGCCAAAGGGATCTTGGGGCATTCAATCCCGGCTGACCCTGGCATTCTGATCCTGGGGCTACAACCAACGACGCTCGAGGGCATAACATGCACTGATTGTCTTGAGCACCCGAACAACTCACAGATGTCGCCCAGCCTTTCTGCTTTGCGACTTTGTGTCCCAGAACTCATGATGTTGTGAGGAGTATTCAGGAGTAGGAGGAGCCAGTGCAAGTTAAAGCAATTCATCTTCCCACAGGGCAGGTCGCCACGCCAGCCTTTCTGCATTGGGACTTCATGTCCCAGAACCGAAGCTGTTGTGAAGAGGGCCAGGAGCAGAAAGGCCCAGCGCTACTTAAAGTGCTTCATCTTCCTGCAGCGTGGGATGCATGTGGGACGTGCCCGGGCCAAGGCCCTGCCCATCTGTGCCAGTCAAGACTGGACCGGGCCCCCTCTCCGACATCTTACGCTTAACCTCTGAGGATCAGACAAGCTACTGAGGACAAGATGGGAAAACGCAAGGCCACTACTGATGGGAACACAGCTCGACAAAAAGACCAGATGCTGCCCACATCTTGGCAGGGTGTGTTGAGTACACTATAATTTCTGCTTCTGTAGGTGCGTTGAATGACAACATTCCCAATGTAGAGGATGCACTTGCTTCACAGGGGCAGACTGATGAACTCTTTCCCCCACCTGCTTGTGGCATTTCCAACTCAGCTTCTTTTTTATCAGTTTATGCTGCTGTTTTATGGTCTGCTTCCATCATCAGCATCCCACCATTGAGTGGAGCGGTGAAAGGATGCACTAATGTAGTTTAAGTGCAGGGGTTGGTGAACCAGTCACTTGCGGAGGGAGCTTTGTCTGTGAGGGATCCAAGGGCAGACCCGGAGCTTGATTCCCTTCCACCCTAAACGCTAAAAAAGGCAGTGGACTGCAGCAAAAGGCACTCACTGTGTAAATACACCCACCAAGGAAGGTATCCCGCCACCTTACTGGAATCCCTATTTAACAGTGCGATTTAGGCCCCCATGGATAAACTTTCTGCTAAATTGGACTTGCTGATTAAGGGACTATTTCAACCTATGGAGCAATGCTTGGGAAGAATCGAGCAGGCCATGGAAGAACCTAAAGGGGGCCATTTTACGTATTCTCATCCTCACCACGGGGGCCGGCTTTAGCCCCAACTTAGTTTGAAGGGCAATCCTCCCAATAATAGCCGGGGAAGGGGAGCTGTCGGAGGCTTAGACGAGACAGGCGCCTTGGTTAGGAACAAGGACATGTCCTCAAGGGAGACTTCTAATGTAGACCTATCACTCCCTGTTCCTTGTGCTGGCCCTGTCTGTGTTTTTCTGGATCATCCAGTATACTCAAAGCATGAGGTTGGTATTGACTTGCGACTTGATGCAACTCGATATGTAGTGGTCCTTTGAATCGTACCACCACTGACCTACGGCACAATTAAGTCCTATGTTCAGTTAAAAAATGAGGTGACCCATTGGATTGGCTCACACTCCAACTTAGGTCCTCATATATACGACGAAATATGGTGAGAAAAGTGAGGTGGCTGAGGAAAGATGTGATAGCCTTTGAGGGAGACTCTGTGGTGGTCAACCTTAATAACACTATAGAAGCAGCACGAGTTCAGACTGCTATCAGGTCCTTCAGACCTGATAAACTGTCTTCAATTTAGGCCTTGCTATTGGGATTCTTGTATAGGCCGGAGGTTGTTTGTTCTGCACCTTGGACACAAGTGGGTCCCCGGGACCACCTTCACCTATGAAGCTCCCCACAACCATGTCTTTGGCGTCTGCCAATCAATATGCCCCTTTGAGCTCCTTGGAATCTTGTGATTGACTGGAAAATCCTGTTTCATTACCTACCCCAGACATCTCCCCTGTTCACTGTTTGTCTGCCCACTTCTCAGCAAGCCCAGCTGTGTGGAACCTTAATAACTTTAACTAGTGAAGATGTAACATCGCTGGACTCGCCTCCAAATTTAGCTACCTGAACTAGCACTTCTTTATCAGAAAGTTCAATGTAATATGTTTACAGGAATCATGGAACACCTAGAGTCCTTCCTATATATTATAAAGCTTATTTGCTCCCGGCTGCTGATTCGAGCTCTGGTAGGGCAAGTGAAGCAGTGATTTATATTTTATTAGCAATCAAAGGACGAGTTAAATAATTGAATTCTGGTTCATCTGCTTTACAAGCATCAAGAATGATTGTGCCTGGTTCCTCTGCATTTTATTTATTGCATTTCCATACCATGAAATCAGGGTCACAGAATCCTAACATTCAATTCCCGGTTTCTATTATGGAACCATTACCTGCAAAAGGGGACGGCTCGCCCAATTTAATAATCGCTGGTCATTCTAATTCACATTTACGAGAGAGCCCTCTCCATGCTGTAACTAAACAATTTTCCTGTAGGACCCAGAAATGATTACATATGGAACACTCAAGAGAAAATACAGAGCTAAACAATATCTTAAATAACAATAATTTAGTCTTTACAGTGGACAAGTTAGCTAGCTCTCCAGCATCCCAAATTCTCCCTACTTTAACTAGCAGGGGCTGTTCAACCATTATAGATTTTATCTCTGTTTACGCCCCTTTTTTACTGATATTTAGCTTTATGATATTACATAGTATTTTATGTGAGGCAATCCTATTTCCCTCATCCTGAGTTGTCGGCAACCCATTTTAACTGGAGCCCAGTGGCCACTAGGAGCCTATTCCCAACTAATCAGGAAAGGCGCCTAAGGTGGGTGATGGTGGGGCCTCAATGGTTTAAACAAACGTTGTTTCACAACAGTGCATAGGATTTTGCTAACTGTTTAAAACTGTCTGTTAGTGATCTGTTAGTTCAGTTAACTATAACTCGCGCGCCCCCAATCCACTGCTCATGACGTCACTTATTACATCACTCATGACATGGTCAGTGGCATCACTCATGACATCACTGATGACATCATCCTTTTGATAGAGTGGTGGTCGCGCGAGTTATAGTTATCTGAATTAACTATAACGGGGGAATTTCATTGGTTTTTTACAAGTGAAATGTCCACCTAACTATAACATGTGTGAAACCTATGGTTTTTTAAGTGAATTTGCAAGGTTTTTTAAATGCTAATTCCTAACTATAACGTGTGTGAAACCTATGTTTTTTTCAGTGAATTTGTACGGTTTTTTAAATGCTAAGTTATGTATTTATTATTATATTTTTTATATATTTAATTTACAATAGACTACGTATTAAAATTGAAGCGGTTTGCTGTTCGAGTGCGGTTCGCTTAAGGGACACTCCCCATCGAGCTTTATGTACTAGCGGCCGTCCTGCCGCTAAACCTGCACCACCCCTGATTGAGGAGGCCATGTAGCTTGTGGATGTTGGAGCTGAGACATGGGACAGCAACAAGGATTAGAACAGTAAGGGGGGACCGGGGCTCATGTAGAGCCTTTCATTGCCATTTATTACCAGCACTGCAATTCATGGTTAAATAAAGACTTCATCTCCCATAATTCTACGCCTTTCATTCAAAATTGCCTATTGAGGCAGGCAGTTGGTGCATATATAATTGGCAGGTGGAGCCATTTCAGCGCTGTTGGCTGCATTCCATTGACAAAGAGGGAAACTTGAAACGCGTTTGGTTTGTGGCCACATGGAATATTTGCTGGTTTCCTTACTGCTCATACCTGTGATTAAGCCTTGGGGAAGCGGTTTGCTGTTCGAGTGCGGTTCGCTTAAGGGACACTCCCCATCGAGCTTTATGTACTAGCGGCCGTCCTGCCGCTGAACCGGCACCACCCCTGATTGAGGAGGTCATGTAGCTCGTGGATGTTGGAGCTGAGACATGGGACAGCAACAAGGATTAGAACAATAAGGGGGAACCGGGGCTCATGTAGAGCCTTTCATTGCCATTTATTACCAGCGCTGCAATTCATGGTTAAATAAAGACTTCATCTCCCATAATGCTATGCCTTTCATTCAGAATTGCCTATTGAGGCAGGCGATTGGTGCATATATAATTGTCATGTGGAGCCATTTCAGCGCTGTTGGCTGCATTCCATTGACAAAGAGGGAAACTTGAAACGTGTTTGGTTTGTGGCCATATGGAACATTTGCTGGTTTCCTTACTGCTCATACCTGTGATTAAGCCTTGGGGAAGCGGTTTGCTGTTCGAGTGCGGTTCGCTTATGGGACACTCCCTATCGAGCTTTATGTACTAGCGGCCGTCCTGCCGCTGAACCTGCACCACCCCTGATTGAGGAGGCCATGTAGCTCGTGGATGTTGGAGCTGAGACATGGGACAGCAACAAGCATTAGAACAGTAAGGGGGAACCGGGGTCCATGTAGAGCCTTTCATTGCCATTTATTACCAGCGCTGCAATTCATGGTTAAATAAAGACTTCATCTCCCATAATGCTACTCCTTTCATTCAGAATTGCCTATTGAGGCAGGCGATTGGTGCATATATAATTGGCAGGTGGAGCCATTTCAGCGCTGTTGGCTGCATTCCATTGACAAAGAGGGAAACTTGAAACATGTTTGGTTTGTGGCCACATGGAACATTTGCTGGTTTCCTTACTGCTCATAGCGTTGATTAAGCCTTGGGGAAGCGGTTTGCTGTTCGAGTGCGGTTTGCTTAAGGGACACTCCCCATCGAGCTTTATGTACTAGCGGCCATCCTGCCGCTGAACCTGCACCACCCCTGATTGAGGAGGCCATGTAGCTCGTGGATGTTGGAGCTGAGACATGGGACAGCAACAAGGATTAGAACAGTAAGGGGGAACAGGGGCTCATGTAGAGCCTTTCATTGCCATTTATTACCAGCGCTGCAATTCATGGTTAAATAAACACTTCATCTCCCATAATGCTACGCCTTTCATTCAGAATTGCCTATTGAGGCAGGAGAGTGCTGCATATATAATTGGCAGGTGGAGCCATTTCAGCGCTGTTGGCTGCATTCCATTGACAAAGAGGGAAACTTGAAACGCGTTTGGTTTGTGGCCACATGGAATATTTGCTGGTTTCCTTACTGCTCATACCTGTGATTAAACCTTGGGGAAGCGGTTTGCTGTTCGAGTGCGGGTCACTTAAGGGACACTCCCCATCGAGCTTTATGTACTAGCGGCCGTCCTGCCGCTGAACCTGCACCACCCCTGATTGAGGAGGCCATGTAGCTCGTGGATGTTGGAGCTGAGACATGGAACAGCAACAAGGATTAGAACAGTAAGGGGGAACCGGGGCTCATGTAGAGCCTTTCATTGCCATTTATTACCAGCGCTGCAATTCATGGTTAAATAAAGACTTCATCTCCCATAATGCTACGCCTTTCATTCAGAATTGCCTATTGAGGCAGGCGATTGGTGCATATATAATTGGCAGGTGGAGCCATTTCAGCGCTGTTGGCTGCATTCCATTGACAAAGAGGGAAACTTGAAACGCGTTTGGTTTGTGGCCACATGGAACATTTTCTGGTTTCCTTACTGCTCATACCTGTGATTAAGCCTTGGGGAAGCGGTTTGCTGTTCGAGTGCGGTTCGCTTAAGGGACACTCCCTATCGAGCTTTATGTACTAGCGGCCGTCCTGCCGCTGAACTTGCACCACCCCTGATTGAGGAGGCCATGTAGCTTGTGGATGTTGGAGCTGAGACATGGGACAGCAACAAGGATTAGAACAGTAAGGGGGAACCGGGGCTCATGTAGAGCCTTTTATTGCCATTTATTACCAGCGCTGCAATTCATGGTTAAATAAAGACTTCACCTCCCATAATGCTACGCCTTTCATTCAGAATTGCCTATTGAGGCAGGCAATTGGTGCATATATAATTGGCAGGTGGAGCCATCTCAGCGCTGTTGGCTGCATTCCATTAACAAAGAGGGAAACTTGAAACGCTTGGTTTGTGGCCACATGGAATATTTGCTGGTTTCCTTACTGCTCATTCCTGTGATTAAGCCTTTGGGAAGCGGTTTGCTGTTCGAGTGCCGTTCGCTTAAGGGACACTCCCCATCGAGCTTTATATATAGCTTTAAGTTTTATCATGAACTGTTGGTGTTTATTTCAGAGACTACTGATCCCACAATGCTATTTTGACACCACGTGAAGCCGCACCTGTTGGCAATAAAAGGTACTAGTGAAATATATCAGAAGTCTGTTGCCATTTATCATGCTGCCACCCATGCCTGTGATCAAGGACGTACAGAAAGTCTGAAACGCGTAAGGCAAGTTTGATTGACCCGTGCATCAGCTAACTGCGCTGCTGCCTTAATTACGGAGGTTGCTGATGGAGAGTGCGTCCTAAGCTTTGGCACTTGTGAATCCTAATAAATTACACTGCAAGCCTGCCGTGGGGACTGCACCACCGCGGACGAAAGCGGGCTGAAGGGCTCCTGGAGCTGGGAGCCTGCTTCAGTCTATCAGTTTGGCGGAATATTTTGCAACGCAGCGTGCTGAGCAGGGGAAGCCCATTAATGGCTGTATTATTTGCTAAAAAATATGGAGTTGACAGCTTTAAGTTTTATCATGAACTGTTGGTGTTTATTTCAGAGACTACTGATCCCACAATGCTATTTTGACACCACGTGAAGCCGCACCTGTTGGCAATAAAAGGTACTAGTGAAATATATCAGAAGCCTGTTGCCATTTATCATACTGCCACCCATGCCTGTGATCAAGGACGTACAGAAAGTCTGAAACGCGTAAGGCAAGTTTGATTGACCCGTGCATCAGGTAACTGTGCTGCTGCCTTAATTACGGAGGTTGCTGATGGAGAGTGCGTCCTAAGCTTTGGCACTTGTGAACCCTAATAAATTACATGGCAAGCCTGCTGTGGGGACTGCACCGCCGCGGACGAAAGCGGGCTGATGGGCTCCTGGAGCTGGGAGCCTGCTTCAGTCTATCAGTTTGGCGGAATATTTTGCAACGCAGCGTGCTGAGCAGGGGAAGCCCATTAATGGCTGTATTATTTGCTAAAAAATATGGAGTTGACAGCTTTAAGTTTTATCATGAACTGTTGGTGTTTATTTCAGAGACTACTGATCCCACAATGCTATTTTGACACCACGTGAAGCAGCACCTGTTGGCAATAAAAGGTACTAGTAAAATATATCAGAAGTCTGTTGCCATTTATCATGCTGCCACCCATGCCTGTGATCAAAGACGTACAGAAAGTCTGAAACGCGTAAGGCAAGTTTGATTGACCCGTGCATCAGCTAACTGCGCTGCTGCCTTAATTACGGAGGTTGCTGATGGAGAGTGCGTCCTAAGCTTTGGCACTTGTGAACCCTAATATATATATATATATTCACTGAAAAAACCATAGGTTTCAGGGGTGTTATAGTTAGCTGGACTTTTCACTTGTACAAAACCATTGAAATTCCCCCGTTATAGTTAGTTCAGCTAACTATAACTCGCGCGCCCGCAATGCACTGCTGATGATGTCACATATTACATCACTCATGACATGGTCAGTGACATCACTCATGACATCACTGATTACATCTCAAATGACATCACTGATGACATCATCCAGTGAATGTGTGTTTTTCTGAAAATTAAATATGTTTTATATATGTATATCTCAAGGTCGATGGAAGAATAAATGGGTATATAAGTGTCTAAATGGATGATTTGTTTTTGAAAAATTGATTGTGTAACTGACTGATTAAGTGTATCATAGTGAATACATGGCTTAGTGAGTAATGTTTAAATATGTAAATATCTGTATCAGTCTCTCACTTTGTGTATAAGTGGCTGCATGGGTTGGTGAGTAGCTACATGGGTGTCTATATAGGTTATTAGTTGCTTTTTTGAGTATCAGTCTGTGTGTCTGCATGGTTCGGTGGGGGGTATTACGTAGTGCATAGGTGCATGAATGAGTGACTCACTGTTTGTATGTGTTGAAGACAGCATGTGTGCAGGACTGTATGGGTGGATGAGTGTGTGTAAGGGTGTGTTAGTGAGTGAATGACTGTCTCAATTGTGTCTTTATGAGTAACTACATATGTTTTAAACTAGTATATGTGACTATTGGTGTATATAAGTGAGTATATGTGAGAGTGAGAGATTGAAAGAGTTCCTGTATGAATAAGTATGTGTTTCTATAAGTGATTGTTTAAAAGACTAAGTATGTGTAAGTTTCCGTAGAAGTAAGTGTGGTGGTGTGTGTATAACTGTATATGCAAGTAAATGTATGTTTGATTCTTTATTAGCATGAGTGACTATGTGTGTGAGTAACTCTATGGATGAGTGGCATTGTGTAACAGGATGTATAGGTGTATGAGTACATATGATGAGTGAGTACATGTATGAGTGACTGTATAGGACTGTTGGTGAATGAGTGTATGTGTATGTGGATCTTAGAATTACTGAAGAGGTTGTTGTAACTGGTATTGGTATGTCCATTGTTTTGAAAATTTTAGTCTCTATTTTTGATTGTGTGTATCAAATGTTATATTAGGGTGAGGAGGTTTGCCACTCTATCACAAGGATGGTGTCAGCAGTGATGTCATCAGTGATGTCATTTGAGATGTCATCAGTGATGTCATGAGTGATGTCACTGACCATGTCATGAGTGATGTAATATGTGACGTCATCAGCAGTGCATTGCGGGCGCGCGAGTTATAGTTAGCTGAACTAACTATAACGGGGGAATTTCAATGGTTTTGTACAAGTGAAAAGTCCAGCTAACTATAACACCCCTGAAACCTATGGTTTTTTCAGTGAATATATATATATATATATATATATATATATATATATATATATATATATATTTATATATATATATATATATATATATTTATAAAGGAGACTGAATTGGCAAAACCCCTGGTCCAGAGGAATGCATTGTTGACAATGACTTAGACAATGAAGCCCTACATCGCTCTTGTCAAAAACAATAAGGACCCTTTCCTGCTCACCAGGTTTAGATCGGATCATTTGCACTTGTTGTTAGCTCTCCCCAGTGGTTGTTATGATCTTGGGTGCGTGGGTCCCTGAGACTGCAACATGCAACAATGTGTCTCTGCAGTATATGCTATATTTTGCAATGTTTTGTAGATTTTTAATTGAGCTCAGAAGAGCTTTTATTATCCTGGTATTGAAGAACAAGGGATACTTTTGTGTATGACCCACTATTATATTTGTCTGTCTGATGAATTTATAGTTTTTAATATAGCAGGGTTTTTAAAAGCTATTATGAATATTAGGAATTTAACTGGATTTTTCTTACTACAATGTATTTTATTTTGTCTATATCGAGAATATATATATATTATACTAATGTTTTATTTATTCTTTTGTATACTTTTATGGCTCGAAAAGATATCAAATCAAGAGTAAAATTTAATTAAAAAAATATATCATTGACCTATTCATGAAAAAGAATGACACACCTCCCATCTCACTCTGATTTCTTAGACTTTGTCACTCATTGGCACTGGCTTGAACCAGTATTCCACAAAATCTCAGTCTCTGAAAAGAAGTTCAATGCTTTTTGGCAGCCTCCTCCCCTTAGATGTCGAGACTAGAATACCTATCCTTCACACCCACAAGACTGAAAGCCTTCCAACTTTTTGACTGAAGCATGGGATGGAGGTGAGGGAGACAATACCTCCTTCGCAAACCTCTGCTTATCCTATGGGCTGTGAAGGGCAGTGTTTGCTTAGGCTGACACTTGTCTTACCTCACATGGCTTAATTCTCCACAGTGGAGATGAAGCCACAGCCCTTTGTCAGTGATGCACCTCCATGTGTTTGCAGGCCTCACTGATGATGCTGAGTTTTCTACTCTGAGAGTGCACTGAGGCCTGTTAACCAGTCCTCGGGGCCAGTGTTCTATGTTGAATTGGCTATTCCCAATTTGCAAGTGCTGACTTACTTATAAGTCCCTAGTATATGGTACCCAGGACATGCAAGACAGTGTCCACACAGAGTTGCCGCACTGTTTGTACCACCCTGAATGTGAAGAAAGGACAAAATGGATACCGGCCTGCCACTGCAGACTGAAAGGACAGTGCTTACACTGCTCGTTCGACATTTTCATTTAAAACCATTGGCAAGGCCACCCTTCCCTTAACACTATATGTTAACTCTATGTTATGACTCCCCCTCAGAAAGTCCTCTGGAGCCCCAAGGCAGCGAGCTGTATATTGTAAAGTAAGACATATATGTCTCATCTGTCTTAACAGCAACACTTGAAAACTTTTATTTTGGTGGGTAAATGTTAGTAGCCCATTGCCTAACACAGGGTTACCAGCTGGCACCCCAACCTTGCTAACGTCTGAATGGGACTACCTAACTGGGTACAGTAAGTTAGCAAATTAATTGTGACATTAAACATGACCTGATGACCAGATCAAATTAAATGTCCCCATTAGTGTTGCCACCCTGTGCTTAGCCAGTCCGGTGGCCTCACAAAGGTCACTACACACAGACACAAAGGATTTTGTCCTAACTGCGGCGAAGGAGACCAGTAGCCCAAAATAGGCTGGCCAGAGATGGAAACCAAGAGGACTTCGCGGGACCCTGACCTCTGTGGCCAAAGTCATCCCACACCACTTGTGGACTGAGGACTCACCACAAAGGCACCCCCATCACCAGCACTTGAACCGGAGCATCCTTGAGCATTTTTTTTGGCTGTATCCTCAGCCTCAGGACTACTCCATTACAGTCTACGGCGGTTGCCCTATACACTTTGGAACTCAATGTGAAAACACTCTGGTGGCCAGCTAACTGTCCAAAGTATCCTCTCTGGCCTCCTAGACATCCATCTTGTTAGATTTGGTTGCCAAAGCTGGGCCGTGGTTTCTGAACTAACTCTTTCAAACTTCTCAAAAGTTTACAAACTTTTTGTTGACCAATGCTTGTTTGTGTTTGCATTTCAAAGTATTTATATCTTTAAAAATCTGTATCTTCAGAACCCTCTTGTGGATTTTGATCATCAAGGTCTCTAAAAATTAATACAAATATACTCTAGCTTTATACATTGATGTTTGATTTCTTTCATGTTGTGGAACTTTCTTTTTTCATCATTTGAAGCTGGTAAATGCTTTACACTAAGTGCCTTTGCTAAGCCTTGCTGCTCGAAGCCACAGCTACCCAGAGTTGAGCAAATGTGATACTTATGAGCCTGACTGGAACCAAGACAGTTTTTGCTAGTGCATTCTATGATAAGGTTACACTACATATCATATCATGTAATATTCCCGAATCCTCACACCTCCCCTTTGGTTTTCTGCTCTTCTCGTCCCTACGATTGTCTGTTATTATTTGCTCCGGGTTTATGGTTGGGGGTGGGGGAGACGTTAATTGGCATAATGCTTGACCTAAATCTGAATTGCTATCCCCAAGGCATTAGGATATTTAAAGACAACGGTGAGACATCAGGACACACAACTACCATTTCCCAGCACTTATCATTTTGCAGCTCTGGGGTGGCAACATGATGTTTGTATTATTGATCTTGAAGGAAAAAGTGCAATAAAAAGATTTTGGCAAAATAATACAGCACTGTGCTCACATCACCGTTTGTCACAAAATTAATTTTAAACGTGAAAACTGCTAGAAAATGCTGCTTGTCCTTTGAATCACAAAGTGTACTTAGCGCCTCAAGAGCACCTACACTTAAGCAATGTAAATTCTAGCCTGAGCTTTTAAACATTATACAACTTATAGTTAGTAACAGGCAATTTCGCCTTGGGATGGTGTGATACCAGATCTAGTCGTCATAGGTAATGTTTTTAATTTTTAAGATCCATCATGCTAGCCATCAAATTACCGAAAACGTTGGAAATTTACAAAATTTGAATAATAAAACTGAGAGTATATTTTGTAGTAAAAATATTCATCCAGATGAGCATCCTATTGTAGAGCTAACCTTTTTAAAGTATTCACTCATTATTACATTTTGGCAATGCTTGATTTTGAACAATGTTAACAATCTACAGCACTTCATCACCTTTGATTCTTTTCGCTCCTCGTAAGATTTTACTTTGCTTCTATATTGAATGTTTCATGTTAGTTGCTTATGGACACGGTTCATTGAGTAACTCGCTAATAGGTACCAAGCCATCTGTTGGAAAATGGCCCTCTCTGAAGAATCAACCCTAACTCTGTCTCTTTTTCTGACCTCATTTTTGTTGGCCTTAGGACTCTGAGCACTTTACCACTGGTAACCAATGCTAAAGTGCCTGTTCTCTCTCCCCTAAATATGGTAACATAAGTGTATACACAATTGGCTTATTCATTTTACTTATAAAACCCTTGTAAAGTGGTATGCCATTTACCCAGGGCCTATAAATTATGTGCTACTAGGGGGTCTGCAGCACTGATTGTGCCACCCACACAAGTAGCCCTTTAAACATGTCTCCGGCCTGTCACTGCTGGTCTGATTTTGCATTTTTACTGTTACTTTGACATGGCATTTAAAATCCTTGCTCAAGCCTTAAACTCCCCTTTTATTACACACGAGTCACCTCTAAGGTAGGCCCCAGGTAGCCCATAGCCAAAGGTGCTATGTAAGTAAAAGGTAGGACAGGTACTTTTAAGTTTTGCATGTCCTGGTAGGTAACACACAAACTCCTAAATTTGTTTTTCACTACTGTGAGGCCTACTCATCTCATAGGTTAACATAGGGAATTCCTTAATACACTTTTAAACTGGAATTCCTAATTAGAAAGTAGAGGCTGCATCATGTTTTATATCTTTGAAATGGTATTGATAAACCCTCTTTACTGGTAAATTTGATTTAACACAACTATTTTAGTAATGCCACTTTTAGAAAGTGGACATCTCGCTCTTCTTACAGCTCTGTGTGCCTGCAGCCTGTCTCTAATACAAGTCTGGGATGGGGTATAGCTACATTTTGTTCATTCCCTCTAGACAGCCACAAACATGGGAAGGTTAAGTGTGTCTGAGTACGCATCTGCATTCTAATAGCTATTCCTGGGAAGGAAGGGAGGGATGGGCTGACACCTACACCTGAATAGGCAGTGCCCTGTCCCCACACAAAGGTCTGATTATCCCCTACTGATAGCCTGGAGCCAGGGCTAGGAAGAAAGGACCTATGTGCTCTTCAAAGACCCTTCCTTGAAGTCACTCTCACTTCAAAGTCAAAACCAGGTATAATTACAAGGCCTCTGACCCCATCATATCAAACACTTCTGGACCTGTAACAGAACTCTGTCAGAGGCCTGCTGTGCTGCATCAAGGATTGACACTCTGTTAGACTGCTGATCTGGAAGACCTGCTTTTTTGCCACGGAGCCCTGCTGCCTGCTGCTCTCTGACCCTACTGAGGGAGAGCAGGACTCTGCCTTGTAACTGAAGTGATCTCCGAGGACTTGTTGGCTTGCCTTTTGTTGCTCGAGACTCAGGGCTATCAACGTTTCTATATCTGCTCCTGTGCCTGGTTCACTGGAAGTGGGCCCAGATACTTGTACCACAGAAATTGATGCATGTCCAGTCTGCGTATAGCAGAACCGGTGCCTCAACCTTGTTGCGGGAGTGGAATCGGTGCACCACTCTTGGAACCAATGCATCCCTTTGAGAGCCTGACACATTGGAAATGTGCATTGCCACTGCAGTAGTGTGGCGAAATCGACACATCGCCTCGACTGCATGGAGAAACCTGGCGCATCGTACTTCAGAACCAATGCATATCAGCTTGGCACTTCATTGGGGGAACCGATGCATTGGCACCACTGCATGGAGAAAATCGACACATCAACTTGAGTAGGGGCTCAACAACGACTCATCCCTCGTCTTTACCCCTCATCTCGCTGTTGTGACTAGGATCAGGGTACTCTGTTCACAGGGAATACATGGCACTTGTCCCTGGCCTGCACCCCATCATGGTTGGTCAGAACTGTGAACTTTGCCATGGACCAACCGGTTAACCCCTCTTGGTGCTAACTGCTTCTAAGTGCTAGAATTCTTTTTATTCTTAAAAAATTCATAACTCAACTTCTGCTTATTGGAATTTTGTCATTCTGGTGTTGATTTATTTATACAATTATTGTCTATTCTTCTAAACTAGTGTGGAGTCCTTTTGTGGTGTTCTCATTGTGTTACTGTGTGTTGTGCTGTACAAATGCTCTACACAATGCCTCTTTAGATAACCTTAACTGCTCCGTGCCAAGCTACCAGAGGGTGTGCACAGGTTATCTTTCAGTGTGTATCTGATTTACCTTGACTAGGATTGTGGTTCCTGCTAGGACAGGGTACATACCTCTGTCAACCGGAAACCCAATTTCTAACCCCATCTCTAAGGTTAGTTATATACAATGTGCCTTATTGTATGATGTCTGAAGAAATTCAACCCTATTACCTCTATCCTAATGCAACTAAAGTGCTCCTTGGCATGCCAGTATTCTCTTTAAGATCAGCTACATCATCTACAAGGCCACTATTAACTTCGTTCTTGCCTATTGACTAGACAAACTAACCATCACTGGTGGATTCACTACCAGGATACCCACAGACTGGAGTCTTCCATTAAAGTTACAATACATTGACAGGACTACTCCCAATGCTAGAAATATTTGCTGTCCTGATAGACATTTCTAAGTCAGGCAGGCAGGCAGTATCTCCTTCATGGAGTAATTTTCTCTGTTGCCCTGGTAGGAAAACGGGCCATCTGCCAGAATATAAATTAGGCCCTAAATCACAAAGAGACCTGTTTGTGTGGAAAATGGTGAAATATGCTGTGAATTGTGTAAAGCAACTGTTGAATCCGTGTCAATGGGTTTAAGTGCTGTTGTAGCAAAGCTCTCATGATTTTTATAACTGCATCTACTAAAGAATGGGTCCACACATTTGTGCCTAATTTCTGTATTCTTGGGTATGTGGATTAACTTAGCTTGCAACTTGGGATAGGGACCACACAACTTCACAGACTAAAATTAGCAATTTCTTTATATATATATATACATATTCACTTAAAAAACCATAGGTTTCACACATGTTATAGTTAAGTGGACATTTCACTCGTAAAAAAACAATGAAATTCCCCCGTTATAGTTAGTTGAGATAACTATAACTCGCGCGCCCGCAATCCTCTGCTCATGACGTCACATATTACATCACTCATGACATGATCAGTGGCATCACTCATGACATCACTGATGACATCATCCTTGTGATAGAGTGGCGGTCGCGCGAGTTATAGTTATCTCAACTAACTATAACGGGGGAATTTCATTGGTTTTTTACGAGGGAAATGTCCACCTAACTATAACATGTGTGAAACCTATGGTTTTTTAAGTGAATGTGCAAGGTTTTTTAAATGCTAATTCCTAACTATAACGTGTGTGAAACCTATGGTTTTTTCAGTGAATTTGTACGTTTTTTTAAATGCTAAGTTATGTATTTATAATTTTATTTTTTATTTATTTATTTTACAATAAACTACGTTTTAATTTTTTTTCTCCAAAAAATTAAAAATGTTTTTTTGCCTTCGGGGTCCTTCAGGGACCCCCTGACAAAGGCTAGGGGGTCAGGAACTCTCTACCCTGCCCCCTTTTCACGTTCGCCACCTTCCTTTTTCACTCTCGCACTCAAAACAAACAAAATGGCGGCCGACACTTCCTGATTTCGACTGATCCGAACGTTCACTGACATGTAACCACCAATCAGAATTACGCTCGCGCACGTTAGGGTGCGCGCACGGCTATAGATATTTATGTGCTTTTAACTGCAATTTTCTCAGGAACTACTAAACAGATTGACTCCATATATGCAAAAGGCACTTCCCTGACCTGAGGACTACCTCTTTGCCAAATTTCAAGTAATTCTGTTCAGCCGTTCGGGCTGTACCTTCGACTAAAAGTCCTATGGGAAAATGCATGGGGAAAACGCGTTTTGGGACCCCCCTTTTTCTCGGCCCCCGCTTGACGAATCCCCCCGAGACTTTCAGGGTAGGAGCTGAGCGGAGCGCCCCATTAGTTTTGAAAATTTGGAGAAGATTCGTCAACCGGCGCCAAAGTTATTCAAAATAGAATTTTCAGATTTCCTATGGAAACACCGTCCTAACTTTAACTATCTACTGGCGATCGCCAGTAGATAATATATATATATATATATATATATATATTCACTGAAAAAACCATAGGTTTCACACACGTTATAGTTAGGAATTAGCATTTAAAAAACCTTGCAAATTCACTGAAAAAACCATAGGTTTCACACATGTTATAGTTAGCGGAAATTTTACTGATAAAAAACCAATGAAATTCCCCCGTTATAGTTAGTGCAGGCAACTATAACTCACGCGACCGCAATCCTCTGCTGATGCTAATACTGTATTTAGACACTTATTTGCCCATGTCTTCTTCCATACATTTTTAGCTATACATATATTACAAATATTTTTTTTTCATAAAGACACATATGTCATCAGCAGAAGATTGCGGTCGCGTGAGTTATAGTTGCCTGCACTAACTATAACGGGGGAATTTCATTGGTTTTTTATCAGTAAAATTTCCGCTAACTATAACATGTGTGAAACCTCTGTTTTTTTCAGTGAATTTGCAAGGTTTTTTAAATGCTAATTCCTAACTATAACGTGTGTGAAACCTATGGTTTTTTCAGTGAATTTGTACGTTTTTTTAAATGCTAAGTTACTTTACGCCATTCGTGGCGTGCGCGCCCACTTAACGCAGTTCGTTCCGTGCGCGCACGGTGCGCTTCGCGCACCGTGCGCGCACAGTGAGCACGCGGTGCGCTTCGCGCACCGCGCGCCCACTTTACGCAGTTAGTGCCGTGCACGCACAGTGGGCACGCGGTGCACTACGCGCACCGCGTGCCCACGTTACGCTAGATGGGCCATGTACGCACGATGCGCTTCGCGCAACGTGCGCACATGGAGGACATATGATGCACTTCGTTTTGAAAGGTAATATTTTAATTTTTCGTATATTTTATAAGCCATGCACAAATGGTGCCCTTCGGGCACCATTTGCACACGGGGTGGAGAGAGTGTGGATAATTTTTTTTTTATTATTATTTTTTTTAATATTTTAGTTTATCTCAAATCTACTAAGCCATGCACAATTGGTGCCCTTCGGCCACCAATTGCACACGGGGTGGAGAGAGTGTGGATAATTTTTTTTTTGTTTAAATTTTTTACCGTACGCGTACGGTAAGCGTAATCGGCGAAATTACCGAAAAAATAAAAATTCCGTTTTTGGCCTTGGGGGATCTTTGGGGACTCCCTCAACATGGCTATGTGTGTGGGAGCTGTCTAAACAGCCCCTTTACGTGTTTTTGGGCTTTATATTTTAAAAATCACTCTCAGTGCGAGAGAGAAAATGGCGGCCGCCGCTTCCTGGTTTCGGCCGATTCGAATGTTTACTAAGATCTAAGAGCCAATCAGAATCGCGCTCGCGCACGCCACCGTACGCGTACGGTAAGCGTACCGTAAGCGCACCGTAAGCTGGCTCAGATATATATATTGATTTAAAGGCTATTTTCTCAGAATCTACTGAACAGATTTACACCAAACCTACAAAAGGCACTTCCTTGACCTGAGGACTACCTCTCTGCCAAATTTCTAGTAATTCTGTTCAGCCGTTCGGGCTGTAGCCCTGTCTAAAGGTCCTATGGAAAAATGCATGGGAAAAACGCGTTTTGGGACCCCCCTTTTATCTCAGCCCCCGCTTGACGAATCCCCCCGAGACTTTCAGGGTAGGAGCGGAGCGTAGTGCCCCACCTATTTTGAAAAATTTGCGAGGATTCGTCGACCGGCGCCAAAGTTATTCAAAATAGAATGTTGCGGATTTCCTATGGAAACGTGGTCCTAACTATAACTACCTACTGGCGACCGCCAGTAGGTAATATATATATATATATATATATATATAGCAAAACAAACAGTCTGTAGCTGGTGCTCTCGTTTATGGCGGGTGCCGGTATTGAGGTCAGACAATCCCTCACGGTTAAGTATCCAAGCAAAAAATCACCGCACTCCAGAAAACGATTATAATCGAAGTAGCTTAATTTATTCAAGCACAGTTTCCGCCACCATACACCACCCACCAACGTTTCGAACAAGAAATGTTCTTTTTCACGGTTTAGTGAGTCCGTTTTTTGTTTCTCCTTTAAATAGTGTTCATTTTTTTACCACCAGTCCAAAGCATTCTGGTATTAGTAGTTTCTATTAGAGTCACAATTGCATACTATTATTGTTCAATTTAGCTTTATAACTGGCACTATTGATGCATTTCTCTCCAGATATATTCACACTTCTATTTGTTAGTGGTGCGATAGTAATTATGTAATTTACATCTTTTTTCACCCACGCTTTATGTTTGATTGACTAGCTTAGATAATTTATCCTAGCAACTCATCTGGTGGTCAGATGACTAGCTGTTCTAGAGAGACTAATAAAGGTACAGTACCTGTACACTCTGATCTCTGTGTGGGGGTTATATATATTTTTCAAATAGTATCAACTAAAGGGGAGTATGCATTTTACATATCGGGTTTAGTACCCATATTGTTTGGTGCCCTGCAGTTTACAAATGTACATGTAATTCTTCATCCCCATTTAAGCCAAATGGGGTCTTCGTTCTGAAACGAATAATGAGGCGTGATTCCAATCTTCTTAATTTCATAGTACGATTGCCACCTCTTTCATGTACAGGTACAGTTGCAATTCCAAAGTAGCGAATGTCCTCCCAGTTGGTCTTGTGTTGCATATGGATATGTTTGGAGATCGCATATGTCATATCTTTGTTGTGGATGGCTCTCAGACGTTCTAATATTCGTTTTTTCAATGGAAAGATGGTACTTCCAATATAGCGCATTCCACATATACATTCAATCATGTATACAACATATGATGTATCGCATGTTATTCTTTCAATAATGTTGAAAGTTTTTCCTCTAAAGTCTTTGATACTGGAAATTGATTTTCCAATTTTACAAGCCTTACATTTTCCACAGTGAGTGAATCCTTTTTGTTTGGCTGTTAACCACGTTGTTGTTTTTTTAGGTACAAAGTGGCTATTGACTAGTTTGTCCTTTAGGGAGGCAACTTTGCGATAGGTTATGTTTGGTTTTTCTTTTTCTAGGACATTCCAATATTTTTGGAGAATATTGCGGATCTTGAAACTTTCTTTGCTGTATGTTATAATCAGCCTAGTAGTGTCCTCTATTAGTTTTTTGTTCTTATTAATGAGAGTTTCTTCTCGAGAGACTGTTTTGGCTCGTGTTAGACCTTGTTCCACGTCCCTATATTTCTATCCTCTTTCCATGAATCATTTTTTGCTCTCTTCAAAGCTTTTTTCCGCCCTGTCATTGGTCGAGCAGTTTCTTCTCATCCTTATAAACTCTCCATATGGAATACTTTTTATTAGATTAGCTGGATGGAAGCTTTTTCCATGGAGAATGCTGTTGGTAGCAGTTGGTTTTCGATACAGTTTTGTTTGTATTTGCCCATCTTCAATATATATCTGGACATCAAGATACTGAATTTATTTGGAACTGATATTATGAATGAACTTTAGTCCGACTTCATTTGTGTTTAAGATGTCAAAATATTTTTTTCAATCGTTTGTACTGCCGTTCCAGATCAAAAAAAGATTGTCAATGTATCTTAGCCATAGTTCTATCTTGGCAGTGTGTCCTTCGTTTTCTTCTTTCCATGCCACAAATTTCTCCCACCACCCCATGGTCAAATTGGCGTAGCTGGGGGAAAAAGATATTCCCATGGTAGTACCGCGTTTTTTGTTATAGATTTTGTGGTTGAAGAAGAAGATATTATTCTTCAGGCATAGTTCAACCATTTCCAACAGCATTTCCGTGTGTTTGATTTCTTGGATGTTTCTCTGTCGTAGGAAGTATTCCACTGCTTTTAGTCCGATTTCATGGTCAATGGATGAATATATGGGGACACAACATCGATGGTTACTAATTGAAAGCCTTTCTGCCATCCCATTTTTGACAGTGTTCTTAAGAAGTCCCCCGTGTCCTTGATGTAGGAACTGAGGTTCATTACTATTGGTGCCAAATACTTGTCCATGTAGATGGAGATATTTTCATACAGGGATTGGCAGCTTGACACTATTGGTCTGCCTGGTGGGTTGATGAGTGTTTTATGGACTTTGGGAAGAAAATATATTGTGGGCATCACAGGACTTTCATTGAGTAAGAACCGGGCTTCATCGTCATTTAGAAGTCCATTGGTTTTCCATTTTTGAATTCTTCTTTCTAGGTCTAACGTTAAATCATTAGTGGAGAAGTGTGGCTCAATGATTAGAGCGGCAGACCCTGATGCAGAGATCTAGCCCGGGACCAGGCTTCAATTCCCCGCCTCGGCGGGTCTTGGGCTCAAAAATTCCACGGACCTGATAATTCTCGCCTCGGTGCCTATTCCAATCATGGAGTCCCACTCTGCAACTCTGGGCAATAGCTTGCTTAATCTCCACAACGGCCCCCACAACGCTAAGGATGCCTGGCCTCCACCTTGGGGGTGCCCAGGAGTGGACGCCTCACAGGGAAAGCCAGGATGGGTTCCACAGCAGTATTCGTACAAGCGCCTTGAGACCCTTGCGGGTGAGTAGTGCGCTATACAAGTATCAAATTTACATTTTACATTTACAATGATAGTTGGATGTAATTTTGTTCTTCTCCCAATTGTCTCATTGCTTCTTCAATGTAGTCTGTTGTGTTTAAAACCACCACATTGCCTCCTTTGATCGCTGGTTTAATAGTTATTTTATCATTTTTCATCAAGCCTTCTAATGCCAGGCGTTCTTTTTTTGTTAGGTTTTCATTTTTAGTTGTTGATGTGATATTTTCCATTTTTTCCAATTCATTTATTACCAATTCGTGGAATTGGTCAATCCTGTTTCCTGGACTCAGGATAGGACAAAATTTGGACATTGGCTTCATTCCAGATTTTCGATGTTTGTCAGTATCTATGTTGAGATCATCTAATATTTGTGTCTCTGTCATTTCTTCATCATTGTGATTGAATGCAAGATCATAGATATTCTTAAGATTTGTAATGTCCTGTATTGACAGAGTACTTTCTCTTGTGGCGATTGTCGGTTGGTCTTGTTCCGCTATCTGGGTTCACTTTGCAAAAAACTTTTTTAGTTTCAATTTCCTAGTGTATTTATATAGGTCTATTCTTGTTTCCACAAAATCGTGATGTTTTACTGGACAAAAGGATAGGCCCTTATTTAAGACGCTTTTCTCTGCTTCAGTGAGTGTGTGTTCGGAGAGGTTAATGATGAGATTTTCTTTCGTTTTGGTATTCTTTATTTTTTTGCCATCCTGTTGCGCAGGGGGTAATCCTTTGTTTTTTCCTTTCCCTCTGCGTGTTTTCCTCCTTCGTTTGATTCCATTGTTTGGCTGTTGTCTCTTCCTCTCCCCCGACCACGTCCTCTTCCTCTTGTTCTCGGAGTTTTCTGATCCAGATAGATCAGTTTCATTTCGTCTAAAAAAGTTGTGCGGCCGCCAATTCTAGGTGTTTGTTCTTCTTCACTGAGATCTGACTCTGATTCACTCATAGGTACTTTCCCAGGTTCTGTAAATGTGAGTTTACCTGCATGCAATTGTTTTTTTAAACCTTCAAAACGTTTTGCAAAGGTTAAAATAAAGCCTGTTTCATAGTCTAATTCGTCCCGTCTGAATTTTCTTTGTTTCCGTTGTTCTACTTCTTCCTCATACTTATCCAGATTTTTTTCCATATCTTTCCTTAATTTGTTGCCTTCATCTTCTTGGTTCAACGCTGCTATTTTTTCTTCTAGTGCATTTATTTCTCTGTGTAATTCTTCCACATCTTGTTTTGCATATTTAATTACTATAAGAACCATGTTACTTGAGCAGCTCATGCTGTTGTTCGCCCATTCTTCAAGCATTTCTGGGCGTGTATCAGGGTGGTTTGTTAGTGTGAAGATTCTTAGGCCTCTGGGAATCCGATTGTATTCAATGTATTTCTCCAATGTTATAATTTCCCAGCTTTTAGATATCTCTTTTTTAAGAAATCTTTCCAATTGGGAGAAGAGTTGTTTAATGTTTTTTATGGGTTGATCTTTCCCATCATTGTCTCTCTGATAGATCTGTTCTTCTGTACCTTTTTTGAAAAGAGTCTCTGCCTTTAACAATCTTTTGGCAGCTTGTGCCTCCATTTGTGATGTGACTCTAAGACTCTGTTATCTCACTTTAAGGTGGTGTTGAAAATGTGGGGCGTGTGTTTTGCTTCCTTCGTTTTCCGACTCTTTCAAAATGTTTCTTGATTCAGAAAAGAGGCTACGCTCCGGCGTCAATGCTAGCAAGAATTTGATGTTTTGAATTTTAAAGTTTTACAGTTGCGCGCCCCCAGCGTTCTCCTTACCTGGCGAGTCTGTGATTGAGCGGCGTCCTCCGGCTCTGCTTTCTCGATACTCCCACTTCGGGTTTAGAGTTGCTGATATACGGGCACGTTTCTGAGGTCATTTATTCATGTAGTCAGTTTGTTGTAAAGAGGAGTTATTTTCCTCGAGGGTTCCGAAGGAATCGTTGATACAGAGACAAATCACCACGCTTTGTAGTTTCCTCGGTTCACCTCATATATCTCGTAACTGCCACGAATGTCCTTGGACGCCGGTCGCTACCAGCATGAATAATTTATCAAAACAAACAGTCTGTAGCTGGTGCGCTCGTTTATGGCGGGTGCCGGTGTCGAGGTCAGACAATCCCTCGTGGTTAAGTATCCAAGCAAAAAATCACCGCACTCCAGAAAACGAATATAATCGAAGAAGCTTAATTTATTTAAGCACAGTTTCCGCCACCATACACCACCCACCAACGTTTCGAACAAGAAATTTTCTTTTTCACGGTTAAGTGAGTCCGTTTTTTGTTTCACCTTTAAATAGTGTTAATTTTTTTACCACCAGTGCAAAACATTCTGGTATTATTAGTTTCTATTAGAGTCACAATTTCATACTATTATTGTTCAATTTAGCTTTATAACTGGCACTATTGCTGCATTTCTCCCCAGATATATTCACACTTCTATTTGTTAGTGGTGCGATAGTAATTATGTAATTTACATCTTTTTTCACCCACGCTTTATGTTTGATTGACTAGCTTAGATAATTTATCCTAGCAACTCATCTGGGGGTCAGATGACTAGCTGTTCTAGAGAGACTAATAAAGGTATATCTATATATGCTTGCCCGGCTTCTATTTTACTATGAAACTGGTCTAGTGGTACCTTAAACATTCCAGGAGCTTTTCTTCTCTTCTGGAATTTATAGCATCACTCCTTTCCATTTAAGTAAATGGGGATATCCAGATCCTTTTTAGAAAACATTCATTATTATTTCCATCAGGGTAATGGGGCCTGGCCATTGACATATACGTTGAAAAACACACTACAACTGCAAATCAGGAAGTATCTGGATACAAATCTCACAATCTACATACTGAAATTCCTTGGTCAACAATTTCCATAAATGCCTTTTGATTTCTCTTCTTTGCTGACTTCCTTAAGGTTTGCCAAGTTTTTTTTGTTTATTACAAACACTTTATATACAGTTCTGATTTTATGGACAACTCTGCAGGTCTTCCCAGGTGTCCACTTTAAGGAACCTAGAACCTGAGTTTTAGGGTTATGTACTTTTTATCATGCCAGCTTTGGGGGTTCTTCTTCTCCCAAAAATGATTGAAGTTTGTTTAGTAAAGAACCTCTCCAAGTGGTCATGAAGACTTCATGTGCTAGCATAAGGACCTTCTGTTTTCCTACATCCTTGACATCAAGGTTGCTTTCTAGATTTCCTTTATTTTGCTACTCATTTCTGCTTGGATTGCTCCCATTTTAATATGTCCCCATCATACTGCTTTGCTGTTGCTTGCAATATTTAAGCAATTCATAGATGCCTTAAGCTGTGGAAAACTAATAACTACACCACACCTTCTTAGAGTAAGTATAAGTGGGTCAGGGTTGCTTTCAAATCAGGACTGTACTCACATGTATCTCTCAATATCTTACAGGTGTACACTGACCATACCATAATCTAAGTGGCTAGCTTTAGAATGCATCCTAAATGTAGGCTTAGGTGGGTTATCCATGCTTGTCCTTCAATCATATATTCCTTGCTCTTATAATACCAATATTTGCCAGCATCAAAGGCCCCATGCTGCAAGAGGATTTAATCGATGTGTGTTTTTCTATGCAACCAAGCATGGGATTTGACGCAAATCCCTATCTACTTACAATTGTAGACAGGATTTGTGCCAAAACCTTACACCTCCTCAAGGTAGGCATAACCAATGAGAAATGTTTTAATTTCTCCATACTTTTTAATCTTTGTACAGCATGCATATACAAAGTGGAAAGTGTTCTAAAGCACAGTTTTTGAAGGCTCCCCCTCCAGTACAAACGTTATACTTGATTAGTAGCTATGGTGCTGTTTTTCACACTTCCTTTGACTCAATGCAGAGCAGAAACTTTGGTTACTCTGCAGCATTGTGTCACATTTTAGTGTTCCCCCATTGAGTAGCCTGTTTATTAGCAACAGGATTTAGCAAGCATATTGGAATTATATGTTTTTTGTGTTTCACATGGAGATATCAGCTTCTAAAAGCACCTGAAATTGCTGTGTGAAACACAGCGGCGTCACTAAAGTTGGTGTCACCCAGTGCGGTAACTCATGGTGTCACCCCAGGACAGGGTGCCACACTCCCAAGGACAAGGGGGGGGTGGCATCTGTGGGGCGGGGAGGGGGCATATCCGTCAGATCTGCTGTCACTCTGTACTTTGTCTGCGGGTTGTCTCATGTCCCACCGTGAATTTGTGGCACAGACCTTACACCTTCCCTCCTTGTCACACCTGTGCCCTGGCCCTAAGACCCCATTTACTGTACTAGTGGTGCCGCCCTTTTAGCTCTCTCCAGTCTCCACCGGTATTTTCTCAGCCCCCCCACCCCCATGGCCCCTGGTTACTCCGCATGCTCCTCGTTCCATTTGAATCCAATCTGTCCCTGCCTTGGCTCCGGGCGCGAGGCTTCCCCATGCAGGCTGGTCCGCGGGCGGGGCGGGGGTCCCATTATTTAGCATTTTGGTGTCACGGTGTCACCCCATGTGAGGGTGTCACCCGGTGCGGTCCGCACCCCCGCACCCCCCTAGTGACGCCACTGGTGAAACACAGGGGGGAACGTGGGAATTTATGCAGAAACATCTATACCTGTATGGTATTGCCTAAGATCTCATAATCCCCAGAATTCTCCCTCCTCAAGAATTACTGGGACCCCTAGTAATGGTACCTTAAAGGGGAGAAGTTAAGGGGATTTTAAAGGCCCACTTATAATGAGGGCCCAAGTCAACAGACTGTTTCTCAATGAAATGAAAAATGAATTCATAAAGCACATTAAACCAGAGTGTATCTACGCGCTATGCCCGAAAAACAAAGCTCCTAAACATAGAAAATCCAGAGAGCCTATGATGAGAAAAGTCATGCTTTTAACGATTACTTGAATAAGCGAAAGAAGTCGAGTCTAGTGATGTGGTCTGGCAGGGATTCAATAACTTGACAGCAGCCCTGAAGATGGACTGACCGCCCCATTTGACTTTCCAGAACCTGGTCATGGAGACTTTCCTAGCTGAAGAGGATCTGAGTGACCTGCCTGGACTGTACCAGCTGAAGAGGGAGAAGAGATGTTTGGACCCTTTGTGATGGAGAGCGAGGAAAACTAAGCAAATATCCTTAAAAGCAATGTGCTTCCTCACAGGAAGCCAATCCATCGCTCGAATGCCATGTCTGACAGACTGACACAGTCAGCATGAGCTGTTTGTCTAAATCTGCAGCACACTGTTCATTATTTGACACACAATACTTCAGTTTCTTAGATTTTTTGAATTTCAATATCTTTACATACTAAACTGTTTTCAAAATGGTCTTTTTTTCTTTGTTGCACTTGCACTTGTATTTTATTATTGCCTAGGTGAACAAGAAGAGTTATTGAGTTTGTCATATATAATTTCAGGTTTAACTATATTTGCGTGCTGAGAGTTTTTATTAACTTTCTGAAAGAAACCTTGTTTAAATCATTGTACTACAATGGCGATTTTAGAAATAAATCTGTCCCCAATATAGTATCTATTCTAATATTTCCGTAATGTGCGAAACAATGCTAATTTCATTTGAAGTCATAACTGGATGAGTAAATGATTTGGTAGTATTAAATGTTGACTTCAAAATCTCAGTTTAGACAGCTATTGTCTGGAATTTCCAGTCAACAGCAGTCGCCGTCACTAGATTTTACCAAATAGCAAAAAGGTATGGGAGAAGTGGAAAGATGTACCTTGGTATTTGAAATACAGGAGCCCCATTTAGTCTCACAATCTGATTTTATTTTAAACAAAAAAAACTTGAATAACTAGATTGATGAAAAATAATGCAGTTTAGCTCTTGCTGACCTACGTTGTTATTTACTAAATTGGTAGCCAGAGTGATCTCCACTTCAGTGACCTTCATTAATTCTAAATGTGTGAATTTTGTTCTAAGATTTGAGATTAATCATCTCAATCTATAGGATTAAAAGTAATGAGGGCTTTCAAGACCAGTCCTTAAACTACCTTATTGAAGTCATTGGTCTTTAAAGAGAGGAGTGACCTGTGCTGGTTTCAAAAATGTTCTCTTGAAATTTGGAAATTCTGGAGCCATTTCTCATTGAGACTGTTGCTCTAATGTGCTCAGACTCTGTTCACTGTCAGAAATTGGTATTTTGGTTGTTACAAAAATATAGGAAACAAAAAAGGACATGAAAAGGTAAAACTACCTCAATGAGTAAATAAAATGATTTAAGAAAAACTCCACAGAATAGTCTAAATGTTGTTCCTTCACAATTTTTCTTCTTGGGCACCTTGGAGATATTTCCTTATGATGTTCTCCTTAATACACTTTGTGTTAAGAGCAAAATCTGGGGAGAGGCAATTTTAACAGGCAATGCCAGGACTGTCTGACTATTTGGTCATGTTTACTTTATCTCAGTGGGCTGCAAGGCAGGTGGTTTGTTTTAGGTCTTAATGGGCAACCAATACTTGAAAGCTCTCGACCAAGATATACACAGAATATTGTATTGTAAAATGTTGAGAGCAATTTTTGTTACACTATCTTGCACTATCCAATGTGGCCTTTTTTTAGTTCTCAACATGGCCAATGGCCGTACTGGCGAATGGGATCTTTCAGTTCACAAGGTGCCTGCCCTCCCACCACACACATTGAATTTTATTAGTGCTTGGAGTCCCTGAGTTGTGAAGTAGTCATGGAGAACGAACTGGACATGGTGCATTTAGGCAGCCTCGACTGTCAATATAGCCTAACTGCTACTCCTGCAATGAGGGAGAACTCAAATATGCCTGCAGATTCCTGGTATGCTTCAGCCTGCCAGGTGTGTGCTTCTCTCTGCACACCATGAACAAAAACTAGTGTGCAAGAAAGGAGGGCGGGTTGGTCAGCCTCACTGTTTGCAGGGAAAATTCCAAGCAGTTAATAACAAGTGCAGGGGCTCACCTGTATTAGTACACCTAAAGAATACATTGTGTAATGCTTGTGGCACAAGCAGTGTATTTTTTATTTATTCAATCTGGTGAAACAAACTGACATTAGCTTTCCCCCATCCCCTCCTTACCCCATCTCCATCTCAGCTTACATGGTTGAGTGTCAATTTCTAGCACATTTATCAAAAAGGTTTAATCGCCAAGATGGCTTATTGAGCTCCATGTCCGATGGCGCCATGTGGCAAGTGCTAGAAGATTCAACTCAACCTTCTGATATAGTCCATTCGGAATTCTAGCAAGTGTTATTTACATTGCTTACCGATTGCAATATCATTGTACACAACACGTTATCACTAACAACTAGTACGAATGAATACTTTTAAATACATGTTTTTTGTTTTGTTACCTCATATTCTTTTGAGTTTTTTAAGGACAGAAAACCAGCCTAAAATATTTCTCAAAGAACAGCCAGGACAGCTTACAGAAGTCAATCAGAAACGATTGCGCAATAGAAGATTGAAAAACTTTACAAGACACAAATCTCTAACATTTGTTTTTAAAGCATTTCTGGCCCTCTAAAGGGCACTTCAAAAAACTGTATAATTTGGTTGGAAATTAGACTGGTTAGACGCTGCCGGACAACAGCTCTCTTCTATCGCATTAGGGATTCCACGTTTACCATTGTGCAACACTATCGCTCATAGTTTTCTACTTTAAAAAGGTAACCTGAAATTAGCTGTTGAAGAGATAGTTTACTAATATTTATAAACAAGTACTGTGCACAATGTGGTTAAACAAAACCACACCCTTTTAAACAAGCATTTGCAATGCAATAGGTCTTGCATTTCTGAGAGTTAGAGCTATTGGCATTGTAAGTGATATTGTTTTTACCAATGTTTTGGTTTGGAGTGGATGTATGTGATGCAGAGTGGAATTCTGTGGGCTGGACTGGAATTGTTAATTGTGGAATTGTATGGAGTGAATTTGTGTAGTGGAATTATGTGGCATAGTGTGCAGTGGAATTATGTGGATAGTAATTATGTGGTATTGAGTGTACTGGGATTATGTGGAATGGGATTGTGTGTCATGGAGTGTAATTATGTGTAATGGTATTTTGTGTTGTGGAGTGGTATGTAGTGGAATTTAATTATGGGGTGTGCTGTTGAATTTTGTGACATGATGTGGAATTTTGTGGTGCGGATTGGATGCATTTGGTGTTTTGTGTTATTGTGTTGTTGAGTTGAAATATGTGGTATGTTGTCGAATTATGTGGTGTAGAATGGAAATGTGTAGAGTTGAACTGTGTGGCATGGAAATGTGTGGCGTTGAGTGAAAGTATGCAGATTCAAATTATGTGGCATGGGGTGGAGTGTATTTGTGTGGTTTGTGATACCAAGTTTAAAAGTGAATAAACATATTTACAAAGAAAGGCAGCCTTTTATTGTACACAAATACACAAATTTTGAAAATTAAAACACAGTATTCCTGAAGAAGATACATCATTTTGTATTTATGAAACCAATAACTTAATAAATTAAGGTGGTTGAAGGACATTTAATAAACAGACTAGGCAGCCAATTTCGAACAGATAGACAGATGCACCTGTCAAAGTATCAGGACAGAATTTTGCACAATGAATAAAACGGCGTAGTTAATGTATAGATAGTGAGGTAGAAATTCTATCTATACATTTATGAATGCAAATATACAAACCTGAGGCACTTGTGTTTGTGGCCAAATGGTGTCACATACTCATGATACAGCACCATTTAATTTGACACTGAAGACACACGTATCGAGGACTTGATTATTAAGCGCTTGTATAGGCAACTTCCTATGCAACCCTATAATGTGGAGGGCACGTGAGGAGAAATGCCGACGGGCCTGCGTTAGCAAACACTATGAAGTATTGGGGATTCCCTGTAAGAAGAAGTCCAAAAATGAAAAAAAAGGAAAAAACACAAGCTAGAGGATGCTGAAGATTCTGACAATGTGTTGACCCTATTGACCTACGGACTGGTTTATTCTCAAATTTATTTTTAAACCCTGCTCTGCTTCTGCATGGAAATATACATGAATGCCCTTTAGTAAGATGTAATGATTGTGACTTAATACAGAATAACACTGCTTCAACAGTCCGGTTTCCTAAGGCACGGTCCCTCCTAAAAGTAGCTAGGGTGGGCATATTCTCATTGCCAGACTAGTTGCCTATTTGAATGGAGTCACTGCACCCCTCTTGCCATCTTAAACCCTTTTCATCTGCTCCATTACCTGAGGGAGGCGCTCCCTAGGGACTGGCATAGCAGGGCACTGTACCATCAAATAAACAGAGGGGCAGCCAAGACTGCGACAGTGGGGAGGCGATTTTAATATATTCCACTGTAATGGTTGGTATGGCGGTATAACAAATTACCACCGGTGGTATTACTACTGCCTGTTCCAAAACATATGCCATCGGGGGCACCTCGTGTGGAGCAAGCTGAACCTTTTCAAAGACTGACTCTGACCCTAGTGCTGAAACACTGAATGCTACCCTTATGGTGAGAGATGAGATTTGCAAGTAGATTTTATATTATTCACTGGTGAGCTCAGGCTTGCGACATACATGTGCTGCTATGTTGTATTTATGAGATGTGCGATACCATTACTATCACTACATATTAATCAATAAAATGGATGATTTCTTTTGGATAAAGCAGGAAATAGAAACTGTGGGAACATGCACATGTGGACCAACATTTTGAAAGAATATAAACTTACTAAAATTACATAAAATGCACTTAATGTGGTTTTGATTAATATTTGAAATTCCATAGTCAGTACATGTGAATAGGACATTCATGTAATTCGCAAATTACAATATTTTTCCTCACAGATCTGAGACAAACATGAACCGCACTGGCGCAAAGACAAGAATAATTAAACAAATGAGATACAGAGTCCTTGGTATGCTCCTACCTAGATGATGTAAATATCGGCATAAAGTAAGAATTGCCATGGGTTAAAAATAATAAAAGTTAATACATAATGCAACCGGGGGCGTGGCTTCGGCACCAAAGAAGATGGCTACCTTTCCGTGAAGCTCTGCGGCAGTGCGGGAAAGGAGGACATTTAGGGACGGCACCACTCGACGCTTCGCAGCCCCAACTAGCAGCGAGTGAAGATGAAGTCTTTCTCCATCGTTTGTGACATTCCCGTTAGTTTGGGGTGAGCACTTTGTCTTCTTTTTTGCCGACTTCCACTTCAGTCAGCTCTCGGTCGCCATTTTGAGCATTTTTATCACTCGGTTTTCAATTTTACAGCTAACCCCTATACGAACTCTAATAAATAAGCGCTCTTGCTAATTTTTTAATGCCCTCACCCCTTTTGCTGTTTTTGCCGTTTTTGGAAACATTACCGCGACCTCGAGCCCCGGAACAAATATAGCTTAATTTATGAGCTTTTATTGTGTAGCGGTAAACTTCACTGGCAGTGCTGAAGGCCATATTCTCTTCTCACTTAAAGAAGAGCATCTTTAACTTCCAGTTGTACTTCCATAAATGGCAGCCTTGGGATACCAAATTAATTACTGTCCACAAAGATGCTCCCTCTTTCTTGGCTGAAGATCTTTTGTTTACATGCTGCTTCTACTCAGCTCTTATATAACATATAAGACCAGATCACCAAATTGACGTCTTGGGACTTTCGCTGGCCTGTTTAGTGGGTGGACCACTTTCACCAAAGTTTCATATCCTTTTGGCTAATTTTACTCACCAACCAACTTCTTTTAAGTCCCAGATGACTCAAAGTTTAAAATCAGCATCTACATGGCTTATTCTCGTTTGCCTTTTTCACGATGCAAAATGTCATAAATTCTACTGACTGACTTGAGTAGAATTTCTTCTTATTTCCTGTTTTTCTTCATCAAATTTTTGCCTTACTATATACACGAGGGTGTCAGTGTTATTGGTGTATGGTTTATGTAAAAAGCACGAGTTACCCATGGCGGAGCTCCTCCTCCCGATCCTGCTACCTTGGTGGATTATAACCCTTTCAGTATTCTACAAGACAACATGGATGACATGGACTCAAGCTCCTATTCCTCTGCCATAAATGGTGCAGTATCTGCTACCACCCGTATTGCGTGTAAACCAGTCTCTAAATTACCCTCTGTATCGTCATCAGCGAAAGGTAAACGTGTCAAAAAAGACCCGCCTTCTCCTACCAGTTCTCCAGCACACATATCTATGGAATTACTTCTCGAAGAAATTCATGCTCTCAAACCTTACATGAAGGAAACAAATGCTCGCCTCCAAAGTCTCGAAGACAATTGGTCTCATACCAATCAAAAAGTTACTCATATGTATAATCAAGTTGACGCTGTTCAAGTTGTTGTCATCCATGTGCCTTCTATGCATCAGGAAATTTCCCGCCTAAAACAACAAGCGGAAAATCTAGAAAATAGAAATAGGTGTAACAACCTACGCATCTCTGGCCTTGTGGAGGGACTTGAGGGCTCTGACCCTCTTTATTTTCTTCCAATCTTTTCTCCCAAAGCTTCTTAATATTCCAGAATCTCCACCACTGAATATCCAAAGAGCACACCGTCTGCGTCATGTCCCACAAGCTTCTTCTTCATCAACTAAGCCAAGAGGCGTTATTCTATATTTTTTAGAATATACCGACTTACTTAAGGTCTTACAGGCGGCCACACTTAAGGGAAAAATTATTTGGCAAGGATCTAACCTGTTTTTTGCTCAAAATTATGCAAAAGTGACAGCAGACCTTCGGAAGAAATTTCTAGATATGAGACCTGCACATCGAAATTGAATGCCAGATATGGTTTGTTTCACCCATGCCTCTTTAAGGTGACTTACAAAAATAAAACCACTAACTATGAAGATCCTGTTCTATTACAGCATTTTTTGGATACCTCTAGGGAAGATATGAAAATTGCTCGTTCTTCGCCAATTTGACTGTAGTGTTAACATTGTTGTTATCTATTTTTCTCCTTAGCTGTCATTTTTTTCAGATTATATGGTTATGTTTTTTATATAATGTATTTTCTTTCTTTTTACCACTAGGTAAGGTTTCCATGGTCCCCTGATCTGTGACTGTTACCTAGTCTGGATGTCCTCCTCCTTTTCCTGTTCTCGTCCTGGAGTTTTCCGATTGGCTGTGCCGTCTTCCTGATGTGGCTCCACTACCCCTGTTTTCATTGTATGTTCGTGGTATGTCTTTTTGTTTTATCTTTATTTTTTCTCTTTTTTATCCCCTTTTGGTCTCTCTATTTGACTATATATGTATTCCCTGGTTCTGTTCTCTATCTATTCCTATATATTCTAAGGGGTATGTTCACAAGAACGTGTGATAACTACCTCAAGAGTAGGGTAACGCAACTTCCAATATCGTAGCCCATCGCGGGAAAATAACCCTGTGTCAACGTGGAATTCACAACAAGGCTGTACCATGCGATAGTCTGCTGACACGTGACCAATCTCCGCGATACAACCACCACAACGGAGCTAAAACCACAAACCACAACACCAAATCACACGCGATGGGCCAAAGCGTGATGAGGAAATCAGTGATAAGCAGTGCCAGGCCTGCAACATACACCTGGCAGGCCAAAACAAATCACCATAAAAGTAGAAAAAACACCCACACCCAAACTAACCTACACCCAAGCACCATGGAGGCAGCCGGAGCAGGCACAGAGGACGAGCGCAACCCCACAAGAACTCCGGACGACCAGCCAGGGACATCGGGGACAGTGAAGGGCAAGGACAAGAAGACGAGAAAGACGAAGTTCAGTCCACAGGCGAACAGGATCATAGTCACGGAGGTGATGGAACACCAGCAACAACTCTTCGTCACCTCCAACGTGTCATTGGGCACCAAAACTGGAATATGGCGGGACATCGTTGACAAGGTGAATGCCGTCAGAGAGTACAAGCGGAGAATGGACGAGGTCAAGAGGCGATGGAATGACATCAAGCGGAAGACTAAGGAGAAACTCTCCGCCAACCAGAAGGCAGCAATGCAGACCAGAGGTGGGGGCCCAGCGCCACAGCTGGAGCTGGATGACATGGAGGAGCTGGTGTCGACAGTCATCAGTGTGGATACTGTGGCCGGAGTCGGGGGACCGAACACTGCTCGACAGGACACAACACAACCGCAACAGGGTGAGTGACCACCAGGTACTGGGGGGACGGGTGGAGATGGCCACGATGGCATACATGCACAATCAAGCAGGGCACAGTACACACACACAATGACCCTGGCTCCTCGCTCAGACCCACAGACTGTCACAATGTACAATGCCATGCTGTCAGAATGTCAATCTGTTACATGCGGCTACATACATGTGGACACATTGTAATACACCATCTCCCCTTCACATTGCAGGGGCATTGTCAACACCTCCTGCAGAGCAGTCCCAGCCACTCTTCACTGATGACGAGGAGGACAACACCAGCATCAATGCACAAACACTCCTAGACATCATTGACCTCATCTGCGACTCACCTCCAGGATCAGGGCAGCCCAGCTACATCGAGGAGACCCCACCCATCACCCAAACCACCCAGCAGGAGGCACCCACAGCCCTGGCACCCTCCCAAGTCCCCCAGGAACAACAAATGGCCTTCCAATGCCATGTGCTGGAGGGCCAGAGGGAGACGGCTGAGCAGGTGCAGGTGGGGTACGAACTCATGACTGCCAAACTGGACGCCATCCTTGGGTGTCTATGTCCTCTCCATGGTCTCCAACGAGCCCTAACTGACATCGCTGGAGTCATGACGTGGAGAGTAGAACAGCTGTCTGCTCAGAGTGGCTCCAGCGATACCAGCCGTAAGTTGGCACACATGCGGAGGCTCATGGAGGACATGATGCGGATGGAGGCGGAAAGGATGGCAGCCACCGCTGCACATCATCGGAATGTAGCTGGGATCTATCATGCCCTGCAGACCTCCATCATGGCATTGCCACCAAAAGGTGTGACGCTGATGAATGCTGCTGCCCCCACACCATCCGCATCCCTGCCCCTGGGGTGTCAGTGCCTCACAGTGCAGCAGATGTATCCACCCAGGCCCCTGATGTGTCAGTGGCACACAGTGCCGCAGCCGGGACTGCAACACCCACAGGGGGGGGCAGGGCACACATCCGGGGACGAGGACGTGGATGGGTTTGTAATCAGGAGGCACTAGCATTAATTTCCACCACCTGGTCTGTTTCTGCTTGTTGCCGCACATGGCCTCATGACCTTCCACTGACCCCCCGATACACTCCGATGCACTCACCTTGGACAGCGACATGGACTGCCACATCCTGTTCGACGACCAATGACATGGCGGACAGACTGCAGACTGTACCCTTCCTCTTCCGCAGTACATGTCGATCCCGGATGGACTTTGGCTGGCCCTCCACGGGCCCATAATGTGTAGTGTGCTCGGCATTGCCCTGTACCACTCCAGCTGCATAACTGCACGGGATGTGCAAATAAATATGCAGTGATGCACTGCTGTGTCATGTCTTGCATCATTCAGGAATAGATGTGTGGATGAATGTGGGGACAGTGCCTTCCCTTGCGTCAATGATGTTCATCCTGTGGGATGCGAGTCAGAGGGTGCACCATTGCATTTTGTGTACCTGGTCCTGTGAACACTACAACCGGGACACACACATCAGTCACTTCCTTGTCCGGACATGGACTGGACCATGCCCCGAGCCCACAAGTCATTGTGGCAAGCCCTGCACTCATCCAGCGTACGGCAGGCCAGACCACTACGATGACGCACCGAGGGGGGCCATCATTGCTACCCGTCGCAGGTGTACTCGCTGGTGGTGTGCAGGTCACTGGTCTAGTCATCAGCATGTCACAGCCACTTCTTGAGGGCAGGTTTGCACACACACCACACCCATCTGGCACAGGCGTCATTGGTCATGTGACTCCGCCAACATAAGGGGCCGACTACGTCACATTCCCCTCTTCCGGTGGTGACTGGATGACGGCCACTCCACGCTTCTCATTCATAAAGGGCCAATGAGTTGCTGCGCACAGGGTTGGTGGCATCTGAGGCCTGGCGCACGACATGGGCCTACCGCCATGTGGCACTGACTGGGGTTGCACAGGGTTAGTGACACCTGATGCCTTGCGACCTGCATGGTCCTGCCACCACATTGCGCTGACTGATGTTGCACAGGGTTAATGGCACCCAAGGCCTTGCGGCCAGCACGGGCCTGCCACCACGTGGCGCTGACTGGGGTTGCACAGGGTTAGTGGCACTCAGAGCATTGTGGCCAGCACAGGCACCCTGCCACGGGACGGTGACTTTGGGTGCACTGAGTCAGTGGCACCTTAAGCTGCTGAGCGGGTGTGCAGCCTGCGATGAAGCCCCGACCTGGCGGTCCGGACAGCTCATGATTTGTGTGCCCTGCTGGACCGCAGTGTAGGCCAGAGCCAGCGAGCAGCGCGGGCCTACCGCCACGTGGCGTCGCTTCCGGGATCCCAGAGTCAGTGGCACCCATTAGGCTGAGCGGGTGTGCAGCCTGCGATGGTGCCGGGTGCACTGGTATTTCCTCTGCCATGGAGAAATCAAGACCCAGCACCAAACGTGAGACCTGTTGGCCTGAGGAGCGTGGCGGCATAGTGTGGAGGATGCCATGTCCGCGGACCCCGGGCTTGTGGTTTGCACTGGCACATTGTGGGACCGTCCGTCTATGAACCGGTGGCAACAGGGTGACCAGTGAGGCCTGGGTGCGCATGGGCGGGCATGCTCTGAAGGGCGGCGGGAGGGGTTGGGGTGCCTCTGCCTGGGTGTGCATGGGCAGACAGGCACTGTTGTCTTGTGCAGGTGTGTGTACTGTGCCAGTCATGTATCTGGACTCTGTTTCAGCTGGCGGCTCTGACTCAGATGTGTGACCAGGTGAACTGCGATACATACCTGTACGTGGTTGGAGACACACCGGTGGCAGCAGGTGAGTAGTGTGGCCTGGGTGCGCACGGGCGGCACTGTCTCTCTCTCCCCCTCTCTTCTTCTCTTTCTCCCCCTCTCTTCTTCTCTCTCTCCCCTTCTTCTCTCTCTCCCTTTCTCTTCTCTCTCTTCCCCCTCTCTTCTTCTCTTTCTCCCCTCTCTTCTTCTCTCTCTCCCCCTCTCTTCTCTCTCTCTCCCCCTCTCTTCTTCTCTCTCTACCCCTCTCTTCTCTCTCTATCCCCCTCTCTTCCTTTATCTCTCCCCCTCTCTTCTTCTCTCTCTCCCCTCTCTTCTCTCTCTCTCTCGTCCCCTCTCTTCTTCTCTCTCTCTCTCTCCCCCTCTCTTCCTCCCTCTCCCCTTTGCTCTCTCTCTGTCCTTTGATGTGCACAGGACACACCTTCTCAACATGATTTTTGTCTTTCAGGCTGGGACCTACGAATTGTTCCGAGGGGAGCGGCCATGTCTCTTCATTTCATTTCAGTGTTCATTGTAATAAACTTTCATTTGTTGCTTCGAAAGTGAATGTGTGCTGCTCTTTTCTGTGTCAACACATGCATGTCACCAGTTGTAATTGTGTGACATCAGGCGGATTATTATGTGCATGTTTGGGTGTAGCTGATGTGGCATGTCTTTGGTCGGGGGTGCCAGGTAGGGGTGGTCCTGGGGGTGGTGTCGGTGGGTGTTGTGGCCCTCTTGGGTGTCCGGGCCGCATGATGGGTGGCTCCATGGCTTCTGTTGCCCTTCGGCGGTGGCCCTGGGCTGGTCTCCCTTTTGTGGTGCAGGCTGCCGTCCGACTTTACACCAGGTCAGAGCAGGTGTAGATTTCCTGGTGCTAACGCGTCTTATCGCCTGTTTTGTGTTTTTATCGCCGATGTGGCTGGTCGTTGTGAATGTTGTGGTGTGATGTTGTCGTGGCTTTTGGCACGGGAACGCCCACTCCGCATCTCATTAGCGATAGTTGCGCGGGTCCTCTGTGGTGATATTTTTTGCGGCTGCTATCGCGGGTAAACTGGTGCTGTGGGCTGTTAACACCAGCTTGTGAATGGTGCGATGGATTTATCGCAACTTTGGCTACGATAAAGTGCCGTTGACTCGGCGATAGGTTCTTGTGAATATGCCCCTAAATGTATCTTCCTTTCCATTTTCTTCTTTCTTTTCCTCTTTCCAGCCTCTTTATCTTCTTTCTCTCATTAGTTATTGCATGATCTTTTGGAATTATGTTCCTTTATTTTGTCTACTCATCTACACTATTCTTTTCTTGTTAACTCTTTCCTTGCTACTATTTCTATTTTACACTACTGTACTTTTTGAATTATCGTTAGAGAAAGTAAGATGTCGTTAACATTTTTTATCTTGGAACGTTAAAGGTTTGTGTTCGCCTATAAAACGTCAAAGGGTTTTTATCACATATTGCTGGCTTGAAAGGTGACATTGTTTTATTGCAGGAGATTCATGTAATTCAAAAAGAGATATCCAAACTTCAATGGATGGGCCATGTTTTTGCTTCTCCTGGTTCAGGGAAAAGTAATGGGGTAGCTATTCTCTGTCATAAACATTTGGATATTCAGGTTGTTGCCCAAGAAGCGGATACTGAAGGCAGATGGGTCTCAGTTTCTTTGTTAGTTAAAAAAACTCCTTTGACTGTTTTTAATTTATATGCACCCACTATCCCTGATAAACTTTCCCCCCCCAGATTTTATCCAAACTAATGGCGTACAGTGATGATTATTTGGTTGTTGGTGGCGATTGTAATATGATTGTTGACCCCTTTATTGATAGACGTTCACAATCTAGATTTATCTCCTCTAATATCCATTCTCAATTCATGTCTACTATTGTCCAACGTTCCCTTGTTGATGCCTGGAGATTATGCCACTCTACCCTTCAAGAATATACCTTTTTCTCTCCTGTTCACTCCTCTCAACCCCGCATAGATAACCTGTTTAATTCTAAGGCCCTTACACAACATATTTCACATTCCAATATAGGATCCATTTTACATTCAGATCATGCTCCTGTATCTCTCAATTTAGACTTACTTCCTCCTACAGTGGGATCTAAACGATGGATATTTAATAACTCCCTTCTATTGGACCCCACATTTACCCCAGCCTTTCAACATTTTTCAAATAAATATTTTCTAGAAAATGAATCCCCGCATACCTCCCCATCACTACTTTGGGACACCTTCAAAGCTGCTTCTAGAGCTTTTATAGCTCAGAAACGACAAATCCTCTTCCAAAAAATTACAAACACTCACTTCGCATGTTAAACAGTTAGAGCATTCCTTTCACTCTACTAAATCCCAGTCTGATTTAGACGCGCTTCTTTAAGCCAAATTTTCATTTAATACACTTTCAACCGAATCTGCTAATCTGATTTTGCTTAAATCCAGTGCTAAATATTATGGTGCCCAAAACAAAGGTGGAAAATTTCTCGCTAATTATCTTAAGATTAAAAAAGAACGATCTAAAATTGATTACATTTTAACTTCGGCTAACACTAGAGTTCATAAAAACAAAGATATTCTTTTAAAGAATTTACTAATTTATATAAATCCCTTTATACTCCTGAATCTCCCTCTCGCCAAGAAGATATCCTTCATTACTTATCTTCTATCACCCCTCCTTCTTCTCCTGAGGTAGATTTTTCTTCCCTAGAAGATGATATTAAACCTAAGGATATTTTGACCGCCATTCACTCTATTAAAAAAGGTAAAGCTCCGGGACTTGATGGGTTTACAATTGAGTTCTACACTCATTTCTCCCAGATCCATCTTCCTAAACTATATCAATTATTCCAACACTTTATCTCTATCCAAAATTCGGAGGGATCCTTTCAAGAGGCCTTAATATGTTTCGTCCCTAAAGAAAACAAAGACCGTAATTCATGCAAAAATTACAGGCCAATCTCTTTGATCAATTTAGATTAGATTAGATTTTTGCAAAAATGCTCGCCCTTCACTTAGATTCTCTATTACCCCATTTGATTGGGAAAGAACAATGCGGTTTCATTAAAGGACGACATTTATCTGATAACACTCGAATCCAAAACATATAAAAATTAATTAGCAGCAATTTCTTTGGATGCCGAAAAGGCCTTTGATAGAGTCAGTTGGCCTTCTATTTTTTAAAGGCTTGCTTAGTTTGGTTTTGGCCCAAAATTAATCAATTATGTTTTTTATTATACTCCTCTCCTAAATCCTTTATTTTAGCCAATGGTCTTATTTCCCCTTCTTTTCCATTGCATAGAGGAGTCCACCATGGTTGTCCCCTTTCTCCATTATTATTTATTCTTGCCCTGGAACCTTTCTTAATCAAAATTAGATTAAATAAAGTTATTACAGAATTCTGATATGGTGACAAACTTTTAAAACTCTAAGTTTATGCAGATGACATTTTATTATTTATTTCGAATCCACAAACCTCCTTTCCAGCTTTTCTCTCAGAAGAAGATGATTTTGCCCTTGTCTCTGGTTATAAATTAAATGCTGATAAATATGAAATCCTTCCTTTAAATAGTTTATGCTTTCATGCTGATTTTTCTGCTTCATCTTTTCATTGGAATTCAAAAAAGATTAAATATCTTGGTTTATGGTTCAGTACTTCTTTTAAAGATACTGTCGCTCTAAATTTGAAAGAGTTACTATCAGTAGTATCTGTGTCCACTTCGCGATGGCACCCCCTGTAGTTATCATGAGGGGTCGACTGGATACCATAAAAATTATGTTAGTCCCTATCATATTGTTTTATTTATCTAATATTCCAATCAATATTCCTAAATCTTATTATAAAAAAGCTTTATGCTATTCTATCCAAATTCTTATGGCATAACAAAATAGCAAGAACGTCCCTTTGTAAGCTTAAAAAACCTAAATATATGGGAGGAGTTAATTTCCCAAATTTTCACCCCTATCATTCTGCATTCTTTCTTAAACAATCTGCTTTTCTTTAATCTGACAATCAATCTGACATTATACTTTACCCCTCATGGGTGGAAGTTGAAAAATCTCTTTTTCATCCGTTTTCTTTTGAAGAGTTTATCTCATTTTCCCACACTCCGTCCTCTCTAACTTTTCCCATTCTTAAAAATGCTCGAAAAATTTTCCAACCACTCTTCTCCACTTCACAAGATGACCGTACACAATTTTTAAACAAATCACTTTGGTATAATAAGCATATTAAATTTTATAATAAATGTATCTTTTGGAAAGATTGGCTTGCTCATGAGCTTAAATGAACTCATCAGCTTTTTCAAGATGGCGTTTGTATCCTATTCCCAACAAGGCAATCTCATATTTCCCTTCCCTCACCATATAAACCAAGATGCATATCTTTGACTGCTCAATCTTCTTATAAGGATTTATCCTCTAACCTTCCACTTGTCCCTCCATCTTCTAACATAACTTCAATTTTAAGCAATACGCCCTCTGCCTCCCAAATCTATACATTTTTAACTAACATCCCCCTTCTGCGAGATAAATTAGAACATAGTTGGGAATCTGATCTAGGTGAATCCTTCTCATCACCCCTGCTAAACTTCACAAGATTGACCCTACCATTCCCTCTACTTGTTGGTATTGTACTAGTTCATCCACAGATCTCAAACATATGTTATTTAATTGTCCACTCATTCCTACTTTTTGGACTCGAGTCTGGCAACACATTAACAATATTTTCCATTACCATATTCCATTTCCCTTCACTCATATTTTTCTGGGGAGCATTTCTGAAGATTGGTCGTCACAAGCCACTGAGGTGCATATTATCAATTTACTCCTTGCTGTTGCCTTTCAAAAAATTACAAAATCATGGAAAGATACCTCTGCGGTTTCTTTTCAGGCATGGTGGTACAGAGTCTGCTATAATCATAGGTTGGATAGAGCCTATGTATAACCCATCTCGCTTGCAATTAAAAGAGAGTTACTTTGGTTGCCTGTCACAGACTTTTTAAATGTATCTGCTAAACAGATGTCTTTACACAAACCCTCCATTTAATAAGTACTCAAACCACCTTGACTTTTGTAACCATTGTTGTTTAATTCTTTCTATTTTATTGTTATATGCTTGTATAATGCATTAGGAACATTTTTATTGTAATACTGTTTGCTTATACAGTTATTATATATTCCCTTTTTCCTTTTTTTTGCTCTTTCTTACCCCCTCTTTCTCTCTTTCCCTTCCCACTTCCTCTTTCTAATGAGATGTATTATTCTCCTTTTCTCGTGTATGATATTAATCTTGAATTATCTGTATTATGTTATACTTATTTTTCATTCATCAAATAAAAACCTTTAAAACTTAAAAAAATACATAATGCAACCCACAAAAACCAAGTACCTGTAAGCAAAAGGTCAAACAGTGGTGTGGCGCCCAAAGCACAGGAGCAGGATGCCGTTTTACCAATCTTGTGTATTCACGTGATCTAGTAGAGATAGAGAAAGGACTTTCTAGTGAATAAGAACTAGTAAGTGTCCCTCCAGGTTTGGCCATTTTGGAATGGTAGAGTTAGAGCTATAGAAATCGAACCAATAACTGTGAGCAACAGTAGTTCACCGCCGCTCACCTACCACAGGAACAGTAAAGAGCCTCCTCGTCCACTGTGAGGCTGTGGTCCATGGAGCCTTTTTCAAGTTGTGACTGTGTCATAAGAGGGTAGGTCGCAGGGGAGCCTTCCCCCAGTTAAAGTACAAATCTTCCGCCTCTCCTCTCCTCACTGCTGCTGTCACTGCCATGGTCGCTGCGGTCCCGATATGTTGGTGGCAGAACAAAAGGTGCGATAATGAATGTGACAGCAGGTTGGCATGGAGGCAAGCTGCCTGCTGCGGCTTCACTGCTGTGCCGATGGGGTGCCACGTTTTGAACATATGAGGAGACAAGAGACTGCCAGATTGTAGTGAAGTGGGTTGGTACAATGCAAAGGGTTTTGACGAACAGAAGATAAAAGCAGTGAACAAACAACAACAAGGAGTGACAGGCGGGAGGTAGTGGTGGGGGGAACGCACAGACGGCAAAAGAGGCACCAAAGACACAAGCAGGGAACAAATATTAATGAAACTGACAGCAAAACATAAAAACGGGCGCCGTGCTAAAACAGAAAGCGCAGCGTCCGTGTTGTAATTATTAAATCGGGTGCCGTGCTAAACATAAAGCACAGCACCCGTGTATGTAAAAGTTATGTGCTTCCGTCTAATCATTATCAGGAAATAAAATAAGTAGTCCTCAAAGAATCTGAAGAACACCTACAGCGTAAGCAAACTGGAGTTAGTCGGTGCTGCTGTGACATAAAACAGAAATGCTGTATGGGACCACCAACCAATAAGGAGCCAGGACAGAAGAGCAACGCAGGAGTGAACCAATCCCAAGCAGCAGGTGGAATTACATTCCGTATAGTGTTTCCACCAGATCTTCCAGACAGCGTATGAGCGCAGCCTAGGCTTGACCTAAAAAGTGCCAGTACACAATAACTAACAGTACCAGCCTATTTAAAGCACTCTCTACAACTGGAACTTATTTACTATTTTATGTTTTTGCATCGATGAAGAAGTGTCTGCTGGCATATAGTCCTTCCACCACGGATGATAAAGGGCTTTGTACTATAAACCCTATACCAAACTCTGGCAGTCTAACCTTCTGCATCGCCCAAAATGGCACGATACAAAAACAGTGCTCACTCGAATAGCGCTAAATGTGAGCCAGTCAGGAGGGTGTCTGGGCACTCTCGAGTAACATGCCAATATACACAGCAGACGAACCACTTGGCGAAGTCGGCTTTACAGAGGCATATTAGTGAAGAAATGGGCTATACTTTAGTGCAACCACACCAGTGGCACACATGAAAACCCACCATGATGGGGGTGATTGGTCAGTCCTGGGAGTATGTCCGCAGATTTGCAAGAGTGATGTAATCTCTCTATACATTGGGCGTTTCTATGGCCCCTCCCAGAAGACGCAAATAAAACGGCCATTCTCCACTTCAGCAAAGCTGCTGTTAAACAGCTTTGTCTGACTTTCCTCAGACTGAGTCCACTTCTGCCTCCGCTGCTCTCCTCCTGGCAAACACCTTTTCATCTGCTTTCTGACAGATGTCCCACTGCACTCTTTTTTTCCCAGAGATTTATCGAATCACACTCTGCAATTCTCCCACCCCCTTTGCTTTGGGGGCAGCACGTACAGGTTCAAGCCAGAGGTCAACCAGACATTGCCACTGGGCACGTGTACACCCAATCAGGCAATGGCCAGGTCAGTTGGGGTGAAAGCCCCTTATGTCCCCAATGAAGTGGACATTTATGAATGTCCATCGTTGTCCTTGTTGAGGTGCACTGCTGTTGTTGCTGTCCTCGCACAGGCCTTGATTGCTACACAGCAAGACGTGCATCGCCTCGTTGGCTCAAATGTGCAAGAATATTCAGTCTGCACCAATGACTCCATCAAATACTGTCCTTTTTAGGCCCTTATTCCAAAGTAATCAGCCTTGCAGGCATTCATTCACCAACGAGGTGTAAATACTAAACGTTAACAAAGCCCAAAAAGAGACCATCTCAAATCCACAATATTACGCTGTTTTTTTACTAGATAAAAAGGATAAAAGTATTTATATCTATTTTTTGTATTCATTGTAAAAGATTGGTTCGCTGATGCGTTTGTTACATGATTTGCCTAACATGAACTCTTTATCGAACGTATCCTGCATACCATTTTTTGGGGGGTTTAAAATATTTCCATTGTCCTTGTAGAAATATGTTTTTGTTTATTTATTCACCTATTTATTTCTAATTGCATGTAATGCAAACATGTCACTCAAACAAGTAACATAACATTTTTGGAATTTACAATAAAACACAACAAGCCTTTGTGGCACTTGAGCTTTAGCTGTACACATTGCAAGCTAAAGCGCAGGTGCAATAATTGCTTAAAAAGTAAAGAAATAGAAAAACATATGTTTTTCAATTTCTTTACTTTTCAAGCAATCGCGGCCCCGCGCTTTAACTTGCGATGTTTACAGCTAAAGCACGACTGCCGTGATGGTAACAGTAAGCAAATAGAAAATACTTACTTGCTTGCATTTCAAGACAGCCTGGGATCTGCCTTCGGGGAGAATACAAAAGAATGCCAGCCACATTAAAGGAACTGGGAAGGTGAATGCTGCAATAAAATGTAAGCAGTTATGTCTGAGCACCCACAGTGTAACACGAGATTAAAAACATAATAAAATAGTCCCCCCACAAGTGGATCAACAGAACAAAGTGTAATGATATTGTACTAAGTCCCTGCTCCTTGGAAGAAAAAGGAGGGACAAAAAGGCAAGACTGGCCACTAGTAAACAAGAATTTTTAAAGGACATTGAAACAAACAAATGAGAAGCAAGGAATGGCATTTGGCCCAAAGAGATATATGTATACTAAAGTATACAAGAGGTCGTACGCTAACGCTCGACCTAAAAAGAATAACACTGAGGTTACTTCGAAGAAGGAGTTAATAGCAAATTGTAGACACTTTTTTTGACTGAAAACATCAGACTTACTGCAAATATTTGTTTCAGTCAACTATAAATATTCATATGATTTCTCATAATCTTGTAATTGAAAGCACTGAGCTAGATTTAAGCAACATGTTGAAACACCACGTCACGTGGCTGCTACCTGCTACATGTTCAATAACATTTATTTTGGGATAAACATTATTTTTCCATAAAATGTCTCCAGGGGCTGCCAGCAGTTATAATTATTAAGTAAATGAAAGATTGCTCACCATATTCCACGCGTCTTGCTTAATAAAATGCATAATGGATATTTTTTTATACTACCTGTTTATGTTTTGGTTATTGATCGTGTCACAATTTTCCCTACTAGCATTTTCAATTTAGATAAAACACAGACGCAAAATGAAGGTGCTCACCTATGGGAAGACAAACACACCCATTTAAGAAAATGTTCTGTCTCAGCAAATAACATTATGAGTTTGAATGTTCATCTCGCAATGGGAACACAGAGAGGAAAGGGCACATGCCAATTCAAAATGTTGCAAACATTTATTGCTAACTTTATTAAACAGAGGCAGGTGATTTTTTGTCCTCATTTCAAATGGGGTTTCCAGGTAAAACAAGTAAATACAACACACAGGGATCAATTTTCATATTAAAAATGATTGAACATGTTCTCAAAACCATTCATCTCAATGTCTTATGGTGGTGTGCTTCCCATTCTCATGCTGAAAACACATTTAGTGCCCGATTACAATGTCGTCTGGAAAGCATTCCAACCGAATCGGTTTAGGAATGCTTTCTGAACGACTCGGGTTCGGGGAGTCCAACCTACTGATTACGGTGTGTCCGAACACCTTTCGGTCGGACTCCCATTGACTTCAATAGGAACCTGTGTTCTGAACGAAAACACAGGCTCCCATTGAGAAAAGGCGTGGTTGGGGAAAACCTTGCAATCTCTGGCAGGCACCCCATGGTGCCTGCCACACTGTGCATGCAGGTAAATGGGGGACCCATGGGTACCCCCACAGGCCCAATTTGGAGGGTCCAGGTTGAAGAGGGGCCGCGCTATGGGCCCCAAAATCAGATTCCTGCAGCTGATCCGTGTTGGACTCAGAAAGGCTGTCCGGCACCTACGTGCTGATCGCTCATCCGGAAACGCGGCCCATAGACCTGTATGAGTCAGCTCCGAAGGACACCTAGTCAGACAGTTCGGACACTTTCGGGAAATCATGATCCATTGTCCGGAAATGTGTCCGAGTCGGTCGGAAACAAGGCTTCCGAATTGGATTCGACCAAATCGGATGTTGTTTGGAACCTTTCCGGACTGCATCGTATCTGACCCCTATATTGTGCTCCGACAGTAGTAAAGTTAGAAATGTTTTTACGATATTAAAATTTCTTGGAAAAGTTGGTGAATACTCACAAAGATTTGAGTTTATTCACCTTGAACCTTTATAGGTGAACCAGCCCATGAGCACCCATAAATCCATTCATACTACTATATATAAATACACAGGAATTCCACACTGCTTGGAAATTCTCGTATGTACTGTAGGCTTCCAGCCTGAAAATGGTGGCTGACTTACTCCTGCTAAAGTAAGAGTACATATGTTTGACAGTGAGCATGGTAAGGAAACAGTTCCGTAATTCATGGTCGTATAGAGGCAGTCGTTTATCAACAGGATTCATATACAACGAATAAAATAGGAACAACGCTTTTCAAGGCAAGACATTCATCTTTTATACTGCATAACATATGTGGAAAGGTACACATGAATCTATTCATACTAATATACTTAAATACACGGGAATTCCACAATGCTAAGAATGTTCATATACACTGTAGGCTTCCAGCCTGAAAATGCCAGCTTGTTTAATCCTACTAAAGTAAGGGTACATATGTTTGACAGTGAGCATGGTGAGGAAACGCTTCCGTAATTCATGATTGTATAGAGGAAGTTGTTTATCAACAGGATTCATATACAACGAATAAAATAGGAACAACGCTTTTCAAGGCAAGACATTCATCTTTTATACTGCATAACATATGTGGAAAGGTACACATGAATCTATTCATACTAATATACTTAAATACACGGGAATTCCACAATGCTAAGAATGTTCATATACACTGTAGGCTTCCAGCCTGAAAATGCCAGCTTGTTTAATCCTACTAAAGTAAGGGTACATATGTTTGACAGTGAGCATGGTGAGGAAACGCTTCCGTAATTCATGATTGTATAGAGGAAGTTGTTTATCAACAGGAAACATATACAACAAATAAAATAAGAACAACGCTTTTCAAGGGCAAGGCATTCATCTTTTATACTGCATAGCGTATGTGGATAGGTACACATTTGAGTAGTCATATATATTTAAGATATCAATGAGGCTTCCCGGTGTCTTTCCTGAATTCTCAAAAAGTATTTAATTTATTCCAAACTTTGAAGTAACCCCAGGAGAAAACTTCTAACTATGTTTGGAGCTTTTATAAAATAGCACCATAGTGCCCCCATCTTCTTTTCTTCTTCACAGACGCTAAAATGGCATTAAAATGAATACAAAGACAGAAACGATTATTTTCTATTTTCAATTGCATATTTCTCTTGCTTCCTTTTACTATCCTCAATGCGTTAGATTATAAGTGCACCCTTGTGGCATCATTAGGGTGTATTTTTGCCTTTGCCTCCTGTTACTTTGCTGTGTGTTGGACTTAGTTTTTGCTGGTCTAGATGCTTTGGGCACTTTGCCACTGCTGTTCAGTGCCAAAGTGCAAGTGCTCCCTGTAAATTGTTGTTCTGGATTAGTGATTCCATGATTGGCATATTTGATTAACTAGTTAGTCCCCAGTACAGTGCACTGTGTATTCCCATAGCCTGGAAATCAAATGCTGCTAATGGGCCTGTAGTACTGATTGTGCCGCCCACATAAGCAACCTGTAAATATAACTCAGACTGCCACTGCAGAGTCTGTGCACAGTTTGGTACTGCCTAGTCGACTTGGCAAGTGCAACCACTTGCCAGGCCCTAACCTTCCCTTTTCTTACATGTGAGTCCCCCCTAAGGAAGGCCCAAAGTACCCCTGTGGGCAGGATGCAGTATATGTGAAAGGTAGGACATTCCCTGATGTGTGTGGCATATCCTGATAGAGAAATACTGCCAATTTCATTTTTCACCATTGTAAGGCTATCTGTCCCATAGGATAGCATGGGAGTTTGCTTATAGCATATTGAAAGTACAACTGCCCAGGAGAACAAGATAGGAAAATAAAGTTTAGTATGCCTGAACTCAGAATGTTAAGATGCATCCTTTAGTAAGGGTAATTTTTACATTCTGGGTTTGAAAATACCACTTTTAGAAAGTAGATCTTTTCTTGCTTAGCCATCCAGTGTGCCTCTGCTAGGATGTGTATTGACTGTCTGGCTTTGGTGTGCCGGGTCTGGGGATGTGCATTCTGTTCAGACAGCCACTTGGGGGGTTAGGTGTGTCCTGCCTTTCCAGGGTGAGTCATGGGCTGAATAGACCTGGGCTGCATTTAGAGTAGGGAGAGGAGATTTCCTTTCACCTTAATTGGCCTGGTCTCCCTTAAACAATGCTGTCTCCACCTCCTGGTAGGAAGCTGAACCAGAGACAACAGAACCGGTTTTGACTGAGTGCCACCAGAGAACAAAGGATTTTGCTGTATAAATATTGGGGCCCACACTCCAGAACTTTAGATCACTTTTGGACTTCAAGAAGAACCTCTGCCAAGGAGAAGAGCTGGGGAAACTGGAGGAGGAGTACTGCCCCTTTGCTGTGTGTTGTCTAGGGTTGGCCTGCAGTGGCTGGTTCTGCCAAGGAGAGGAACTGTGTGTGCATCCTGCTTGAGAAAGTATCTCCAAGGGCTTGAAGTGGAGCTTGCCCCCTGTTCAAGAGGTCTCTGGAACAGCAAAGACCTCACCATCCTTCTGGGCACTGTCTCTGGTTCTGCTGGTTCCAGTCACTGCAGAACAAAAGAGCAGCTGAGCCCATCACAGACTCCGAGTCCTGAAGGCACCTCAGAGAGCACTCCTAGCTTTGCAACGCAGCCCTGGTTTCACAGACTCCGTCAATGAGCTGCTGCTTGCACTGCGTCCTTTGGGCACCGCACTTCGCTACACACTGCACAGACGTCACTGACTCCATTGCTGCCCGAATCAAACATCAACTGGTTCCGTCACCACACGGTGGCCTGCCAGCACCGCATCAAGCACCGTCTCACCCTGCAACGCAATCCTTGTTCTCCACTACTCCATAAACGAGCAGCTGCCTGCACTGAGCAGCAAGGACACGGCACGCTGTAATGCTTCCATCTCACATCGCAACCGCGATGATTGCCACGACCCACTCGCATCAGCACATTGGCCGCAGAAGAAAGGTACTGTCTCTGAGTCTGTCAACGCTTTAGCTGACCCTTACCGACTGGGTTAGCTGGAATTGGCAAACTCTGTTGTGTTCAGTATTGCGGTAGCCCTGAACGGAGCTACCAAGTCGGAAGAACTGTGTTATCACATTATGCCTGCAATTTGAAGTTATTTTTCACAGTAACTGTTTTTACAGGATTGTATGTTGGATTTTTGTTATATTTGGTCTTGTTTGTTTTAGATGAAAATTACTTATTTTCTAAACTGGTGGGGTGTCCCTTTGTAGTGTTTTCACTGTATTTCTGTATGTGTGCAGAAATGCTTTACACACTGCCTCTGAGATAAGCCTGCCTGCTCATGCCAAGCTACCAAGGGGGTGAGCAGGGGTTATTTTAGAATTGTATCCCCTTACCCTGACTAGGAGAAGGGTCTCTACTTGGATAAAGGTGCAAACCATTGCCAACAAGAGACCCCCATTTCTAACAACCATGCTGTTTGATTCTTTGCAATGAGAACTTCAACATATCCCTGTAATCTTAATCATAGCCCTTCTCTACCTTTTGAGATCATCTGATATCTGCTGTAATGATATCACCTTATGCTAGATTTCTATTTGGCATATAATTGTATTTTGTTTTCTAAATTAAAAACAAATAAACACCGCGTTAAGGCTTGGTGCTGCCTGATAAACAGTTTGTGTCAGCAGTATTCAAATTCGTCAGCAGTACTCACCTTATTATGCAAGCAAATTTCTGTTAGTCATATTTGAATTAGCCAGTGGTAAATCCTGGCATATATATTTGCTTAATTGTCAGCATTACATTGCAAAATGCTGGATATTAGCATCATACGGCAAGTGATATGTTTGGAATTGGTCCAGTGGCTTTTTTATAAATAACATTTTACACATAAAAATGAACTGCTGTTGACAGTTATTGTGGCTAACAAAGTAAAAAACAGTTCAAATGATAGTATGATGTGGATTTAGTGTGGTTGGGCCCATGTAAAGACGTAAAGCTGTGGCAATATGATTTTACCATCTTTGGTTAAAGTAATTGTTTATGTGCACTGGAACCTTTGTGTAGTATGCTCCTTCAGGCTAGAAACTTAGCAACATTTGTTCCAGTCACTAAAGAAAGAAATGAAGAACACAACAGACTAAAATACCAACACAACAACACCATAAAAAAGTGTAACAGCACTACAGAGCAAGATAACACAATACAACAGCACAACAGCACAAAACAACCACAACAAAGCCCAACAAACCAAACCAAAACATAACATAACAACCATATAATGAAACACGGTAACAAAGCAACAACAATACACTACAGTGACAGAACTAAATCAAACTACATAGCATACTATCAAAATAACACAGCACAATGAAAAAATACATCACAATACACAGCAATACAACAGACTAAAATCCAACAACACACACAAAATACTATAAAACAATACCACAAAAGAACTACACAAAAGAACACACTGAAATGCAACACATGCAAACACAACATCAGCACATAAAACACAACATAATTGTAGTGTGTTTTTGTTTTTGTGTTCTAGCTGACTTTTTTGTGTTCTTAAGTTGTGTTGTTATTTTATTGTTTGTAATGTGCTGGGATTCTTTTGAATGGCTATTTAGTGTTGGGCTGTTTTTCTCGTTATGATTTGGTGCATTGTTGTTTGTTGGTATGGTGCTGTCATATTTTATACATTTATCTTGTACTTGTGTTTTTTGTGTGGTACTGCTCAGTTGCATTTTGCGGCTTTGCATTGTTAGTTACATTCTTCTCAATCAATTAATCAAAAATTTGTTAAGCGTTACTACTCACCTATGAGGGTCTAAAGGCACTGTGGGGGGCAACAGGTCCTACAGGGCACTGAGGTTCAGTTAAAGAGCCAGGTCTTGATATCCTTCCTGAATTGGGTCAGTGACAGGGATAGCCTGAGGTGGAGAGGCAGGGTGTTCCAGGTTTTGGTGGCGAGGTAGGAAAAACATCTTCATCCGGTCCTGTTCTTGCAAATCTGAGGGACAGTGGCAAGAGCCAGTTTGGCGGAGCGGAGGTGTCTGGTGGGAACGTGGAATGAGAGGTGTTGGTTCAGGGATGCAGGTCTGGCATCATGGAGGGCTTTGCAGGCAAGTGTGAGGAGCTTGATAGTGACTCTTCTGTTGACTAGGAGTCAGTAGAGTTCTTGCAGGTGTTTGGAGGTGTGGTCTCACTGGTGATGTTGACGACTAGTTTGGTGGTGGTGTTCTGATCGTTCTGTAGTTTCCTGACGAGATTCTGGGTGGTGCCTGCATAAAGTGCATTGCCGTAGTGGAGTTTGCTGCTGATGAGTGTGTGGGTGACCATCTTTCAGGCCTCAGTGGGGATCCATCCGAAGGTCTTTCAAAGCAGGTGAAGAGTGTGAAAGCATGATGAGGAGAAGGTGGTTCATCATTAGCGAGGGGGCCGGTATAATTTTGAGGTTTCGTGCGTGGTCCGTGGGTGTGGGGAGGGTTCCTAACACGGTGGGCCACCAAGACTTTTCCCAAGTGGTGTTGGGTCCCAGGGTGAGGACTTTGGTCTTATCCAAGTAGAGCTTGAGGCACCTGTCTCTAATACAGGTATTGACGGCCTTCATACCATCGTGGAAGTAGGGGACATTGTTGAGTCTGTGATTCCTGGCTTTGGTTGCGAGCGGGTCGTGTAGATATTTAAGAGGGTGGGGCTCATGTAGAAGCCCTGGGGGACTCTGCAGCCGATCTCCATGGGTTCTGAGAGAAAGGGTGGTAGTTGGACTCACTGTGTTCTACTGCTGAGGAAGGAATGGATCCAGTCCAGGGCTTTGTCATGGATGCCGGCGTCATGGATTCTTGTGCTTAGGGTGCAGTCGGAGATGATGTTGAAGGTGACCAAGAGGTTCAGGAGGATGAAGGCCGCTGTTTCTCTCCAGTCAAGGAGGGAGCAGTTGTCATTGGTGGCAGCAAGGAGGGCGGTCTCGGTGCTGTGGTTGCTTCAGAAACCAGATTGAGAGGAGTCCAGGGTGTGGTTGGCTTTGATAAACTTGGAGAGTTGGGCTTTGGCCGTCTCGAAGACTTGGGTGGGAAGGGGAGCAGGGAGATGGGTCTGAAATTCTTGAGGCCTGTCGGGAAAGCGGGAGGTTGCTTTAGCAGGAGGTTGATCTCGGCATGTTTCCAGTCATGTTTCCAGGTGGCGGTCTTGATAGTGCAGTTGATGTTGCGGCAGAATTCGGGGGCGATGGAGGTGGCAACTCTGTTGAAGATCTGGTTCAGGCATGGGTCCGAGGGTGCTCCTCATGATCTTGAGAGTATCATCCATGGTGTGCAGCATCCAGTTGAGCAGTCGTGACGTGTAGTGGTGGCGGGAGTGATGGGTGGGTCTTAGGTGCCGAAGCTGTCATAGATCTGATTAATCTTGTGGTGGAAGAAGTTTGTTGCAGAGTTCTTGGGAGGGTGGGACTTCTGTGGTCCTGCTGTTAGGTTTGGTGAACTTCTTGACAATGGCGAAGACTTCTTTGCTGTTGCGTGCATTACCATTAATTCTGTTTTGGAGGGCTATTTTCTTTGTAGTTTTGAAGAGGAGGTGGTGTGCAGTGACAGCGGCTTTGAAGGCTGCGTGGACTTCCGGGGTTTTGTTGTTTCTCCATCTCTTCTCAAACCGTCTACAGATGCGACTGGACTCATGGAGGGCGGCAGTGAAACAACTGGCTTTCTTGAGATATTGCTTGCCGGGTGCTTTCTTGAGAGGTGCCAGTGTGTCGGAATGGTTGTAGATCTATCGGTAGAAGTTGCGTGCTGTGATATTGGCATCTGTGGATGTCGGTGATGTGGTTTTGCTAAGGGAGGTGGTGAGATGTTCTTCGGCGACCTTATTCTAGTTAAGTCAGTGGGGGCGATGGGTGTGGTGGTGTATGATGGGTTTGGTGAAGGCGAAATTAATGTAGTGGTGGTTGGTTCAGAGGAGTTCGGAGGTGTGGCTGGAGGTACGTTTTTGCTGGTCAGAGAATAGACGGGGTCAATCATGTGTCCTGCTGCGTGGGCTGTTGTGCTGCTGCGTTGTGAGCCTTGTGTTTGCTCTGTGATCATTTTCTGTTAGTGTGTTTTGTTGGTTTTCTGTTATTGTAAGTTATTTTAATGTGATGTGTTCTTGTTCCTCAACTGCATCCCTCTGCTTTTAACATGTCACATATTCTTGACATGAATCCACTTTAATGATGCAGTATTTAAAGGTGTTACCTCTTATGCTGCGCTCTATACTGCGAAGATATCAACACCAATGGGGAACCCAATCTACCCTTGATGGCTTGGGCGAGTAATATTAGCAGGTAAATACACCTACAAGGGATTTTCTAAACTAAACACTTAGATCAATTCATACATTCAATCTTGACAGGCTATCTCAATTTGCTTGGCAGTAAATGTTTTATATCCAAAAACTATTTGCATTTATTTCCACATGCATATATCTTGTATAAACATAAAGCATAATAGAAACATGGGTGTATGTATTCAAAAGAGTTTTACATTGTTGTAGAAAAGATGTTTTGTAGAGGGTACAAAATCATTATGTAACACAATGAAACCAGAAGTTACAGCTATATACAATTAAATGTCCTTCCTAGTAACAATTGTGAGCACCTTTTCTTAAATGAATAAACAACAATAAAAAAGAAAGAGGTGTAATTATCGATGTTTCGGTTTAATTTAGGCTTTTGTCCACTAGACCATTTCAGGACTATTAATAAAAATGGTTGACCCCTAAGAAAACATGGAAAGAACAACAATTACCATGTACTCTTTGAACAAAAATTGTAGAATCACACCCGTGTGAAGAAGAAAGGAAAATAGTGTATTAATTAAAAAAGAAAGCTATAGTCAAATGAGGGTTCTTCACTTCCACAGAGCATGCCCAGTAGGAGACAGAAAGAAAGATAGTGACTTAAAGGGACTTGTTGTCACTTACTTCGAGGTGTATGCAAAAGGACTTTGCAGTTGAAAATTGCCAAAGTGTGTGCCAATTGTGTGACAATAAGACCATTTTACCATATTTGTAGGGAAAGAACATTGGCACAGGGGCTTGGTTAGCAGGGAGCCAGTGCACATCAGTGAAAAAGCATCAGTAACGTTGCCAAAAAGTGGGGGTAACTATGACAAACAGGGGCCCTTTCCTACAATGCAGTCTGATGCAAAAGACATGCAAAGCCACATTTGAGTAGCTTTTGTGTGGTTTAGTAGAAAACATTAACACTTGTATTACCTTGGGTCAGAGAGGTGTTCTTTTGGTGGAGCATAGCCATTCCCGTAATCCACCAATAAACCATTCAATATATACATCGGACCATTTAGATCCTAAAGATCCTAACTCATATAGGCCTATCACATTACTTAACACTGATTATAAGATCCTTACTAAATTATTATCAATACGTTTCAATTACATTGCAAAGGATCTTATTCATCCGGATCAGAATGGCTTTGTGGCAGGCCGACAATTAGCTACTAATACACATTTTCTTACTGAGGCTTTAGATTATTTTCAGACAAACAAAATCTCTGCTTTAATTCTATTGTTAGATGCGGAAAAAGCCTTTGATTTGGTGGTATGGACAACTTTATTTGTTATTTTAAAGCACTTTGGAATTCCTCCACAGATTATTAGTTTAATTCAGAATTTGTACATGGGTGCCAAAGCCAATATAATTATTAATTCAGTTATGGTCGGCAAAGTATCGGTTCAACGGGGCACCAGGCAAGGTTGCCCCTTGTCCCCTATTCTCTTTGCTTTTTTTATTGAACCGTTAGCTACAGCTATTCGTGAATCTGTGAGTATTTCTCCTCCTATCCCTTCCATGGCAAAAATTAAACTATATGCCGATGATATCTTGTTATTGATTAAGACGGATATTCAATCTCAAACTGCTGTTCTTCAGCTTTTTGAAGAATTCGAAGATTTGGGTGGTTATCGAATTAATTTAAAAAAAACGGAAATACTAGTTTGTGGTGGGGGTGAGGTGGAGTTACACACTGATTTACTTGGCTGTATCAATTCAAGACCGAAGAGGTACTTAGGAGTTATGTACTCTACTTTGGTTTCCGATTTAGTTATGTTGAATTTTGATCCTCTTCTACGCAAGGTTCAATCCTTGTTTACTAGATGGGACTCGCTGCCATTTTCCATCTTGGGATTGGTGGCACTTATAAAAATGTCCATTCTTCCGCTATTTCATTTTTTATTTTCTGCCATTCCTTGTTTTTTGCCCAGTGTTTTTTTTTCAAAAGTGGAATCATTATTTTCAGGGTTTATATGGGCAAAAAAAACTCCCAGGATAGCAATGAGGACTCTTTATGCCGACACTGAATTGGGAGGTTTAGCTGTACCCAATGTTAGAGATTATTATAGCGCATATTTCGCCCAATATCTAGAGCGGTTTAAATCTGGAATGCAGACCCCAAATGTTTTTATTAATTTCTTTTTTGACAGAATTTGTTATGAGGCTCAGATCCCATCTCCGCTACATATTCCTAAATTACCGAAACTCACTCGATATAAGACGATGCTTTGGTTCTTTAAGCGTCGTGATGTTTTTCTTAAGAGATATTCTCTCCCGCAATTCAATATTAGAACCCCCTTAAGAAATGCTCTCATTTTTATGGGAATGAAAATTGGAGTTGATATTGCGCTACAATGGGCACGTCTGGGATTTTACTCTCTGTCAGATTTTTTAAGGGAGGGGACATGGCTGTTACCTGGAGAAATGCAGCTTATTATTCCAGGGCATTTTAAGTTATTAGGCTCGTATGTTTCGATCTTTAAAATGTTGGTACAAGTGGAGCCGATAAGCATTGGTTCCTCGAATCAGTTATGGGACGATTTGTTTATGACTTCTAGGACGAGGAAGCCAGGGGCATAGAAACGTTGTTTAGCTCAATACATTGAGGTTGATCTGAGCCAGAAAGCAATTAAAAAATGGCAAGAACAGGAGAATCACGTACTTACTATCAACACTTGGAAAATCATAAATAAGCTGAATTTTAGTGTTCTTCGAGGGTCTAATTGGAGAAGAATGCTGTTCTTCAGTAAATGGCTTCTTTATCGTACTCCTGCTGCCATTGCTAAAATGTTTGTTAATACTACTGCCACCTGTTTTAGATGCCAGCAATATACTCCTGCTTACTTTTCTCACATTATAGTTTACTGTGTTAAAATTGTGCCTTTTTGGAACGAGATATTCGAATATTTACAAAAGTATTGTGGGATCCAGATTACTTATAATGTTAAATTAGTATTGTACGGATACGATTCTGATCTTGGCTTGACAGAACAGATGGTTAAACTATTATTTATTGCAATGGCAGTCGCAAGGTCCTTGGTGCTCCAGAACTGGAAGTCAATTCAAGTTCCTCTTTTTAATGCCTGTCTTCAAAAAATTAGGAATGTTAGAAAGAGTGAAATGCGATATGCACAGCGAATTGGTGGGATTAGGAAGTTCAACAGAATTTGGAGTTTCTATTTTGAGTAATGTTCGACTTTTGCATTTCGTAATTAATTTTCTCTATTCTATTTTGTATCCTTACTTTGTGTTAGCCAACTTATGTTATTCTCCAATTGTAACCTTGACACAAGAACTTCAATAAAAAATTTAAAAAAATAAATAAAATCGGACCATTTAGACTTATTGTAAATATCCTTTTCAAGTGTCACCTACAAACTGCTCTGTACTTACATTGGGATTTGGGTCAACTCACTGTTTACAATTGTTTGGATCTCTTGTCAATCTCATTAGTTGGCCTTGGGGTGGTGAACTCCGCTCCGTTCGCTGAGTTTTCTGCACTCCACAGAACACACAGAGTTCTGAAAAACTCTGCTCCCCTCCATGTTCCAACATCAAGCTGGCGAGTGTGAGTAATGAAATTTCACCTCCTGCCGCGATTTCTCAATGCAGGTGGTCAGATTTCCCAACATTGGCGATCTTAGATGGTGGCGGCAGCTCGCGTTGAGAAACCTTCTGTTCGTGCTGAGAAAACTGCTGCTCATGTGCATGGTGCTATTTGCTCTGTACAAACACCCAGTGCTAAAGATCAACTCGACCAGCATGACCAAAACCGCTCTGCCACTTGCGGAACTCCGCGTAACGTGGTGGAGATTTTTGGAGGAGGAACTCTGCAAACTCTGTACAGGCCTACTCATTTGCTTGACTCCCATTCAATGACTTTCCTTCTTTTTTGTGCATGTCCCTCCCCTGGAGTATAGCTTCCTTGTCATCCTTTTTATTTGAAAAGCTTCTAGCTTTCCACTGCTTTGATTCATGGGACTACTTTATTCTTGTTCTGCTCCCTCGGAATATACTTCTGCACTCAAACCACTCCTGTACTCTCTGCATTGCTCACCTTCCCTTTCAGTTGTTCATTGCTCTCCCACCCCTTCCAGTCCAGCTCAGTTTTGTGTCTTTAGTTTTACACACCCATACACTTCCACTATCACTCCCCACAGCTGCTCCCGTCACTCGTCGGTGCTTAAACCATCCAGCTGACCTGCTGCCTCCACCATTGCTCCTCAGTCTCAGTCTCTGTATCAATGTTTTTTTAAACTTTTTTTTTGTTGAGGGTCCAGCAGATGCAATTTGCTACCAGGCCACTCCTTTAAAAAAAGAAAACCGGTAGGTGCCCTTAACATTGTTGTAATATAACTGTCCAAGATAGGCATTTGCTGTCTTGAAAGGATAAATTATAGCAAAATTCAAAATGGCTGCCATTTCATTATGCCTACGTGCAGATGCGTGATAATGCATGTATGTGTATGCATGAAGATCCTGATTTGCCGGTCAGCGATGACTCATGCATGCTTATGAATCTTTGCATTTATTTTCTCTTTTTGCTGATACAGTATGGACAAAAAGGAACACATCTAAGTGGTCTGCATTGGCAGCTAAAAGGCAAGACCTATTGGGTTTGAAAATGCCTATTATAGCTTCAGGAAGGAATGGCTAACATCTAATAATTCTTCCTTTGGTAATGGTGTGACATCTTCAATTATAGTGTAATTGTATGGGGACATTTTGTAACCCTCACATTGCCAGCATCCAAATCGCATTTAGCAGTGTTTAACGACCCTGAATCCAGTGGGCTCGTTGGTGGTACAGTAGTAAACTCACCTTACATGGAATTTGGGGCCATATGTACGACCTACCAATTTGGGACATGCAAATTGCATCGCATTTGCGAGTCGCAATTTGCAACTTGCAAATTGGGATGCATAAGAGTGTCTCAGACACTGTTCGCGATTCCTAATGAGGTTGCAAATTGCATGACTCATGAATATTAATGATGCAGCCACCATTTGCGACCCCATTAGGAATGGCTCTGACTCCCAGGGATGGTGGCCTGCAGGGGTCAGCAGACCAACATGTCTTGGACTGCTTTTAAATAAAGCAGTCTTTTTTTTAATGCAGCCCGTTTTCCTTGAGGGAAAACAAAATGCATTTAAAAAAGAAAAATTAAACTTTTCAGTTTAATATTTTAAGGGCATTCAGTGATCCCTGGGACCACTGCCTGCTCTTAGAAATAGTTTCTCACATACTCACAAAGGGGAAAGGGTTCCTTGGGAACCCCTTCCCATTTGCGAGTGGTTTACCACCTACTGTGAGTGTTTTGCGGCTGCAAAAGCGGTTGCAAAACAATTGTACATGGCATGGTGACTCGCTATTAGGAAGGGATGCTCCTTCCTAAAAGTGAGAGTCACAAATGGTATTTTGTGAGTCAGTGACTCGCAAAATAGCATTTGTACATGCAATTACCCTTTTTTACGACCACAAACGAAAGGATCTCCTGTTTGCATCCCGCAAAAAGGGGTCGTACATCTGGCCCCAAGTGCTTATCACAGAAAATTGTGCATTGGTGGGAATTTACTGGACATTTTCCCACAAGTAACTTTCAGGTTTTACCTGCTAAAAGTAAACTAGAGAAAATTGCAGGGGTAAAATAATGACTGTACACCTTGGAATTCCCATCCCTGCCCAAACAGGGGTTCACAAACGAATTAGAAATGTACGTCCCACACCGAATCAGGACCTTGAAGTGCCGGATCTGTTTGGTAAAAGTAAAACACACTGACTTACAGTAAAAGGCAGAAAACCACAGCAAATGTGTGAACAAATAATTAATGATTCGTTTAATTAATTCAGGTTGTTATTGTTAAGTGATAATAGTGCTGTTATTGTAGAGCACAGATAACCTTGTTGGTTTTAGCTTCTTCCTCTCAAGCTTTTTACAAATAGTGAGGAAAGAATGGTGGGATGTAGCATAGCAAGAAGTACTGTCAGAGAGAAGAAACGGTTTGCTGACGGGAGACCTGTTGTGAAAAGGTAGAGGAGTTGGTAAAGTTGATGGAGGTTGAATGTAATTTGTGATACACAGCAGTTTTTACTTGCCTCCTTCAATTTTGTGAAATCCTTAATTGACTAAAGGAAACCACTGGAGATGTAGCAGATTTTGGTGGAAGACAACATAATTAAAATGTTGGTTTCAGTCAGAAATGTATTTAAAGGAAATGTTAACTTTGCCATTGTTCCTCCTGTGAACAAGACATTTTTTAAATAATATTTGTGTCAGAAAAAGAAGACAGTGTAGGAAAATGACGAAAAATAATTGAAATTAATTTGCAATAACTTTCTTTTGACAGTGAAGGCTCTTATATTTTTTTATATTGGCATTCCAGCGACTTTTAAATCTGTATTTCAATTTGAATTGTATGATATGCATGTTTAGTATAAAATACCTGAGAAGTTATTCGAGGACATGCCTTTCTTTAAATTCTTACAGTTCATTTCTATTTTATGAACCATTTGAAATAGGTACACCGTGGGCTGCATCATGACACATAAATCAAGACTAATCGGAAAAGATACAATATCCATGAAAGCGAAATATAATGGGAATAATACAGAAAGATAATAGAATTTTGATATGTGTGTCGGAATCTTCACATTGGCAATTTGCTGCAAAGAACACAATGTCAATAGGCTCCACTAGCAGAAGACTTCTATTGTTTCATTATCAGAAACATGTCTAAAACTATTAAAAAGTGAAGTCTCAGTAGGAATGGCATATAATGAAATGTATTGATGCATTCAGTTTCTTGATTTTCTCAGACTGCACTTGATACGGAGGCTAACTCTTGAAAAATAAATACAAATTAAAACAAAAACATCGGTGATGTTTACAAAAAAAGTAAACAATACTTGGGTTTTGTGATGTTTACAAAAAAGTAAATAATACCCCTGTTCGTTTAACCCTTATTGAGATTGGCAACACAACTGCATTTCAAACAAAACGTTCCCATATGAAGTCCTCACATAGAAATTCTATAATCCCTATGTTAGGTATTAAATCCACAAGCATAGGATTTATTTGATATGGTAAAGATGCAAACAGGTAAGCGTCCTCACAAGTCAATTGCCATAGCACTCTCACAGGGCTCAACTCCTTCCCAACAATCTAGAATGGCGCCCCAGCCTGACCTAACATACCAACAAGTAAAGAATGGACATCCATTAAATGATCAACAGCGGATGATGGACATTCTGCTGGACTCACAGGCTCCCTGTGTTACCAAAAGGGTATCGAAGCAGCTTTCCCAGAACCAGTGTCATGTTGGTGTTGCCTGAGAGAAGGCTTTCATGGATGATTAGCATTCATCAGTGATGGGCTGTGGGACAAGCAAAATACTTCCTGAGTCACCAGAAGATGTTCAGCTGGATCTCGTCAAAAAGGCCGAGTCCCACAAAAATGACATATACAAACACTTTATCATAGATAAGGGCAATATCCCCCTTAAAAGTGGGTCTCCCTCACCTCCCCATCACACCAGCCATTACCACAGTGGGCATCCACCAAGCCAAATAAAACATGTTGATTCCCGCAGGAACAAGGTTACTAAATATTGTGCCAAATTTGATCCTCGTGTGACTGCAAAGTATGACATTATGGCCCTTATTGGCAGGGGCAGTTTCTGTCGGGTTGTGCGTGTGGACGGAGCACAAAGGCTCTAAACAGCCATACGCCATTAAAATGATTGAGACTAAGTACAGGGAAGGATGAGAAGTGTGTGAATCTGAGCTTAGCTTGGAATGGAATGGAAAAGCATTTATAGAGCGCATGACTACCCGGAGGCATCCCAGCGCTAATAACCGAGAGTAGGGGGAACCAGAAAGCTAAGGAAAGAGATACGTTTTTTTTTGCTTCCGAAAGGTCATGTGGTCAGGGGTGGTACGTAAGTGAAGAGGTAAAGCGTTCCAGAGTTTAGCGGCGTTATAAGAGAAGAGTCTGCCACCACTTCTGGACCTCTTAATCCTAGGGATCTCAGTCAGATGCAGATCATCTGATCTGAGTTTACGCTTGGCTTTGTATGGGCGAATCATGGTGGAAATCGACGGAGGACCGAATCCCTGCCTTATTTTATGCACTAGACATAAGGACTTGAATTTAATTTGTTCCTGAACCGGTAGCCAGTGGAGGGAGCGAAGGGCCAGTTCAGCTGACAGTCTATTAGAGACTCCCATTAGGAGTCTCGCTGCACTGTTCTGCACGGATTGTAGTTTTTTGATTGCTGAAATGGGAGCGCCCAAATACAGGGTGTTCCCATAATCCAGTCTGGAAAGGATTAATGACTGAATTAGTACTTTCTTAGCTGTGGATGGAAGGAGAGGTAGGACCTTTCGGGCCATTCTGAGTTGGCCATAGTAGAGGGCTGCTGTTTTCCTGGCTTGCTTTCTGAGGCTGAGGTCCTGGTCCAACCACACCCCCAGACTCTTGATTTCTGATTTTGGGATAGGGGCTGGGCCCATACGTGATGGCCACATCTGGCTGGGGTTATAACGGAGGGAGTTACCTAAGATCATAATCTACGTTTTTCCTCCGTTGAGCCTAAGTTGGGAGTCAACCATCCAGCTTGAGATGTCATTCAAGCAGGAGTGGAGGATGTGGATTTCCTGTTCGGTTTGGGTAAGCCCGACCACTAGCTGGGTGTCATTAGCATAGGTGATAATTTGGATTCCGTAAGGTTCTATTTTGGCTGCCAAGGGGGACATATACACGTTGAATAAAGTTGGGCTAAGCGAAGAGCCCTGGGGCACCCCGTTCGGCAGGTGTATGGGTTTGGAAACCGTGCTTTCATTGAAAACCTGGAAGGTTCTACCCTCCAAAAAGGATGATAGCCACTGGAGTGCCATGCCATTGATACCTATATTCCTAAGATGCCGGATCAGAGTCAGGTGATTCACTGTGTCAAAGGCAGTGCTCAGGTCAAGGAGTATAATGGCCGCCGATCCTCCAGAGTCCAGAATGTTCCTGCTTTCTTCCACCACTGCCAGTAGCGCGGTCTCAGTGCCTTGGCGTGGACGGAAGCCGGTTTGGGAGGGGTGGAGCATGCCATGATTCTCGAGAAACCCTGAAAGAGTTACATTTACGTGTTTCTCAGTGATCTTACTGATGGCTGGAAGAAGGGATATGGGGCGGTAGTTGCCTGGGTCGGTCGGGTCCAGATTAGGTTTCTTTAGAAGAGCTCTTACCCTCGCCTCTTTCCACCTGGGAGGAACTATTCCCGTGGTAAGTGAGGCGTTGATCAGGCTTATTATATGCGGGGCTATGATGGGGGTGACCTGTTTCAAGATGTTCAGTGGCGCCGGGTCAGCCGGGGAGCCACTCTTTACCGTGGTCCACAGGGAGTTAAAAGTTTCCTGTGTCACAGGTCGGAGATCTTTCAGGATGAACTCTGTTTGGAGATTCGTATAGAGGTGGGGGGGAGTCTTCCTCGATCTTAGTTGGGAGGGATTCCAGGATAAGCTGAACTTTATTACTAAAGTATTCGGCGAGTTTGTTGCACTGTTTGCCTGAAATATCGGGGGCTGCTCTGGGGGGAGGGGCTTTGAGAAGATTTTTAATGATATTAAAAGTTTCTCTGGAGGAGTTGGGTGCTGCTAAGATTCTGTGTCCATAATACGAAGCTTGGGCTTTCCCTAATTCTGTTTTATAGGCAAGAATAGATGATCTGTATTCCTGTTTTTTTGACGGTAGGAAGTCTTTCCTCCAGTGTCTTTCCTTTACTTTACATTGCTGTTTAAGACACGTAACTCTGGTGTGAACCATGGTGCGTCTCGCGGCCCTGCCGACTTCTTTATCCTGGTTTTTGGAAGGACCGTATTAAGTGACTCAATCCAACAGAGGAAGTCCTCGTTAGCCTGTCCAGAACATTGGGATGTGCTAGGTTATTTCTTTTCTAGTTCCTGAGACCATTTGTCCAAGGGAAGCTTGTTCCAACGGCGACCAAATGTCCAGGACGGTTGCACCTTGGGCCTAATTGTCTGAGGAGACCAGAGAAGTTTTATAAGGAAATGGCCTGTCCAGGGTAATGGAGTGGGTTCAGTTCCCTTCAAGTCGGATAGGTTAGAAAATGCTTGGTCGAGCAGGTGTCCTCTTATGTGTGTCGACTTATTAATTTTTGGGGAGAGTTTGAGGGATAGAAGATCTTTTGTTAGCTCGCAGGCATTAGGGGCTTGTGGCTCGTCAAAATGAAGGTTGAGGTCTCCTAAAATCGTAAAGTTGCCCGAGGAGCTTGCTAATTTGATTGTAGCCTCAAGCAAAGAGCTATTAAAGGACCCTATTGGTCCTGGGGGCCGGTATATTAGAATGCCTGTGAAGGCAAGAAGTGGGGAGAATTCTGTAGAGAAGAGAACATTCTCACAGTCTTTGAGCGGGTTGCCCAAGAGGCGGCAGGTAAGCTGTTCCTTATAGGCGATGGCTATTCCGCCTCCTCAACCCGTTGGTAGCTTCCTATGCACACCAACATTTTCCAGCTCATTGAACTGTTTAAAACACAGGAGAGGGTGTACATGGTGATGGAACTGGCCACTGGTGGAGAGTTGTTTGACTGGATTATTGCCAAAGGACCATTCACAGAGAGAGATGCTACATGGGTGCTCCAGATGGTCTTGGAGGGTGTGAAGTACTTGCGCACACTAGGAATCACGCACAGGGACTTAAAACCCGAGAAGCTCTTGTATTATCATCTTGGGATAGATGCCAAAATCATGATCACAGATTTTGGCCTGGCGAGCGCTCGGAGGAAGGGGGATGACTGATGAAAACCATCTGTGGAACCCCTGAGTACATTGCCCCTGAGATCTTAGTCCGAAAACCTTACACAAACTCTGTGAACATGTGGGCTCTGGGAGTTATCTCTTACATTCTCCTCAGTGGAACTATGCCATTTGAAGATGATAACCGGACCAGGCTATACCGGCATATCCTGAAAGGAAAGTACAGTTACTCTGGGGAGCTATAACACAGCAATACTCTACTCCTCGGGAGGCAAAACACTGGCCTCAAGCGGCTCCATTGCATAACAAACACCCCGCCTTTGTGCGCAGGGATCATGCAACATTCACCCCCTCAGAGCCTGCTTCTGCCTCACCTCTGGCGATCTCTTCCTGCACCCCGGACCCTAAATGGCGGCTAAATAGGCATCAAGGAGGAGTCTCCTACTGAGACAGCCCAGAAGACACCTGAAGAAGCTATGCGAATTTCCTAGGGACCCCTGAGTATACATGGCGGAAAGATAAAAATGAGGACAGGCTGAATGGAACACCAGTTGCAGAATCCCTTGCCTGACCCCAAGATGGCCACCACAGTGGTCCTGTACCATGATGTGCTAATACTCTTGGACAAAACGTGGACATCAACCAGACCTCGAGCATATCCCCCATCCGGCTCACCCATCAGGACATTGAATCTGTGAACTTGCCACCGACCGTTGAGAGCTAGCATTTTGGCCGATGCCCGGTGGAGCAACCTTGATAGCTAAAGAGGAGATGGGCTGTGGACTTCCCCCTCAGCTGTCACCTACCCAGCCGGACTTTGGGCAGACTTTCCTTCGTCTCTCTGCCAAATCTTCCTCCTACCCTTTTACCTTATCCCCTACCCTTCTACGCTCCATTCATCTCATCTTCTATGCTCTTTAAATGTTTTCTAGCAACAGATGTAACTTTGTAACAATGTGGAACCTCATGTAAAGCGCTCTGATACTTCTGGACTCAAGACATTTGGCCTGTCAGTGTGATTCCAGGCAACTCATTTATCAATGTGTCGGACACTCTTCTATAGTCAGACATGACACTATAGTCCATAACACTATCCTTTAATACATCATCGCAAAAACCATAAGCAGAATGACATATAGATGAGGTAGGCGCATGCCATTTTACAATCCTCTTGAGATTCCAGACTCGTTTATCTGTCAGATGTACCGCATTGGTTAATACCACACAACTTCCATGGGTTCATAGAAGTGACTTTCACCTTTTGGAACTTTAGCAGGTTTTTGAACTCATACCCATTGGCCCACTGTAACCTGGCAATCCATATCATTTGGTATGATTCCAATTATTCCCTTTGAACTGTGTAGATTCTACTCTATCATGTATGTCTTCCTTTGAGCAATGTACCACACTGGATTCCAAATCCACCCTGGATTATATTTAGTCTTAGGGTTTCTTCCACTCATCAGAACAAATTGAGAATATCATGTGGCTTCACAAATAGACACCCTATAATCCCACACAGTGTTCTACATTTGTGTCTCCCAGTCACTACCACATGTAACAGACAGTTGAATGGTTTTATAATTACTATATTAAAGTGCTTCACTATTCCATTACTGTTTGGATTTTATAAAGATGTTGTTCTGTGTTTAATGCCTAGCCTGTCAAAATATTCCTTTGCTTTGTTGGACATTAATTGTACACCGTTATCACTTAACAAATTGGTAGGAATTGCCTCTTTTGAAAATACCTTGTTCTAAAAATATACAACTAGATTTGTATCCACTTTCTGCATGACTTTGACCACTGGCCAACTAAAGAACAATTCCATTATAAAGTGATGAATGTATGTGATTCTCCAATTGGACCCATTATATCAATTGTGACAAAATCTCAAGGTAGCTTTGTTATAGGAAACATTCCCATAGGAGATTTCAATTTTACTAAAGAGTTATCAGCCTTCTCACACAGGGAAAACTTTCATAAATACCTCTCAATTTCAATATGCATTCTTGGCCATCACAATTAATTTTTTACAATTTGGTTTATTCTTACTATTTCAAAATGGCCTTTGTGACAAAATTCAACAATCAGTACACCCAGACTTTTGGGGGAAATAACTCTTTTACCCCTCCAAATGCACTACCCTTGCACACAGAGTTCCTCTTTTACTTCCCAAAAGGGCTTTTATCTTGCTTCCAATGGAAATTTGTTGACTATCCTTTCTGTAGAAATGTTGTAACATATAATAACAAACTGTCTTTCTTATATTAAATGTCCCACTCCTCTTTCTTAATGTTAGAACTTCCACAATCTTTTACATAGGCAACTTGAAGATCAGTCCAAAGTTCAACTTTACACTCAACCAACTACTTAGGCATGTTGGAAAGAAAGTCAGCGATAACATTATCTTCCCCCCAGTACACATTCCACTTTATAATTGTAGTCTTGTAGTTTCACAGATAGCTTGGCTATTCAAGCTGAAGTATTAATAGTTCCTTCTGTAGTCAAATCAAATCAAATCAAAATTATTTGGTTTATAACATAAGTCAACCATAAAAGCACAACATCTTAAAACTATCCATCATAGTAAAGGTAGAGAAGATAAAATGGATCAAATCTCCATTCCGACTTAGAAATTGCTCTCCTCAAAATAAATTCCCAAACTCTAAAACCACCATCTTTACATAAATTATTCCTAAATAAAGTGAAAATAATAAGAATAAAATCTGATTCCTAAAATTAATTCATTATTTCTCAAATGAAGTTTCTAGTTCAAATGCAAACAGTAAATAAACATTGATCTCAATCTTACCAATTGATTTAGTATTTAAAAAATCATGAGTACACAGTGCTAAAAAGGAGATGAACTACACATATTAATAATACAGTGTTATCAGTTTTCCTACAGCCCTTTCATATTCTTATTAAATTTGTCGATTTTTTTGCTAAGACTTAACTAACTTTGATGTCATCCATATCCATCAGAAACAGATATGCTTTCTGGTAATTATACAGGCCTTCACATAAAAACAGAGGCTTTAAATACTTTCTTCTGGATTTGAAATAGAAACTACGAAAAAGGGTTACAAACATAGCTGATTGTGTTGATGTATTATTGCATGGACATTTAACATCATTATGGGCCCACTTTGTTGCTGTTTGAAAGGCACCAGGTGATATATTATAGAAAATCACAATAATATCAAAAGAAATCTATGGTAAACATTTCCAACCTAGCTAAGATAACTCTGTAAGCCTGGGTGACTTTGATATGATATATATATATCACATCACAGTGCTTTTAGACTCCTCTCTAGATTACCTCGGTCTTACTCCTCTGCACATCTTAAATAATCTCGTTAGTTCACCCTGTGGTTCTTATTGTACTCTTGAAATTAGATTACTCTGCAAGTACATGTAGTGATATGATGTCTTCGGGGCCCCTAGAGAAGTCATACCTGTCCATAGTTTGTCATGTTTCACCATATTAAAGGCACTGCTTTGATCCACAAAGCACATGGAATAATTGGCACCTCTGGCCCATTAGGAGATTTAAATTAAGGTACGGTTTCACGGTCCCTAAGCCCCTTCTAAAACCATACTGAGCACGTGATAAAATGTTATTTTCTTCCTCCCAGTCCTCTAATCTTCATAATAGGATCCTTCCTAATGTTTTAGCTGAAGTGTTGAGCATAGAAATGGGTCTGTAAAATTTGGGGTCTTTTTTGGAGCCTTTCTTGAATATTGGGATAATTAGAGATTCAGACCAAGTTGATGGTACTCTGCCCGACCAAGTTGCATTACAGACAACTGTAAGCAGAGGGGCCAGATGTCTGGGAGATATTTATGCACATCTATGGGGACTCCATCTGGACCGGGTGCTTTACCTAAAGGGGTTTAACAAGTGCTCTCTGGATCTTTTAAATAGTAAAAGTAATGCAGATTTGAGTTATTTCCTTCTGCAACCCTCCTTTTTAAGCTAAGTCTAAAGTAGACTTAAAAATAGAAATAAAATGGTCTACCCATACCTCTGCTGGGATTAAGCTCCCAAGGTTAGGAGCAGAGTTATCCTTAAGTAAAGGGGTGTTAATAGTCTTTCCAAAAAAGTATGTTATCCTTTGTTTCAGCGGCCTGCACTAGATTCTCCCAAGCTGTTTCTTGAAGTTCTTTCTTTCAGGCTATAATGGCCATCTTATAACATGTTTTACTGTTTTAGATTGCTACACGATCCCTTGGATGAACATGCAACTGCTTAATCAAATCACTTTGTGCCTTTGTACAGTTGTGGTTAAATCATCCCTTGGGCCCTGGTTCTTTGACTCCAGTAACTTTGCTCAAGCTTTGGGTAATGGATTTGGAGATCAAATTATGGGCATGAATAACTGAAGCATTATCTAATTCTCCATCCAGGCAGGAAAATAAGTGATCTTTGTTCTCATTCATCAATACTGACATAAAATTAGCTGGGCCAACTCCTGGCCATTTTATTCTTGTAGTGTTATTCCCAATCAGATTAATGTTTTCTATTTTAGCTGGGCTCTTATACATTCGGCAATACAATTGTAATGTTAGGATTAAAGGATTATGATCACTAACACAGTTTTTCCAGACCACCAAATTGTTTGGAGTCACCCTATGATCACTGGAAACCAATATTTGGTCAATATTATTCTGTTCCTCATCACAATAAAAGTAGGTGGATTATAAACACGGCCTGTATCATCTAAATCCATAAAATTCATATTATATTTATAATCTAACTTATTCAAAGTGGAGCCATACGGGGAATGACTAAAATGATCAATGTCTACGTCAGAAGACTCCCTTAAGCCACATACCTTATTTAGAGCTACAGTACATTTTGCTAGGTTGAAATCTCCTGCTCATATTATAAACACATCTTTCACTTTATCTAAAAGGAGTCTCTCAAATGCGTTTCCCAATCCTCCACTACCTTAACCCTTAAACCCTTGAATATGCTGTTGTAGTAGTTTATTACAAGAGTATGAGGATTTTTATCTAATCTTAGTAAGGGAATAAAGTGAAATCCATTGTGCCTTACACATGTGTGTTCATATCTCATCCTTGTTGACAACTTTGTTACGTATTGAATCCACATCGCGTAGGTTATTTTTAAGGATTGATTTGATACTGTAAAGGAACAGACAGTTAAGTGTCCTCATAAGTCAACTGCCTCAACACTATGACCAAGGATCTACTTCACCTCCCAAACGATTTAGAATGACATCACAACCTGATCTAACATTGTAAACATGTAAAGACCCATAACACCCTGTCATTAAATGCACTAAATGTATAGTGTACCTAAGAAAAGTAATTTGTTTCACATACATCCTTACTTCAGATGTTCATCAATTTCGGCAATACTGTAAATATCAATGCATTTTAAAAATGACTTTTCCTTTATTCAGCAACATTTCACCTATTTTGCAAATGTATTTCAAAATTTATGTTGAAAGTACTTCTCATTCATAAACAGCACATTACTACGGACACCAAAACGTATGACAACTGACCTACAACAAATAGTTCCACAGATTTAGAAGATGACCAATTGCAAGTGTTCATACTTGTATGCTGCTAGCATATGCATGCCTGGGCATTACCTATGAAATTTTGTGTTGTTCTCTACCACTACATGTAACCTAATAAACACTGAATAAAAAACAAACTCAAAAGGAATTGGGACTACTCAAGCAAGAAGATAATCAACAAAAGCACAATGGGGGCGATACACCGAACTAATCTGAGACAAAATCCTGAACTTACTTGTTCTGTTATTCACAGAAGGCACTTACAATTTTTGGAATTCACAGAAATCATTTACAACTCCTAACTTTACGTACGCAGTCGGGCCAGAGTCTCCGCACCCGGACGGTACTCTCCGCACCAGGACCGTACTCTCCGGCTAGGGCTGTACTCTCCGGCTCGAGACGTAATCTCCGGCTCGGGACGGATAAAGTGTAATCAATGGGCAGGAATGCAATTTTTACAAAAAGGGGCATTAGGAATGTGTGATAAATGGTAGAGGAGGTCATGAAATATAGTTTGGGCAGGGAGCAGGGTATGGCCAGACCATACATCATAACCCAGAAAAGTTTGCTCCTTGACATCATGGTACATGCAATGCACAATTTCCCCTTCTCTCTAGTGTTGCGTTGTCAACACTACAGTCAACACTAAGAGGAGTGCCCATAGTGTTGACTGTGGTGTTGACACTATAGTCAACACTGAGGAGAGAGCAAATTGTGCCATGATACAAAGGAGTAAACCTTTCTGGGTTATGATGTGGTGTCTGGCCATACCCTTCTGTGAATAGCAGAAGTATTAAGTTTAGCATTTTGTCTCAGATTAGTTCAGTGAATCGGCCCCAATATGTCCACTGGCATTGCTTATCATATTGTTAAACAATAATGTTCTATCAAATGTATCTGTTTCCGCAAACTACAGTGTCCTCAATTTGTAGCTGCATATTTTAAGTGTAAGAATTATCCTCCTTGTTTTGAGGGCACTTCATAGAAGAATAAAATTAAACTAAAATAACATGGTAAAGCATAACCTAGATATAATAATAATAATACTAAGAACCACAAGAAACAGTTGCTTACCAGTAACACCAGCTCTCTATCTAGGGTATCTTGTTTAAATTCCTAAACACTTAATTTCACCACCAACATGCTGAATCTTGGAACAGATTTAAAAAGAAGAGAAAAAGTTGCCAGATTAAAACAAAAAACGATGCTGATCTAAATACAGCATAAGCTGTTGAACTTTTAACACAAAATCATGGAACTTTCCACAGCCCCCAAATTAGAGCGAATCCAAACTACTTGTAATTCAGGAAGCTACTTACAAATGAACTCCTTGGGAAAGTGTTTGCCTGGATATGATCCTGGTATCAAATCTGAAGAATGCAAATTTGTGGTCCTCACTTCACTCGGTTACACTCTTATCTCACACCCATTTCAGTGTATATTGATTGTCATATAATTGTATATTTACAATAGCACAAGTTATCTTGACATGGCAATGGCCTACCAAAAACTTCACTAAATATGTATATATATACTTGTATGCATGAATAAGAATATACAAATGTAAGCCAAAGACCGGGTACAGAGCAATTTGTGATGTATTAGTCACCACATTTTGAGCAATAAAATATGATAGCATATCGAGACCGCTAGAGATGTATAACAAGGCTCAACATTCTCGAATAATCCACAGTTAAGGAATACTTTTGCAAGTAATTATAAGATTCCTAGACAAAATGCTGGAGCTGTCACCATCACAAAGGTGCTACATTTGGCACCTTTACCATTTCCTTTTCTAAAAAGAGAAATTTAGCTAATAGTCATCTGTTAGAAAATACTCTTTGCATGTTTAACCCCATTGTTTGTGACTGGTAATGCTGGTGTTTGAACTCTGCAGACTATGGCACTGCTGACCCGTCTCCATTGTATGACCCCCCTGATCCCTAAAACTGTAAAACTAAAGTCAAATAACATCTGTGGCAGATATTGCTCCATCCACTAGGCCGATAAGGCAAGTATGGTTTCAGGTCTAAATGTGTAGCCTGGCTGCAGCAGCCTTTACTCATGCTGGTAAACCCGTCAAAATAACAGTAATGACATGAAAGAACCTTTACTTTAAATATTAAATGAGTCACCCACAAGTACACTTTGAAGCCTATGAAGTAGGGTATCTAGTATTTATAAGTGGAATATGAGAAAACTAGTTATTAGTTGGGAATGTCAGTAGTCCTTCCCAAGTATTATGTCCAAAATCCTATTAGGCCCAACACACGTGTTCAATAAATAAACCTGGGTTCAACTCCTGGTAGCCATGGCACAGAGTAGACAGGCTTAATAAAAAAGTATTTAAAGTATTCAACAGTACCAAAGCAATTAAAATGTCAAAACACAATACAATACAAATCCCACAACCAATTTCCAAAAATAGAAAACAAGTTTTTAAGAAAACTGACACCAAAACAAGTAAAATATAATAAGAGGAACCTGTGAATTTAATTTTTAAAGTTACAGGTAAAAGTCACCAAGAAAAAGTAAATCATTAATTAGTATTATTGTTTGTGGATGAGCGGGGCTTAGGTGCAATTTCAGGCCGACAGTGATGAAGAGAAGGTTGGGCACCTCAAGCATGTCATCTAGGTCAAAGATTTTACCTTCTGATGTAGTCTCTGGAATGGAAGTCAAAATATTCCACCGTTTCGAGGCTGGAGGTCTTCTCGAACTTGGATATCTGTTGGATGAGGTCAACTGAAGTTGCTAGTTTTGATGACAAAATATCAGAGAAGGAAAATTCAAGTTTAAGGTCCTCTCATCTTGATTTTTAGAAATTGGTTAAGGGATTTTATTGAGTTGCTGTTTTGACTTTTCAAATGTTTTGGTTTTGCTCAGTACTTTACACTCTTTTCCCTAAGTTAAGCCTTTCTGCTCTGTGCCATAGTTATCAGGGGATGAGCCCAGGTTTAAGTTCTTGAAACAGTGTATTTAATAGGCATGGGTAAAAATTAAATTACTCTGGTGAAATGTGCATAATTTCAGGAATTTTGCATTATCCTTGTTCAGCTAAATTCCTGGAATTCGTCCATTATGCCATTTTATGTAATTATATGCCATCTCTATAGAATGTACTGCAAATGCATCATTTGCTGTAAAACAAATCTTACCATAAACGCTGTGGACAACAAAAGGTGAGTGGCTATCTCTGGTGCTCTTGCAGTAGCACAATAATTATCTGATAATTATTTGTCTGCATGATAGGTGCTCAGCCCATAGTCAACATTAAACCTAGCATTAGACCTGTCAGCCTTAGGATGGTCTTTCCCCCAAAAACTTTTGCCTTCACCCTCCTATTTTTCGGAATTTGTTTTTGCTGGATGTGCGACTCTGTGCTGTTAATCACTGCTGACCAGGACTACATTGCTTGTGCTCACTCCCTGAAATTGGTTTACACCTGCTTGGCATATTTAATTTACTTATAAGTCCCTTATATAGTGGTATACCATATACCCAGGACCTGTAAATACATGCTACTAGTGGGCCTGCAGCACTTATTGTCCCAACCACTTAAGTAGCCCCTAAAACATGTCCCAGGCCTGCCATTGCAGGCTGAATGCTGTTTAAAACTGCCAATTCGACTAGTAATATAATCCTCTTGCCAAGCCTTAAACTCTATCTTTAGTGCACATGCGTCACACCTAAAGCAGGCCATAGGTTGCCCATAAAGTAGTGTGAATTGAAATGAAAAGGTTGGACATGTACTTTTAAGTTTCGGATGTCCTGGTAGTGAAAAGCGCCTGTATTTGTTTCTCACTACTGAGAATCCTACCCGTCCCATAGAATAACTTTAGGTTGCATTATTGTATTTATTAAGAGCAAACCTTTGATTGGGGACAGATAAGGATTTTACGTTTTGGTATCAAAGAAATTGCAATTAAAAATCCTCTTTAATGGTAAAGTTAGATTTCAAATTACAATTTTGAAAATTCTACTTTTAGAAAGTTTCCCGTAGCAGCCTCCCCTGGGTTTCATGACTAGGCATAGTTCTCAGTTAGACTTTGTGAATTCCTCCCAGACAATTACACATTAGAGGGATTAGGTGTGCCTGAATTGGCCGTTTGCTGGCAGGATGGGGTGTGTGGAGCTTGGCACAGCCTCACTTGCAACTGAGTAGGCTTTGCTCTGCCTTTACACAAAGAGCTCATCACCACTGCATTGTTCCTGAAGCCAGCTTGGAGCCAAGGCAGGGAAGTCAGGAAATTCCACACACTTCTAAGAGTAACCTCTAGAAATCTCTCCTACTTTAAAGATGGTGCAAGGTATAAAAATAGGGCCCTCAGACCCACTCTTCAGTTTACTTTCTGGACCTGCGGAAGGTCAATCAGAGAACTGCATGCTGCCGTGGCCAGTTGTGTACTCCACAAGTCTTCTTTTCTGCCTGGAGCCTGCCTTAAACCCCTGCTGCTTGAACTCTGCTTCTTCATCTGAACCCTGGACTGCCACAGTGATTCGACAGGCTAGGTTGCTGGCCTCCTGTTCAGAGTCACAGGGATATAATAGGATCCCACCATCTTGCTCCCATACCTATACCCAGCCTGAGTGAGTCTTAACTCCAGCCCCCAAGTGGTGCCCATCCAGTCCTGGACGCTTGGTGGTGGAGCTAAAGGTGCCCAGATAGCCAAAATGCCCAAAGGTAGGCCCTAGCCACCCCACAGGGCAGGGTGAATTGTAATTAAAAGGTTGGACATGTACTTTTAAGTATGACATGTCTTGTAGTCAAAAACATCTAAATTTGTTTTTGACTATTGTGAGGCCTACCTCTCCCGCAGAAGAACATTGAGTTGCCTTATTTCATTTAATAAGTCCTGACTTTCGATTAGGAGCAGGTAGGAAATTCATGTTTGCTCTCCACTAAGGGTGGGCGTAGTGGGCGTAGTGGGGCTACGTGAAGCAGCGCGTAGTGTGCCCAAATCTACGCACACTACGTGCTCCGCGTAGCTCCACTACGCGCCACCCGCTTCCCGCCCGCACTCCTTTTAAAACATACCCTGATTGTAAATTAAATAAAAGTAAAGACACTTACCTGAAGCGCGGCGTCTCCGGGGCTCCCTCTTCCTGGTTTCCAACTTCTTCTGACAAATGCGCATGCGCGGACGCCCGCGCATGCGCATTTGTTGCGAGAAAGGAGGGCGGGCGGGAGGTGGGTGGTGGGTGGCAGGCAGCTACGCTTCGCCCTGGCGTGTGCGTAGCGCTGCCTGCTTCGCCTACTTCGAGAACTGCGAAGCAGGCAGCGCTACGTACACTACGTGGGCGAAGCGTAGTGTCACGCTCAGGGTTACTCTCCACAATCCATTTCAGAGTTTAGCAACCACAATGACTTTAGGATACTTATGAAAGTTCACTAGGGTCACGCTGTCTTTGTTATAATATTTCATATATTTCCATTATATTTTTCATTCTTTCACTTTCAACGTCATCCTAAAGTCATTGTGGCTGCTAAACTCTGAAATGAATTTTTACATTTACTAAGAAGGACACTACAATCATGTTTGTATCTGCGTGCTTTTCTATTCACTGTGAAATGAACATTTATTGACTCAGCTGACATTTTTGTGAGATGTGTTCTTTGATGTAGACAGGTGATATTATGTTTGGGTGGGGGCGTAAGAAGGGTAAACATATTAGTGGGTGGAATAGATTTGTTTTCAACTGGGTTTTGTTTTTGCTACCATGATTCACATGTACTTTGTTTCTTTAAGGCTCACATTTGCATTGGGACATGGTCATGGGGTCAGGGTTTTACAGTGTGAATTGGATATGAAGCTGATGGTTTTCAGGTGGGAGTGTTTAGCTGGTGCTCTTGAAGATGGGGTTTTATGTGCTAACGGGAGTTTAAGAGAGTTTGAAGGAGCACATATTTGCCGACCGTGGCTGTGAAGGTATTTTGATTGTTTGTTTCAGTATGGAAGGGTTAGTTAAACAGAGGAACACAGGATTCGAGAGAAGATACGGGAGGGATGTTTATTTTCATTTTTGTGTTTTCCACTTTATTTTTTAGGTATTTTGGGCACTGAACGGGAGGGGTTGACTTAATAGTTTTATTAACGTTTTATCCTGGTTGTGTGTTTAGGAGTGGGTAGGTGGAAATACTATTTTTAGTTCTGTTTTGCTTGGGAATGGCAGCATGGGTTGACGGGGGTTTAGTGAGGGGGCGGGTGAATAGCATATGCATGCACATTGTTAGCATCATTTCATTTTTAGAACTGATGTTTAGTTGCCTTTGATCCTATCATTTCAGCTACCCCTGATGAAGGGCCAAACAGGCCCGAAATGCATTGGGTGAAGTTACGCAAGGTTAACCAGGATGAATTGTTTACTATTACATGTCTATGTGAAAGCCCGGATGGGCACGCAGAAGGCTGTGGAAATATCAAATGAAATGAAGAAAATATAGTGGCATCACGCTGTGCTCATTGTGATTATAATTGATTGGATTACCATTTAGAATGTGGATAAATGATTGGTTTATCATTTGGACTTCAAAGAAAAAGAGTGGTAGAAAAACAAGTTAACTTGCCTACTGTTAGGATCGGATTCTTTACGCCGCAGTGCGACTGATGGGCGCATTAAACACGGACCTTTTGGTTTACTTTACCGAGAGCCGTGATTTTTGGGATTGATCATGGAATCAGTTTGCACGCAATTCAAATCAAAATCACAGAATTACACATTTTGAATTAGTTTAGGGGACGGAGTGCACTCTGCTTTCATGTACTTTTTGCTTTGCAATATTCAGTCCCGACGCAGTCCGTACCCTGTTGATGACGACAAAAGTAAAAGAATGAAAAATGTTATGGAAATATCTGAAATATTATAATGATGACAGCGTGAGCCTAGTGAACTATCATAAGGATCCTAAAGTCATTGTGGTTGCTAAACTCTGAAATGGATTTTTACATTTACTAAGATGGACACTACAATCATGTGTGTATCTGCGTGCATTTCTATTCACTGTGAAATGAACATTTATTGACTCAGCTGACACGTTTTTGTGGGATGTGTTCTTTGATGTAGATAGGTGATATTATGTTTGGGTGGGGGCGTAAAAAGGGTACACATATTAGTGGGTGGAATAGATTTTTTTTTAACAGGTTTTTGTTTTTGCTACCATGATTCCCATGTACTTTGAATCTTTAAGGCTGACATTTGCATTGGGACATGGTCATGGGGTCAGGGTTATACATCGTGAATTGGGTATAAAGCTGATGGTTTTCAGGTGGGAGTGTTTAGTTGGTGCTCGTGAAGATGGGTTTTATGTGCTAACGGGAGTTTAAGACAGTTTGAAGGAGCACATATTTGCCGACTGTGGCTGTGAAGGTATTTTGATTGTTTCAGTATGGGAGGGTTAGTTAAATAGAGGGACACAGGATTGGAGAGGAGATACGGGAGGGATGTTAATTTTCATTTTTGTTTTTTTCCACTTTAGTTTTTAAGGTATTTTGGGCACTGAACGGGAGGGGTTGACTTAATAGTTTTACGCATGTTTCATACTGGTTGTGTGTTTAGGAGTGGGTATGTGGAAATACTATTTTCAGTTCTGTTTTGCTTGGGAATGGCAGCATGGGTTGACGGGGGGGTTCAGTGAGAGGGCGGGTAAATAGCATATGCATGCACATTGTTAGCATCATCTCATTCTTAGAACTGATGTTTAATTGCCTTTGTTACTATCATTTCAGCTACTGAGGTTCTGGACTTCTAAGAGTCCAGAGGTGTCAGGGAAACAACACCCAAAGACCCCTGAGTTCCTTCCTGTCTTGGTGCACAAATAAACAGAGACGCGTGCTTCTCGATGGTGGCGTCAGAGACCAAGATTTATTTACTGCAGGGACACAGAAGTCATAGGAACCACACAAAGGCAGAATCTACGAGACTGTTCGAATTGCAAAAAGTGGGTTGCTCCTTAAATACACAAAATATGTCTTCAGGCAACATTACACGAATATCTTTCATGCCCAACCCGGTATCCCAAACAGACAATAAACATACATCAAACAATAATTAGTCGTAGGTTTTCGGTATTCGATCAAGTCCCTTTGTCAGTTTTCCATTCTTTGACCAATCCTCCCCATCATAAAAATCGTATCCTCCCCATTGTAAAAGCCCAGAAGGAGAGGAGCAGAGCCAGGTGTAAGAGATAGAAAAGTAGGATAAGAGGTATTTATGGATCATAAACGGGCATGGCTACCGTCTTCGGCCTCTCAATCAGGACAATGGACACGAGAACCAGTATAACAGGGCTGGCCTTAGGCAGGGGAGGCAGCTTGATTCTGCCTAGTCACGCAGCGTCAGCTTTCTCGGGCTCGAGCCTACGTGTCCTTAACAAGGTGATTCTGCCGGGGTCATCGCTCGTTCATTGACTATGTGAGGGCAAGAAACAAAATGGGTGCCGTATCTAAAATGGATGCCATGATTTTACAACAGAATGCCCTATTTCTCAGTGTATTCATGCTCGTAGCGCAGCGAAAACACTGTCATGCATTAAATGGATCATTTACGGTTCATTGGTACCAAAATCGTGTCAGTACTACGATACCGAATACACGGGTTCGGATCGCTACAGAACCTCAGACCGTCCTTTTGCCCTTACATAGGCAATAACTTACTCTTTGTCAGAGTCCATCTCTATGTTCATCAGGTCACTGATATGTTGCTGGAACATTATTCTATCTCGTGGCGTATCTCCATTAACAGGTGGTCTTCTTACGCATGTTGAAACACAAAGGCCACATAAGGCAGGACCACACTGAACAATGAGACAGCACGAGAATAAAAATACCAACGCAACACCAGTGACTATCAGAACCTTCCATCCCCACGCAGATAACAGATTCCAGAACCATCCCATTAGTGACCAGTCACCTTCCTCTACATGGATAGAGTCAGAGATTTTGTGTAACTTAGAAATGGCCTTATATACAGTTGGCGCATTATCTGGGATAAAAACACAACAACTCGATTGGATCATCTTACATACCCCACCTCGATCTGCAAGTAATACATCAAGGACCATACGATTCTGTAACGTCATGAGGTGATCCGCTTGAAGCTCAGCTGTCAGGTTACTAAGGGCACCCGCAGTTTCGGTAATAGTGGATTCAACTACCCGTGTTAGTTGACGTAAGTTTCTACTGTTGGCCATAGGCCCCCAGAACGGATGGAAACCTTTGAAGAAGTCTCCTGCTTCTTGGCCAGCAGTGTCTTCCTTATTGAAAACACCTCTCACAACTCTAGTTTTGTGATAATCCGGTGCAGCAGTGTATGTCGGAGGCAACAGTTGAGCGATATAACATGAGCCTGAGAAGTCAGCAGGCAGCCATTTATATGCTCTGTCTTTGCAAACAAAATAGGTGCCCTTAGCAGCTAAGAATGCAGGGGAAGACTGTGACGGGAAAACGTATGTTTCGGTACAGTCACTCTTCCCTAGTCGAGCTTTCGGATTCCTCCCATTTCCTTGCAAACATACCTGACCTTGGTGGGGTACGACCCAGATCGGAGTCGAGCTTTTACGTTTGTTCTCACCCAAAGTAATGCCATATTCCGTAACGTTCCAACCCATGTAAACTCGCAACTCATCCTTGGGAATAAACGGAGTGTTATTGACGTCTCTAACCATGTCAGTAATTCCCTTTACCAAGGCTCTATTAGCGGAGTTATACCTAGTGGAACGTGGAGGTCGCGGGGGATAGGTCTCTAGAGCATAGACGAACATGGTCTGAAATGCCCAGAATGATCCATTATAACTAAAGGGCAGAACCAGATAAGGGATATCCTTGTCCATGGTATGTGGTATCAAGCCACACACCCAGCAATTCGTTGTGTTTACCACTAGTTGGTGTTGGTGCAAGAGCTGAATGAAAGTGTTATTTATAAACTCAGAGCGTCGAGCTTGCTCATGTGCAGGAAAAGGATGGAAAGAATGAATAGAAACAACAGTCGGAGAAACAGAAACATGGGGAGATACTGTAGATGTAATAGGTGCAAAGATCAATTGAATACCAAAAATAATTCCGCCTACCAGAGTTATTAAAACAATCAGAAATGTCAGAGCACATTGCATTAGGAAACATCTGCTATACAATATTTTATACAGTTTTGTCTTGCGAGCATTTATGACGTTAGCCCGTCGCAGTTCAGGAAGCTCCATCTTCTACAACCGTTCGCAACGGATGGTTTGTACCTGTTAAAAAATTGCCTCTGTCTACCCTGGGAGTTCCCAAAATAAACAGAAGAAACCGACCTTGTGTCTGGTTCCCTGCAAGTTAAAACAAGGCACACGTTACGACCCTACGGTAACCCAGATGGCAAGGTGAGAGCATAACACAAAAAAAACAAAAAAAAGACAAAAGTTATAGAGCAAACTTCCTGACTGAATAGAAATGTGAAAGAGTTTTTTAAATAGAAAGGTAATTATGCAATGCTATTGTTTTCTAAAATGAGAACGTAGATTGTATCGAAATTTTCCTGGTCTCGTCTGATCTTGAAACAATTGATCTACCGGTACAGTAATGTTCGAATCCACAGGTGGCAAATGTTCACCTTGTACAACACTCTGTTCAAGGTTCGAAAGAACAGTTCCTGGTGGGGTATCAGAGTTCTGCGTTTCAGTTGGTTTGTCCGTTATGTACTCTGCATCACTGAAGGGGATGAGCCTAGGAACAGGTTCTGTCTCGGATACACCAAATCCCTGTCTAACCCAGTTGTCGTAGGGGAGTGGGAGAGGGACACGCTTTGTATGGCTAGCGTGCACCCAATTCTTCCTTCCAGCTAGGCGTATAGCAGTTCTTGTGGCCAGGAGCACTTGAAACGGGCCCACGAATCTTGGCTGGAGGTTCCGGGTTCGTTCAAAATTCCGCACCACAACTTGATCACCGGGTTTCAATGTGTGGCCTGGACTCTCTGGCAGTTTAGGCAAGGATTCAAATACCTGTTGATGAATAAGGCTCAATTTAGCAGTCAGGTCAAAAAGGTAATCAATCAACATTGGATATTCGATCTGTTTGAATTACTTTGGCCTAGGGACTCCCCAAACATTAGCAGGACGACCAAACACAATCTCATATGGGCTAAGCCCTACTCGAGAGTGTACAGTCGCTCTGGTGGACAGTAAAGCTAAAGGCAGTGCGTCTGGCCAAGATAGACCAGTGGAAGCTTGTATTTTAGCAAGTTTCAGCTTCAAGGTACCATTGTACCCTTCAACCAAGCCTGCTGACTGTGGGTGATTCGCACTGTGGAATTTCTGGGTGATACCCAGACCCGCACACACACTCTTCATAACTTTCCCTACAAACTCACTTCCATTGTCCGACCAAACAATCCGTGGCATACCATACCTGGGGAAGTACTCTTTGAGGAGGATTTTGGCAGTAGACATAGCAGTGTTATCCTTTAACGGATATGCCTCAATCCATCTTGAAAAGGCACAGACTACCACTAGGACATATTTAAGCTTATTACACCTGTCCATGTGGATAAAATCCAACTGAATTACTTCAAAGGGACAAGAAGGGGGAGCAAAATGACCAGTTGGGGTTGGGGTTCCCTTGCCAGGATTATGCATCAGGCATATCATACAATTTTTCACCACTCTTTCCGCACACTTAGTAATTCCATCGTTCTTCCATACTGGAGCTAACATTTTACAGATCCCTTTCGAACTAATGTGCGCCGCTCCATACGCCATTGTGACTACCGCAAGTACATACGCATCAGGTAACATCCAACGCTGCTGCTCAGACAAATCAACCCAACATCCACTTGAATCCATTTTACCCGTTTTCTCCTTCCATTCATTCTTCTCACTTTTAGTCGCTTCATTCTAGATTGCCTTCACACTTTCAATCGTATTCTCACACATTCCTGATTCAGCAATCCATCTTGCAGACGTTACAACATACATTCGACTCATCATGTTCTTGACCGTTTCTTAGGCGACCTCATCAGCAAACGCATTCCCACGGCCAACATCATCCGTAATCTTTCGATGTGCACTGCATTTCACAATCGCAACTTCATTCGGTAGGGTCAGAGATTCCAACAGGTCATTGACTAACTGTCCATGTTGGATCTTAGTCCCATGGGACGTGAGAAAACCTCTTTCTTTCCACAGACGTCCAAAACTATGTGCTACGCCGAAGGCGTATTGGCTATCAGTAAACACATTCACTCTCTTTCCCTCAGCTAAAACACACGCTCTTGTTAATGCAATTAATTCTGTAGCTTGGGCAGAATTCTGACTTACTCTTGCGGTCTCGAAAATCGTACTCAAAGTCGTAACTGCATACGCGGCCGTCACATCACCGTTCTGTAGTTTAAAACATGACCCATCAACGTACAAAGTGCCATCTGGATCTAGTAACGGAGTATCTTTTAAATCAATCCTACCTTTTGTCTCTTCCTCAGTTCTAAAACAACAATCATGGGGTTCTGAATCACTCGACTCTTGAGTAGTCGGCAACAGCGTTGCTGGATTCAATATGCTGCATCGCTTGATCTGAATGTGACTTGCCAAAAGTGTCAGCTCATAGCCTGATAGTCTAGCACTGGTGAGGTGCTGAGTTTTCGTTCGATTCATGAGTGTATCCACAGCATGTGGAACCATGACTACCAACATGTTGTTCATGACCAATCCAGCAGACTGTCGAATAGACACTGCAGCTGCTGCTGTAGCTCTCAAACAACTTGGCAATGCTCTGGCTACCGGATCTAATGTGGATGAGAAATATGCACAAGGTCGCTGTTTGTCGCCAAATTGTTGCATTAAAACACTCAACGCACAACCTTCTCTTTCATGGACATATAAAGTAAACGGCTTACTGTAGTCAGGAGTACCCAACACAGGAGCTGAACACAGCGCATCACGTAAGTCGGAGAAGCTCTGTTGACATTCATCAGACCATGGCAAAGGGCTCGGAACACCTTTTCCAGTCAGGGCTACCAATGGTTTTGCCATGAGAGAAAAATTTGGGATCCATTGCCTGCAGTATGACGTAATACCCAAAAACGCACGCACTTCTCTCTGTGTGCTTGGTACAGTCATCTGCGAAATTGCTTTGATTCTCTCTGGGGTCAACCTTCTTCCCTCCTTTGACAAAAGATGACCTAAGTAGGTCACTTCTTGGCAACAATATTGCAGTTTAGAAGGTGACACCTTGTGATGTAAGTCTGACAAATGACGTAATAAAGAAATTGTAGCTGTTTTGCAAGTTTCCTTGTCATCAGCAGCCAGTAAAAGATCATCTACGTATTGGATCAGAGCAACACCAGGAGGAAGTACAAGAGCATCTAATTGACTTTTTAATGCTTGGCTGTAAATTGAAGGGCTCTCCCAATAACCTTGTGGAGCGCGCTTGAACCTGAAGCTGCGACCACCTAAGGAGAAACCAAAAATGTCTCTACTTTCCTCGGCTATCGGGATGCTGAAAAAGGCATTCTTCAAGTCGATCACTGTAAACCATGTAGCTGAGGCAGGAATCAATGTCAATAATGCAGTGATATCTGGGACCACAGGAAACTGTGGAATCACTATTTTGTTAACCTCTCTGAGGTCAATCATAAATCTGTAGATTGGAGGTTTGGAAGGGTCAGTGCGTTTCAAAATCGGCAGAACAGGACTATTGCAGACATTTCCTCTAGTTTCCTCTATCACATCTTTCTGTATTAAGTCTTTCACGATCAGTAAAAGTGCACGTTCACCTTCATTCGAAATCCGATACTGTGGGATTCGTGGGAATCTAATATTCGCTTTCAGACTCACCACATAAGGGGGAATTTCCAAAAGACCTACATCATTAGGACCAGTCGCCCAAAGAGTATCAGGGAGAGAACGCAGCTCCGGTGGGAGCTTATCCATCGACATGTACATTGGAGAAATGACTCTCTTACCCAATGTGAGCTGCACTCCCGAAGGAGAACAGTACAGTGTCGCATGCAGACGTTTCAACAGGTCTAAACCAAGCAGATGCTCATTACAGCCGGTTGTTAGAATAAGGGGTGCTTCTAGTTCGCATGGCCCAACAGAAATTGACAAAGGACTAGAAACAGGATTGTGAACAGGGGCGCCTGAGAAACCTACTGAAGTGTTCGTTAAGCCAGACAAAGGTGCGCCAGGGAGTTTCGCATGCATAATTGAACTTTTTGCCGCACCAGTATCCAACAGAAACGGTTCGACCACGCCTGATGTAACTACTGCGACATAAGGTCCACTCTGATCAACTGGAACTGATACTACTCCCTCTCTTTGCCTGTGGCTGTCCTAGTACTCTTTTTTCTGAATCTCTTCATTATTTTCATAGTAATCCTCAACATGATACTGTGGAGATCAACCTAGTTGCGTAGATTGTACATTTCGCTGATCGAAATAATTTGATGAGCGATCAGCCTGTGGAGTCATTGTACCACGTCCTCTACCTCTAGGAGTTTGCATAAACCCACCACTACCTCTCTGAGCTGGGACACCACTGGTTTGTGTGTGCAATACTGGACACTCGTTCTTATAATGGCCCTCCTTTTTACAATAGGCACACTGATTCCATGCTAACTGTTGTCGGGGAAAACCATAATTAAATCTTTGGGACATCCCTTGCTGAAATTGTGGCTGTTGCTGAAACTGGGGTCGCTGCTGTGAATCTGACTGATTCGAGCGAGGCGGATACGCCTGTTGCAAAAGAACTTTAGTTTTCAAATCTTTTGTCTTTTTTTCTGACTTTTCCTTCTCTTCTTTCTCTCTATTCTCGTAATACTGAGCAGTTGCAAGTATCTGTGCTGTCGTCGACACTGCCCATGCACTCTCAGAATCCTTCAACTTGTTACTAAGCTCGGGCAGTAAATTAAACACAAACTTGCCGACAAACAACCTCTGACCTCCCTCAGTACTCATATCTTGCCCACTGTGGTCTACGAAGGTCTCTTCAAATCTAGTGAAGAAGTCAGAGACGCTTTCGTCCTTCTTTTGCTTGCATGCTGATAATTTATCCCAGTTGACCCGTAACGCTGGCATCAGCGTTTTCATCAGATTAATTATTCTGCCAGGTAAAGCAGCAATCAGAGGCTCAGGTTTAGCACCACCAACTTGTTGCGCGTCTGCCGCTATAATAGCTGGCCAATCACCTCCTAAGGCGACTGGGTGGTTCTCTTGCCGGATCTTGGCCCATATAGGTTGTGGCACTACATTGCCAAATAGCATTTCGATGTCTGCTAAATTCATGACACACGCTTGAACTGTCTGCGTTAACTCTTTATAATAACCAGCAGGATTCTTACGCGGGTCCGGCAACGCCTGTTTTACTGCTAATACTTCGGCCCGCTTCCAAGGGATGTGTATCCACACTCTATGGAAATGTGCCGGAGCAGCTGCAATATTATTAGCCGCATCAGCTTGAACTGCATCGCGCCATATGGGTGGAACTTCCCTCATCGGATATTGACCTCGTCTTTTCCTAGTAATCGGTGAACCATCAGAGTCTCTTGGTGCTCTAAGAGGAGAATCATCCCTATAAGCTAAAATCAGTTCTATCGCTTCCCTTACTTCTGGACCTATCACCATTCCTGCGGCGAACTTTTGCTGAATATTTATCAAATCAGAGGGAACAGAATCTGAGTCATCATCGTCCCATTCCTCACGCACAAGAGAACACATCACGTCAAAGACATAACGCTGAGTTGGTTGATTCCATTGCATAAATGTATCTGACACTCTTCATGCATCATACTTCGCAGCTTTCGACATCCACCTAAGGGCTGTCGAATCTAACATTTCTCGTTCCTGGGGACCAGGAAACTGGCTACGTCTCTGTGTAGAGTCAGAAACGGGGGTCCCAATTAAAGACCTGTAGAGAGGAGTTAAGATGTTAGTTACAGAGTCGGTTATTTTCCGACGAACAGAAAGCGGAGTCAGAATGTTTACAGAGTTCGGGAACAGGGAAGCTGGAGCAGATGAAATGGTAAGGGTGGGAGTAGCAGATAAAACAGTTTGCGAAACGACAGGCAAAGGCGAAGTAGGCAACCCAGGAAGAGGGGGTGCCGAGGGAACATTAACCACAGGAAGGACAGGAGCTCGAATCAAAGGAAGTGGAGCACCTATTCCAGGCTGACCAGCAGCTGGCTGCACAACAGGTAGTAACTGTGGTGTTGTAATACTCTGTGCATACGGTGGAGGTGATCTCAACAGATAAGACAACAGAGGATCCTTTTCAGGGTCCTCTATCGGCTTAGCAGGACAAGATGGCAAGGCAGGGTAGCATTTATCAATTGCCAAATTATGTTTTCTATTCGCCATCTCTATTGTTTTCTCAGTCTCGCTGACATGCAACTGTCTAGCAGACTCCATTAATGTCAACCCTTTCTCTTTCTGTTCCTTCTTCGTCTTCCTAATTTCTCTCTGTTTGGCTTCTTTACGCCACACGGGAAAAGAATCAAACATTGCCGGCCGGGCTTTCTTTTTAAACAACTTTATTTCTAGGTTGTCTAGAATTTCAATTTCAAAGCTACCATGCGGTGGCCAACTAAGGACACCATCTTTCCTGGTGTAACGGTCCCATACTTCATTATAAGCGATAGGACCTACACCGTGTTTACAATAGAGCTCATATGTAGGAGTTCCAATCGGAGGAACCGAACACGGATCCTCCAACCGGGAATCCCCGTTGCAACTTAACCAGGACAGGAAACAATTATTACTGTTAGTCATTACAAACTAAGGACAGATTCCAACCAAAATGCGCAAAGAACTTAGGCCTACCAAATTAACCAATACCAAAACAAAGATTATCTTAACAAGAGCAACCAATGATAATCTACGAATTCAAAAACAAACGTATCCAGAGAGCAAAACAAGAACAACCAAACTGAGCGCAACCCACTTAATACTTAACTGAAATGTGGAAGACGTCACCAAGGAGAACCCGTCTACGTCTCGCTGTACTAAGGTCTGCACCTCGGGTCCAAGACAGGGCGACAGTCAGGGCAGCGGTCCTCTGTAGCCGTCTGGGAACGGGAACCCTCGTGGAAGAGATCGTCGGGCCACTTTTACGACATGCAGGGATCAATGAAGCGGGGTACCTCCCTCCGGAATCTTCACACGAAGATCCTCGAACTTTTCAGGCTTTGGACCGGTACCGGATGACGTCGCCCCACATTGGGCGCCAATTTGAGGTTCTGGACTTCTAAGAGTCCAGAGGTGTCAGGGAAACAACACCCAAAGACCCCTGAGTTCCTTCCTGTCTTGGTGCACAAATAAACAGAGACGCGAGCTTCTCGATGGTGGCGTCAGAGACCAAGATTTATTTACTGCAGGGACACAGAAGTCATAGGAACCACACAAAGGCAGAATCTACGAGACTGTTTGAATTGCAAAAAGTGGGTTGCTCCTTAAATACACAAAATATGTCTTCAGGCAACATTACACGAATATCTTTCATGCCCAACCCGGTATCCCAAACAGACAATAAACATACATCAAACAATAATTAGTCGTAGGTTTTCGGTATTCGATCAAGTCCCTTTGTCAGTTTTCCATTCTTTGACCAATCCCCCCATCATAAAAATCGTATCCTCCCCATTGTAAAAGCCCAGAAGGAGAGGAGCAGAGCCAGGTGTAAGAGATAGAAAAGTAGGATAAGAGGTATTTATGGATCATAAACGGGCATGGCTACCGTCTTCGGCCTCTCAATCAGGACAATGGACACGAGAACCAGTATAACAGGGCTGGCCTTAGGCAGGGGAGGCAGCTTGATTCTGCCTAGTCACGCAGCGTCAGCTTTCTCGGGCTCGAGCTTACGTGTCCTTAACAAGGTGATTCTGCCGGGGTCATCGCTTGTTCATTGACTATGTGAGGGCAAGAAACAAAATGGGTGCCGTATCTAAAATGGATGCCATGATTTTACAACAGAATGCCCTATTTCTCAGTGAATTCATGCTCGTAGCGCAGCGAAAACACTGTCATGCATTAAATAGATCATTTACGGTTCATTGGTACCAAAATCGTGTCAGTACTACGATACCGAATACACGGGCTCGGATCGCTACAGAACCTCACTACCCCTGATGAAGGGCCAAACAGGCCCGAAATGCATTGGGTGAAGTTACGCAAGGCTAACCAGGATGAATTGTTTACTATTACATGTCTATGTGAAAGCCCGGATGGGCAAGCAGAAGGCTGTGGAAATATCTAATGAAATAAAGAATTATAATGGCGTCACGCTGTCCTCGTTGTGATTATAATAGATTGGATTACCGTTTAGAATGTGGATAAATGATTGGTTTACCATTTGGACTTCAAAGAAAAAGAGTGTGAGAAAAAACAACTTAACTTGCCTACTGTTACGATCGCATCCTTTACGCCGCAGTGCGAGTGATGGGCATGTTAAACACACGCCCACACCTCCCACCCACCCACACATACATTCAGGCACCCATACCAATACACAGGCAACAAATCAATAACCCATATGGACACTCATGTAGCTACTCACCAACCCATGCAGCAACTTACACAAAAACAGACAGACTGATACAGACATTCACACAGTTTAGTCACTAACCCATGCATTCAGTAAGACACTTTTAATCACTCACTTATAGAGTCAGTCACGCACCTACCAAATCTTCCAACAAGACACATATACACCCACTCATTCTTCAATACACCTTGGCATATATATAAAACATATTTAAACGTTATAGAAACACAATCACTGGATGATGTCATCAGTGATGTAATTTGAGATGTCATCAGTGATGTCACTGACCATGTCATGAATGATGTAATATGCGATGTCATCAGCAGTGCATTGCAGGGGCGCGAGTTATAGTTAGCTGAACTAACTATAACGGTGAAATTTCTCTGATTTTATATGAGTGAAATGTCCACCTAACTATAATGTCCCTGAAACCTATGAATTTTTCAGTGAATTTCCAAGGTTTTTTAAATGCTAATTTCCAACTAGAACGTACCTGAAACCTATGGTTTTTCAGTGAATTTCAAAGGTTTTTTAAATGCTAATTTCTAACTCTAACGTCCCTGAAACCTATGGTTTTTTTCAGTGAATTTCAAAGGTTTTTTAAATGCTAATTTCTAACTATAACATCGCAGTCGTGTTTTCAGAGTGGTTGAAAAAGGTGAGCATGGCCTCCAAACACCTTTTAGCATCCCACTTTGTGGGATTTACTGGAGGTAACAGGAGGGGTGGTTAGACCCCAACATCAACCTTGGGGGCCAATTACCCCTTTTAATACCTCCAGTAAGTCCCACACAGCAGGATTGCTATCTTGTTATATCAGGCCCCGCCCCCTCCCTGCACCACTGTGCAAACGCGCCCCCTGGTGCGTTGTAAGTTAGGGGATTAAGTCCCCATGAATCCTACAAATGAGGCTTCTGGTGCACTACTGCTCGGAGGATGAAGTCCACTTGTGTCCTAAGGTCCTCAGGACACAAGAGGACCTCATTGCCCCACCATCAGTGCACCAGAAGCTACGTTTACAGAGTGGATTAAGTCCCCTTGAAGCCTGAGGGTCCCTGGGGGCCAACTAGCCTTCCAGGTACCTCCAGTAAGCGCCACAGAGCTGTGTTGCAGAGAAGTGTAAAAAGGGGTGTGGCCTCAAACCACCTCTCTGCAACACAGCTCTGGGGCCGATTCCGATAGCCGGTCGGACAGCTGTCCGTAGCCTTACCGTGCGACCGACACGTATCCGGAACCGGTCCGTCCTGTAGAGTAAGTACAATGCGCATAGCTGCCAAAAACACGACCGACACGTAGGCTGTGATTCAAGCTCCATTCTCCGTCCGAGCCGTAACTCCTAACACTTAACCGAGTCACCCGAAAGCAGTATCCATAGCAGTTTCCGGCATGACAAGTACGATGTGTACTTCCTACGCGCCAGACGGGTCGTCACGTACGGCACGTCACAGCATCCGGAAAACAAGCATATCAGCTTTGATTCGCGCCACAACTCAATACACGGCTACGAGACGGACCAGCTTGCAGCGGGTACGAGACGGAGCAACAAGCAGCGTGTACGACACGAACACATCATGAATCCCATCGCGCAGGTCATACCAGTATTCTACATCTATGACCGGCTCAGGAACGGATGCGGACGGTGCAGACGGTAAGTCAGACACCTACCACATAAACAAACGGCAAGTACCCACAAAATGGGACACACACACAGGGGATCCACATCCTGGCCACTAACAACAGCCCACCATAGGGGTTGCATGGCCAGCACCACTAACACCCCCACCCATAGGGCTTATGTTGCCCATCACTACAGCCACCCCCACCCATAGGTCTCATGTTGCCCATCACTGATGCCACCCCCAGCCATAGGGCTTATGTTGCCCATCACTACAGCCACCCCCACCCATAGGGGACCTGTTGCCCATCACCCCTGCCACCCTCACCCATATGGCTGATGTTGCCCATCACCCCTGCCACCCCCACTCACAGGGGACCTGTTGCCCATCACCCCTGCCACCCCCACTCACAGGGGACCTGTTGCTCATCACTACTGCCACCCCCACCCATAGGGCTGATGTTGCCCATCACCCCTGAAACCTCCACCCATATGGCACATGTTGCCCATCACCCCTGCCACCCCCAGCCATAGGGCTTATGTTGCCCATCATTACAGCCATCTCCATCCATAGGGCTTATGTTGCCCATCACCCCTGCCACCCCCACCCATAGGTCTCATGTTGTCCATCACTACTGCCACCCCCAGCCATAGACGCTCATGTTGCCCATCACTACAGCCACCCCCACCCATAGGGGACCTGTTGCCCATCACCCCTGCCACCCCCATCCATATGGCTGATGTTGCCCATCACCCCTGCCACCCCCACTCACAGGGGACCTGTTGCCCATCACCCCTGCCACCCCCACCCATATGGCTGATGTTGCCCATCACCCCTGCCACCCCCAGCCATAGGTCTTATGTTGCCCATCTCTACAGCCACCCCCAGCCATAGGTCTCATGTTGTCCTTCACTACTGCCACCCCCAGCCGTAGGGCTCATGTTGCCCATCACTACAGCCACCCCCAGCCATAGGGTTTATGTTGCCCATCACCCCTGCCACCCCCATCCATAGGTATCATGTTGTCCATCACTACTGCCACCCCCAGCCATAGGGCTCATTTTGCCCATCACTACAGCCACCCCTACCCATAGGGGACCTGTTGCCCATCACCCTTGCCACCCCCACCCATATGGCTGATGTTACCCATCACTACTGCCACCCCCAGCCATAGGGGACCTGTTGCCCATCACTACTGCTACCCCCACCCATAGGGCAGATATTGCCCATCACTCCTGCCACCCCCACCCATAGGATGGGTGGTGCGCAACACATCCAGCATACTCCAACATCAGGTATGTCAGCAAAATACATCCCCCCTAACATCATGTCAACAGTGTGTAGTCTGTGACAAATGCCCACAACAGTGATTATGGCTACGAGCATACAATGTAAGTAACAACACATGTGTGACCAACACATGAGTGTGGCATACACAAGGCAAGAATCAGCATAGCACTGTGGCAATGTAAAAAGAACACCCCCTCACTGTGTAGAACAGAAGTTAAGTGTGGGCTTCCAAAATGCAGCAGATGTTGAGCATTGTGGTGATGGGGACTAAACCCCCCTCATCACAGTGACCAAAAGGTAAGTGTCATCATGGTCAAAGCTGCAAATGACAAACAGCATGTATGATCCCTGCTCCCAACACATCAAACACCCCTGGGGCAAACTAGTGGTTGTGTGCCATACACACAGAGATGTGGTGAGGCCAACAGTGCTGTGAAAACATAACGCACTCTCGGCCATGTGCAGACAAGCACCACACATGGGGGCTGACAATGCATACAGCGTACAATGACACAACATCAGAAGTGACGATCACCAAGAATGCACACATCTTGAAAATAGACACACCAATCAAAACAACATGTGTAGACTGTAGGTGTCAGATCCCAAACTCACATGCCATGCCAGCAATGGCACCTAACAACCAGGATGAATGTGCACAATGATGTGATATGACTCACAGGGACAGCATGCAAAATCACAGAAACAGCATCCAGACAAAGGCCCACAACAGCAATACCAATGCACTGGTGCAGATGTACAAACAGGCAAACTCACACTGCGCATCTGACACAGCATGTGTGTGTGTGTGTGTGTGTCACAGTATCCGCAGGCAACTACACAACACATGAGGGGGGCTGAACCACAGTGACACAGATGTGGACACAGTGCCACACAAAAGTAAACCATCATTGGGACACCCTCAGTGGGCAATCAGGCATTGGGAGATGAGAGGGAGCATAACAGACACATGTGACACAAGCTGGAATGAACACCAACTAACACAGCAAGAGACTGACACACAACACCACTACCCCAAGGGACCAGACATTGGGGTGACACAAGCATACATGACACCTCCACTGTGATGACAAAGGCAGATGTTGTACAAACTTGGAAACCCAGACATGTGTCCTGTGCCACAAATGTACATCAAACATACACAAACAGAAATCACTCAGCATGACCCCTCATCCATGGACAAACTGGAGCTAGGGGACCACCCATGTAAACATTCACATCAGTCCACGCTCAACACCACACACCCTGAACTGCAACAATGTGTATCTGTGAAGCCCACATGGACAGGTGACATTGCACATGCACCCATGACAAACACAGGAATGTTGGGTGGAACTAAGGTGCACAGACACATCACACAAGGACAGTTCACAACCCTGGGGAATGACCTCAAAGCTCACGTAACCTTCAGAATCCCTGCCACAGTCTCAGGACAATGCAGATGCCAAGAAGAACCACAAGGCACACATGCTGACACCTGTCAGCATCGCAGCCATGAACCCGACATGTGGGAGCAGTCACACACACATACATACAAATGTCTCAATCACTGAAAACTACCACCTAGGGACAACTACATGATTTAGCAAATAAACAGATGCCTTGAGGAACCCTGACTGTGTCCCATCTGTGTCTGACAACATAATCACCACTCAGAACAGACAAATCCCAATGATGATACATCAATTAACAGTAGTGTGTCATGCACCCACATATCTGGTAGCCCATTGGAAAAGTAGTGGGATGAACCCTGTACCACTCAGCAAGCATCAACAACAGGAACATATCAAGTGAACACTGTCTGTGTATGAACAGGGATGTGGACACACACACATGGTCATACAACACACAGCATGGGCCCAGGCCATGTAACTGGACAACACACTTACTTGAGGGGACCCAACTCCTGTGGGAGCCCAGCTGTGCCAAACATATTAACCGCAAGTCCCACTCATGTCTGCAGAACACTTGGTCAGTCAGCCATCAGTTACCACACAATGAAAGGTCTGGTCACAACAGCCTGGGTACGTGAGTCTACCCTAAGTCATCTGCACATACCCAAAACATATGTCTACCAAGTTGCACAGAGGCCCCAGTTGCTCCTATTACAATGATACCCACACCTGTAGGAGCACAAAGTATGTGGAAGTGACAAACTGGACAATGTGAAGCACATCATATGTGCAGGGGTGCAAGCCACAGATGTGACCATGCAAATGAAATGCTCACAGAGAGATGTCCACAAATAGTAGATCCTGACACACCCAGGTAGCTGCAAAGGATGACATGGATACCCACCAGAATAGGATACATATCTCATGGACCACAGGGAGTACCTCACAGCAATACATCAGAATTCAATATTGTAAACAAAGCATCACAGGTGCAAGGGCATGTTAAACATCATCAACATAATGTACAGCGAAATCTAGTTCCCAGGGAGAAAGAAAAAAGCTTTATTCAGCATTTTAAAAGTGAAACGTCTGTGCAAACAAAAGGCCAATGTCCAAATGCCAAGGAGTGACGTAGAGTGACAACTGTCACACGTTGCTTGCCTGCACTGCTAAGGACTGGGGTCATCCCCTCGGAGGGGCATACATAGGTGCAGGCCAGGAACCGCGGGGACAGGATCAGGGTGCAGCAGGAGGAAGCAGTGAAGAGGTGGGGGATGCAAGCGAGACACTTGCAACTGCAGTGGAGCTGACTGAAGTGGTGGGTGCTGTCCCAACTGTGGGGCACAAGTCAGATGGTGGGGGTGCCGGCACAACTCCAGTGGGCAGGTCAGATAGAGTGGATTGGCTCACCACTGCAGTGCCCAAGTCAGACGGGGTGGTCGTGGACTCCAAAGCAGTGCCTACATCCACAGGAGTGGAATGGGGGACAGGTGAGGTCGGCAGGGCGGGGGGGACACGATCCCCACATCAGTGGCACTAACTGTCTGACCAAGTGTGGAGGAGCAAGTGCTAGAGGGGGGTGGCCTTAGCCTTTTGGGTACGGTGTATCTGTGGGTGGGGAACCCGGGGCAGGGAGTGGTAGGGGAACCTCTGGAGTGGTGGCCTGGGGGATGGAGGACAGAGACTTTGCCTTGGAGCTGCGTGGTGGCAGGGGGGTCTTGCTCTTCTGGCACCGGGGGGACTTGCGGGTGGGGGTCTCTGTCTGACTGCGCCTGGAGGAGGGTATCCGGGTGTGAGGGGCACACCCTTCTGTGTGTGGGGACTTCCTCTTCCCCTTATAATCAGGATCTGCAGGGTCGGTGGGGAAGAGGCCAAGGTCACAGAGGAAGAGCTTCTGGGGGATGGGGTTGCAGGTGAGGCTAGGGAAGGGGGCTGGGAGGGAGAGGTCTCGGAGGACTGCAGAGTGGTTGTGGATGACTGTGTGTGTATCTGCAAAACAGCCCCTGTGAGTGTGGAATCAGTCCCCTGCGCTTGCTTATGTGCACGTCTAGACCTTGGTTTGGGAGTTTCTGTGCTTGGGACAGGTAGGCTGCTAGGAATCGTGGGTGGTGCAGGGGTAGGAGGGGTGCAGGACTGTTGGAGGAGAGACACTGCTGCCGTCAGGGAGAAGGCCACGGACTGATTGGTCCTCTGTAGGGCAGACATGCCCAAGGAAATGCCCTCCATGAATGACACCAGTTGTGTCAACAGACCTGTGTGTGCATGGTGGACCTTCAGCATCGACATCTGCCCTACATGGATCTGTCGAAGTAAGTCCACAGACTCCTCACTCAGGGTAGCAGGGGACACAGGGGCAGGGGGTGCGGTGCCTGGCACAAAGGAGACATGCTCACGAACAAGGGAGCTCACAGGGACCTCTGGGATGGGAGCCGATGGGAGGCGGGTGGTGATGGTGGTGGTGGTGGTGGGGGCGGGGACAGCCTCACTAGCTGGGGTTTGGTGGCTGCTGACACCCGCCTCCACAAGGGAGTCATCCTCAGAGCTGCTGTGCCCCTCAGCTGGGAGGGATGGTGTTGATGACTCCACTGTGTGGCTCCACTCGCTTTCCGTGCCACCGTGTCCACCAGACTCCTCTGCTTCTGTCCCTGTAAGGCTCTGTGGCTCCTCCTGGTCCATGGAGCTGTCCCCTCCTGTGACTGTGGATGTATCTGGATAGGAATAGGAAGTAAGAGAACAACATCAGTCACCTGCACCGACTGCACACACCACAGTGAGTACATCACATCACAGGGCAAGCCCTGGCATCATCAGCTGAACACAGCTCAAAGTGCCAACACTGTTTAGGATAAGACAATTGTCATTCTCAACATCAACCATGGCACACATATCCCTCCTTGACTTTCACACATATGTCCGTTGCATGTTGGACGCTAACACCCCAATGTGCCAACATGCACCACCCACACATTAGTTGTACATGCACGTGAAAATGTAGGAGTATGTCACTATACACACAGCACATCTCTTGCTACTGACTCAGTACAGGTGTCCGGATGAAGGGATGGGCAGAGACTCATTTCACATGCTTGGGATGCATGACAGCAACACACACTATGATGTACTCATGTCCAGATGGGCAATGCCACAATGGGGTGCATGGTGCACACTTGAACACAATGCAGGCTCACTCATAGCAAGTTAAATGCCATGGCACTGGGATGCTCTGAAAGTCAGTCAACACTGTCTCCTGTCACAGGGGCAGGGCATCCAGACAACAACAATCTGCACTGACTCACAATCCTAGCTCAGGGGTAAAGCTAACTCTGCAGATGACCGGTGCACTTGCTCATCCCATGCAAACGACATATCCAGGACCCAGAAGACCCCACATCATGCAAATCATACATGTGAGTCTCAGCAAACACAAATCCCTGTACATTAACACATCACAGTCTGCCATGCATGTAACCCAGCTGCATGAAGGACACAGTTGCATACACCATTGTGCGCTGTCAGATGATCACACACCTATATGTCACACAGGTCTTGTCTCCTCTCACAGTCACATCGCAGATGTAATGCTGACCCTCTGAATCATGGACACCCCAGTTGTATGTAGCAACAAGCCACACCCTAATGACACAGAGGCAGACACCTGAGGGCACATGTCACTAAGCACAACCTGCAATTACATACACAGGAGTGGGATTACAGAGTGTTTCTAAATGCCCTTGAGGGGGCATGACTGGCCAGGACTAAGTGAAACAGTGTTTTGCCCTGGACAGTAGTCAGGTGGCTAAGCAAGTGTGACATACTTGATATACATACTCCTGAGGCCCAAAAATTGGAGTCCCCTGCTGCATGGGTTTGTTTGGAATACCCCAGCCACATGTTGCGAGTCAGACCAGCAATTGGTACACATCTCAAGGGCACACACAGATCACATTTCAGATCTCAGGCATTGTGTAGACCATTGACCCACCCATGAAACCCACAACAGATTCACGGGAACTGATGCTGACCTGTACCTGAAGCACAGCTGATTGCAGGGACACAGTGCCCTAGTGACACAAGCAACAGACTGGAGGGGCCACACATGTGGAAAAGATGAGGAGGGTGCATCACACAAATGAGGGACCTGAGTTTGGGACTACAAGAGCTACATAATGTGGAAGTGTGACCAGGACAAAAGACTGCTATTTGCATGTCAGACATAGTACACAGATCAGACATGGACTCACCCCCTTGCTGCTGCTGTCTGGCCTTCAGCTGCCTATCCAGGTCCGGGAAGACCACCGCCAGGATAAGGAGCATGTGGGGAGTCAGGGTCTGGTGTCTACCCCTCCAGCGTGGAGGTGACAGCTGCAGCTGGACTCTAGCTATCCTCCGGGTCCAGCCTCGAAGGCCCTGCCACCTCTTCTGGCAGTTGTGGATCTGGCGCTTGTAGACCCCCACAGAATGAACAGCCCGGGCGATGGTCAGCCAGATCTCCTGCTTCTGGTGGGCATCAACCTGTGAGGAGGACACAGTGAAAAGTACATTAACACACATGCCCCAGAATTGTGCAGCACACATTTGGATATACATGTCATAATCACAAAGTGAAATGAATTACACAGGTACTGCAACCATGGGGAAGGAAAAATCATCTGCATGTCTGACATGTTAAAAATGCCTGGATACTTTAAGCTTGCAATAATGCACTTTAGCAGCAGAAAAACTATTCATTACATGTACCTACACACTTTGGAGGATGAAAGTAGTCAGTGAGAATGCTTGCCACTGATGACACACTGCTAGTACTGCTAGTCAGACAACATGTATAATTAGGAAGACAGTGGACTGCACACTCACCTGCTCCCCTGGTGTCCCATAGAGCTTTCTGTACTCTGGAAGGAGCCCGTCCAGCAGGGCCTGGTTCTCCTCCTCAGTGAATGCCGGGGCCCTCTCCAGAGTATCTGCCATAGCAGGAGCCAGAGGATGCAGAGACAGCAGCAGTGGTAGCAGGGATGTGGTCCAGTAGCATGTAGTGCAGGCAAGTGAGCTCCCTGGGGGCCAGCCAGCCTTATATCTGTGCTGCAGAGGCAGACTCTGTGCCATGTGTCACAAGTGATAGGTCCAACACGGTTGCATTCTATGAATCTGGCCAATTCATTCAAAAGTACGACTCGTACACGCCTTCCGCATCGTTCAAATCTTCACCTTCATGGAACACGTGAAATTGCAACATTGTTGTAGGCATGCAACTGAATTTCCAGTGCACAACTCGTACAAGTTTTGAATCTGCATCCGTCTCCATGACAGTCCTGAGTTCAACTGACTTTACAACGCGTATTTTGAATATACACATGCACCCACCTCCATACGATTCAATGGCCCAAGGCGTACGCCGGTCTCGGACCATGTCTGTCTGATGCGTATGCATGATAGTCACCCGCGTCGAACCTCATTGCAGTCAATGGCAAAGCGTACGCACGGATCGGACATGACCCGTGAAATGCGTACGCATTGTCACCCGCATCGGACCTCATTGCATTCAATGACAAAGCATACGCACGGCTCGGACATGACCCGTGCAATGCGTATGCATTGTCACCCGTGTCGGACCTCATTGCAGTCAATGGCAAAGCGTAAGCACGGCTCGATCATGAACCGTGCAATGCGTACGCATTGTCACCTGCGTCGGACCTCATTAGTATGACTATTATACTGGCCAGGGACACCTGTGCACACCTACCCCACAACAGCATTGGCCACACAGTGTCCCATGGCATGTAAGGCTGCATTCTCTGGGTGTTTGGAGGGGCCACATCTCTTTTTTTGGCTGCCAATTTGTGCAGCCACTCCCAGGCTGTGCACGTTTAAATGGGGGCAGAATCCTTTGTGTGTTGTGCACATTATCGCTGTGATGTGCAATTGGACAGTAATGGGCATGAGTCACAGACACAGTGTCAGGTTGGATATGTTTAGGACAGGTCACATACACCCTGAGTCCTGGGGGTGATGGCATGTACGTCACAGTGAGACCTGTAGCGTCAGAAACGGGGGTCCCAATTAAAGACCTGTAGAGAGGAGTTAAGATGTTAGTTACAGAGTCGGTTATTTTCCGACGAACAGAAAGCGGAGTCAGAATGTTTACAGAGTTCGGGAACAGGGAAGCTGGAGCAGATGAAATGGTAAGGGTGGGAGTAGCAGATAAAACAGTTTGCGAAACGACAGGCAAAGGCGAAGTAGGCAACCCAGGAAGAGGGGGTGCCGAGGGAACATTAACCACAGGAAGGACAGGAGCTCGAATCAAAGGAAGTGGAGCACCTATTCCAGGCTGACCAGCAGCTGGCTGCACAACAGGTAGTAACTGTGGTGCTGTAATACTCTGTACATACGGTGGAGGTGATCTCAACAGATAAGACAACAGAGGATCCTTTTCAGGGTCCTCTATCGGCTTAGCAGGACAAGATGGCAAGGCAGGGTAGCATTTATCAATTGCCAAATTATGTTTTCTATTCGCCATCTCTATTGTTTTCTCAGTCTCGCTGACATGCAACTGTCTAGCAGACTCCATTAATGTCAACCCTTTCTCTTTCTGTTCCTTCTTCGTCTTCCTAATTTCTCTCTGTTTGGCTTCTTTACGCCACACGCGAAAAGAATCAAACATTGCCGGCCGGGCTTTCTTTTTAAACAACTTTATTTCTAGGTTGTCTAGAATTTCAATTTCAAAGCTACCATGCGGTGGCCAACTAAGGACACCATCTTTCCTGGTGTAACGGTCCCATACTTCATTATAAGCGATAGGACCTACACCGTGTTTACAATAGAGCTCATATGTAGGAGTTCCAATCGGAGGAACCGAACACGGATCCTCCAACCGGGAATCCCCGTTGAAACTTAACCAGGACAGGAAACAATTATTACTGTTAGTCATTACAAACTAAGGACAGATTCCAACCAAAATGCGCAAAGAACTTAGGCCTACCAAATTAACCAATACCAAAACAAAGATTATCTTAACAAGAGCAACCAATGATAATCTACGAATTCAACAACAAACGTATCCAGAGAGCAAAACAAGAACAACCAAACTGAGCGCAACCCACTTAATACTTAACTGAAATGTGGAAGACGTCACCAAGGAGAACCCGTCTACGTCTCGCTGTACTAAGGTCTGCACCTCGGGTCCAAGACAGGGCGACAGTCAGGGCAGCGGTCCTCTGTAGCCGTCTGGGAACGGGAACCCTCGTGGAAGAGATCGTCGGGCCACTTTTACGACATGCAGGGATCAATGAAGTGGGGTACCTCCCTCCGGAATCTTCACACGAAGCTCCTCGAACTTTTCAGGCTTTGGACCGGTACCGGATGACGTCGCCCCACATTGGGCGCCAATTTGAGGTTCTGGACTTCTAAGAGTCCAGAGGTGTCAGGGAAACAACACCCAAAGACCCCTGAGTTCCTTCCTGTCTTGGTGCACAAATAAACAGAGACGCGAGCTTCTCGATGGTGGCGTCAGAGACCAAGATTTATTTACTGCAGGGACACAGAAGTCATAGGAACCACACAAAGGCAGAATCTACGAGACTGTTTGAATTGCAAAAAGTGGGTTGCTCCTTAAATACACAAAATATGTCTTCAGGCAACATTACACGAATATCTTTCATGCCCAACCCGGTATCCCAAACAGACAATAAACATACATCAAACAATAATTAGTCGTAGGTTTTCGGTATTCGATCAAGTCCCTTTGTCAGTTTTCCATTCTTTGACCAATCCTCCCCATCATAAAAATTGTATCCTCCCCATTGTAAAAGCCCAGAAGGAGAGGAGCAGAGCCAGGTGTAAGAGATAGAAAAGTAGGATAAGAGGTATTTATGGATCATAAACGGGCATGGCTACCGTCTTCGGCCTCTCAATCAGGACAATGGACACGAGAACCAGTATAACAGGGCTGGCCTTAGGCAGGGGAGGCAGCTTGATTCTGCCTAGTCACGCAGCGTCAGCTTTCTCGGGCTCGAGCTTACGTGTCCTTAACAAGGTGATTCTGCCGGGGTCATCGCTCGTTCATTGACTATGTGAGGGCAAGAAACAAAATGGGTGCCGTATCTAAAATGGATGCCATGATTTTACAACAGAATGCCCTATTTCTCAGTGAATTCATGCTCGTAGCGCAGCGAAAACACTGTCATGCATTAAATGGATCATTTACGGTTCATTGGTACGAAAATCGTGTCAGTACTACGATACCGAATACACGGGCTCGGATCGCTACAGAACCTCACTACCCCTGATGAAGGGCCAAACAGGCCCGAAATGCATTGGGTGAAGTTACGCAAGGCTAACCAGGATGAATTGTTTACTATTACATGTCTATGTGAAAGCCCGGATGGGCAAGCAGAAGGCTGTGGAAATATCTAATGAAATAAAGAATTATAATGGCGTCACGCTGTCCTCGTTGTGATTATAATAGATTGGATTACCGTTTAGAATGTGGATAAATGATTGGTTTACCATTTGGACTTCAAAGAAAAAGAGTGTGAGAAAAAACAACTTAACTTGCCTACTGTTACGATCGCATCCTTTACGCCGCAGTGCGAGTGATGGGCATGTTAAACACACGCCCACACCTCCCACCCACCCACACATACATTCAGGCACCCATACCAATACACAGGCAACAAATCAATAACCCATATGGACACTCATGTAGCTACTCACCAACCCATGCAGCAACTTACACAAAAACAGACAGACTGATACAGACATTCACACAGTTTAGTCACTAACCCATGCATTCAGTAAGACACTTTTAATCACTCACTTATAGAGTCAGTCACGCACCTACCAAATCTTCCAACAAGACACATATACACCCACTCATTCTTCAATACACCTTGGCATATATATAAAACATATTTAAACGTTATAGAAACACAATCACTGGATGATGTCATCAGTGATGTAATTTGAGATGTCATCAGTGATGTCACTGACCATGTCATGAATGATGTAATATGCGATGTCATCAGCAGTGCATTGCAGGGGCGCGAGTTATAGTTAGCTGAACTAACTATAACGGTGAAATTTCTCTGATTTTATATGAGTGAAATGTCCACCTAACTATAATGTCCCTGAAACCTATGAATTTTTCAGTGAATTTCCAAGGTTTTTTAAATGCTAATTTCCAACTAGAACGTACCTGAAACCTATGGTTTTTCAGTGAATTTCAAAGGTTTTTTAAATGCTAATTTCTAACTCTAACGTCCCTGAAACCTATGGTTTTTTTCAGTGAATTTCAAAGGTTTTTTAAATGCTAATTTCTAACTATAACATCGCAGTCGTGTTTTCAGAGTGGTTGAAAAAGGTGAGCATGGCCTCCAAACACCTTTTAGCATCCCACTTTGTGGGATTTACTGGAGGTAACAGGAGGGGTGGTTAGACCCCAACATCAACCTTGGGGGCCAATTACCCCTTTTAATACCTCCAGTAAGTCCCACACAGCAGGATTGCTATCTTGTTATATCAGGCCCCGCCCCCTCCCTGCACCACTGTGCAAACGCGCCCCCTGGTGCGTTGTAAGTTAGGGGATTAAGTCCCCATGAATCCTACAAATGAGGCTTCTGGTGCACTACTGCTCGGAGGATGAAGTCCACTTGTGTCCTAAGGTCCTCAGGACACAAGAGGACCTCATTGCCCCACCATCAGTGCACCAGAAGCTACGTTTACAGAGTGGATTAAGTTCCCTTGAAGCCTGAGGGTCCCTGGGGGCCAACTAGCCTTCCAGGTACCTCCAGTAAGCGCCACAGAGCTGTGTTGCAGAGAAGTGTAAAAAGGGGTGTGGCCTCAAACCACCTCTCTGCAACACAGCTCTGGGGCCGATTCCGATAGCCGGTCGGACAGCTGTCCGTAGCCTTACCGTGCGACCGACACGTATCCGGAACCGGTCCGTCCTGTAGAGTAAGTACAATGCGCATAGCTGCCAACAACACGACCGACACGTAGGCTGTGATTCAAGCTCCATTCTCCGTCCGAGCCGTAACTCCTAACACTTAACCGAGTCACCCGAAAGCAGTATCCATAGCAGTTTCCGGCATGACAAGTACGATGTGTACTTCCTACGCGCCAGACGGGTCGTCACGTACGGCACGTCACAGCATCCGGAAAACAAGCATATCAGATTTGATTCGCGCCACAACTCAATACACGGCTACGAGACGGACCAGCTTGCAGCGGGTACGAGACGGAGCAACAAGCAGCGTGTACGACACGAACACATCATGAATCCCATCGCGCAGGTCATACCAGTATTCTACATCTATGACCGGCTCAGGAACAGATGCGGACGGTGCAGACGGTAAGTCAGACACCTACCACATAAACAAACGGCAAGTACCCACAAAATGGGACACACACACAGGGGATCCACATCCTGGCCACTAACAACAGCCCACCATAGGGGTTGCATGGCCAGCACCACTAACACCCCCACCCATAGGGCTTATGTTGCCCATCACTACAGCCACCCCCACCCATAGGTCTCATGTTGCCCATCACTGATGCCACCCCCAGCCATAGGGCTTATGTTGCCCATCACTACAGCCACCCCCACCCATAGGGGACCTGTTGCCCATCACCCCTGCCACCCTCACCCATATGGCTGATGTTGCCCATCACCCCTGCCACCCCCACTCACAGGGGACCTGTTGCCCATCACCCCTGCCACCCCCACTCACAGGGGACCTGTTGCTCATCACTACTGCCACCCCCAACCATAGGGCTGATGTTGCCCATCACCCCTGAAACCTCCACCCATATGGCACATGTTGCCCATCACCCCTGCCACCCCCAGCCATAGGGCTTATGTTGCCCATCATTACAGCCATCTCCATCCATAGGGCTTATGTTGCCCATCACCCCTGCCACCCCCACCCATAGGTCTCATGTTGTCCATCACTACTGCCACCCCCAGCCATAGACGCTCATGTTGCCCATCACTACAGCCACCCCCACCCATAGGGGACCTGTTGCCCATCACCCCTGCCACCCCCATCCATATGGCTGATGTTGCCCATCACCCCTGCCACCCCCACTCACAGGGGACCTGTTGCCCATCACCCCTGCCACCCCCACCCATATGGCTGATGTTGCCCATCACCCCTGCCACCCCCAGCCATAGGTCTTATGTTGCCCATCACTACAGCCACCCCCAGCCATAGGTCTCATGTTGTCCTTCACTACTGCCACCCCCAGCCGTAGGGCTCATGTTGCCCATCACTACAGCCACCCCCAGCCATAGGGTTTATGTTGCCCATCACCCCTGCCACCCCCATCCATAGGTATCATGTTGTCCATCACTACTGCCACCCCCAGCCATAGGGCTCATTTTGCCCATCACTACAGCCACCCCTACCCATAGGGGACCTGTTGCCCATCACCCTTGCCACCCCCACCCATATGGCTGATGTTACCCATCACTACTGCCACCCCCAGCCATAGGGGACCTGTTGCCCATCACTACTGCTACCCCCACCCATAGGGCAGATATTGCCCATCACTCCTGCCACCCCCACCCATAGGATGGGTGGTGCGCAACACATCCAGCATACTCCAACATCAGGTATGTCAGCAAAATACATCCCCCCTAACATCATGTCAACAGTGTGTAGTCTGTGACAAATGCCCACAACAGTGATTATGGCTACGAGCATACAATGTAAGTAACAACACATGTGTGACCAACACATGAGTGTGGCATACACAAGGCAAGAATCAGCATAACACTGTGGCAATGTAAAAAGAACACCCCCTCACTGTGTAGAACAGAAGTTAAGTGTGGGCTTCCAAAATGCAGCAGATGTTGAGCATTGTGGTGATGGGGACTAAACCCCCCTCATCACAGTGACCAAAAGGTAAGTGTCATCATGGTCAAAGCTGCAAATGACAAACAGCATGTATGATCCCTGCTCCCAACACATCAAACACCCCTGGGGCAAACTAGTGGTTGTGTGCCATACACACAGAGATGTGGTGAGGCCAACAGTGCTGTGAAAACATAACGCACTCTCGGCCATGTGCAGACAAGCACCACACATGGGGGCTGACAATGCATACAGCGTACAATGACACAACATCAGAAGTGACGATCACCAAGAATGCACACATCTTGAAAATAGACACACCAATCAAAACAACATGTGTAGACTGTAGGTGTCAGATCCCAAACTCACATGCCATGCCAGCAATGGCACCTAACAACCAGGATGAATGTGCACAATGATGTGATATGACTCACAGGGACAGCATGCAAAATCACAGAAACAGCATCCAGACAAAGGCCCACAACAGCAATACCAATGCACTGGTGCAGATGTACAAACAGGCAAACTCACACTGCGCATCTGACACAGCATGTGTGTGTGTGTGTGTGTGTCACAGTATCCGCAGGCAACTACACAACACATGAGGGGGGCTGAACCACAGTGACACAGATGTGGACACAGTGCCACACAAAAGTAAACCATCATTGGGACACCCTCAGTGGGCAATCAGGCATTGGGAGATGAGAGGGAGCACAACAGACACATGTGACACAAGCTGGAATGAACACCAACTAACACAGCAAGAGACTGACACACAACACCACTACCCCAAGGGACCAGACATTGGGGTGACACAAGCATACATGACACCTCCACTGTGATGACAAAGGCAGATGTTGTACAAACTTGGAAACCCAGACATGTGTCCTGTGCCACAAATGTACATCAAACATACACAAACAGAAATCACTCAGCATGACCCCTCATCCATGGACAAACTGGAGCTAGGGGACCACCCATGTAAACATTCACATCAGTCCACGCTCAACACCACACACCCTGAACTGCAACAATGTGTATCTGTGAAGCCCACATGGACAGGTGACATTGCACATGCACCCATGACAAACACAGGAATGTTGGGTGGAACTAAGGTGCACAGACACATCACACAAGGACAGTTCACAACCCTGGGGAATGACCTCAAAGCTCACGTAACCTTCAGAATCCCTGCCACAGTCTCAGGACAATGCAGATGCCAAGAAGAACCACAAGGCACACATGCTGACACCTGCCAGCATCGCAGCCATGAACCCGACATGTGGGAGCAGTCACACACACATACATACAAATGTCTCAATCACTGAAAACTACCACCTAGGGACAACTACATGATTTAGCAAATAAACAGATGCCTTGAGGAACCCTGACTGTGTCCCATCTGTGTCTGACAACATAATCACCACTCAGAACAGACAAATCCCAATGATGATACATCAATTAACAGTAGTGTGTCATGCACCCACATATCTGGTAGCCCATTGGAAAAGTAGTGGGATGAACCCTGTACCACTCAGCAAGCATCAACAACAGGAACATATCAAGGGAACACTGTCTGTGTATGAACAGGGATGTGGACACACACACATGGTCATACAACACACAGCATGGGCCCAGGCCATGTAACTGGACAACACACTTACTTGAGGGGACCCAACTCCTGTGGGAGCCCAACTGTGCCAAACATATTAACCACAAGTCCCACTCATGTCTGCAGAACACTTGGTCAGTCAGCCATCAGTTACCACACAATGAAAGGTCTGGTCACAACAGCCTGGGTACGTGAGTCTACCCTAAGTCATCTGCACATACCCAAAACATATGTCTACCAAGTTGCACAGAGGCCCCAGTTGCTCCTATTACAATGATACCCACACCTGTAGGAGCACAAAGTATGTGGAAGTGACAAACTGGACAATGTGAAGCACATCATATGTGCAGGGGTGCAAGCCACAGATGTGACCATGCAAATGAAATGCTCACAGAGAGATGTCCACAAATAGTAGATCCTGACACACCCAGGTAGCTGCAAAGGATGACATGGATACCCACCAGAATAGGATACATATCTCATGGACCACAGGGAGTACCTCACAGCAATACATCAGAATTCAATATTGTAAACAAAGCATCACAGGTGCAAGGGCATGTTAAACATCATCAACATAATGTACAGCGAAATCTAGTTCCCAGGGAGAAAGAAAAAAGCTTTATTCAGCATTTTAAAAGTGAAACGTCTGTGCAAACAAAAGGCCAATGTCCAAATGCCAAGGAGTGACGTAGAGTGACAACTGTCACACGTTGCTTGCCTGCACTGCTAAGGACTGGGGTCATCCCCTCGGAGGGGCATACATAGGTGCAGGCCAGGAACCGCGGGGACAGGATCAGGGTGCAGCAGGAGGAAGCAGTGAAGAGGTGGGGGATGCAAGCGAGACACTTGCAACTGCAGTGGAGCTGACTGAAGTGGTGGGTGCTGTCCCAACTGTGGGGCACAAGTCAGATGGTGGGGGTGCCGGCACAACTCCAGTGGGCAGGTCAGATAGAGTGGATTGGCTCACCACTGCAGTGCCCAAGTCAGACGGGGTGGTCGTGGACTCCAAATCAGTGCCTACATCCACAGGAGTGGAATGGGGGACAGGTGAGGTCGGCAGGGCGGGGGGGACACGATCCCCACATCAGTGGCACTAACTGTCTGACCAAGTGTGGAGGAGCAAGTGCTAGAGGGGGGTGGCCTTAGCCTTTTGGGTACGGTGTATCTGTGGGTGGGGAACCCGGGGCAGGGAGTGGTAGGGGAACCTCTGGAGTGGTGGCCTGGGGGATGGAGGACAGAGACTTTGCCTTGGAGCTGCGTGGTGGCAGGGGGGTCTTGCTCTTCTGGCACCGGGGGGACTTGCGGGTGGGGGTCTCTGTCTGACTGCGCCTGGAGGAGGGTATCCGGGTGTGAGGGGCACACCCTTCTGTGTGTGGGGACTTCCTCTTCCCCTTATAATCAGGATCTGCAGGGTCGGTGGGGAAGAGGCCAAGGTCACAGAGGAAGAGCTTCTGGGGGGATGGGGTTGCAGGTGAGGCTAGGGAAGGGGGCTGGGAGGGAGAGGTCTCGGAGGACTGCAGAGTGGTTGTGGATGACTGTGTGTGTATCTGCAAAACAGCCCCTGTGAGTGTGGAATCAGTCCCCTGCGCTTGCTTATGTGCACGTCTAGACCTTGGTTTGGGAGTTTCTGTGCTTGGGACAGGTAGGCTGCTAGGAATCGTGGGTGGTGCAGGGGTAGGAGGGGTGCAGGACTGTTGGAGGAGAGACACTGCTGCCGTCAGGGAGAAGGCCACGGACTGATTGGTCCTCTGTAGGGCAGACATGCCCAAGGAAATGCCCTCCATGAATGACACCAGTTGTGTCAACAGACCTGTGTGTGCATGGTGGACCTTCAGCATCGACATCTGCCCTACATGGATCTGTCGAAGTAAGTCCACAGACTCCTCACTCAGGGTAGCAGGGGACACAGGGGCAGGGGGTGCGGTGCCTGGCACAAAGGAGACATGCTCACGAACAAGGGAGCTCACAGGGACCTCTGGGATGGGAGCCGATGGGAGGCGGGTGGTGATGGTGGTGGCGGTGGTGGGGGCGGGGACAGCCTCACTAGCTGGGGTTTGGTGGCTGCTGACACCCGCCTCCACAAGGGAGTCATCCTCAGAGCTGCTGTGCCCCTCAGCTGGGAGGGATGGTGTTGATGACTCCACTGTGTGGCTCCACTCGCTTTCCGTGCCACCGTGTCCACCAGACTCCTCTGCTTCTGTCCCTGTAAGGCTCTGTGGCTCCTCCTGGTCCATGGAGATGTCCCCTCCTGTGGCTGTGGATGTATCTGGATAGGAATAGGAAGTAAGAGAACAACATCAGTCACCTGCACCGACTGCACACACCACAGTGAGTACATCACATCACAGGGCAAGCCCTGGCATCATCAGCTGAACACAGCTCAAAGTGCCAACACTGTTTAGGATAAGACAATTGTCATTCTCAACATCAACCATGGCACACATATCCCTCCTTGACTTTCACACATATGTCCGTTGCATGTTGGACGCTAACACCCCAATGTGCCAACATGCACCACCCACACATTAGTTGTACATGCACGTGAAAATGTAGGAGTATGTCACTATACACACAGCACATCTCTTGCTACTGACTCAGTACAGGTGTCCGGATGAAGGGATGGGCAGAGACTCATTTCACATGCTTGGGATGCATGACAGCAACACACACTATGATGTACTCATGTCCAGATGGGCAATGCCACAATGGGGTGCATGGTGCACACTTGAACACAATGCAGGCTCACTCATAGCAAGTTAAATGCCATGGCACTGGGATGCTCTGAAAGTCAGTCAACACTGTCTCCTGTCACAGGGGCAGGGCATCCAGACAACAACAATCTGCACTGACTCACAATCCTAGCTCAGGGGTAAAGCTAACTCTGCAGATGACCGGTGCACTTGCTCATCCCATGCAAACGACATATCCAGGACCCAGAAGACCCCACATCATGCAAATCATACATGTGAGTCTCAGCAAACACAAATCCCTGTACATTAACACATCACAGTCTGCCATGCATGTAACCCAGCTGCATGAAGGACACAGTTGCATACACCATTGTGCGCTGTCAGATGATCACACACCTATATGTCACACAGGTCTTGTCTCCTCTCACAGTCACATCGCAGATGTAATGCTGACCCTCTGAATCATGGACACCCCAGTTGTATGTAGCAACAAGCCACACCCTAATGACACAGAGGCAGACACCTGAGGGCACATGTCACTAAGCACAACCTGCAATTACATACACAGGAGTGGGATTACAGAGTGTTTCTAAATGCCCTTGAGGGGGCATGACTGGCCAGGACTAAGTGAAACAGTGTTTTGCCCTGGACAGTAGTCAGGTGGCTAAGCAAGTGTGACATACTTGATATACATACTCCTGAGGCCCAAAAATTGGAGTCCCCTGCTGCATGGGTTTGTTTGGAATACCCCAGCCACATGTTGCGAGTCAGACCAGCAATTGGTACACATCTCAAGGGCACACACAGATCACATTTCAGATCTCAGGCATTGTGTAGACCATTGACCCACCCATGAAACCCACAACAGATTCACGGGAACTGATGCTGACCTGTACCTGAAGCACAGCTGATTGCAGGGACACAGTGCCCTAGTGACACAAGCAACAGACTGGAGGGGCCACACATGTGGAACAGATGAGGAGGGTGCATCACACAAATGAGGGACCTGAGTTTGGGACTACAAGAGCTACATAATGTGGAAGTGTGACCAGGACAAAAGACTGCTATTTGCATGTCAGACATAGTACACAGATCAGACATGGACTCACCCCCTTGCTGCTGCTGTCTGGCCTTCAGCTGCCTATCCAGGTCCGGGAAGACCACCGCCAGGATAAGGAGCATGTGGGGAGTCAGGGTCTGGTGTCTACCCCTCCAGCGTGGAGGTGACAGCTGCAGCTGGACTCTAGCTATCCTCCGGGTCCAGCCTCGAAGGCCCTGCCACCTCTTCTGGCAGTTGTGGATCTGGCGCTTGTAGACCCCCACAGAATGAACAGCCCGGGCGATGGTCAGCCAGATCTCCTGCTTCTGGTGGGCATCAACCTGTGAGGAGGACACAGTGAAAAGTACATTAACACACATGCCCCAGAATTGTGCAGCACACATTTGGATATACATGTCATAATCACAAAGTGAAATGAATTACACAGGTACTGCAACCATGGGGAAGGAAAAATCATCTGCATGTCTGACATGTTAAAAATGCCTGGATACTTTAAGCTTGCAATAATGCACTTTAGCAGCAGAAAAACTATTCATTACATGTACCTACACACTTTGGAGGATGAAAGTAGTCAGTGAGAATGCTTGCCACTGATGACACACTGCTAGTACTGCTAGTCAGACAACATGTATAATTAGGAAGACAGTGGACTGCACACTCACCTGCTCCCCTGGTGTCCCATAGAGCTTTCTGTACTCTGGAAGGAGCCCGTCCAGCAGGGCCTGGTTCTCCTCCTCAGTGAATGCCGGGGCCCTCTCCAGAGTATCTGCCATAGCAGGAGCCAGAGGATGCAGAGACAGCAGCAGTGGTAGCAGAGATGTGGTCCAGTAGCATGTAGTGCAGGCAAGTGAGCTCCCTGGGGGCCAGCCAGCCTTATATCTGTGCTGCAGAGGCAGACTCTGTGCCATGTGTCACAAGTGATAGGTCCAACACGGTTGCATTCTATGAATCTGGCCAATTCATTCAAAAGTACGACTCGTACACGCCTTCCGCATCGTTCAAATCTTCACCTTCATGGAACACGTGAAATTGCAACATTGTTGTAGGCATGCAACTGAATTTCCAGTGCACAACTCGTACAAGTTTTGAATCTGCATCCGTCTCCATGACAGTCCTGAGTTCAACTGACTTTACAACGCGTATTTTGAATATACACATGCACCCACCTCCATACGATTCAATGGCCCAAGGCGTACGCCGGTCTCGGACCATGTCTGTCTGATGCGTATGCATGATAGTCACCCGCGTCGAACCTCATTGCAGTCAATGGCAAAGCGTACGCACGGATTGGACATGACCCGTGAAATGCGTACGCATTGTCACCCGCATCGGACCTCATTGCATTCAATGACAAAGCATACGCACGGCTCGGACATGACCCGTGCAATGCGTATGCATTGTCACCCGTGTCGGACCTCATTGCAGTCAATGGCAAAGCGTAAGCACGGCTCGATCATGAACCGTGCAATGCGTACGCATTGTCACCTGCGTCGGACCTCATTAGTATGACTATTATACTGGCCAGGGACACCTGTGCACACCTACCCCACAACAGCATTGGCCACACAGTGTCCCATGGCATGTAAGGCTGCATTCCCTGGGTGTTTGGAGGGGCCACATCTCTTTTTTTGGCTGCCAATTTGTGCAGCCACTCCCAGGCTGTGCACGTTTAAATGGGGGCAGAATCCTTTGTGTGTTGTGCACATTATCGCTGTGATGTGCAATTGGACAGTAATGGGCATGAGTCACAGACACAGTGTCAGGTTGGATATGTTTAGGACAGGTCACATACACCCTGAGTCCTGGGGGTGATGGCATGTACGTCACAGTGAGACCTGTAGCCACAATACTGATGTGCACCCACAGTCTGTGTGCATGTTGTGTCTCAGATGTGTCTGATCAAATGTTACCAATGGGTGACAGTCTCCACATCCATGTGGTATATGCATCAACCTTGATGGGGTGTGTGTCTAAGAGACGTACATATAGGGCCCGATGGAACAACAGTGGCCACTACCTGTGGGACTTACGCTTGCCTTGTGGTGTGTACGTGGTACACCATGTCCATTGCTGTGTCGATGTGGCAATACAGGGAGCCAGTGTTTCTGCATGGCAATGATCTGTGATGCCTGGGAGACATGAGGCCTCAATTGTCACTGTGGTGTGTTTTTGGAACGTTGCAGCAGCACATAGGTTGGGTGACACAGCCAGATGATTGGCCATTGCACTACATGGGACTCATGTGGACATGTGGAATTGAGATGTGAGGTGGTGGTCTTGTAGGTGACATATGTGTCCATGACCAACAGCACACACCTCAGTACATTGTGTAATGTCATGAACTAGCATGTGATAGTGATCATGGTCATGGCCACATGGGTGGATAAACTGACAATCTTCCTTTGTGCATCTCTGTACTGCAGGGCACCAGCTGTCCATCGCCCGTTCCCAGACCTTGCAGCCATGCAGGAACGGGACTGCATCAGACGGTAGCGCTTCACCAGGCCACTGATTGCAGAGTTGGCGGAGCAATTGGTGCCAAATCTGCTACCTGGACGGACATACCCTACAGCACTGACCCCAGAGGTGAACGTGATGGCAGCCCTGCACTTCTTTGCTACTGGTACCTTCCAATACACTGTGGCTACTGCTGGTGGGATGTCGCAAACAATGTTTAGTCGGGTGCTACGCGATGTCTTGGAGGGGATGTTGCAATTCCTCGACCTGTATATCAAGTTCCTGAGCCCAGCTGAACTTCCTGAAATTAAGGATGCCTTTTATACACTGGGGAGGATGCCGAACGTCATCGGATCTATTGATGGGACACATGTTGCCCTGATACCACCACAGGCACATGAGCAGGCATACCAGAACAGGATGCACTACCATTCGATCAATGCTCTGGTGGTCTGTCTTGCTGACATGTCGATCACACATGTGTGTGCATGGTTCCCTGGTTCTGCGCACGATGCCTTCATTATGAGGAGTAGTCGAATTGCAACGCTGATGTCACAGATGCCAGCTCAGCATGCCTGGCTTGCCGGTGTGTACTGACTGTTTCTCATTGTGTGTGTTTGTCAATGTTGTATTCCGCACTCCGAAAAAACTCAGCTACTTGTTCATTTTTGTGTGTGTAGGTGACTCCGGATACCCCAACATGCCGTGGTTGGTGACACCCCTCAGGAACTCTGTGACACCAGCCGAGCTGCGCTACAATGAGGCACATGGTCGGAGCAGGAGGGTGATTGAGCGGACATTTGGCCTCCTGAAAAGCCGCTTTCGCTGCCTGGACAAGACCGGAGGGGCCCTCCCATATGAGCCTGCAAAAGTGTGCAAAATAATCCTTGTCTGCTGCATGCTACACAACATGGCGGTGCGGAAGGAGGTGCCTCTCATCCAGGATGACGATGACAACGACCAACGTCCGGCACCTGTGGAGGATCTCGGCCTGGGCCAAGATGCCAGTGATGATGTAGATGAGGGTGACGTCTGCTCCCAGCTCATCAACAACTTCTTCATCTGAATGTAAGTTTCCAGAGTTGTTATGTGAATGTATGGAGGTAGCCTGGAATGTGTTGTGCCAGCTCTGTTGCTGTCTGAGTGTATCTGTGTGCCACTTGACTGGATGCGTGCTGTGATGTGTCCATTCAGGTGGTGTGTACACCACAATAGGGTAGTACTGCTAACTAGTGTTTGTGTAGGTGTCTTGCAACATGTTTTGTGCATGTGTATTGCATTTCTCTCCTGTTCTTCTGTACTTTTGACTGTATCTTGTCTGTCGTTCCCAGGGTACTTTGCCTGTTGTGTGATCAACTCTGACCCCCAACACCCAGAAGCCAACACCAGTGTGGAAGTTGACATTTCTCATCAACTGATGTCCCACACATCCCCGGACTTCCATTCTCCAACACATTGGGAGCATGTGTCCACTGTTACGTAGAATTACCGTGCAACTTGTGTGGAATAAACGTGTTGCTGGTGTGTAATGAACCTGTGCTACGCTTTGTTATGTGCGTTGTCTGTCTTCCCACATCTGCGTGACATCTGCTTACCTCACCTTTGGACTTGTTACCACTGACTGGGTTTGGTGTTGTGTCTGTGCATGCCAATGTGTTTCAGGTCAACATCATTGTGTGTGATGAGTAACATGGCCATGGTGAGTATGGTTTGTGTTGCCATAGTGGTGTGTCTTCCTCACATGTATCACATCCTCATGACTCACCTTACGTTGGTCAAATTATTGCAGTATTTGGCATGCAATGTGTTGTGTAGCAGATCGACATTTCCCTGAACAAAACAAGTTGTAATCTCAACAGAGTCAAGTATGGTGTATTGGTGAGTTTATTTACAAACATGTATGAGGGGACTGCACAGGATGGTGGGTGCTGTACAGTGGTTTGGGAATCCAAAGTTCACATTGGAGTTGGAAGTGCTGGTAGATGAAATGTCCAGAGTAAAGTCCACAGTCATCTGATACATTTACCCAACATGAACCCTCCATGTCATGTGGGCGAGTTGTGTGCGATTGGACAAGGTGAACAGGTTGCGCACAAAGAACATTGTCCAGAACAGTTTTAGAGGCCATGGGGGATGTGCTGGGACATCTGCCTCTCACATGTCCATCCTCGGACGACCCCTCTTCTTCCAGGAGGGGAGGGGATCCTCATGTGCAGACCTCTGCGGTGCAGGGGACTCTCCGCCAGAGTCCTCCTCCCTCCCTGTGGCGCTGGCAGATGGTGTTGCGACAGATGTTGTGGGCACACAGGGGGGTTTGGACAGGTTGGTGTTGATCTGGCGGAGGCATTGTAGTATGTCCCGATGCACCGCAGTGATGTCATCCTACTTGGCCTCCATGCGGGCATGGTGGGCGACCTGCTTGTGTTGCATGTCCTTGAGGATTCCCACTACCTGGCCAAATCCTCCGGTGCTATCCTGGTACACATCTAAGATGCGTGCCAGGTGGGGGTCATTATGCAGTTCAGACCCCTCTGCAAGGCGTGCCCTGTGCCTCCCACCCCTCCCAGCACCCCTCTCCACACTGGCAGGACCAGCGGCAGGACGCACAGGTGACACTGGGACCCCCTGGGTGGTGTTGCTGGTGGTGTTGGCTGTAGCTTCTGGGAGGTCCTGTGTCCCTGTGCTGTGGGTGTTGATTGTCCTAGGTCTGTCCATGTTGGCGGGGGTGCCCTGTCGGTGTCCAGATGCTGGAGGCGTGGGTACAGGGGGTGCAGATGTTGATGCTGCTGGTGCTGCATGAGGGCTCACACCGGAGGGGCCAGGTTGGTCATCGTCATCCAAAGAGGACAGTAAGAGAGTCAGACCAGAGAGCTCAGTGTCCACCAGAGTCTGGGACTGGGTATCCTCATCATTTGGTGCTGGGTGCCCGGCACCACCTGTGTTTGGAAGAGACACACAATGTGATTTATGTTTCTACATGCATCGTTGGTTCACAAATATGACATTTTCTACTTTTCAAACAGATGCCTGCCTGTACACTGCTGTAGTTTTCCAGCTTGTCACGGACAGAGTTTGATATTGTTGTTGGCCATTTCCCAGCATGGCCTTGTGCTCCCCACAACAGAGCCCAGTGTCAGACAACTTGTCAGTCCCTTCCCACTCCCTGTGAGGCGAGTATGGTTCAGTTTGATCTTGCTGGGCCATGTGGGTGGGTGTAGGTTGTCTGTGACTGCGAGTTCCATCATACTCTGGGCTACATCCCCCTTCCCAGCATGCCCATACTTCCTCCCTCTTGACTCTTTTTCCCTGTGAGAGGGTGTGACAGCAATGGCAAGATGGCTGACTGTGAAATCCTGATGTTTGTTGTTGGCCATTTCCCAGCATGGCCATGTGCTCCCCACAACAGAGTCCAGTGTCCGACATCTTGTCAGTCCCTACCCACTCCCTGTGAGGCAAGTATGGTTCAGTTTGATCTTGCTGGGCCATGTGGGTGGGTGTAGGTTGTCTGTGACTGCGAGTCTCATCATACTCTTGGCTACACCCCCTTCCCAGCATGCCCATACTTCCTCCCTCTTGACTCTTCTTCCCTGTGAGGGGATGTGACAGCAATGGCAAGATGGCTGACTGTGAAATCCTGATGTTTGTTGTTGGCCATTTCCCAGCATTGCCTTGTGCTCCCCACAACAGAGCCCAGTGTCAGACATCTTGTCAGTCCCTACCCACTCCCTGTGAGGCGAGTATGGTTCAGTTTGATCTTGCTGGGCCATGTGGGTGGGTGTAGGTTGTCTGTGACTGCGAGTCCCATCATACTCTTGGCTACACCCCCTTCCCAGTGTGCCCATACTTCTTCCCTCTTGACTCTTCTTCCCTGTGAGGGGGTGTGACAGCAATGGCAAGATGGCTGACTGTGAAATCCTGATGTTTGTTGTTGGCCATTTCCCAGCATGGCCTTGTGTTCCCCACAAAAGAGCCCAGTGTCAGACATCTTGTCAGTCCCTACCCACTCCCTTTGAGGTGAGTATGGTTCAGTTTGATCTTGCTGGGCCATGTGGGTGGGTGTAGGTTGTCTGTGACTGCGAGTCTGTAGTAGTCCCATCATACTCTTGGCTACAACCCCCTTCCCAGTGTGCCCATACTTCCTCCCTCTTGACTCTTCTTCCCTGTGAGGGGGTGTGACAGCAATGGCAAGATGGCTGACTGTGAAATCCTGGTGTTTGTTAGGCTACAAGTCCCAAGTGAGCCCCTGTGCTTCACACAGCAGCACCCAGTACGGGGTATCTTTTGCTGATATTTCAATGAGGTGTGTGTCAATGCATTTTACCCGGTGAGTTGTGTGGAGTTTGTGTTGAGGGGGGTGTCTCCCCATGCTGATTAGTATGGTCAGGGCTGTCAGTCCTCCTTCCCATCATGAAACGTGCTTCCATTGTAAGGTGTGCAAGTTGTCTTTCAGGATGTCAGTCAGTGGTGTCCTGCTTCTGATTTGCACACAGGCCCTAGCAGGGCCTTGTGCTCCCCACAGAAGGACCCAGTGTCAGCCATCTTTTCAGTCATTTTCCACTCCCTGTGATGTGGGCATGTTTCAGAGAGGTCTTGATGGGCCAATCAGGAGGGGGAGCATTATCTGTGACTACAGGCCCCATCATGCTTTTGTCTACACTAACTTCACCTGCATCCCCACTATTCCTTCCTGACAGTCAGCTGCACTGTGAGGTGGTGTGTTTGTGGTGTAAAACTGTCTGGCAGGGTGTATTTGGCTTAGTGCCACTGGCTTGCTCTCTTTGTTTGTAGGTTGGTGCATGTCATGACACAGTTCCCAGTCACTATGAGATGGCAGGTATTGTGTTTGTGTGACTGGCATGCACATCTTGGGCTGATTATCTATTGGTTAGTGTAGCTTTGCTTGCGGTGCATGGTTTCACTGTCCCCTTGCCACACAATCTTGGGTATGTTGTTTGTGTACTCACCAGGCTCTGGGATGTCTGTTTGGCCATGGACGCTCTCTGGTGGTAGGATGTTCCGCACCTTCTCCTCCCAGGTCCTGAAGTAGACTGGTTTGGCAGGAGGGCCCCCGCCGGTGCACTGACTCAGGGCGTGATCTTTTTCAATGAGTTTCTTGACCATCCTGCGCACGTCATACCACCTGTTCTGGATGTCGTCCTTTGTGCGCCTTGCTGGTGGTCGGGCGTTCACCTTGTCCACCATCCTCGGCCACATCTTGGTTTTCTGTAAGATGGTGGTCCTTTGGACAAATGTACCAAACAAATGTGGCTCTACTCTGATGATCTCGTCTACCAGCACTTCTAACTCACTATCTGTGAACTTTGGATTCTTCTTTGGAGGCATGGTGATGGGTGGTGGTGGTGAGGGATGTGTTTGTGAGGGTGCAGGTGATGGTGGGTTGGTGTTGGTTTTGCTGGGTGTATGTGTGTGTGCTTTTGTATGAGGTGCTGATGGTATGTGAGTTGTGTGATGGGTGAGTTGTGAGTGTGTCTGTGGTCGCTGTGTACTGGTGTTTGCTGCTGGCTGTGTCTCCTGTTTGCAAGGGATGATGGTAGTGATTGTAGTCCTTTATATAGCTGGAGTGGTGGGTGTGTCTTTGTCCCATGTTTTTGTTTTGGTATTTATTGGCTTTGTCATTGTTTGTTTGGTCCTTTTTTTGTCTTTTTTCTTTTGTGTTTTGTAGGCATGAAGGAGACGTTCATGTGACGGAAAAGGATGCTGCTGTTGCCTCGTGCGGGCTTCTCCACCTCGTTCACGCTGCCTGTCTTCTGTGTTTGGTACGCGTCGTTCGCGGCGGTCTCTATTGCTTGTGTGCCGGGTTGTCTGTGCGTGTCGGTTGTGCAGCTTGTTCTCCGTGCGAGTTGGTCTGGTTTTGCACGCATTGCATCGTACTGCGCAAATCGTACATCACGGGTATGGGTAGGTCGGCTTCATTCTGGGTTCGTGCCGGTCGGTGATATTCGCGTTGGTTTTCCGGCCGGATCACTATTTTCGCTACGGCTCGGTCGTACGGCTTGTATTCCGTACGTGTCAGTTGTAATTCACACACGTTGCATCGTACTGCATAGGTCATACGGCGCTGGTCCGTGTCGGTCGGTGTTTTGTCCGTATCCGTGTCGGTTGGTTCGTTTTGCGGCCGGAATCGGAATCGGCCCCTCTGTGGTGCTTACTGGAGGTACCTTGTGGGCTAGTTGGCCCCCAGGGACACTCAGGATTGAAGGAGACTTAATCCCCCAACTTAGAACTCACCAGGGGGCGCGTTTGCAGAGTGCTGAAGGGATGGGGTGGGGCCTCCGGCGAGTTGCCGGTTTCTTTTTATTTTTTTTAATTCTTATTTTATAGGAGTGAAGCTGCATGCCCCCCTTCCCTGGGCCACTTTTGGCCCCAGGGACCCCATCCCCCAGGACCTAAGCATTTTATTTTTTAATTAAAAAAAAAACTAATGGGAAGGGGGACACATGGCCCCCCCTTCCCTGGGCCGCTATTGGCCCCGGGGACTCCATCCCCCGGGACCTAGCCTGGTTTATTTATTTTTTGTTATTTTTGCAGGGAGGTTCATGGCCCCCTCCCTTGGGCATTTGCTGGCCCGGGGACCCCATCCCATGGGGCCCGGCCAATTTTCTTTACATTAACAAGGAGGGGGGCACCGTCGCCCCCCTCCTGGGCCACTCCTGGCCCCGGGAACCCCATCCTCCGAGACCTGCCCTTTGCGTATATCACACAAACAATCTTGATGAAGCGCACACTCAGGCAGTTACACAGAGTGCAGGTTTATTTAGTCCAGGTACTGGACTAAATAAAACTGCACTCTGTGTTACACCTTGAAGTTACACAGAGTGCAGCAGGTTTATTTAGTCGAGTTACTGGACTAAATAAACCTGCACTCTGTGTAACTCCCTGAATGTAGGCTTCATTTGGATTCTTTGCGTGGCATTTAGGACCATCAGGCTACGCCGGAACTGCACACCAACTTCCAACGGGCCGAGGGATCCAGAAGGAGCACTTTATTGTGTGGGATATAACACATTGTGTGGGATATAAAAGCAGCTGAAGAACTTTTCACCAATTTACCTCAAATCCCCGAAAAAACGAATCCTAATTCAAGTAAAGACACCAATCAAAGCGGCAATGATGTAAAAACTTTATTGAGAGCACTAGAAAAAAACAGCAAAAGTGAACTAACAAAATGGTGGGAAATCAAATCATTGGAGAAATATCATGAAGTGGGCAGGATACCGCGCGGGTTACGAATTATGCTTGCCCCCAGTTTTGATAGCCCGAACCCGCTTCTACTAAAAGAATGGGCAGAGAGCAATTTAGAGGCGTCTATGCGTCTGGTATGTTTACTGATCAAATATGCCCGAATTGATCGTGACGCAAATCTCAAAGAAATAGAACGCTTGAATTCTGAACTAATGAAAGTTTGTAATACATCTACCAATGACACCATTGACAAAGGCATCGACGAAATGAAAACTCGCCTCTTCAAACAAGAGACCATTATTAAAAACAGAAAGGCTTTCAAATTTGCGCGCGACAAAAGAGACTATGAACTCGGACAAGTGTTCACGTTTGCGCGCAAATATGACTATTTGAGAAAATCCAGAAACAGCGGCAAGGAATCCAGTGATAATGTATTACAGGCCACAACATCAAATGCAAATGCCTCCACGTCTGACCTCAGCACCCACTTGAGTGATTTAGACTCAAATTCCAGTGGTGATTCCTCCAGCACCAACAGAGAAGATTTAGGTCATTTAACATTACGCTGAGGAAATCGATTTTTTAGCAGAGGACCGCAAAAAATCACTAAGATCTCGGAACACCAATGCACAACCAAACAGAAAAGAAACCAACGTAGAAGAGAGAGGCGCAAATGCGCCAAGAGGCAGAGGAAGGGGGCAGCAGAGAAAGAGATGGCAACAACGCTAACATCAGCGGAGCGCACCATCGTCAATCTAACGGATGTGGAACTTAGCAATGCAGAAAAACAATTGCTAGCTCTCGGTCTCAGTTTCTGTCCAGAAAGCAATTTCAATTACAGCTCTACAAGAATCGATGTTTTCAAATTTATTCGCAAACTTAAACTCACCAAGTATTACACCATCAAAAAACAAGTCAACATAAACGATGCCAGCAATGAAACAACCAAAAAAATCAAAGAAAAAGCTAAAATTGTTTCATCTACCAAGCAAAAAATTACAAGTGCTCCCAAACCATGGCAAAATCGAGAGCTATCCAGCTCAGCTACCAATCAATGCGAGAACCTCGTGGCTGGTGATCTACTAGTGATGAAAACTCTCCACTTACTGAGTGACAACACTAATGACCTCGACAGTCAAAGTATCAACACAAAAGAACTGACTGACATAGAAGGTATCAACATCTCCCTTCCTGGTCTAAGTCCCTTCAAACCTACCTCCACATTCGTCCCTACCATGCCCCGTGACGCGATAGATATTTTTCACGACAGGATTATTGAAGAATTAAAGAAAATCCATGTAACTAGAAACAAGCAAAATCAAAAGGGATTTTACTCCAAACATCAACCACGTACTTATTTCCAATTGATGAAAAAACTCAGCACTAATCATGAGATCATCATTAATAACAGCGATAAAGGTGGGAATATAGTACTGTGGGGTAAGAAAGAATACAAAGCTGAAGCCTATCGACACCTAAATGATGAAGAATGCTACCGCAGAACCAACATAACTGAGTTCAACAAAATCAGTAAAAACTACAAAGACGACCTCACGATGTGGAGAAGAGACAATTTGATCAGCAAGGACGAATTTAATTTTCTTTACAACCCTTACCCTGAACTTTCAACAATTTATTTCATACCCAAAGTTCATAAAGGTATTAATCCGGTACAGGGTAGACCAATCATTTCTGCCAAAAAAAGTATCTTTGAAAACACTTCTTGTTACATTGATTATTATTTACAGGACTTTGTAACTCAACTACCAACATATCTACGTGACAGCAAAGATTTGGTCCTCAGAATACTGTTTCATAACGTTGGACATTTCTTCACTTTACACCAGTATCCGGCACACTGATGGAATTCAAGCAATTGAATTTTTTCTCAACAAAAGACCCATTGAACTTTATTCCCACAACAAGATGTTGATTTCTATGATCCGTTGGTGTTTGTTTAACAACATTTTTACTTTTGATGGTACATTGTTTCAACAACTGCAGGGAGTTGCGATGGGGGCATGCTTCTCCCCCAGCTACGCGTGTTTACACGTGGGCTGGTGGGAGGAGCATGTCCTACAGCGAGAGCACAGGTCTCTGTGGAGCAAACATGTCATTAGGTGGTGGCGCTATATCGATGACATTTTTGTCATTTGGCGTGGTACGCATGAGGAAGCTGAGGATTTTGTCAATAAAATCAACATGAACACCATCAATCTACACTTCACTGCCAATATAGACAATTCAGTCTGCAACTTTCTTGACATTCAAGTGTACATTGAGAACGATCACATAGAAACATGTTTGTATCGCAAACCTTCAGCAGGTAATAGCATTTTACATGCCAACAGTTTCCACCCAGCCCACACCATTACCAGTCTCCCTTACGGCGAATATCTACGCATACGCCGAGCTTGTAGCAACTCCAATGAGTTGATTCGCCACCAAAACGAGGCCACACAGAGGTTTTTAGAGAGAGGATACAATCCTCACAAACTCAAATCAGCCAGAGACAAGGCCAACAGCATAGACAGATTGTCATTACTAAGCAATACTGCGCATTTATTGAATACTACCACAGTAAATCCTGCAGATGATTCCCAGTGCAATCAAGTGGCCTGCAGGCTTATCACCACATATAGCAGACAGGCCAAACAAATCAAGACCATTATCAACAAACAATGGCCTATTGTTTTGACAGATTCTACGCTCAAACAAGTACTCCCTATTAGGCCTGCCATTACTTTCCGGAAAGCTTATTCCATGCACAATGACTTAGTGAGATCTAGTCCTGAATTAACATCCAAAGCCAGTTGGTTATCTCCCAAATCAGGATTTTACAGGTGCAGTTCCTGCCGCGCCTGTAAATTTGGGATAAATGCAAACAGCTACACCACTGCGTTTTCGACGGAAAGTTACCCTATCAAAGGGCACTACTCCTGCAGAACGGAGTATGCAGTATACATGCTAGAATGCACTTGCGGTCTGAAATACATCGGCAGCACCAAGTTACCAGTGCATGCTCACATTCTCCAGCATTTGCGAGCCATCGTCAATTCAGATCCTGCATATCCAGTGGCCAGACACTTCAAAATGGTACATGCTAACAATCTCAATTGTCTCAAATATTGCGTTCTAGATTCCGTACCCAGCCTCAAAAGAGGAGGTAATCGCGAAAAGCAATTGCGGCAATTGGAGTCACGCTATATCATCGAGCTTGACACTAAATATCCCCATGGTCTCAACACTGGTGAAGACATGCACCATTTTCTTTAAGCAATGCCTGGCCAGTATGTGTGGTAAGGGTACCAGTCATTTGTTGGGCCTTTTCATCCCATGCTGCATAACCTTTGTCTCTGAGCCACAATTATTGGTGCATTCCATCCTTTTGCCAATGGTCATTCCGTCACTACCAAACATGTTAATAACATCGCAAGATTTTTCAGGGAATTGATCTGCAACTGTTCAAACTTCAGTATTCATACTGACTTGATCATGTGATTCTATTAGATCTATACATTCATTTGGAGTCTTTACTGAATGAACAACATATTTCGGGTTGTTTTTTAAGGGGGATCCCTTTGGTCAGCCTTAGGTTTTCATATCTCCAACTTTGATAGAGTATTTTTTAATCCCTCTCCTCATTGGAGTCGGTGTTTTTTCGGCTGACTTACTAAACCCAACCTTTTAACCACTAGCACTTTACACATAATTTAATTGGCACCTGAGCACTGAGCACCTTTATTATTTTGGCATACAAATCGTGGCACTCTTTTGTATATATCTCCAAACATGGATTTAACCATCTACATTTACTGTTCTTGGGATGCTATCCCGGTTGATCATTTTCAGTGTATCAGTATACATGTACACAGCTGTCAACTGACTTTGTAACCTGTGGAGTCATAATACCTGTCACCAATAGGGTATTTGTACCTAGCATCTAAATCTTCCAGTTTTATACAATAGATTGTATTTCGTTGCTTTGTTTATATCATGCATTTCTTCAAAACATGGAAGTCACTGTGGCCAACAGACTAACCACTTACAATAATACGTTATTCGGCTCGACATATCCATTGAGAGATTGAATCACTGTGTACAGCTTACATTGTTAATTATGTAAATGGTCAACTAATCAAATGTGTTAACAAAAAAACAAAAAAAAAGTATTAGTTTTGATATTTTTAGCGCAAGTTTATAATTTTTTAGCAGTGTTTTCAATGATGCTGCTAGGAATTCGACATTTAGTCTTCAACATAATGATTCAACACGCAACAGTATTTTTTCTATTTCCTTGGCTATGCCTTTTGATTGTCCTCAGGTGTTTGTTGGTGATTTCACTTCAAATGCACTGTTATGCACGTAACGCGGTCATGTGAGCAAGGGCCGAGTGGCTCGAAACGCGTCATGGACTAGGCTCGTAATCTATCTTGAATAAACACTATTTCCAAGCACTGGCGATTCAAGTTGTCCGTTCCTATTGTTGTGCGAGACTGCACATTTGGGAAGTTTCTTTGATATATATATATATATATATATATATATATTCACTGAAAAAACCATAGGTTTCACACACGTTATAGTTAGAAATTAGCATTTAAAAAACCTTGCAAATTCACTGAAAAAACCATAGGTTTCACACACGTTATAGTTAGCTGTACATTTTACTGATAAAAAACCAATGAAATTCCCCCGTTATAGTTACTGTAGGCAACTATAACTCACGCGACCGCAATCCTCTGCTGATGCTAATACTGTATTTAGACACTTATTTGCCCATGTCTTCTTCCATTAAATTTTAGCTATACATATATTACAAATATTTTTTTTTCATAAAGACACATATGTCATCAGCAGAGGATTACGGTCGCGTGAGTTATAGTTGCCTACAGTAACTATAACTGGGGAATTTCATTGGTTTTTTATCAGTAAAATGTCCAGCTAACTATAACGTGTGTGAAACCTATGGTTTTTTCAGTGAATTTGCAAGGTTTTTTAAATGCTAATTCCTAACTATAACGTGTGTGAAACCTATGGTTTTTTCAGTGAATTTGTACGGTTTTTTAAATGCTAACTTACTTTACGCCATTCGTGGCGTGCGCGCCCAGTTAACGCAGTTCGTTCTGTGCACGCACGGTGCGCTTCGCGCACCGCGCGCCCACTTTACGCAGTTAGTGCCATGCACGCACAGTGGTCACGCGGTGCGCTGCGCGCACCGCGTGCCCACATTATGCGGGATGGGCCATGTACGCACGATGCGCTTCGCGCACCGTGCGCACATGGGGGACATATTATGCGCATCGTTGTGAAATGTTTTGTTTATTATTTTCATTTATTTGATATGCCATGCACAAATGGAGCCCTTAGGGCACCATTTGCACATGGGGTGTGGAAAGTGTGGATAATTTAAAAAAAAAAACTGTACGGTAAGCGTAATCGGCGATTTTTTGAATTTGTTTGTTTGGGGGCCCGTATATCACTGCTGGGTGATTATTATCTCAATATACTGCCCCTTTACACATTTTTGGGCTTCATTTATGCTGCCCCACTCTGAGTGCGAGAGAGAAAATGGCGGCCGCCGCTTCCTGGTTTCGGCCGATTCGAATGTTTACTAAGATCTAAGAGCCAATCAGAATCGCGCTCGCGCACGCCACCGTACGCGTACGGTAAGCGCACCGTAAGCGCACCGTAAGCTGGCTCAGATATATATATTGATTTAAAGGCTATTTTCTCAGAATCTACTGAACAGATTTACACCAAACCTACAAAAGGCACTTCCTTGACCTGAGGACTACCTCTCTGCCAAATTTCAAGTAATTCTGTTCAGCCGTTCGGGCTGTAGCTGTGTCTAAAGGTCCTATGGAAAAATGCATGGGAAAAACGTGTTTTGGGACCCCCCTTTTATCTCAGCCCCCGCTTGACGAATCCCCCCGAGACTTTCAGGGTAGGAGCGGAGCGTAGCGCCCCACCTATTTTGAAAAATTCACGAGGATTCGTCGACCGGCGCAAAAGTTATTCAAAATAGAATGTTGCGGATTTCCTATGGAAACGTGGTCCTAACTATAACTACCTACTGGCGACCGCCAGTAGGTAATATATATATATATATATATATATATATATATATATATATATATATATATATATATATATATATATATATATATATATATATATATATATTCACTGAAAAAACCATAGGTTTCAGGGGTATTATAGTTAGCTGGACTTTTCACTTGTACAAAACCATTGAAATTCCCCCGTTATAGTTAGTTCAGCTAACTATAACTCGCGCGCCCGCAATGCACTGCTGATGACGTCATATATTACATCACTCATGACATGGTCAGTGACATCACTCATGACATCACTGATGACATCTCAAATGACATCACTGATGACATCATCCAGTGAATGTGTGTTTTTCTGAAAATTAAATATGTTTTATATATGTATATCTCAAGGTCGATGGAAGAATAAATGGGTATATAAGTGTCTAAATGGATGATTTGTTTTTGAAAAATTGATTGTGTAACTGACTGATTAAGTGTATCATAGTGAATACATGGCTTAGTGAGTAATGTTTAAATATGTAAATATCTGTATCAGTCTCTCACTTTGTGTATAAGTGGCTGCATGGGTTGGTGAGTAGCTACATGGGTTTATATATAGGTTATTAGTTGGTTTTTTGAGTATCAGTCTGAGTGTCTGCATGGTTCAGTGGGGGGTATTACGTAGTGCATAGGTGCATGAATGAGTGACTCACTGTTTGTATGTGTTGAAGAGAGCATGTGTGCAGGACTGTATGGGTGGCTGAGTGTGTGTAAGGGTGTGTTAGTGAGTGAATGACTGTCTCAATAGTGTCTTTATGAGTAACTACATATGTTTTAAACTAGTATATGTGACTATTGGTGTATATAAGTGAGTATATGTGAGAGTGAGAGATTGGAAGAGTTCCTTTATGAATAAGTATGTGTTTCTATAAGTGATTGTTTAAAAGACTAAGTATGTGTAAGTTTCCGTAGAAGTAAGTGTGGTGGTGTCTGTATAACTGTATATGCAAGTAAATGTATGTTTGATTCTTTATTAGCATGAGTGACTATGTGTGTGAGTAACTCTATGGATGAGTGGCATTGTGTAACAGGATGTATAGGTGTATGAGTACATATGATGAGTGAGTACATGTATGAGTGTCTGTATAGGACTGTTGGTGAATGAGTGGATGTGTATGTGGATCTTAGAATTACTGAAGAGGTTGTTGTAACTGGTATTGGTATGTCCATTGTTTTGAACATTTTAGTCTCTATTTTTGAATGTGTGTATCAAAGGTTATATTAGGGTGAGAGGAGGTCTGCCACTCTATCACAAGGATGATGTCATCAGTGATGTCATTTGAGATGTCATCAGTGATGTCATGAGTGATGTCACTGACCATGTCATGAGTGATGTAATATGTGACGCCATCAGCAGTGCATTGCGGGCGCGCGAGTTATAGTTAGCTGAACTAACTATAACGGGGGAATTTCAATGGTTTTGCACAAGTGAAAAGTCCAGCTAACTATAACACCCCTGAAACCTATGTTTTTTTTCAGTGAATTTCTGAGGTTTTTTAAATGCTAATTCCTAACTATAATGTGCCTGAAACCTATGGTTTTTTCTGTGAATTTCAAAGGTTTTTTAAATGCTAATTTCTATCTATGCCTACAGAGATAGGACATGTGAAGAAAGAAGAAAAAATGCACAGAAAGAAAAAAAAGAAGTGCAGAAAGAAGCAACAGAAGACCTCAAAGACGAAGAAAAGTGCAGGAAGAAGGATAACGTGCAGAAAGAACAAAAAGAAGAGCAGAAAGAAGCCTTGTTGCAAAATCATCCTGTACCCTCAACTTTTTCAGACGGATACTGGTGGTAACTGAGTCTGACTAACCAGTCCTAGAGCCAGTGCTATGTTAAAAGACACTTAGAATACAGTGGAAACACCTACATACACTAGGGAACATTATGCGGTGGGGTCCCCCTGTGATTAGCATGACCTCCTCGGTAAGCCCCTAGTATATAATAGGGCAGGGGGATTAAAACTACCTCTTAAAACAGGCCACAGGGCGTTTTTGCACATGTTAACTCAGGCCCCGTCCCCTCCCTTCACCACTGTGTAAACACGCCCTGTGTCCGTTTTTAGTTGGGAGATTAAGTTCATTTGAATCCTGAGGGTCCCTAGGGTCCAACTAGCCCACTAGGTACCTCCAGTAAGTGCCACAGAGCTGCGTTGCAGAGAGGTGTAAAAAGTGGCACGGCCTGGACCACCTCTCTGCAATGCAGCTCAGTGGCGCTTACTGGAAGCACTTGGTGGGCTAGTTAGCCCCCAGGGGCCCTCAGTATTGAAGGGAAATTATATCCCCAATTTAAAACGTGCCATAGTGCGTGTTTGCACACGTCACCTCAGGCCCCATCCCCTCCCTTCACCACTGTGTAAACGCGCCCTGTGGCTGTTCTAAGTTGAGAGATTAAGTCCCCTTGAATCCTAAGGGTCCCTAGGGGCAAACTAGACCACTAGGTCCCTCCAGTAAGCGCCACAGAACTGCGTTGCAGAGAGGTGTTAAAAGGGGCTTGGCCTCAGAACACCTGTCTGCAGCGCAGCTCCCTGCCGCATACTGGAGATGCCTGTTGGGCTAGTTGGCCCTCAGGGACCCTCAGTATTGAAGAGGAATTAATTCCCCAACTTATAACTCGCCAGGGGGCGCGTTTGCAGAGTGCTGCAAGGAGGGGGCGTGGCCTCCGGCGTGATGCCAGTCTTTTATTTATTTTAATTTTTTAAGAAGGGGGGCTGTGTGGTTCCCCTTCTTATTCTAATTTATTGGCCCTGATGACCCCATCCCCCAGGGCCTGTCTCCTAATTATATTTTTTTTACCCCAATCCTCAGGGCCGGCCACTGTTTTTTACTATTTTAAAAAAATATATATTTATAGACACACCTAGGACATGCTGGACAAACCGTACGTACCTATCACCATGACGATTTGCGTGATATTCATTAAAAGGCGACTATGCATACAATGAATCCACGTGGACTGTATTTACACCACTAGTGAAGCTCTGACATGTCTGATGCCCTACCGTGCTTAATCCCAGTAGACACCCTTGTCGTTTATTTATACAAACATGGGTAGCTATTGACGGGCACATTTAATACACATGCACACCAAGCCATTCAAAGGGGATTCGACAAAAATTCGACCAAAACTATGCAAGAAACCCCCCTCACGGTTAATAAAACACACATCCACTGCCGGATGTGTAATACTTTTTATTTTACTCTCTGGAAAGGGGACGAACATCACTTGAGAGTCACAGCGCGCTCCTGGCAGAGCCCAATGCTGTGTTACACCCACCATTGCCTGCTGAGTGCCACACACCTCTGTGTTGTATTCCACTAGCTAGTGCATATGCTATGACACTCTCTAGCCCCATCTAACGTGCCTTCCTCGATGCCTATGTTATAACGCACAGTGCCATGCCATACATATTACAATCTGGGATCCATATCTTTGTCACAGTTCATATGCAACGTTACACTCCCCAGCACATATTTTATATTACAACTTTAGAGACTAGTTAGGTTACACAACACTGCCCTGTGCATATTACACTCCAAGGCGCATATCTCATAGCACGCGCTAGTGCCTGTGCTATCTCGCGCTCTCCAATGAATCTGTCATTGCGCACAATGTATTGCATATTATATTTCATGCCCTGTTCATCTTATATCACACTTTTTGGTGCATAGTTTATACCGTACACTATATCTAGTTTTCATTTTCAATCGTGCTCTCAGGACTATGTTCTATATAACACTGTGTTCACCTACCCTTTTCACGGGCATTACATTTTGCGATAGGGGGTGGAGGGTCAGGGGGTGTTTCTGCCAAGTGAGCCCGGAGTCACAGTCACAAACGTCCTCTTCTTCCTGAATAAAAGTGAGATTATGCTGCATACTTGTTCATATTTTCAGTAGTTCGCACAGACACACGTTTTAAAAACAATAAAGTTCCTAATACCTGCCTTCTCTGAACAGTTAGCTTGCTGCTCCATCCCCCTCCTCCCTATCCTCTGTTGTGTGAATCCATGGACTAGCCTCCTCCCTCCTGCCATGCATGGTCTGATGTGCTGCCACTGCTCTCAATTTAGTATGATGTACCAGTCCACTCCTCCTGCCCTCCATTGACCAATTCTATGCCCCATCATTGACCTCCTGCTTAAACTCTGTGCTTAGCTTGCTGCCCCTATTCTCCTTCCCCCTGCCCTCCGATGTCTTTGTGCATGTCCCTGCTCCATCCTTTTTGCCCACCATGTTCCATGGACCTGCCACTCCTATCTACTCTGAGTGTTCTGTTGAGCTGCCACTCCCCTCCCACCTGCCTAGCATTGTCAGATGACTAACCTGTCCCTGCCACCTCCACCCTGCCTGTCCACATGCCATGCCCCTATCCTCTTCCTCCTGTCCTACATGGTCCATTGTACTGCCACACCCTTCTGCCCTCCCTGGTCTGTTGAGCTGCAACTGCTCCTCCTGCCTGCACCGTGCGGTCTCTTGTGAGGCCCCTTCCCCTGAACTTTCTTGTCTGTGCACAGGTCCTGACCCTCCCTTCTATCCTCCATCTTCCTTTGTGCATGCCCCTGCACCCTCCTTCTTGCCCATCATAGCCATTGTGCTGCCACTAACCCTCCCACTTGCCATGCATGGTCTTCTGTGCTGCCATGGCCCCTCCCACCTTCCCTGTGTGGTCAGTTAGCTGCCCCTGACCCCCTCCCACCTTCCCTCCATGGTCTGTGTGTATGCCATCACAGTCTCACTGTTGCTCTTCATGGTGTGTCTTGCTTCTAGTGCCCATCCTGCCTGACCTCCATGGCTATCTTGCTGCTCCTGCCCTGCCCCCTTGCCCCCAGCCCTCTGTTTACATGTGCGGACCCCTACTCCCTCCCTCCTGGCTTGTCTGTTCCATTGTAATGCCCCTGATCTGTCCCTCCTGCCCTTTATGGTCTGTTATGCTGCAGCCTTCTCGCCTGTCTGTCCATTATGGTCAGCTAGCTACCATTGCCTCTTGCCCCTCTGTTCTCTGTTGTCGATGTGCATGGTCCTGTCCCCTCCCTCTTGCTTTCTATGGATTGTTGTGCTGCACTCCCGTCCCGCATGCCCTGTGTGGTGTATTGTGCTGCTGCAAACCCTGATGCCTGCCCTGCAGGGTCAGTTTGGTGCACCTCTCCATGTCCCTCCTGTCCTCTGTTATCCAAGTCCATGTCCCTACCCCATTTCCTTCCATGATCCAATGTACCATACTTGCGAACATTTTGATCTTGGTAAGAGGGAGATTTTGAAAAAAAACTGGGGTATTGATTTTCCCCTTTGAGTTACATTGAAAAAGAGGAGATTGTAGACAGGAGACAGATCAAATAAAGCCCATTTGAGCTTAAAAACATTGGACATTTCCTGGCTGAATCGGGTCTGTTGGCATGTATGGTTGTACTACCATTGCCTCTTCCTTCTGCCCACAATGGTCTATTACATTGCCACAGCCTCTCTTGCAAGTCCTGTATTGTTGGTTTGTTGCCCCTGCCCCCCTTTCCACTGCCCTCCATAGTCTGTTGTGCTGCCACGGCCCTTCCTGCCTGCTCAGTGTGGTTAAATTGTTGCCTTTGCATCCTCCTACCTGCCTTCAATTTTCAGAGTCCGTGCCCCTGGCCTCTGCCTCTCAACAGTATCCTAATGAACAACTAGATTGCTAACATTCTATATTTATTACAAACGTGTGGAACTCCTGACGTCAGCTTGATGTAATCAAAACTGTAATATCTAGAGCATTTCCTTTAGAAATTAAATATATGAGAGGGTCTTATTGGCATCAAAATTATGGTTAGTGCTCTAAAAGACTAAAATAAGGACATATTTTCTGAGTTTTCAAATAGCGACAAAGCACTTTTAAATTATTTGTTATCTTTATGTTTTTTTATCCAGTTGACCACTTGATTAAATGTTGCACTTAGGGGAGAGGATGTGGTGTTACTTCCAGAACTGCAGACTTTGCAACTGGGGAACCAGGTTGGAGTTTCTGCTTCAGCTCGACATTCTGTGATTCTGGTCAAATCACTTAGTCTCCCCATGTCTACAACCAAAATGAATTTGTTCTTGTGTGATGTAACCAATGATCATGTAAAGCACTCCAAAATCTGACAAGTCTGCACTATATAACACTGCAAAAACACAAAATAATAAGTGTTTTGCACACTTCTGTCATTGGGCTATATTTGGGCTACATCTGGGTGATTTTGGGCTACATTTGGGCTCTTTTGTCTCCGGTGGCCATCTTGGGAGATTTATTTGTTATGAAGTTTCCTAATTTCCTCATGTACTGCAGTCTCCTCAGTAGGAAATGCTTTCAGTTTTTTACTTTGATTCCATCATGAAGGTATTCAGATATGTCACACATTTGCCATAAATTCTGAATGTTAGCACTCTAGTTGCTCATTAGATCACTGTAGTAAAACTACTGTTCACCATGGAAGTCTGCTCCTGGTATTAAAAGTGCATGTTTCAGTCTGCATGTCAGAATTTTTTAATGAAATAGAAGAGGATTTGAGAAGTCACTCAAAATGTGCCCTCATTTTCTTTCTTCAGCATTAATCATAATTTCTATAGCAAAATGAACCCCCTCTTTGTGTTCCTTTTTAAATTAAATGTTTTAAGTGTTACCAGTTTATTCCAATCAAGATGGCTTTAGGTGTGCCATACTTTTGTCATAATGAAGACAGTAAGCGCTCTAGTTGTTTTTAAGAACACTATGGGACATTCTGTCATTGGGCTATACTTGGGCTACATCTGGGTGATATTTGGGCTACATTTGGGCTCTTTTGTCTCTGGTGGCCATCTTGGGAGACTTATTTGTTATGAAGTTTCCTAATTTCCTCATTTACTGCAGTCTCCTCAGTAGGAAATACTTTCAGTTTTTTACTTTGATTCCATCAAGAAGGCATTCAGATGTGTCACACATTTGCCATAAATTCAGAATGTTAGCACTCTTTTTGCTCATTAGATCACTGTAGTAAAGCTACTGCTCACCAGGGAAAACTGCTGCTGGTTTTGAAAGTGCATGTTTCAGTCTGCATGTCAGAATTTTTTAATGAAATAGAAGAGGATTTGAGAAGTCACTCAAAATGTGCCCTAATTTTTCTTTCTGCAGCACTAATCATACTTTTTAAATTAAATGTTTTAAGAGTTACCACTTTAATCCAAGCAAGATGGCTTCAGGTGTGCCATACGTTTATCATAAGTAGGACAGTTAGCGCTCTAGTTGTTCTTTGGAACACTCTGGGAAGCTGCAGTAGAACACAAAGGAATCAACTGACAGTCTCTGCCCTTGTTGGATGTACATGTTTTACTGAGAATGTCAGACTTCATTCTCACATGACTGAGAAAGATAATGTGAATTTACAGAAAATAAGCTCTCAGTTTAGCTTATAGATCACCCTCCAAACCTCTGTGGGAAAAGCATGAGAAAATATTTTTCTCTCAATCATGATATCCCAGCAGAAGGCTTTTTCACATGGTGAAATCACCTTAGAACATACCACAATTCCTAAAATGAGTATGGTACCATCAACAAATGATTTATAATGTAACTAAAGTCTTAAAACCTTCTATTAACTGCAATGCTTTTTAACGAGGTGCTATCATGTATATTGGTCCCAAGATGGCTGCCAACACTTCTTGGATGAAGTGCTGACAGCCAATCAGATCTCAGGATGAGATGTGTGGTTAGGCTCCGCCCACATATATATATGATTTTACTTTAGATTTTCTCAGGAACTACTGAACAGATTGACTCCATATATGCAAAAGGCATATCCCTGAGCTGAGGACTACCTCTCTGCCAAATTTCAAGTAATTCTGTTCAGCCGTTCGGGCTGTACCTTGGACTAAAGGTCCCTATGGAAAATTGCGTGGGGAAAACGTGTTTTGGGACCCCCCTTTTTTCACAGCCCACGCTTGACGAATCCCCCCGAGACTTTCAGGGTAGGAGTGGAGCGGAGCGCCCCACCTATTTTGAAAATTTCGCGAGGATTCGTCAACCGGCGCCAAAGTTATTCCAAATAAAATGTTGCGGATTTCCTATGGAAACACAGTCCTAACTATAACTATCTACTGGCGACCGCCAGTAGATAATATATATATATATATATATATATTCGACAATCCAGTTCAAGCTGTATATGAAGAGGCGCTGACTCCGTGGGAGATTTCGTCAAAGAAAAATATTTATTTACAACAAAATGGCCAAACGCGTTTCGACGGACTCGCCGCCTTGGTCACTGAACACAGGTACAGCACAATTACCATGTTATTTAAATCTTTCGTTGTCATGGTTACCCAACCAATTAGTAATAGAAATAGAAATAATCTCATTTTGTCAAAAAGAAAGATACATAAATCAAATACTATTGAGTAAATACTCACACATTTGAACTTAATATATCACATTTTAGCATGTTGTCGACTGCATAGAAAACAGCTATGTTAAACTTTTACCCCAGTGGGTAGTGATAGCATGTGGCTCCTTAATAGAACCACTAACATTGGTTGGGAGACAACATTAAAGAAATAAAGCAAATATCTACATGCCTGAGGTGCTACCTGTGTCGGTGGAGTGGGTTAGGACTAACAGAAACGAAATAGAACCCATTATTTCCTGAAATTACTTAAATTGAAGTACAATACTTATTGCAGATGCACACTTAAAGCTTCATCAGCGTTCAATCCTCTGGGGATTTTACTGTCTAATAACATTATGTATCTGGATTCCAATTTTCGTAAAGACAATAATCTATTTCCTCCCCTGTTGTTCTTTGGGATGTTGTCTATTACAAAAAATGTAAGGTCTTCACTTCTGCCGTTATGTGTGGTGTTTATGTGTCGGGCCACTGGGTATGTTGGATCATCCTTGTTAATGGCACGCAGGTGCTGCAATATTCTTACGTGAACTTGGTGAATGGTACTACCGACGTAGAATTTATTGCAGGTACACCGTAAGACATAAACCGCAAAATCGGTTTTACAAGTGTAATTGCTATATATATATCACCTTAATACTCTTTTACCGCATTTCCTTCCATCTGGATACTGGATACTGGAGACAAAGAGCACGGACCACAGAATCCTTTTGTAATACCGCTCAGTTTATTTGCAAAGTTTACACAACAGAAGCGGCAGCCATTACGCGTTTCGTCCCTCCCTGGGGACTTGATCACATGACGCGCCTTTGCCAATAGGAATGCTTTTTATAGGATACAAACTTTTTTTTCCCAGTTTGGTTTTTTTCTTTTTTTGCTTCGTTTTTTTACCCACATTAACTTTATGTGTTGCACTTGTGCTTGTATCTTAAAATCATTGATAACAATAACTCAAGGCTAGTAAAAGACATCAATATACATTGCTTATTTGTTGTCATCACAATTTAAAATCATTTAAATTGAGGTTTCAGATTTCATTTTGATGATAAACATAAGGTGCAAGGCAATGTGTGCAAATTTGCAATTGTATAAATAAATAAATAAATAAATAATTAAATACTTAATAAAATGCAAATAAAGCACGATTTTATGTTTAAAATACATCCTTAAAAAATCCGTGAAAGCCATTTTTTTGTATATGGTGATTAAATGCGTCACATTGCATGATAAAATTATTATTATAAATAAATGAATACATGCATAAAAGTTAACATCACAGGATAAATCCTTGTTTGTTCGATCCGCCTAAAATGCTCATTTTAGGACTACCTCTCTGCCCAATTTCAAGTAATTCTGTTCAGCCGTTCGGGCTGTAGCTCGGACTAAAGGTCCTATGGGAAAATGCATGGGGAAAACGTGTTTTGGGACCCCCCTTTTTTCTCAGCCCCCGCTTGACGAATCCCCCCGAGACTTTCAGGGTAGGATCGGAGCGTAGCGCCCCATTAGTTTTGAAAAATTTGCGAGGATTCGTCAACCGGCGCCAAAGTTATTCCAAATAGAATGTTGCGGATTTCCTATGGAAACACGGTCCTAACTATAACTATCTACTGGCGACCGCCAGTAGATAATATATATATATTTATGTATGTATATATACACACACAAACATATATATACACTTACGTAAATATATATACATACATATATATGTATGTAAGTGTCTATATCCACATATACATATCTATGTGTGTATGTATACATATATATATATATACACACATACATCTCTCTCTCTCTCTCTCTCTCTATATATATATCACCTCCACTCGCCTTCACTCTTCCCTTGGTTGGAAAACAAACGAGCGCAGACCCAGTCTTTTTCGTGCAGTTATTTATTAGCCATTCTCCGCCATTACGCGTTTCGGGCGATCCCGCCCTTGATCACATGACAACACTTTGGCTGATGACCGCTCTTTTTAAAGTGCAAGTGCTAGTGCATCAATTAATGGACATAGAAAAAATACATTTCCTTCAACGTTACAGGTATATACCCCGCCAAACATGATAGCCACATAATGTCAAATGCGTTATTCTGATAATATTTTTCACATCATATGAAATAACTCATAGGTATTACCATAACTTGATATTCGCATAAATGCATGGAATTTGCTTCACAATATGTCCAAGACAAATTATTGTAAAAAAATAAAATAAAATAAAAGTGCCCTCACCTCAACAATTTACAGTGCAATTTAACCAATTAATTACAGACTAACTTCATTCAAAGAAAACTAGTTGATGACCTCGGAAGATTGCAAATTTCCATTCGGATCCGATTTTGGCATAATATTAATCCACAACCCAGATCCGAACAGAAAGGAAAGTCGCATCAATAAATATAAAGTGCATTAAAGGATCTGGATGATAGGTACTAATGTTTATATTGAACTGTTCATAGGAGATCCAACAGAAACCGTAAATCACTTAGTAGAAGCATATAATGTGCTTTCTATTACCAATTTCTAAAAACATTCCTAAAAACTAATTTTATATTCAATAAATAGAAATATATATCATCCTAAAATATTACCTAAAATATTCATATCCAAAAACAAACTATGGTGAAGAAGACTCACACAAAACCATCCAAGGAGGACCAAAATAAAACAAAGAGGTAAAACCACATATATATAAATTAGTCCCTGTGGACTGTCATTCACAGCGTGAGACTTAAATAAACATTTCCCCTCCATCACATTTTCTATATATCCAACTTACATCATATCATAAGCATATTTCAGAATTCACAGAAACGTGTAAAGGTCTTCACTGTTGTTAAGCCCCATGGGGTGTTTAGAATCCAGCCGTAAGATGTATGTTGTTTCTAATTTTCTTAGCTTGGATTCCCTATCCCCTCCTCTTTTTTGTGGGGTGACTGTATCAATGACATAATACTGCAAGAATCCTGGATCACTATTGTGAGTGCTTTTAAAGTGTCTGGCGACCGGGTAACTTTCATCATTATTATTGATCGCTCTCAAATGTTGCAGAATTCTTTTATGCACCGGTAATTTCGTGCTCCCTACATATCTCAAGTTACATCTACAGGTGAGCACATAGACAGCAAATTCGGTCTTACATGTGAGATAATGTTGAATATCACACGATTTAGAACCAAATGCTGGAACATAATTCTTAGTATTAGTTGCATATTTACATGCTTTACAGGATGCACATTTAAAGAATCCTTTTCTCATTGTTAACCAGGAGCCTTTGTTACCTGTTTCCAAGTTGCTTCTGACTAGAGCCATGCCCATACTATTAGTCTTTCTGAAGGCAACTGAGGGACTACTTGATAATAATTCTCCAATTATAGGGTCATCTTTCACAATAGGCCAGCTTTTTCTTACAATGTTCCTGATCTGTTTCTCCTGCCGTGAAAATCCTAGGATCAAACGAATAGGTTCCTGCTCTCTTGTCGAGTCTAATAAAGTCTCTTTCTTTTTTAACAGGTCCTGTCTTGCCAATGATCTAGATTTAATGATGGCAGACTCAATGATCTCTGTATTATAACCTCTATTTAGGAATCTCGCCCGGCTTTCGCCTTGTTTGATGGTACATTCTTTATCCTCACTACATATACGTCTGATCCGGAGCATCTCCCCGTAGGGGATGCTCTTAATCAGATGTGGAGGATGGGCACTCGAGGCGTGTAATAATGTATTGCCCGCTGTGGGTTTCCTATAGAGGGTAGTGGAGATCTTATTGTTGATTATCTTGATTTCCACGTCAAGAAATGTGACCTTTTCCTTGCTAATGTGTGAAGTGAATTTTAAGTTGAGTGCATTATCATTCAACAATGTAATGAAGTCAGTGGCGCTTTCAACATCACCCTCCCACACTATAAAAAGGTCATCAATATAGCGGAGCCAGGAGATTACCTTCTCATTAAATATCCGTTCATGTTGTTGCATGAGGACCAGCTCCTCCCACCAGCCCATAAATAAACAGGCATAACTGGGAGAGAAGCTGGCCCCCATAGCAACTCCCTGTATCTGTTGGTACATAATACCATTAAATAGGAACAGATTATTTTCAAGGCAAAATAGAAGCATTTTTACCAACATCTTGTTATGCAGAAAGAATTCAATTGGTCAGTTCATCAAGAAAAATTCTATACCTTTGATACCATCATTGTTTCTGATGCAGGTATAAAGTGAAGACACATCTAGTGCAATCATTAAATAAGAAGGTTTCCACCTAATATGTTGCACTTTCCTTAGAAAGTCACTTGTGTCCTGTACAAATGATTTCAAACTTTTCACAAAGTCCTGCAGGAAGAAATCAATGTATCTAGACAAGTTTTCCAAAAGGCCATCACACGCAGAAATTATAGGACGTCCCGGGGGTTTCTTCATATCTTTATGCAATTTTGGTATAAAATAGATAACAGGGATGGTGGCATTTTCCTTTTTAAGATATTTAAATTCATCCCAACTGAGTAAACCCGTACTTCTCCATGCCACAAGCTGGGAAAAGAGCGTCTCTTGTGTGGTTTTGAATTTGGTCGGTGCTACTTTTTTATAGCATTCTATATTATTTAATTGGCTGTGTGCCTCTTCAAGATACTCCTTCAGTGGCCACAGCACCAAATTGCCTCCTTTGTCTGAATTGCGTATGATGATCTCCTGATTTTCTTTTAATTTCTTGATGAGTTGCCAATATTTTCTCTCATGGTTGGTAAACTTCTTTTTACTTATTTCATTGGTTGCAATGTTGAGCCTTTTGATTTGCGCCACTATCTGTTCGTTGAAAACGTCTATAGAATCTCTCGCCATGACAGGTACAAATTTAGACTTGGGGCGGAACGGAGTCCAAGGCTTTATATCCGTCCCAGGGATCTGTGACGCTTGTATATTAGTTGACACATTTACACCTAGAGCTTGTCCATTCACAATGCTATCACCACTTTCCAAACTCCGCGTAGTCTCGAAAAGCTCATAGTCGGAGCCTCTCAGCCCATGCATTTCTGATACCATGTCCGGGCCCCCCGATTGTTCTGGTCTTTCTTTATTTCCTCGCTGATGATGGTATTTCTGTAATTTCAGCTTACGAATGAACTTGTAAATGTCTGCGCGGGTTTGGGTATAATTAAAATTAGATTCGGGGCAATAGGAAAGTCCCAATGATAGAAGTTGTCTTTCTGCAGCCGAGAGATCAATACCTGCCAGATTTACAATGGTGTTAGAATGCTCAGAGGTCGAGGGATCAGTGCATAGATTTGCCGGCAGTTGGTCCCCTACCGTCGTGCCCTGCCCCTCCCACGCCTTCTGACGTTTTCGCTTTGCTTGCCTACGCTCCCTTCTTCGTTTGGTTGCCCTGCTTTTTCGGTTGCCTGGGTGCGTGGCCGCAATGTTTCCCTCCTGCTTCGTTTTAAAATATCTAATTCTTCCCCCAAGGTTAATTTGATATTCCTTGCCTCGGATCTCGCTGCCGCATTTTCGGACTCGGATCCGCTCTCCATGGCCGAGCTGAGCTCCGATGCTGAGGGGGAAGCGTTGGTTGCTTCTTGGTAATTTCTTCTATCCTCCTTATTACCCATACGTTTTTTAGCTGTGTCAACACGCATGGAGTCATATCTCCTTGCAAACGTAAATATTTGCCCATTAGCATAATCGTCACGATCACGCCTGAATTTGTAGGTTTTCCGACTCTTTATCTTTTCCTCCTCCTTTTTAAGTCGTGCGTTCATCTCCTCCACCAATTTTTGCTTAACCTGCGGGTCACCTAGTGGTTCTATTTCTTTTTCCAAGAGCTCGATCTTTTCTTGCAGCGCTCCCCTATCAATATCAGCGTACTTAACCAAGATTGTGACCAGTCGCCTCGATGATTCAAGATTACACTCTCCCCATTCGGCCATCATGAGGGGATTCGGGGATTCGTAGCTGGGGGCGATCATTATACGAAGGCCTCTCGGAATTCTCCCAACATCGAGATACCTTTGTAGTGACCGTGCCTCCCACCACTTAGCCTGCTCCTGCCGTTTCAGTTTTTCCAGCGCTCGGAAATTGTCTCTAAGTCCTATACCTTTACTAGGTTCTTCCGTGGTCACTTTTCTGGTTCCTTGACCGTCTTCGGGGGAGTCCGAAAACATCCCCTCAGCTGCTAGCTCGCGGTCCCTAAGTGTGTCTGCGGACATTTTCTGGCTTTCTTATAATTCAATCGCGAGACGAAACCCCTCGTGCGCAATGCTTGCAGGGGTTCGGACTCGCGTTGCACACCTTTCCACCTGTCTTTTGCTGATATGCGCCGTACCTTATTGAAAGTGCCCTCCAACTCTGCCGCAGGTGCCTCTTCGCCGCCGATCCTCCACACAGGAAACACCGGAAACGGAAAAGCCCCACAGCTACTCGGCTGGCAAATCCACGTACTTGCGTTGAACTACAGGCTGACAGGGAGCTTCACTTTCTCCCGACTGGAAAAACCTTGAGTGCCCCGGGGGTCCCCGCCAACACGCACCACGAGCCCGCGGTGCTGACTGCAGTCGGATACTCCAGGACAAGACTTGCCGTAAGTGAAGCCACAATCGGAGAGGGGGTCCGCGAACCGGAGACAGTCAGTCCGGTAAAATATCACCTCCACTCGCCTTCACTCTTCCCTTGGTTGGAAAACAAACGAGCGCAGACCCAGTCTTTTTCGTGCAGTTATTTATTAGCCATTCTCCGCCATTACGCGTTTCGGGCTTGATCACATGACAACACTTTGGCTGATGACAAAGTGCAAGTGCTAGTGCATCAATTAATGGACATAGAAAAAATACATTTCCTTCAACGTTACAGGTATATACCCCGCCAAACATGATAGCCACATAATGTCAAATGCGTTATTCTGATAATATTTTTCACATCATATGAAATAACTCATAGGTATTACCATAACCAATCTGTATTGGTAATCAATACAGATTGGTATATATATAATACATATTTAAATTTCAAACTAAACCACATTCACTGGATGATGTCATCAGTGATGTCATCAGTGATGTCATTTGAGATGTCATCAGTGATGTCATCAGTGATGTCACTGACCATGTCATGAATGATGTAATATGTGACATCATCAGCAGTGTATTGCGGGCGCGCGAGTTATAGTTAGCAGAACTAACTATAACAGAGGAATTTCTATGCTTTTATTCAAGTGAAATGTCCAGCTAACTATAACACCCCTGAAACCTATGGTTTTTTCTGTGAATTTCTAAGGTTTTTTAAATGCTCATTTCTAACTATAACGTCTCTGAAACCTGTGTTTTTTTCTGTGAATTTCAAAGCTTTTTTAAATGCTAATTTCTAACTATAACGTCTCTGAAACCTATGAATTTTTCTGTGAATTTCAAAGCTTTTTTAAATGCTATTTTTTAAGTGTAATAGTAGTTATACCTATTTTTTTGTGCTTTTTTTCCACAGTTTTTTAACTGTTTATTTATAACAATTTTATAAATTAAATAACATTATATATTTTTCTGAAAATTGCAACAACAAAAAAATTAAAACTGAAATATTGTTACATTTTTTTGTTTTATTTTTATTTTAATATATTTATATTATTTTTTTTTTTTTTTAAATCAAATTTTTTTTCGGAGTCGCGCACCCAAAACGTTTTGAAGGATCCGCATACAGTGTGCGACAGCTGCGTGTTTTTCAGTTACATCATATACATTTAATATTATGTGATGTGCGCGATTGGTATGTGACCAGTCCACGACTCCTGCTCCCGCGCATTCGTGACACATGCGCATTACGGTATGTGACGCTTGCGCGGTGGCGGGTCCCGCGTGACGTCATGCACGTGCTGGGGTGCGCTGGGTGTGCGACTCCCGCGAAATTTTTGTATGTTCTAAAATGATATGTATGTGTGTTTAATATACATATTAGGGCAAGAGACTATCTAAGATATTCAAAAAAATTATATATTTGTACTTATAATAAACTTATATTATTTTTAAATATATTTTCGCGAAGTCACGTCCGGTGCGTGCTTTGTGAGCGCAGAGTGCGCGGATCCCATGTGACCTCAAAAAAAAAGATTTCATTGGTTCATAACATTTCCCACTGTAACTATTGAAGAACCCTACCCATTTTAATCATTCTTGTTGGAGCATCTTTAGAGAGACATCTCTTTTCCTACAAGAATCCTTTTTGCTTGTTTTTGTTGGTGTTTTTCAAAAAATATCAAACAAAATGGCATCTGGACAGCAGCAGCAGCAGGAGGAAGTATCTTCTGAAGAAGAATTCGTGCAGGAGGCACCATGTCCACAGAGGCTGGAATCTGTTGTGTGGAAATTCTTCACTTTTCCACCTGGAGAGAAGAAAGTAAATGCGAGAAAGGTGACGCACAATATTTGTGACCGAGGCCTGTCAAAAGGCAGTGAAAAAAAATACTCTTGTGGCACTGTTTCTATGTACAAGCATCTCCGGACCACACATCCTCTCAATCTTGCTCGGGAGGAAATGAGGCGAGCTGCTTTGAACCCCTCACCTGCTGTGGCAAGTACATCTAGAGCATCCTCAGGAACACCTGCAATGGACATTAGGCCAGAATTCGCCTTTCTCGAGCAACACTACGTGACGTGTAATAAACTTATATGCTTCGGTGAGCAGTCGGTGGATGCAGTTTGTTGTTAATTGTTTTGTTTTTTTGTTTTTGGAATGATAAGTAATTCCAAATGTTTCCTGTTTTATTCATTCTTTAATTGGTTCATTTTTTGAAAAACCCCTCAGAAAATACAAAATTGTTCAAAAAAATAAAAAGAATACAAAAGAAAAAAGAAGAAAAAAAAGTTCTTATCAGAACTACCTTATCTGGTTAAAGAAAGTACTATAATGGCAAGGTAATGTGTGAAAGTTTGGTTGAATATATGTATACAGCATGATTGACTGAACGAATGCATTAGCAATGTATGGTGAATTTATAGGTGAAGATTTATGAGGAAGTACTGCAGCGTGACACTGCAAGCTCTTTAGCTACACTGCACTGTGGCACTTCCGAAGCACAGGGATGTGACATATGTACATGAATATGTTGCAACTCTGTGCTTCCCTCTGCACTGCTGCACAAACTGCAGCCATGCGGTGACACAGGCACCCTTGCACCATGGTGCAAGGATGTCTGTGTCGTGTGGAGATTGTTTTTGTGCAGGAAGGGACACCTTCCTACACAAAAAACAATCCGTAAAGGCATTTTCCTCTTTCAATGTATGCTGTGGAATGCAGTATGCATTGAAAGAGGAAACAATTAGGAGAAATGAAAACAATTCTCCTCGTTGCGCCTTGCTACACCAACTCTAGGATGGCGCAGCATTCACACACATCTCCAGATTTACGATTTCTCATAAATCTGGAGATGTGTCTTGTTCTATGGGTGTTGCGTGGGAACACCCACAGCAACACCTATGGGACGCCTCTTCAATGCAAAGTTCTGTGTATGAAGGGGTCATATTTACAAGGAGAGGAAAAACCACGCAGAGTGGCTTTTCCTCTCATTGTAAATATGAAGGAGTGCCTGGTGCCATCACTATGTTACAAAAAGTGACGTACTGGTGGCGCAGGGTGCTTGTAAATCTGTCCCATAAGTGCTTAGGTATTGGCAGACTGATACAATAAGAACATAGTGCTGGATTGGTGACTGACAAGAGGTATCCTACGCTGCATGGGTACTACTTCAGTATTTAATGGAGTGGACCAATAGTATTTATCTGCTTAAAGATTTGTAGGGATTATGCACAGAATATTTTATGTGTACTTGTGTTGGTGCCTAGGTCATTTTATAAGAATACCACTAGTAACTGGAATGATGACAGTGCTGCAAACAGAGTTGACACTTAATGTATAAGTGCTTACGTATTGGTGGAGTGATAGGATAAGTAGATAGTGGTAGATAAGTGATTCAAGAAGTGCATGGGACAAACTGGACGATTCCTACACTGCATGAATACTAACCGGGTATTTAGAAGAGTGTATCAATAGTATGTAGTTAGTTAGAGGTCTGCTTGGATAGTGCACAAAATATTAAAGATGTACTTGAGTTAGTAGCTAGCCCATTCCATAAGTTCATGACTAGTAACTAGAATAATTACAGTATTACAAACAGAGTGTATAGTGAATTTATAAGTGCTTAGGTATTGGTGGAGTAATAGGATAAGTAGATAGTGCTGGATGGGTAATTGGAGAAATGCATGGGACAGACAGGAGGATTCCTAAACTGCATAGGCACTAACTGGGTATTTAGAAGAGCGTATCAATAGTTTGTAGCTGGTTAGAGGTGTGCATGCATAGTGTACAAAATATTGTACCTGCACTTGTGTTTTTGACTACGCCATTCCTTAAGTATACGACTAATAACTTCAGTAATTTCAGTGTTGCAAAGAAAGTGCGTGCTGAATTTATAAGTGCTTAGGTATTGGTGGAGTGATAGGATACGTAGATAGTCCTGGATGGGTGAATGGAGAAGTGCATGGGACAGACAGATGGATTCCTAGACTGCATAGGTACTAACTGGGTGTTTAGAAGAGCGTATCAATAGTATGTAGCTGGTTAGAGGTCTGCATACATAGTGTACAAAATATTGTACCTGCACTTGTGTTAGTGGCTAGGCCATTCCTTAAGTATATGACTAATAACTGGAGTAATTTCAGTGCTGCAAAGAGAGTGTATGCTAAATGTATTAGTGCTTAGGTATTGGCAGAGTGATAGGATACGCAGATAGTACTGGATGGTTGAATGGAGAAGTGCATGGGACAGACAGAGGGATTCCTAGACTGCATAGGTACTAACTGAGTATTTAAAAAACTGTATCAAAGCTATGTAGCTGATTAGAGGTCTGCATGCATAGTGCACAGAATATTGTAGCTGTACTAGTATTGGTGTCTATGGTTCCGAGAATGGTAGTCTGTATTTTAGGGTGTGAGGAGGTGCATCAGATGATCACGTAGAGGATGTCATCGGTGATGTGATTTGAGATGTCATCAGTGATGTCATCAGTGATGTCACTGACCATGTCATGAGTAATGTAATATGTGATGTCATCAGCAGTGCATTACTTTAATCCAAAAAGCTGGCAGCCATATTGGCCTTGTCACGATGTGAAAATTCAGGAATTGATACAATAAAGAAAAGAAAACAAGTGTTAATATGCACACAATGTCATTTCAGCATATCATGCCCCGTGACCACCATAGCTGTATTTTCCTCAACGTGATTTATTCATAATAAACATATTTAGAAATGCAAACATCAACATAAACAATGGACTACACATTACTTTAAAGTGAAAGGCTATCGGCCATATTAATCTGGGCACGTTGCATATTATAATGGTTCTTACACGAAAGAAAAGGAAAAAAAGGGGTGTAAATAAACACACACTATCCCTAAATGAAGTTCTAGCGATTATAGTTCCATTCCATTCACAGCTCATTAGAGATGTCATGAGTGATGTCATGAGTGATGTAACTGACCATTTCATGAATGATGTAATGTCTGAGGTCATTAGCAGTACATTGCGGGGGCATAAGGTATAGTTAGCTCAGGTAACTATATCTGCTGAATTTCACTGGTTGAGTATGTGTGAAATCTGAGTCTAATTATACCGTCCCTGTAATCTTTGTTTTTTTCAGCACATTTCTAGTTTTTTTTTTAACGTTAAGTAAGATGCATATCAGAATGGATGGTGGGGGGTTGGAAGCAGGGCCTGGCATTGTGCTGCCCCCACCCAAGCTTGCTGCTCCTGCCTGCCCTCCTCCTAGCCATCCATTGTCCAAGTACATGTCCCTGCTCCCTTATTACAGCCCTGTGTGGCCGTTGTTCTGCCACTGGCCTTCCCGCCTTCTCTGAACAGTTAGCTGGCTGCCCCATCCACCTCCTCCCTATCCTCTGTTGTCTGAATCCATGGACTAGCCTCCTCCCTCCTGCCATGCATGGTCTGATGTGCTGCCACTGCCCTCAATTTAGTATGATGTACCAGTCCACTCCTCCTGCCCTCCATTGCCCAATTCTATGGCCCATCATTGACCTCCTGCTTAGCCTCTGTGGTTAGCTTGCTGCCCCCATTCTCCTTCCCCCTGCCCTCCGATGTCTTTGTGCATGCCCCTACTCCATCCTTTTTGCCCACCATGTTCCATGGAACGCCACTCCTATCTACTCTGAGTGTTCTGTTGAGCTGCCACTCCCCTCCCACCTGCCTAGCATTGTCAGATGACTGTAACCCGTGCGAAGGTAAGTGTGGCATAACATATTCACGGGGTGGTGCTGCAGTGCACATGGGCTAGAAAGTGTCATTGCATACGCACTAGCTGGTGGAATACAACACAGAGGTGTGTGGCACTCGGCGGGCACTGATGGGTGTAACACAGCATTGGGCTCAGCCAGGAGCACGCTGTGACTCTCAAGTGAAGTTCGTCTCCTTTCCAGAGAGTAAAATAAAAAGAATTACACATCCGGCAGTGGACGTGTGTTTTATTAACCGTGAGGGGAGTTTCTTGCATAGTTTTGGTCGAATCCCCTTTGAATGGCTTGGTGTGCATGTGTATTAAATGTGCCCGTCAATAGCTACCCATGTTTGTATAAATGAATGACAAGGGTGTCTACTTGGAGAGTACCCACCGGCGGGGGCGCCAGGATTAGGTACGGTAGGGCGTCAGACACGTCAGAGCTTCACTAGCGGTGTAAATACATTCCACGTGGATTCATTGTATGCATTGTCGCCTTTTAATGAATATCACGCAAATCGTCATGGTGAAAGGTACGTACGGTTTGTCCAGCATGTCCTAGGTGTTTCTATAAATATATAAAAAAAAAAAAAAAATGCCCGCCCCGTTGGATGGGGTCCCCGGGGCCATAAGTGGCCTGAGGAGGGTGGCAACGCAACCCCCCTACTAAAGAATTAAAAAAAATAAAAGGCCATGCCCTGGGGGTTGGGGTCCCCTGGGCCGATTAAGGCCTTGGGAGGGGGGCCACGCGGCCCCCTTCCAAATTTAAAAAAAAATAAAAAAATTAGGGGCAGGCCCTGGGGGATGGGGTCCCCAGGGACAATAAATTAGAAAAAGAAGGGGGGCCACACAGCCCTACTTCTTAAAAAAATTAAATAAATAAAAGACCGGAATTGCACCGGAGGCCACGCCCCCTCCTTGCAGCACTCTGCAAACGCGCCCCCTGGCCAGTTGTAAGTTGGGAAATTAATTCCCCTTCAATACTGAGGGATCCTTGAGGGCCAACTAGCCCAACAGGTATCTCCAGTATGCGCCAGGGAGCTGCGGTGCAGACAAGTGTTCTGAAGACACGTCCCTTTTTACACCTCTCTGCAGCGCAGCTCTGTGGCGCTTACTGGAGGTAAATAGTGGGCTAGTTTGATCCTAGGGACCCTTAGGATTCAAGGGGAATTAATCTCTCAACTCAGAATGGCCACAGGGCGCGTTTACACAGTGGTGAAGGGAGGGGACGGGGCCTGAGGTGACGTGTGCAATCACACCCTGTGGCGCGTTTTATTTGGGGAAATAATTCCCTTTCAATCCTGAGGGAACCTGGGGGCCAACTAGCCCACCAGGTGATTCCAGTAAGCGCCACTGCTCTGCATTGCAGAGAGGTGGTGCAGGCCGTGCCCCTTTTTACACCTCTCTGCAATGGTGCTTACTGGACTTACCTAGTGGGCTATTTTACCCCTAGGGACCCTCAGGATTCAAGGGGACTTAATCTCCCAACTTAAAACGGCCACAGGGCGTGTTTACACAGTGGGGAAGGGAGGGGACGGTGCCTGAGGTGATGTGTGCAAACATGCCCTATGGTGCGTTTTACGTTGGGGAAATATTTCCCCTTCAATCCTGAGGGCCCCTGGGGGCTAACTAGCCCACCAGGTGCTTCCAATAAGCGCCACTGAGCTGCATTGCAGAGAGGTGGTCCAGGCTGTGCCACTTTTTACACCTCTCTGCAACGTAGCTCTGTGGCGCTTACTGGAGGTACCTAGTAGGTTAGTTGGACCCTAGGGACCCTCAGGATTCAAATGAACTTAATCTCCCAACTAAAAAGGGCCACAGGGCATGTTTACACAGTGGTGAAGGGAGGGGACGGGGCCTGAGTTAACGTGTGCAAACACGCCCTGTGGCACGTTTTAAGTTGGGGAAATAATTCACCTTCAATCCTGAGGGACCCTGGGGGCCAACTAGCCCACCAGGTTCTTCCAGTAAGCGCCACTGCGCCGCATTGCAGAGAGGTGGTCTAGGCCGTGCCCCTTTTTACATCTCTCTGCAACGCAGCTCTGTGGCGCTTACTGGAGGTACCTAGTGGTCTAGTTGGACCCTAGGGACCCTCAGGATTCAAGGGGACTTAGTCTCCCAAATTAAAATGGCCACAGGGCGTGTTTACACAGTGGGGAAGGGAGGGGACGGGGCCTGAGGTGACGTGTGCAAACACGCCCTGTTTTAAGAGGTAGTTTTAATCCCCCTGCCCTATTATATACTAGGGACTTACAGAGGAGGTCATGCTAAACACAGGGGGACCCCATTGCATAGTGTTTCCTAGTGTATGTAGGTGTTTTCAATGTATTCTGAGTGTCTTTTAACATAGCACTGGCTCTAGGACTGGTTAGTCAGACTCTGTTACCACCAGTATCCGTCTGAAAAAGGGTACAGAATGATTTTGCAACAAGGCTTCTTTCTGCTCTTCTGTTTGTTCTTTCTGCACGTTATCCTTCTTCCTGCACTTTGCTTCGTATTTGAGGACTTCTGTTGCTTCTTTCTGCATTTCTTGTTTTTCTTTCTGTGGGTTTTTTCTTCTTTCTTCACATGTCCTATCTCTGTAGGCACTGTTAGAAATTAGCATTTAAAACACCTTTGAAATTCACTGAAAAAACCATAGGTTTCAGGGGCGTTATAGTTAGCTGGACTTTTCACTCGTAGAAAACCATTGAAATTCCCCCGTTATAGTTAGTTCAGCTAACTATAACTTGCACGCCCGTAATGCACTGCTGATGATGTCACATATTACATCACTCATGACATGGTCAGTGACATCACTCATGACATCACTAATGACATCTCAAGTGACATCACTGATAACATCACTGATGACATAAGCCTTGTAATAGAGTGGCAGACCTCCTCTCACCCTACTATAACCTTTGATACACATTCAAAAATAGAAACTAACAGTTTCAAAACAATGGACATACCAATACCAGTTACAACAACCTATTCAGTAATTCTAAGATCCCCATACACATCCACTCATTCACCAACAGTCCTATACAGTCACTCATACATGTACTCATGCATCATATGTACTCATACACCCATACATCATGTTGCACAACGCCACTCATCCATAGAGTTACTCACACACATAGTCACTCATGCTAATAAAGAATCGAACATCCATTTACTTGTATATACAGTTATACACACACCACCACACTTACTTCTACAGAAACTTACACATACTTAGTCTTTTAAACAATCACTTATAGAAACACATACTTATTCATACAGGAACTCTTCCAATCTGTCACTCTCACATATACTCACTTATATACACCAATAGTCACATATACTAGTTTAAAACATATGCAGTTACTCATAAAGACACTATTAAGACAGTCATTCACTCACTAACACACCCATGCACACACTCTTCCACCCATACAGTCCTACACACATGCTGTCTTCAACACATACAAACAGTGAGTCACTTATTCATGCACCTATGCACTACGTAATACCCCCCACTGAACCATACAGACACTCAGACACTCATACTGATTCTCAAAAAACCAACTAATAACCTATATAGACACTCATGTAGCTACTCACCAACCCATGCAGCCACTTATACAAAGTGAGAGACTGATACAGATATTTACATATTTAAAAGTTACTCACTAAGCCATGTATTCACTAAGATACACTTAATCAGTCAGTTATACAATCAATTTTTCAAAAACAAATCATCCATTTAGACTCTTATATACCTATTTATTCTTCAATCGACCTTGAGATATACATATATAAAACATATTTAATTTTCAGAAAAACACTCATTCACTGGATGATGTCATCAGTGATGTCATCAGTGATGTCATTTGAGATGTCATCAGTGATGTCATTAGTGATGTCACTGACCATGTCATGAGTGATGTAATATGTGACGTCATCAGCAGTGCATTGCGGGCACGCGAGTTATAGTCAGCTGAACTAAGTATAACGGGGGAATTTCAATGGTTTTATACGAGTGAAAAGTCCAGCTAACTATAACGCCCCTGAAACCTATGGTTTTTTCAGTGAATATATATATATATATATATATATATATATATATATATATATATATATATATATATATATATATATATATGTATATATAAAAAATGAAGTTGCTCTCCAAGTGAAGCGCCACACACGAAGTAAAGTTTAAACCTTCTTTTAATCAAATCGGCAACAGCAGAAACACAGCTCACTAGATTTAGTATGTCTCTTGCAGCCTTTCACCAAACGCGTTTCCGGAGACATTCTCCCTTCTTCAATGGCAGGCTCAGAAGGAAAGGAACAGCTGCCTTGCATCTCGCATTCATTTAAATGTTCATAGTACTGCCCAACAGGGCGAGTAACAACAGGGCATAACAACAGGGCATGTAGCATTGAGCATTCTGGGAAGTGTAGTTGGGGTAAATGAAATTGAATATCCCCCTTTCTCGCAGTTGTCTCTGTGCTTTCCTAAATAAATATTACATATTACAAGTTACGCCGTTTCTGCTGCTTTGTTCATGCCCAGATGAAAAGGTGACTTTGTTCCCAACTGTTGCCCTTACGTAGAACAACCGGACCTGCACCGTCAGCAGGGGGGCAGCTTCGTGGCCGGAGCGGGCCACTATAAATCCAAACGAAGTTGCTCTCCAAGTGAAGTGCCACACACGAAGTACAGTTTAAACCTTCTTTTAATCAAATCGGCAACAGCAGAAGCACAGCTCACTAGATTTAGTATGTCTCTTGCAGCCTTTCACCAGACGCGTTTCCGGAGACATTCTCCCTTCTTCAATAGCAGGCTCAGAAGGAAAGAAGGTTTAAACTGTATATATATATATATATATATATATATATATATATATATATATATATATATATATTCACTGAAAAAACCATAGGTTTCAGGGGTGTTATAGTTAGCTGGACTTTTCACTTGTACAAAACCATTGAAATTCCCCCGTTATAGTTAGTTCAGCTAACTATAACTCGCGCGCCCGCAATGCACTGCTGATGACGTCACATATTACATCACTCATGACATGGTCAGTGACATCACTCATGACATCACTGATGACATCTCAAATGACATCACTGATGACATCACTGATGACATCATCCTTGTGATAGAGTGGCAGACCTCCTCTCACCCTAATATAACCTTTGATACACACATTCAAAAATAGAGACTAAAATTTTCAAAACAATGGACATACCAATACCAGTTACAACAACCTCTTCAGTAATTCTAAGATCCACATACACATCCACTCATTCACCAACAGTCCTATACAGTCACTCATACATGTACTCACTCATCATATGTACTCATACACCTATACATCCTGTTACACAATGCCACTCATCCATAGAGTTACTCACACATAGTCACTCATGCTAATAAAGATTCAAACATACATTTACTTGCATATACAGTTATACACACACCACCACACTTACTTTTACGGAAACTTACACATACTTAGTCTTTTAAACAATCACTTATAGAAACACATTCTTATTCATACAGGAACTCTTTCAATCTCTCACTCTCACATATACTCACTTATATACACCAATAGTCACATATACTAGTTTAAAACATATGTAGTTACTCATAAAGACACTATTGAGACAGTCATTCACTCACTAACACACCCATACACACACTCATCCACCCATACAGTCCTGCACACATGCTGTCTTCAACACATACAAACAGTGAGTCACTCATTCATGCACCTATGCACTACGTAATACCCCCACCGAACCATGCAGACACTCAGACTGATACTCAAAAAACCAACTAATAACCTATATAGACACCCATGTAGCTACTCACCAACCCATGCAGCCACTTATCCACAAAGTGAGAGACTGATACAGATATTTACATATTTAAACATTACTCACTAAGCCATGTATTCACTATGATACACTTAATCAGTCAGTTACACAAGCAATTTTCCAAAAACAAATCATCCATTTAGACACTTATATACCCATTTATTCTTCCATCGACCTTGAGATATACATATATAAAACATATTTAATTTTCAGAAAAACACACATTCACTGGATGATGTCATCAGTGATGTCATCAGTGATGTCATTTGAGATGTCATCAGTGATGTCATGAGTGATGTCACTGACCATGTCATGAGTGATGTAATATGTGACGTCATCAGCAGTGCATTGCGGGCGCGCGAGTTATAGTTAGCTGAACTAACTATAACGGGGGAATTTCAATGGTTTTGTACAAGTGAAAAGTCCAGCTAACTATAACACCCCTGAAACTTATGGTTTTTTTCAGTGAATTTCTGAGGTTTTTTAAATGCTAATTCCTAACTATAACGTGCCTGAAACCTATGTTTTTTTCTGTGAATATATATATATATATATATATATATATATATATATATATATTCACTGAAAAAACCATAGGTTTCACACACGTTATAGTTAGGAATTAGCATTTAAAAAACCTTAGAAATTCAATGAAAAAACCAAAGGTTTCACACATGTTATAGTTAGCTGGACACTTCACTCGTAAAAAACCAATGAAACTCGCCCGCCCGCAATGCACTACTGATGACATCACATATTACATCACTCATGACATGGTCACTGACATCACTCATGACATCACTGATGACATCTCAAATGACATCACTGATGACATCACTGATGACATCATCCTTGTGATTGTGTGTTTTTCTGAAAATTAAATATGTTTTATATTTATGTATATCTCAAGGTCAATGGAAGAATAAATTGGTATTTTTAGTGTAACTGACTGATTAAGTGTATCATAGTGAATAAATGGCTTACTGAGTAATCTTTAAATATGAAAATATCTGTATCAGTTTCTTACTTTGTGTATAAGTGGCTGCATGGGTTGGTGAGTAGCTACATGAGTGTCTATATAGGTTATTAGTTGGTTTTTTGTCAGTATGAGTGTCTGAGTGTCTGTATGGTTCGGTGGGGGGTATTACGTAGTGCATAGGTGCATGAATGAGTGACTCACTGTTTGTATGTGTTGAAGACAGCATGTGTGCAGGACTGTATGGGTGGATGAGTGTGTGCATGGGTGTGTTAGTGAGTGAATGACTGTCTCAATAGTGTCTCCATGAGTAACTACATATGTTTTTAACTAGTATATGTGACTATTGGTGTATATAAGTGAGTATATGTGAGAGTGAGAGATTGAAAGAGTTCCTGTATGAATAAGTATGTGTTTCTATAAGTGATTGTTTAAAAGACTAAGTATGTGTAAGTTTCTGTAGAAGTAGGTGTGGTGGTATGTGTATAACTGTTTATGCAAGTAAATGGATGTTTGATTCTTTATTAGCATGAGTAACTATGTGTGTGAGTAACTCTATGGATGAGTGGCGTTGTGTAACAGGATGTATAGGTGTATGAATACATATGATGAATGAGTACATGTATGAGTGACTGTAGAGGACTGTTGGTGAATGAGTGGATGTGTATGTGGTTCTTGGAATTACTGAATAGGTTGTTGTAACTGATATTGATATGTTCATTATTTTGTACATTTTAGTTTCTATTTTTGAATGTGTGTATTAAAGGTTATATTAGGGGAAGAAGAGGTCTGCTACTCTTTCACAAGGATGATGTCATCAGTGATGTCATCAGTGATGTCATTTGAGATGTCATCAGTGATGTCATGAGTGATGTCAGTGACCATGTCATGAGTGATGTAATATGTGACGTCATCAGTAGTGCATTGCGGGCGCGCGAGTTATAGTTAGCTGAACTAACTATAACGGGGAAATTTCATTGGTTTTTTACGAGTGAAATGTCCAGCTAACTATAACGTGTGTGAAACCTTTGGTTTTTTCATTGAATTTCTAAGGTTTTTTAAATGCTAATTCCTAACTATAACGTGTGTGAAACCTATGGTTTTTTCAGTGAATTTGCAAGGTTTTTAAAATGCTAATTTCTAACTATAACATGTGTGAAACCCATGTTTTTTTCAGTGAATTTGTACGGATTTTTAAATGTAAATTTTTTTTTGTCATTTTTTGTAAGCCTTTGTATAAAATAATATATGTACTATATCCTGCATTATGGAAAGGTTTTTTTTTTTAATGCATTTTTTTCCGTGCGCGTACGGTAAGCTGACGGTACGCGCTTCGTACGTCATAAGTACGGTGCGCGTACGTGATACGTGCGTGACGTACGCGTACACCCGGAACCAAGGTCGCGGGTACGCAGGGGCGTGTAATGCGCATGCGCGATACGCAATACGTGCGTGACGTACGCGTACACCCGGAAGCAACGTCGCGGTTACGCAGGGGCGTGTAATGCGCATGCGCGATACGCAATACGTGCGTGACGTACGCGTACACCCGGAAGCAACGTCGCGGTTACGCAGGGGCGTGTAATGCGCATGCGCGAGTGTGACGTACGCGCTTCGTAAGCGCACCGTAAGCGTCACGTGCGCGCACACCAGGTCATGTGACTTACAAACAACACTTTTTATTGGTTGAAATTACTTTCACTTCCAGAAACTTCCCACACCACACCCATTCCCCTCATTACTGCTTGAAAGAACACTTTTCATTGGTTGAAACTACTTTCAGTTCCAGATTCTTCCCACACCACACCCATTCCCCTCATTTCTGCTTGTGATTCTCTAGGAGCAGGAGCTGGATTGACATTGGGATACAATGGCAGAACAGCAGACCTCTTCTGAGACTGAGGCTAGCAGCACCACCATGATCCAGAGAAGGAGGAAACAAAAGACTTCTTTTGTATGGGAGTATTTCACTTTTCCAGAGGGGGAGAAAAAGGTGAATGCTCAATTGGTCACTTGCATACTTTGTGGTCGTGTTTTATCAAGAGGAAATCCAAGGAAGAAATATTCCTTTGGAAATCACTCTATGAAGAGACACCTCCAGGACAGACACCCAAGGACCTTTGCTCGACATACTGGAGAAAACTCTTCAGTAAGTCACCAGAGCCCAGCCTCAGATGCTCAGCCGAGTACATCATCGGCAGCTCAGCTGAGCCCTTCCTCTGATGTTGGAGCATCACCTTCTTCTTTTCCTGTGGACACCAACCCTCGATTTGGGAGGGTTGAAATGAGGTGTACAAGATGTGGTGGTCTTATTGTTTTTGGGGAGATCAGTCTTACCCTTATTAACAATAAGATAGACCAGCATGTTTGTAGACGCTCATAATACTCCCATTCTTTCTTTCCTCCATCCCTGTATGAACCCAACGGCTCTTATAAGAGCCAACCTTACCTCTCAACTTTTTTTTATTTTTTCTTTGAAACTTTTTTTTTTTTTTTTTTTACCGTACGCGCACGGTAAGCGTATTTTTTTTTTTTTTTTAATAACACTAAAAATCAATTACCACATCTCAAGATCCTTGAGAAATTAATAACTAATTTCTAAAAATCTTTTTGAGATAAAGTGGAAGAAAGAGACCTTCTAATTTCTCACTTACCTGTCCCACCCAACAATTTAATTTATGATTAAAATGTAATTGTATCACTTTTACAGACTGACACATTATGAATCCACTTTTCAGATTTTTTTAAAAGCACATGTCCAAACTGCTTTTTCAGACCACCACCATGTGTAACCTGGGTGACTGCCTACATTCCAGCAAGGGCAACCAGCCTTAGTGATGCTGAATGTATTTGCATTACTGACTGAAACCTCAAACCCCACTCGCTTGTAAATACTGTGCATGATTCCACATGGTAAGCAGCTGGGTGTGTGCTAAGAGTCTGCTTCTGCACCAAAAAATGGCTCCCCCTTTCCATCTAATGCAACTGTGAAATCACCAGAGCAATACGCAATAAATCTCTGCCTATAATTCCTCTTTGCACACAGAGTCATGTTTTCACATTAGTCACAAAACGAAATTTCTTTGCCAATTTGAAAGCACACTTACTGCTCTTTTTTTTGACAAGTGATAATCACTTTTACAGACTGACACATTATGAATCCACTTTTCAGATTTTTTTAAAAGCACATGTCCAAACTGCTTTTTCAGACAACCACCATGTGTAACCTGGGTGACTGCCTACATTCCAGCAAGGGCAACCAGCCTTAGTGATGCTGAATGTATTTGCATTACTGACTGAAACCTCAAACCCCACTCGCTTGTAAATACTGTGCATGATTCCACATGGTAAGCAGCTGGGTGTGTGCTAAGAGTCTGCTTCTGCACCAAAAAATGGCTCCCCCTTTCCATCTAATGCAACTGTGAAATCACCAGAGCAACACACAATAAATCTCTGCCTATAATTCCTCTTTGCACACAGAGTCATGTTTTCACATTAGTCACAAAACAAAATTTCTTTGCCAATTTGAAAGCACACTTACTGCTCTTTTTTTTGACAAGTGATAATCACTTTTACAGACTGACACATTATGAATCCACTTTTCAGATTTTTTTAAAAGCACATGTCCAAACTGCTTTTTCAGACCACCACCATGTGTAACCTGGGTGACTGCCTACATTCCAGCAAGGGCAACCAGCCTTAGTGATGCTGAATGTATTTGCATTACTGACTGAAACCTCAAACCCCACTCGCTTGTAAATACTGTGCATGATTCCACATGGTAAGCAGCTGGGTGTGTGCTAAGAGTCTGCTTCTGCACCAAAAAATGGCTCCCCCTTTCCATCTAATGCAACTGTGAAATCACAAGAGCAATACGCAATAAATCTCTGCCTGTAATTCCTCTTTGCACACAGAGTCATGTTTTCACATTAGTCACAAAACGAAATTTCTTTGCCAATTTGAAAGCACACTTACTGCTCTTTTTTTTGACAAGTGATAATCACTTTTACAGACTGACACATTATGAATCCACTTTTCTGATTTTTTTAAAAGCACATGTCCAAACTGCTTTTTCAGACCACCACCATGTGTAACCTGGGTGACTGCCTACATTCCAGCAAGGGCAACCAGCCTTAGTGATGCTGAATGTATTTGCATTACTGACTGAAACCTCAAACCCCACTCGCTTGTAAATACTGTGCATGATTCCACATGGTAAGCAGCTGGGTGTGTGCTAAGAGTCTGCTTCTGCACCAAAAAATGGCTCCCCCTTTCCATCTAATACAACTGTGAAATCACCAGAGCAACACACAATAAATCTCTGCCTATAATTCCTCTTTGCACACAGAGTCATGTTTTCACATTAGTCACAAAACGAAATTTCTTTGCCAATTTGAAAGCACACTTACTGCTCTTTTTTTTGACAAGTGATAATCACTTTTACAGACTGACACATTATGAATCCACTTTTCAGATTTTTTCAAAAGCACATGTCCAAACTGCTTTTTCAGACCACCACCATGTGTAACCTGGGTGACTGCCTACATTCCAGCAAGGGCAACCAGCCTTAGTGATGCTGAATGTATTTGCATTACTGACTGAAACCTCAAACCCCACTCGGTTGTGAATACTGTGCATGATTCCACATGGTAAGTAGCTGGCTGTGTGCTAAGAGTCTGCTTCTGCACCAAAAAATGGCTCCCCCTTTCCATCTAATGCAACTGTGAAATCACCAGAGCAACACACAATAAATCTCTGCCTATAATTCCTCTTTGCACACAGAGTCATGTTTTCACATTAGTCACAAAACGAAATTTCTTTGCCAATCTGAAAGCACACTTACTGCTCTTTTTTTTGACAAGTGATAATCACTTTTACAGACTGACACATTATGAGTCCACTTTTCAGATTTTTTTAAAAGCACATGTCCAAACTGCTTTTTCAGACCACCACCATGTGTAACCTGGGTGACTGCCTACATTCCAGCAAGGGCAACCAGCCTTAGTGATGCTGAATGTATTTGCATTACTGACTGAAACCTCAAACCCCACTCGCTTGTAAATACTGTGCATGATTCCACATGGTAAGCAGCTGGGTGTGTGCTAAGAGTCTGCTTCTGCACCAAAAAATGGCTCCCCCTTTCCATCTAATGCAACTGTGAAATCACCAGAGCAACACGCAATAAATCTCTGCCTATAATTCCTCTTTGCACACAGAGTCATGTTTTCACATTAGTCACAAAACGAAATTTCTTTGCCAATTTGAAAGCACACTTACTGCTCTTTTTTTTGACAAGTGATAATCACTTTTACAGACTGACACATTATGAATCCACTTTTCAGATTTTTTTAAAAGCACATGTCCAAACTGCTTTTTCAGACCACCACCATGTGTAACCTGGGTGACTGCCTACATTCCAGCAAGGGCAACCAGCCTTAGTGATGCTGAATGTATTTGCATTACTGACTGAAACCTCAAACCCCACTCAGTTGTGAATACTGTGCATGATTCCACATGGTAAGTAGCTGGCTGTGTGCTAAGAGTCTGCTTCTGCACCAAAAAATGGCTCCCCCTTTCCATCTAATGCAACTGTGAAATCACCAGAGCAACACGCAATAAATCTCTGCCTATAATTCCTCTTTGCACACAGAGTCATGTTTTCACATTAGTCACAAAACAAAATTTCTTTGCCAATTTGAAAGCACACTTACTGCTCTTTTTTTTGACAAGTCATAATCACTTTTACAGACTGACACATTATGAATCCACTTTTCAGATTTTTTTAAAAGCACATGTCCAAACTGCTTTTTCAGACCACCACCATGTGTAACCTGGGTGACTGCCTACATTCTAGCAAGGGCAACCAGCCTTAGTGATGCTGAATGTATTTGCATTACTGACTGAAACCTCAAACCCCACTCGCTTGTAAATACTGTGCATGATTCCACATGGTAAGCAGCTGGGTGTGTGCTAAGAGTCTGCTACTGCACCAAAAAATGGCTCCCCCTTTCCATCTAATGCAACTGTGAAATCACCAGAGCAATACGCAATAAATCTCTGCCTATAATTCCTCTTTGCACACAGAGTCATGTTTTCACATTAATCACAAAACGAAATTTCTTTGCCAATTTGAAAGCACACTTACTGCTCTTTTTTTTGACAAGTGATAATCACTTTTACAGACTGACACATTATGAATCCACTTTTCAGATTTTTTTAAAAGCACATGTCCAAACTGCTTTTTCAGACCACCACCATGTGTAACCTGGGTGACTGCCTACATTCCAGCAAGGGCAACCAGCCTTAGTGATGCTGAATGTATTTGCATTACTGAGTCCAACCTCAAACCCTTAAACTATTCTTTTTTTATACCAGTACACCTTAATTTATCGTGAAAACATAGTCCATATTATTTTACATGTTCCTCACATTTAAATTTCTACCAAAACAGAAAATGATAAACACAACTTCAACAAAAGGAATTCCATTTCTATTATTCATTTCTTAATTTACCATATACATCCCCTCTCAAACTCTAAACTCACCTTTAAAATTAGTTAGCTGTGAAAGAAATGTGGCACTCAAACAGCAGATTATCAGAGCCAGGATCTCTTTTCTTTACACCTCTCTCCTATTCTCTTTCTATTGGTTGAAAACCAACCCTTTTCCAAAAGTACCCTTCCCCCAACTTGACTTCTGCCTAGTACCCTTCCCCCAACTTGACTTCTGCCTGCTACCATAGCAACAGCTCATGGAACACTGCTGTGTGGAGTTAGGTCAGAAGTTCGCCAAACAATGTTTCAATTCCACAGAGCAAGAGTGCTTGACTTTTCAAACCTAACAGCAAATCCAAAGTACTGTTCTTTGGTAACACATTTTTCTGTACCAATACAAAACATGCTTCTATTAATTTACACATGCAGCCTAGTTTTTATTCTAGAATGGTATGAAACAGCCAATCAGTTCTTTTTTTTATGAAAAAAATATGTATGCCTCCATTTCCAAACTGTCTTTCATTTAATTTTCCCATTCTACTGAATTACACCTCCTGAGTGCATCCAGATCTCCTTGGAAGATGTTCACAGTGTGGATTGTAGGGCACAGCTATGTTTTCTGGAGTGAAAAGTTTGCAGAGAAAACAGGTATGGTGAGAGACCTTGCTTTGCCAAATGTAGACATTAAATGGATTGGTCAGAGAGGGTTAAAGTGGCACCAATTGATGCCATTGGTGAAATCCTTCATGCAAATCCAACACCCTGACCTCATAATAGTGCACTGTGGTGGCAATGACCTAGGCACTTTGACTGGGGTAGGTCTGGAAATGCTTATGAAGGACACCTTTGCACAACTGTTTTCACTTTTCCCTAAAACTGCCTTTGTGTTTTCTAACATATGCCAAAGGCAAAAATGGAACTGGTCCAATCATTTCTGTCCGCAGATTGACAAAGCAAGAAAGCACGTCAACAAATCTGTTTCTGCTTTCCTCCGTGACTATGGTATGGGTTCCATTTACCACAACAACTTGCGTTACGACATGCAAGACATTTATAGAGGAGATGGTGTGCACTTCAATGATGAAGGGAACAGAGTCTTCCTCTTGAACCTTAGACTCTGCATCGGTACTTACTTGTAGGTACCACTAAAAAATCACTTCATAAACACAACGGCTCTTTTTAGAGCCCCCTAATATCTAAACACTTAAATCTGAATTTTATTTCTCTTTTTATTTTTTTTTTCTACCGTACGCGTACGGTAAGCTTACCGTAAGCTTACCGTACGCGTACCCCGCGATTTTTAAAAAAAAATAATAAATGTTTTCTTTGAACTTTTCTGTCCTTCTTTGACCCCCTTACAAATGTTAGGGGGTCTGTAACTCTCCACCTTGCCCCCTTTTCAAGATATCACTCTTTTTCTTCTGAGTGAAACACACGAAATGGCGGCCGCCGCTTCCTGGTTTCGATCGATTCGAATGTTTACTAAGATCTAACAGCCAATCAGAATCGTGCTCGCGCACGCCACCGTACGCGTACGGTAAGCGCACCGTAAGCGCGCGGTAAGCTGCCACAGATATATATATTGATTAAAAGGCTATTTTCTCAGATTCTACTGAACAGATTTACACCAAACCTACAAAAGGCACTTCCTTGACCTAGGGACTACCTCTCTGCCAAATTTCAAGTAATTCTGTTCAGCCGTTCGGGCTGTAGCCCTGTCTAAAGGTCCTATGGAAAAATGCATGGGAAAAACGCGTTTTGGGACCCCCCTTTTATCTCAGCCCCCGCTTGACGAATCCACCCGAGACTTTCAGGGTAGGAGCGGAGCGTAGCGCCCCACCTATTTTGAAAAATACGCGAGGATTCGTCGACCGGCGCCAAAGTTATTCAAAATAGAATGTTGCGGATTTCCTATGGAAATGTGGTCCTAACTATAACTACCTACTGGCGACCGCCAGTAGGTAATATATATATATATATATATATATATATATATATATATTACCTACTGGCGGTCGCCAGTAGGTAGTTATAGTTAGGACCACGTTTCCATAGGAAAACCTCAACATTCTATTTTGAATAACTTTGGCGCCGGTCGACGAATCCTCGCGAATTTCTCAAAATAGGTGGGGCGCTACGCTCCGCTCCAACCCTGAAAGTCTCGGGGGGATCCGTCAAGCGGGGGCTGAGATAAAAGGGGGGTCCCAAAACGCGTTTTTCCCATGCATTTTTCCATAGGACCTTTAGAACGAGCTACAGCCCGAACGGCTGAACAGAATTACTCAAAATTTGGCAGAGAGGTAGTCCCTAGGTCAAGGAAGTGCCTTTTGTAGGTTTGGTGTAAATCTGTTCAGTAGATTCTGAGAAAATAGCCCTTAAATCAATATATATATCTGAGCCCGCTTACGGTACGCTTACCGTACGCTTACGGTAAGCGTACGGTGGCGTGCGCGAGCGCGATTCTGATTGGCTCTTAGATCTTAGTAAACATTCGAATCGGCCGAAACCAGGAAGCGGCGGCCGCTATTTTGTCTCTCGCACTGAGTGTTGTTTATCAAACATGATGGCCAAAAACATGTTACGGGGCTGTTTTGACAACTCCCTCCCACATAGTCATGTTGAGGGAGTCCACAAACATCCCCCAAGAGCAAAAACGGTTTTATTTTTTTTTCGGCAATTTCGCGGGGTACGCTTACCGTACGCTTACCGTAAGCGTACGGTAAAAAAATAAAAATAAAAAAAACACTATCCACACTTACCCCACCCCCTGTGCTTTTGGTGGCCGAAGGCCACCAAATGTACAGGGCTTATTAATAGGTAAAAAAAACTAATTTTTGGCAACATGAAATTATAAAATTGAAATAAAAAAAACACTATCCACATTGACCCCACCCCCTGTGCTTTTGGTGGCCGAAGGCCACCAAATGTACAGGGCTTATTAAAGTTGATAAAAACCGTGCACGGAACGAACTGCGTTAAGTGGGCGCGCACGCCTCGAATGGCGTAAAGTAACTTAGCATTTAAAAAACCGTACAAATTCACTGAAAAAACCATAGGTTTCACACACGTTATAGTTAGGAATTAGCATTTAAAAAACCTTGCAAATTCACTGAAAAAACCATAGGTTTCACACATGTTATAGTTAGCGGAAATTTTACTGATAAAAAACCAGTGAAATTCCCCCGTTATAGTTAGTGCAGGCAACTATAACTCACGCGACCGCAATCTTCTGCTGATGACATATGTGTCTTTATGAAAAAAAAATATTTGTAATATATGTATAGCTAAAAATGTATGGAAGAAGACATGGGCATATAAGTGTCTAAATACAGTATTAGCATCAGCAGAGGATTGCGGTCGCGTGAGTTATAGTTGCCTGCACTAACTATAACGGGGGAATTTCACTGGTTTTTTATCAGTAAAATTTCCGCTAACTATAACATGTGTGAAACTTATGGTTTTTTCAGTGAATATATATATATATATACACACACATATATATACACTTACATACATATATAAACATACATATATATATATGAATGTATGTCTATATCCACATATACATATCTATGTGTGTATGTATATATATATATATATATACACACACATACATCTCTCTATATATATGTATGTATATATATATATATTCACTGAACAAAAGATAGGTTTCAGGCACGTTATAGTTAGAAATTAGCATTTAAATCACCTTAGAAATTCACTGAAAAACCATAAGATTCAGGGACGTTATAGTTAGTTGGACATTTCACTCTTACAAAACCAGAGTCATTCCGCCACTATAGTTCGTTCAGCTAACTATAACTCATGCCCCTGCAATGCACTGCTGATGATGGCACATATTACGTCATTCATGACATGGTCAGTGACATCACTGATGACATCTCAAATGACATCACTGATGACATCACTGATTACATCATCCAGTGACTGTGTGTTTCTATAACATTTAAATATGTTTTATATGTATGCCAAGGTGTATTGAAGAATGAGCGGGTGTATAAGTGTCTGGATGGAGGATTTAGTAGGTGTGTGACTGACTGTATAAGTGAGTGATTAAATGTCTCTTACTGAATGCATGGGTTAGTGACTAAACTGTGTGAATGTCTGTATCAGTCTGTCTGTTGTTGTGTAAGCTGCTGCATGGGTTGGTGAGTAGCTACATGAGTGTCTATATGGGTTATTGATTGGTTGCCTGAGTATTTGTATGGGTGCCTGAATGTGTGTGTGGGTGGGTGGGAGGTGTGTGACTGTGCATAGATGTGTGAGTGGTTGATTCACTGTGTGTATGGGTTCAAGGGTGCATGTGGAAACAGCTGTATGGGTGGGTGAGTGTGTGTATGGGAATGTTTGTGAGTGAATGGATATCTCACTGATACATGTCCAAGTAACTATATATGTAAATGGCAGTGTATGTGAGAGTTGGCGTATATAAATGACTATACATGAGAGTCAGTGATTGTGAGAGTGGCTGTATGGATGAGTGTGTACTTGTACCAGTGAATGCATAAGAGAGTAAGTATGCCTTAGTATCTGTACGAATAAGTGAGGTGGTGTGTGTATAACTGTATAGGCGAGTAAATGGAAGTGTGATTGATTCTTTGCATGACTGACTAGGTGTGTGAGTAACTCTGGGTGAGTGGTGGTGTGTGAGTGTCTGTATATGTGTATGAGCGCATATGATAGTGTTGTAATGATGAGTGACTGCATGTATGTGTGACTGTATGGGTGAATGAGTGGATGTGTGTATAGACCTAGGAATCAGTGTGTGCATATGTAGTAACTGATATTGGTGTGTCTATGGTTTAAAAAATGGTAGACTGTATTTTAGAGTGGGTGTATCAAAGGTTATATTAGGGTGTGAGGAGGTGCATCAGATTTTTACATGGATAATGTCATCAGTGATGTCATCAGGGATGTCACTTGAGATGTCATCAGTGATGTCACTGACCATGTCATGAATGATGTAATATGTGACGTCATAAGCAATGCATTGCGGGGGCGCGAGTTATAGTTAGCTGAACTAACTATAACGGCAGAATTTCTCTGGTTTTGTATGAGTGAAACGTCCAACTAACTATAATGTCCCTGAAACCTATGGATTGTTCAGTGAATTTCTATGGTTTTTAAATGCTGATTTCTAACTATAACGTGCCTGAAACCTATGTTTTTTTCAGTGAATTTCAAAGTTTTTTTAAATGCTAATTTCTAACTATAACGTCCCTGAAACGTATTGTTTTTAAAGTGAATTTCAAAAGTTTTTTAAATGCTAATTTCCAACTATAACATAGCAGTCGCATTTTCAGAGTGGTTGAGAAAGGTGAGTGTGGCATCCAAACCCCTTTTAGCATCCCACTGTGTGGGATGTACTGGAGGTAACAGGAGGGGTAGTTAGCCCCCAACGTCAACCTTGGGGGCCAAGTACCCCTTTTATTACCTCCAGTAAGTCCCACACCGTAGGATTGCTATCTTGTTATATCAGGCCCGCCCCCTCCCTGCACCACTGTGCAAATGCGCCCCCTGGTGCATTGTAAGTTGTTGGCTTAATCCCCCAATTTACAATGTGCCAGGGGGTGCGTTTGCACACTTGCTATGTCAGGCCCCACCCCCTCCCTGCTCCGCTGTGCAAACCCACCCCCTTGGCGCATTGCGTGATTAATTCCCCTTGATACCTGAGGGTCCCTGGGGGTGAACTAGCCCACCAGGTACCTCCAGTATGACCACAGAGATTCGTTGCAGAGAGGTGTTCCGAGGCCATGCCCCTTTTTACACCTCTCAGCAACTGCAGCTCTGTGGTGCTTCCGCAACATTCTATTTGGAATAACTTTGGCGCCGGTTGACGAATCTTCGCGAATTTTTCAAAACTAATGGGGCGCTACGCTCCGCTCCTACCCTGAAAGTCTCGGGAGGATTCGTCAAGCGGGGGCTGAGAAAAAAGGGGGGTCCCAAAACGCGTTTTCCCCATGCATTTTTTTATAGGACCTTTAGTCCGAGCTACAGCCCGAACGGCTGAACAGAATTACTTGAAATTGGGCAGAGAGGTAGTCCTCAGGTCAGGGATGTGCCTTTTGCAGGTCTGGTGTAAATCTGTTCAGTAGGTCCTGAGAAAATAGCATTTAAATCAATATATATATCTGTAAGCGCGCTCCGTGCGCTTACGGTAAGCTTACCGTACGCGTACGGTGCCGTGCGTGAGCTCAATTCTGATTGGTGGTTACATGACTGTAAACATTCGAATCGGTCGAAATCAGAAAGTATCGGCCACCATTTTCTGTCTCTCGCACTGAAAAACAAAGGTTGATAACATGAAAAGGGGGCAAAGAAGAGAGTTGCAGACCCCCTAGCGTTCGTCAGGGGGTTCACGAAGGACCAAAAAGTATGAAAAATAAATGTAATAATTTTTTTTAAAAATCGCGGTAAGCTTACCGTACGCGTACGGTAAAAAAAAATAAAAAAAATAAAAAAGAATTAACAATTACATTTAATATATAAATCTAAGGACCCCCGAGTGCCCACAGCGCGTGCACGGTGCGCGAAGCGCACCGTGCGCGCAAAAATTAAAAATAAATACATAACTTAGCATTTAAAAAAACGTACAAATTCACTGAAAAAACCATAGGTTTCACACACGTTATAGTTAGGAATTAGCATTTAAAAAACCTTGCAAATTCACTTAAAAAACCATAGGTTTCACACAAGTTATAGTTAGCTGTACATTTCACTCGTAAAAAACCAATGAAATTCCACGTTATAGTTAGATCAGGTAACTATAACTTGCGCGACCGCAATGCACAATGTGTCATTTCAGATGTCATCATTGATGTCATGAGTGATGTCACTGACCATGTCATAAGTGATGTAATATGTGACGTCGTCAGCAGTGCATTGCGGGGGCGCAAGTTATAGTTACCTGATCTAACTATAACGTGGAATTTCATTGGTTTTTTACGAGTGAAATGTACAGCTAACTATAACTTGTGTGAAACCTATGGTTTTTTAAGTGAATATATATATATATATATATATATATATATATATATATATATATATATATAAACAACACCCTTTAAGGCATAGAGTGATGCATAAATTATTCAAAAAAGAAGCAGAGAACTCTGGGTAGTTCTGAAGTTTAGGTGGAAAGCAGCTCCTGTGTAGAGAACCCTTAACATCAGTGATACTCTAAATTTGCTCACTTCAAATATCTGCTTTCCTATCGAATATATATATATATTCACTGAATATAGTCCAAGTGATCCTTTAATCGGGTATTTGTAGCTCCCATTATATATACATATCGACATATATTACCTACTGGCGGTCGCCAGTAGGTAGTTATAGTTAGGACCTATTATCCATAGGAAATCTGCAACATTCTATGTGGAATAACTTTGGCCCCAGTTGACGAATCTTCGCGAAATTTTCAAAACTTGTCACCCGCTCCGGTCCGCTCCTATCCTGAAAGTCTTGGGGTGATTCATCAAGCGGGGGCTGAGAAAAAAGGGGGTCCCAAAACGTGTTTTCCCCATGCAATTTTCCATAGGGACCGTTAGTCGCAGCTACAGCCCGACTGCTGAACGGAATTACACCAAATTTGGCAAAGAGGTAGTCCTTGGTTCACACTCATGCCTTTTGGTTAAATGGTGTAAATCCGTTAAGTAGTTCCTGAGAAATTCAAGAGTAAAAAACATAGATATATCTAGGGCCGCGGATCCTCCCGAGCACGAGCTTTATGCTAATTGGCTGTCAACACTTCACACCAGGAAGTGTTGGCAGCCATCTTGTGACTCGGTAATCGAGGCAGAAGAAATCAGTGAAAAAAACACAAAAAACGCAAAAAGGGGTCAGGCTAGAAACACCCTGACCCCTAGGGCTGCTCAGGGGGTCCCACAAGGACCCCCAAGGTCAAACATTTAAAATCGCGGGATGCGCTTAGGATCCGCACATCCCACAGTGTAAAAAAAAATACAAAGCGCGTTTATTATTTAACCCCCGGAGGGCCAAGTCCCAGGGGCAATATGCATATTGGAATGGGGGGCCCCCAGCCCCGGGGATCGCCACCCCCGGGGCTTTTCTGAAGCCCCGGGGACCGCCACCCCCCCAGGGCTTTAATATACATAGGTGGGAGCTCAAAGGCCCCCCAAGCCTGGGGCTTTAAAAAAATAAATAAACCTGTGTGGTGGTTTGAGCCCCCCCACATGCCCCGGGGAAAGCCACCTTCCCGGGGCACTAATTATTTAACATAGGGAGTCCGTTACAGACCCATAAGCCCCGGGGCTTTAATTTAAGTGGGAGGGGGGCCGCGCAGCCCCCCTCCTGGAGCCTTGTCGTGGCCCTGGGGACCGCCACCCCCCAGGGCCGGCTCCTGCAGTGTCCCGCGGTGCCCACCCCGGGACACTGTAGTTTGCAATGACAGGGCGGGAGCCTCGTCGCTCCCACCCTGTCATTGAAAACTGCTTTGCTTCATTGAAGCGAGAGCAGGGTAACCTGCTCTCGCTTCAATGAAGCAAAGCAGATTGTTTTTCCACATGGGGAGCAGCATGTTAGCTGCTCCCCATGTGGAAAATCAACGCTGGCTCCCGCAGGAGGCGGGGAGCTGGCTGGGACCGTGGGGGGATTGGGGACCCCCCACAGTCCCCAATGAGGTGACCAGCCCCGGGGAGGGGGTCCCTGGGGCTTTTAGTGGGCCCCCCTCCCCAAAATAAAAAATAAAAAAACAAAGGCCGGCCCCAGGGATGGGGTCCCTGGGGCCAATTAAGGCCTCGGGTAGGGGGGCCAAGCGACCCCCTTCCAAATTAATATTCTTTTTTTTTAATTAGGGGCAGGCCCTGGGGGATGGGGTCCCCAGGGCCAATAAATTAGAAAAAGAAGGGGGGGCCACACAGCCCCCTTCTTAAAAAAAAGAAAAACGGGATCACGGAGGCCACGCCCCCTTCTTGCTGCACTCTGCAAACGCGCCCCCTGGCTCGTTTGTAGATGGGGAACAAATTCCCCTTGAATACTGGGGGTCCCTGGGGGCCAACTAGCCCACCAGGAACCTCCAGTATGCACCAGGGGGCTGTGTTTCAGAGAGGTGTTCTGAGGCCACGCCCCTTTTTACACCTCTCTGCAACACAGCTCTGTGGCGCTTAATGGAGGTAGGTGGTGGGCTAGTTGCACCCCAGGGATCCTCAGGATTCAAGGGGAGTTAATCCCCCAAGTTAAAACGCGCCATGGGGCGCGTTTGCACAGTGGTGAAGGGAGGGGGCAGGGTCTGAGGTGACATGTGTGTAAACACGCCCTGTGGCACGTTTTAAGTTGAGGAATTAAATCCTCTTCAATCCTGAGGGTCTATGGGGGCCAACTAGCCCATCAGGTACCTCCAGTAAGCGCTACAGAGCTGCGTTGCTAAGTGTTGTAAAAAGGGGTGTGGCCTCTGAACACCTCTCTGTAACGCACCCTGGCACATACTGGAGGGACCTGGTGGGCTAGTTGGTCCCCAGGGACCCTCAGGATTGAAGAGGAATTAATTCCCCAATTTAAAATGCGCCACAGGGCATGTTTGCAGACATGTCACCTCAGGCCACGCCCCCTTCCTTCACCATTGTGCAAACGCGCCCCCTGGCAAATTGTAAGTTGGGGAATTAATTCCCCTTCAATACTGAGGGTCCCAGAGGGCCAACTAGCCCACCAGGTATCTCCAGTATGCGCCAGGGAACTGCGTTGCAGACAGGTGTTCAGAGACCACGCCCCTTTTACACCTCTCTGCAACGCAGCTCTGTGGTGCTTACTGGAGGTACCTAGTGGGCTAGTTTGACCCTAGGGACCCTTAGGATTCAAGGGGACTTAATTTCCCAACTTAGGACGGACACAGTGCGCGTTTACACAGTGGTGAAGGGAGGGAACTGGGCCTGAGGTGACGTGTCCAAACACGTCCTGTGGGGTGTTTTAAGTTGGGGAATTAATTCCCCTTCAATCCTGAGGGCCCCTGGGGGCCAGCAAGCCCACCAGGTGCTTCCACTAAGCGCCACTGCTCTGTGTTTCAGAGAGGTGGCCCAGGCCGTGCCCCTTTTTACACCTCTCTGCAACGCAGCTCTGTGGGGCTTACTGGAGGTACCTAGTGGGCTACTTGGACCCTAGGGACCCTCAGGATTCAAGGGGACTTAATCTCCTAAATTAAAACGGCCACAGGGCGCGTTTGCACAGTGGTGAAGGGAGGGGATGGGGCCTGAGGTGACGTGTGCAAACATGCCCTGTGGTGCGTTTTAAGTTGGGGAAATAATTTGCCTTCAATCCTGAGGGCCCCTGGGGGCCAACTAGTCCAACAGGTGCTTCCAGTAAGCACCACTGCCCTGCGTTGCAGAGAGGTGGTCCAGGCCGTGCCACTTTTTACACCTCTCTGCAACGCAGCTCTGTGGCGCTAACTGGAGATACCTGGTGAGCTAGTTGGACCCAAGGGACACGCAGGATTTAAGGGGACTTTATCCCCCAAATTAAAATGACCACAGGGCGTGTTTACACACGTAAGCTGTCACTGACCATGTCATGAATGATGTAATATGTGACATCATCAGCAGTAGATTGTGGGCGCGCGAGTTATAGTTAGCAGAACTAACTATAACAGAGGAATTTCAATGGTTTTGTACGAGTGAAATGTCCAGCTAGCTATAACAGCCCTGAAACCTATGGTTTTTTCAGTGAATATATATATAAATATATATATAGATAAATATAGATAAATATACACATATATATACAAATATATATATATATATATATATTTACTGAAAAAAGATATATGTAAAAATGACAGCTTTCAGGGACGTTATAGTTAGGCTGACATTTCACTTCGTACAAAAGCAGAACAATTCTGCCGTTATAGTTAGCTGAGCTAACTATAACTTGCGCCCCCACAATGCACTGCTTATGACATCACATATTACATCACTCATGACATGAGTGATGCACCCCATGTCACACAAAAAAAGAGATTTGATTGGTTAAAGATTCTATCATCCTTAAGTTTGCTAGATCCCACCCTCTCTCTTTTAAGTTTGGGTGTGGTTGACAACAGTCATACTTCTTGAGGAGCTTTAAATTTTGCAGCTTTTTTGGATGTTTTGGAGGTTTTACTGTTGAAATTGAAAATGTCATCTGCACAGGATCTGCACGAGGAGGAAAAGATCCTTCAGGAGGAAGAAGAAGAGACACGCTACAAAAGAAAGGAGAGTGTGGTATGGGAATTCTTTTCCATACCTGAAGGACAAAAGAAGGTGAATGCACAAACAGTTACATGAAACATCTGTAAAAGGTGATGTCCCGAGGATAGGACAGAAAATACTCCTGTGGTACATCATTGATGTACAAACATCTCCAGACAACGCATGAGAAGAGGCTTGCAAGAGCTGAACTTGTAAGAGTTAATGAAGGCAGCCAAGATCCTCAACCTTCAACTTCTCAAGTTGGTGATAGGTTGCAGTCCATACCACTGACTCTGCCTGATTTTGCGAAGGCAGGACTTTTTTGTTCAAAGTGCATCACTGTGCTGAGCATGAGAGAACAGGTTGTCTAAACAAATTGGACACAATTAACAATCACAGTTGTCATTCCCCCCCCCATTTATGCACACTGTTATGTGCCTGTTTTTTTCTTTACAATGTTATTGATAAAATCTTAAAAACAGCAAAAAAAAAACAAATTGTAAAAAAGAAATATATATGACATTGTTTTAAAAAAGAAGAGCTATATCCACCTATTTTGGATTAAAAAAGAAAAGCTATATCTTGTATAAATAAATGAGTGAATTGATAGTTTCTGTGTGATTACATGAGGGCATATGTACTGTCTGAGTGATTGGATGAGTAAATGAGGAGAGTTTGAGAAAATGGTTGAGTGTAAGACAAGTGCCTGAGTGACTGCATGAGTGCATAGGTAGTGCCTAAGTGAGTGGATGAGTGCAGGGGTAGTACCCGAGTGAATGGTTGAGTGCAAGAGTAGTGCCAGAGTGATTGCATGAGTGCAGCATGTAATGCCTAGGTGATTGCATGAGTGCAGGTGTAGTGATTGCGTGAATGGATCAGTGCATGGATAATGTCTGACTCAATGGATGAGTCCATGAGTAGTGCCCGAGGGAATGGTTGAGTGCTAAAGTATACCAACGAGATTGCATGACTGCGTCAGTAGTGCTTGGGTGATTGCATGAGTGCAGGGTTACTGCCTGGGTGATTGGATGAGTGTGTGGGTACTGCTTGAGTGTATGAATGGGTGCAGGTCTAGTGACTGGGTGACTGCATGAGTCCATAGGTAGTGCTTGATTGAATGGATGAGTGTATGGGTAGTGTCTGAGTGAATGATTGAGTGCAAAAGTGCTGCCTGATTGATTGCATGAGTGCATGTAAAGTACCCACATGATTGCAAAACTGCAGGGTTACTGCTTGGGTGATTGGATGAGTGCATGGTTAGTGCCTGAGTTACTTCATGAGTGCTAGACTAATGTCTAGGTGCTTAAATCAGTGCATAGATAGTACCTGAGTAAAAGGATGACTGCAAGAGTAATGCCTGGTCATTGGATTAGTGCATGGGTAGTGTCTGAGAGAATGCATGAGTGAATGTGTAGTGCCTAAGTGATTGCATGAGTGCAAGAGTAGTGCCTGAGTGATTATATGAGTGTATGGGTAGTGCCTGGGTGATTGCATGAGTGCAAAGGCAATGCCTGGGTGATTGGATAAGTACATGGGTAGTGCCTGTGTCAATGAAAGAATACAAGGGTAACACCTGGGTTATCCTATTAGTGCGAGACCCGTGCTTCAGAGAATGAGTGAAAACATGGGTAGTGTCTACATGAAAAGATGACTACCCTCCTGATTACATTAAAACCATAATGATAGTTTTCAAATAGTGTAAAGGATCAATAATATTTATATTAGAAACAAATAACATATAATTAAACTTTTAACATTTTTTTACTTTATCATGCATACCTTTCCAGTAATTTAGATACATTACTCTGTAGAACTATTTTAGAGTAGTATTCTCCTAAACAGCATTGAAACTCTTTTTAAACTTCAACAGTATCTACTATAAAGAAGAAACAGAAAAACTGTTATTTAATGATAATATATTACAGAAGTTATAATATATTTTCCAAAACTCAACATAAATTTAGAATTACATAACATTTTCAGATTCCTTTTTTTGCTATTTTCTGATTCCACTTAACTTCACCCTACACAGTGATTTCAATGTAGTATCATCATTGAACAGCGGGGAAAAAAAACTAAATCATGGTACAAAAAACAAATCAGCTTACAGTATTATTTTCAACATGTGTAGCTATGTGCTTTCCTATCTACACCTTCTTAATTACTTTCTTCATCTTCATTAACTGTATTATTTATTTCAAATACATTTGTTATAATGTAGAATCTCATTTGCATCTGGTACAATATAGACAACAAATATATAAACTATTTTCCTTTTAAACAACTTTCCAAATTCAATATCAATTAGCACAAATAGTATTCCAAACTCTAATTATAGATACTAAGGGTTTCCACTCCTCTCTGGTTTCCATTCACATCGTCCCAATAGGCAAAATTATGTTCTCAAAACTTTGGCTTCAAACATAACAAATATGAATTTGGTAATTCATAAGGCAATCTAGGTTTGAATTCCAAGTGGACGTTATTGCAATGTTTCCATCCTTTATTACACTTTAAATGAAAAGTATAGTGTCCAGATGTTGTAGCAGTTCCATCATGGAAAGTAATAGCCACTGCTGTAAAAGTTCTTTTGGAAGTAAATATTTGACTTCCATTTGCTCTACAACGTTGTAACATTAAAATTAGATATTTTCCAAATCTTTCTATATGTATTGTAGACAACATCTCTGATCTACAATGCGAATATCTCATGTCCTGATTAGCTATTTTTATTAATTTGTTAAAAGGTACTGATTAGCAGTCTGGTATTGTCAAGTCTATAAATCTATCTGTTTGTATTTCATTGGTTGAGGTAAATGAACACTCTTCACATTTATGATCCCATCTGTAACGTACTCCCAAAAAGTTTCCTGTATTCCTTCATCTTATATTACTTCAAGCATAAGCATTAGAAATTCTTGTGCATCTTGTTGTATATTGAGAGTAAATGTCAAAGAACCAGTACATATATCCAAAAGATGCTGAACACCAGATGCAGTATGCATATTACTTCCATCAGTTACTAACTGTTCAAATACATATTGTAGTAAAGAACAGGGGGCCAGATGTGCGACAGGAATTTGCATGCGCAAATTTGACTGAAAAGTTGTCTCTGATTTACCAGCAGGTGCATGAAGCTATACCAGACAAATCAGAGGGTCCTGCTCATGGTCTCCAACCAGGAGAGTTCGTGTTGGTGAAGAACTTTCAACACTCTAAGAATCTGTAGCCTCGTTGGAAGAACGTCGAGCAATCTTGGCGGCAACCCGAACTGCTGTCCTTGTCACCAACAGACGCAATTGGATAAATGCTGCACACTGCAAGCGAATCCCAGCAACTGTTCTCCAGCCAGAAGGCAGAAATGATCTGAAAGACATCTTACAGGCTCATAAAAGTGTTGCTCCTCTGAAGGAAGAAACTTTGTTTCCTGATAAAACGACGCCTTCATCAACAAGGTACGATTTACAACCATGGAAGGGAAGGAGCAGATAAAGATACCGGAGGACCAGTTCAGCTGTGACACGGTAGGATCACAGAATCGGCTGAACTAGGTTCAGAGGGGATTGTGATACGTGTTTAGTGGTGCCTGGATCTCTCTCCGACCTGTGGTTGTATCGATACCAAGAAGGAAAAATGCAGAAATTGGCATCTAAGTTGCGAAGCAATGACAAGACTCTGTGTATAGTGACTCTGATTATATTATTGACAATATTGGCAGCAGTTTTTTGGACATTGGAGAAAGTGGTTCCGGCTTGAAACTTATTGCCTACTACTACACCTGTCCCCATGAAACATTATTACCTCAGTCTTCCCTATCATGAGAAAAAACATCGGATGTCGTACCTCAATAAAATTTTCCTCCAAATGTTATATCATACTCAGAATGCTACAAACACAACGAACTGCTGAGTATGTGGAATGATGCCAGCCCATCAGAAGAAGGGAGGAACACCTTTCATTCCCTTGCCATTTTGACATAATGGCTTCTGTAGAGCCTGGTTCGCACTTTTGTGGGCCTCTGCAATTAGTAATATTACTCAAGCTGATGTAGGAAGACTCAATGCCCAGCTCAATAAGGTCTGTTACCCCGATGATGAAGGCCTCCCACAGGCCAAGGGAACTGTATGGGAAATGGATGAGTATCGCAGAGGAAATTCCTCCACAAGATACGTTTTTCCTAACACTCGAACAGCCAAAGGTAATGGACCTCCTGTTATCGCTGTAACCAGAGCCCGAGCAGATATTTGTGTGAGCAGTATTGGCAGCATTCCCGTGGGAAAAAGTGACAGTACTATAGTATTAATTATCACTGGAATGAGCAATAGCAGTTTTCTATCTTCCCATAACACATACTCCATTTGTGGAAACAAAGGTTATTATCATCTACCAGTCAGTTGGTCCGGTATATGTTAGGTGTCCTTTTTGCTTCCTCCTGTGTTCTTAGCACCTGCGTCTTATCACAAAGACCAAAAACTATATAATAACATTTCTTTGAATCGATTTAAAAGAACTATAAATAATGACGAAGTAGATCAAACCGACACTGCATTACAACAATATGTTGATTTTAATTTGTGACTCTTTTACTTTGTGGGTGCAGCTTAGAATAGTAGAAAATTTGACCCATGTAGTAGAGGCTATGACAAATCAAACAGCGATGGCTCTTGGTAATGATCCAGTGCGAAACCGGGGAGAAAGAGAACACAATTTACAACTTATCCTTCCAGCGTCGCAGACCCGACGTCACACTAGCTCATTCACACACGCAGTCATTGGTGGGGCCCATAACACCAATACTCATACGTCAGCACACAGGAGGGATGGCGACAATTAAGCGCTGGACATGGGAGGGAAGTACCTTATTACCTATAGGGAAGAAAAGTTATTTTACAGAATATACATTAGCATCACCCCCTATAGGATCCTAACCTTACACATCAAGGCACTTCACCACTTGGTCGACGGACCAATTAGTTGGACTGGTTGATCGTGATTTAGAACCAGCTAAAACACATTAAAGCCTCGTAATCCTCTAATCTCTTCATTGAAAAAGCACAAACTCGTAATTTCTGTTATTCAATTATTTGTTTATCTAAGTATTGTTTGCAATCAATATTAGCATTTTGGTCAATCAAAATTTAGAATTTTGGTCAATCAGCACAAATCGCATGACATTTATATTTACCTATTCTTTCTATCTGGATTTTTCCTAATTCATTTGGCTCTGCATAACTGAATTTAGCCGTTAATTGTCCCAATAAAGCAGGCCAAAGCTCAAAGTATGAAAGTTCTTTGCTCAGCACGTTACAGTCCCAAAGATCTCCAAAGGACCAGAAATAGTGCAAGCATCTGTCATCGCCTGTGGTGTCGATAAGGGTGTGCAGTCATCAAAAACTGCAGAATGCCAGCTCCTCCCTATTCTACTACCCTTTTTTATAATGAAATTCGAGATAACATGAAACATTCTTAGGCTAAGGAAGCAGAGGATTGGTCAATTTGATGAATTTTGTAATGTCGTCCGATTTTCACGTCAGTCTGGGTTCTCATGTATTTTGCTGGTTCACTTCCTCTGTCCATGTTGTCCTTATGCAACATTGTACAGTTTGCTAGTATGTCTCAATTGTTCATTTAGACCAGATTCTACTGACTGAAGTTTGGCAGTCCTCCATGTTCCTATCCTTGACCAGGAACACTGTGCCTTGAGGTTGCCTGGAGGTCTACGGAGCCATAAGAGTCTGCGCAGTAGGCATCGCGCTCACGAGACGGTGGCCACTTCTGAACTTCATTTTGGACGCCATGTTTTGGTAGGCCCAAATGCCAACTTAAGCAAAACAAACACAAAAGAGAAATTAATATACAGAAATGAAGATTCTAATGTTAAACCCTCACTAATCCCTTTATGTATTAGTATTTTCTTTAGCTTTCAGCGACATTTAAAGCAATAAAACTCACCCTTCGGTCCAAAACGGGAACACAAACGTCACAAAAGCGACATAAATCATGTGATATCCTATTACCACACACTGCTATTAATATGCGTACATAATTTAGTTATTAGAGTTATTCTGCCATGCAAATTGCAATAAGTCCCAAGTGTAATTGGTGTTTAATAAAGGTGCAAATAGTTGATTAATATAACACAGCAAACAGTTAGTCCAAACTGGTATATTAGTCGATTAAGTGATTAGTACTTTCATGCAAAATAGAAGAGGTATACAAAATGTTGCTTTACCTGCTTCATCAATCCCCCCGTTTGGTGATTTTTAATATCACCACAAATCCCTTACATTTTGATAAAAATTTGTAATAGAAATGAATTCAGTTCTCTTAATTTTTGTTAGATCACATAATTGTTTCCACTGTCTCTTCCTCTTTTGTTTTCTTATACATATTCTCTTTCCATTCTTCTAATTCTATATCCTCCATTTCTCTTTCTTTTCTTTCTTTCTCTCTTTTCTTTGCAGTTTCTCTTTTTATATGTTTTTGTAATTTTCTTTTGTGCTACATAAACATCCTAATCTCAGAATTAATACTAGAAATATCACACATGTTACTGGAAATAAAATCTTACCAACAAAGGTACTACCTAATTTTAGTAAAAAGTCCTTAATAGTATAAAACCTTTTTCCAATCTTTTCCCAAATACCTTCAAACTCCAGTGGAACAATGTCCTCATGCAAATCAGTTATATTCTTTATGTACGTCTTTAAATCTTGACTTTCGTCAGGAATATAAGTACAACAATGTTGAACCTTCAGCATTCCACAGACTCCACCCTCTTTTGCCAAAATTATATCAAGGGCAAGTCGATTTTGCATCACCATAGCTCGCATGGCAACCATTTCGGTATTTACCAATAAAAATCCTCCAGCAGTGCTTGTTGACAAGCGATCCACTACTGTTGATAATTTTCTAATTTTATGCGCATTCAGAGATATTTCAACTGCTGGTATCAACGCTCAAAAAATGTCTCCTACAATTTCTGCCCAAGATTCTCTTCTTCTACGTGTTAATTGTTTACCTATCTCGTGTGCACCATCTTTTCCTCTTCCCACATGAAATATCTTTGGGAAAACCAGGCCTAGATAACATGTGCCATACCAATGGTCGGGTAATCGATAATAAGCTTTGTTCCCGCAGATAAAATATAATCCAGGAAATACCGGATCATTTCCTCCTTTAAATCCCCATCCACCCATGATTAGTAAGTATCATGGCAATCACTTGCACCTATGAAGTAATTATCATACGCAGTTTGATTTCTTCTAATACACAATTTTCCTTTCTGAGGCCAATCTAAAGCCATTGCTGGACTAGCTTCTCCTTTCAAATGTTTTTCTCAGTCAACATCCCAAACTGTATTTTCTTCTTTTCCCTCAGGTACCTTCTTTGCATTCTTACTCTCCTTTCTTCTACCATATCTAAGAAAGTCTTCTCTTCTCGTTTCAGACTACAAGTGAGGTTATTTTTTAATACTGACTCTAATGTTAATTCTCTAGTTTCAAAGAAAAATCCACCTAACACTTTACCAGGTTTTACTTTATTCAGTTTATGGACTACAGTTACTTGTGAAAATATGTTGTCTACATCTGAAAAATAATATTCTAGTTTCCCTGTTTTGTAAAACAAACTTGCTAATATGCTACATGTTATTCCATATGTAACTGGAAGGTGATGGTACGTCACTCCCTCAGACACTGATGCAGGCAACTGCATGCATACATAGCAATCTCTCACATCCATTGTTTTTACATATAATAATTTTGAGAAAACATTGTTAGAAAAATCATTTATGGACCTATCTTTATGTAAGTAATTTCTATCTATTTTAGTCGGATAAATCTTTTGAATCTTTTCTACATCAGTCTTATTTTCACTATGACCTTCTATTGTTTCAAATGTAACTTTAAATGAAACCATTAAAGCTAACACACTCCATAGAAGCATTAGTAATCCTGTACAACAACAACACATTTTGCACCATCTTCGAAGGAACACACATGTAGATTTTCTACTTTCTGTGTTTGCCATTTCGGAAAATGATCAATGCCTTTTGACTTAGCCTCGTCTACTTCACAACTAGTTTTGTCTAAACCCAAGGCTCTAAGCACCTACTTGGTTCTTTTCTGCTATGTCTTTTATTCAGTAATTTTCAAGTTTCTCTTCCGGAGCACTTTTGTCTCCTCAGTTTGGCATTTGATCATCTTTCACTTTTCTCTCACAATCTTGATTCAGAATTTCCTGAACATCCGTATCGTCCCCGATGTCGGACAAGATAACTCTCAGGATTTCCGATTCTTTGTCGTCCTCAACCACTTCTGGTATAGTCACCTCTAGATCTCCTTGGCTATCAGCTTCCTCTTGTACTTCAGGAAGTGCCACATACGACCATTCTGGTGACTTATACTTCTGGTTAGGCTTTCTCGTCCGCTTGCTTTCTTCTGATGGTGTCTGTTCAATGTCTTTTGATTTCTCTTGGCTAGACACCTCAATCACTTGTTCAGCTCTGGATGATTTCACTCGTGTCAATCTGTATCTCAGTCTTTTTATATTATTTGGCCAAACTTCATCCTTTGCTGGTCTTTTCAATCTATTTCCCTTTTCATTTCTCTCAGTTCTCCATGCTCTTTTTCTCAGGTCTCGACCTTCTGGTACTTCTTCGTCACTGTCCTCAGATTCAGTTCCAACTTGACTCTTACTTTCAGTAGTCCTTCTTTCCACCACTTCCTTTTTCTTACCTACTTCTGTCTCTCCTTGTGGTTCTTCCACACAATCTTCCTGCTGACTAACTGTCCCTTCTTCTACCTAGATGTATGGTATCCCTACATCTCCTCGGGGGTCTTCCACAATAATCTTTCCCTCTGTATCTGGTACCTTACCATCTACTTCTGTTATTTCAGGTGGAATTTCTCTTGTCTTTTCATGCGGAACTTCTTTATCAAGAATTTCTTTGATAGTCTCTTCACTATTTTTGTTTACACTCTTGTGTGCTTGTTCTGGTTCAGTGTCTGATTCTGAGCTGGTGTCAGAAATGTGCAATTTTCTTCTTAATGGTAGATTCTCTGGTGCTACACCTGAACTTGGTTCTGACTCCCCCCTCTCAGGAGTTGGTCTTGCTCTTATTTCTTCTGTATCTGATTCAGAACTTGTATCAGATTCTTCAAAGTATTCTTCTTCTCTGTTATCCACTGGATTTGGAATTCATAAGGTATGACTAGCATGAATCCAATTTCTCACTCCTGCACATTTTACAGCTGTCGCTGTGGTCAAGATCACCTGACGTGGTTTACCCCACCTTGGGACCAAACAATTTCTTCTTCTATGTACTTTGATTCTTACCCAGTCACCTGGGCTCAGATCATGAGCTGGCTTCTTTTCAAGAGTGGTTGCATCCGATCCATGATTAGTTTTATCTGTAACCAATAGCGGTTGTAACCCATGTTGGGAGGTATTGTGGTATCCCCAAAAAAATTCTACATTTTTTTTTATAATAAATAATTTTGTTTTTTATAAAGTTTCTTTTGTCAGGAATTTGGTATATACAATATAGGGCTGTTGTATGAAAGTTTGAAAGTGCAAATTATTTTTAAAGATTAGACAAATGCACAAGTATAGCCTCTTTCTAGATAACTGTCTACCTCTGTGAATTAACGACACTTGGTTTAGGGTGATACTGTATGCCTTTCTAGATTAATGATAGGGACTTTTGTGTTGTTGATTCTTGATACCCCGTCCCGTTGTTTTTACATTGGGGTAACTCCCCCCTTATTTTCGACAGCTTTCAAACAACCAGGTAGTGCTTCAGCTGCAGGGTCTAATATAGCTGAAAAATATGCAATTGGTCCCCTCAATTTACCGTGTTTTTGTATTAATACAGAAAGTGCACATCCATTTCTTTCGCTGCAATAGAGTTCAAATTCTTTCTCATAGTCAGGCAGGCCAAGAGCTGGTGCTTCACACAAACCATCTCTCAATTGTTTACAAGCCTTCAACTCTTCCTTATTTAATTCAATGGGGTCTTTTACATCACTTTTTGTCAAGCGTACCAGAGGTTTTGCAGTCAATGAAAAATTACTAATCCACTGACGGCAATATCCAACCATTCCAAGAAACATTCTTACTTCTCTCTGAGTCATTGGGGCTCTCATTCCTTTTATTATCCTGATTCTATCTGTAGTTACTTTTCTTAGTCCTTTTTCAATTTTATGGACTAAATATTGTACTTCTTTCTGACAGAATTGCAATTTCGATGTGGATACTTTAAGTCCTCCATCTGCCAAATGATTCAATAATGCAATGGTATCCACTACACAAGTTTCTCGAGTTCTCGATGCCACAAATAGGTCATCCATATATTGGACCAATACCGAACTTTTGGGCATTTTTAAATCTTCTATGGACTTTTTCAGAATCTGATTGAATATCGAGGGACTCTCTGTATACCCCTGTGGGATTCAGCACCATGCCAAAGTACATTCGCCAAACCAGAACGCAAAAATCTGTTGACTGTCAGGGTGCAAAGAAATGGAAAAGAAAGCATGACAGAAATCAATCACTGTGTACAATTCTGCATCATGAGGGATCTGATATAAAATCACAGATGGATTTGGTACAACGGGACAACATGATACAACGATTTTATTCACTTTTCTCAGGTCTTGAACTATCCTGAAAGTTCTATTAGGCTTTTTCAGACCCATAATTGGCGAATTACATGGACTGCACATTATTTCTCTCAAAATACCTTGCTCAATCATTCTGTCTATTATAGGAGTAACTCCTGCAATTATCTCGGGTGTCAAATTGTACTGTGGAATATTTGGGTAACTTACTCCTTCTTTTACAGAAATTTTTCATTAATCCCACATCTTCTCCTGTGAAATCCCATACCTCCGTTTTTACTGTTTTCTTCAATTCTTGAGGCAATTCCTCGGGGTCAAATACAGCAAATGCCTCGGTAATTTCAGGTTCCATATTAGCTATAGTCATTTTGTACAGTACATCCTCATCAGGAGTCTCAAAAGCTATACCATCAGGAGTACTGTTAGAATTGGGGATCTCTGGTTGGCACAGGTAGGTACTTGTGTCAAGCAGGGATCCTCTCCTCTAGTCAGGGTAAGGGGTTACACTCCCAACACAACCCCTGCTCACCCTCTTAATAGCTTGGCGTGAGCAGACAAGGCTTATCTCAGGGAGCAATGGTTAAGCATTTGTGACCACATACAGTAATTCAATGATACCCCCACAAATGGACTCCACACTGGGTTTATCAAAAATAATCGTTTTTATATAATCAGACTTAGCACAAGACCCAATAACGATCAAAAGGCCCACAATACTGTTGGTAATAAGCAGTTCTTTGATTCAAGCGTATTTAACAGTTCTGTGCGGTTCGTTCTTCTTCGTACGGGGCGTACAGGGATGAAAGATGCTCACGAGCGGGTCTCACAAGCATTGCAGACGCTCCGGTGCGAAGCATACACCCTGCGGTGCTTACGAACGGGGCTCATAAACGCTGCAGACGCTCCGGTGAGAAGTGTACACCCTGCGGTGCTTACGAACGGGGCTCACAAACGCTGCAGATGCTCCGGTGCCAAGCGAACACCCTGCGGTGCTTACAAATGGGGCTCACAAACGCTGCAGATGCTCCGGTGCGAAGCGACACCCTGCGGTGCGAAATGTACACAGTAACTTATCTTTGAAAGTTCATCACGGACGATGCGGTGAATCCCAGCACGTTGTACGTTGCGATGTCCCCCTGTTACAGTGCGAGCTACGGCTCGTAGTCATGATGTTTGAGGGGACGGCGCGTAGGTACAGTGCTCTGGCTGTTTGTTGCGGCGTACGAGCCGTACCTTGAGAGCGGCGCCTTTTCCTTAAGCGCGGTGCAAAGCAGGCAGTACGCTCCGATTGTGAGCGACGTATCAACCACTCTACGCGCCGCAGCCTGCCCACAACAGGGGTAGGGGGGCACGCTTGAGCAGTACGATGCGAAGAGGGGGAATCAAAGTGCGGCACGAAGTCCTTCCTTCACTGTGCGAGCTACGGCTCGTAGGGGGGCCTTAGTCGCGTTGTTTGGGCCGGACAGCTTGGCACAGGTTTTCCTGTGTGCGCGCCAATCTGCGAGACGCACACTTCTCTTGGCTTCAGCGCTACGGGGAGAACGGCGGTTCTCAGTGTTTCTCAAGGCGGGGAAGCCAACTGGTCCTGGGACTTCGTTCAGGGGGCAAGCTCAGTCACAAGCCCTTGGAGATATTAAAAGCACAAGTTGAAATAAAGTTTCTTAGCAATCTTTCTCCTCTCTTTCAGCAGCAAGGCCACCACTGCAGGCCAATCCCCCAGGTCAGGGACATTACTCCTCCTACAGCTTTCCCGGTTCCTTCTCCTCAGGCAGAGGTTCGTCTTGTTAGCAGAATCTGATTTCTTGGGAGCAGGGTCCCAATACTTATAGTGCAATTCTTTTGTTCTTGCAGGCCAGGGGGGCCTTTGCCTAGTTCGGTCCGGTTTCTGAGCACTTTGTTGACATGATGCAGGCTTCTGCTTTCAGTGTGCAGGGCAGAGACATCAGACGCTCCACAGGAGGTGGAGCCAGCATTGTGGTGGCAGAGCACAGCCCTATTCAAAGTCCAGGTGTACTCCTCCCACCCATCCTGGTGTAATCTTCCTATTCACCACCTGGCTGCCCAGCCTGTCTCCTGGAATTCCCCAGCCCTGTCACTCACACAAACCAGACAGCAGATACAAATCAGCGCAGAGGCGGGCTGAAATGGTTAGGCAAGCAAATGCCAACTTTCTAAAAGTGGCATTTGCAAACACAGAACATTAAAATAAACCTTGCTAAAAGGTGTATTTTATTATTCTGAGTTCAGGCATACTAAACTCGATTTTCTACCATGTTCCCTGGGTCGGTTAGGATCATAGGATGTAACAATTCTAACAGCCCATTCTGGCCTATGGAGAACAGGCAGCCTTACAATAGTGAAAAACAAAAATGGCTGTAATTCACTATTAGGACATGCCACACACATCAGGGCATGTCCTACCTTATGCTTACAATGCACCCTGCCCTTGGGCCTACCATAGGGGTGACTAATATGAAGTTAAGGGAAGGTTTAGGGACTGGCAAGTGTGTGCACTTGCCCAGTCAGCATGACAGTACCAGACTGCACGCAGGTTCTGCAATGGAAGTCCTTAGACAAATTTTACCAGGCTGCTTCTGTGGGTGGCACAACCAGTGCTGCAATCCCATCAGCAGCATTTGTATTTACAAGCCCTGGGCACTCCTGGTGCACTTTACTGGGGTTTGACAGTAAACCAAATAAGCCAATCATGGAATCCAACCAACATATACATTTTACAATAGGGAGAGCATATGCACTTTAGCACTGATCAGCAGTGGTAAAGTGCCCAGAATCATAAAACAGCCAACAGGTTCGAAAAATATAGGAGGAAGGCAAACAAAAAAATTCAGAAATGACCCTGCAGGAAGGGCCAAGTCCAACAAGTACAGAATATTGTGCAGTTCATTTTGCACAGCAAGTCTCTCCCTAACAACAAATCTACGGGGCTTGAATCGCACATGACAAAACAGTGCATTTCAGAAAATTTCCATATTTTAACCTGAACTGGTTCAGTGAGATACGTTTTTATCTGTCTGTTGGATACTCCAACTACTTGCATTGTTTCATTCGAGAGAGGAAGATTTTTGACATCAGCTGACCTAACAGTAGAACGAGTAGCACCAGTATCTACTAGGAAAGTAATGTTTTCGTCATTTACCTTTCCATCCACAAAAGGGCCTGTCTGGTCTACTTCTAGAGTTGCGCCAAGTACGCACTCTTCTTCCTCCCCTCGGCACCGTCAATAGCTTTCTTCTGACTCACTCTCATCGCGTTGTAGCCAATACTGCGAAACAGCACTAGCGCGCGGCAGCTTAGTTCCCTGTTCTTCGTTGTAGAATCCTGTCTCATTACTGTATTTCTGAGGATTTACGCTCTGTGGAAAAGGCGGTTTTGTCACCTGACACTGTTGGGCAACAACCTGCTGCTGTCGCTGCGGTTGACAACTCACCTCATTCTGCACCTGTGGATTCCATTATGCATTATCGCCATTAGCACTTGGGGGAAATATACACTTGGTTCTCCAATGCCCTATTCTTCTGCAACTATGACATGGCCACTTCTTTTTGGCTTCTTCTATACTAATCCGTCCTTTCCCTTTCCCAATGTTGGGTTTCCGGTTCATGCTCGTACAACTTGCTTGTTCAATCAGTTGGGCTTCTGGTCTCTCTGCCACTTTTACTTGAGCCCACATGGCCTTTTCTTTTAATTTACGCTGCTTGGCTTCAATCTCATCACTAAAATATTTTGCATGTCTCAGTACTTCATCTATCTTTTTATTTTGCCAATCTACTGTATGCTGTTTAATCATTTCACTTACTTCAGGACGCAACCCATAATCAACTCGATATACAAAACGACTCAAATCCTTTTCACTCAAATTTTCATCACCACTGTATTCTTTAAAAGCTAACAACAATCTCTCATAGTAGGCATGTACAGATTCATTTACTTCTTGATGAGTTCTATCAGTTTTTACCCAATCAGTTTCTTTAGGAGGCACTTTATTTTTCAGGAAGGTAACTAGCTGTTCATATTTTCTCATTACTTCTGGATCAGGAGCACCTGTTTTTGGATGCCTAGGGTATTCTTGAGTAGGCCAACCTATTGTAATTTTACATTCTGCCCATAGGTCTGCTGGCACAATTATGTCAAATAAACTGTTCAAATCAATCCATAGTACTTTTGATAATTTTACAAACCTGTACCATTCAACCGGCTTCTCGCGTAAGCGAGGATAGTCATTGGTGAATGATAAAATGTCTTGTCTGGTCCAGGGGACATGCACATAGCCTCCGCCTGGAATCTCTCTCATGGGACATTCAGTTACCACCTTTTCATTTTCTCTTACTGGGAAAGCTGCAAACGTTTTGTCTGTTGCATCGTCTCGTTTTCGAAACCACCTACTTTTCCATTTATCTACATCGCCCCATTTTCTCAGTAACACAATTAGATCTTTAATCTGAGTTATTCTTCCTGCTGTCCTGCTGTATTTAGATTTTCAATGTCCTTTTCAGCAAAGTCTACTCTGTATGGTTTCTGTAATGATTTAATTGTTTCAAAGTCGATACCCATTTCACTTGCTACTTCTTCCAATCTTTCATGTAAATGTATTGCTCTCCATGTTATACTTTTGCATAGAAACATTAGTTCTTCATCCTGATATGCTTTTAATTTTTCTGTGAGAATAGTTCCTACTATTAATTCTTCTAAAACTATTTTTAATTTAGACACATCTAAAGGTCCAGGTTCAGCATCTTTTTGCTGTAAACTCCTTAACCGTTCACTTAATTCATCAGAAGTAGGACCTACAGGAATTGTTTCATTTCGTGTTTGTTCTAAACTTTTTGGTGACCCTGGTACTGATTCTGTCGTCATTATTGCTCTATTCACTAGACTCTGATTGAGTAATTAGTCCAGATGTTCCTACCACCTGTCCCCATGGATTTTTTCTTGAACCTCTTTTTTCCAATTCGGTTTGTTTATTACTGTTATAAGGAATCATCAAACAATGTTCACTATCCTTTTGCTTATCAAAAATAGGCATTACGGGTCCTATTGTTACAGGAACAGTTACAGCTTCCATGTTTTTAGTCAATTCCCTAATCTTTTCAGTTAACTCTAAAGTAGTTCTGGCTAATTCAGCTGAATTTTCATTTGTCATTTTACCAGATTGTGTATTTTCTGTTTCACTAAAGGGATTATTTCTTCCTACCTCAGGTGGCATTGACTCAAACTTTATATTTTGTGGTGATTCTTTTACTGGGGCACTTGGTGTTAAGAATGTAGAATTTGGTTGGTACGGGGTGGATTTTTATAAAACATGTCCTCAAGTACATCATCCTCCGACTCATGCACACCATACTTATAACCTTCTGATCCTGTATTATTTCTCTTCTCTGTACATTTTCTACTACTAGTCTCTTCAGCACATCCCATAGGGAGCATATCATCAGCCATATTTGCACTTCGCCATCTCCTCATTCTGTCATCATGATTCTCTTGTCCACACGGTCTACCAAACATATATTTGTACCTTCCGCCACTCCGCTGTCGTTCTCTGTCATACATCTCGTCTTCCCATTCTGTCAATGCTTCAAACTGAGTAGGTCTAGGTCTAGGTCTTGGTTTTAATCTCATCATTCTTTCTCTTAAATTCCTCAATACTGCTAAATTGAATGAACCATGTTTCGGAAATGCTAAAACTCCATCATCTTTTGTATACTTTGCCCAATTATCTAACCAAATACATGTATGATAGCCATATTTCGCAACCATAAAGGATGCGGGTGATTTTGGTGGAGGAATCAACTGTCCCTCTCCAGTCACAATTGGTTTATCCTTTTTAAATAAGATCTTGATCTTTCCAAACCAGGACTTTTTCTCTTTTTCTCGTGGATCGTAATACATCATTTTCTTTTCTTAATATTGCTAGATTTCTTCTCACGACTATTTTGTTGTCTTATCCAATCGTAGCACGACTCACACTAACGCACCAATCTGTAGCGTCTATGTCACTTTTGCAATTCTCCAATTCCAGCACGACTCACACCAACGCACTAATCCGGAGCGTCTACGTCACCCTGTAATTCTCCACTCCTAGCGCGGCGTACACTAACGCACCAATCAGGAGCGTCTACGTCTCTTACTGACTGGCCAATCCCAGCGCGGTCTTTTCTGACATCAGCTTTTCTTGCTACTCCTGCTTCTGCTGACCCCTCCTTTACAAAATGTATCTGCAAACTTTTCTTACGTTCTCTTATACTCGATAATCTGTTAGTAATGACATAAAAACACTTCACTAACAAAAAGAGATAGTCTTGACCTTTTTCACAAGAATTCCGTCTTTCCCAAGAACAGCGCTTACCTCTGCCCTACTACGGAATCATTACATTCGCCGATAAAGTAGCACTTCCCTCTACCTTACCCTTCTTGCAAGCATTAACTAACCGTTTCTCTGGAGATAAGACACCTGTTGGAGATGCACTGCTCCTGAGAATTAAGACCAGGGTTTCCAAGTCGAATGCTATTCCATTTACACACATTCATACGGAAAATGTAGTTCATTCACACAGAATCCTGTCTTTCCCGAGAGCAGCGCTTACCTCTGCCCTACTACAGAATTATTAAATTTTTTAATAAAGTAGCACTTCCCTCTACTTTATCCTTCTTACAAGCTTAGGGAACACCTATTACCTTTCCAGTGAGAAGCATAATCAGAGTTCACATTGACTCCTGTTACTTAAGACCAATATTTCACAGCTGGCCTTTGTTACCCATACACCACTTTCACACAGAAATGTCCCTAACGATAACACACCGCGATGTTACCAAATCGAACCCAGACAATGCGTTGTGCAACTCCAATCGTCACACATTTTCCCAGTGTACCTACAGGGCAACAAACAATTCACCATGTGACTTCACTTGCCACAGGCCATCCAACTTCCTACATGCCAGAAGTCTTCAAAAGACAACATAGAACGCAACGCGACTCAACATAGAATGTTAGTACATAAATCAATACTCATCCAAACATCCGCAATCAATAATCAATAATCAAAAATCGGAAATAAGCAATAATCACCAAACTAGCCAATAATAACCATCATTCTGCAACCAGAAAAACTGATCCAGCGCGAAACCGGGGAGAAAGAGAACAACATTTACAAGTTATCCTTCCTGCGTCACAGACCCAACGTCACACTAGCTCATTCACACACTCAGTCATTGGTGGGGCCCATAACATCAACACTCACACGTCTCCACTCACAAGTCTGCACACAGGAGGGATGGTGACAATTAAGCGCTGGGCATGGGGGGTAAGTACCTTATTACCTATAGGGAAGAACAGTTATTTTACAGAATATGCATTAGCATCACCCCCTATAGGATCCTAACCTTAAACATCAAGGCACTCTACCACTTGGTCGACGGACCAATTAGTTGGACTGGTTGATGGTGATTTAGAACCAGCTAAAACACATTTAAGCCTCGGAATCCTCTAATCTCTTCATTGAAAAACCACAAACTCGTAATTTCTGTTATTCAATTATTTGTTTGCAATCAATATTAGCATTTTGGTCAATCAAAATTTAGAATTTTGTTCAATTAGCACAATTCTCATGACATTTATATTTACCTGTTCTTGCTATCTGGATTTTTCCTAATTCATTTGGCTCTGCATAACCAAATTTAGCCGTTAATTGTCCCAATAAAGCAGGCCAAAGCTCAAAGTCCGAAAGTTCTTTGCTCAGCATGTTACAGTCCCAAAGATCTCCAAAGGACCAGAAATCGTGCAAGCATTTTTCATCGCCTGTGGGGTCGATAGGGGTGTGCAGTCATCGAAAACTGCAGAATGCCAGCCCCTCCCTATTCTACTACCCTTTTTATAATAAAATTTGGGATAACATGAAACATTCTTAGGCTAAGGAAGCAGATGATTGGTCAATTTGATGAATTTTGTAATGTCGTCCGATTTTCACGTCAGTCTGGGTTCTCATGGATTTTGCTGGTTCACTTCCTCTGTCCATGTTGTCCTTATGCAACATTGTAGAGTTTGCTTGTATGTCTCAATTGTTCATTTAGACCAGATTTTACTGACTGAAGTTTGGCAGTCCTCCATGTTCCTATCCTTGACCAGGAACACTGTGCCTTGAGGTTGCCTGGAGGTCTACGGAGCCATCCGAGTCTGCGCAGTAGGCATCGCGCTCACGAGACGGTGGCCACTTCTGAACTCCATTTTGGACGCCATGTTTGGTAGGCCCAAATGCCAACTTAAGCGAAACAAACACAAAAGAGAAATTAATATACAGAAATGAAGATTCTAATGTTAAACCCTCACTAATCCCTTTATGTATTAGTATTTTCCTAGCTTTCAGCGATATTTAAAGCAATAAAACTCATCCTTCGGTCCAAAACGGGAACGCAAACGTCACAAAAGTGACATAAATCATGCGATATCCTACTACCACACGTACCACTAATAATATGCGTACATAATTGAGTTATTAGAGTTATTCTGCCATGCAAATAGCAATAAGTACCACGTGTACTTGGTGTTTAATAAAGGTGCAAATAGTTGATTAATATAACACAGCAAACAGTTAGTCCAAACTGTTATATTAGTCGGTTAAGTGATTAGTACTTTCATGCAAAATAGAGGAGGTATACAAAATGTTGCTTTACCTGCTCCATCAGTAATATCACAGAAGAGCTCCAAATTACAAGGATTGTAACCCTGCAAAACAGAATGGTGCTTGATGTAGTACTCGCCGATCGTGGTGGAGCATGTTGCATCATCTGTAGTAGCTGTTGTGTGTTCATTCCTGATCACGCCCCTTCTGCCTATGACACCATTTCCAAATTACATAAAATAGCTACAGAAATACCTCAAGACCAAGGAACCTAGTCCTGGTCCGAATGGTTACAGGGACTTATTTCCACTTGGTAATGGAACTTATTAATGGGAATAATAATTATAGGAGCCATCTTTATCACTTGCTGTTGCTGCATTCAATGTGCCCCTACGATATGTACCGGTCCTAGGATGCTTGGTTCCAGTCCAGGGAGGACCTGGCTTGGCAGTTCAGGCTGGACTGTTCCCATGAGGCACAGGGTCAAGACTGATTTGCATATGACTGGGTTCAAACTGGAATGGCAAGGTGAGCAAAAAACAATGGATTGAGGCCCAGATCTCTGTACTGGGGTGAATGTATGACATTGTTCTGCATTTTGTCCATCAACCGTTGTTTTTGCAGCTTGTGTAACCACCTGTAATATTATTAAACCTCCCCCAATTAATGTTCATGAATTGAATCGAGAAACGATGCTGCACACTGACATTTACGAACTTAGGAATATTAACATACAAAATTAAATATATATACTTTTAAAAATGGATTCAGCATAGGCTGAAAAGGAAGGACTTTTAAAATGTAAAATCTGATTCTCTCATTTTCTGATTAAGGTATGCCTCATCCATTTTTCACTCCTGTCCTACTTCCAGCCCGGCTCTATCCTTGACACTGCATCTGTATAAACATGAGTAAAGAATCTAGATTGGGGCACTGTAGGCAGTGTATACATGCAGAGTCAGCGCAAAAGAACAGCTGGCATCTGCTTGGGGTTTTTCAGACAATGGTAAAGCCTCAAGTAAAGTTTACCCAGATAGCATATCTTGTTGTGCAGCTTCAGGACGTGACAATTGCACAAGGCACCAACGCTGTCGATTCTTACCGGTACCTCATTTGTGTGTTTTTCCCAAAGCTCTATTTGCCTCTGGGCATCCCTTGTTTGTGATCTCTTGCTATAAAAACCTATGTAACCATCGTTCGGTGTGCTTCCTACTTGAGTATCTCTATGGTGCTTGTCGGACGAGGCTCCATTCATGAATGCTAATAAATGACCTATGGTTTATACTTCGCTCCAGTGTTGATTCCTCCTTACTTGTTAAGAACCCGTGGACGAAGAGGTGACCCTGCACCAGTGGGTTATCAATAATCCGCTTCCACAGGATGGGGGGGCGCCCCGCACCGTCTTTCCACAGGTTACCACCCACCTGCTGATAGGTACTAGGTTGCTGCCCCCGAGTGTTGGGCTGACTCCTAATGTCCACTTCCTTCAAATCGTACCTCTCTTGGTTTCCATAGGGCACAGGGTCACCATATGTTCTGGAGGTTTTTATTTGACTGAGGAGGGAAGTCCTGCCCTTCGTTCCCCAGCGCTTTTAATGTTCACTTCTCACCTACGCCATTCACTCTTCGGCAATGTTCCGTGGGGGTGTACTCAGACCAGTTGCGTTTCCACGTTCCCTTTCTCTAAATCACTGAGACCTCTGAATAGTACCAATATTTACTGGCTCTCTTGGCTGGTCATGACGGATTGCCCAATGTCATCTGCCTCACCCGCATTTACCAACAGGAGGGAGGGCCTCTCTCTGCGCCTTGGGGCTCGTCCTGGTTGCTTCCCATTCTGGAGCTCCTACGCAGCACCCGGGGGGGTCCTATCAGTACATCTGCCCCCTCGCACTAGGTGTCTGCTTACCACACCCGCCTGGAGGTCCTCAGCTGTTTAGTTCCAGATCGCTCAGGATGGTCGCTCAAAGCAAGCAGCCCCCACCGGTCTGATTCTGCCAGAGCAGGCCTCTCCGTCCCACGATAGTGGCTGTAGTTCTCGCCCCGGTTCTGCCACAATATGCTTGATGAATCTCCTTAGGCCTTCAGCTGTCAGGTCCTGGGGCTCAGTCTTGCATCCGCAAACCCCTCGGCTCCTGCCTGCTGCAATCTTCTCCAGCCGCTACTGTAAGTATCGCCAGCTTCTCTGTTGGGAGGTTTCTGCCCCACTCTCACTCAGCTGTCATCCTACTTTTCTTGGCTCCGCTACTCGCCGGACAGACTCCGGCAATTTGTCTACGAAAGTAGGGCCGCTGGACAGTTTTGTTGAAGCGGTGTGCTCTTGGGGTATTCAGCTGCCTCATTAGTTTATCATTAACGCGCCCGGGGCTCAGGATATTTGTCAACAGGGTATATGCCACCCAGAGCTCTGCAGCCCGCTTCTACTCACATCGGCTCCAGGCCATGCCCCCCGTAAAACTATGCTCCATGTGTGGCGTAGTCATTGGCGGGTACCCAGACTTGGGAAAATGCTATAATATCCACCTAGGAAACAGTTACAAAGTTCAGTCTTAGGGTTTTTAGAAATATTTATTATTAACCCAGTTCATTAGCAAAGTTGGATTTGTAATAAATAATTTTCAAAGGATACTTTAAAAATAAACTTTTACTTGCCAAAGGCTTTAAACTCTAAAAACTCATTTTCATTAGCTTCCAACTGTCATTCAGGAGCTGAGTAGTCCCTTTGATGAGGTGTTAAGTTGCTCCCAGAGCTGAGACAAAGGCCTTGTGTGTGGGGAGGCTCAGTTCCTTTCGCAGGATTACTATCATGGCAGTGCCCAGGAACTTAGTTAACTTCAAAGAGGTCCACCCTGTCACAGGCAGATGTAGCTAACACCTGGGACTAACTCCTCATTTGTCCCTTTAGACAGCCAGGTACCAATGCCAGTGGGAGATAAGCTGACAACAGAACTCGTATTGAGTGACCATAGAGAAAGGGTTGGTCATTTCCATGGCCACAACTTTAGGGTGGGCACAGGAGCGCAACACAGGGGAAGAAAGGTTCTGCCATCTTGGTTTTAGGTAGAGAGGTACACTGAGGGGTTGTTTGCAGGAGGGCACACAGGTACAGCTGCAAAAGTGGTTATGGTTACCCCTTGGAATATTTTTCCTATTCATAAAGAAGGGGACAGGAGTCACCCCCACCCATATGCTAGTGACAACCGTAAATTTGACACCCCTGGGTAGTCTCTTTAGAACACTACTGGACTTGTGGAAGACAGAAGAAGACACCTACTGTTGAAACTTGCGATGAGATCTGAAAGGCTGGATATGTTCCTACATGTGCCCAGGACAAAGAAGTGGACTCCAAGGGTCAGCTGGCTACAGGGACACAGCAAGCTGTTAGAAGCCCTTTTCCTGAAGAATTCAGCTAACCAATTCCAACTTGACCTGTCCTTGACCCTGCCGGTGTCATCTGCTGGAATGAGCTATGACCCCGAAGCATTGTTCCTGAGGGTCTGGAACCCTTGCTTGTGTCAAAATGTCCTCCTCCTAACCTCACCTGCTGGAAAACCTGGGACTTCGAAACCTGCCAAGTCAATCTGGCGAATGTGCATTGGCATTGGGCCTAAGACTCAGGTTGCAACAGCATGTAGCTTTTCCCCAGCAGCAAATTCATTTTAGCAGTATGTTGCAGAGAAGGTATTCAGCCTCATGGAGGCCTATTTGGCTACAGATTGTAGCCTTGCCCTGCTGAAGGAATCTTAGCTACAAAATAGTAACTGAGTCTGAATGTAGAAATCCTCACAGGGAGAAAGTGCCAAAATATCTGGCCAGTGAGGCACCTTTCTTTGGTGCAAACTTCGAACTTCTCCTGCACTGAGCTTCACTGCCAAAAGTCAACAGCTTTACCTGGCTTCGTCCGGCATCAATCTGGCCTCGCGAAACCCTTCTCAGCCACAGCCTGCTGCCTTGCCCTACTGAAGATTTTTTACTTCCATTTCAGAGACTAAGTCAGAAGTTACATTTTCAACCAGATCGGACCTGGTTTCTATATCTGACCATCATGGTCAGACTTAAAAAGCGCAACAAGATGATCGTGTTTTGCTCTTAGAGCTTTTTAGCGCTATTTTAATTTATAACTTTATTCAAAATCTTATTCATATTTCCAGTATTCCTTTTCAGATTTTTGTCATTTTGGAATCTTTTTTTCATTAAAATATTCTCTAGTTTTAGAAATTGGAATGGCATTTTTATTGTATCGTGCTTTTTACTTTTTTAACTGTTTCAGTACTTCTATATGCTTTACATATTTCCGTACACTAAGCATGTCTGCTGTGTGTCATAGAATCAGGGGTTGAGCTCAGGTTTCAACTACTGAAACCTTTACTGGACCTAACAATAGTGACATTATTACTTGTGATAGACTACCATCTATCCCCAAAAATAATCCACTTTCTCACAGGTCTGATCTCACAAAAGATTCACACAAACTGAGTCCACTGCCACCACTGCTTTATGCGACGAACCCAAGGCTTGGACACTAGTCTTATGTCCATTATGAGGGCACGCTTTGTGTGCCTCTCCAAGTCACAGAACAGGTTATGGATCTCACATTACCAGAGGCAGAGCTAGGCATCTGCACACACACTCTTCATGACACCAGGGCCAAACAAAAAGTCAGACTCACTTTTAAAGGTAGAAGGGCATTCAGGGCAGCACTACACAACCTTTTTACAATTGAGGAGAAATTCATGTTTCAACAGTTGGATTTCCAATTTATATCTCACTTCTGCCGTCAGCGAGAAAGGTTTAACAAACTTTGCACATGACTTTTTGCACTATTCATCGAAAAGGCTATAAACACAATTTCCTGCTAAGTAAAGAGATAGTTCACATTGGGTAATGGGAATCTGTGAGCTCTTGGGAACACCCTAACATGATTGCATTGATTCATCATACTGGCCTCTGAAGTCATTTAGTCAGGTATGTCTGAACGTCAGCATACAATGAGACACAAGCGTCACAGAGATATGTTTTCAATAGGCCTAATGTATGAAGACAAGGGTCATGCCATTCTTTAAAACTTTTTAAAGGGGAAGGAAGGTTTTATTACAATGCGCAGATTGGTCAAACTGTGAAGGCACGGCACGACGGTGTTTTACAATTCCAAGGCATAGTCTCAACCTCACTTTCTAAAAAAAAATAAACCTCTTTTTCAGGGCTGGAAGCTGCGTTCTCTTTTCTCTGTACATTCTGTGCCTGCATCTTTCAGAACCATTTTGTAATACTTTCCTTTTGAGAATTCGCAATAAAGGTAGAGCTGCAATGAAGAACCTTTGGAAATTCAAACACCGCTGAACTCTGATCTGGGGACTCCTATAAGCAAAGCTTTCATGTTTCCTCTGTTTGCTGCTGCAGCCTGCATGAATTCAAAGCGGCGGCTTGACATTTTAGTATTTACCTGGCGAGCGCAGTGGCAGCTCAAAGAACTTTTGTTATTTTGAATGTTGGATATGTGTACTGTACCCTGACTATTCTTCGACAGAGTGCGGGAGGGAAACCGCGCTCTGATATGAACTGTGAAGCGAAAGGAAAGCTGAGAGAACAATTACGAAGAGAGGAAACTAGGCCACTTTGAAAACGATACTTACGGTAAAGCAGGCAGGGGAGAAGATTGCGAGCAGCGCCGCGAAAGAGAAAATATATTTAACAGGAATTGAGCGCAACAGAGGGCCAGAGGAGATAACTTGACGTTTGTAGTTAGCAAGGCCATTTCTGACAGCGATAACGTACTCGTGACCTGCTACTCCCACACCCCTTAAAAATGCCTTCCTTCTAATGGCCTCTATCTTCTTTGTACCAGCAGTTAGTTTACCGTATACCTAGGAATAGCTGGGTTCCAGGTTTTCTGGCTCCATCAAAATTAATCAGCATTATTCACTGCACGGGTACGCTTTTACGGGTAAGCTTCACTGGTAAGCTTTTATCAAAGCTTTACTTTTGCCACTGAAAGTGACCAATAGGAATTCCTCACTGACCTCCCTCTATTCGACATTGCAGCTGGTTTCTGTGTGAGATTACCAACCACTAATCATTCTATGACGCACAAAGAATTCGTCACTACAATTAAAGCACAAATATATTTAAGGGAGCTGCGACAGATATGCAGGAACATTATATTTACATGCGCTTAATTTAATTAAGAGTGCAAATAATTCAAGTTAGAGCGTGTTATATATAGCACGTAGTGCACTGCAGGGTAATTTGAATTCAACTTGACAAGTTTACCAATGACTGGAACTGCACAGATAATGATGACGTTATTGTCCAGATTAAAAACCCTGCTACTGAGTGGAATGTAAATCTGAATTACTTCTCTAGGTTATTATCCGTGAACGATTTTGGCACACTGTAGATTAAATTAGAAAATGACAAGATCTGAACTGAAAACGGCTACAATGCAGCATCTGTCAGGTAGGTACTCCTGTTTTTCAAGAAGCCGGCAACAATAAGCACGGCTGCTCGTGATAATTCGGTGTGATTGCTCACTGCTTTGCCTCACTGAGTTCAGGGAATTATTTCTCCAGCTTAAATCTTTCTTTCCAGATGTTACCAATTTCCAAACCGATCCATCACATGAATGGCTGTATCTCGGACTGAGGCCAAAACTGACTATTCGGCTTTTTATTTAGTAGGCCAACAACATTTACTGTTCCGTGTTTCCTCTTAGCTGTCCTGTTCACAGTCTCCAATGTTAGTGATGGCCGCCAATAACAAACAGTGGTGGGGTGGGGGAAGGGGGATGGGAGGGTGTATGGGGAGGGGAGTGTGCGGCGGGTGGGTAGTTTCAATAAAAATAATGAAAAACGAAATAAAAGGAGACTTACATGGAGCTGCTGGCCGCCTCCCGCGTCACGCCTCGGTCTTCCTTGTCTCAGCAGGCACTGGGGCAGCATCAGACTCCCTGTGCAATCCTCGTGCTGCTCTCATACTATGAGAGCAGCGCAGAGATTGGCTTAAGCGGGCTGCTTTGACGCTCCACTCAGGACAGTGCTGTTTCTGCAGCCCGGCTGTACAATACGGGCTGGAGAAACCTAAGTGCGCAAGTGTGTTTGGCCGGCCTAAGACGGTCAGCCAAACACACGTGCACACTTATAAGTGTGCAACCAGTCCTCATATTTAATAGTTTTCCTTCCTCTTTTAGTCTTTATTCCTCCTCTGGAGCAGAGATTCTTTAACATCCTGTTGATTGGATGACGTGTATCTTTCCACTGCTCACATTCATGGACCTACTTTTTACTTTTGCTTTCAGCATTCTTTGGGAGTACTTGAGATTTCTTGCTCTTGGCCACCACAACCTGGCGGGCTGCTTCCCCTGCCTCCCATGCACTCTCTGTTTTGGTCTCCCACTCCCCATCTCTTCAGTTGCTTCTCCCACCCCTCCCTTTCCAGCTCATCATTTTTGGTTACCCTGGCCCCCTGGACTCTTCTGCTGCTCCTTCACCCCTTCATACTAAACACCATCATCTGTAGCATTAACTCCTTAAAACCACATCATAATCAGAAACCCAGGCCCTGGAATGGAGAGAGGCAGCATGAGCATTTAGCAGGATGGTGCATAGGTTGCCACAGGAGCTGATATAAAAGCCACTGAGGTCCTCCCAAGAGGGGGAGCAGCACCACACTTCTGGATACGGAAGCTGCGCCAACCCAGACAGCTCTAATTGGAAGGAAATAGTGATGGTGTAGGCCATTTTGCTTCTTGCATCTGGGTCAGTGATTGAAAAATGATGCAAGATGTTATTCTTCCTATGTTAAAATGAAAGCTGAACTCTGACGATCTTGCAGAAGGACCCATGCCATACAATACATACATTAATTTTTAATTTGGATTGTTGGTAGTAATCGTTACCGCATATTGTAACTTGGTCGGTTTAATTAAATTTGCAATCAGATTTGCATTACTACTTTAGTTTTGCTACTTAATGAGATATGAAAAATGTAGAGCCTATAATGGTTTAAATTAATTATTAAGGCATTCTCATTTGTTAACCGAGGACCTGACGCCTCTCAAATACCCCACCAAAGCCATCTAACAACCCAAAGCTTCAAATGAAAGCAGGGGCCAGCCAGGGCTGAGGTTGTGCTTACATTTTCTTGTAAATAGCTCTGACTTCACCTGCCTATTTTCAGATAGTAATCTTTTATGTTCTAAGCTCAGTGGACATCTTAGAAAAGTTCTACCAGAAGCTGCTCATTGTATTAAAAAGAAACTGGGCTTATTTAGTTGGTGATAGATGTAGTTAGAGGGCAGATAAAAGGAGCACATAAGCCACTAGAAATATAAGAAGCAACCCATAAACATTTGTGAAAAAGAGTGCTCGGCCCTCAAGGCTCACCACAGGCAGAACAATTGGCAGCAAATAACATAATATAATGTTCTAATCATTGGTGCTTACCAACTCGCAAAATAGGGTTTGCGAGTTGCTATTAGGAAGCGAGTCACACTGGTATGGATGAATTTTTTGCGACCGGCAATATGATCAAATCATTAGCAGATTACCACCAATTTCAAAATAGTGGTAAGCCATTCGCAAACAGGGAGGGGTCCCCAAGGGGCCCTTCCTCCTTCATGAAGGGGGGCCCCAACATTGTTTTCAGAGCAGGCAGTAGTCCCATGGACCACTGCCCACTGAATAAAAAATTAAAAGAAAACTTTTGATGTTTATTTTTGAAATGCATACCATTTTTCTCTATTGAAAATGGGTTGCAGTTTAAAAAATAACAGCTTTATTTACAAAGCAGTCACAGACATGGTGGCCTGCTGAACCCAGCAGGCCACCATCCCTGTGAGTGCCGGACACTGCCAATGGGTCGCAAATTGCGACTTACCTCATGAATAATAATAATGAGGCAGGTCTCTACTGACCTATTTGGGAATTGCACACAGTGTCTGAGTCACTGTTGTATATCAGATTTTGCGACTCACAAATTGCGGATCACTAAAAATCAATGTGCGCGAGTCGCAAAATCTGGCAGTCATACATGTGGCCATGTGCCTTTTGTTTATATATTCACAAAATGGGTTATAGTTTTTACTTAATCGCAGTGTTCTTTTATTGCTATACAAATATGTTACACTCTAAGAATTTCCATTATATTCTTCACACAGCGTGTCAGACAGCACAAGGACACAGTCTAGGAGTTTTTCTGCCAAAACACTACAAATAGAATACCATGAGCTCTCTGAGATAGAGTGGACCTTATTCCTTCACCAAGGATGTTTGTCTCTCAAAAGACACTCTGGCAGAGTCCAGTTCTGCTTCCATTGACTGGGCCGCGTGAGCTGAGGTAAGCTCGCTCTCAGCAAGCAGGTGCATGATGCTTTGTTCCACCTTTCCTTATGGCATAACTTTTAAATGCACATTTTTATTAGTCGGGCTCATAATCCAAAAGCTTCAAAAGCCACAGTTTATGAGGCTGGAGTTTGGTTAAGTGAAATGGGAAGCAAAATCAATGTCATTGAAACCCGTTTCTTGAAGAAAATGTTTGTGGTATCACTGCTTATTACATAGTATAGTTCATCGTGAGTCACTCCTAAAGTGTGTCTTGTAAGACCACAGGACTTGGTGGAAATAAATAAAAAGAGGACACTACATGTTGAGGTGAGTGTGCCTCCACAGTGAAATAAAACACCAAAACTATTTCACTGTGTAGGTTTTGCTAGAGGTTTCCGTGAACAGGCAATAATAGGATTAAAATCTTCTTGTCATATCTCTGCATAGGAAATTAATTGAAAATTGGTTCAATGTTACTTCCTACTTAATTTTCAAAATCTTATTTAATGGTGTAATCAGATTATTGATAACATAAGTAGAAAAATACCTGTGTAAAACATTACTTTAGGCTCCTTGAGCCGCTCCTGGCTTAAAACCAGTTCTGCCACTCATTACACCTCCATAGCTGAAACATACTGCTTAGCTGGGAGAGTAAACAACTGTGGCTCAGAGAACAATCGTCTGGCTCTGAGGGCAAGAATAGAGTGTTGGTGTTATCTGCGGTCCACTTAGCAGGCAAGCAATGTGGGAGTGGACAGGAACAGTTGAAAGAACAAATGGTAACTAACACTACCAATTAATTTCAACAACCCTTCCAGACATCTGGGAAACAGACACAATAGGGGAGAAAACATGTTTTAACCCTGTCAAATGGGCAGAGGGCTCATAGGAGAGTGGTTAAGTTGCAGAAGGTAAGTCTGTCATACAGGAAAATGGTTGTTTGATCTTAAAACAAGAGCTCTTGGGCAATTTCCTCATGGCCTCCTCCACCGCAAATGGAACTCTTTGTGACGGACTTTGAGAAGGTAACTCTTTCAGCGGGACTAACCTTGTCCCTGTATCCAGCCTGCACTTCATCGTGGTTGGACTGAACTTGTGATTGTCCCCCAGTTTAGCATGACCAGATGACCATGAGCTGTGCTTTTAGGCACTATATTTACTTAAAACTTTGAAATTACATATCTCCGGTTCTATTGATTGGATTTTAGTTTTTCTGGTATAAATTAATTTATTAAATGTACTCTATTTTTCTAAATTGGTTTGGCATTTTTCTTCTTTTGTGCTTTCACTTTAATACTGTTTGTGTGCTGCATAACTACATTAAGCAAAAGACACACAATTGATGGACGGAATGCAGAACAAATCAAAACATTCACCCCCAGTCAAGAGATCTGGGTTAAATCCATCGATCTTTTGCTCACCATGCCACCCCTGTTTAGACCTTGCCATATGCAAATCAGTCTTGACCCTGTGACTCATGGGAACAATCCAGTCCGAACTGCCAAGCCAGGTTCTCCCTGGACTGGAAACAAGCATCCTAGGACCGTTTTTGGGGTTTCACCCCTCATCAGCCAGGATAGCTTGATTCCAGTGGCACAGTGAGCCCGGTACTCAGGTCTGGGAATACCCGGCGCATTAAGGGCGTGGAAGCAAAAGACACACTATTGATGGACGGAATACAGAACAAATCAAAACATTCACCCCAAGTCAAGAAATCTGAGTTAAATCCAGCATTCTTTTGCTCACCATGCCACCCCAGTTTAGACATGGCCATGTGCAAATCTGTCTTGACCCTGTGCCTCATGGGAACAGTCCAGCCCGCACTACCAAACCAGGTCCTCCCTGGACCTGAAACAAGCATCCGAGGACCGGTTTCATGGTTTCACCCCTCATCAGCCAGGACTGCTAGATTCAAGTGGCAAAGTGAGCCCGGGACCCACGTCTGGGCATACCCAGCGCACTTAGGGTGAGGAAGCAAAAGACACACAATTGATGGACGGAATGGAGAACAAATCAAAACATTCGCCCCCAGTCAAGAGATCTGGGTTAAGGCCCTCATTTTTTTGCTCACCATGCCACCCCAGTTCAGACCTGGCCACTGGTCGGAGGCATTTCGACCAACATGGTAGGTTTAAACTCTGACCGCCGCACTAGGATGATATCAGTTGGAGTTTAAATCGAATGGGAATCCGACTCGGTTCTGACCGGCTCAAGGACCAACACCATATAAGTTCTTTGCGATAAATAAAATTCATGTTGATGTAGAAGGAAATACTCCTATCCATAGTCATTGTTCAATGTTGTATAAATCATTGTTTCTTTACAACTCTGTGTGCATTAGATCTAAGGGAGTGGATACACGGCCACAATATCCCTTGAACAAATAACTGGGTTTAAAAATGTATCTCCTTTGGGAGACACTTTGTGACATAAATACATTACACATTGCCTCCAAGTTAAGCTTGATTGCTTTGTGCCAAGCTACCAGAGGGTTAAGCACAGGTTAATTCAGCTTAGTTCAGTTCACCCTGAGAAGTATTGTGGTTGTTGCCTGAGTGAGGCTTCCACCACCCTCAACCAATAACCCAATTTCTTACAAATACATACAAATAGGCTTTTTCTACATGGCAAAGGCATTTTTTTGCTGCAATGTGTCACTACAGCAGATTTAAACTACAGTCTAGCCAGCAAGTAGTGGTGCTTCTAACACATATATATTTTTGTCATATATGTGGGTGGTATAAATGCACCTTGCAGGCCACATATGACATTTCACTTTCGTGCCATAGGTGTATTTTCTTTGTCAGTCAAATACGCCAATTGGGTGAAACCAATTTTATCATTCCCACTTTAGGGCCAGTGTTCAATTAGTGTGGCACAGATTAGCAGTCCTAAAGCTATCAAAAATAGTGTCCATGAAAAAGTGAAAAACGTGAGGTGAAGATGCAGAAAAGGCAAATTTGTTAAAATGCCATGTTTTTTCTAATTAATGGCACAAGACCGAGAACAAACATTTTTGTTCTCTGGTGCAAGCATATTTTGTCAAAAAAGTAGCTGAAGAGATAATCATGAAGGAGCTGTCCTTGTGCATTTCGTCCTGAAGGAAGAAGGAAGGAAAATAGTGATACAAGATGTAAGCATAGGTCAACCCCTCCTTGCTCCATTGAACGCTAGGCCTAGAAAAGGTATCTAACTAATTGAAATAGGGGTGAGGTAACCCCGACAGACTAGTTGCTGGAATGGGTGCTGAAACGTGGAGTTTCGACTTCAAGTTTAAAGTCATCATACAGTATGCAGGGAAGCACTGGCTGACCTGGCATCTGATTTAGATCTCGGCGGACAGGTTACTCCATCACAGTGGTGACAGATATCCTGTCGGTCAAAAAATAAATCCCATAGTATATAATGGGATTTACATTTCGGCGGATTGGATATCCGTTACTATGGTGACAGAGTAACCCGTCTGATGAGATCTAAATCAGGTCCTTAGCATCTTAGCATGTTAATGACTAACTAAAAACATACCCACCTGTACTGCTAGACATCTGGTTATGGTAAATTTAGGTCAAACTAACAGTGAAAGATTGTGCGATGTAGTATGATTGGAGCATTGTGGAGAGATGGACAGAAATAAGGCTTCAGAGGCTTTTCAGATCTGCAAATTATGTCTTGCTTTAATGGCAGGGAGTAAAAAAATCACAAAGGGTAATAGAAACATTTTGTAAGGGAAACTTCCCCAGTGTGCAATAATTAATGTCTCTTCACTCAGTCCACGCAATTGGTAGGATGGTGTCTATACCGGAGTTTCCTTATTACTTTCTAATCTACTGGGACGATACCACCAGGGCCCTCAAGAAAATAAATCATAAAAAAATCCCAGGTATGTAAATCCACATATAACAACTCCTGTATCTATCTCTGGAATGGAGAATTCTGTTACTGGCTATCATTATAGTTTGTCACCACTTTGTGAGCATACTGCAGATATAGGGATAGTATGCCTGTACCCATGCCACCTCCTTATCATCCTGCAAATCAGGGGTAACCAAGTGGAAAATGCATATTTCCTACAGTCACCATGTTCCTATAGTTACAAGCCCCCAAAAGCTATTTTCATTATGGAAGGCTCTGGCTGTCATAGGTGGAAAACTAGCGTACTGATTAAAATATGAATTCTACTATCTTCGGTTTTGGACAAGCCAGAGAAACGCTTCAACCACTATTTTTATTATTTATTAAAAATCCAATCTAATGGTAAATTTAGATTTTTCAATCAATATTTAGGAAAAGTAACTTTTAGAAAGATACCTTTTCCCTGTCTGGAGCTCCTGAAGGCTAATTTGCATTACACACAACTAACAAAATTTGGGTGTATCGAAGCACATTAGGGTCCATTCCCTAAATCATCAAAATGAAAAGTATCCTGTTGAAATTGAAAATCGTGAAGTAAATTTGGAGATCCGCTGGTCTCTTACTGGACTCAGGAGATTACCTTCAAAGGATGAAAGCCCTGATTCACAGGGGAGCTCTTGGAGTGTTAACCTTGGAGTCAAATGGTGAAAGGAAAGGGTTGTGGAGATTAAATAGCGAAGTGGTCCCTCTTATTAGTAGAAACAGAGTTACAAGGAGAGAAATGGTAAAAATGCCTCTCAGATGGACTCCTTCAACTTTATTCCTGTCTCATGATTGGTTATTGTAAAAGAAAAGAGGGCGAGTTCAACCCCATGATTGGTCGACATGTTTCAGCCCATGTATGGCCCCTTTTATTTGGTGCAAGCTGTTTTTTTCAGGACCATTAAATGTGTGCTGTTACTGTGTGCTAAGGGTCCTCGCTAGGATATATTATTTGCTAAATACTTAATCCATATTTATACAGAAGACACAAGTGTTGTCTTTAGCACTCCTCTTGATAGGCCCTGCTGAATAAAGAAATGCTAGTTTGAACATGAAACTTCATATTAGTATACTTTAATTCTAAAGATGCACATGTAAGAGTGATATCACATAACAAAAAAGACTGATTGATCATGGGAACACCAAATTATTAGTTTGTACATGCAACACTCAATGAGGAATTGTTTCAAAGAAGTCTTGGTCCTGATACCCTTAGCCACGTCGGGTCTTCCGCGGTCCCTCTGCTCGAGGGACCTATTGTCTTGCTTGTCACTTTTTAACTTTGTTGTCTACATTTCACGGAGCAAATTATAAGTTTGACAAACAACACCAACCCATGTAGAATAGATGAGATTAACATTGATCCTACTATATGACTTGCTGCCATTATTAGTTTACTAGGCCCTGCAGCCAATGCCATACTGCACATGACATTGCTTGTGTGCAGTGGGGGTAGCCACCTGTGCGGGGGTTACATGCAGGGTTTGGCCACTATCTAGGCCCTGCGCCCAACCCCACTGCATGCATGCGGTTGGCAGTTACGTATTGTAATGAAATATTACTTTATGTTAAAAAAACTAACAGAAATTCACTGAAAAAAAACTAAAGGTTAAAGTGACTTTAAAGTAAAGTATGGTAATATGTCACTTTGCATTAAAAATAAACCTCAGTGATTCCCTGAAAAAACCAAAGGTTAAAGTGACGTTATAGTTATGTAAAAATGTCAATTTAAATATAACATTTGAAACAAAAAGCAAAAAAAGAAATTCACCAGTTATAGTTATTTCAAGTAGCTACAACTCACACCCTCGCCATGCACTGCTTTTGACTTCACATATTACATCTCTCATGTCATGTTCTATGACATCATTGATAACATGATTTATGACATCCGAAATAACATAATTTATTTACATCACTATGCATGATCATTTGGCAAGTGGTTTAGTTGCTTTGTTTAAAGTATGGTTCTTGCTTTTGAGTCTAGATATGGTAGGTCAAAGTTGTTAGCAAAGAGTTTTACTTTGAATGCTACGAGTTCATGTATTTGTTAAGTTTGCTTGGAGAGTTTTGGTTTGATTTTGTTCAGAGATATTTCTGTTCTTAGCTCCTGGCAGCACTGTTCTTTTTAAGTATTTATAGGAATTCTAGGAATTGGTAGACTTTCGTGTTCCTTCATGGGGATTGTGCTATCCTTCAACTGCATTATTTGTCTTTGGTTCTTGGGTCATGGTGCTGTCATAAACATTTCACAATGGCATCTGATACTTGAGTGATTATCAGTGGCCTGATCGATGCTGATGACCAACCTGAGTGTCCTCATAATAATGCATTAGTAAAGCTTGTTTGGTTTCATGTTGTTAGTAAAAGCAGGATTCAATTTGCATGTCATAATGTTGAGTGACTTCTGTTACAGGGTCCTATGCTAAAGTGACTAGCTTTATTATTTCATGTGCAAATTCTAAGCTAGTTGCGTATTCTATGCTAATGATAGATTTTTGTAGGTGCCTTCCTATGTTTTGATTAAAGTACAAGGAGTACCCCTGAATTACAGAGTAAGGTTAGATTTTAAGTAATAATGCAATCATTGCCTGCTCACAATCTATGATACTTTTTGCGTGTTAGAGTGTTATAGTTGTTAGGTTTTATGATAGGTTATAGCATTTTACTGTAAGTTGCACTTTGTTAGATAAAATTGCCTACACTAAGGGATGTTTGTGTTATGATATCGATCATGTACTGTGTAATTGTAATTGTGGAGGACACAACTTAAAAGTGCCAATGTAAGATTAGATTAAGGTTATTAAATTGTAATTGGCGGTTTAAATGATCTATTCTATCATTATTGTGGTTTTCATAAAGTAGAACGGTGTTTTGATGTGCAATAAGAGTTGGATTATGTTATGTATATGTCTCCATATTTTTCAGGGGTTTTTGGTGTATTCTTGGCTGTTCTACATGTTCTGGCAATTAGGACCCTATTACGAGTTTGGCCAATGAGTGGACCGCCGTATTGGCGGGGTAGTCCGGGTGCAGTAAGCTCAGTTGTCTGACCGCCATACTACGAGTTTGGTGGATGAGCTTTGCGAAAACTGCTACTGGACCATCAAGACTGCCAGCAGACTGCTGGGTTTGGGGTTGGGGAAATTCAGCTGCCATATGGCGGTGCAGATGAGCTGCACCGCTGTACGTATCACTAGTAGCCTGTTCCACGAGCTGACTGCTGTGGTCTGGCCGCCTGCTTGAAGGTGGCGGTGATTAAGGAATTTGGGTGCAAACTCGCCCCTTTCTTGTTCCGATGTGGGTCCCTTTCTCCTGGTCCCCCCTTCACAGCAGGATCTGCATGCCAAATATCACGACCCTGTTTGAGGTGATCTGCTGGTGAGTCCTTTTTGAACCATATACCTATAGCCAGGCCTGCCCACATTTGGGCTGAACCCCGGTAATGGGTATATTGTATTTTTCTACATATATCTTGCATATGTGTGCAACCAACACATCTGCAGTCGAAATGCACTTGCAATCATTGACGTATTCGTGAAAAATACTCACCATTGCTGCAAGATCCCTGCCTCCACACCTCTACCACAGCTCGCTGTGGTCTACTCATAATAAGGTGGTTTTTAGACCCCCAGCGCCATGGGGTGCTGGTGCACTCGATCATATTGAGGTCGGAGCACCAAACTCATAATAAGGCCTTAATCTTTTTGGGATTGGTATGCCAGGGAGTTGCCCTGTTGCTTATTCAGGAACGTTTGGTATATTACCTTTAAGTATCGTTCCTGTTGGCTCTTATGAGCTGGAACTGGCCTCTTTCAGGTTTCTGACTTTTATTTCAGTATGATTAGGGGTATAGTTATTTTACTTAGTGCTTTTGACTATTTCATTATTAGTGGTACCCCTACTATAGCATGCATTTGAATACTATTTGATGCATTTCTAGTGTGTTTTTTCACTGGTGGTGATTGCCTTCCTCTAAGTATATCATCTATAACTCAACAACAGCTTTTTTTTAATTGTATTTTGCTGTTTCTGAATATTATCTATGTATTTTGGAGCATAGAAAATATGTGATGGTATATTAATTTTAACATTTTAACATTGCAGGTGCACATTTAAATTTAGATTCTGGATGTTGCTTTTACTTCATTTTAATGGCTGAATTTTGCTTTTCCTTTCTGTTTGTTCCTATTTTTGGCACAGATTTCCAATAAAAAGACAAAGGGCCCCATGTATACTTTGGCAGATGGGATACTTGGTCAAAAATATGACAGATAGTCCTTCCACGGTGTTACAATTACATTATATTCTGAGGCATTTGTAAAAGGTGGACGGGATATCTGTCACGTTTGCAATGGAGTATACCATCCACCAAAGTCAAATCAGGCCCTATGTACTAATGAAAAAATGTTGGCCCGGTGAAGGTGTGAAAAGGTATCCGGCCAAAGAGCAGACTTTTTTGTTCACAAAATATCAAATTTTCCCTATCCAAATTTTTTCTGTCAAAATCAGCAGATTTAGTCCAATGGCTATTTGGCTTCAAGAGGCCAGCCTCAGATATGGTCTGAAACAGGGCCTGATTCCTCAGTGTGCCACGGACCTCAGACAGGCGACTTGCCGTCTGGGACATGAGGACCGATTAACACGCTTCATTAATAAGTACAGCAGCAAATTATTCCTTGGAATCCTAGCTCCCGGTCGATTATTTCCCGGGTTCCTGTAATCTAATTCTACTCACAGCCTTCATTACTGATTCAGGGAAGACCTTAACCGGTCGCATGCCTCTTTACCTCCGTGCCGAAGCTTCAGTTCAATTACACGTGATTTAGCTTCGAGTTAATTCATATTTTAATCACCTGTTCTATGCTGTGCGTTCACACGCAACTTTGTGCGTTCTTCACATCTGCTAATAGTAATCCTTTGATACCATGCCAGCACTGGCCAGTTTTTTCTCAATTCTTCTGGCTCACAATACGTTCTGTTCTGATGATGATCTCTACTCAGTGAGATCGAAACGCTGTCGACCCGCTACAACCAGAGATTCCCTAAAAATTGTCTTTTGGGTCTCCCTACCATTTTGTTTTCAATGCGAAGTTTAATTTTTAAGTCACCTTCACTCACCACATCATGTTTGCTGTCCCTTTTTGTTGTGAGCACCTGAACTATAAACCTTTTTATGTTGCAAAAGAATATTTAATACATCTTGTGTTACTTAACTCCCTTGTGTCCCTGCCAAATAGCTCTCTTTTTGCTGCCTTTGGTATTTATTACCTTATATTACCTTATATGCCTGTTTGATTATAAGCATATTGATGAACAAAATTCTGTTGCAATTGTTCTTGCCTATTCAGACCACATTGGCCACTTAGCAACCATTGTTTTTCCTAAACATCCTATGAAGTGGCCAAAGCTGTGGTTGTGCCACCTGCCAGATTTGGAATTTCCTCTTGTCTGGTGGGCCTGTGTTTGGCGTTCCCATGGCGGTGCCTCTAAAAATGGGCACTGCAATGGGAACGCTAAAAACAGTTCCTGCATGGCATGGACTGAAAAGCCCATGCCTTGCAGGAACTGGGGTGCATAAACACAGGGGGGCACATGGTGCCCCCTGGAATGCACCCAGGGCGCAGAGGCACAAGAGGGCCCGTTTCCTCTCTGCCAGGGTTTTCATGGAGGAGGAACTAACTCCTGACCGCCATAACACTGCCAGGGAACGGAGGTTTCCTGACAGCTGCGGCAGGTAATGGCGGTCCAACCGCCCTAATCATAATAGGGCGGTCGGGAGACCACCGCACCCCATGAGTCTGGCGGTCCACGTAATCAGCCCCTCAATGATCACTAGAATCATCATTGGAATGTTGCCTGTATTGTGTGTTATTGCCTGTGTTTTTTAGGAGGCCAACCAAGAAGAGTTTATTGCAAAGTCAAGTACAAATATAGAAAATGTTCATTTTTACCTCGTTATTTTCCAGCACGATGTTAATGTATGTGATCTGTGCTATTTGTTTAAAGTGTATTAAAGGTGATACATGTTTATTGCTTGCTTTTGGGTGCTGATATTTTTTAGATACAATCATTTTTCAGAATTATTTCCTATTATGGTATATTTCAAAATTGCCAAATAGGCCAAAGGAATCAATTACAGTGTGGACAGCCACTAAGATATTCACCTAATTAATTTCTTATATTATTGAATCTCTTAAAAATGTGTTAATCATAGCATACAAAAATAGCATCATCAATTACTTTTCCTTGAAATCCCAAAATTAATGCAGCCATTTATTGGTATATAAAGGTATATGAGCTAAAATCATTTGAGTTTCAGTTTATTTAATTATGCCATATATTACCCTCATCAACATATTACATAACATTAAGGGCATGGCTCACAAAAGGCACATAAAGTAAGTTGCACACTTATTTTCATAGGATCATTTGTAAATTTCAAGTATTTGTTTTACCTTTGTGGAACTCAGAAAGAATCCCGGTTTAATCCTGGAACAAACAGAGTTTCCCGCAGGTGTAACATTTTGCTTACACATATTTGATATTAATATGCATTAGAGACTCCACATTTTTTTATTTCTCCATGGGGAAATATTTAATTTTCTGTGGTGATACCCTTAACCTATATCCCTCGTAGTTTGTGGGGTGTTTCCACTCAATTCACTCCTAAGACATGCACCTAAACCTGCTGTTGATGAAAAAACATTTGGTGAATTGGCAGCAAGTTATTGGCCAATAACCCCAAACCCTACAGGTTTATGAATGTCAAACAAATTTTTCAGCTGTAAAAAATCAAGAAACATCCACAACCTGATATCTGCTACTAAATTAACTTTTCCAGAAATTGCATTGAGGCATTTGCAAATAGACATTGTGTTCAGAATGACTGCAAATCCTGACAGTTTCTGTTATAATTAGGATTTTCCATGTGCAAAAAAAAATGGTGCACATTAAAGTCATCGCAAAGACAGTGTTTTTCTCCACCACTGCATGAGGCAGAGGAATGGATAACTGGGTGGATGGGACATTTTTACATTTCGTACAGATATCTCATTATCACCAAGATCTATTGGGGTATTGGGATAAAATTCCCCTGTGGAGAGCATTAGTCTGTGTGCAAGAGAAACTTGTGAATTAGGTTTATTGCAATGTTCATGTATCAATGAGCAAGCAATGGCAGTATGGGAGTAAAGAAAAGTTTCTAAGTGTTTTAATTACTTGATGCCTCTAACAAGTAAGACATAGGAACATTTTGTATATCATTAATAAAAATAAGACCGTATATGTCTTCACATTAGCAGAAACATGACCGAACATTAAACATAAAACTAAATACAATTTTGACTAAGAACTACTATATCATTATAGCTAACTGAGACAAAATGGTCTGCGGATGAAGTGTGCTTCTAACAACAAAGAAAAACATAAATGCAAAACCGTTCAATCAACCAGATACCACACCCTTGAAGTAATTTTCTGTGACTATCATGTTCCTTTGTAGTTTGCTATCTAAGTTGACTCCCTCTATTGACCTTTGGGTGATGATAAGGGTTTTGAAGACAAGTTTCTGGATCCCTTTAATTCTTTTGATGTTCACAGCCATGAAATTACATGGCAACTTAAATATCTGGGCCAAACGAAAGGATGACCATGAAGAGAACTTTTTTTTGTCAACTGGTGGCACTGTCTCATAAGCAATGAGTAATCTTACAAAGCATAAGCAAAGCCACACCTTATATTAGATCTTGACGTCTACTTCACTACAGTTGAGGCCAGTCACAGTACTACAGGTGACTTGGTCTCCTCACACACTTATGTTTAATATCATTGATCTAGAAAGTCCATACCGTATTCATTATCTGCCCACACTTTTTTACAAAAGAGATAACAGTAAATTTAGGGGTCACAATACAAAAAAACTATTTCAACAGCTGATGAATACATCATACCCATGCACAATGGAAGAATTTGCATGCCATTATAAAGTCCTTAATTTTTCTATCAAGGAAAAGGTGACTTCGCTGATAACCATAGTAGCCAAGGTCAAGCCAAGACCATCACAGAAATGGGCTGCAAGTGTATGAATGCACTTTCAAAACAGTAATGATTATCTTTTGCACATTGGGCTCCCTGTGAGCTTAATGTATTCTCATTGAACTTTCATTTTCAATTTTTTCAAAGAATTTTACTTGACTTTGTGAAAGTCTTTTTTAACACAAGGATGCTCCCCTTTTAAGAACTTTTATTATAATATGGATTTTGAAAATTGATGAGACTTAGATTGGTGGACTGCAATTGCTAAAATAAGTCTGCTTTTTATGAACAGTGTAATTCCATGAAAATGAATTTGCATTTTTGTATTGTATCTTTTATTAACTGTTTTACTTTGTACCGTTTATGGTTCCATGGAACCAAAATAAAGGAAATATGATGATGATGGTTTGCAAATGTACTTTGCCACATTTAACTCAACCTCAGGGCAGCTACAGGAAAATAAGGCAAGAGTAGGACTGTGAGTGCCAAAGGTATAGTTAAGGAGCTCAAGAAGCAAAACAGGGAGGCCACTGTATTGACAAAAATACCATTATGCCAAATTTATCACCAATACTGGGAACTGCATAAACAAGCTATTTCCAGTTCTAAAAATGTAAGCTCATACAGTATTTATAAGGAATCCTGTGAGATAATTGAGGAGACACCTGGTCTTGCTGGAAAATTCGAAAGTAAAATCCAGCGATTGAGTGCTGTCATAATAGATACAAAACCTCCAGAGCTCTGGGGCCTCTACCCCTTTGTGCTGAGAGATACCACTATTCCAACCGGGGGACATTTCATAGAGTTTGAAGATGTCAAAGCAGACATGAACGAAACCTGATGCTTGAGTGACCTGTGCACCACCTACATAGTGAATAACTGTTCTCATATGCTATCTGCAGTTATCACTAAAATCATTACCTGCCTCTTCATGGAAAATCAGGCCATGCAATGCTTAAAGAATAGATTACCCAGTTTAAAAAAACCCGATCTTGATCCGTGTGACTCAGCAAGCTTCCACCCTATAGCAGGGTCATGCTTCCTGGATAAAATATAGGGACATATCATTACCATCCAAATTATTTGTCATCTAGAAAACTATAACCAGCTAAATGCCTAAGAATCATACCATGTTTCAGGGCTGATAGCACATTGCTTGCCATTGGGCAGCATCTGCCAAAACTGTTTTTTTCAGGTTATCATGTCCATTTACACAGTAGAACCTAAAATCTTACCAAACAGGATGTGAAGAATTGCAGGCACCCAGGATTAAACACTAAGCTGGAGTGCTGATATCATCCAGAGCAGTTATTAAAACATGAGGAATTTGAATAATTTTTGTCAGACCCATAATTTGATAAGGGATCCTTTCCTAGACAATAACCTCCAGCCCAGCATACACCGTGATGTTAATACCTTGATGATTCCCTTTTGCTCTTTGAGAAGAAGTATGCAGTTGTAATTTCTGAACCGTAGGAGACAGTATTATTTTGTCAGGAATATGTCCCAGGTACTAAAGCAAGACTGTTATCAGCATTAAAATCTACATTAGAATGATTAGGATTTCAGTTTCAAAACCTGAATCAGAGTAATTGTTTTACTGCCCAATCCAGCAGCTGCATCATTTCGAATGATGTGGATTCTGTTTCTGGTTCATAGCAAACCACAGTGGCAGAAGTTGAAATTGTTGCTATTGTAACTTCAGGTTTGCTTGTTAAAGAGGACACTAGTATTATATAATTTGTTTAATCTGTTGATGTATTTGGTGCTTGATGTAAAACTGGAGATAAAGCAGGCTTATCAATCCATTCCAGAAGTGTGGATTATGGTTTCAATGTGGCTGTAGTCTCGGGTAGGGAGAGAATGCGTTGATCTTTCCAGATGCAATTTGGTGTTGATGTACTTCTGCTGAGCAGAATCAGCCACACAATGCTTTATGGTGTGATAAATTGACTATTTCCTGTTTTTCTTTGCTCCAGGAAGGGATGGCTAGATTACTGTTTGAGAGCCTTCTATACCAAAAATTGTAACAGATGGTCTGCATACGGTCCAATGACTTGCTTGTCAAGGATCTTTTCCTAAACTAGCTCACCCAACTTGGGGAGCCACCAATCAGCAACTTTATTAGCTATTTCTTTGGGGGTGGGAGAGTTCTTAACATTGGATACATTGGTTCTAACTTCCTGAACAACAAATTCAACTGTGAAAGAGGATCAGATGATTTGCCTTTTGACTCTGCCCCTTTACCAGGGAAATCAAGATCAGGAACACACACACATTGGTACTCCAAAGAGTAACTCATATCTGGTGTCAACACCTAATACTTCTCTAGACAAGGTATTTAGTGCTCCCTGGACCCCATAAACGATACATAACCGTATAAATTTTGTTTGTGTTGTCCTAATGTTCAAGGCTTGTTTAAGTGTATGGTTGGCTCACTCGGCAACACTGATGGAACAGGTTTGAAGATAGCAGTTGTACTCCCAGAGCACACACAGCATCCATAAACACCTTAGCAGCGAATGCAGAACCATTGTTTGAATGAAAGTTATGAACTGCCCCCACTACTACTTAGCACAGTAGGTCTTTATGACACCACAAGCAGTGGTAGTCTTTTGTGGTCAAATCCAAAGGAATATAAAGCTAGAATCAACCATTATCAATGTGTACTTATATTTATTGACTCTTGGTATTGGACTAATATGTTTTAGGAAAATTACCCCAAACAGTTTGTCATGGATAGTAAAGGGAGTAGGTGCTGATCTTACATCAATGAACAGTTTATTTGTTGACAAATGTTACATTTCTGTATCCATCTTTTTGTGTGATTTGGTAAATATGGCCACCAGTATAATTACTGTAAGCATTGATATAGCAGCACTGATGCCACGAGCAGAAGCTATCACTTTATGACTTATCCTGACTAAGTCTTATGTAGCTTGCTCATAAGAAATATGTCTATTCCCAAACCCAAGTATTAAAGCCACATGAACATTATCTTTAGTAGGAGTGTAAACATTTTCTGAGGGAACTCTTCAGGAGGCTTTTCTCCTTCCAATGTTGCCTGTATTGCCTCTAATGTGTCTACACCCATAGTGGTTTGAGATCAAGATGTAGCAATTACCCTAAAGGTTTGCACCACTGTCTTTGCAGCTAAGCCTTCTGCACAGTTCCTTTTAGTATGAAGTTCTTTAGTTTTAGTTGATTTTGTTCTACATAAACCAAAGGAAGCTTGTTCTGTTGAATAGTTACCCTTTTCCAAAGTTGTTTACTTTTTATAAATTTCCCCTTTCAGTCTCCAAATTTTTTTATGGACCAATGCAGTATATCCACAGTATAGTCTGTACACAGAATGCTGAATCTAACACAATGATTGTGGGAATTGAAGGGTCAGACTTCTAAAGGACAAGTAGCATTCCATATATTTCTGCAAGTTGTGCAGTGGAGTTATCTAAGATTTCAGTGTGTTTATGTAGTGCCTTGAAGTTGTCATCTTTAAAAACTCTCTGCACTGCAACACAAGCAGCAAAGTATTTCTGTTTTTTGCCAGCCGCAGGGTATGTAGATCCTTCCTGGTAGAACACACTCATACTCATGTATGGGTGAAATATTTGAAGTTTGTTGCATATTTTGTGTAAACTGTAAAACGTTTTGAGTTCGCGAGTCGAGGGGGAGGTCCTTCCAGGACTTGGCAGCAAGGTAGGAGAAGGAACAACCTTCACAGCAGCTCCAACAGATGCAGGGGATGTTTGCCAAGGCGAAGGTGGCAGAGTGGAGCTCCCTCGTCGGTCGGTGGAATGTCAGACGATGTTTTTGGGTTTGAAGTGGAAGGGGGGCAGATGGATCCTCTAAGTTTGACCAGAGAGAAAAGATGTGATCCAGTTGAGAGCTTTGCCTTGGATGCCGATGTGGTGGAGTCTGGTGATGAGGGTGTGGTGGGAGATGGTGTTGAAGGCTGACAAGAGGTCGAGGAGGATGAGGGTAGTTGAGTCACCTTGGTTGAGGAGGCATCTGATGTCATCCATTGCTGCGATCACGGTGGTCTCAGTGCTGTGGTTGGACCAGAAGCCTAATTGGGAGGCGTGCAGAAGGTTGTTTTCATTGAATGATTCTGTAGGCTGGCAGTTGATTGGTTTCTCCAGGACCTTTGCGGTAAAAGAGGGAAGCGAGATGGGGTGGTAATTCTTGAGTTTGTTGGGATCGGCAAAGGTTATTTTTAAGAGAGGCTTGACCTCCGCATGCCTTTAAGCACCCGGAACGGTGGCTGTAGAGATGGAGGTGTTGAGGATTGTTGTGAGGTTGCTGCTAATTTCTTTCCTTCCTAGGTTGTAGATGTGGTGTTTGCAGGGGACCATGAATGCACCAGTGTGGATTGAGTTCATGATGGTGGTATTTTGGATCAAGAGTTGTTTTCAGTCGATGAGCTAGTGGGCGTGGGTGATGTAGGTTTGTTCACAGGGTGGTTCAGGTCGGTGGGTTGGGGTCGAATTTGCTGTAGATGGCTGTAATTTTGTGTTGGAAGTAGTATGCTACGGTGGCGCAAAGTGTCTGGGATGGTTGGATCGTGCTTTCGGTGGCGGTTGGGCAGGAGAACTCTCTTATGATGTGGAAGAGTTCTTTGGCATTGTTAGCACTTGTCTAGATGTGGTTGGTGAGGGCAATGTTGTCAGCTTTGGTGGAAATCCAATTAGAGAAGATTTGGACGTTGAGGTCGAGTGTGTCAGAGAGGATGAGCCTGGTTTCTTTGAGGGTAGAGATCCAGAGGGGTTGTGTGACTCTGCTCCAATTAAGGTGGGGCTGGGTGGGAGGTCTGGTCGGGGGTTCTGGTGAGCTGGCGAGGGTGAAGTGGACCATGCTGTGCTCTGTCCAGGTCAGCTCAGCTGCATGGGAGAACTTTATTCTGTCACTGAATGAGAAGATGGAGTCCAGTGTGCAACCGGCGATGTGCATGAAGTAGTCACCAGCTCAGTGAGGCTGATGTTGCTCATGTTCTCCAGGACGATGGCAGAGTTGTTGTCATTGGAGCCTTCGAGGTGGAAGTGAAGGTCACTCAGAAAGATGTAGTGATTAGAGTTGATAGTTGGGGGGTGCTGAAATCTGGGTTGACATGGCAGAAACTTGGACGGGGTCCAGGGGATCTGTAGGTTCCTCTAATGGTAGTTTCAGCCTCTAATCTGTTCTGAAAGTTGAGGTGTTCCATGATTGGTGTACTGCCATCATCTGAGGTGATGCAATGGAAAGTGACCTTGTGGATGATGACGATTCCTCCGTCGTGTCTGCTGGGGCAGTCGCGGTGAAGCATTTTGTAGCAGGGTGGCATCGTGGTGATGATGTTGGGCGACGATGAGGGGCTTAGCCAAGTTTCTGTAATGAGCATCATGTCGGGGAGAGTGTGGTTATGGTGTCCCAGTTTTTCATTGCATGCTTGCAGAGAGATCTGACGTTGAGCATGGTGCAGTGGAGTGATGGTGTCTGCACGGGTATCGGCTGGATAGGATGTTGCGGCGGTCTTGATGTCGCAGGGGAAGCGGCAGTGCTGGCAGGTGGAGGGTTCTTTGGTGGTTATTGGTGAGAAGATGCAGCAGTTGGTGTCCCTCCTGGGGTTGGAGGACTGAAGCTTGTCGGGGGTATAACGGTGGGTGAAGGGAGGGCCAGGGGTTCTGATGCTGGGCATGGTCCGGGTACGGACGGACGCAGGTGGACTTGCCTTTGGCGCACCTTCAGTTTCCATTTTGTAGGTCTTGGTGGTGAGAGGAGTGCTGGGAGGCTAGAAGAGCAGGAAAAACAGTGGGAATGGTAGGGAGAATGCAGCACAAGAGGTGCACAACAGCTACCTGATACAAAAAAGAAAGCTCTCAAGCAGGACAGAGCACAAGCAAAGGCTTTGTTACTGTGTCAATGGCCCTGGCAGGAAAAACGCAAGGCACAGAAGCATTGAGGGGAACTGGTGCAGAACCTGCTCAATGGAGCCATACTGTGGCCTCCATTAAGTAGGTTCTGGGGGTGGGAGGAGCACTGAGAGGAGGGGAGTGCAGGAAAAATGGCAGGAATGATGGGGAGAATGCAGCGCAACAGGGGGGCACAACAGCTACCTAATACAAAAATGAAAGCTCTCTAGTGGGACAGAGCACAGGCATATATTCTGTTCCTGTGTCAGTGGCCCTGCAGGGTAGCAGCAAGGCACAGAGGCATCAATGGGAGCTGGTGATGGAACTACACAGCAAAATGAAAAATGTAATTTTTATGCTACGCCAATTGTTTGTTCTTCACTGTAAACTACATATATTTAACCTGACATGCTAGGAACAAAACTAATGACTAGGTTTGTCTCATTGTCCTATGTCTATAAATATTTTGTCTCTTGCATGTCTGTTTGCAGTCCATGTAAGATTGCTAAGTGTGTCTTCATCTAATTTGTCTTAGAAAACATAGAAGCAATTATCCATACATAGGGTTGACATGCTCAGCATATTGGGTCAAGTGAACCCTCCCAAGGTTAAGAAACCCCATCAGAAGTTGTACCTTTCTCATAGTATTTGGAAGTTGTAAAGTAGCACTCTTCTGCTGAAAGTCAGGTTTCAGACCTTTACCCTCAATGAATAATTCATAGTCAAGAAAAAAAACATTAAGATTTATGATTTTAGATTGTTTTTATCTTTATTTTATAACCGGATAAGGCTATGAATGTCACTGTCCTTTCCAGCATATCTAGTTGTTCAGGCTAGTTGCCATCCATAAATAAATGTCAGCAATGTATGATAGCACATCTGGATCTTCTTTTGAGATCCCCATAATTCTTTCTGCAAATCATCCAGGGCTGTTTTTCTATCCTTGAGACAATTTTGTATCGGTGTTTTGAAAACCACTAAATGAAAAAAATACTTAGACACTGGACTTCAGGCACTATATTTTTGCTTAAGATTCCATTGGATATAACCAATTTTGTTTTATATTTTTGGCCTCACTAAATTGATTGCTGAAGTTCTAAAAAGGAGAAAGACATAAAACCAGATCTGCTTCCCTAACCGCACCAAACCACTCACCAGGAAATAGCTTGATGTTTAAAAAATACCCTCACCCAATCACACTAGTGTGGCATTCTTCATCATTGGGTCCACATCTGGTATGCCTATGCTGCCATAGGGGCTCAGCCCAACCTTAAGCCGATAGGGGAGATCTTATTCCTTTTTGTTTTTTAGGGATGCTATGAAGAGACTTGAAACAGCCTCCTAGTCCCCTCCCCTCCAATTCTTCATTAGTCTGGAGCTGTGAACATTTTGCACTGCAGTTATGTGTATATGTGCATTTCAATTTCTATAATCGAAAACTATTCTATATGAATTGTTAAATTTTAACGCAATAAAAAGTGTTCTTAGCGGATTATTACCTCCTCTCCTCAAGCTACATCCCTTATGGAAAACGGAGGCTAATCATCCTCTGCAAGAGTGATATCATAAGCATTCGGTAAATGGGATCAGATTATGGCATTGATTTTGTGCCAGGAGGATTTGCATGTTTATCTGATGTATCAATTTGTTGTATGTATTCTTTAGTTGCTGTGCTTTGTGGGAGTCTGGCAAATTATTGTCACTTCTAATGCATTGCCTAGTAGCTCTCCTTTCCAAGTCTCATTCTGCTGAAGAAGCGGTAATCGCCAAGTTACACTTTTTCACTAAACCAAAAAACAACAGTGCTTGAATTAACTTCAGCCTCTGGTGATCTCTTGGGTAGTTTTCTCCCACTATGTCATTCTATACAGAGGCCCACCTTATGCAAATCATACTTAGTACTGCTGCAATAAGAGCAGTCCAGTTCAAACTGCCAGGAGAGGTTCCCTCCAGATCGGAATATACATAACCCCAGATCAGTTTATGAGCTGATTCAGCTCAACAGTGAGATAGGGTTCCTTTTACTCTGGTTCAAAGGGGACTTGGCTTGGCAGTTCAAGCTGGACGGTTTCTATTGGAGCAGGACCAAGACTGGTTTGCAAATGGCTGGGTCTAATCTGATGTGGCATGGTGGGCAAAATAAAACATTAACTGGAATGCAACTCTATTAATTAACAGTGGCTGAGATTACTACAAGCATTCCACCCATCAGTTTTTGTTTACCTCTTTTCAATAAGCCACCCACTTGCTTTTTCTTAAAATAAGTCTTTGAATTTGAACCTTTCTCTTCTTTCCCCTGTTCAGTGACAAAATGTTGAAACTAGAAATATGGTCCTACACAAATATTGTGAGAAAAATATTAAAAACAGAAAGAATGTCATCCCATACTTATAATGTAAATGATAAAAATTCTGGAAAAAATATATCGTTGTCACTAAAAACTCCAATTTCTCTATGGGAGCTTGTGCTTCGGACAGTTTCTGATCGCAGCATAAGCTCCCATAGAGAAATGGGAGAGTGCATCCTAATACAGCAGTCGGACCACAGACTGGAGGTTGGTCGGTCCCGATTCCTCACCGGTGTCCGTTCGCCTGACATCGTAATGAGGCCCTAAATATATATTAAAAAGTAACAGTAATATAATACAAATTAAATATATTTAATGAATTTTAAAAGACCTTTAGCTAGTATACTTATTTACAAAGAGAAAACACACATATATATTACTATATATGCAGACAAAGTCCTGGAAGTCTGGCGTTTCTATTGCGGCAGTCCCGGACGGGCTCCGGTAACCCAAAATTCACCCCAAACTCTTTGAAATATCAAAAAGGAATCCAGGACGCTCAGGAGTGCTTATTTCAGGATTTAATGGGCAGGATAACGCCTCACCAACGCGTTTCGCTTTGCAGCTTTATCACGGTGTGGCTATCATTTCACAGTCCCCAATATTTACGTACAACTTTGTTCAATAACACAAAGGAAGGACTTCAAGAGTAAATGCAATTACAATCACCAACAGAAGCGCCCTTTTTGAATAGTTATTAGTTGGATATAAGACTCACGCATTGTCTTTGTGATACACAACATGAAGACATACAAATTTACTTTCATTATCAAATTAATAGAATATCGTCTTATATGCATATGTCTATTTGATATTATAAAAATATACAGTTTATGTATTTTTTATATATAAGCACTAGGCCTGGGCGGCAAATTCCGTTCCGCTCGCGGAATTTGCGGAATTTGCGTAATTTCGCGTTCCGCGGAGAACGCGAAATTGCCCAAAAGTCTGCTTTCCGCGATTTCGCGAAATTTTTGCTTGTTCGCGTTCACAAAATGCATGTTCGCGAGATATTTCTCCTCGAGCACGCAAACAGCAATTGCGAACAGGAAAAAAGCATCGCGAACAAGCAATTCCGCGTGTTCGCGGAATTTCTGCGTGTTCACGGAGATTTTTTACCGTTTCGCGGAGATTTGCGTAACGCGATTACGCAAATTCCGCCCACCCCTAATAAGCACATTGAAAACGTGTGAAGTACCCAGAGAAAGACTGCAAAACCTCATTATACTGTCGATAGAGTTAAGATTATAATGTGTATTTATGCACAGAAATCCTCAAGTCGCATGATAACAATGTGTTTTAAGGAAACCAGCCCTTGTGGGCTCAGTGCAAACTAATGCCCAAGTGGGCTCATGCTTAAGAGATAATGCTAAAATAATGAAAAGTCCCGCCCCAGTGGGCCAGTATATTACTGCATATTATCACACAAAAACAGTCCAACCGATTCCATTGACGCATGTTTGTATCACCTAAAACTTCTCAAAGATCCTCATGTAGAAAATCTAACGTAAGTCTTTTCTTGTTTGCATATACTTTGATAAAAAGGGGGAAAAGAAACAAAAAGAATAAATCTCGTATTATTACAAAAAAACAATTATTTGCATGATTAATCCATTTCTGGTTCACAAATTTTCATTAAAATTACTATTTACAACAGAAACCTCAAATAGCTACAATTTTCACAATTCATAAATGTACGGCCAATTCTTCACTAGAGGTCAATCCTTCAGGTGTCATGGTGTCAAAGTCAATAATAAACCTTGACTCCATACACCTTAACTGACGCTCTCTGTCACCCTCCCTCTCTTGTTGTGTGATTGCATCTAAAATCACATAAGATAGTAGTTTTTCATTTTGGTTGTGCATATTAAAAAAATGACGAGCTACAGGATATTGCACAACATTTTTTCTAATTGCACATAAATGCTCCAAAACTCTTTTCTTTGCTCGATGCACCATGCTGCCTATATAAAGTTTCCCAAAGGGGCAACTTAAGCAGTAAACACAAAACTCAGTTTCACAAGTAAAATTACCTTTGATGACAAACTCTCATTTGGTTTTAGGTGATCTTAATATTTTACAATCTGAACTGTTGGCACATGCCTTACAGCGCTTGCATCTCTAAAAACCTGTGTAGCACTGGACTGACGTAAATCTGCAGCAACTACTGCATTATTACATAGATCGTCTTTAAGTGATCTGTTTGAAAAGGTGGCTATAAACCTAACATAATCTGTCTGTTCCAGTGGTGCTGGCTTCGGTCGTAATAAATCTGATCTCATCAATGTATCTGCTTTGGATATAGCTTGTCTGATAGTTTTATGGCTATAACCCCGTTGTTTGAATCTTTCACTCATTGTTAATTTTTCTTCTTCATATTCTTGTGTAGTACTGCAAGTGCGTTTAGCCCTGATTAACTCGCCATATGGGATACTATGGATCAAGCTAGAGGGGTGAGCACTGTGAGCATTAAGGAGGTTATTACCAGCTGTTTGTTTTCTATGCAATTTGGTGACTAATGTTCTATTTAGTACAGATACTTCCACGTCCAGAAACACAATATTAGAATTACTTATGTGAGAGGTAAATTGTAAGTTCTTATCATTGTTATTCACGGATTCTATGAACAGATTTAGAAGTATCTGTACTAAATAGAACATTAGTCACCAAATTGCATAGAAAACAAACAGCTGGTAAAAGCCTTCTTAATGCTCAGAGTGCTCACCCCTCTAGCTTGATCCATAGTATCCCATATGGCGAGTTAATCAGGGATAAACGAACTTGCAGTACTACACAAGTATATGAAGAAGAAAAATTAATAATGAGTGAAAGATTCAAACAATGGGGTTATAGCCATAAAACTATCAAACAAGCTATATCCAAAGCAGATGCATTGATGAGATTAGATTTATTACGACCGAAGCCAGCACCACTGGAACAGACAGATTATGTTAGGTTTATAACCACCTTTTCAAGCAGTGCATTTAAGATCAGACAATTGTTTAACAAAAACTGGCATATCTTGAAAAGTGATCTAATCCTGAATAGATATCTTAATGATACACCACAGATAACTTTTCATAGAAGTAGATCACTTAAAGACGATCTATGTAATAATGCAGTAGTTGCTGCAGATTTACGTCAGTCCAAGTACTATACAGGTTTTAAGAGATGCAAGCGCTGTAAGGCATGTGCCAACAGTTCAGATTGTAAAATAATAAGATTACCTAAAACCAAAAGAGAGTTTGTCATCAAAGGTAATTTTACTTGTGAAACTGTGTATTGTGTTTACTGCTTAAGTTGCCCCTGTGGGAAACTTTATGTAGGTAGCACTGTGCATCGAGCAAAGAAAAGAGTTTTGGAGCATTTACGTTCAATTAGAAAACATGATGTGCAATATCCTGTAGCTCGTCATTTTCTTAATATGCACAACCAAAATGAAAAACTACTATCTTATGTGATTTTAGATGCAATCACACAACAAGAGAGGGGAGGTGACAAAGAGCGTCAGTTAAGGTGTATGGAGTCAAGTTTTATTATTGACTTTGACACCATGACACCTGAAGGTTTGTATACTAGTGAAGAAATGGCCGTATATTTATGAATTGTGAAAATTGTAGCTATTTGAGGTTTCTGTTGTAAATAGTAATTTTAATGACAATTTGTGAACCAGAAATGGATTAATCATGCAAATAATAGTTTTTTTGTAATAATACGAGATTTATAATTTTTGTTTCCTTTCCCCCTTTTTTCAAAGTATATGAAAACAAGAAAAGAAATACGTCAGATTTTCTACATGATGATCTTTGAGAAGTTTTAGGTGATACAAACATGCATCAATGGAATCGGTTGGACTGTTTTTGTGTGATAATATGCAGTAATATTCTGGCCCACTGGGGGGGACTTTTCATTATCTTAGCATTATCGCTAAAGCATGAGCCCACTTGGGCATTAGTTTGCATCGAGCCCACAAGGGCTGGTTTCCTTAAAACACATTGTTATCATGATTTCTGTGCATAAATATGCATTATAATCTTAACTCTATCGAGAGTATAATGAGGTTTTGCAGTCTGTCTCTGGGTACTTCACACGTTTTCAATGTGCGTATATATAAAAAATACATAAACTGTATATTTTTATAAAATCAAATAGACATATGTATATAAGACGATATTCTATTAATTTGATAATGAAAGTAAATTTGTATGTCTTCATGTTGTGTATCACAAACCTAATGCTTGAGTCTTGTATCCAACTAATAACTGTTCAAAAATGGCGCTTCTGTTGGTGATTGTAATTGCATTTACTCTTGAAGTCCTTCCTTTGTGTTATTGAACAAAGTTGTACGTAAATATTGGGGACTGTGAAACGATAGCCACACCGTAATAAAGCTGCAAAGCGAAACACGTTGGTGAGGCGTTATTCTGCCCATTAAATCCTGAAATAAGCACTCCTGGAGGTCCTGGATTCCTTTTTGATATGTCAAAGAGTTTGTGGTATATATTACTATATATATATATATATATATATATATATATATATATATGTTTATGTACATATATCTAATTAAAAGATATTATCAAATTAATAATTTCAATTTATATCATAATTTAATAATGTTGTCTAAATGTAATAATATAACACAGAAATATCTCTCTATCTATATATATATCTATCCAACTATATATATATATATATATATATATATATATATATATATATATATATATATATATATGTATATATATATATATTACACATAAAAAGGTAAGCAACATAAAATGTACAATTTACTACAAATACATTACATATTAAAAACATTAATAATTAAAAATATTACAATTTTTAATGCGCAAAAGCATAATACTATACATTTAAACAATATAAACTAAACTATAAAATTCTACAAATAATACATCTACTAATCCCACTCCAATGTATACAACAGTAGCGAAAGTGTTCGACAAAGGAGAGGTAAAATTTACTATTCCCACTCCAGTCAGTGCAACAGTAGGGAAAGTGTTGGATTGCGGAGGGGTAAAATTTGCTGTTCCCACTCCAATACATGCAACAGTATAGAAAGTATTGGATTGCAGAGGGGAACTTTACTATTCCCACCCAAGCCTGTGCAACAGTATGGAAAGTGTTGAATTGCAGAGGGGTAAAATTTACAATTCCCACTCCTGTCAATACAACAGTAGGGAAAGTGTTGGATTGCGATGGGGTAACAATGACTATTCCCACTCCAGTCAGTGCAGCAGTAGGAAAAGTGTTGGCTTTGCAGAGGGGTAAAATTTGCTATTCCCACTACAATAAATGCAACGGTATGGAAAGTGTTGGATTGCAGAGGGGAACATTACTATGCCCACTCAAGCCAATGCAACAGTATGGAAAGTGCTGAATTGCAGAGGGGTAAAATGTACAATTCCCACTCCAGTCTGTACAACAATATGGGAAGTGTTGGATTGCTGTGGAGTTAAATTTACTATCCCCACTCCAGTCAGTGCAACAGTAGAAAAATTGTTGGATTGCAGAGAGATAACATTTACTATTCCCACTCCAGTCAGTGCAGCAGTAGGGAAAGTGTTGGATTACGGAGAGGTACAATTTACAATTCCTACTCTAGTCAGTGAAACCGTGGGGAATGTTTTGGATTAAGGAGGAGTCAAATTTAAAATTCTCACTCCAGTCAGTGCAACAGTAGGGAAAGTGTTGGATTGGGGAGGGGTAAAATGTACTATTCCCACTCTAGCCAGTGCAAGAGCAGGGGATGTGTTGAATTGCAAAGAGATAAAATTTACTACTCCAACGGTACTCTGTGCAAATTTACAAAAAGACTAATTCACTTCAAGAAAAGAAAATATTTTCAAAACTATAGTAAATAACAAAAAATATACATGTTTAAATATAAAAATTATATATACAATTCTTTAAAAAAAATAAACAAATTACATAATCATTCCAATGTTTAATATATATCATAAATTAATATGAATATTGTTATCATTAAAATACCAAACTATATTTTCAAAATATTAACAACCAATAAATACAATGTTATTTACAATTAAAAACCACAACGCAATTAACACATACAATAATAAATACATTTAAAAAAATATTTATAAATGTGTTATTACTTAAATAGCGTTCTACTCTATACTACTACAAACTACAAAATACAGATTTGAAATGTATATATAATGTATTACACAATCTATGTAATTAATGATCAATTAAATAATTAATTATTATAATAAATAATGAATAATTAATTATAATTAAGTTACTTCCCAGCCTATACTCCTACTAAACCCCAAACCAGCACCTGAAACTTACTTAAAAAATTAATTATACAAGTAAATTAAATAATTATCAATTAAATAATTACTATTAATTAAAAGTTAATGATTCATTATTTATAATTCATTTACTTCCCGACCTATAGCCCTACAAAACCTACAACCCACACCTTACACTTAACTTTAAAAAAATACATTATACAGTTAACATAAATAATTATCAATTAAATAATGAAAATTAATTGAACTTAATTATTAATTAATTTTAATTAATTTACTTCCCACACTATATACTTGGAAAACCCACTACCTGTACCTAAAATGTAACTTTAAAAAATATAATTATAGAATTAACGTAAACAATGATCAATTAAATATTATTAATTACAAATTAATTATTATTTAATTATAATTAATTTATGGTACTAACAATTTACAAAAATTAATTTAATTAAATTAAAAATCTACAAACAATGTACAAACCATATTAAAAAACATTAACAATAATTATACAAACAATTAATAACATATACTATTAGAATATATACCAAAGAATTTTAAAATGATGGCAGTAACAACAATATTTTTGTAAACGATAATAATGATTTTTAATGATATTGTTAAAATCCATATTACATACCTTAATAATGATATTCTTGTCAACAATATTCTCACACACGATATTTCTGTATGACGATTCTTCACTCGATATTTCTGTATGACGATACTCAAACTCAATATTTATGTATCTCAATATTTGAATTTCAATATTGTTTCTGAATACCCCTCACACCAACTTCAGCCTCGAGTACCAGTACACCTTTCTGACTGATATACTCATCCTATCTGTGATACTCAGTCAACTCACTCCTTTCTGTCCTTTTACTGTCCCCAGAGTTCTGGAAGAATAGGAAGAATACTAATACCGATACAGACTTCTGAATTTATCACAGTCTCTTAATTTATATCCATCCCTACTGGATTGCTGGGGTGGAGGAGACCCAGTCCTGGGTTTCTGTTTTGCTTGCGGGTTTTTCTTAACATCTGGTGCTGCTTTCTTTTTTACAGTCTCACTTTTTGCTTTGACTTGCTGGTTTCTAGCTTGAGTACCTTAAGTATCATGGCCCACAGACATTTACATCTCTGAAATAAATTTAAGAAGCTCCTGTGTGCTACCAACCATTGTTGTAGTGCCAGAACTGTGGCTTCTCCCTGAACGTTACTCAAAACTATCGAGGAAACTGTTTCAAAGTTCCCTGTTTCATTCCTAAATCAAGTGGTACTGCTGCTCTGTGCCATGTGTAATAGTAAAGATACTCGCAAAGATTGCTCTCCATGTGATACAATGTTCTACATGTGGTACTATACCATATGAAACACACATATTATCATCCTATGCTTATCCTGGTGTAATGTATTATTAGGATAGACTACTTCTGGCTGTTTAGTCTTGCCAGCAATACAAAACAGAATCTTGTTTTGTTTTGTGAGTGCTGTGCCTTGATTGTAGTAGTCTGTTGCCCACACTGCAGGATGCACTTCTTGTACAAAGCAGGGAACAAATTACACTGTTGCATTACCTTATAACACAAACTGTCAAAGTCACCTGTAGATGAGTAGTAACTGATTTAGCAAGTGTCTTAAATCAGAAGCTGGCAGATTTATTGTGTATGGATACTCTGTATAAGCTGCTAATATGGTCCGGATGACCCCTTAATTTTTCAAGGGACCATTCCAATAATCTGAACTATATGAGACAGTTTCCCACCAAATCATGCTTAACATTCCTGATATGCTATTGGTACAACAAATTGTGCTGAGAGACCTACGGCAAATTGAAATCCGCATTAAAATCTAAAAATATGGGCAATATTAGAACAGCTAGGCGTAACTACCGTAAGGCCAAAACTACGGCCAAACAAGAATGGGACAATGACCATTGGCAAGACCTTTTAGTCGCCAGCAAACTTAAAAATTTGACCAAGTTCTGGCACATTGTGAAGTGGGGTAATTCCCAGATTTTGCAGGTTCCCTCTAATTATGTTCTCCCTGAGATATGGGTGGAGCATTTTGAGTCCCAGTTTTCTGGTACTAACCTGATTGATGAGACAATCCCCCAAATTTCTCGGGATACGACCACCACCCAAAATCTTTCATTTGACTGTAGAGAAGTTGAGACGGCTTTAAGAAAGATACCCAGTGGAAAGGCCCCGGGTATTGATTGTGTCCCGGCGGATCTTTTCAAATTTGATCAAAGCAACTGGGTACCCTATATCGCCTTCTTGGCTACCGCCATAGCAAAGGGGGCGATTATTCCCGAATCATGGAAAGGTGCCGAGATATTGCCCATCTATAAGAAGGGCGATCGCTCGAGCCCAGGGAACTATCGCCCGATCAGTCTAATCGATTCGATCCCAAAAATTATTGCCAGGATGGTTCTGGCAAGAATTCAGTTATGGATTGAGCAGGAGGACATTTTATCGCCCCTACAGGCTGGGTTCAGATCCCGCATTAGCACCATTGACCAGGTCCTCAGGTTCCAATTGATCGTTTGGAAAACGGTCTATTTAGGTGGCGGCACTTTATATGCCGCCTTTGTCGACTTTAGGTCAGCATTTGACCTAGTTCCTAGGACTAAACTATGGGGGGTCCTAGATGGGCTAGGGATGCCTGCTGATCTCTTGAATATTGTGATTAGGTTGCACGACGAAAACTTTGCCCAAGTCCGATGGGGGAACCAAGGGCAGGTCACAGACAGATTTAAAGTAACACGGGGTGTCAGGCAAGGGTGCGTCCTAGCGCCAACTCTTTTTTTGCTATTTATAAATAGGGTTGTGCAGTATTTTTCATCCATTTCAACCGACGCCCCTTCCCTGGGTGGTAACAAGCTCCCGCTGCTCATGTTTGCTGATGACACCCTTTTATTATCACAGACACAGATGGGGTTACAGGCAGCCTTGAATAAGTTTGACACTTTCTGTCTCGATCATGATCTGCAAGTAAATGTTTCTAAAACCAAGTATATGGTTTTTAATAAAGGAAGACGTGTGTCAGGTCATGTTATGATGAATAATGAAAAGTTAGAACATACAAACCTTATGACCTATTTGGGGATTGTCTTAGAAATCAAACTGAGCTGGAAGCCCCAAATTGATATTTTATCCCTCAAGTTTGCCCAGCTTTCCGGGTGTTTGGTGAAAGAACAGAGACTGTTACAGACCAAAAGGATAGGTCCAGAAATAAAGATTTATAACTCCAGGATTAGTTCGGCGAATTCTTTATGGTGCGGAACTCTGGGGTTTTGCAGACCTATCTTCTTTAGTCAAGGTGCAAAACAAATTTTTGAAGAACCTTACGGGTCTCCCTAGCTCAAGCCCCATGAAACCATTATTATTGGATCTTGGCTGTCACTCAATTGATGATATTGCCCGGTTCAAACCATTGGCCTTATGGAGAAGATTGTGGACTATTCCGGAATTAGCCCCATATGCTAAGGCCATCCTGGATGTTCGTTCTATCCTGGGTTCTGGAAATATAGCATGGTTTAAGCAAGTTAGATTACTTTTGGAATCTATGGGCTTGGGAAACCTGTGGTTTGACCCTGCTGACAACCCCTTTCCCCCAAAAAAATTATTTAAAAGTTTATATTGGTCCCAGTTACACCAGAAACAGTCCAAACAAATCTTGGCAACGTCACTGACCGGCAAGTTCCTTGAGTGTAAAAGCGACCCATTACTAGAAGATTACTGGGATATTATTAGCAGGTCCAGCGACAGGAAACTATACTACCAGCTAAGGGTTGGTTCCCTACCCACCAGATTGTTTACCAAAAATTGGAAGGGGGAGGTGACCAAATCCTGTCGTTGGTGTATTGATTGTAGGGAATCGGTTGGTCATATATTTTTTGAATGCCTGGCCTATGCAGCCCCTCGGGCGAAATGGCTTAAACCCATTTGTCGCAATATGGGTACTAGGGTGGGGTTTGTGGCCTTAAGAATTTTAAGATATGACACTAGCGAACCCATTGTAATTGCTGTGGCCAAATTTCTAGGATGGGTTTGGATTATTAGAACTAGGATTTAATGGTAACCATGTGATGTGTTTTTATCTAGTTTTTATCCTGTTTTTATTCTTGTAACGATTTTATCTTTTTTGTATATTTATGGAACTTTTTTTTTTTGTTTTTTTTTTTGTTGATGCTCGGTGGACGTATTTTATATTGTACTGTCTTTTATGATGAATTTAATCGAAATAAAGACAAATTGAATTGAGTTGAATTGCTTGACATTCCTGATATGCTATTGGTACTTCTAAGTCAATGAAGGGTTCTTAATTAGCAGGTATTACAGCAGCTCTGTATGTATGAACGTTTTCTGCATTAGAATCTAAAGGGTCAAAATCTACGCATGAGTAAAATATTTCAAAGGGGTATGCATCATGTGCATTTACAACATAAGTTATCCCACCCATGGTGTTACGAAAACGTCTAGCTGAGAGGTGTTGTGTAAGTGGTGCACTGAAGTTAAGTCTTATCTGAGGAGGTAACTTTGCCATTGCAAAACAGATTGAAAACATATTTAAGGGGGAGAGTTGGGGGGTTTCTGGTGGAGGGGGTTATGGGTGGTTTCTCAGGGTCCATAATGGGGGTACTCGGACCACCTGAGGAAGTTTTTTTAAAAGGGAGGGGCTTGCACTCAAGCAAAGAAGTAAAAGGAAGTAGAATTGTATATTGAAGTATTTCAAGGATAAGCTAGTTAAAAATTTGCAAGGCAAGGTTCCTTGTCCATTCAACTTCATTGTGGTACAAGTGAGCTGCGATCAAGGGAGGGAGCATAACAAAAAAGGTAAAGCAATAAAAGTGAGTATGGTTGCTAAATTTGTGAAAATAGTTTCTTGCAACGTCAATGGTATCAACATAAGACCAAATTCAGGTCTATACTGGCCTGGCTACGAGCGTTCAATGCTAGCGTTATCCTTCTTCAGGAAATACATCTGAAAACCTCATCACCCAAGAATGATAAACCCAATTGCATTTTGCATGCCTTCTTTGCCTTGGAGAATGCTGCAGCCAGGAAGTGGCAGTACTCATTTCAAAGGATCTTCCATGTCAAGCGCACCAAGTGTGTCGAGATTAGGGGCCAAGGTGGATTTGGGTTCAGGCATAAATACAGCCTCAAATTGTCAATTTTGTAAGTTACCACAGCACAATAGAGGACAATATCACTGCTCTTGAAGCGATAATTGATCTGGCAATCACATCCAGAGGGTCGAAGGTATTGGGGGTTGATTGTAACATTATTCAGAATGTAAGCTTGGATTGCTCTTGTATCGATAGACAACATACTAAACCCAAATCTGCATGCTTTTTTACTTGAATGAGATACGATTTGTCTCTATTTGATCATTGGTGGGCCGAGCAACTATTAACTTTATCTTAAACTTATTTTTCTAAATGCCTCAGGTCTGCTTCTCATATAGATCATTTGTTGATATCACATTCTCTATTCACAGGTAAGGCAGAGATTTTATACTCAGCTGTTTCCGATCATCTGGCACCTAAAACCTGCCAACCTTAGATGGTCTTTGGATAAATCTCTGTTAAAGGACCTTACTTGCCTACTGCATGGGGAGACATCTTGGAAAGAAATTTGGGAACCTCCTCTTCTTTTTCAGTGTGGGCTTCTTTGAAAGCCTTTACTCGTGGTGCAACTATTTCTCATAAAGTGCAGCTTCTGAAGATGTGTAAGGCTAAATCCACTTCATTGCAGCATGCTTTAGATACCTCAACAGCATCTGTCATCGTATCTAATATTCAAGAAGATAGAGATTAGCTTAATAAAGTTTGATAAAATACTAAAGACCACTTTACAGCGGCAGAGATAGTGAACCAGAACACCTGTTTTCAAAAACATTATGAGAAGAGCCAGCATGTTGGCCGCTACCTAGCCTGATCAGTGAGGAAATAAAATAAAAATAACATCATTAAATCTATTTTTGATGATGACTCGAATGTTACTCAGTCAGACCAAAATTGGGGAGGTGTTTCTCAAACACTATTCCCAACTGTATTCAATAGCAAATGAATGGGCACCGAAAATGTCAACAATTATCTGCAATCTATCAAGATGCCTGTTCTATAGGAAGAACAGCAAAAATCACTCATCCTGCCTACGACTGTGGCAGAGGTTGAATCAGCAATCAAAGCATCCTGAGCGCAGAAGCAACTGGGTGTGATGGGCTGTCCACAGAAGTCTATAAAGTATTCATTCAACAACTATGCAGCATATTGGTTATCATATATAATGAGTTATTAAAAGGCAAGGCACACCCTAAGACATTTACCAAGGCTGTGGTTGTTAGCTTCCTAAAAAAAAGGGAAAGCCTCTGGAAAATCCAGACTTGTATCAGCCTTCCTAATTGTGACTATAAGATCTTTATGACAATCTTGACAAGTGGAGAAGCCTCGCTAGCTCAAAGCTTTGTCCATTCTGACCAGAATGGTTTTCTCCCTACAAGATTTATGTCAACCAACACAAATTATTTGATTTAGGCTATTGACTATTTTTTGTTAACTAAAATAAGGCCACCAATATTTTGTTACATGCTGAAAAAGCATTCGAACTGGTGCAATGAGGTGTTTTATTCATAATTATATTCAAGTTTGGATTCCCATTTCACTTTATTCGTCTCCTGTGCTGTATTTATAGAGCAGCTCAGGTGAAATACATAATCAATCATCCATTAGCGGGCCACATTTTTGCTAGGTGAGGCACAAGGCAGGGCTGTCACATGTCTCTGGTGCTTTTTTCTTTGTTTATTGAACCTTTTGTTTGTACGTTGAGGCAAGTTCCCACAATTCGGCCTCCAACCGAGAATATGTTGAAGTAGAGATTGTTTGCTGGTAAATATGAATTTATATTTGGCCGCAGAGGAAGGTAACATCCAAAATGCTTTTGCCAAAATGGAGGAATTTACCCATATTGGTGGCTATAAATTCAATCATTCCAAATTGGAAGCTTTATTGTTTAATTCATCTCCTTCTGTTCTTTCGGGGGAAATGCGGGCACAGTTTTCTCTTGGCCACCCAGTCAGATATTTGTGGATTTATGTAACCTCTAATCCTTCTGTTTTATTCAGATTGAATTAAATGTCCACCATGAGCAAAGTCTGAGAGTCTGCAGTATTATGAGTGTGGCGGTCAGACCGCCACAGGACCACTTCATCCGCAGGGGATCCAGGATCCCAGGGCAGTCACACAGTGGTCAGGGAGCTGCAATATGCTAGCGGTGCCACTTCGGCACTGCTGAACATAATACGAGTTACCCGTCCGTGCCCCTTTAATGGCGGTGAGACCAGGATTTGTAATACCTTGGGACCATTTATCAGTGAATTATTCTAATATCACCTCCAATTTATGGTTTAGTTATATTCAAATTTGGAATTATATCAGTGAGAGAGAGCCTTCAGGACTCATCTCAAACATCGCAAGATATAAGTAAGGATTTCTTCACTTTCCATTCCAAGGGTATAGGCACTAACAATGCATGCTACATTCGAAATTGGCAGAAGAAGCTATACCACCCCTACCAAGTGCCATCTCTACCATAATTGCTTCATAATATCTGAGGGCAAGTTTTGGGGTTTTTAAGCCAACAGTTGCAGATCAACTTATGCCTAGATTCATGTGGGGCTCTATTTGGATTATTACAACAGAGCTTAGCTATCACTGTACGGCATCAACTGTTTCTATTTATTGCCTTGTTGGTTGCTATGTCATTAATATTAGGAAATTAGCAATCTAGAGCTGTACCCTTGCTTGCTCTATGGTTCAAAAAGCTACAACGGGTGAAGCTATTCAAGAGTTCATATGCAGCTTTAACTGGCTCTTCACAAAAATGTTTAGATATCTGGAAATACATGCCAGATGTAATTAATTAGTTGCACTATTTTGCAGGATTTGGCTCCTGCAATCTTTGTTCTGTGCTTTTCACTTCAAAATGGCGAATTGGTTTGTTCATCCTGTCCAGCTTCTGATATTTGTACTTTTCTATTATTTTCTACTGCATTGTCAATGAATTTCAACCATTCGCTTTATGTATAATGTGGTAATCAAATGTATTTATATGCAATGACTCTTCTACTCAATAAAAAAGAAGATTGAGAACATGAGATTAAAAACTGAAAGTAATATGGTGAATAACCTTTAATTATTCAAGTGCCTCACCAATCTACAGCAGCGAGGGGGGCACCTATCAGAACTGAGGAAAGAGACCAATATTACAACAAATATCTCCACTATCAGTAATAATTGGCAAAGCCTTATGTGTGTTAATTAAGTTTACTCAAAATTTGGGACCTCTGATTGAGAGACATAATACATTTTCTGGAATCCTTTCCAGAACACTGACTGAGAGAGTGTTCTCTAGACTCACTGGCACTACGGAATTGGTTAATGTACAAATAAGAGAAAGAGAACCTGGTAAACTGCAGTCTCTCTTAACCCCCTGAGAGTTACAGGAGTAAGGTACATATTAGATAACAAACAGTCCTGTTAACCTCACAGAAAGAGCTAGAGGACCCCAACCGCTCTTTTATCATGAATAGACACTCTCAAGAATTCACACTAGGGGTTCGATTCCGATCCTGTAAAAAGACCCTACGAATCGTCGTACGGAGCGTTTTCTCCGTACGACTCGCACCCGGTAAACTGTCCCTACAACCTAGGAAGTACGATTTGTACACAAAGCCTATTTCCGTACGAATCGTACAAAAGACCGTACGTGGAAAAAAATACCTACAATTCTGATACGGAACAGCTTGTACGCGACATCCGGACGTATTCAGGCAGCGGTTTCTGGCCCAGCAAGTACGGTTCGTCCCTACGTCACTCCGTACGGCGCTTTTTTTTACGGGAGTCAAACACAGCCGGAAAAGCAGAGTTCGACGCGAACCGCTACGCAACGGAGCCCCGGTACGTGACGTACACACCATGAACCCCATCGTACGTGTCGTCCCGGTCCTCTTGGCCTATGACCTGGTGCACCGCACCCGACGCACACACCGCAGAAGGTGAGAACAACACCCAGGGGCCGGGGGGGGTGAGGGGCAGGAAACATGCCCCATACACAAACCCAAACTTATAATATGGAGGCCAAACATTACCACCAGGCTCTGGTCACTAGGGGGGGCTTGTCCAGCAACCCCTGCGTACCGCAACAACGGAAGTGGACGTGTACGGCGCGTACCACAGGTACCCCTACGGCACCATGACAACTCAGGTATGGACTGTACCCACGCGTGAATGCGTGGGTACGGTGCGTACCAAACGTACCCCTACAGCACCATGACAACTCAGGTATGGACCATACCCACGCGTGAATGTGTGGGTACGGTGCATACCACACGTACCCCTGCAGCACCATTACAACAGTGGTACGGACCGTACCCACGCATGAATGCGTGGGTAAGGTGTGTACCACATGTACCCCTACGGCATCAGTGCATTTGGGATACGAGGCATACACACGCCATGAATGTGGGCTTAGAGGACTGTCCCAGCATGTTAACATCATATCGGTGTGTGTGTAGATCCAGGCCAGAAGTGTACAGCTCCAAGGGGGTGCGTGGGTGGCTGCATATGACTCCCAGCAGTTTCCAGACATATGAGGGGTGGGTGCATATGACTCCCAGCAGTGTCCAGACATATGAGGGGTGGGTGAATATCACTACCAGCAGTGGACAGACATATGGGGGTGGGTGCATATCACTACCAGCAGTGGACAGACATAGGGGGGTGGGTGCATATCAATACCAGCAGTGGACAGAGATATGGGGGTGGGTGCAGAGGATTCCCAGCAGTGGACAGAGATATGGGGATGGGTGCATATCACTACCAGCAGTGGACAGACATATGGGGTGGGTGCATATCACTACCAGCCGTGTCCAGACATATGAGGGGTGGGTGCATATGACTCCCAGCAGTGGGCAGAGATATGGGGTTGGGTGCATATGACTCCCAGCAGTGGACAGAGATATGGGGTTGGGTGCAGAGGACTCCCAGCAGTGGACAGAGATATGGGGGTGGGTGCATATCACTACCAGCAGTGGACAGACATATGGGGGTGGGTGCATATCACTACCAGCAGTGGACAGACATATGAGGGTGGGTGCATATGACTCCCAGCAGTGGACAGAGATATGAGGCTTGGGTGCAGAGGACTCCCAGCAATGTCCCACTCCCAGGAGGATGGATGTCTTTCACACACTGCATGACACACCACATGTGGGTGTGAGGACATATAACACATGCCTACCCACCCATGGCGGATGCAGCACAATACACAGCCTGATTTCATGCCAACAGACTGTATAGTCATGTAACTGCATACAAAACTAAGATAGCCAAAGGGAACACACACTGTCACGCACATCCCAGGACTGATAGGAATGTCCAGGTGCTGATCCAGCCACCAAGATGTTGTCTCTCATGGAAGGAATAGGGTTCAATGCCACTAGATACAATGCCCACAATTGTGAGTCAGGTGCCCAAATACACAGCATAACACGTACCATTTGTGTGTTAGGCCGTGATTACACACATGCATAGTGCAGAAAAGGGACAATTTGTCCCTGATGCCATTCCTACATACCCAAAACACAAGTACAGTGACTAGCAAGGATGGCACAGATGATTCAGCAGGAGACATAGGTGAGCAGGCATGGCCATTGTTGAAGGGATCCGTCACCAACAAAGGAAATGTGGATACAGGTCAGCACAACAATTGTGCAACTGTTTGCAGGGACGATGTCAGGTGCCACAGAGGAAGGAACACTCCTTGGGGACAATGTCTCCAAAGGAAATGAAAACACACTACCAATTATTATTTGCACAGACATTGTGATGGCACACAGATACCATGGTCCACCTCATGACCATCATACAAAAACATATCTCAGAACCCTAACACATTAGCAGAACACCAACTTCATGAGCCTCATCACCAACATCAAGTACCTGAAATGCAATAGTGTTGAAAGTAAAAGAAAAGGCTTTATTCAGCACAGAAAAATAATAAATTAATAAGACTATGTACAAAGGCCAATGGCCAGTCCATTTCTCGAGTCCAACGGTGGACGTAGGGGACTGCGTCCACCCCTACCTTGCCTGCACAAACAAACCTCAAGGTTTGTCGACCGGAGGGGGCATCATCTGTGGCAGGACCAAGCACCGCAGGGACAGGAGGGAGTTGGGTAGGTGTGGTGGGTGCAGGGGTGGACGTCTCCACCACAGGGGGTGGGGCAGCACCAAAGGTGGATGTAAACATGGCGCTGCACACTTCTGCTAGGGCCTCCATCCTAACCCCTGCACCTGAAGATACCCCAGGGCCAACAGAGGGTGTGGTGGCTGAGGGATGGAGTGCAGCGCTCTTTGGGGAGGGGGTGGACATGGGGGGGGACTCAACTCCCCTGCCCGGGGACTTCCTCGCCCGCTTGTGGGGTGGTGTCACAGTGGGACTGAGGGCCAGACCAGCCATGTAGCTGTCCTTGGGTGACAGTTTGGCAGGGGAGCTAAGGGGAGTGGTTTTGGAGGAACTGGGTTGTGAGGACTGCAGACTATGACTGTGGCTGCGTGTCTGTCATCTTCCCCCAGACCCTGTGGGTGTGCCTACATCCCCCTGAGTGTGCGTGCCAGGATGTGTGCGCTGTGCCTTACTTGTGGGTGTGCTGGATGTGTCTGTTGGGGTGCGTGCCTGTGACTGTCTGTGTGTGCATTAGGCAGGCATGGGAGAGGGCAGTGTGGATGAGTCTGGGGTAGGGGGGGACGGAGCGCTGCAGGGCAGTAACTGCTGCCGTCAGTGAAGAGTCCATGGACCGCAGAATCCTGCATTGGTCAGACATCGTTGCTGACATGCCCTCCATGAACGACACCATCTGTGTGAGCAGTCTAGTGTGGTCATGGAGGACATTCAGCATCGATGCCTGCCCAACCTGCAACTCCTGCAGTATGTCCACAGACACTTCACTGAGGGCAGCAGGGGTGACAGGGGCAGGGGGTGCAGTGCCTGGCACGAAGGAAACATGGTGGAACGCTGCACGGACAGGAGGGACGGGAGCAACTGGGAGGGCGGAGATGGGAATGGAGGAGGCGGGGACAGATGTGGGGATGCTGCCAGTTGGTGTTGCAGCCTCCGCCTCCTCAGGGAGTTCAGCCTCAGACCCGTCGGCGTCGTAGCTGCTCTCGCCTCCAGACAGGTCCTCCAACTGACTCCCCTCGCCCTCCGTGCCACTGGCTCCTGCTGACTCCACAGCACTGGCGGCACTGTCGCTGGGTCCCTCCTCCAGGTCCATTCGGGTGTCTCCCTCGTTTTCAGTTGATGATGCTGTGGGCAAGGATAAGAAACCAAAATGCATCAATCACCTATATACATCTGACACATGAGCACAAAACAATTGGTCACAGTGCATCATGAGTAACAGCTACATTACTCCGCACATATGTATGCCCTGTACTGCCCAGTTGGTAGACCCACTATGCCACTTGGACACCATGAAAAAAAGAACAGACCAGGCCACAACTTGAATGAGAAATACACTGAGAAGCTAGTGTCTGTGAACCGATGAGCACAGCAATACAATGAAGTCATGCCACCTCTTGTTTACCCTGAAAAAAAAAGTAGTGGTGCACCCAAGGTAAACTAACATACCTCAATACTCAAGGTGTCACCACACTCAGAGACCTGTAAGTAATTTGGAACACAAAACAAAAAAATGTGGTTACCTTGGGACTCACAATACTTTACACAATCGACATGTTTTGAATGTGGAAATTCGCCATCTCGTGAAAAGAACACATATGTGCCTGGATGAAATATGTCGCACAAGGCAGTGCACACAAAAGTACATTTACCCTGTCATTGAAGAAGCTGACACCTTTTCTAAGAAGCCACAGTTAGAAATAAATGGTGTTGCAGAAAGTACATATACATGTGCCCACGGAGGTCTTGATGTCTTGACACTCGTTAGTTCGTATCACCAAAAACAAAGGAGTCTCACAAAATCCAGACCACAGTGGGAACATTTATAAGGAGAATCTGCAACACCAATTAATTCTAACAGTGGCTTCTTTGAAAAGGTGCCAGTGTGTTCAATGAAAGTGGAAATGCCGATTGGTGTGCACTTCCTTGGGAGATATCTTTCATGCAGGCTCATCATTGTTCTTAACACAAATCATCAAATTACCACATTTAAAACATGAAGAACTGTTGACAAGTGCTGTGAGTGCCAAGGTACAATTTATTTAGAGTAACAACTTGAATTATGTCATTTGTCACATGGCTATCCGTCACCTGATTACACAGTTTGCTACACACATGACCTACTGCCTGTCATCTGGAGTGGCACACATGTCCACACCCAGGACAATGCATAAGCTAATGGGCCTGCAATTGGTTTGAAAAAAAGCCTAGCTGTACTGTGGGGACACCCTCATGGAAAGCCAGAATGTGCACACAGATGTCAGCACACAAAGTCAAAACTGCGTTGCATCTGAACCACCCACATGTGCCAAAAATGAATGAGCATGATACATGTTTGTAAAAAACTGACACAGGCTGCAAGGCACAAACATTAAGCACTGGCCACCATCACAGGGGCACTGCACGTTGATTTTCTGTACAGCCAATTCTCACACACAAGTCAGACCTGGCAATGAAAATTCAGGGTTGCACATCTATGCCCCTCCCACCCCCCCATACCTGAGTCAATGTGACTGATACAGATCAAGAAGTGACACCTCTTATTCAGGGTTACAATAACTGTGCTTGAAAACTTGCTTCATTGACACAACATCACCTTGTGGGGCTGGCAACACATATTTGTGACAAACAACCATCAACAGATTGTTGTGAATAGCCACACAGGCACTGCCCAGTGTGAGTATGCACAAGCAAAATGGTGTCTCCCTGTCCAGTGGACACATGTAGCACACATTTGAAAAATACAAACTAGGCCAGGTAACAATGCCACTGAGGCAGACCTATGCTGAACCCACAGTGAATGTGCACAGTGTTGGATGACACACATGATTAGGAGGCCAGGGTGTCTCAGGGGACTGTAGTGGGCACACTGCTCCGTGGTCCTGGAATGAGCTGACTGTACCATGTTCAACCGTCATGGCACTATGCATATCTCCCACTCATGCACATCATGTCTGAGGCCACAACATTGGTCATGCATGCTGCAAGGGAGTTCAGTTGAAAGCTCATACTCCTATGTTGAGAATCATCATCAGTAACAACAAATATGGACCCCCAACATAGTGAACAGGTCATGGCACAGGCAAGGTACCAACGCAAGTCACAGACTACCCTCCAACATGATGCAGAAAGCTATGTGCACTTAGATTCACTGGCACCCTAGATGACCATGTGCAAATGTGATTAAACACAGACCAGGGGACACATGTCAAGGAGGGGAAGGGATGAAAAAGAGCCCCAGGTGACAATGGGGAACAGAAAATGCACTGCACATATCAACTCTGGGAGTGTATTCATGCAAAAGAGCACTTTCAAAAGCAGGCGACACATAACACGACCAAAAGCCATGTACCTACCCCCTCCTTGCTGCAGTCTCTCCTGTAACTGCCTATCGAGGTCAGGGAAGACCACCGCCAGGACACGTCTCATGTGGGCGGTCAGGTGTCGGCGGCCGCCGTGGGGGCGAGGACTGTCGAGCCCCAGCTGGACTCGGGTGATCCGCCGGGTCCAGCTCCAGCTCCAGCTGTCCTGCCACCTCTTGCGCACCTGGGGCAGCAGCCGACTATGCTCCCCTGCAGATCTCACGTCCCTGACGAAGTTGTTCCAGATCACCCCCTTCTCTTAGGCAGTTACCTGTCAGGATGACAAAGTGACACTATATCAATACACCTGCTCCATGTCCCAGAGACACACATTAGAACATCTTTGAAATGTTGAACAGGGCATAGGATGCTGACATGAATTGCCTCATTCACAAGAAGAAATAGCCCTGTGTGCAAGCGCCAATGCACTACATGGCATTGAAAGTCAACAGGTGGCATGAGGGGTGCAACACACTCACTGATCATGCCTGTTAGAAAGGATAGACGGACCGGGAGGGTCGGCCGGGGTCAGGAGGAGAGGTCTCCGGGGAGAGCCGTCTCCAGCGATCGTACAGACAAGTAACTTCCCCCCCACAGACAGATACCACACACGGATAAGGTTCAGTGTTCTTTATAAGCACTTCTTAAGGTACGGTTGAATGGTACAAGGAGGTCTGGACTCAGGGGTCCCCTCGATTCAAGTCTCTCAAAGCAGGGTAAGGGGTAGCGGGACAGTCTGTCTACCAGTCAGGTAGTTTGGATGAGATGATGATTAGCTCACAATCCTCGAGCTTAGTTGGTACGGGCCGCGGCAGCGCCAGCAGGTCCCGGAAAGATGGTCGATGTACGGTCCGCGGCAGCGCCAGCAGGTCCCGGTGAGGATGGTCGTTACAACGGGCCGCGGCAGCGCCAGCAGGTCCCGGAAAGATGGTCGATGTACGGTCCGCGGCAGCGCCAGCAGGTCCCGGTGAGGATGGTCGTTACAACGGGCCGCGGCAGCGCCAGTAGGTCCCGGAAATATGGTCGATGTACGGTCCGCGGCAGCGCCAGCAGGTCCCGGTGAGGATGGTCGTTACAACGGGCCGCGGCAGCGCCAGCAGGTCCCGACGAGGATGGATGTTGTAGAAGGCCGCGGCAGCGCCAGCAGGCAGGACGATGGTTCACAAGAGCGGGCTACGGCAGCGCCAGTAGTCCGTCAAGGCTGAGTTCTCTCGGTGTCTCTCGACTCCAGGATACAACTGCCTTCCTGCTCCGGAGTTGCCCCAGTTATAGGGCAGGCGCCCTTTGATGTCCGGACCCTCGCACTTGGAGGTCGGAGGGCCCGGGATGAAGGTGTCCAGACACCCAGCAGGGGGTGGAGCCAGCGCCTGGGGGAGCTGGAGGCGATCGGCACCTGGCGGGGGAAGAGCTCTTGACACTTCGTCCTCCCATTGACCTGCCAAGTGGTCCGCTCACCTCCCGGGTGGATGGTGGTGCCGGGATGTCGGGGCCGGCCAGGCCCGGGGTTAGGGTCGGGGCGAGGCCACGCGGCCTCGTGGTGCAGGGCCCAAGATGGCGGCTTGAACCGGCCGGGGGAGCCGGTGGGGCTGGGCCCCGTGATGAGTAGAGGTCCGAGGGCAGAAGATCCATCGGGAGACGGGGTACAGGTGCTTTTCGTGGATTATGCCTGGTGGGCCGGAGCTCGGGCCCTGTCGTGCGGGGAGGGAGCAAGCCCTTCGTGTGGCCTGTCCAACATGCGTCCCCCCCAGCTGAAGGCGGGGAGAGTCACCCATCTCCTTGGGGACTCTCTTCGTCGAGGCGGAAAAAGCGGGACAGGCCATCCGCGTTGGCGTGGTCTTGGCCTGGTCGGTGCTCCACAGTGAAGTCCATTCCCTGCAGGGAAATGGACCAGCGCAAGAGTTTTGGGTTCTCCCCCCGCATCTGCATCAGCCACTGCAGGGGTCGATGGTCGGTTTGTACCCGGAAGTGGGTACCGAAGAGATAGGGCCGGAGCTTTTTGAGGGCCCACACCACTGCGAAGGCCTCCCTCTCGATGGTGCTCCAGCGCTGTTCTCGGGCCAGGAGACGTCGACTGATGAAGGCCACCGGCTGGTCATGACCTTCGGGGTTTAACTGAGAAAGGACGGCTCCGATGCCGTGGTCGGAGGCGTCGGTCTGTACCACGAATTCCCGACCGTAATCGGGGGCCTGGAGCACAGGGGCGGTGCACAGGGCGGCCTTCAGCTTCTCGAAGGCCGCTTGACAATCGGGGGTCCAGTTAATCCGCTTCGGTTGGTTCTTGGACGTGAGACCCGTGAGGGGCCCCACGATGCTGCCGTAGTCCTTCACGAACCGCCGGCAGTAGCCGGTGAGCCCCAAGAAGGCTCGGACCTCGGTATGGGTGACGGGGGGCTGCCAGGACTGGATGGCAGCAATCTTAAGTTGTAGCGGGGCCACCAGCCCGCTTCCCACTTGGTGCCCAAGGTAGGTCACAGACCCTTGGCCAATTTGGCACTTGCCGGCCTTAATTGTGAGGCCGGCCCGCTGGAGGGCCTGTAGGACCTCTTGGAGGTGACGGAGGTGGTCGGGCCAGTGGCGGCTGTATACAGCGATATCGTCCAGGTAGGCAGCGCTGAACTCTTCGAGCCCCGCCAAGACCTGGTTCACGAGGCGTTGAAACGTGGCGGGGGCATTCTTCATGCCGAAGGGCATGACCTTGAATTGGTAGTGGCCATCGGGGGTAGAGAAGGCTGACCGTTCCTGAGCCCTGGGTGTGAGGCCGATCTGCCAGTAGCCCGCTGTTAGGTCGAAGATACTGAGGTAGCGGGCGGCCCCCAGCCGGTCGATCAGCTCGTCTGCTCGGGGGATCGGATGAGCGTCGGTCCGGGTGACAGCGTTCAAGCCCCGGTAGTCGACGCAGAATCTCAGTTCAGGTGCGGTGCCGGGGGCAGCGGCTTTGGGGACCAATACAACCGGACTGGCCCAGGGACTGTCCGAGGGCTCGATGACCCCGATTGTGAGCATCTTGGCCACCTCCTCCTGTATGCAGGCCCGTACCCGATCTGGTACGCGGTAGGCCCGGTGTCGGACAGGGGGACTGTCCCCGGTGTCCACGTCGTGCAAACACCAAGGGGTGACCCCGGGGGTGAGGGAGAACCGGGTAGCGAACTGCAGCAGGAGGTTCCGGCAGCCCTGGCGTTGCTCCGAAGTGAGGGCGTCAGAGAGCCGGACCCCGTCCACGGAGCCGTCATTCTCCTGAGTCTTCAGAAGATCCGGGAGGGGTTCGGAGTCTTCCTCTGCCCCACTGTCCGTAGCCATCAGGAGGCTGAGTTCTGAGCGCACAAAGTGTGGTTTGAGTCGGTTGGTGTGGAGGACCCGAAGGGGGTTCCGGGAGGTCCCCAGGTCGATGAGGTAAGTGACGGGGCTTTTGCGCTCGACCACTTTGAAGGGCCCCGTCCACTTATCTTGCAAGGCACATGGTTCGGTGGGGGACATCACCCATACTTGTTGTCCAGGCTCGAACTCAACGGAGGAGGCATTGTGATCATACCACTTCTTCATGTCCTCCTGGCTGGCCTCGAGGTTCGCCTTGGCCATCTCTCTGAAGCGCCGAGGTACCACCAGTACTCGACCGGCCCCCAGCTCGGCGATTCTTTGCTCGCTGTATAGCAGGTCGTTATCCCAGTAGACCCAGTGAGTTCCGGTGGAGTCCCCTGCGTTCTGGGCGCTGGCTTGTTGGCGGAGTCCCTCGAGGGAGGGACAGGTCTTTTGTTCCTGGCGGAACTGTGCTTGGGTGGGCCCCCCCTCTTGACGCCACTGAGCCAGGTCAGGAAGGTCCTGGGGTTGCGCGTCCCCTTCGGCCGTCGGGTCTGGGAGGCTGGCCTCGTCGTTGTCTTCTACTGGGGCGACTGGGGGCGGAGGTGCTGGCCATTCTGGTTCTTCTGATCGAGGGACGGCACGGGCGGCCATGGACCGGGTGGTTATGCAGGCCCAGTCCGGGAGGCCCAGCATCCCCAGGTGCTCTCTTCTCTCAACGGTGGCCCACGGGGAACTCTCGAGGTCATTCCCCAGGAGGCAGTCCACGGGGGCATCGTCCCGGACCGTCACCTTCAACAGGCCGGAGACCCCTCCCCATTCGAATGGAACGCAGGCCATTTGACACATACTTTCAGAGTTGTCTGCCGAGCGGACGGGGCAGAGAATGTTCGGCAGGATCTGCTCGGGCTTCACCAGGTGACAGCGGACGGCCGTCACACTGGCGCCTGTGTCACGCAAGGCCTCAGCTCGCTGTCCATTAATGGTCACCCACTGACCGTATTTCCTGGTGTTAGCGGGTAGGGGAGCCCGCGGGACCATGTCTCTTCCCCCTAAGCACGCCAGGACCATGGCGGCCGGTTCCCACTCTTGCTGGGCCGGCTCATACTCCTCTGGTTCCTCCAATGATCGCTCTTCCCCCAGGGCGGCGGCAGCTACCTGGCGGGGCTTGGGTGTTTGGTTCTGCGGGCAGCTCGGGTCATTGGCGTAGTGGCCGACTCGCTGGCACGTGACGTTGGCTCGGACCCCAGGACGCCACGGGGGGTTGCCCCGACCGGCCGGAGCCGGGGTGCTGGCCACGGGTGTTGCGGGCAAGGCGTCTCTCCCTCGCCCCTGGCCCCCTCCTCCTCCCCGAGGACGGTGCTGGCCTTGGTTGTTTCTGTTCTGTTCGTGTGGCCCCCTCCGGCCCACTCGGGTGCTTTCCCATCGGTCAGCTTCGGCGGCGAGCTGCCGGGGGTCAGTCAGCTTACTGTCGAGGAGGTGCTGCCTGAGCTCGACGAAGCAGTTGTTCGACAGGTGCTCCCATACCATCAGGTTAAAGAGTTGTTCGTAGGTGGTGACCTGGCTCCCCTTTATCCAACCCTCGAAGGCACGGCTGAAATAGTTCACGTATTCTACCCAAGTTGTACCTGGGATCCGGGTGCAATCTCTGAACCTCTGGCGGTACATCTCGGGTGTGAGGCCGTAGCGGGTGAGGAGGGCAGCCTTCATGTGGTCGTAGGACGACATTTGGTGATCTGGGAGCTGCAGTAGGGCATCGCGACCCTCGTTGATAAACCTCCCCCAGAGTCCGGCTCCCCAATCACTCCGGTCGATCCGGTGGGAGGTCATGGCGATCTCGTAGGCTTTAAACCACTGTTGTATGTCGTCTTCTCGGACATACTCGCGGACAACATCCTTGGGGATGTGGACTTTTTTCTCGATTGGCCCCGGGGTGTGTGGTCGCTCAGGCACCCCCAGTTCTTTATTCTGTTTCCGAAGTTCTATTTCCGCCAGTTTGCGCTCGTGCTCGAGCGTTATTTTTTTCTCCTCCAGCTCTCTCTGTCTCTGCTTCTCTTCTCGTTCATCTCGGAGCCGCATGTGCTCGAGGTTGAGTTTCTGTTCAGCTAACTTGAGTTCCCCATCCATCTTGAGTCGTGCCATTTCCAACTCGTGCAATCTGGTTCTTTCTCTTTCTCGGATCTCCTCCTGCGAGAGGCCTGTTCCCCGCTCCTCGGGAGCCGTGGCGTTCCCCTCTGGTGTGATGCTGCTTTGGTCGGAGGGTCCGGCGACCCCAGTTTCTGTCCACGACTCTAGGGCGTGCTTTAGATCATCTTTGGTACTCAGGCCGGTGGTAGCAATGCCAAGTTCTATGCAGAATTGTCTCAGTTCGCGGTGGTTGTATTCTTCTAATTTATCCATTTGGAATTTCTCGGTGGAGTTGCTATCTTTGGCTGACATCGTGTTGTTGTCATGGGGTGAGCTACTCTCTGTACGATTACGCGTTGATTCGGATCCCGCCGCTGGCCACCAATGTTAGAAAGGATAGACGGACCGGGAGGGTCGGCCGGGGTCAGGAGGAGAGGTCTCCGGGGAGAGCCGTCTCCAGCGATCGTACAGACAAGTAACTTCCCCCCCACAGACAGATACCACACACGGATAAGGTTCAGTGTTCTTTATAAGCACTTCTTAAGGTACGGTTGAATGGTACAAGGAGGTCTGGACTCAGGGGTCCCCTCGATTCAAGTCTCTCAAAGCAGGGTAAGGGGTAGCGGGACAGTCTGTCTACCAGTCAGGTAGTTTGGATGAGATGATGATTAGCTCACAATCCTCGAGCTTAGTTGGTACGGGCCGCGGTAGCGCCAGCAGGTCCCGGAAAGATGGTCGATGTACGGTCCGCGGCAGCGCCAGCAGGTCCCGGTGAGGATGGTCGTTACAACGGGCCGCGGCAGCGCCAGCAGGTCCCGGAAAGATGGTCGATGTACGGTCCGCGGCAGCGCCAGCAGGTCCCGGTGAGGATGGTCGTTACAACGGGCCGCGGCAGCGCCAGCAGGTCCCGGAAAGATGGTCGATGTACGGTCCGCGGCAGCGCCAGCAGGTCCCGGTGAGGATGGTCGTTACAACGGGCCGCGGCAGCGCCAGCAGGTCCCGGAAAGATGGTCGATGTACGGTCCGCGGCAGCGCCAGCAGGTCCCGGTGAGGATGGTCGTTACAACGGGCCGCGGCAGCGCCAGCAGGTCCCGACGAGGATGGATGTTGTAGAAGGCCGCGGCAGCGCCAGCAGGCAGGACGATGGTTCACAAGAGCGGGCTACGGCAGCGCCAGTAGTCCGTCAAGGCTGAGTTCTCTCGGTGTCTCTCGACTCCAGGATACAACTGCCTTCCTGCTCCGGAGTTGCCCCAGTTATAGGGCAGGCGCCCTTTGATGTCCGGACCCTCGCACTTGGAGGTCGGAGGGCCCGGGATGAAGGTGTCCAGACACCCAGCAGGGGGTGGAGCCAGCGCCTGGGGGAGCTGGAGGCGATCGGCACCTGGCGGGGGAAGAGCTCTTGACACTTCGTCCTCCCATTGACCTGCCAAGTGGTCCGCTCACCTCCCGGGTGGATGGTGGTGCCGGGATGTCGGGGCCGGCCAGGCCCGGGGTTAGGGTCGGGGCGAGGCCACGCGGCCTCGTGGTGCAGGGCCCAAGATGGCGGCTTGAACCGGCCGGGGGAGCCGGTGGGGCTGGGCCCCGTGATGAGTAGAGGTCCGAGGGCAGAAGATCCGTCGGGAGACGGGGTACAGGTGCTTTTCGTGGATTATGCCTGGTGGGCCGGAGCTCGGGCCCTGTCGTGCGGGGAGGGAGCAAGCCCTTCGTGTGGCCTGTCCAACAATGCCACACACTGTGCAGCACATGCAACAGCAGGCTGATGGCCAGCACGTGCCAAGCAGTCACATGTCCCACTCTACTGACGCACCCTCAGCAGACTAGACAGACACACCCAGGCACAGATCACTCGCCTGTCATTGACAACAGCGGATACAACCCTCACTCTGCACATGTGCCATTTGCCAGGGGGGAGTCACAGGTGTCGTGCTAGCTCTGCAAGTCAGACACAAAGCACGGCTTACTTGTCACATCAGATGGGTAGATCTGTTGCCTCCACCGTGCAGCTGTGGTGCAACACTTCACATAGACTCTCACCCACATGACAAGGAACATTCACACACATCAATATCCATGAGGCCGTACACATCATTTGGACACTCTCACCACAGGTCCACTCAACTCATACACATGTGTGGGTACAGTCACCTGTCACACTGGGAAGTTCACTGAATCACCGCAGGACAACAGGAAAAAAGCCACCAAGGATTTGCCAGGCTGAATGTGTCATGTACTATGCAGTGAAAGTCACTGTAAGCACTATGCAAGTGAGGAGTGCACACAGGAACTACATCATGCTCTGCATGTGAGCCATAAGCATGACCACCCCGGGACACACTCTAAACAACATTGCATGTGTGTCCCACCTGGACACTATATTGACTGTCACACAACAGGTGCATAGGCATAGGTAGTGGAGTCAGCACTCACCTGCTCCCCTGGTCTCCCATACAGGCTGGTGTACTGTGGGAGGAGGAAGTCCAGCAAGGCCTCATTCTCCTCCAGGGTGAATGGCTGGGCCCTCTCCACAGCACGTGACATGGCCAGAGGAAGCAGAGACAGCAGCAGTGTTGTCGACTCTTGAGTTGTGCAGGCAAGTGCCCTCTCATGGGTTCTGGCTGCCTTATATGTGTCTTGCTGAGGGGCATTCATTTTGAGGAGTACATAGTGATTGATCTGAATCAATCGCATCGTACGTTTACTCCAATGCCTTTGAACATACACCAGTGACAGCATTTGCATCGTTCAAAATTTGAGCATCATGTCAAGTCAACAACCACTTTGCAACATTGTATTTTGTGGCCAACTGACTTTTCAAGGACACCTGATGGACAAATTTCAACTGAAAACTCGGTATCCATGACAACCAGCATGCATTTATGGCCTAACACTTGTCCCTTATGTGTCCCCTATGTAATTTTTAAATCCACACACAGGTACTGTGCGTTTCACACCTACCCCTACAGCACCTGTTGTACAGTGCGTTTGACCCGTACGTGTATGCACTAGTAGTATACGTACGTGAACTACTAGTGCGATCCCGTAAGGGGATCGCAATAGTAGTATACGTACGTGTACTACTGGTGCGTACCCATAAGGGGATCGCAATAGTAGTACACGTACGTGTACTACTAGTGCGTACCCATAAGGGGATCGCAATAGTAGTACACGTACCTGTATGCACTAGTACTACACGTACGTGTACTACTGGTGCGTACCCGTAAGGGGATCGCACTAGTAGTACACGTATGTGTACTACTAGTGCGTACACGTATGTGTACTACTAGTGCATACCCGTAAGGGGATCGCAATAGTAGTACACGTATGTGTACTACTATTGCGATCCCCTTACGGGTACGCACTAGTAGTACACGTACGTGTACTACTAGTGCGTACACGTATGTGTACTACTAGTGCGTACCCGTAAGGGGATCGCAATAGTAGTACACGTATGTGTACTACTATTGCGATCCCCTTACGGGTACGCACTAGTAGTACACGTACGTGTACACACTAGTAGTACACGTATGTGTACTACTAGTGAGATCCCCTTATGGGTATGCACTAGTTGTACACGTACATGTACTACTAGTGTGTACCTGTAAGGGGATCGCACTAGTAGTACACATACGTGTACTACTAGTGCATACCCGTAAGGGGATCGCACTATTAGTACACGTACGTGTACGCACTAGTAGTACTGATGCGATCCCCTTACGGGTGCGCACTAGTAGTACACGTACGTGTACGCACTAGTAGTACACGTACGTGTACTACTAGTGCGATCCCCTTATGGGTACGCACTAGTAGTACACGTATGTGTACTACTAGTGCGATCCCCTTATGGGTCTGCACTAGTAGTACACGTACGTGTACTACTAGTGCGATCCCGTAAGGGGATTCCAATAATAGTACATGTACGTGTACTACTGGTGCGTACCCGTAAGGCGTAAGGGGATCGCAATAGTAGTACACGTACGTGTACTATTAGTGCGTACATGTACGTGTACTACTAGTGCGTACCCGTAAGGGGATCGCAATAGTAGTACACGTACGTGTACGCACTAGTAGTGCGCACACGTACGTGTACTACTAGTGCGTACCCATAAGGGGATCGCAATAGTAGTACACGTACGTGTACTACTAGTGCGTACACGTACGGGTACGCATTTCACACGCTTACAATGGTAATACAGGCGTACACATGCCAGGAATGGAGGGCTACCAGTCGCACAAGGATGTCCATCAAGTACTTGTCATTGCATACTGTTATGTGCAGGCCCTAGGTGTGGCAGCCAGTGATATTGCACAGGTCATCTCATCTAGTTGCACAATTGATGTGTGATGACCTGTGTACACATGTCATGTGTGATGGGGCACTATGTGGAACACATCACCTTGACACTTGCCACATGTGTGTCTGTAGTCCAACTGTGTCATGCACAGCAGCAGTGGGATGGCACAGTCATCCCCACCCGCACCTGTCTCCTGATGCCTGGGACAGGGACACTAAATCAACTGACATGTCACGATCTGCGTGCCCCTTTGTGACTATGTCAGGTGTGTGTCATGTGTTCCCATGAGCTTGATGTCAGTGTTCCGTCAACTGCATCTGCTGTTGGTGCATCCAACATGGGTCTGTGTGGAGATGGGCATGGGACACATCTACGCACACCATACCACATGTGGATTCCCACCGCTGTGGGGTCTGTGTTCATCGGACATCATATTTTCCCAGTCATACATGTCTGCGTTGTCTCAATGGCCGTGTCTTTCTCTTGTCACGTGTACCCCTTCATCGCAATGTGTTTGATATGTACATTTGACATTCCTTGTGACCTGTGCGTGTGCCTTGCAGTCAGCTGTGTGGATGAGATGACATCCTTCCTATGCAGCTATGTGGTTGTGTGTCACTCCGGTGATATCTGTGGCTCTTCACTCAGACTGGCCACCAACTCATTTTAGGGCATGTCATGTAGACTTGACAATCAACGGGTGTATCTGGCTTTTTGTAGGAGTGCCAGCAAGCTGGCATATGTGTCCTGGATGTATTGCACACACCCAACTCCATAGTTACCTGATGTGTATTAGCAGTGTAGCATGTGCTATGTTCATTGACATTGATATTGGCAGACTCTCAATCTTCATGCTTACAAAAAATGTCTTGCAGGGCACAGCCTATCCCAAGACCAATGCCAGACTTGGGTGCCATGAGGGAACGTGCCTGCATCCGACGGTATCCTACTGCACTGACCCCAAAGATGAAGGTGATGGCAGCCCTACATTTTTTTGCCACAGGTACGTTTCAATTCACCATAGCTGATGTTGGTGGCATGTCACAGACAATGTTCAGCCGTGTCCTGCATGATGTTTTAGCAGCCATGTTGGAGCACCTTGATGAATTCATCACATTTCCTACTCCTGAGGAGCTAACAGATGTCAAGGGTGATTTCTATGCCCTGGGAGGGATGCCCCATGTCATTGGGTCCATTGATGGTACACATGTGGCTTTGGTACCACCACAGGCACAGGAACAAGCCTATCACAATAGAAAACATTACCACTCGATAAATGCACTTGTGGTGTGTCTTGCTAACATGCTGATTTCCCATGTCTGTGCACGTTTTCCAGGATCAGCACACTATGCCTACATCATGAGGCATAGCAGGGTGCCACAAATGATGCTGCGGCTGCACAAAAAACGAGCATGTCTTGTTGGTGGGTATACTCTGTTTGTCCTGTGTGTTGCGGTATCTTTGGCTCTTACGGCATCTCCTGACCCACTTTTTTACATGATGTTTCCATGTAGGGGACTCTGGATATCCCTACATGCCATGGCTAATGACACCTCTCCGCAACCCAAGACCAGGCGAGCGATTGAGAGGACGTTTGGCCTCCTGAAGAGCCGATTCCGGTGCCTGGACAAGACAGTGGAGAAGTGTGGCTCACTGGTTAGAGGAGGCATACCCTGAAGCAGAGGTCAGACCCGGGACCAGGGTTCAATTCCCGACGCGGCAGGGTCCGAGCCCAAGTGTCCACGGACTCGATAATTCTCACTTTGGTGCCTACTCGAATCATGGGTTCACACTCTGCAACTCTGGGCAATAGCTTGCTTAATCTCCACTACGGCCCCCCCCGCGGCGGGATGCCTGGCTTTCACCTTGGGATGCCCAGTACGGGTTATCTCACAGGGAAAAAGCCAGGACGGGTTGCCAATGCAAGTGCCGAGATGCCCAAGGGTAAGTCAAGCGCTATATAAGAACTCACATACATACATACATACATACAGGCGGGTCCTTCCCTTATGCCCCGGAGAAGGTCTGCCGAATCTTCCTCGTGTGCTGCATGCAGCACAACATGGCAGTTGAGAAGGCAGTGCCACTCATCCTGGATCCGGATGAGCAGGAACATCCACCCGTGGAGGATCAAGGGCTTGCTCACGAGGCTAGTGATGAGGAGGAGGAGGAGGAGGATGATATCCGGAGTCAGCTCATACGCAACTTCTTCTCATAATGGTGAGTCACTGGGTATGAGTGTGCAAGCTTGTAGCATTGAGTGGCATGTGTTGCAATGTGTGTGTCCAGCTGACTGAATGCAAAGTGACTTGGATGTGTGTTCTGATGTGTCACTCAAGTGATGATGTCATGCCACACAGTTTTGCGGAGAGACTTTCTTTGCAATTTACATGTGTCAAACATTGTTCATGTTTGGTAAATGTCCATGTGTGCGGTGAGAATTGTTTTAGGTGACTTCTTGTGTGTCTGTCATTCCCAGGTATTTTGCGCCTGTTGTCTGCTCGTGTCGTCGTTGTCCTCCTGCTATTCCTCATGAGGATTGCAAAGTGTGCTGAATCAGCGTTCCATGCACGGACATGTGGAAAGGTCAGTCTGGTAAGGTTTGCAGCAAGGATTTTGTGTGGTGGTACGGGTTTGGAATGTGTGGGGACTGATTCTGTGCATGTTGTGGTACCATGCATACATGTCTTCTCACCATGGAGCATATAACATGTAGCATCACTCCCATGACATGATAGTCACCCTTCTTGACAGTCATCTGTAGTGGAGTGTGGCGTCTGATAAAGGCATCACTGTGTATAAACCTTGCCTCTGAAACATTGCAGATGCTACGGGTGGAAATCACAACAACAGGCTCCATGGGGAATTGCAGCCTCTCCATGTGCAGCAGGATGTGTTTGGCTCATCCCCTTAACTTGTGTGCCAGTTCATTGGGATTTACATCATCCGTGTTGTGAAGGAGGTGTCCCGTGTATGTCCCACATGTTATGTCAACTGACCTGTGAGTCTGTTCAGATGGATGCATATCCCTTTGTGTGTGTATGTGGAATAAAGGTGTTCAGCACAATCCAAAGTGCTTCATCTCTGTCACTGCAGCTCTCTTGACAGTTTGCATGCGTCATCTATGGTATAATTGTCAAAGATTGAGCATCTGTGTGTATGTGTACTTTGGCAACATGCATGCAGTGCTTTATGGCTAATGATCTCTATTGTGCATGAAGCACCTGGTTGGGTATGTATTTGGGCAGGTTGCTCCCCACAACGGGACGTGAACGCCTGCTGATGGTGTGTCTCCTTTGCGCATCTCCACATTTTGTTGCCTGATCCAGTGGCTGTAATTTATGGTGATTGTTCATACATTTTCTTGTAGTGACCCAGGAGTAACCTGACACTCCTTCCTTTACATACACCTGTTGCACTGTGCCTTTCAGACCTTGTCTTAGTGTGCTACTTTTTGCCTAATTTCTAACAACCCCTTCTGCCTGCTGCTGCCTCACCTGCGGCACCGCCCCACTGAGTGCCCTGATTCTGCAACCCCCATGCCTCAAAAATGCTCTGCCCTTCCCCCTCCACCCATTCGAAATGCAGGCAGCAGCTTTTCTGTGCCACTGTAGCCCCAGCGCCGTGCCAAAGGCAGGAACGTCTGCGCCTGTTACATGCACAGTGCACGATCCTCTAGTCTTTGCATGACCCACGTCACACAACAGGCTCATGCTGCAGCCACTCTCCAAGCAATGTCATTGTGACAATCATCCTCCTGCTATCAGGCAACCCCTAAGCACACACACGACACCTTCGCATGCTGAGTGTGCTACTCCAACTGCCTACACAGCGCTGCCCAGCCTACAAGACCCTGTCAGAACAACCAGGTAATGTGCCTCCTACTCCACACCCGCTCCGTCCACCAGCACGCCATTGGACTCTGTTACCTCCTCAACACAACAGCCCCACACATCACCTTCATGACAGTAACCTGGACAAAAGCATCCTCAGCACATGACGTCTTCATTGCCATCTCAGACGGATACAAGACCACCCACAGGGTCGGCAACACCAATCCCGGGGGATGAATTGCTATTTATTCACAAGTACACCCTCAGAGTCACAAATCCGGGTTTGCAGCAACTCCATGGCAACCCTCAGTGTAACACTCCTCTACAGATCTGCAGGCCTACATCCACTATTCCGCTAAGCCATCAACACGTACATCTGCACGCACGCCCTCACCTCCACGGGCTACATGTGGCTGGGTGCCACTAACTTCTTGCTGGAGGGGAACTACACCACCATCCATCATTGGTCCATCAACATTTGAATCCATGTCCCCGAGAAGCAACACACTGCCCCACACCCCGCTACCGATCCCCCAAAGATGCTTGATGTAAGTCACCACAGACAAGCTGGGTGGGACACTCAAAACAACACCCCCGCCACACCCTGCAACCTCACGCCCTGGATCAGCAACTGATCCAACAATCTTGCCACATTGACGGACTTTCCTGTAAAGCACAACAACAGTTAAGGCACCTGGGACAAGGCAGACCTACTGGACTCCTTCAGACTTAGCCGGACTCTTGTGCAAACCTTGCAACACAAAGAGCCATAATTTGCCTTACAGCCCTGTAAAACACCACACACAGCCATCACCATATCATCAGCAAGGACAAGTGGAGATCCTTCAGATAGTGACGAGACACCCAAACACACGACATCAAGGAGCTCATCAGCATTGTGAGTGAACTGACAGCAGATCTCCATCCAAGACACCCCCCCTTGCAAGGCAGATCACATCCCTTGCAACTTTGTACCACTGCAAGCTCATGGGCATACACGACAGCCTTGGCACCCAGAGGCAGACAGCACTATTATCCGCAGGACAAACCCCCATCAGGTTATGGACTCCCATCAGCAGCAATGACACAACCAGGCTCATGTGCAACATACACTCTGGCTCTCCATTAGTCCCATTCCCACACAACATCTAAACCACATCATTCCACATCCTAGAAGCCCACGTCCAGCGCGTCCTGAATGTCTCCTTTAAGTTTGCCACATTCCATGGGTGCAGGAGGCATGCAGAGACCCAGGCCCTTCTTAAACAACGGACAGCAGCACCGCAGGATCTCCTGGTACATCACCCTGCTTCCCTACCCAGCAAATGTCATCAGGAAGACACTCAACAAGCAAATGACAATTTTCCTACATGCAACCATCTCCAGGCAACCGGCACCAGACCATCTTCCACAGTAATCACACCACTGCAACCGTCAGCATTGCCACCACCAACGACAACTTTGCCATGCTCAACAATGGCGAGGCCACCACCCTTGACCTCTCAATGGCATTCTACACCATGTGCTACCACACTGTCAGCTCACACATCTCCAACACTGGTATCCAGAGGAGGGCCCAGGGTTAAATCAGAAAGTCGCTCACCAGCAAGGCCCAGGGAGTCTGCCTCCACCCTGCAACATGTAGTACACTGGGGTCATCTGGCCCATGCGACAGGGCTCTTCTCTCAGCGTGATGATCTTCAATGACTCCATGACCCCCCTCTCCACCATCACATGCGCACACGACCTCATCATCATCTCGTATGCCATTGACACCCAGCTGCTCCTCAAACTCACCAAAGACCCAGCCATTGCCAGATCCAAACTTCAAGAAGGCATGAGATCCGTTGAGGAATGGCTGAACATCAGCCACCTGAGGCTGGACTTGGACAGGAGGTCATCATCTGAGGATTGTCCCCTTACAGCTGGGTCAACTCCTTGTGTCCCACTGGTCTGTGCACCGCACCAGCACCCAGTGGCCACGCACGCAAGCTGGTGTTCATCATGGACCCATCGCTAACAATTACCATGCAACTCACCACCATCTGTACCTCATGCTGCAACACCCTCCACATGCTGCAAATTACCCATAGATGGATCCACTCCAAGGCAAGACAGACCGTCCCCCTGGTCCACGACACCAGCTGGCTCAACTACAGCACCAGCCTCTACGGAGAACAACAGCAAAACTGCAGGAGAACTTGTCCACATCCAGGGTGCATCCGCACACCTCATCTGCAACATCCCCCGCCCCAGCCACATCACCGTCCCGCTGAGATAGGTACAATGGCTCACTGTGTGCTGCAGGATCACCTTCAGACTCCTCAACCACACTCAGGAGGCAATCCACAACCCCAGACCCAACATCGACCTTGGATGTCTGTCATCCAACACCCCGTTGGCCCAACTCCATGCAGCCCACCTTGCCCTGGCCACCATTCATCACATCCACATAAAAAACTGCATGCAGGAGATAGTTCTCCCACCTCGCCAAACATACCTGGGACTCCCTCCCCGGGCACATCAACATGACCCATGACCTCTACACCTTCATGATACTCTTCCAAATTGGTCTGTCTGAACAGTTTTGCAAGCACCCCCTCAGCAGCTTGAGGCCATCACGGGTGAGTATTGGGCTCCATGTCTGTATTTTGTGATACATTGTGACCCATGTGTGTCCTCGACGGACTCAGATCCAAGTGTATGGATGGCTGGAGTTTGTTCCACACTCAGGCATACTTCGACATATCCCCACACGTATGTTGTGGACTCATGCTAAATGACTGCAACATAAAATTTCATGTCTTAATTTTTTATTTATAGCTCTGGGGCGTGATTTGTGCACAGGAAAAGGTGCTATGCAGGGACCATAGAATCCAAAGTTCACAGGGGGAGATGGGATCCTTGGCATTTGAAGTCATCAGAGTCCAGACCACAGTGTTTGGCATCATTGGTCAGACTGTGACCAGCAAGTCCATGTGGCAGATGATGTCAGTCAATGAGGTGATGCTGTCGCACATGAAGGCCAGGTGCCAGGCCAGGTGACCTGGGAGATGTGGATGGGCCACTGACTCTCATGGTCTTTTCCGTGGACGACCCACCTTCCTCGCGGGACTCTCAGATGCAGGCCTTGACGATGCTTGGGACGCTCCGTTGGACGAATCCTCCTCCTCCTCCCTCCCTGTGGCTGGTGGTGGTCTTTGCCTGGTGGCACAGGGAGGGTTGCCCATGTTGTCGGCGATCCGACGGAGTGAATGGCTTATGTCCCTTTGCACCGCCAGGAGCTCAGCCAGTCTTGCCTCCATCCGTCCTTGGTGTTCTTGTTGACTGGCGTGTTGCTCGGCCTGCTGGTTCTTGATCTCTGTGAGGGTCACCACTACATGGCTGAACTCCCTGGTGTCACGCCGGTATGCCTCCATGATGTTGTGGATGTGTGACATACCGGTCCTTTCAGCTGGCTGGTCAGGTTCTCGCCTCCGCCGTCCTTCACTCCCACCACCCCTTCCCACACGAGCCTGGTCTGCCGTTGTGGGCACATCGGGTCTACGGGACCCCTGAGGGATGGCAGTGGCAGTGTTGTTTGCCTCCTCCTGGGTGCCCGCCGCACCTTGTCCCTCCTGGTCAGACTGGCTCAGTTGTTCACTGCGGGCAGGGCTCCTCGGTGTCTCCTGGGATGTGGCAGGAATGGGGGTGGTGCTTGGCACAGATGTTCCTGAATCAGGTTCTGCAGGGGCTTGGACACCAAAGGGTCCAGGTCGGTCGGGGTCATCCGCAGAGGGTTGAGAGGCATCGCTGCTGGTGGGATCAGGTTCCTCCTGAGCCTGTGACTGTGATTCTTCCCCCCCATTGTTGGGGGGATATTCATCACGTTGCCCTGTGTGTGAGAGACAGACAATGTTAATGCTGTTTCATGCAACATGCATGTTTCATAGACATTCAAGTTGGCACTGTTCCTCCAGGTATGTATGTGCCTAGCATTCTCCTCAATGTTCACTTGTGGATGGGTATGTTGCAGGGGACAGATTGATATGTTCTCCTGAGTCTTTGACATGTCGATTTGTGGCTTGGATGCTTCTTCGGCTATGTATTGGTCTTATTGTGTTGCATGTCCATTGTGACAGTGGGTAAATCCATTGCCTGTCCTGGTGGTGTCTGCTTGTGTAAGGGTTGTGTGTGACAGGGCCTGCTGGTGGGTGTAGTGTGATTTGGCCCTGGGGCTCCCAGGTGATGTAGCTGTCCCCCCATGGAGCATGGTGCCATGACAGTGAGTGTGAGTTCCTGTCCTAGATATCTGACCTTGTTGTCTTGGTGTTTGTGTTTGCACTGGTCACAGGAGGGCCTTGTGCTGCCTACACCAGGGCCAAGTGTGAGCTATCTTGTCAGTACTTTCCCAATCCCTGTGCATTGCGCATGGTGCATGGGTATGTAGCTGGGCCATATGGGATGAGGGCAATTGTGTCTGATTTATGATTCAAACATGCGTTTTCTGCCACCCACCCTCCCAGCATACCGGACATCCATTCTTGGGTTGGTGCTTCATGTAGCATGGGACATAGCATGGCCTTGCTTTCTCAATGGGGCATACACATTTTATTGGCATTAGCGTAGTTTTTGACTGTGGTTCTGGCCGGGGATGGCTTGGGGGTAGTTGCGACAATGAAAATGTGTAGTGCCTGCACTCCTGTTATTAGGTGAGAATCAATGATATAAGAGCAAATAGGTTAGTTATAGCTGTTATCAGCGTGCTGTCATGTATAAGGGTTTCAGCCCTGACCCTATCTGTATATATGAACATGAAGAGGTGTGGAGTGATCCACACCTACATGACGCACAGCAATCGCACTCCGAAGAGTTTTCAAAAGGTAGTATACATTTTTAATCAACCAATATTTTAAAGTAACATGAATGTTTGATATTCAAATAAATGACATAGATTAAACGCGTATTATTAAACATACGTTGTGGGTGAAACATAATTCATGGTTGAAATATTTGGTAAACAAAAAGAATCTGTTAAACAATGTAATTCCTTAGACTTCAAAATACATCGATATTTTCAACATTTATCCCAATGCATTTCGGGTTATTAACCCTTCTTCAGGGGATTCAGTTTGTGTGCTTCAGTAAACAGTTCCACGTTTATAACACTACAAAAAATATGAAACAATAGTACTTAATTCACATCAGTAATATTTAGGATTTGCACTCATAACCAGAAGTGTGTGAATAAACAAGAAGCCCGGTGTTGTTGAGAGGCAAAGAAAACGTGTTCGTAGCGAAAGAAAAGTTTTAGGGAATATCGTGCAGAGAACGGGTAGTAGGATCAACGCAACCTCTGTCCAAAGAAAAATCCAAGTGAATATCGTGCAGAGAACAACCGAAAGAAGAGGACAGACCCCAAATCGAATCGCACTAATCGAAAACACCATGAATGTTAATATGTCGTACTCACATTCAAGGGTCCAAACAAGTTTATCGGGACCGTGATCATATGGCAACATCCGGCTATTGAAAAGGTATGAGAATCTTATTAGTGCGTGGACGACTGTGTGAGAACAGTGACTGTCAAGGGAAAGTAGTGAAATCTTACCCTTCCGTGTTCTGGATGTAATCCTATTCAAGTTTTGGACATGTCTGTAAGGATAAAAAGGGCTACATTGAGTACGGTGTATGTCCGACACAGAACTGGTCGGTTAACCAGGGTTCAAAGGAAGCGAAAGTTCAAAGGTATCGTGGCTTACCCGTCACAGGTCAAAGAACGCGAGACGTGGGAATCCTGATGCGTACGTAACAGCAACGCGTCATCATTGTGAGACGTGAAAAAAGGCTGTTTTTATTGGGGGTAGTTGCGTCCATTTGGTGTAGTTGGGGTGTGGATGCCATTACGCCCATATTACGTAAGTTGTTTGTGTACTCACCAGGCTCTGCAACTTCTCGGAGTCCATGTACTCCCACCGGCGGAAGCATGGCCATCACCTTCTCCTCCCAGGGATGGTAATGTACTGGTCTGTGGGGTGCACCACCTCCAGTGACGTTGCTCTGGGCGTAGTCCTCATTCATTTTGCGCTTGACCGCCCTCCGCAGATCGTACCACCTGGTATGGCATTCATTCCTGGTCCTTCTGATGGGTGCAACAGCATTCACCCTATCGACAATCCTCTGCCACAGGCGTGATTTTTCAGCTATGCTGGTCTGTCTGACCAATGTTCCAAACAGCTGTATCTCGACTCTGATGACTTCATTGACAAGGATCTCCAGCTCCTCCCTTGTGAACTTTGGATTCTTGTCTGTGGGCATGGTGTAGGGTGAGGGTGTGGATGGTTGTGGGTGTGTGGGTCTGAATGTGACGGTGTGGGTGTGAATGTGTAGAGGGGGTATGTGTAAAGGAGGTTGTGTGAAGGTGTATATGTTAAGGTGGATGGGTGCAGTTGCTGGTGTGTGCTCTCTAGCTGCAGTGAGTCTGTTGCAAAGGCTCATGGTTTGTGTGTGTGGGCCCTTTTTATTGGTCCATTTGTGGGTGTGGCTTAGTTTGAATTTTTGGTGGGTGTGTTATTAGGGGTGGTTGTGAGTTTGCCCCTCTGTTTGCCTGTTTGGATGTGTCCAGGTCAGTCCTTTCCATTTTTTGTGCAGTGTAGATGTGTTTTGTGGTGTTGTGCGAGTCGTACAGACCCTCCTTGTGCTGTTTTACAGTGTCCGTGGTTCAGTACGGTACAGGGGTATGAGTCGTACAGACACACACCCCCATGCGTTGTGCATGTACGGTGCGTACACTGCCATTGCTATGTACGCTGCGTACACCGCCATTGCTATGTACGGTGCGAACACCCCCATTGCTATGTACGGTGCGTACACCACCATCGCTTATGTACGGTGCGTACACCGCCATTGCTTATGTACGGTGCGAACACCCCCATCGCTATGTACGGTGCGTACACCCCCATTGCTATGTACTGTGCGTACACCGCCATCGCTTATGTACGGTGCGTACACCCCCATTGCTATGTACGGTGCGTACACTGCCATTGCTTATGTACGGTGAGTACACCGCCATTGCTATGTACTGTGCATACACCGCCATTGCTACTGTACGGTGCGTACACAGACATTGCATATGTACAAGTCATTCCCCTTGTACGGGACGGACGTTTTCCGTACAAATCGCAAATCGGAAAGCCGGTCTGGATCGTACTAGTACGGTCGGACTGCATTTTTACGATTCGTACGGAAAAGTGTCCGGGTACGTCTCGTACAACTTTTCCCGATCTGATTCGTATGGATAGGGCTGATCTGTATGTACATTTTCCTGTACGAATCGTACTTCACGGGTCGGACGTGACTTGTACGATTCGTACGGAAAAATTACGGATACGAGTCGTACGGGAAAAAAAAATACAGGATCGGAATCGGCCCCTAGGTGTGCATTTTGTGTTTAGCTAAAATCAAAAACCTATTCTAGTGTACACAATATGAATAAAAAGTACTATGAAAAAGTACAAGATAGTGACACTGATATTTGTCAAATAACAGAACATCAAATAATATGGTAACATTACGATGAAGTATCAGGAATTGTCTCCTTTGGTTTTCCAACCCCACCCTTCCTTTCGGCGAACTAAACTTATCTTAGCACCAAAAGGGGCCTATTTAAATTTCATAAATGGCTTTTCACTCACCCACATGCCTTAGTCAACTACAGATGCATCATTCAATGAGGAGAGAACTGCTGTTCCCGATTCTGCGCCTCAGGAACTATTTTATCAATGAGCAGGCAGATAAGCCTGTTGGAAGACTTGATGTGCATTTTCTGTAGATTCTGCTTTGAACTTTGATGAATATTATAAAATAAACAATATAGAAGCCCCTCTGGATTTTCACCCACATAAACTTCTAAGAAACTTTATTTACTGTTTAAAAATAGCAACTGAGAAATCAAGATATCAAATTCTATTAAGCAGTGTTGACCATTTAAGAATAATAAATAGAATATCATGTTATCAGGCTGTGCCAGAACAAAACATCAAGCTATATACTTGAGAAAGCTCAATTATCATATTCCACTGCAAAATATATTTTAATAACATTCACACTGGTACATTTATGAATGAATGAATACAGACTTATATGAAAAGAGTGTGTATCTGAATAAATGAATATGTATAATGAGAAAAGGGGGTTACCTTAACCCCTTCAGTGCCCATGACGAGCTGGACTCGTCATGGGCTGCGGTGGCGCTGTGCCCATGACGAGTCCAGCTCGTCATGAACTCCGCCCGCTAATACAAAGCGCGGCACTGGGCGGGGAAAGGGGCGGGCATGCAAGGGGTTAATGAAAAGTATATTAAGATTATAGCAGTTTGCTGTATTCAGAGTAGAATTTCTGTCAACAGAACTATGGCAGTTTATCATTAACACCTATATAAATGTTTGTTATAATTATTAGAAGTGTATGGTCTTTAATCATTTTCACCTACCTGACTCTCTTCTGGGCCACAGGCCTGCCTATAGTTTGTGAGGGCCCCCTCAACAAGAATTTCCAACTCTTCTGGTGTGAAGTTGTGGGTCCTGTCACTAGTTCCTTCGGGCATGGTGGGTCCCAGCAGAAGAATTTAATCAGCAACAGTAAGGGAGATCCTTGTCAGATGATGGTTATGAAGCAAGTCCTTGTGGCCTTGAAAAACTTGACATGGTAGTTTGTCTCTCAACACACACATGGTGGACAACGGATTCCTTAAATCAGGTGCCTGTTTAACCAATCAGAAACTGTGGTGGGTGAGAGAAATAGAAAAGAAATGGCTTACTTGTCCGTCATCCATGATGGATACATCAGGCATTCACTATGTTTGATATACCTAGAAAAACATCATTGTCAACATCGGGTATACCTGATAATACGGTGGACTGGTAGTATGTCATTGATGGAACCATCCAATATGTGATACATTACTTACATCAACATACAGTACCAATTACAATCAATAGACTTCCACAGCCTGTCATGTAGTTTCTGTCAAATTTGAGAGGAATTAAAAAAAATAGTTTTCATTACGTGGAAATAAACACATATATTTATTTTATTTTAAAAAGTATAACAATTCTTTAATGAATATTATATGTAGCTTTTAAATTAATATATTTATTTTATATTGCATTTAAAAATCTTTGAGCCTGTGCTACTGGCTCCTTTCAGAATATAGTGGGATAGTCAAAAGGGATGTCTCATATAACTACTGTCCCCACTCAGATCCTGGATGTTGTACTCAGACACATGCAGAAGACTGGAGAGGAAATACTAAACATAACCCCTCCAAAATCTAACACTTTCCCTGGTGATGCTTAAACTGGAGTGGGAATGGTAAAACAAATTGTTTTTAACACTAATACCTGGCATCCATTGTGACACAGGTTCGTTTAGGACCTTCCTTCATCCTGGATACCCTTGATCCTTTGCATACCTCTTCACTACATGAAGGTGAGCAATTAATCCAATCTTCACCCATTTTCACCAGTGCATGTTATCAAACTCACACTGTGATGAGGTTTGTATTGTCTTATGGGGTGCTTTTTTGAGCCCAACATCAAGCAACATGATGTTTCTATTATGATCAGATGAGATCTCAACATCTACCACCAATAACTATTGAGTCCCCTTCTTTCACATTATCACTGACACTCATTATCCTTCATCACACATGCTACATTCATACATTCTAGTCCTGAGGCATGAACACACATTGTTGAGAGGGTCAAAACATCAACGATACGAATAAGTGTTCCATACCAATACTTCACATTTATACCATCAAGAATTGAGGATAGATGTTTGAGCATACTAAAGAGTTCCAAATGGACACCCCGTAGAGTGATTTTGTGTTTTATGCATATTGTCAATTGTTTGTTAAGCTGTATCACTTTTCATGTGACCACATTTTTTTGTATGGCACTCATTTATGTTCTTATTCATGTTTATGTTGCACCTCTCATATAGAGCACTCTGTTTTTCTATGATATATGAACATTAATATACCAAGAAAGTACATCTCTTGTGACAGTGTTGGTTATTACTTTGTTTATTAATAATGTGTCACACCATTCTTTGGCATATCCTAATTAATCAGGATGAAAGAAACATAGTTTTAAGGAAATTGTATGTTTCCCTACAGAACCAGTTGTTATATAACAATATATCATCAAGCATTTGGGTGTCTGCTCTGCTGTGCAAGAGTGGCGCCCAACCCAACAGGGCTAGCATCAACAACAACCTCAGTATGAAGCTTTGGATCAAAATATGCCATTTCAGTAGCATTCTCAATAGATTGCTTGATTTTTTTAAAACTTTGTTCACATTCATGTGGCCAAAGAAAAGAAACATTATTTTTCTTCAAGTCTCTAAATTGCGCACTGACAGTGGCAAAGTCTTATATGTATCTAGAGCAATAGCTGGATATGCCAAGGTATAAACATAACATGGAAATATCTTGTGGGGGACTGGCAGTTGACAGTGCTTGCACTTTAGCTGGATCGGGTGTCATGCCTCCATCAGAAAATATATGGCCAAAGAAAATTAAACTTTGACTTATGGAACTCACATTTCTCGTCATTCAGAGTTAAACCGACATCAGATGGGCGGCTGACACACTGCGTGAGAGCTTTATCATGCTCCTTCTGTGTAGCTGCAAAAACCAATATGTACTGTAATTGAAAGCTTAATGACAGGCTGTATGATAAGATGAATGACATCCTGGAATATCTCTGCAGCTGATGACACACCAAAACATAGGGGCCTATCACATTGGCGGGTGGACTTTGTCCGCCCACCACCTTATCCAGAAACGGCACCGCCCACCATTGTCGCGGCGGTCCCGCAAGTGGCATTTTAAACATTGCTGCGGGCAGTGTGGCAAGCAGCACCCGCCGTAATGTGAAAAATGCATGATGTGCATTTGAATGCACAATGTGACAGGCACCGCGCGGTGCCTGCCACCTTGTGCATGCAAATGCAGGGGGTACCATAGGTACCCCCATGTGCACCCCCCACCCCCGAACAACCTGGGGGCCCGCAATGGGCCCCCAAAGAAAAAAACACTTGCCTTTCCATGGTGGAGTCTCTGCCATGGAAAGGCAATTCACCTCCATGATGATAATACAGATGGCGGTGCCTGCAAGGCACCGCCACCATATTCCTGGGCTTTTTTCCACCCGGTAGGCAATCAGGTGGATCGCCTACCAGCGGAAAATCGGCGGACGGTCTTCCCATCCGCCGGGGTCCCTCCGCCATCGTAATGTGGCGGGATGGAAAAGTTATGCGGGCGGTAGATTTTGGCTGGCGGATTGCCACCACCATACGGGCGGTGGCGATCCGCCCGCTATCATAATGACCCCCTTAGTCTCTTGTAATGGAATAGACCAACATGTGTAGAAAAGGCTGTAGTGTACCTGCAATTCTCCTCGAGTTCCTACTGAAGATATCCTTTATTCAGATCCAGGCAAGAGAATACTTTCACACCATTCAATTGTATTATCAAGTCGGCAGTGTTTGGACATGGATACCATTCTCTTTCAATTGCCTTATTCTCTTGACACTTATCCACGCAGATGCTTACAGCTCCTTCACTGTCCATTTTGGGTACTACCACTATGGGATAAATCCATGGAGTTGGACCAGTTGAACGCTCAATGATATTGTGTTTGAGTAAAGATTCAATTTCTTTTTCAATAGCTTCCAGTAAGTCAAAAGCAATTCATCTGTGTCTTTGAGCAATAGAACGGACGTACTCATTAATGTGATATCATTCCCATATCAGCCGCTGTGCTGAATCTGAGTAAACAGGCGTTTGATGCTGTACCTTGAAGTACATGAATGGGTGCTTGTACTTTTGTTTTCTTATGCTTTATCATTGCTACAAATGAACCTAGACTATTTTAAGGGCATCGATGAAGCCCACGTATACACTTTAGTTTTCAATGGCGGAAGTGGGGGCAATGGAGACAGTTCATTATATTTCTCCTCAGCCATAATATTTTTTGATGCACCACTATTAATAATGAAAGGTATTGAAGAACCATTGACTTTTAGTATGATCTTTGGAAAAAGGCTGAATGACTTTAGTCCTTTGTCATGTCAATTTCTCTTGGACCGGTGTTTTTCCTCACAGATGGCCAGTCCAACACACGCCCGTTTCTCTGAGTTAAACATCAGCATGGCAAAACCATCTTCTTTACGTTCACTTAATATTGATAAAGCATACTATTTGGCAATGACTTAGATGTTGATTGACTTAGCTAATGTGGTCACTTGGCCTTCTGGGCATGCGCTGAATGCCGCTTCTGAAATGTTCAGACGGCCATTTTGTCTCTGCGCCGTGATGCACTTACTTTTTCCTTTGCCTCACACACTATCACAAAATGGTTCTTCTTTCCACAGCCTTTGCAGATCTGCCCAATAATGGGATATTTATCTTCGCGTGGAAATTAAAATCCACACCTGAAGCACAACTTCTTTTTTTGTGGAGAATTCACTAGGTGTCCCTTAGCCATGTGGTTTGGCTTATTTCTCACACTCATGACTGACTCACTCTGGGCAACTCCGGGCTCCATGTCAGCAGCTTGTCAATCAGCACGCTCTTTAACTCTTTAGCTCTGGCAGCCATCCGAACTTGCTCCAGACTAAGAGTTTCTCTCAGGATTCATTGTCTGAATGAATTTGATAAGCATCCGTTAATCACTCTGAGTCATATAGCTTCCTCATCATTAATCTCATTGAACTTACAGTCTTTAATGAGCATATAGTCTCTCAAAAAATTAATCAATGATCTCACCAGCTTTCTGTTGTTCTTAACTAAGGATGTACCTTTCATAATCTACATTTGGATTGTACTTGAGATCAAGACTGCTTTGATTTCACTGTGTGTAACTTCGTCAGCTCACTGCACTTTCTTTATGACTTCTTTTACACCTTCACCAGCACGATTCATAAGGTAATTGATAATATTGTTATCTGCTCCTTCAATTGCATCAAAGAAATCATCAAATGTCTCCATCCAGGCAGGCCATCAGTCTCCAATATTCAACTTTTTGGCTGTATTGTATGGCAGTGGTGGTTTCAAGTAGGTGGCAACCAAACAACAAATTTAAACAAGGGTCAAAATAAGGGACTTGGTTTAAGGACTGCAACACCTCCAATCCCAAATAGACACAATGAAACCAACAGAAGGTGCACAGTCCGTGGCAGAACAAGATAGCAAAACAATAGTTGATGTAGAGAAACGCAAGAGATCCTACAAATAATTGGGGCAACCCCTCACAGGAGGTAGGAGTCCATCAGCCCACCCTTATTGGCGGAGCATCGTCATCTGGTACTCCTGGGAATCACTGTCTAGGCCCATATATGCAGATCCCCAGGGACTCTGCCTAGGTGCACCGACCAGTGATACCCAGAAAGGGAATAAACTCCTGCCAGGGTATGTACCCAAGTAGTTGAGGGCTCCAGTGGTGTGCAGTGCAAGAGAGTGAAGTGAAGTTAAAAATGAATACTTGGTCAAAAAATATGTTTAATGTGGATCAACCAAGTTTCATGTCTAAAAGAACCTATAGTCTGTTGTATAATTTTTACAGGCTAGTCTTTGGTTCATGTGAGAGTGTGGTCGACATGTTTCAGCCGTTACGGTGACTTAACCCGGCTTTCTTCAGGACCGAAAGAAAGAGCTACTGCAAAACTAAATATAAGGTGATAAAACTAACCCCGTACACCAAATGTGAGTGTGGGATACCGGTGTGGCGATTGCCACCCTACCAAAAAAGGCTCAAACTAGAGCGTAAGAACGATGTCTTCATTCCTAAAAAGGAAAAACAATATATGAACCTCATGCATATCAAAACACAACTACTGATTGCCACAAGGCAAAGCTGATTCAGCATCACCCAGATTAACAACTAAACTCCAAAATGATGTTCTTAAATACTAAATTTGTATAGAAAATTGAAAAAGACTCACCCAGCTTTATGTGGGAGAACAGCCTCACCTCACCCGGCTGACTGCTCGGAGAAGGAGGCACCGCTCTGTTTAAATGTGGAGAAAGAAAACAGACAGATTGCCAATGGATACCCATCTGCTCAAAGCTCGACACACATATTTAAACAAATTGAAAAAGAACCAAAATTGATTAAAAAAGTCCGAGACCTCGTGACCGCCCATAAAAGTCTAGTAGTGTTAAGGTGATGTCTCTTTAGAACAACCTATCAGACATCCAGTATGACCAGGGTCAAGCATAACTATGAATGATTGTTGTTAAGTTGTTGAAGGAGCTGTCAACAGAATTCCAACAGCCAATTCTGTATTGGAAAACATAGAACATGCTGTCTTCCACCTTGCCTATCTGTCAACATCTCTGACTAACTTGCAGGCTGTCTGAGAGGCGTTTGGCAGGACAGAGAGGGTGCTACTTAGTAGCGATCGTGTTAGACATGCGCGTTCTAAAATTACAATCCGCTGTATGTGCGCGCTTTAAAGAGACAGGTCCAAGACCTCATGACTAGGTCTATGTAGTTAAATTGATGTCTCTAAAGAAGAACCTGTCAGGCATCCAATATGACCAGGGGCAGATATAACCATAAAAGATTGTTGGTGGGTAAAAAAGAAACCAACCCTGGAATCTGTCGCCAGAAATCAACCAACCAGTTCTAAGTTAAGGATTATATCTAAAAATGAAGTAAGCACAGAGCACACGCAGCCTGCCTCCTCACCTGTCCGTCGATACCTCTGACTAACTCACAAGCTGTCTGGGAGGTATCGACAGGAAGGGGAGGCTGCTATTAATAGCGCTCGTTGTGAGACGCGTGCGTCTTAAATTGAATTCAGCTGTTTATTCACTTGCACTGAAGCAGCGTCTATGTACAGTGAAGCGCATGCGCCTAGGATGAGCGCTGATTGAAACGCGCATGCGTTAGTGCCAGACATCACGCCGATGTACCTAGTCAGTCCGAGTGTGTTACGAGATAATCAAAATAATCAAAACAATCAAAACAAGGCGAATCACCACAGGATAAGACCGCCTACGTTTACGGTGCGGTGTGTGGTATAAATCACACCACTAATGGGGACCTCGTGTGTCTACCGCGCATGCGTCGGGGAATAATGGAGTCGGCCCGCGCATGCGCGAGACGTCGTAACACCCCGGGGAGATGGAAAACCCAGTCTTTGGTGCCAAACAATAGGAGCACTCAAGTGTACCTGATCAGTAGTGTGTGACAAGAATAAGGTGAACATGTCGACTGGCGATTAGGTTAGGTGTAAGTTATTAGTTCTTTTGACAATAATAGATTAAGTCCTATAAAAGGCACAAGGAGTGGTTTACCCAACATGACTGTGGGACAGTGGTAATATATAATCTATACTCCCCACGAGTTCGAGTGTGTTTTGAGATAATCAAAATGCGGCGAGTCACCACAAGAGAAGACCGCCTACATATAAGGTGCGGTATAGATCGCGCCAACAGTGGGGACCTTGTGTGTCTAACGTGCCTGTGTCGGGGAGTAATGGAGTCTTCCCGCGTATGCGTGAGACATAGCAATAAGCCCAGTCTTTAGTGCTAATCAATAAGGGCACTTGAGTGCAACTAATCAGTGGTGTGGGACAAAGGTAAAGTGATCATGTCAACTGGCGAATTAGTCAGGTGTAGGTTATTCATTCTTTAGACATGCAAAAGTTGAGTCCTAGAAAAGGCACAAGGAGTGGTTTGCCCACCATGACTGTGGGACAGTTGGTAATGTATAATCCCTTGCTGAATTACATGTAGTGTCAATGTACACTAGGCTACAGAACAAGTTCTCGTGAAGCTAAACATATCTGCACACTGTGGGATGTTATAATGGCATCGGTTCAGTAGACAGATAGCGATGTCTCTAGGGAAAGGTATATCGAGTGAAACCTTGGGTGCTCACAAGGCTGAAAAGGAGCTTATTCCTCCCGCTGATAGACGATAGAGTAACTGAACTAGATCAAACATCAGTGTTTACTAGAATGATTAACACTGAGACAGTCTAACTGATTCAAGTATAGACCGAAGCCCATGGTATATTGTCGTTCAGTCCTTTGGTGTCAGTCTTCAACTTAAAAATCCATTTTTGTTCTTTGGAAAATAAGAACTGGGCAACGTCCGTTATGTGTTGAGGAATAAACGGGCGTTCGAGTACTAGCCACCTTAGATCCTCAGCCTTGTGTTTTTTGGCTAGGAAATGCTCCGTCATCCGAGTGGATTGTCTCATGCAGCGGATGGTACTTTTGTGCTCGCTTATGCGGAGCTTCACTTTACGTGTGGTGTACCCTATGTAGTGTAGGGTACACGGACACGTGATTCTGTAAATTACGCATTCTGAATTACAGTTCGTGTGGTTGCGTAATATCCAGGGACGTTCTGTGCCTATGTTCACTGAGGTGGTCTTAGTGGTTTGTGGACAGACACTACAAGTTCCGCAGGGAAAGTGGCCACGAACTGGGGGTAGTGACCACAAAGTGTTGGTTTCAGCTGTGGGATGTGACAGCGGTCTGGTATGGACCAGACTGTCGCGTAGACTAGGACCCCTCTTAAAGGCAAATAAGGGAGGCAAAATCTTGCCATCCGCTATGTTCAATATTTGCCAATGTCTCCGTACTGTTTTCTGTATTTGGCTGGACTTAGTACAGAAAGTGGTGACAAATGTGAGTCTCTCATTAGTAGTCTTGGGCGCGTCAGTGTCCAGTAGGGCATCACGATTGTTATTTGACGCCCGTTTCCAGGCTTTACGCACCAGACGTTTCGGATATTGCCGTGATTCTAGTTGTCTGGCAAGTGCCTCAGCATGTTTGTCGAACAGTTGTCTGGTCGAGCAGTTCCTGCGAACCCGCAGGAACTGGCCAACTGGAAGGTTCTCTCGGAGTGCCCTCGGATGATGGCTATTAAAGGACAACAACGAGTTTTTAAGTTGAAGACTGACACCAAAGGACTGAACGACAATATACCATGGGCTTCGGTCTATACTTGAATCAGTTAGACTGTCTCAGTGTTAATCATTCTAGTAAACACTGATGTTTGATCTAGTTCAGTTACTCTATCGTCTATCAGCGGGAGGAATAAGCTCCTTTTCAGCCTTGTGAGCACCCAAGGTTTCACTCGATATACCTTTCCCTAGAGACATCGCTATCTGTCTACTGAACCGATGCCATTATAACATCCCACAGTGTGCAGATATGTTTAGCTTCACGAGAACTTGTTCTGTAGCCTAGTGTACATTGACACTACATGTAATTCAGCAAGGGATTATACATTACCAACTGTCCCACAGTCATGGTGGGCAAACCACTCCTTGTGCCTTTTCTAGGACTCAACTTTTGCATGTCTAAAGAATGAATAACCTACACCTGACTAATTCGCCAGTTGACATGATCACTTTACCTTTGTCCCACACCACTGATTAGTTGCACTCAAGTGCCCTTATTGATTAGCACTAAAGACTGGGCTTCCCATCTTCCAGGGGTATTGCTATGTCTCACGCATACGCGGGAAGACTCCATTACTCCCCGACACAGGCACGTTAGACACACAAGGTCCCCACTATTGGCGCGATCTATACCGCACCTTATATGTAGGCGGTCTTCTCTTGTGGTGACTCGCCGCATTTTGATTATCTCAAAACACACTCGAACTCGTGGGGAGTATAGATTATATATTACCACTGTCCCACAGTCATGTTGGGTAAACCACTCCTTGTGCCTTTTATAGGACTTAATCTATTATTGTCAAAAGAACTAATAACTTACACCTAACCTAATCGCCAGTCGACATGTTCACCTTATTCTTGTCCCACACTACTGATCAGGTACACTTGAGTGCTCCTATTGTTTGGCACCAAAGACTGGGTTTTCCATCTCCCCGGGGTGTTACGACGTCTCGCGCATGCGCGGGCCGACTCCATTATTCCCCGACGCATGCGCGGTAGACACACGAGGTCCCCATTAGTGGTGTGATTTATACCACACACCGCACCGTAAACGTAGGCGGTCTTATCCTGTGGTGATTCGCCTTGTTTTGATTGTTTTGATTATTTTGATTATCTCGTAACACACTCGGACTGACTAGGTACATCGGCGTGATGTCTGGCACTAACGCATGCGCGTTTCAATCAGCGCTCATCCTAGGCGCATGCGCTTCACTGTACATAGACGCTGCTTCAGTGCAAGTGAATAAACAGCTGAATTCAATTTAAGACGCACGCGTCTCACAACGAGCGCTATTAATAGCAGCCTCCCCTTCCTGTCGATACCTCCCAGACAGCTTGTGAGTTAGTCAGAGGTATCGACGGACAGGTGAGGAGGCAGGCTGCGTGTGCTCTGTGCTTACTTCATTTTTAGATATAATCCTTAACTTAGAACTGGTTGGTTGATTTCTGGCGACAGATTCCAGGGTTGGTTTCTTTTTTACCCACCAACAATCTTTTATGGTTATATCTGCCCCTGGTCATATTGGATGCCTGACAGGTTCTTCTTTAGAGACATCAATTTAACTACATAGACCTAGTCATGAGGTCTTGGACCTGTCTCTTTAAAGCGCGCACATACAGCGGATTGTAATTTTAGAACGCGCATGTCTAACACGATCGCTACTAAGTAGCACCCTCTCTGTCCTGCCAAACGCCTCTCAGACAGCCTGCAAGTTAGTCAGAGATGTTGACAGATAGGCAAGGTGGAAGACAGCATGTTCTATGTTTTCCAATACAGAATTGGCTGTTGGAATTCTGTTGACAGCTCCTTCAACAACTTAACAACAATCATTCATAGTTATGCTTGACCCTGGTCATACTGGATGTCTGATAGGTTGTTCTAAAGAGACATCACCTTAACACTACTAGACTTTTATGGGCGGTCACGAGGTCTCGGACTTTTTTAATCAATTTTGGTTCTTTTTCAATTTGTTTAAATATGTGTGTCGAGCTTTGAGCAGATGGGTATCCATTGGCAATCTGTCTGTTTTCTTTCTCCACATTTAAACAGAGCGGTGCCTCCTTCTCCGAGCAGTCAGCCGGGTGAGGTGAGGCTGTTCTCCCACATAAAGCTGGGTGAGTCTTTTTCAATTTTCTATACAAATTTAGTATTTAAGAACATCATTTTGGAGTTTAGTTGTTAATCTGGGTGATGCTGAATCAGCTTTGCCTTGTGGCAATCAGTAGTTGTGTTTTGATATGCATGAGGTTCATATATTGTTTTTCCTTTTTAGGAATGAAGACATCGTTCTTACGCTCTAGTTTGAGCCTTTTTTGGTAGGGTGGCAATCGCCACACCGGTATCCCACACTCACATTTGGTGTACGGGGTTAGTTTTATCACCTTATATTTAGTTTTGCAGTAGCTCTTTCTTTCGGTCCTGAAGAAAGCCGGGTTAAGTCACCGTAACGGCTGAAACATGTCGACCACACTCTCACATGAACCAAAGACTAGCCTGTAAAAATTATACAACAGACTATAGGTTCTTTTAGACATGAAACTTGGTTGATCCACATTAAACATATTTTTTGACCAAGTATTCATTTTTAACTTCACTTCACTCTCTTGCACTGCACACCACTGGAGCCCTCAACTACTTGGGTACATACCCTGGCAGGAGTTTATTCCCTTTCTGGGTATCACTGGTCGGTGCACCTAGGCAGAGTCCCTGGGGATCTGCATATATGGGCCTAGACAGTGATTCCCAGGAGTACCAGATGACGATGCTCCGCCAATAAGGGTGGGCTGATGGACTCCTACCTCCTGTGAGGGGTTGCCCCAATTATTTGTAGGATCTCTTGCGTTTCTCTACATCAACTATTGTTTTGCTATCTTGTTCTGCCACGGACTGTGCACCTTCTGTTGGTTTCATTCTTCAAGTAGGTGGCACCTTTGTAACCATTGGTGGAACTTACTGACGTGAAGAGTATAGTTCTTTCCGGTGCTTCTTGTTTATGCACACTATCTCCGAGGCCTTGTGATGTGCTGGCCTCTAGATTAGCTTTGATAATGACAGAAAATGGGGCCCCTTTCTTGGTCTCCTTTTGAGAGGCGAACAATCACCATTTCGATTACTGCTCTAGGCTTTCTGCACTTCATAAACCTCTGGAGTTTTTCTGAGCTCAACTCTTCAGCTTTGATGGGGTGCTGCTTCGGGTATATACGGCTCTGCAAGCACAACCCGGGTGCTTTCTCTGTGGACAAACCCTCCAGTTTTGTGGCATGATGACTCTTTTTACTCAGTACTGTGAAGCAGGTGACAGTTTCTTGTATCACTTTGTTTTAGGCATCTCTTTGAGCTGAGTGACACTTGGTTGATCTCTGCCTCATATCACTTCTATTCACAGTGTAATTGTGCACTTTTCTGCTCTTTCAAATCCTGGTTGCACCCACCTATAGCATTGTCACTCCATATGAAAGTATGGCTTTGAGTTGCATAGTAGCGCAATACCTTTTTTCTGCAGCCTTCCCAGCAGGTTCTCAGCCATCAATGTGTAGAACTTTCAGTGAAGTTTTCATTATGGTCAAATCCTTTACATGGAACTGGGGCTGCGCTTTGGCTCCGCATATGCCAAACATTTATTTCACACTTCGACAGAGGCATATGTGGCGCACACAATCATTTAGCTGGACCTCTGCAAATTCTTTGCGAGAGCATTGTTGATATTCAGGTTATTTGTCCCCTATTTGGACGTCAGTTGTAGCGTCCTCCCAGTCCCGGTACTCACCAAAGACTACTCCACACATGGAGCTTAGCATAATACATCTTTATTCTTCTGTGTGTAAAAGAAAACTTAACATTCTAAATCTGCATTCACTTCCGTCACTACGCTCTAACGCTTACGTCATAGTTCTATGGAGTCCATCAGGAGCCACAAAGGTTCCGTCAATACAAACTCACACAACACTACACCTCCCAAATGATGAAGAAATCTGAAGCACATCTTGAGGCTAACAAAGTGTGTTTTGTTATATCTTGTTTATGTCTGTGTGCCCTTTTACAGCTTTATTGACGCTGTGTGTTTGGACTTTGAAAGAGTGAGGAAATGGAGAGAGAGAGTATACCTAGCATCACCTGAATCAAATAAATATCATATATGTCATGTTTTAGTTGCCTTGAGGATTGTCCATTTGATCTGTCTGTATGTGTGTACATTTATATGTATGTTGCATTTGTACAGGGCAAACAGAGCCAAAAAGACAATGGTGCTGAGCTATATATGCATGCATCTCAGTATAATCTCTGTCTATTCTATTCTGTAGACGTTATGAGTGACTATGCTTGAGATGCTATCCCCCTGATTCAGGTACAGTGCCAGTGCAATTGTTTCCTAATTAGCTATTAGTCACATGTCACTGAAACCAGTAGCATTCAATTGACGTGATTGTTTTCTGTATAAGTAGCTGTCATGTGTGTTCACAGGAAATAGAGTTTACACATCAGTGAAGCAGCCCCTCAATTCTCAGAGACCTTGCACATTGATGAGGTGCCAGAAGTGTCTGTTATTGTAAAGGTGTTCCTAGTGTCAGGATATCCGAAGTGCCACGGGTCCAATCAATGACACCCAATACCCCAGGAATGTGGAAAATGGCCCAAAATTCTCTTGCCATCTGTTGCCTGCCCACCAGTGGTTGAGGCATGGCAATGAATGGATACACCTGCTGGTGATATGTCTGAGTACTTGTTGAAAGCATTGTGATTGGCTTGCCAATGCAATGTCCAAGTGGCCCACATTGACCCTCTGGAAGGACCTAGTGATTAGTAATTTTTTTATTTTATTTTTATATTTTATTACAAATTTTCATATGATAACATCAATAGAACATCTTCATCATTTTCACTGTATTGCAGAATACATAGCAGTAAGTTGTTACAATATCATTAAAATCAGGTATGTCAGAACAGCATTCGGTTCAATAAAAAACATACATCAACCACAGTAGCCACTCAATATTTGCCATTAGTCAGTTTAATGAGATATTATGTAACCAGTGAAAGGCCCCCAAATGTCACGTGGTCTTGAAGCTTTCGGCAGTTCCTCCCCATAACAAATAAGTTTATGGATTGAGACCCTGTGCTTAGCCAACAGTAGCGCTAAGGCAACTAATTTCCGATTTAAGCTTCATCACATTTCCGAAAAGGTAAAGAGTCATAGTACATGCTATAGGTTTACCTACAATTTCTGTCAAATCCCTTGTAACTTTCTCCCAGAAGTCAGCCACTTTTAGACAGCTCCATGCCAAGTGGCAAAAATCGGCATTATCTGCACCACTTTGCCTACAACAATGCGAGTCCCTGAGCCCATATTTGTAGAGTTGCGCTGGCCTATAGTACATCTGATGAATATATTTATAGTGGATCAGCCGTAGGTTCCCATTGGCAGTGACCTGACCCATTAGCCTACAACATGTTTCCCATTCATCTTCTGTAAGCGTCTGGTAATATATCACTCCACTTCCTCATGGGGCCCAAACTAACAGCTGTTTCATCAGTCTGTGAGGTGTTATACATTCGAGTAACTAAATTAGTTCTAAGTTGTGAGGTATTTATAATTTGTAAAGCCGCTAGAGTAGGAGGCTCATCGGGGAAACAGGGGTACAATGCCCTAATCGCAGCTCTCAGTCTGCTGCATACAAACGTCAACATATCAGGCCTATCCTCATCCCCAACAAAGGCGTGAAGTTCAATGAATTTGCCATTAGGGTATATATCTCCCATGGTATGCGCTCCCGCATTCTGTAAAACTTTTAGTGAGCCTGTTTCACATGTCACTTATATTGCCCCATGATGCAGTAGTGGCATTGCCGGAGCATACAGCGGTAATCTCCTGGCACGCTTTCCAAGTTCTCTCCAAGCATGAGCTGTACACTGGACCGTATCAATTTCATCTTTGTCAAACACCGTAGTTTCATTTACAATCATTGCTTTCAGTTGTATTGGGCAAACCAACCTTGCCTCAACCGCTACATGTGGTGTGTATGACGGCGCATTTTGCCAGTAAAAGGCGTATTGCGCTTGTGTACACAAGTAATATAATTGCATGTAGGGCGCTCTAAATCCTCCCAATTCATACGGCAGCGTTAACACCTCCCACTTAACACGTGGCTTTTTCACTCCCCAAACTAACGCGATCAGTAACCCGCAAAGTGTATTAAAAAAATGTGTTCTCAATATGATGGGTATGGTGACAAATATGTATAAAAATTTTGGAAAAACTACCATTTTAAGCAGAGCCACCCTGTCAGCAAATGTTAATGGTAGGCGTATCCATCTAGTGATCTGCTCCTCAAGTCGAGTGATCGCAGTGCCATAGTTTGCACAGATAACAATCTGCGGGTCTCTGTGAACCCATATACCTAAGTATTTAACCGGTTCCTCACTCCATTCCAAAGGGAATCCCAGTTCAAACTGTTTTGTGCTCTCTGTCAGAGAGACAACAACCGATTTATTCCAGTTTATTCCAAAACCAGAGTGCCATTCATATCTAATGTATTCTCTAATGAGTTGTTCCAAATGCAACGCTGGCTCACGCACATACAAAACCATGTAATCTGCATACATGGATACCGCTAATTGCCTCTGGTGAAAGCGCAGCGCTGCCTGCGCATGTCGCTGTCGCAATATACAGGCCAGTGGTTCTAACACCACCGCGAATAGTAGAGGCGATAAAGGACAGCCCTGCCTCGTCCCACGCCTAATCGGGAATGTATCAGACTTCCTGCCATTTACACGCACTCGAGCCATTTGATCTGTGTACAATAACTGGATCCAGTTAGTGGAAATAAATGGCACCCCCATACGATGTAACACTGCCAACATGTACCACCAGGAAATGGAGTCAATTGCCTTTGCCGCGTCCAGCAGGACTGCCGCAGCAGGCAAAGTAGGTTCCAAAAGATGTAGGACTGCGAAAAGCGTTCGCAGGTTATGAGCCGTGGAATGGGCAGGGATACATCCTGATTGATCTGGCAGCACCATGACAGGCAACAGTAGTTTCAACCTGGTTGCCAGAACTTTCGCTAATATCTTAACATCCGTATTCATCAAGGACAATGGTCGATATGATTTGCATTTATCAGATTCCTTCCCTGGCTTCAGTAAGGCTATAATTAATGCCTCGCGGAGTGTGTCCGGCAGCTTTTGCTGTTCTTAGGCATCTTCAAACATGGCATGAAGGTGTGGCACCAGTAAATCAATACACTCCTTATAAAACTCCGCTGGGAGCCCATCCGTGCCTGTAGCTTTGCCATTAGGTAAGGTAAGGACAGCATCACGTATTTCTTCTAGCGTTAGCGGGTGCATTAAAAAATGCTGCTGTCCTTTTGACAACCAAACCAGGGCAATATCTTCCAGGTATTGTGCTATTTCATCTTCATCAGCTGTTTGTCTACTTTTATACATATCCGTATAGTAATGCACAAAGGAGGCAAGTATACCTGTACTATCACAGTGCCTAGTATCTCCTTCTACAATAGATTGCACCATATTGTTTTTCACCCAAGGTTCTTTTATTTTGGCTGCTAGGGCCCGTCCGGGTCTCCCACCCTCCCATAATATCTGGCTGTCCAGCGTCGGGACATATGTTTTACTTCTGAATCCGCCAAATCATTGTATTCCGTTACTTTAGTTCTAATTAATGCTAGTGTGTCGATATCCTACGTTATTTCATATTGACGTTCAAGATCTAACAGTTCTTGCTCAAGGCGTTTCATAGATCCCGAAGGGATTTAAGCACCCCAGCTTGCAGTCCTATGCATACTTCACGTATTGTCACTTTGAATGCTTCCCACAATATGCCCAAACTTTGTACTGTTCCAGCGTTTTCATCAAAATAATTTACAATGGCGTCCCTCACCCACTCCCGGAACACATGGTCCTGCAAGGCAGTGGACTGCAGTCGCCCCTGGAACTGTGGTGTTGTGTACGTGGGTATTATCATTTGGAACAGCGATGGGGAGTGGTCCGAAAGTGTTCTGGGTAAGTGGAGAACCTTACTGATCAGTGAGTTTACATCATCGGTAGTCAACCAATAGTCCAGCTGAGACCAGGAGGGATGTGCGTAAGAGTGACATTTACCTTCCCGCTCCCCCGGGTGCCTCAATCTCCACATTTCTATGAGGGACAATTCTTGCATACCATTTTTAACAGCTTGTGCAGCCTTTTTGACTGGAGTTGTGGTCCATTGATGAGTCCAACACCACATTCAAATCACCCCCACAAACTATGGCAGCTGGCTGCAGCCTATATACTTTACTCCACACTTCTTCATAAAAAACAGGGTCGTCAATGTTAGGACCATATCTATTAATAATAGTCACCATCATACCACATAATTTCCCTTGTACAATAATATATCTACCATTGTCATCAATATCCACATGTGATGTCACAAATGAGAGATTCTTTTTAATTAAAATCATGACGCCCCTCGCATAGGAGGAGTAGGTCGATGCCCATTTAACCTCAGCCCACCTAGTGGCCACTTTATCAGCTGCCTGCTTGGTTAAGTGAGTTTCCTGCAGTAGCGCCACCTGCACATTGAGCCGATCTAGATAGGCCAACACCTGCCTCGTCTTCTTCGGATTGTTAAGACCGCTGACATTCCACGTTCCCCATGTTAGTTTGCCAATCTCAGCTGACATCTATACCGTTTGTTATCTGAGCAGTAATCGTGGCCACCATATCTATGCTGCTTGTCACACTCTGTCTGCCATCATGTATTCTGTCTCGCATATATTGTATTTGAACAACTCCAAACCAACCCCCCCACCGACTTAAGCATCCCTATCACCAAACAAAGTCAACAACGCAACCTCGTTCCCACTGTAAGCAGCTACTCTGCTCACATCCAATAATCATACGCATAACTGCGTGGGTTGTACCCTTATGGAGGACACCAGCCACCCAGTGACCCCCTTGTTGGTATGAGGGGGGTCAGGGCCAAACCTATTTTCCCCTCAGCACATCATACTTCAGTATGCCTAATTATAACAGTACGCATAGAGAGTCTCGTTTCCAATAGTTCAGTGTCGAAAATGGGCAGCTCGCACTGTCGTTGTCCATCGCCCCGCTGATGGACAACGCACCACCTGCAATCCCTGCACATATCATGAATAATTTACCCATGACAGAATTCAGAATGATTACTGCATCACTACAATAAACGTTTAAAACAGTGTTATAACATTGTCCCCTATAGCATGCCACAATTCCAATGTCGCATCCAAGCCTCAGGTACATTTCCATTTGTACGTCCTCTTCACCCACTGGTTCAACTTCATATATGCGTTAATGTTCATTTGGAGGTGCCCCCAAAGACAGGACATTTCCACTGCTACCCTTAATAATTGCAGCTGTTGCATAGTATAGTCCCGTACCACTCTCACATACCAAGGCCTTAGTACATCAGTCTATACGTATGTACTGCATTTGTGAACCTATAAACAAAGAGATTTTTAACATCAATACCACATACAACCAGTTTACAACCTGCAGTTTTCTTTAATCTTTATTGTCTGCTTCATCTCCGTCCACACCAGTCGCCCTGCGTCGTTCGAGCTGCTTTATGAACTGCATAGCGTCCTTTGGAGTCGTGAAGATTCGAGGCTTGCTGCCATGTAGTATTTTGAGAAGCACTGCGTAGAGCATGGCATATTGTATCTTCATAGTCTGCAGCTTCTTCTTAACCTGTTGGAATTCCCGCCGGGCCTGCTGCACTGCCGTCGTGAAGTCTGGGAACAATGCCACTTACATTCCCTGGTACCTGGTGGTGCCCATTTCCCTAGCAAGGTGGAGGGCCACATCTCTGTCATGATAATTAAGAAGTTTTGCAATTATCGGGTGTGGGGGCGCCTCTGGGACAGGGCGCGGCTCAAGGGACCTATGGGCTCTTTCTACTACCAACATGTTTGAGAAGTGTTTTGCACCCAACATAGTTTTGAGCATTTCCTCAACGTAGAGTTCCATTTTGCCTGTGTTGGTAGATTCGGGCACACCCGTGATTCCTAAGTTATTGCGGCACGATATCGCCTCCAAATCCTCGCTTTGGCCCTTATTACCTCCAATAGTCTCACCATCTGGATGCAGGACTCCGTAATGTTCTCCACTTTGTCTTCTGCGTTTGAAATGCGTTGCTCTGCTTCCGTTATTCGCACACCATGCTTGTCCAGCTTCGCCGTCATGGTATCCATACGCAGATTCAAATTGACAATTTTACTGTCAATGGTATGCAAACTTTGCTGCATGGCCAGCATCATTTTTTCCAATTTGCTACTGCTGCCTGCTTCTGGATCCGTCTCAGTGTCCGAGGCAGCCTGCATCTGTGTTGTTTTTAGGCGTTTGGATTCAAATGAGAGTTTGGGTTGCAGCTGTTTGTCCAGCTTACCCATCTTGTTGGCTGTGATCTCAATCTTGCTACACAACGAAATCCGGGCCACAGCCTCCAAACGTCAGTCAATCTGCTCAATCTAGTGCACTCCCACCGCTAGGCCTTAATCCAAGTGTCTCTAGCACAGCTCCTGCGCAGCAAAGGCCAGCAGATCTATATTAGTATCTCACCGTCAGTGGGGCAGGGTACTGCACTGCCATATCAAGGCAGCGTTCAATTCCACAGAACCACAAGATCAGGGTCCCGCGTCACGCTGAAGTAGCACTCTGAGGGAGAAACTATCCCGTCTAGTGCCAGGCACCACGTCTTCAAATGCCCCACAGATCTGCCCCGTAGTGCTCACTTCTCACTCAGTCAAGCCTTCCATCAAGTTTTCAACAGTTTTATAATGCGCTATGTCGTACTTGCGTACCTGAAAATGCACCGATCCCTGATTCTCCCCTGTCCGATCTCGCAGGGGGGGTCCACACCGTTTAGTGTGTGTGCCAGGATCTCAGTAGGGCAATCTAATGCTCGGCACAGTACTACATGTGGGACATCATAAATCAGCACTTGATCGTAATGGCGGGCGGGTCAGTCGCTAAGATGGCAGGCACGCTCTCCACTGCGCACCCGTCTCTATTCCGGTTGTTGAGGACCAAACAGGACAGGTAACTCCACCTCCGTTTTGTGGTTAGGCACGATAGAAACGTTTCAGCCTACGTGGCCCACAGATCTCCCTAGCCGCCAACCAGCCCGCGCATCCAGCAGCGGGAATCCTCGCACCACCAACGGCTTCCGTTCACTTCACCGGCGCCGCCCGTCAGAGCCGGAGCCAGCACTCAGGCGGGACCAGCGCAACTCTGCAGCTGCTGCCAGCACACACACCGCCGAGCAGCAGTGCCTTCACATAACAGAGCTCTCGGGTGGCTCCGACCCAGCCCCTCAGCGCCCGCCTGCCCTCTCACCTCAGTTCAGCGGCGACTTCTGCACGGGCCCGGCTATCCAGCTCTCACTGCACAAGTTGGATTATTGTATTTCCAGCCAAGGCCAGAATCAGCCCGGCAGCTCTCCCATTATTGTATGCTGTCCCAGCACTCAGGGAGGCACAGCGCCCGCGCTGTAATTCAGACTTCCCAACATCAGCTAGTTGTATGCGACGTCCGCCAAGTTGCCACCAGGCCTGGATCGTTGTTTTTAAAGCATGGAATCCAATGTATATCTATCAGAAAGCACAGTAAAATGTGCAGTACGCGTAGCTGACACCAGTTTGCCGTCTCTCAGGCATAGATGTGGATAAGAAATGCAGGATTATGAACGGATTGTTGCCCCGACCAGCAGAGCTGCACTAATGTGCGTCCATCTTGCTTCAGGCTTGCTAGTGCCCCCCTAGTGATCAGTAAATTGAGTGCTGCCAGTATTTAGACATGTGAGTTCATGGCCTGGGGCCTCTGTAGGTAAAGTGAGCTCCTGCTCCAAGTCATCATTCATGTCAACAATCACTTCAGGCGAGAAAAGGTGTCTGGCAGTGCCTATTCTCTGGACATGTCAAACATAGTGATCCATGGCCTGGAAATCCTCTTTCTCCTTCTCAAATAATTGTTCTTAAAAATGAGGGGAAAGGTGACCCAAATATTCAGCGACATGATGAAAGGAATTACAATGAGTTGAACCTGTTGGTGGGTGGATGGAGCCCTCACAGATCTGTCCAGCCCCTTTGGAGTTGCAGGTGCACTGAAGCAGTGACTGTAGCCGTTTTCTAAATGAGTGACAACAATTTGTTTTATCAAACTGTTTTTCACTGAAATAAAGTATTTTTGTATCTATTTATTGGTGGGGTCCCTTTTTTTACAATATAACTATTTTTTGCTTTTCGTTTTCTTTTTTTCCTCATGAGGTGCTAGTGGTATTCCCTGCTACCACTGATTTATACGAGTGTGTTGCAATACCTCTGAGTGGCATTGTGTGGTGCTTGACTTACTCCAAGGCTTGGCTGAAGTAGATTTGAGCCTGTCTCACCAGCTGTACTGTTGTAGTAGATTTAGCTGTAACTTTTGTGGATAGCAATTGTTTTACCCGTTTGTGGGCATGACGCTAGCCAAATCTCTCCTTAAATTTTCATAATCCCCAATAATTTTGAAGTAATTATTCCCAATTTTGCAACCAATCCCCTTGAACCTCCAACATTTCCTATTAACTTGGAGACCTCATTCTGAGAAGATCTCTGCACTCATGATGAAGATCTCCATATAATAAAGAAAAGACAAGAGATATCTACACAGAGGTTTGTGAATAGGATTTATGAGTACCTGAAGTAGTGATACCGGAGTACAACTTTGCTTAATAATAAATGGGTGTTGTGATTAGGCCCCAAAGAGTTTATGTGTGCATTTATGTGTGAAAACATGTATATTTGAAACAGAGTGAAAGAGTGGGAGACATTGACAATTCGAGAGAGAGAAGTGAAAGGCCTTTTCTTTCTATATTCAAAATAATTGACCACAATGCAGAAGAATAAAATAAATGTGACAAATTGCATCGTAGCAATAAATTAAATCACAACAACAAACATGTATAATGCCAGCACCAAACCACACATGAAACACGGACATGGCTTCATTACTTCTATACATAGTGAGTACTAAATATGTTTTTTGTATTTTGTAGCCTTGAATGCCCTTGAGAGGTACTGATCCAAATGAAATTGGCTAAAAAATGAAAACTTGTACATTTGGCTACATCAGAATAGTCTTAAACCGTGTCAAACGCTCTGTGTTAGACATGCAATGTAGTGGTATCAAACCAAAGACATAGATCATTATTATACACATTAAAACAATAGTATCAAATATCAAATAGATAACATTGAATCATGTTTATTTTGTTTGAGAAAGATCAAATCATTAACTGTATCTGTAATAAAAATCGTCTTTTAAAAATGGCTTCTCCTAACAGTGATTCACATGAGGGTTTCCACAGTAAAACATATTTTTAATTTGAGAATGATTCATCAATCTGCAGCTGCTGTGAACGGTTACCCGGCTTATCATATTTCATACTCACTTCATTTCTTTAGTCAGGAGAGATCTTGGCAAGAGCCGAATTACAAGACTGGCTGAATTATAATGTCACTGTTGAAGAAAAATCCTCAAGCAAGCACAATAAATTACATTTTGCATTAGCGCTGCATGTCCACAAGTAGAAAGCAATGAAACATTGAGTAGTCGGAAAAAACAAATATTCATTGGGAAAAAAAAGCAGCAAGGCAGATGTGTTTCACTTCTTTAGAAACTAATGCTGTCGCAAGCGATTGCATATCTTTTTTTTCAGAAATAAGCTGTGTTAATGTCTTAGTATGCTCATTCTGCTGTGCTACCCTGCATTACAATGGGAAGATACAGATAATAATGCAAATGCTGTGCTTCAGATATCGAACACGGAAGCTTCATAGTCACAGGGCTTATTTCCATACTGCTGTCTTTTTTGCTATAAATGTGTGGCAGCAGACATGTTGCTATAGTCAAGCAGCAGAGCTGGTATTCCACCTTAACATTCACTCCAGAATACCCTACTACTAGAATATCATGGGCGAAATACCAAGGAACTGTATGTTTACTTTACGTAAACAGTGGTGGCTGCTAGGGAACGGGTGTGGGGGTGCAGGGGGATATAAAAACAAAAAAAAATTCCCTTTTCTGATGGCCAAGTCTCTCCTCCACTTCTTTGCTCCCCTGAGCCAATGACAAAGCTGCAATGCAGTGTTGTGATTGGTCTAAGCGCCATGAATCGGCACTCAGATCGCGACAGGGAGCCTGCGCATATTCCCCACCAGGATGTCCATTGCAGCATGGTGGGGAATATGCAAAGTGCGCATGGCTGCTTGGCCAGCCAAAAATGGCTGGTCAACAGCCCTGCGCACTTGTGTCCAAAGTCCTCTCCTCCTCCCACCCAGAGCCCCCAGCCCTGCCCTGCCCTAACCCAGCCTGCAGCATCCAAAAATATAACAATAATAACCTTATTATTATCTTTTTATTTTTTCCCTTTTCATTGCTCTATGAGCAGTGGGGCGACGATCCTCCGCCTTAGAGGAGGAGCCGCCACTGTACGTAACTCCACAAATATGTATCTTGAGGCTATATAGGTTTTCATAGATGTGGAGATAAAATAGTAAATGTATACTTACCTATATGCACTTACCTTCTTGATATTTTGGTAGCAATATTTTGGAAGCATAATGTTTTGGTAGTCGATATTTCAACATACAACTGCAGAGCTATGGTTTGCAAGCATTTATCCTTGGGATTGGTTCACAAAACTCAGCTAAAGAAGTAGACTGACACCAAGCAGCACTCATGCCTCTAGAACATGTAGTAACTTGACAGTCTCATTTTGCACTTCCGAACCAAAACAGATATGATCTGAACCAACAATGCTCTCACCAACATCTCTCAGCCATTAAATAACACTAATGTGGTTCATGCAATCTTTAATTTTGTGATCAGTGCTATCCAAGAGGCTGGAAAATTGAGGAAAGTAATGCTCTAGAACATTCACCTCATCCCCACAGAAACCTGCAATGTAAAATCCATCAAATTGTGTTAATCCTTCCTTGTGACAATTATCTCAAAGTTTACCAGTACTTTCATAGAACGAGAAGACCTTCCCATGCAGTTCAAATATTCAGTCATCCCTCAACTGCTGAAGAAGCCAACTGCTGTTCTTGAGTTTCCGGATAATGACAGACCAATCTCTGGCCTCCTTTACGTAGTAAACCCTCTTTGTTCTAGGAAACATCAAGCTCTCTTCCTACCTCAAATAGACCAATTTTCTCAGAAAATTCATTTGCAGTTGTTGCATTCAGGATGGGTTGAGTTAGCTGATCTGAGGAACTCAGAGAAGAAATGTTCTCCAAACTGGACCACAACTAGGCCTGTTTCATGATCCTCTCAGGATTGTTCAACATGATAGACCCTTACACAGCACATTGATCTGTCACGTCGGTGTAACCAACGAACCTGGAAACTGCCAATTCATTGTGGAGTACCTGACACACATCCCAAGGTGGTTGCATCAGAGTTGGTTGCGGTTGAATGCTTCGAAGAGTGTTGTCCTGCCTGTCGATGCCAGTGACTCGATGACATGTTATTGGAGGATACTATGATCCTGCAAGACAATCCTTCCAGGACCCTGGACACCACTTGTTGTCCTAGGGACTGGAAAGCGAGTGTGGGGAGGAGTTTGATATTTTCCAGGTTTGAATATACAACTGTTGACGAAGGCATAAAAGCCACATGTGCCATATGTGCCATATTTTATTTGCAGATTTTAATATGTGATAGAAAATACTATTTACTAATTTTTGTTCTGTTTCAATGGGTTTGATGCTGTTCAAATGCCACGTCTAAGCACTTAACATTTTTTGGAAGATTGTTTTTAGTTAGGGTGGAAGCATATCAACTCGCAAAAGTCATATTTGAAAATTAAAATCTCCTCTCACTCATAGGCATTACTTAGGGGTTGCAGCAGCAACCACTGGCTTGCACCTTGAGATCTGCGGCACTGCATTTGCAACCCCTTGCCTCAAAGGTGGGAAAATCAGTGCCAAAAACACAGAGGCGTCTCACTCTTATGGGCTTGAGGACGTCACCCTTTTTGCTTTCTGGACATATACAAATTTGAATAATAGTGTCATAACTATTAGTGTGATGAAAATGGTGCACCAAGAGCTGGAAGGGGGCTTCGCTGGCAGGTCAGGTGAATAAAATAGAATGCTTTTAAATGTATGTTGTGTGCATCCATTCAGATGAGAGCGTGTCTGTGTCAGAGAGTGTATGTGGGTGAGCGTGTCTGTGTGTGTGGGCATGGGCACATGCGAATGAAAATGAGTGAGTGAGAGTTAGCTAAACGTGGTGACCGAGAATAAGTGAGATTGCATTTCAAAAAGTGAGTATGTGTGAGTCAAAGTAAGTGAGAATCAGTGAAAGAAAGAATGACGGCAAGTGAGAATGAATGAGAAAGAATGAGTGTGAGGGAGTGTGAGAGAATGTAACTGAGAATGAGTGTGAGTGAGAATGAGTGAGAGAGTGACAGTGAGCGAGTTTAGCTGTGAATGAGTATGAAGTCATTACAATGAGGTAGAATGACTGAGAATGACTTAGAGTAAGAAAGAATGCAGGTGTGTGTAAGTGAATGTGAAAGCAAGAGTGAGTGAGTTTGAATGAATGAGTGAGTCAAAGTGAGTGAGAATAAATGAGATAGAGACAATGAGTTAAAGTAAGAGCGAGTGGGAAAGTATGAGTGAGGTAGACTAAGAGGGAGTCTAAGGGCCAGATGTATCAAAGGGTTTTACCCATTCTGTGTCTATGGGAAAATGTGTTCATACATATGGCCCTAAGTGAGTTAAATGAGTGAGAAAGAGTAAAAATGAGTGGGAATTAATCAGTGCGATTGAGTTGGTATGAGTATGGGAATGTAAGTGAGTGTGAGTAAGAATGTGATGTTATAATTATGAGTGTGCATTGTCCCTTGCATACTGAAAGTAATTCTTGGTTTATAGATGCACCAATGGCAAACTTCTGGTGCTGGCATACTGGAGGCAATTCTTAGCATGACACAAATCTGTCGCAAAATGCTGGCACTGATATAATATAAGTAAAACTTGGCATTTGAAACACACATGGCAAATCACTGGCATTCAGAAGGTAATAGAAGCACTCATGGTATATGGCTGGCCCTCGTGGCGAAATTCTGGCAGTGTCATTTATGTACTTTTTGGCCTTGGGGCACTCTTCAAATATGGGGGCACCCACGACAAAATTCTAGTCCTTGCCCAATGGATGGTTTTCGACACATAGGGGCATTCATAGTATATTTTTTTTTAAAACTCCTGGTTCGCATTAGGTTTTATTGACTTGGCATCATGAAAGAACTTGAATATTTAATGAGTACCCTTTAAGGGCCTCTGGCTTTATAGCAAATTTATGTGAAAAACTGTGCTTCCAAATGCACTATTGTACCCAGTTTATAAAAAACATTCTCAGGGGGAGACCCCACCTCAGAATCCCCCCTAGAAGAGGACGAAGCCACTCAATATAATTGTGAAATAAATAAATTAAGCAATGTAATGTGTGCTCTTCTGTTCAAATAACAAAATAAACTAAACTCAAATACATTTTATGCAAGTAGTAGCCATTTTCCATTACTGTACAATCCATGAAAAATGATGTGCCTAAATAAAACCTTTACCTATGTGTTTCGCACGAGTGATAGTGCCTTAAAAATAAGGAAGAATTTAGGTAAATAACAAAGTTCATATTCAATACATTGTCTCTTTCAATATATACATGTGGACATAAGTGCTTTTTTATTATTTCTTTTTTCCTCTCCCTATGATTTATCAGTACATTTCCCATAATGGTACATAATACAGGGACTACTAAATCATCACAGTTTGTGGTATGAATAATTTATGTTCCCAGCGTAATGTCATCGGGGTTAAGATCATGTGACATCTCTTCCAGGAAAGATTCAGGGTCACATGGGGAGTAGAGGGGCATTTTCCTCTTGTAATTGGCCAGAACGGCATTTGACCGGCTTTTAATGCCAAAATGTATGCAGGAAAATCTCATAGTTTTTTTTTTTTTACTAAGAACATAAAATAGGCTCAATTGGGCTAAATGCACATGCCGCGTATGTTAATGATGCTGTGCAAATGTTTTTCAGGATTTGGCTTCTGGGTTTCTAAAAGATGCACAAGCCCTGTAAAATGAGTGAAGGTTTTTGGATGTTTTAATCTTATTTTGTACACAATGAGTGTCACAGTGCAAGCATTAACAGAAGAAACCTTGCCATCTGCACAGGATGAATGCTTTTTCAAAGCAAATCAATCATTGGTCACTGGAGGGAGAAAATGTCAAGAAAAGTTATGGTTTGTTGACTTTTTGCCTCGTGACATTATACACGAAAGTAATTGAAGTACAACAAATGTCATGTAGTTGTACTGTTCTTCATCTATTAATATGAAATTCTGACAGGATGAATATGAACTAATTACATTTGTCGCAGGAAGCACAATTGGCACCAGTCCATGAAATAACTTATCAATATTAATAACTATACCTTCTTCTGAATCACTGTTGGAATGTGTGTTGCAGCTGTACTCTAACTGTAAATTATGTGTCGCACTGAGTGGCATTTTCTCACATTTGTCTTTTTTTAAATTTTTCTCGCTCAGCCTTAAGTGACTAGATGTGCAAAGCGATATCAAATGATTTCTGGGGCAGAGCATGTGGGCATTCTGCCACTGTCCGCCATTTTGTACAGTGTCATGTTCACATATTGGGCCTCATTTATGAGGTTTTGACGTAGGGTAGCTCCATTTGTCAAAAAGAAAAGGGCAGGATTGCGCCGTATGTATGAGATACGGTGCATTCCCAGTGGCGTAACGAAACTTGAGGGGGCCCCCCTGCAGGATACGTGGAAGGGGCCCCTCCGGTTGACCTCTTCATGTAGGCCTTCCACAGGGTACATGTCTTGGGAGGAGTTAGGCAAAAGGTCTGCCTACTCCACTGTCCGCAGGTCTGCTTGAGAGGCTGTCGGTGCTTCTTCAAGGATTGTGGTCTGTGGGTTCAGGTGACAGATTATTCCCTTCGAGTCTCTCTCCATCACTTCCTCCCTATCACTCACTCTCTTCTGTTTGTGTCTCCATCACACAATATCCTGTCTCTCTCCATCACTCATTCTCTATCACTCACTCTCCTCTGTGTGCGTCTCAATCATATAATATTGTTGTTGTCTCTATTCATCACTCCCTCTCCCCCCTGCCTCTCAATCATATAATATCCGCTTTGTCTCCCTCATCACTCATTCTCTATCACTCACTCTCCTCCTTGTGTGTCTCAATCACACAATAACCTGTTTCTCTCCCTCCTTCACTCTGTTGCTCTATCACTCACTCTCATCCCTGTGTGTCTCAATCACGCAATAACCTGTCTCTCTCCCTCCTTCACTTTGTTGCTCTATCACTCACTCTCCTCCTTGCGTGTCTCCATCAGACAATCTCATCTGTGCGTATCTCCAACTCTTCCTCTCTATCACGCTCTCTCTTCACTCAACCTCCCTGTGTCTTCATCATGTAAAATCCACTTTGTATCTCTCATCACTCACTCTCTATCACTCACTCTCCTCTGTGTGTGTCTCCATCATACAATATCCTTGTGGTCTCTCTCTCCCCATCACTCTCTATCACTCACTCTCCTCCCTGTGTGTCTCCATCAGATTATCTTCTTCAAGTCTCTCTCCATCTCTTCCTCTCATCACTCACTCTCTGTGTGTCTCCATCACACAATACTGTCGTTGTCTCTCTATTCATCACTCCTTCTCGTTACTCAGTCTCCTCCCTGCGTGTCTCCAGACATTCTCCTCTGTGTCTGTCTCCATCTCTACCTCTCTATCACTCACTCTCCTCCCTGTGTCTCCATCATATAATATCTTCTTTGTCTCACTCATCACTCATTCTCTATCACTCACTCTCCTCTGTGTGTTTCTCCATCACACAATATCCTCACTGTCTCCATCACTCATTCTTTATCACTCCCTCTCCTTTGTGTGTGTCTCCATCATATAATATTGCCCTTCTCTCTATTCACCACTCCCTCTCTTCACTCAGTCTCCACCCTGTGTCTCCATCATATAATATCCTCTTTGTCTCCCCCATCACTCATTCTCTATCACTCACTCTCCTCCCTGTATGTCTCCATCATACAAGATCCACGTTGTCTCTCTCCCTCCATCACTGTGTTGTTCTATCACTCACTCTCCTCCCTGTGTGACACCATCAATCTCCTCTGTCTGTCTCCATCACTTCCTCCTATCACTCACTCTCTTCACTCACTCTCCTCCCTATATCTCTATCATATATTATCCTCTTTGTCTCTCTCATCACTCACTCTTTATCACTCACTCTCCTCCCTGTGTCTCCATCAGATCATCTTCTTTGAGTCTCTCCATCACTTCCTTTTTATCACTCACTGACTCTCTTCCCTGTTTCTTGCTTTGTCGTTTCCTTCCCCTTTTATCTTGATCTCTCGCACTCTTTCCTTCAGTTCTCGAACACACAAAGGTCTCTTCCCCATCACTTTTGTCCACTCCTGTCGCCATCATTCTCTTTCTCTGTTGCTGCCTCTCTCTGTTCTTCACTCCCTCTAGTCCGTCTCCTCCACCCACCCTGTACTCATTCGTCTTTTTCTCAATCACTTCCTCTCACACTACCTGTTTGTCTCCATCCATCCCTCTCCGTCTCTCTTTCTGAGTCCCTCACTTCTCCTTGTTCTCTCCCCGTCCCAATTCTTCGGTGCCATCGCTCCTGCAGTCTTTTATGTCATTCCCTTTATCTATAGTCTTATTTCCCCATCTTTCTTCGTCCTGTACACTCTCTCATCAGTGCCATCTCTTCTATCTGTTTCTCCTTTATCCGCTCTCGGGTCTCAACCTTTATTTCTCTCTCTGTCCTTACTACAACACTCTCTTCACTTTCTCTGCACATCTTTCCTAAGTATCTATTTTTATTCTCTCTCCCCCGATTTCCTTCTTCGGCGCCTCGTCAGGGTAGTAAGCGCTATATAAATACAATTACAGTGACTTTTGTAATGGACGGCCGCTCTTTCTCTCTCTTTGTGTTGCTGTCTCCTCTCCACTTCTCTCTCCTCGCCTCTCTTTCCCTTCACGTTCTACATCAATCAAATCCTTCATGCTCTTCGGGACCTCTCTTACCTGCCTTCTGTTCTCTGATCACCCTCCCCAGTCTGTCTCTTTCACCATCACCTCCTCTCCCCTCTCAGATTTTCCCATCCCCTTTTTCCCCTCCAAGGCTTCACCCCCGATCTGCCTGTGCCTCTCGGTAGGACCACGAGTGTCCGGTTACTGGTGATGTCATGACATTTCTGTGGATAAAAAAGTGAGATGATCACGCTTCGCCTGCCGCACCAAAAAAGTGCACTGGCGTATTTACTCTTATTTGTCATCGATAAAGGAAACAAGTCAAATGTGTGGTAAATAAGCACTGTGTACTGCAGAGCAGTGCTCCGTCGGATTTCTTGTGTTTGATTTCCTGCATCATTGGTTTCAATGAGCTCCATATTTTAGAATCTTCCTTCTTCTTAGAAGTGGGCTACAAAGTTGTTTTGGAATAAGTTCACTAAGTCTGAACACAATCAGAGGGATTGAAAATACCACAATAAGACAACGAAAACACGCTTCAGTAGATACGAAACTGAAAACCGAAGTTTGGCAAAGCTGAATCTCGCACGCTAACGGGGTCAGTGGTTGGCATCATGCGTCTATCCTGCCATTGACCATGGGTGCCCCAGGGGTACCAGGGCTATTGTGATGCGGTTTGATAACCACGTTATCGCCTTTAGGCACGTGAATCTCCCGTGGTAGCGAAGAAGAAACGTCAGGGCTAACTCTAGGAAGTGGGATGGGCTAAAAACTCAGACACAGCATGAGGGGCCCCCTGCAGCTCGGGCCCCCCCGCACCGCGGGGGCTGCGGGGGCCTGTGTTACGCCCCTGTGCATTCCTGTCATTTACACTGTGCTGGCACACAATGGGCTGCCATGCCCCATTGCAGGTATCCTTGCACCATGGTGCTAGGGTGCCTGAGTTGCAGGCTGATTGATTATGTGCAGGAAGGGTCACTGTCCTGCACAAAATCAATCACTTCAGGCGATTTCCTCTTCCTATGTGTGCTGCAAAATGCAGCACACATAGAAAAAGAAAAAAACGAGGAGAAATGAAAACATTTCTCCTCGTCGTGTCTCCCTAATGCCACCCCTGGGGTGCCATTAAATTCTGACACATTCCCAGGTTTACGATTTCTCGTAAATCTGGGAATGCTTCAGATTCTATGGGTGTTGCAACACCCACGGAGCGCCCCTTTTACGCAGTGTTCTGTGTGAAATGGGCACATATTTACAAGCCCATGAAAAGCCCCGTAAAGTGGCTTTATGTGGCCGTGTATATATGCAGGGCCACATTGAGCCACCGGAATGTCAAAAAAGTGACGTTTCTGCAGCCCAAAGGCGCTCATAAAGGAGGCCTATAGTTTTAAGGATTGTGTCAATGACAGCGCTCTTGCATCTCGAATGAGTCAGCTGTGTTAGAATACAAGTAGGCAGTACAAGACACATGTAACATTTTGGCATCAAAATCCCTGTCATAGAAAGCAGAATTTAATGCATATTGTACGTTTGGGGGCCGATTACGTGTCAGTCGGAAAGCCTCCGACCACTAGTCGGAAGCTTTCCGACTGCGGAAGAGGGCTTTCTGACCGACACGGTCAGTATGAGGTCCGACCACCCGATTACTGTGTCGGTGGTCGGAATGTAAACTGGACGGTCATTCCGACTCAATATGCAAATTTATTGCATATTGTACATTTCGGGGCCAATTACGTGTCAGTTGGAAAGCCTCTGACCGCTAGTCAGAAGCTTTCTGACAGTGGTGGGAGGCTTTCCGACCTACACGGTCAGTATGCAGTCCGACCGCCCAATTACTATGTCGGCGGTCGGAATGTAAACTGGCCGGTCATTCCGACTCGGTTCGACTGGCTCTCGGAGTCTTCCAGCCGGTTGGAACCACACCGTAATCCCCTATGGACTGCATGTACGCCTTTGAGATTATGATGTCGTTTTCCCACAACCTTTCTGTGCTGGCCTTTCCGACATGGAGAGGCTGTCGGAAAGCAACTTTTGGGGCCCCTAGCAGGGCCACCTTCACCTTGTGGCCTACGGTTGGTGGTCAAAGGGGTACCTAGGGTACCCCCCTATAAAACCATGCACTGTGTGGCAGGCACCAATGGGTGCCTGCCACAGGGTGCAGGGTTTTGCGACCCCCATTTCTCTATAGGAGTCTGTATTATGGCCATTTTATGGCCGTGACACAAGCTCCCATAGAGAAAAGTGTGAACGTGAACAAACAGGGTTCGTTCGAATCCTAATCAGGCAGTTGGAACCGCCGACCTCAGGTCGATCGGTCCCGAGTCTGAGATGGTGTCGGTCGGAGGCAACTCCGACTGACACCGTAATAAGACCCTTGGTAGGTAAACTATTGAAGTCCCAGTAACGCTTTCTCATTTGTTGAATCTTCTCCCAATATCAGTCCTCTCCACTATCGTCTGACATAGGCCCTGTGCTCTCTATTATTACCAATGTCACTGACTGATGTTTTTGTCTTGTGTATTTATGAAGAGACCTGTTTCTTGTGTGGCTTGACCTACATAATATATATTCTCGTGATAAATATTTGAAATGTTAAAATCCTTTGTCTGGGCTGAAGCATAGACCACTGGCCCATCAGGTACCCTAATATTATTTGATATGCATCTAGCCAAGACTAAGGGCCCTATTCACAAAGGCAAATCTAAACGTTCAGATTTACTCATGTGTAAATCTACTTCTACAATAATTGCAAGACTACACCTTTTCCCTAAATTTGATTAATATCTGAGGTTTTACACCTGAGTATAGACTTACATGTATCCACACCCTCAGTTCAGGGCTGATTACATCTAAGGCTGATTTAATGAATGTAAAATGACCATTAGTACATTTTCACAAATAGGTGGAGATCTCTGCCACCGAGGTGGATCTGCCAAAGTAAAAGAATAGAGCAAATTAATAAATTTTACAAATGTAAAAAATATTTTAACATAAAATATAAATGTCAAATACATTAAAATAATTATTTTTTACACACAAACTAATAAATTAAAATGTTTGGGCACATGAACTCTGCACAAATAATGTTTATTACAATAAGTAAAGCCACTCTCACTAGCAGTTTTGTTTTGAATTAGTATTTAGTACGTGTAATTAAAAATTGTATTTAATTTTTGTGAAATATATATATCTTTTTATATCTTTAGAAATGTAATGTACTTTAAAAAAATAACATAATTTTCACACTAATTAAATATTTAAGTGCTATTTTCATAAATATTTTCAAGACTAAAATATATATGTACAAGCACACACACATAGGTCAAACTTGGCATGTGAGACACCCTTTGTAAAATGTTGTTGCCGGCATACTCAAGGTAATTGTTGACACTGGTGCAATTCGGAAAAAAATGCTGTCACTTACATACTGGAGAAAAAACTCATGCTATACTTACTTCAAGGCTGGGCTGGACCACATTTAGTAAGGTTTTGTGGAATTTAGGGCAATAGTAATTTTAGAAGTGTAGTTTGTAAATAGCAATAGCCTTTCTCTTTTGAGGGTGGCTCTTTGTATTAGCATGTCCCTCCTTAAACCCCTCCTTACCCCTCCATAACTCCCTGCTTACATTTTCCTAAACTTCCTCTCTTCAGTAAAAAATATTTCAAATTTTCCAGCCACTCCCCTGGTCCATCTCATATTAACTACAAATATGTAATCCTGCACGAACAGCGATCTCTACCACATTAGTGGACATCTCCCCACCGCAAGAGGGAGGTCTCTGCACATATGCTTGTAAATAACATTTTGTAGTACATAAATATTACTAGTGGAGTGCTACTTTACATATCACAAAATGCAATTTGTGGATAGGCCTGAGTGGTTATTGACTGTAGATCATAATGCAATGGTGTTCAGACACTGATTTATTTAGTCTCATCACCAGCAGTGCTTTAAATAGGCCTGTACTCACCGGTACAGAGTACCGGCACTTCCGAACTTCTTTTCCCCGCCAGTACCGCCACTTCTCTGTAGCCAGGGAGAGTACCAGTACCCTGATCCACAGCACGGCAGGTGCAGGTTAGGCTTCTCCTCCAGTGCAGGGCAGATGCCACTCTGCTTCCGAGGAGCTTGTAATTAACCGAGCCGTGAAGTAGCCTTTTGCAGAGTTGCAGCGCCCATTTAAATGCCCCAAAACTGCAGGGGTTTGAGAGGGCTTGTGTCACGCTGTGATTAACAGGACCGGATCTCTAGACAGACCCTGCACTGTCAATCTGGTGCGCAGCGACCATTCCGGTGAAAGTGCCATCATGGCTTTCATAATGAGTAATGAATTAATCTGTTTCATAGAAAATAAACACATTTCTCGTGTGCTTTGATATGTGCTGCAACTGGTACAGAGGTCATTATTTATTATCAATTCTTGCCCTTAGCCCCACTCCTAGCCCAGCCCACTTGCCACACCTCTATTGCATTCAGTACCTGCACTTATTTTTTCTCATTTAAAGCACTGATTAACACCACTGCCTATATTTTAAAATGTACTAATTAAATAAATACATATTAAGAATTAAAAACCTATACATGTGAATCATAAATAATTAAACGTATGGAACTAAATATTACATTTTTATTAGTGGCCATCTGGGTGTACAGAAAGAGAAAAAGAGTAAACTTTTTTTGTATATTGTACTGTCTTCAGGGTATTCAGATAGAATTCATAATGTCAAAGAGTTCGAAATTTCTGTTTGTCTGCTTCTCTAATACTGTGCATATAGGGTTGCCACCCGGCCTGTTTTCCACCGGCACCACAGGTATTTCAATGTGCCCGGTGGTGCTTAAATAAGAAAAATCACCTAATGCCTGTATTTTTAGCACTTATCTGTACATTCTTCAAACAGGGAATATAACTAGAAAGCACTTTAAACTAAGTTCTAAAGCTGCGTTAATGATCCCTGACTAATAGACGGGGCCACTGGAATACTGCAATTCTGTTGGCGATTTTAGCATAATTATGGAGCTGCCACTTTTACCACTTAATCCATCATATGCTTCAGAATGTGCAGATTTTAACAAAAAACATTTTGATACTAGCTCAAACGGATCCAAATTTACAAAAGATATGAAGTCTCAGGTTCCTGCACACTGGAAGAGTTTTTGCAAAGGTTGACATATTTCAGTTGCTTATTGCTGTATTGGGATATTAAATTGGTTCTAATTCAGGTCAACTCATTTATCAGACACTATTACCAGTTGTAAAAATGGCACAATAATGAAGTAATACTATCACAAAATGTGCTGCATAATTTGCCATTTCTTGGTGCATAATTTAGTATACCTTACCCCATAATTTGGTCCTACTCTGCTGCATAATTCCATTAGTGGCCCTGCTAGTAATAAAAAAAAACAAAGGTAGAAAAGTAATGTAAAAATGAATCCATATGATTTGGTTTACAGTATTATTTAGTATCATTCCCCGGCCTTCATACATAAATGACCTACAATGATGAAAGGTAGCTTCTCTTTGTCATTCTCCTCCGTAGTGCAGTTTGAGGTTGTATGCCCTTGGTTTTTACCACATTAACAGAGCCTATAAAAACTTGCCAGTCCGAGTAATCCTGTACTATTTCCTTCAATCACTGACACCATTCCTAGAAGTGTTCACTGGAATGCCTGTTGTAATACAATTTTCAGGCATTTCCTGAAGCACTTATTTTTCAGCTCTAGTGCTTGGGATCTGAGTATTCCACCCATATGGTGCCAACCTGGTCATTATACATGCAGGAACTACTGGTATGGCATACATGACATGAAGCACCGAACTACATCTCTTTACAAAGGACATTAAGGGTTTCACCCACTTGTCTTAAACACTAGAGCAAACACACAGATGGTGGACCAATTACAGACTGAGCAACTTTGAAAGAGTGTAACACAGAATCAGGAATAGAAAATGGGAAGGTCTTGGGAAATAGGAGCTTAAAAGCAAGAGCATATAAGTTATTTATTTGTCAAATCATGAATGTATGGGCTGAGCTCCATCTAATAACAGGAGCAATCAGTAGTACTTCATTGAAATCAAACAGAGTTTAAAGGAATGGATGAAGACTTAGGGCGAACATAGCAAACACAACAATATGAAAAGGGTTCACTCCTAAAAGAGTTAGTACTTATTCTGTGTCAAAATATGCATCTTGGTAATTGTAACCCGTGTTCTCTGTGTTCCGTCCCCTCAGAATACATCAACACCACCTTCCTACTCTTGGTGGTGCTTGGAAAACACAACATCTCACCCAGGAATAGGACAAGACTGCTGTGTGTAAGTGCACATAAGTTGTAGCCTTGTTCCAGGAAGCTGTGTGTCATTTGCAGGTCAGCTGATTTGGTCTGGGCACACCTCCAAAATAGAAAGTGTAGAGTTGGTCCTGGTCCAAGGGCAAGGTTTTAGTGAAGAGGGAGAGCAGTCAGGATTTTGGTGAGGCCTTTTGGGAAGGGGCTAAAGTCCACTATGTATGGCAGAGGCTGTAAGGTGTTGGACACTAGTTGGGGGTGTTCACAGATGCAGGCATGTGCAGAAGGCTGGAATGCTAGGGAGAAATTAGAGTAACTGGACATCTATATTAAAGTGTGTTTGATGAGTCATACAGTTAGTCTGATTTGGGAGTATGGCAACACAGAATTTCTCTAGGGTCTTGAGCATGTCTGGCAAATCTCCATGACCTTTCTCCTGTACTGTAATCTTTCCAATGTAGAAAATACCTTGGTGACAATAAGCACTATTGACTTGATATATAGTCACTGAGAAAACCAAAGTTTACAGGGATGTTATAGTTAGGAAATGGAATTAATAATAACCTTAGAAATTCACTGAAAGGTTACAGAAACATTATAGTTAAGCTCAGGTTTCACTCGCACAAAACCAGAAAAATTCAGCAGTTATAAATAGCTGAGCTAACTATAACTCACGCCCGCAATGCTCTGCTTATGACCTCACATATTACATCATTCATAACATGGTCAGTGACATCACTCATGACATCACTGATGATATCTCAAATGACATCACTGATGGCATCACTGATTATATCATCCAGTAACTGTGAGGGTTTTAAAAATGTTTATGAGTGTTAAATATTTTTACCAAGGTATATTGGTGGATCAGTGGGTGTATGAATGGCTGCATGGATGATTCAGTTGGTGTGGGACTGACCTTATGAGTGAGTGATTAGGTGTCTCAATGAATGAATGGGTGAGTGACTAGGATGTGTGAATGTCTGTCTCTGTCTGTCAGTTGGTATCTAAGTGGCTGTATGGGTTGGTGAGTGGGTATGTGAGTAGCTGTATGGGTGATTGATTGGTTGTCTCAGGAGGGGAGGGGTGTGTGACTGCCTGCATGGATGAGTGTGTGGGTAAGTCAGTGACTGCATGGATTAGTGAATGTGTCTGTGAGGGCTGTATGGGTGACTGAGTATGTGTATGGCCTTGTCAGTGAGTGAATGGATGCGTCAGTGGCATATGGGTGAGGAACTGTATATATGAAAGACAGTATAGGTAATTGTTAGAGTATTTGAGTGACTGCATGTATGAGTGAGTGATTGTGAGAGTAGCTGTCTGGATGAGTGTGTGCTTGTGTCAGTGACTGCACAGGTGAGTGAGTATGTGTTAGTATCTGTATGAATAAGTGAGTGGGTGTGCGTATAACTGTATAGGTGAGTAAGTGGCTATGTGATCGATGGGTGAGTGAGTAGGTGTGTGAGTAGCACTAAGGGTGACAGTGTGTGAGTGGCTACATGAGCATATGAGTGGATATATAAGTGGCTATATTAGTGAGTGAGTTGGTGTATGAGTGGCTGTATGGGTGACTGAGTGGATGTGTGTGTAGACCAATGAATCAGTGAGTGGGTGTATAAGCACTGGTATGGGTGTGTCAATGGTTTTGAGAATGGTAGTCTGGAAGATGGAGTGGGTATATGAAAAGTTATATTGGGGTGTGAGTGGGTAGATCAGAGATTCTGTGGATGGAGTCATCAGGGATGTCATCAGTGATGTCATTTGAGATGTCATGAGTGATGTCACTAACCATGTCATGAGTGATGTAATATGTGAGGTTATAAGCAGTGCATTGCGGGGGAGCGAGTTGTCGTTAGCTCAGCTAAGTATAAGTACTGAACTACTCTGGTTTTGTGTGAGTAAAACATTTCTGTAAACTTTGTGTTTTTTCAGTGAATTTTGAAGTTTTTTTATTCCATTTCCTAGCTATAACGTCACTGTAACCTTTGTTTTTTCAGTGAATTTTTAAGGTTTTTTAAATGCTAATTCCTAACTAAAACATCCCTGTAACCTTTGTTTTTTTCAGTGAATTTATATATTTTTTTAAATAGTAGTCACGTTTGCAGAGTGGTGGGAAAAGGGGGCTGGGTCTCTGACCAGCTCTAAGGAATCCCACTGTATAGAGCTTCTCGGCCCCCAAGGTCCCTTAGGAGTAAAGTAGACTTCATCCCCAACCAGTAGTGCACCACAAGCCACGTTTGCTGAGTGGTGGAGAAAGGGGGTGTGGTCTCCGAAGACCTCTTAGCAATCCAGCTGAGTGGGACTTATTAGAGATAACAGGAGGAGTAGTTGGCCCCCAAGGACAAATTTCTAAGGTATTTTAAATTTCTATTTCTAACTATAACATCCCTATATTTTTTTTTTTCAGTAAATGTTTAAGGTTTTTTTAGAATTATATTTCCTTACTATAACATCTCTGTAACCTTTGTTTCTTTCAGTGAATTTCTCCTTTATTTTCTGAATATAAAATCCCTGTAACCTTCAGTTTTTTCTGTGAATTTGTAAGGATTTTTAGTTCTAGTTCCTAAGTATAACGTCTAAGTAACCTTCATTTTTTTCTGTGAATTTGTAAGGTTTTATTAATAATATTTTCTAGGTATAACATGCTTATAACCTTTGTTTTTTTAAATGAATTTTTAAGTTTTCTTGATGGTATGCCGTAAGTATAACTTTCTTATATGTTTTTTACGGAAGTTTTTTAAGGTTTTTAATTTTTAATGGTTTCTGTGAGTGTGCTAGTATATGTTTTAGTTTGTTCAGCAAACTGAAATTCCATCTGTTCCTTTAACAACAGAGTACACATTTTACTTGTGGGCAGTGTTTTACAAAGATGGGCATTATTTTGGCAAAAGATGGATTAATGAGAGTTGTGTAAACAATGTATTAATTCAACTTGTAGTTTTTTTTGGGTAAAAAATTATGAGTCGTGTACTGGTCATGATTAGTTGTGCTGGGGAAACAAAGGCAATATTCTTTTAGCACTGCAAAATACATATATAGACACTTTAAATGTACAGTTTTAGAAAAGTGGTTTATTAAAAAGGTCCTAAAAGTAATGTTGCTAGAAAGATAAGCATTTTTTAAATGTTCTTAGTAGTTTTGCAGAGTCGTAACCCCGTCACGCACTGTGCCGTCACTTGTTTGGATCCAGGATGGGGACGTGGCCCGGCATAGTTGTTATAGTGTCAAATACATATATAAACTTTTCTAATGTTCAATTTAAGGAAAGTAGTCTAGTAAGAAAATACTAAATGAAATGGACTAATACAGTATAAGTATTTTAAAGGTATTTTTACTAGTTTTTCTTCATACCAATTTTATTGCATTTCTTGCTTTCAAACAGCCCGATGGGCTACATATACATAGATGTATCCTTGCATAGACTACCATTGCATTGCATATTAAGAATAGCAAAACTATAACATGACAACCGGCTGCAATATTACTTGTCTGTGTCTCATTAAGTTTGCCCAGGAAATGTCCATGAGCCAGTGATGGTGTCTCGTAATATATAACACCCTACTGGATTGTATGTCTGCACTTCTATATCTATGGCAGTGACAATCAACACTGAGTGTTCTAGGATAAGGCCTCGGGAGTCAGGCCATCACTGCCATATCTTCGTATGCTTCATGGGACATCCATGCGCTTGAAAAACAGACACTTCCAAACACAAATAGACATCCATCCCCTTTTTCCATGCACTCACCACGGGTGGTGCATCAGACCTCCATAATCTGGCTATATCCTGTTAGCGAGTGTTAGGCCTAGCCATAGGCTATGGTGCTTATACTTATTACCTCCAATCTCATCGGTGATATGAGGCAGGGTTAACCTAGGGGACGCAATCACCCCCTCCCAGAATCTATCCAAAGCTGTACATGTCCACACCATGTGTTTGAAAGTGCCCTCACCCCTACGGCAGTGCAGGCCTACATGGGATTCTCTCAATCCAGCTCTCCACAAACTATATCATGTGTAATAGGCCCTGTGTAGGTACTTGCATTGAACTAGCCTTAGATGTGATGAGATGGCTGACCCTCAAGGAGATTACAGGGCTTTTTTCCACTCATCAGTATCAAGGGAGCCTACATCTGTCTGCCATGCTGTCTTTAGGGTTCCAAGCCTGGTGTTGCTATGTGGAATGAGAGACTGATATATTTTCGATATCTGGTGTTCACCCAGGTCACACATTAAAAGCTTTCCCTCCAGTGGATTAAAGTCTGAGAGCGACTTGATAATGTTTATGTATGGCGTTATGGCATGGTTAAATTGTAGGTATCTATAGAACTGGGAATGGGGCATTGAATATTCTTCTCTACACTCTTGGAATGATTTGAGCATGAAGCCATGCATTACGTCCCCCTATCTGGTCCCACCTAACGAAAGACCTGGAGTTCTGCCAAGTGAGGCAGTAGTCGGTTCTGCCACAGTGGCATCTCACACGTAATCTGATCCCACCAGCCTATCTTGTAAAGAGATTGCCACCATGTGAGCATCACTACTCTAGTGGCGGGTGGCAGGGCCTGGACTTCCGACCTACTGTATATGTATGAGATTAGTGCAGGCTGTTTGAGTAGCCATCAGTCTACGACATAGGCTAGGGCATCACTGGACCCATACCACCAGTCAATAAGCACCTGCAGATGCGAGGCTGCATGATAGGACTGTACGTCCGCATCAGTGACACCACCACAGTATGTGGATTGGAAGCATGGCCCTAGCTCCAACCCGGATGTCTCACCACCCCACAGGAATTGTCGTAGTATGGTATTAATTTGGCAGAACCAGGATAGCGGGACTGGATAGGGATGGTTCTGTAGATGATAAAGTAGTTGTAGGAGAGAAATCATCTTTGATATGGCAGATCTCCTGTATCAGGATAAAGGCAATCCCGTCCAGGATCCTACATCTGTCCATACCTTTTCAGTCACAATGCCTAGGTTGCGGTCCCACAATATCTTCTGATCATTTGACAGACAGACCTCCAGATATCGCAGCCCCTCTGAGGTCAGCGGTAGATCTGCCGCCCATCCACTATTCACGAGCATCCCCCGCAATGGCCAAATAGTCGATTTATGAATATTCATATGGAGGCCAGATGTTTCACTGAATCTGCAGGATTCTGGGACCTGATTTATGTGGGTCTGTAAGAAAGAATAGGATATCGTCTGCATATAAAACAATGCGATCTGAGATTTTGGTTGTCCTTTTGAAGGCCCTAACTAGAGCTTCTTTAGGGACCCAGACTGTCAGGGGTTCAATTGCCAGCACGAATAGCAGGGGAGATAAGGGACACCCCTGTCTAGTACTGCGCCTAACTGGAAAGGGGGGTGAGACACTGCTGGCCACCTACACAGATGCGTTCAGGTCTGTGTATAGTAGCCAATTATATGTCAGGAAGAGTGGGCCAAGGTTCAGCCAATTTAGAAGTGCAAAGAGATATGTCCAGCATTGTGGGCCCTCCTAATGTTATGGTGGGTGGCTCGATGGGGCATGAGGCCTGCCTGGTCTGGGTGGATAAGATCTGGCATATGCAATAATAACATGTTTGCAAGGATTTTGGCCAGTAATTTTGCTTCTGTATTCAGGAGGGAAATTGGGCGGCAAGAGGCATGCTGTTTGAGTGGTTGGCCCAGTTTGAAGATGACCACTATCGCTACGTGTCTCCAGTCTAGGGGCAGTCAAGCAATCTGGCCGCTTCTTTAATGACATTGAGGAAGTGGGGTCCCAACTGGGACAAATAGGCCTTGTAAAATTCACACAGTTATCCGTTGAGGCCAGGCACTCTGCCAGTCCGCAGCTCCGACACCACCATTGTCAGTTCTTCTTGTGTGATAGGTGCTTCCAAGGCCTTTCATGTGTCTTTCGACACCGTCCTCGTAGGTATATCCTTGAGAAAACCCTCAACTAAAGAGGCACTGAGAGCGTCCTTGGGTGTTTATGGGGCCTCATAGAAATTAGCAGAGCTGTGAGCTACCTTGGCCTGCTCCGTAGGTACTTTTACTTGTATATCGCATACTGCAGAGAGGTTGACCGGCGTTGTGGCTTGCCTGCAAAGACAATATAGGAGTTTCTCAGATTTATCTCCCATTGGTAAATTCTGGTCTGAGATGCCAACCATGCACATTGCGCCTCCTTTATCAGCACCCCTTGGTACTGTTGTTGGGTTAAGCAGAGCTGACTATGTGTCTTTTTTGCTCCATCACCCTGTCCCTGGCTTTCCAATATTATGATACGGGCCTACAATTGTAATAGTCTATGTTTGCGCCTCAAAAGCTAATGTCTACCCAGAGAATGGTGAATTTCATCACCTCCCACAATATTTCTGGGGAAGAGGCCATCTCAGTGTTCAGAGTAGTGTCTTCTGTCAGTGCTTTATGAATGTGGGTTCTATAGGAATGGTCCTGTAGGTGCAATGGACACAGTCTCCACCAAAATGGGGTCCGGAGTGGGCCTATTAAGAGCCACACTGCAATCGAAGAATGGTCTGACAGCCCACAAAGCAATATTATGGCATCCAAAACTCCATGGGCATAGTGGTCTGGAACAAAAATGTAATCTATCCTGGAGAGGTATTCATGAACTGGAGAATAATAAGTGTACTACCAAAAAGTACTCCCCACCACTAACTCAGAGATGAGATTATGAGTTAAATTTGAACAGACCTAGAGTTTTCAGATGTTACGACCCCTAAATGAAGATTGGAACTAAACACCACTATTCAGTGGGGAAGGAGGCAACTCCTTTTGTTTTATATTCCCTCACACACCCTAGTGGTGTCATGCTTCATCATCGGGACACCTCGACCCCTATAAGTCGAGGTGGGCTCGACCGTATCTCAGGGAGCTCTTATGAAGATGTTTTTGGCCAGGGGGATAAAGATTAAAAGCCACAGCAGTTCCCAGTATCCCTTTTATTCTTGGAACTGTCAGTGGTGAAAATAAAATACAATGTTAGGGTCAAAATGGGATATTATGGTCCTAAGACCCTATAGCCAACATGTTTCAGTCCTGCTAGGCTAGTCAATTGTCATAGACTGAATAGTCTTGTATTTCACTCCCTCCCGTTTTTTGAGGGGTATCAACTCCAAGTGGAAGACTACAGTTAATGGGGTAGCCCTGTAGTCAAACAGCCATCAAGGGTCCTGCCCCTCGTAACAACCTATTCGGTGGTGGTTCCAGTGCTTGGGGTGCTCCCCACTTGGAGTTGATACCCCTCAAAAAACGGGAGTGAGTGAAATACAAGACTAATCAGTCTATGACAATTGATGAGGAGTGTTAGTCGCCCTCATCCCGAATAGTGCAGGGAATTCTTCTGCCTAAACCTAATCCAGGGGGCATTTTGTCCGCCCTGAAGAAAGTCCAGCACCCTTTATGGGGCCTAGCAGGACTGAAACATGTTGGCTATAGGGTCTTAGGACCATAATATCCCATTTTGACCCTAACATTGTATTTTATTTTCACCACTGACAGTTCCAAGAATAAAAGGGATACTGGGAACTGCTGTGGCTTTTAATCTTTATCCCCCTGGCCAAAAACATCTTCATAAGAGCTCCCTGAGATACGGTCGAGCCCACCTCGACTTATAGGGGTCGAGGTGTCCCGATGATGAAGCATGACACCACTAGGGTGTGTGAGGGAATATAAAACAAAAGGAGTTGCCTCCTTCCCCACTGAATAGTGGTGTTTAGTTCCAATCTTCATTTAGGGGTCGTAACATCTGAAAACTCTAGGTCTGTTCAAATTTAACTCATAATCTCATCTCTGAGTTAGTGGTGGGGAGTACTTTTTGGTAGAACAGTGTATAACCTGGGAGGGTGTACTTCTCCCTATTTTTCCTCTCAGCCCCCCCCTGTAAGTTTGGAACCCCTTCCTACTTACGTCAGTATTCAACGAATAATAAGTGTATCCTGCATCATGAGGATGATGAACCCTCCAAGTATCAACCCAGCCCACCAGGTCAATCAGGGATTTCAGTTGAGATCCTTGTGTGCTCTCTACAGCCCTAGAAATTCGCCATCCGTTCCAGGACATGCTCATTACATCATTCCAATCACCTCCCATAACTGCTAGCCCCTCTGGAAAAAGCCCCCAAACATCTACCAGATGATCAATGAAGTTTTGGCTAAGAGGAGGGGGGTGTAGTAGCTGCGGATCACCACTTGTTGCCCTGATATAGTCCCATAGACCAGGATGTACCTTCCCTGTGGATCCACCCACAAACGAGTAAATGTAAATGGTATTCTGGGATGTATTAAAAATGCCACCACATTGGAGCCCCTCGTAAATCCTGCATGGAAAATATGTGTATAGCCATAACGGGCCAGACAAGGAGTTTTGGTACCCATGATGTCTGTCGCTTGCAGTAGTAGTACATCTGCCTTAATCCGCTTTGTTGAGTATCACGCCTCGCTTAACTTTATCTTGCATGCCCCGGATATTCCAGCTTACTACCTGTGTCTGACCCGGTAGGGCCTTACCAATCTGTGCTGGCATCAGTATTAATCAGCCATAGGTGGTGGCTTGTCAGGACAGTGTAGCACCTTTCTGAGATAATACAGACTGTGCAGTGAGTTCAAACAACAACCTTAACCCCCATACAGCCCCTCACCCCCATATCCCACTCCAATACCTCATAACAGCTGAAGCATCTGTTGCGGATGGGGAGCTGTGCCAACCTCAACAGGAGGTCAACACGGAACCCATCCAATGGCTCCCCAAACACCCCTGCATCGCAGTGTCAATGTTGAGGGTCAGATTATACGACCCTGTTTACCAGCCGCCAAATAACAACAAGATACTGCATCCCAAATATATAGGTAGAATCTCAGAGTCTACTCACATAACTGACACGAACGACCATATGTGAGGGTTAGGGGCCTCCGCAGTGGGAACCTCCTCATGCTCCCCATCGCGGGCCCTGGAGCGCCATATCAATCTGGACTGGCGACTTTGTTTGTCCTTCTGTTTTTTTGCATTTGGCGAGACTCCCCCAATGGGGAGTCTGAGTCATGACGCAGTGGAGCATGAGGTCTCAAATCTCTTATTTCGTCCAGTTGAAAACCTCTTCCAGCGTCTCGAAGAACATGGTGCTGGAGTTATACACTACTCATAGCCGGGCAAGGAACAGAAGCATGTATGTGATCTTCAAGCCTCAGATAAGAGCCTTGGCTATCTGGAAGGATTGACGTTGCTGCTTGACCATTTTGGTATTGTCTGGGAATATCATGATTCAATCGGATTTAAAGAGGAGCTCGTCTTCATTCTGGCTTGTTTGAGGATGATATCATGGCCGCGATAGTTTAGGATTCATTCAATAATGGGCCACTGCAGTAGGGCCCTGTGCATTCTATTATGAAACATGCAGTTAGAGTTTCCCCTGGGATCCATGAGGTGAGCCATTCCGTAAGGAATTTGTCCATGTTGTTTCCTTCACTGTTTTCTGGAAAGCCCACGAAGGGAACGTTGTTCCTGCAGGCCTGTCCACTCACATCGCTAGGCCCTTGATCGTCTTTTCAAGGGAGGATACTTTGGCCTGGAGTGTTGTGAACTCATCTTCCACACTGGAAAACCTAGACTCCAACTCAGTGAGTTGCTCAACAGCCCTGCGGAGGTCCTGGCACAGTAATGTTACCTCTGAACCCACTGCACCAATTTTTGCCTCCAGAGTATCTCTTAATTGGTTAATTGCAGCCAGGTGGCAATATCTGGTGGGGTATCGGAGCCTCCCTCCACGTCCATGCCATTGGCTCCCAGCTCCTGTAAAATGGTCCATTGTACTTTGTGGACCGTATTGCCAGTTGGCTTATCTTTGGTCATGATGTTAGTTCATGTCCACCAGTATACCTTCTTATGTGGCACTTCATTGCCACCAGCCCTACGGGACAGCTCAAGCTGCCCAGCACTCCCAATTGGAACAATGTTGCTGATGACGTGATGTCCCAGGAGCAGGCTGCCCCAGAAGTAGTTCCCTCAGCCACAAACCACACTGGGACCAAGCCTGGCAGCCTCTGCGGTCTGAAGTAGGCCCCTCCCCCAACAGGTGCCTCACCTCTGGTAGCACTGCCAACTCGGTTTGGTTCAGGCCAGTGGCAGATTTATTTCCTGAGGCACAGGGTCCCGTTGCGTGCAGACAGGAGACCGCAAAGAGAGCGGGCCACCCACCAGCTAAGCAGGCCACCAACATGTTCTTTTACGGCAGGCAGCCAAAGATCAGCTGCGTTGCCTCTTCCTCCAGCGAGTGGGTGACTCCCACCTAACTGGCCCCCCAGGTCTGCATCAAGGCCACAGCTGCTTCCTCAGGAGTCGAGGGGACGGTCACCCACTCTGGATCCACACTGACACAGCTCCTCTCCAAAAGTGATCTGGGCTCTAACAGCAACCCCTCAGCAGCCCCAGCATGTCAACTCTAGGATCACCTGATCTGTGATCCATCACTTCCAGCACCACGGCGCCACATATCAGGCCCCGAAAATCTTGCTGCACAGGCCCAGAAGTCACCTAGGTCTGGGTCCACTTTGTATCGCAGGTTGGTCAATCGGATGACGCCCTGGTGCCCCAACCACTGTCTGGTGTTTGTCCAGGGCTATGATCAAGTTGGGTAGCAGTGATCAGGCAGGATTATGTAGGATTGTGCCCCAGACTGGCGAAGCTGGTCTAAGGCGTGTCTGCCATGTTGGACCGCTTGGCCTCGTCCCCTCCTTTTTACTAGTTTTTATAAAGGGGCGAAAGAAAGAAAGCTGCTAGTGGGGGTTTAGTGCAGCCAAGTACTTTGTCTGGACTAGTACTCACTTCAGAGCAGACCATGACATTTCCTGAGTTGCCCGATGCTGGTGTGCACTGTTGCAAATGGCAAACTATTTTGTATGTGGAATAACAATCCATCTCTGCCGTCATAAACCTTATCAAGACTCACAAGTGTCAGTTTTTTTTAATTTCTGCTGCATGTTTCCTGTTTTGCTACAAGGCTGCATGATTTAAAGCTTTTTTTGTGAAATTTTAAAAACACAAAAAAAAACAAAATTGTTGGAAAATCTGAAAACAGTTTTTAAAAAAGGGGTTCTCCTAGAACCACCTAATCTGGTTTGAGAAAGATACATTTTTTGTTATATTTATGTTTGTAATAGTGTGAATACCTCTTGGACTCATTTTTGGTATGTAAGTTAGTGTATACATAATTTAGTGTATATGTTAGTAGGTGTATTTGTGATTTAGTGTGTAAGTGGTTGTATGGCTGTTGACAGTGTATAAGCTTTGTTTTATGGGCGAGTGACAGACTGTGAGATTGAGTATATAAATGATCGAAAGGGTGCATCAGTATGTGATTTCAGAAGTGAATGGATGTTGAATTCCTGTACGAGTTAATGTTTGGGTGTGTGACTGAGCAACAAATGCCTAAGTGGCTAAGTGGGTATATGGGTAAGTGAATAGGATATCAGTGGTTGTATAGGTGAATACCAGAGTGTGTGAGTAGGTGCATAAGTGAGTATGAGAGTAATTCAATGGGTGAGTGAGTGGCTGTGTATGTCATTGTATGAGTCAGTGAGTGGGTGCATTGTGGCTCTATGGGTGAGTCAGAGAGTGTGTATTTGGCTCATGGGGAAATTAGTGAGTGTATGAATAACTGAATGAGTGAGGGAAATGGTATATGAATCACTGTAAAAGTGAGTAAAAAGGTGTGTGATTGGCTGTATGGATGAGTAATTGGATGCATGAGTGGTTATCTGAGTGACTTAGAAGGTACATGAGTGCTTCTATAGATAAGTGAGTGAGTGTGTGAGTAACTGAACAACTGTGTGAAAGGGAGCAAAAATAATTGTATTGGTAAGTAAGATAGGGACTCAGTTGAATATGTGTGAGTGAGGGGGTATGTGAGTAACTAAATGTGTGAGTGAGTGGCTGTGTGACTGGCTACATGAGTGAGTGAGTAGGTGTGTTGGTGGCTGTATGTGTGTGAGTGCTCTGTGAATAACTGAACATGTGAGTGACTGGCTGTGTGAGTGGTGGCATGAGTGATGAAGTAGTGGTATAAGTAGCTGTATAGAAGAGTGAGTGAGTGTATGTGTGAGTATATGGGTAGCTAAATGGGTATATTAGCACCTGTATGTGTGGTTGACTGTGTATATAAGTAACTGCATGAGTGAGTGAGTATGCACATTAGTAACTATATGTGTGAGTAATTTAGTACATAGGTATGTGTATTGATGAGTAAGTGGCTGCTTGAAGTAACACTATATGCTTGATTTCTTAGTGTTAGTGACTATTTAGATATCTGAATGAGTGTTCTGGTACCTATTTGAGAATCGTTTTTCATATATAAGTTGGTATATGACTATCTCTGTTATTGTCTCTATGGCTTTTGCAATATGTATGTAGCGGGGGTAGCATGCATTGGTTACTACTTGTGTTGAGTAATTTGGTGTGCAACTATATGTGCTAGTTTGTTTGTAGTACTGATACTGACACACAATGTATCTCTATATTTGAGTGAATGTTTAAGAGCTATTCATATTGTGTTAGTGGGTATATTCATGACTCTATCCTTTTGCAGATAGTTATATGAGTTGCAATGTGAGTGTCAGACTAGATGTATAACTGGGCATATGGGTCTGCAAATGTAGTTGTCAGTGACTAAAAGTCCAAACTACATGTGTCAGATTTGAGCAGCTAGCTCACTGTCTCTGGTCTATCAATTATCTACTTTAGGGGTCACTTATTTGTAAGAGAAGAGGACTTTAAAAGTTGTAAAGCATTCTTTGAAGTCAATTCCAGCTACCTATAAACCTGCTGACACAGGTTCTGCAAAGCAGTCCAGAGACATGTGAGAAGGGGCACTTGTGTACATGGATGACTCGTTAGTGTTACAGCCTTACACACTATCTGAATGACTGTCTCAGTCTGTATTTGGTTGTGTTTGCATATTTGAGGAAGTATATTGCTATATGACTGTTTCTCTTAGTATCTGTATGGCTCTCTAAATGTATTTCTAAGGGGCAGCATACATTGCTTGGTGGAAGTATGCATCTCTGTATGCAGAACTGTCTCCAGTAGGCCTAGCAACATTTTCTATATCTCTATATTAGAGTGAATACTTTAGTGGCATTTGACTAGTTATATTAGTGGCTCAATCCTTTTCTAGATGGGTATGGCAGTTGCAATGTGACTGTCAGACTGCATATATAAGTGAGCATAGGGGTGTGTAAGTAGATATGTCCTCAGTAAAACCTAAAAGTATATGTGTTAGCTTTGAGCATGTTGCATACTTCTTATGACCCACCTACTGCCTAGCTTATGAGACACTTATATGTAATACAAGAAGAGTTTAAAACTTGAAAAGCACTCTCAAGATTTAATTTAGCTTATTGGTAAACTTGTAGACACAGGTTCTGAAAAACGGGGTCTGACATATTGCAAGTACTGTCTTACTAGTTGTCAGCGACTCAATTTAGAAACTTTATGGTTTAGGTTTTGAACACATAGCTGAATACTATTTTGTACCTAGTGCTTATCTTACGGGTGAGTAATATGTAATAGGAGAGGGGTTTAAGGCTTGAGAAGCATTGCTGAAAATCAATTTGGCCTACTGCTAAAGCTGCAGACACAGGTTTTAGAGATGCAGGCATGAAACATGTTTGAAGTGGCAGTTGTCTATATGGCTGCTTTATTAGTTTTAGTGACTCAGTAGATATCTGAACGAGTGTCTTGGATGTGACGTTGCATATTTAAGGGACTATGTTGGAATTTGACTACCTCTGTTAGTATCTCTATGTCTGTAAATGTGCATATAAGTGGCAGCATAGTTTGCATCCTGACTGTGTTAGTGGATATTATATTATGTATGCAAAATTGTCTCCAGTAGGTCACAGTACATATGATGTATCTGTATATCTCAGCGAATGTTTAGGGGGTATTGTGAGTGTGTGACTGGGTTTATTAGTGGGTCTATTGTTTTGCAGATAGATATGTGAATTACAATGTGAGTATCAAACTGGATGTATAACTGGGTATAGGTGTCTCTAAGTGCAGTTCTTAGTGACTGAAATATGAAACTAAAGGTGTTGGTTTTTGAGTAGATAGGTCGTTGTGTATGGCCTACCTTTTACCTATCTTGGGGGGTGGATGGTTAGATGCTAACATAAGTGAGTGGCTCAGTCTATTAGTGACTCTCTGTAGAGCAACATACATATGATATATCTCTGTTTCTTAACACTGAATAAGTAAGTTAGTGTGTGTGAGCACAATATGAGTGAGTAAATGGGTATATTCCAGTTAAGAAGTGATGGTGTGATACACTGTATGAATGAAGTAGTGGGTATGTGATTGTAAAAATAACTGTTTGAATGAGATGTGTGAGTGACTATAATTCTGCAATTTTATACTAAAACATTTACTTACAAAATATGTGAACGAAGGTTATGAGAAGCTACCACAAGACCACTTTATGTATAAAAACACTCTTCATGCATGGATATCTGCAATCAATATGTCCGAGGTAGAAAGCATATTTTGCAACATCTCAGACTGTTGAACTGTAGCCACTATTAATTAGGTAATTAGGAGATCCCTGTGTCAGTTTTAACATCATTTTCTCTGCACTTATTCTTTTGATCCCACATAGTTTTTCTTCATGTTTGTCTTCTCTCCCTCTCCCTATTGCTCTACCTCTGTTGTTGGCTTGCGCGAAGGTGTGTTAGCAGAACTATGATGAAGCATGCCACAGATTTCTGTGGGTGAGGGCAGTTTTTACAACATATGTGTCTAGTCAACTCATCTCTACAAATAGCGACATACTTTAGACCTATTTCTATGTGTGTGTAGAGTTGTGTATCAGGAGGGCGAAGTGGGGCATCTCCTCCTACCCCATATCTACTGTATTGTTCAATCTATGCTTAACAGCATATGAAAGTTCAGACAAGTGACTTTTAAACAGAAGATGAAATATGTGGGGAATACACTGCCAAAGTCTTGGATCTTCTGAGTATAATCTTGCTGACCGGTAATCAGATCACCAAGTATTCAGATGCAGGTATCTATACAGGGCGGTCATCAAACTGTCCACCATCTCCAGTGGGGAACAGTTGTGGAAAACAGCGAGCTTCTAAACTTTTGTCTCATATACTCATGAGAGCTCCTTTTGCTTGCTTCACAGAATTCAATGGCATTACCGATCACTTCTTTTGAATGTAGAGGATGGATGCTGTAGTGTTCATAAATCTCTTTTGATCTTGATCGATCCACTTTTTCAAACTGTCCACTTGATGATAATATTTCATCCTATACATATATCTTCAACAACATCAACATTCTTATAACAAACTTTATTTTGTGGCAGGTATAATGGTACATTTTTAACTTTACTAATATCTTCTAACTCTTGCTAATTATAAGTATTCTTTGTAGGAACGCCATTTACTAGAATGAGAAGTGGTCCATGATCCTCTATGTCTACATCAACAGTTTTAATATTCTGTTTAAAATCTAAAGGTAAGTATACAACTCTTCCTTTAAGCCCTTTTTGTAGGTCTGTTGGTGGCAGCTTCTGTCTTAGGCTCTGTATAAACTTTGGTCTGGAATGGGTGTACACACTGGATTAGAACAGACTCATACACATTTAAATCTGCTAGTTCTTGAGGAATAGATACCAACTCTGAGTTGTTATGTAGTGCTCTAGCTGGCATTTTGTTGTCTTTTAACTTTCTGTAACAGTACTTACATATAACTTGACGAGTGGACAAGTCAAACCGCTCCTCTAAAAATAAATAAATGGCAAACTGTTCCACTTGTAATTGTTCTGTTCTTCACTTTTTAAATACAAATCAACATTTCTGGTTTAACTTTTGTAGTGAGTGTGTCAAGAATGAATACAAAAAGTTTGTTTTTTCACATGAAACTATTTTAAACTGTGTAATCTCTTTTACAAGGTTGTTAATACTAATCCCTGTCTCATGTTCCGCTGCATCTGCAGATGGCAAATCCTGATTTTACCTACACTCCTCTTCAGGCCCAAAGAAACAAAATTGAACATCATCACAAACTTTTTCTACGTCTGCTACTGTACCATGCAGTAGTGCTCTATTCATTTGTCTGAAACATGGGTCAGGAGATTTCAGCTAGTAATGCCTTCTAACAAACTTTCGCATTAAAGAGTGGTGAACAGCTAGAATTCTGAAGTGATGAAAGGTGCTTTTGCACACTTTATTTGATAGGCAGGCTAGGGAATGTCCCTGAAAAATTATATTATTTCTATCTTGGCATGGATCCAAACCTTGAAAAATCCAATACTTCTGTTTCCCAGTTTTGCATGCAAAGTTACGTAGGAAAGCTCTCAATATGTCAATTGTTTCCTGTCAAACACTGCAAATACTACTACAGTTCCATTTGCTTACAGGGGCCTGTACCTCTTCAGCTATCATTTCCTCAACATTTCTAGGAACTAACTCCTCTTTTGTTATACGAATACTACTCTTAAACACATAACAACAACCAGTTGTTTCAACTGCATGCACTAATGTGTTTTCTTGGAAGTAGCTTTCTTCATTAAAGAAAGGCTCGGTGCTAGATGTATGCATCCATTTACCTCTAAAGGTTTTACAAAAGCTATTTTTATTCACGTCTTTTTTTCTGACTTTTTCTGCTCATACTCAACATTGTTTTATCCAGTGTTTTCATTCTGTTTAATATTAATATCAACAGTTTTTGCTTCGAGGCAAAGGCTTGATCTGCTACAGTTTCTAAGTGTTGTTTTTGCTTATGAGCTGCTGATCTTCTCTTATAGTGTTTTACATTTCTTAACGAAGGTTGTATTAACCTACTGCTAAACTTTCTTCTTCCTATCTCTTTGTACTGTTTCTGCCTTACTATTATATGACTTGTTTTTTTTACAACAATTTCCAAATTGAAAATTATTTACTGCTTTCGTCTCTCAGTTCTTGGTAAATTTTTCTTTTTGTTGACAATACTTTCAATATTTTTAATTTTTTGAACTACCTTTTTAAGAAACAGCTATGTTCTCTTACCAGCAGATTGGTTTTTTCCTACAGCATTCTGTCCAGTATCCTCTTTTCACTTCTGATTTTTTTCAAAGTTGTACTGTTTGAGTTTTTCTTCTCCATTCTTTTTTTGCCATTTTAAATTCTCGTGTTTGAAGATACAGATATCTATAAAGAAAATAGAATATATAATTTTTATGTTCTATTATTAAACTATCTAAAACCATTAATAGATAATCAAAGAGATATGATTATATACCTATTTTATACAATTCTGCATCTAAATACTCAAGAATGTGTTCTATGACAAGCATACCCTATGAAATAGCTACAGTCTACCTCAGAGGTCAGTTATATGTATTAGAACAGCAGGCTAAAGCTTCTGAAGGCGGTTTAAAGGCCAAGTCGCCCTAGCAGTAGAGCTGAATGCACAGCCTCAACTGTACCAGGCCTGAGACATATTTTAAGGCCTTCTTCTCTGGATGGGTGACTTGGTAGTGTCAATTCTTTAGTAGATATTGTGAATGAGTGTCTAACTCACTATTTGAGGGTGTGTTTCCATATGTAACTAAATGTGTTAGTACATTTCTTGGTCAGTTTGTGACTGTATGGCTTTGTAAGTCTATATGTAAGGGTTGTGGTATGGATTGTCTCCTGGGTGTGTTAGTTACTATTGAGTTATTTAACTGAGTGTGCCACTGTCTTCTTTTGTGCAACATACATAAGAGTTCTGTCTCTGTAGGTAAATGGCTGTTTAGATGCTTCTCACAGTGTCTCAGGGGTGTATTAGAGGCTCTCCACTTTTCTATGTCCTTATATGAGTGTGAAATCAAGGTGGAACAGTGGATTTATAACTGAGCATATGGGGCTATCAGTGTGCCCGCAGCTCACTAAAATTTCTAACTACATGTGTTAGCTTTTATGCAGATGGTATTGTACCCTACGTCCTAGCTACAACCTACCTTAGAGGTGAGTTATATATTGTAGAGCAGTAGTTTAAGCTTCTTGAGGGATTTTAAATGCAAAGTCAGCCTAGCAGTAGAACTGGATGCACAGACTCAAGTGAACCAGGCCTCAGATATGTTTAATGGCCTACTTTCCTAGATGAGGGACTTGGTCTTATCAGTTCTTTACTAGATATCTGAATCAGTGTGTCAGTCCCTATGTGAGGGTGTCTTTCTGTATGTATGTTTGTTGGAACATTACTGTCTCTCTTTGTGACTGTATGTCTTTGTTAATCTATATGTAGGGGCAGCATGGATTACCACTGCTTTCATTAGTCCTATATGCATAAGAGGTCTCCTTTGCATGTAAGTGAATGTTTTGATGCTTGTGACACTGTCTCGGGGGTGTATTAGTGGCTCTTGTCTTCTCTATGCACTAGATACATAAGAGTGTCTGTGCATGTGAGTAAAGGTGTAGATGCTTGTAACTGTGTCTGAGAGGATGTACCAGACAGTGGGTAGACAATTAGGGTTCACTTTTGCAGAAAACAGTCATGCATCATAAATGAATCTTTTTAAACTTTTAAAGAGAAAATGTTATGAATATGTATTCTTCTTTTCAGCCTGCTGGGGCTGATCTGTGCTATTCTTATGATTCTCTTTACATATGGCATGAACTTTTTGAATTTCATTTTGCAACAAATCCACTTGGCTGAGAACGGTCTGAGATTATAATGTGTATGTAAATTTGTGCCGAACTTTGTCTGGCACCATCCGTACGGCAATTAATAGGGTATATATTCCCCTTTTCCATTGAGTGGGATATACACAGATATTCATTCTCTGCTCTCTTAGGACTGGGATCATTGTAGAGCGATCTAGGTCCATTTTTCGTGTAATTTTACGACTTCTTTACCTATCTTCCTTTCTTTTATTCAGTTTTTCTTCCCCTCTCTTTGAGTTATTCAAAATATATTTGCAATATGTGGGTTCATTCTTTCTTCTCTGCATCTCCTTTGCTTTTAGACATGATTAATTGTAATTGAATGCCTATTATTGGTATCCATTGTATATTTTTCTATTTTATAACCTTAATATCTACGTGTTTTATAATGTCTTTTGCTATTCAATTTTAGTATTGTGTCACGTGATATGATTGAGTGTTATGTTTGGCTTTCCATGTTTTGTCTTTTACATGTTGTACATATTTATTGTATTATACCCCTGAAGAAGTCCATTGTTATGGATGAATCACATTGGTTGTCTTCACTGCATATGGGTGATGCTTTTTAAGAAAATAAACTAAAGACAAGAACCACTTAAAGTTTATTTGTGGTTTCTCCCCCTTATCCGTTTTGGTGTTATTGATGTGGTGCACCTCTAAGCTCTATATTGTTACTTGAAATGTGTTGGTACATGCCCCGTGGCAGCAGGTGCTTGTAGTGTGTGCACACAATTTTATGTACTTGTGTGAATTGTATTTTTGGATCACAGGTCAGGTGGAACCGTTAAGGTCTGCTGCCTTTTCCTCATGCTTACTATGTTGTAAGAGGGCGTTCATTTAAGTTTCGATGAGACAACGTGTATAAGAAATTAGGAATTGCTCAGTTGTGTTCTTTTTTTTAATCCTGGTTGCTCAAGGTATGCACCTAATATAGGTTAATTATGGAGCTGTTCTTAAATGAGTAATGATTCAACCACACTTTAAAGAAGACCCATACCTTACCACTACATTGCCCTCACCTCTGAATTTCCATCAGTTCTTTGGTTTTCTTCACATTCAGCAGCAGTTGTATGATGTGATTCATGCGCATGTTGTAGGCAGTCTGAAATGTTTATGATCAGCACTGCATACCTCCAGTTTTCTCTTCCGAAGTCAAGAGCCATCAAGTTTAAGTTTATTATGTTTTGGCTCTCAAAGAGGGCCACATAAAATAAAGACACAATTATGCAACAATACTTACAATAAAATCACAGACAAACAGTTGAGAAGAAGATACATCATATACACTGGTCAGACAATTGACAGATATTTCTCTATATTTCATTCAATAAATATTTTAAAAACCTTTAAAAAAGTTAAAAACTTTAAAACAGAGCATTTCATTTGGAGGACAGTAAAGTGCATGAAAAAAAGTGTTTACATTTAAAATTCCTAATTGTAAACAAATAGGTTTCAACCATTTATAACGCAATGGGCGTAAAGCAGGACAGATAAACAGAACGTGATTACGATCCTGTACAGCATTATGACAAAGATTACATATAGGAGATACACCATACCATTTAGCTAAAAGTGGATTTAGTGGAAGCAAATCTTGTCTTAACAGGTACCATAACCTACGGACTTTGTGGGGGATATTCCATGTGAGGTATTGTTGTGGCAGCTTTAATGTATATGTGTTTAAAAGAAGTTGCCTTTCCGATTTTCCTTGTTGGGCAATCATATCCAATTTATAACTGAGCTCCCAAGATGCATTTTTTAATTTAGACTTTAGTTCAGAGGGAGTAAGTAGGACAAAGTACTTACATCCAACTCTAACAGAATTACTGCTTCTCTAAAGTTTTTTACTAACAGGGAAAACTCATTGAAATTGCCCAGAAGCTCATTTTTTATGGCTTCCCGTAAGGAATCCTTTTTACCTCTAGCTATGCAAGCTACCCACCTTACCAGAGCTATCAGCCCCTGTTCACAACAACTTCGGAGTCCGAACTCCAATCTACATGAGGATACAGAACAAGCTGTATTAATGGAAGTAATTCTTCTTAATATCTTTCCTTCCATTCTATGTAAAAATCCCCAGTGTTTTAACTCTACTAATTCTAACCCATACAATAAAGTTGCAGGGATCTTTGCCCTAAATACCTCCATAAATAGTGTAAGGTGTCTCTTCCCTGTAGCCTTGTACAAGGAGCATAATCCCATACCATGGGCTAATGCTTTACGCGAGTTATGATCTGTATGGAGTTTCTCACTTAAGTTTGCCGAGATTATTTTACCCAAAAAGGTGTAGGTTTTTACCACCTCTAACTTATGTCCGCCTATGGCCCATCCATAATTTACAGACCTACATTTTTTCTTTCCAAAAATACACATGATTTTACTTTTCGAAGCATTAATCTTCATGAAATTTGCTTCTGCAAATTGATTTAATGCACATAAGCGGTTAGACAAGCCCTTCGGAGTTAAATCTAATATGAGGATATCATCTGCATACATTAAAATTGATACAGGAGATCCTCCAATTATCGGAGCTATCCCACCGCACACTGAAATGGAAGAAGGAAGGTCTGCCGTATAGAGAGAAAACAATATAGGGGCCAATATGCACCCTTGTTTCAGCCCATTAGGTGAGGGAATAGATTGAGACAAACCTCTTTCTCCACCTTGTAATACCTTACACCACGTGTTCGAGTGAAGGGCTTTTACAAGTTCGAGTAAATATAACGGCATCCCTAGAATAGCGAGTTTTCTCCACAGGGTTGGTCGGTCGACCTTATCAAACGCTGTGGAGAAATCAATGAATGCCGCATATATTCCACCACCGTGAACACGTACATATTTATCGACAATCACCTGTAATGCTGTTAAGTTATCAAGTGTACCATGCTCTTTACGAAATCCAGTTTGTTCCAAAGGTAGGATGTCATTCGCTTCCATCCATTCAGAGATTAAAATCAAAAGACATTTTGCAAAAATTTTCCCTATCGAATCTAAAAGAGCAATTAAACGATAGTTCCCAGGGCTATCCCTCTCTCCTTTTTTGAATATCGGGATTAATATACTTCCCCTCCAAGAATTAGGGACTGATCTCTGTAAAAAGCACGCATGGAATACTGGAAGGAGAATCCTACTCCAGGATATAACGTCTTGCTTTATTATAGACATGGGCAGCTCATCCGGGCCCATAGCTCCGGACGCACTCATACTCTTTATCACCGAAGCGATCGTTTTCTCAGATGGGAGCTCTATATTAGGCTGACTATTTAGGGCTGAATCCCAGCTGTCCCCCTCTACATTATTAGAAGCATACAAACTGGATATAAATGATATCCAGACATTTTCAGCAATAGAGATAGGGATAGGGGAAGTTCTTACCCCACATCCTTTCCCTATTAGGGTCCAGAATTCTCTAGATTTATTAAAGGCCGATGCCTCTCTTAACCTGATCCAGAGAGAATCTTCTTTTTCTCTTTTTAATTTGATTCTAAGTCTAGCTCTCCTTCTTCTTAATAAGGCTATCTTATACTCATTTTCCTTAGTTCTACTAATGAACTGTTGCCTTACGAGTTTATTTATTTCCTTATTTAGGGGTAAAAATAGACTAGGAGGGAGATATGGCTTTTTAGGTTTACTTAATTTCCTAGCTCTCATGGTAAGGGTTTCCTTAAGAGTTTCAAAACATGAAAATTCCCTACCCTGCCAATCATCTAGTTCAAGTAAGGTTTGGACGAGAATATTTTGTACATCTTTCATAGTGGAAGGGTCCCAGAAACACCTTCCCGACTTGCAATGAATAGAAACACCTTTATTAATTATAGACCATGATTCAGTATCTGGGGTTTGTATTGAAACTATTATATTAATCACATTATGATCGCTCAAACAAGATTGAGAGACCACCATGTCCTGAACATAAGAAAATGAATCATAATCCGTAATTACATAGTCCAAGATAGATTCACCCCTAAAGGAATTATGTGTAAACTTAGCCGGAGTGTCAGAGGGCATCCTACCATTTACAATTAACCCCTCTACATAGCTAAGTTCTTCAAGTAATATCTTTCCTCTTTTGTTAGTTTTCATTTTACTAGGAAAGATTGCTTGGGGTATATTGTATGCTTCTTCCTTAAATTTACTTCTAAACATGTCTATACTCGAAGTGGACACTTTACTATTTAGGTCACCCATAAGTAAAATATATGGGGGGTGATCGAGCTTTAGTAGTTGTTTGACATAAGAAAACATTCGCTTCAGAACGGTATTAAAAATCTCTTCAGGTGGTATATATGCATTACGAATTACAAGAGAGGACCGTCTACCTGTGGACACTAGATTATTAATAGTAATTGATTGAAAAAGATTACTAGTGTCCTTATAATGGGAAAATTGCCATTGTAATGTGTTTGATAAAAAACAGGCTATTCCTCCTTTCGCGTGCCCTTTTTTTGAGGGTGTGGCAGGGGCCTCAAATACAAAATAATTTTTCCCCCCATAAAGAGAATCTTTGCACCATGTTTCCTGAATACATAGCACATCTGCATTCAGAGAGAATAGATAATCAAACTTCTGAGGACAATTATGTAATCCTGCAGCATTCCAGGATATAATTTTTAATTGACTGTTAAAGATGTAAAAGCGGTCTTAAGTTGTTCGATGTGTTACTGGATAAAACTCCAGGAAGCCAATTCCAGTGTTGATTATCTTGTCATGGAAATAAGTAGATTTTCAGGGGGAGAAGGTACCTGAGAGACCATACGCTTTCCTCTAGAAACCCGTATCTTTAGATCTTTATTTTGAATGGTTGGGTCTTCTTGCCCAAATCCCAGCTCAGAAGCTCCTTTTCTAAAGAGCATATGATTTCCATTATTAATAAAGGGCAGCACATCAATCCCTCTACGTTGAAATGATGCAAGAGCCATCAATTTTCCAGCTTTGCTTGCTTCAGTTGCACCTTTTCCCTTTGTCTCCTAAGCACTAAATGGATTCAAGATTCCTGTGAATTGAAAATGAATGGCAATAATTGTTTGTAGGGGATTCCATGGGAGTGGTTCTCCCCCCCCCCCCCCGGAAGAGAGCAATGGTCAAGGCACTTTTGAAAAAGCCTTCCCTTGACCCTGACTCCCTGGGAAATTATCGGCCCATCTCTTTACTCCCGGGTATCAGTAAAATTGCCGAAAAGTATGTCAATTCCATGCTGTCCACTTTCCTAGTATCTCACAATCTCCTTCATCTATCACAGACTGGTTTCCGACCCTCTCAAGGCAATGAAACGGCCCTACTATCTGTCGTTGAAGAGTCCAGACATATCAGGGACGCAGGAGGCACAGCGGTCATTATCCTTCTAGAGCTCAGTGCGGCATTCGACACGGTCAACCACCAACTACTGGTTCACAGGCTTTCAAGGTTGGGAGTGACCGGGGTCCTACTGAATTGGCTGTGGTCCTTCCTTGAGGACAGATGCTTCCAAGTTTTTGAGGCAGATGTGACCTCAAAACAGTGGCCTCTTTGCTGTGGAGTACCCCAAGGGTCATCTTGAGCCCCACCCTAGTTAATGTTTATTTAAGTCCTTTAGCGGATATTGTAAGGCCCTTCGGCATACATATAGTTGCGTACGCAGATGATACGCAACTGGTGATGGGGCTCAGCCAGACTAAGAACTCCCCCCCTAACCATTCTACCTGTTTGAAGGAGGTTTTCAACTGGATGAGTACCTCCTTTTTTAAATTGAATGGAGAAAAAACAGAGATTATGACCTTAGGGAACCCATCCCTGTTTGACTCTACCCTTATGTGGCCAGTTGAGCTAGGTCCGGCACCCATCCTCAAGAGTCAAATAAAAAGCTTAGGTGTCTGGCTGGACCATGAATTAACTTTTAACGCACAGGCCCGCAATGTAGCAGCCTCATGCCATGGCATCCTAAAAGCACTCCGCAAAGTACTCCCCCTTCTCCACGCCCAGGCAAGGAAGATTTTGGTGCAGGCACTCATTTTGTCCTGCATGGACTATTGTAATGCTCTGTACCACGGAGCCCCAGCTGCAACCCTCACAAAGCTCCAAACAGTTCATAACTGGCCAGCCAGAATTCTTTTGGACGTACCGAGAGGCCAGTCGGCAAAACCTGCCCTGAAATCTCTCCACTGGCTGCCCATTAGAGAGAGAGTTTATTTCAAGGCTATGTCCATTGTGCACAAATCACAAGCAGGAAAAGTCTCCCCTATCAATCTCTCCATGGTTTGTCCCTAATGTGCTAACAGGAGCCTTTGCTCAGATGATCTTCATCTGCTTGTAGTCCCCAGGATTCAGAGAGCTAGAAGCGGGGGTCGATTGTTCTCTTACAATGCCACCAAGTATTGGAACTCCCTCCCCCTTCACCTCCGTAAGGAATCCAATCACCTTGTTTTTCGAAAGTTACTAAAATCATGGCTCTTCCCCTAGATGATTGCCCTGCTGCTCGCTGCCACAGTGCTGGGATGCCTCCGCGTAGCCATGTGCTATATAAAAGCCTTTTCAATTTCAATTCTGGTAAGTATGGGAGAACTTAATACTTAAGGGTCAGAATGACAAGATGCCAAACCAAATGTTACAAGTGCATGGTGATATCTCTATGGGAAGGATCAGCAGTAAAAATGACCCAAGGTAAAAAGGACATTTCAGGGTCAAACTACTGCACTACCTCAGATCTGGTGAACTATCAGCCTGGTTCTGTTCATTCTTGCTGAACCAACTACCCCCTCAGTCAGAAGTTAGTCAACCCTTCATCCTTCTCACACTTTCTCCTTTGTTAAACTCTTGAAAAAGTGGCAGGCAACATAGATTTAGCATTGTTTGTTTTACATCCAATTCAAGCTCTATGTTCTACCTGTATTTCAGTATAATGGAATCTGCTACAGTGCAAATCCTTATTTTCTTTTTTATGCCAGTTACAGCTGTTTTGTGTGGTTTCCAGTATGCAGCATATGGGTTTTATGGAAATATAGTGACGGGCACACAGAAAACTACTGCCCTCCCAGTTTCAGCTTAGAAAGCGATTTACAGATTTCCACCTTTAAGGTATAGTTGACGCTCCTCACAGAACACTCTGAGGCATTGTGCCTTTCTTGCGCGCACCTTCACATTACATTATTTTCTCTGCAGATTGATGGTGCAGTATGTCATTTTACACTCAAAAATTGATTCCATGCAGCAAAAGAAAAATACATTTTTTTCGATGTGCTGACCTTGAGATAGAAAAATAGACAAAGTAGCATCTCAACAACAAACAAAGCTGGAACATGTAATTCAAGAGCAGCTCGAAAAAGGTGTTTGCCTATTTGTAAAACTCTGCAACGCAAAAGAAGGCCATCATCTGTGAAATATAAACACTGGAGGAGATGTTAATATTAAATGACAAATGCAAATCTAACAGCAAACCCTGGAAAGGTAATAAACCCATGGTGGGTGAGCTGTTTCTCTGTTCGGTTGGATATTATTAACCCAAGATGTTGACAAACAATTCAAGTGGTGGATGTTCACGTGACGGGTAGCATTTCTCTTTCTTGCATCTTTTCACAAACATGAAGAGCTTGACCCCTTGACCTTGGCTGGCCCCGCTTCTCCTCCCGCTGCCCACTGTTGTCAACTCGCTCCTGTCAGACACTTAGCCGTATGCTGCTCTTTCTGAACCGATGTCACGTGAGGGGGTCGACAGCACTGACCAGTGGGGCAGGAAAGAAGGCAAACGGAATATGAAACAAGCATCTTCATTTCAACGCAAAGCTGCGCATGACCAGATGTTCACATAAAATGGGGAAACTGGGACGAAAAGACTCTTAAAAGACATACTGCGCGGCCACCTCAAACGCAACACGTGCTTTAGATTTACCACTGGCGAGGGTTGTTTCTTGGGCTACTCTTCTCGGGACACTGTCAGATTACCTCACCTTCCCAGGTTGTGCTAGTTTGACATAAGGTACTGTTTATCACATTACTTACTGAATGGAGCTGTTAGTTTGCTCCATTTCTTTTTGTAGCACTCAGTACTGTTCTCAGCACTGTTTTATTGGTTTGCAGCAGCAGGAATATGTCTGGGCTTGTCTTTTGTTTACAGTGGAAAGACGGTGCTGGCCGTTGCTAAAGAAATTGAGCTAAACAACAGCACGTTACACTATAACATGATGATAAACGCACCTTATTGTACATTATTTCCACCTGGGCAGGTAATGTAACCCCTACCGTTGTTTTTTTTAACATGACTGATTTAAGTTGTTATTATTCTTATTTTTCCAATAATAATAATCAATACTAACAACAATAATAATATTAATAATAATAACAACACCAATAATAATAATAAAAGCAATAACAATAATAGTACTAACAATAATAACAAAAATAACAATAATCATATTAGTAATATTAATAAATATTAACAACAACCATAATAATACTAATAATAATAATAATAATAATAATAATACTGATAATAATAATAATAATAATAATAATAATAATAATAATAATAATAATAATAATAACAATATGAATAATAATAATAATAACAATACTGATAATAATAAACGTACCTCTATTACTACTACTACTACTACTACTACTACTAATAATAATAATAATAATAACAATAATAATAATTTCTATTCAAATCGCTCTCATACGTTCAAGGGTCTCTTCTTTAGGGTGCATTAGAGCTGTGTTTTTCGACCCCATGCTCAATTTCTATAAACAGTCCAGACATATTTCCAAGTATAAGATCCACGTTCATTTGGGGTTTTTAGAAGTCCTGTAACTGAGCTTCCCCAGTCCCTAGGAACTTCTCATGCACCGGAAGAGACAAAGGCCAGAAGAAGATGGCGCCTTTGTCTGCCCAAGTCCCTTCTAAATTAATTAAAGCGGGGACTAGCCTGTTCAACTGAAAGCAGCGCCTGTTAGCAGCCCTCTGCCATTATGTCTATGTGAAAGGAGCCATTAGTGTGTCCACTGTGCTGAGAGAGAGTACACTATTAACTAGTGGAGCTGAACAAAATATCATTTGTTCTGATCTGAGAACACAGGAAACATGGGCGAGCAGATGGTATTAACATTGCCGAGCAGACTGAAAGGCAGGGATGGCCAATAGGATGACAGATTGAGGCCATAATGGCGAATGACACATGCAAATGTGTTGTCTGCTGATGCTGATGGGTCATACAGCCTCTGTAATGGGTATCCTGCCGGAAACTGTGCTTAGCAAAGAAACGCCATAACAGCGAAGAGAAGAAACACATACACATTACAAAGTACAACTTGGGCCGATTAGTCAAGTTCGACAGGACTGGTGCTGTTGTTCTGTGTGGTATGCCCTCTGATCCTGTAATCTTTTGTAGTTGTTCAACGTCTTTAGTGCAAACAAAGAATACAAAATGGCGGTTCATTTCACTTGTAAAGTATTGGTAAACACAACCCAGGGTCAATGCTGCGTAACATCAGAAAGACCATTGAAACCATTGGACTGCAATCCATGAAACTGCAGCCGACAGTGGCGAATTAGAGTGAGCCATACCATAGTAATCGCAACGACGCCACCGGCTCGTTTGCTTTGCATACATTGTTCTGAGCATAATGCGCCCTTTTCACCAGAGCAACGCCAACCAGGGGGTCGCAAACTGCCACTTTCAATCACAAACCCACCACTGAACGGACGCGTGTGGAAGGAAAACGCTTGCCGATAGACCGAAATATTTTCCAAAATAATTTTTACAAAATAAAATCACAGACCTATAGAATGCTGCTGCCCAGGACCAAACCTCTGTACGCTGTCTTTTATCGTGAATGTTTAAGACAGTAGTGCTTAATTTGTTAAACAAACATAAGTTTAAGGGGGTCCAATTTGCTTTCCTTAGGAGCTCGTCGCGAGTTCTGGTAAATTGCCGGGGTTGCAGATTACCAAGGCTGCATAGGCCGAGACTCGGAGCGTGTTGGGGGTGTGTGTATATGCTATTTATCATAAACGATAAAAGCCGGCACTTTGAGATTCGGAATGTATTGTGTGACAAACAGCAACTATTCAGAGTTGTGGTGGAATACTGAATATTTGGGTGCATAGTGGTAAAAACCGTGGGGCTTATTTACAAGCCCTTTGCGCCGCCGGTACATCACTTTTTCCCATATTAAAAGTGACACACCGGCGGCGCAAGGGGCTTGTAAATAAGCCGGCGTACTGTTTACCACTGTCTAACACTGGCAGGCTTAACCTGTTTAAATTTAGCAAAGGGTTAGGTATTTACCTACCTGGTAATTATCGGGAGCAGTATATAACACCCTCTGCAGAATGCCCACCACAGATTTCATTTCACCTCATGCCTCTTTCTTCCAGCTCAATGCACTTCCTGTTTCCATACCTTGGAGCAGATTTATAATAACTGGCGCATCCCTGCATATCAGCAGGGATGCACCAGTTATTGTGCGCCACAGCTCCGGCACCATGGATGCGCCGCATTTACAATGCGGCGCACCATGGGGCAAAAACGGCACAGATGCGTGACGCATCGGTGCCGTAAAAGTGGCGCATTGCTGGAGTTGCGTCGCAAGCGTGACGCAGCTCCAGCAATGCTTTGGGGGGACCTATCTTCACAATGCTGCGTCAATCCTTACGCCTGCTTCAAGCAGGCGCAGGGTTTTGACGCAGCATGGGCTCAAAAGTGACTGAGTGAAATCTTGTAGATTTCACTCAGCCACTTTTAGGAGGTGTTCCTGCGACGGAATGCCCCCCCCTGCACAGGTACGCCCACAAGTGGCGCAAGCTTTACAACTTGACGCATCTCCCAGATGCGTCACGTTGTAAATAACCAGCAGCATGGCACAGGATTTGCGCCGCTGCTGCATCACAAAAGTGACGCAACGGCGGCGTAAATGAGGCGCAAGGGCCTCATAAATCTGCCCCCTTATCTCTTATCTCCTTTCTACCTTTCTCTTTCTTGCTTGCTTGCAAACCCAGTGCCAACAAGTGAGTGTCTGTACCCCTCATCTGCAGCAACTGGCATAAATTAAGCACTGCAGTGCAACAGATATCTATCGGTTGTTTTCAGCATTTACCCCCGATTTCCGGCAGAACATTTCATGCACGGCATCTTTTGCACAATTGAGTGTGTGCCTTGTATACATCGCAGAGAACAACATAAATAACTGGAGGAAATAGTGGTTTTCTATTAACATCAGCTATCATCAACATTCACAAAAAGTAGTAAGGGGCCAGAAAGCGACGGCCACTGGTTGTAGGTGCGTTTTATGCTTCATATTTAACCTTAGAATGATGAACCAAAACACCCGAGATAGGGGAAAGCCTGTACACATCCTGCTTTTCGATTCAGTTCCCGGAAAATGTTATATAAATATGAAATACCCAGTATTAGATTTCTCTTTCTAGTCGGGAAATTGGTTGTTAATTCAACCATGCATAAACTGTGCAAAGGGTTTTAGATCAGTAGCTAGTGTACGCTAGCGGACGTATATCCCAGAACAAAGTAAACAAGACGATCGTGTCAATTATTGCCCGCAGTATGTTGTTAATGCACGATCATTCTTATTGCTCGCCTGGTACTTTGATCACCTTGTTCATAGCTTGAACTGACAAAGAGCTGTCGATACCATAAGCGACCAGCAGATGGCAGTTTGATCAAATAAGTTTGATTTCCTCAGAGCAAAGCAGAGCTTTAAATATTTATAAAAATTCAATGAAACTCAGTTCATCAAATCAAACACTTGACAATGCATACCGCGCACAGAAAATATATTACACATTCCTCAAATTGCTCTTGCTGTTTGATTATATTTCCTACTAGATCATCATTATTTAAACTGTTTCTGGCTCAGGAATGACCTTTGTTGAATATACAATACCTAAAATGTCACAAGCAACATTAAAAAATGAAGGTCTGGACGATGTGCTTTTTTTTTGTTGCAAAAACCAAAGCACATTTATCTTCTAAGTGCTATGCATACATAATAATCATAATGGATTATATTACTTAGCATAGTTTGATTAAATTAGCTGTACAGCCAAATTGGATGAATGCAACATAATTTATTTAGAAACAACACTTAGAAACAGCAGCTCAAATATACAAACGCTAGTATCAGGTGGTAAGAGTAGCAGTGTGCTCAGTTGTTTAGACATTACAGACTGCATTTCACCCTCTGCGTGGTTCATCGTAGCCCTCGAGTTTCATTTTGTGGCTCAATGAGCCATTGGACTCAGCAACACTCGTTCCTTTTGCAAGTCATGGTGGCAGAATGTTACCCACATGACGCAGTATGGGTTGAAGAGCATCGGAAGAAGACATAGAAATGGCACTAAGAACAATAAAGCTGGTGATCGAAGGCTCATGAACAGAATGAGGAGTAAAGACAATGAAATCCTTAAGACATCTAACACGGAGATGTAAAATGTATATTAGGGCTTTGTGAAGCACAGCCATTGTCGTTGCCTTGGAGTGTTAGAGGGAGGGGCTCAAAGGTGGGGGAAGAGACACTGTTGTTCAGTCCATGGTAGCCTTGTCCACTGTCTCAGTCAGCGTGTGGCTTCAGAACCCTCGAGTGTCTGCTACCTTCCACCCTGAAGTCTTTATTACTAATTCCCAATTAGTCAAAGTCCAGGTTTCGGAGCGAGACACTACTTTGCTAGAGTAGACCTAGAGCAATAGATAACAAACAGTCGAAAGGACAATACGCCTGGCTATTTTCTAAGTGAAACTGCTTTCACCGACTGTCAAGTTTGTGTTTGGTGTGTGGATGAATGTGAGAATGTGTAAATGATCTGCTGAATGAATGATTAACTAAATGCTTGTAAGTCAAGGATGATCAATATTATGCAGGGTTAGCATCATGCCAAAAATGCTGACGTATATTCAAAATTACCACCACAATGCCAGTGCAGGCATTGTGCAAGAGTGGGGAAATACTTTACGCTAAGCAGGTAGGCAGGAAACTCCCAACACATACCAAAACAGTGGTCAAGGCGTGGTCTGCAGCGACGAAATATTTGGGTTGGGAGCGTAAACTCACAGTAATGATACCTAGATGGGCGGGCGACCTTCTAAAGGGAGTAGGTAAGCTCGAGGGCTTCCCCAAATGGGAGTTACTGGGGCTAGAGACACTGGGACTCATTTGGAGGGGATGGGCATACATTACGTTTGCAGATTTACAAGTGGAATATGATATGGGTAAAGGGGAGTGGCTCAAATACATCTAATTAAGGCACGCCCTGCGGAGATACATAAGAGAAGGAGAGACCCTGGAAATTGCAACACCATCAGAAAACAGGATATTGAAAGAGCGACTGCAGGACTAAGCCGTATCCCTACTCTATAAAAACATAATAAATAATGACCCCGAACCCATGGGCGCCCTGAGGACGGCCTGGGAACATGACGTAAGCTCCCTGGAAGAGGAGGAATGGGTGGATGTGCTCCAGGGTCCGAGAGCAGTGGCGATACGGGCAAGGTTTAGACTTATACAGCTCAAAGTGCTGCATAGGGTATACTACCCCAGGTCAGTGCTACACAGAATGGGACGTAGTGAAAATACACTGTGCCATAGAGGATGTGACTCCGAGGGGTCTTTCTATCACTAACTTTGGGAATGCCCCACCCTATAGGTGTACTGGCAGAAAATAGCCGAGGCAATGACAGAAGTGGTGGGTATAGAAGTTCCGCTACAGCCAAAATGCTTCCTTCTGGTAACCGCTGGAAATGATGACTAGCCAAGGCATTTAAAGCAATGGCTGACACTGGCTGCAGTAGTGGCAAAGCAAAATATAGCAAAGAAATAGGGGGGGATCGCCACTTCAACAGTGGCGGAATGGTAATATGATCTAGACTGGTGCTGACAAGTGGAAGTTATGATATTTAAGAACAGCGGGTGCCCTAAGAAAGGGGAGAACATTTGGGGGCCTGGCAGACATTTCACGGATTATAGGATGGGCACTGTGATGTAACATGTTTATTGTTAATTAAGAGGGAAGTAAGTCATATTATGCATAGTATTTAAAACTTAAAAATGAATGATGCCACAATATAAATGCTCCTTGTATACAAATTATTGTTTATGTACCAATAAAAAGAGTTAAAGAAAACATAGCTAAAGCTATTCCTTGGGAAGCCTTGTGCTCATGATGGGAATCATTATGCCATGGACTCCTATAGTATACCATGATTACCACCTTTTATAAGAATGTCCATCATAATGCACTGACAGCATTAGTTAAAAACTGGATGCAATCATGTCATGGGGTCTGTGGTATACTAAAAACTACAATTATTATGCCAAGGCTTGCATTATGCATTGTTTTACCACCATCATGACATGGTTGACCACATTATGTCAATAATGGAGAGCCCATCCTACGTGTCACAATCAACTGCACACAAATAACAAGAATTATGTGTAGCTCAACAAAACAGACATGGGACTCTAACAACCATGACATCACTTTCTGAAGCAAACGTAAACATGCAATTAGCCATTTGTATTCTTACTCAACACTCTGAAACTCCTAAAATATGATGTTTTTCCTCCAGGCAGAAGTCCTAATTTATTGTGCTTTATAACATGGACAAGAAATGCCAAATGAAGCCCAAAACAATACAGTTGCACACCAAAACAGAACCCCACACAACAACACAACAGTAATGCCAACACAAGAACACACACCAATACAAAACAACAGCATATCACACTATCAACACACCACAGACAGCACCGCATAAACAGAGCAATAACTCAATTATGCAAAGCAAAGACATGCTACATAAACACACCAAAAAACCCCAAAACTGCTTAACACAAAACAATATATAATGTAGTTACATTGTTAAGTTGATGTTTTATTGTATTATGTTGTATTGCTGTGATGTGTCATGGGAGTATTATTGTTTGTGTGAGATGATGTTGTATCACTCTTGAGTTGGTATTGTTTTCCTTCTGTGTCACTTTTGTAGTAGCGTTTTTTGTCATGGTGTTGTGTTAATATGTTGTTTTCATGTTGAGCGATTTTTGTACTGTTGCTGTCTGATTGTTTGGTTTGTTGTGTTATATTTTTGTGTTGAGTGATTGAGTGATTATTCATGAGTGTTTTGTATTGTGTTATTCTCATTTAAAAAAAAATATTGTTATGCAGGTACTGATGTGTTGTTTTATGTTAGTGTTGCATTGTCATTCTTTTGTATTATTTTCAGATTTACAACTTTGCGTATGTGTATTGTTGCACTGTTTTGTAAGCTTTGTTAGTGTATTGTGCTTTTTTTGTAATGTGTTGTGTTATTCTTGTGTTGGTTTGTTTTGAGCTGTTTTGTTTTTGTCATTGTTTTGTGTTGCTGGTTTGCACTTTTATTGTGGTTTTGATGATACATTGTCTAATTGATGTTGTTTCATTGTGTTGTATCCTTTTGTGTGTTATTGTTGTTGTTTTACTATTGTGTTTTGTTGCCTGTTGTGTTGCATGCATTGTTCTTCAGTGCTGTGATTTTTGTCCTGTATCATTGCATTGTGCTATTTATGTGGTCCCTGTCTTGTTGTGCCGAGGGTACATTTATTGTGATTTATTGTTATGTGTTGTGCCGTTGTGTAGTGTATTACTTTTTTACTTTGTTCTGTATTATAGTGATGTTTCTGTGCGGTTTTTGTTACAGTTGTGTGTTCTTTTGTTGTACTTTTATTGTAATTGTGTTGATTTGTAGTGCTGTTGTTGTCTTGTGTTGTATTTTGGTAATTGTGGTTGTTGAAGTACTACTGTGTTGCTTTGTAATCAGTCGTGCTGTGTGCTTGTGTTTATATTGTGTCCTGTTTGTGGTCCACTATTTTTGTCTGTGTTGTGTTTGTGGTGTTGTAATGCCCTGTTGTGCTATTGTTGCCTTTTGTGTTTTGTATCGCTGTGGGTAATGTGTAGTTGTGTTGTATATTGTTATTATTATGTAGTGTGGTTCAATGCTGTGGTTGTTGACTTGTTGTATGTTGCTATGTTGTTCTTGCATTGTATTTCCTATTTATTAAAGATGTTTGTATAGAGCAGACTGAAACACGCAAACAATAGAGCGTTTCACCGGTAAAAAGACAAACACTAAATCAGAAATATGGCAATAATATCTATAGAATTGAATTGTTGAGAGACTATGAAGAGGATGAGAGCATCAGCTTTATGTTGCCAGGTATGGTTGAAAAAGGTGGGGTTTAGATCTCTCTGGAATATCATGCTGTTTGGATTAAGTCTTAGTTTTTCAAGCAGTTGGTTTCATAGTTCAGGCAAATGTCAGCAGAAGGCTTGTCTTACAATATTGCAGTTTTATTTTTTGGATTTCTAGTAAGAGAAGTCATTTATATCCATTGTTTCTCTCCTCTCCTGATGTACAGAGTTGGTTTTTCAGGGCCCTGGGAAGGCCTAGATTTAGTACCTAGTGTAATGCAAGCCATTAAAGTAATTTCTAATTAATTCTGAGAATTTTTGTCTTGTGTTTTCGTTGTGTGGTTTATGTTGCACAGTTATTGTAGTTGTGAGATGTTGTGTCTCCCCAAATGATTTGAATTCACACCTCCTATTTTTGCTGGATTTGTTCCAATCATTTTTAGGGCTTTGTGCACTTTACCACTTCTAACCAGTGCTAAAGTGCTTGTGCTCTCCCCTCTAAACATGGTACAACTGGAGTATTCCCGATTGGCACATTCAATTTACTTATGAGTCCCTAGCAAAGTGGTACCTAGTGAACCCAGATCCTATCAATTAAATGCTACTAGTGGGCCTGCAGCACCAATTGTGCCACACACTTAAGTAGCCCTGTAAAACATGTCTCAGACCTACCATTGAAGCCTGCGCTGTAGTTTTAAACTGTCAATTGGTCCTGGCAAAATAAATATTTTGCACGTTACAAAGTGGGGCGTCATCTCGTCCCAACCAGTCGCACTGCTGAATCGTGCCATGTTGGCTATTATTATATACATGTTTCCACAGTAATCCATCTAATCCGTTTAATGAAACTCTTTTTCTCCTCACTTCACTTAAATGTTGAATGTTTTGGGTCACACGCGGATCAATATGCCAATTTTCCAAATTTCTTCTGTTCAAACTGTGCCCATCCGGACCTCTTGTAAGAACGTGATTAATGCAGAGTTCATTAAAAGGCAGTGTTTATACATTACACCCAATGCATTTCGGGCTGGGAAGCCCTTCGTCAGGGGTCACTACAAATCACAATGAAACAATAGTCAATTGTTACTTATAAGTATTATAAAGTTTCTCATTTAGATGAACATAGCAAATTTTGAATCAAATTACAATGCCAATTGTCCGTTGCAAGTTGTATATCTGTATTCACAATTAACCTCTAAGTCAATGGTATAGTTGAAGCACCCCTATAACATTTACTAAGCACTACATTATCTCGCACCCGAATACCCCAGTGCTATCCCTCTGTGAATTTGGTTCACTTTTAACAAACCCTTCTTTTCACTTGCTACCAATATCAAAATATCACAAGCTGTCATGTATCCCCATTCTCTCCCTTTTTCGTACCCACCTCTCCTTGCACGTAATTTTCGAACCCACTATACTTTCCACAAACGTGTTCTAGAAATCAAGTTCCCTCTTTCTCTCTCCCCCTTCCTCTCCGTTCTTTCGTATACATTCATAATTTATAACTCACACAAGCCATCATTCACACTTATTAAATTCACACATTTTTTAGCTCAAACATTCGTTACCTCCTTCCCCACCAAATGTCATTCACTCTCTTTACTTTCATTCTGCTCTGAAAAAACGTTCTAATGTTTCCCATACCTGCCGCAAGTTTCCACAACCGTTGATCCTCATCTCCAAAAAGACGAAAGAAGCGTTCGTTTTTCCCATGTTACCTCCCGCTTTTAACTAAATCAAACTTCCATCAAGGCGCCCGATTGGCCCATTTCTTGGCTTTTCCCGCCGTCCAATCTGCAGCCATTAGTGCTAATTAGATGCTAACAACACTCCATCTCCCATGATGCACTGTTTCAGTAAAAACCCACTGGTACAATCACTAAACATATTACTCAGTTTTCTAAATTTTTTAAAATTAGATAAAATAAAATGTGACTAATTTTGAAGTTCATTTCCTTTGTCATAAACACAGTCTATTTTAATGAACCGGGATGTTTTACGCCGTCCGTGTGAACACATCAACTTCACCTTGCTTTTTCTTCTTACTCCGTTGTCATCTGGCGGGTGCTATCCTGTGTAGGGGCATCATTGTCCAAATATTTTGCCAGGCCTAAACCATCCTTTAGAATATATATATCTCCCCTAAGGTAGGCCCTGAACAGCCCATAGGGCAGCTTGCAGTGTATTTAAAAAGTAGGACATGTGTTTTTTTTAATGTTTTACATGTCATAGTAGTGAAATACTCCTACATTAATTTTCACTACTGTAAGCCCCCTACATAGAATTGGATGAGATTGGGTTACCATTTACATTTAATAAGTGCTAACTTGTAGCCTGTGTGTGCAGTTTTAAACTGCCATTTCAACATAGTCAAATGAACATTTATCCAGGCCCAAGCCTTCCTTTTTAAAACATATATGTCACCTCTAGGGTAGGCACTGAACAGTCCAGAGGGCAGTGTGCAGTGTATTTTAAATGTTGGACATGTGCATCTAAGTTTTACATTTCCTTGTAGGGAAAACTCTTAAATTCATTTTTCACTATTGCAAGGTCTACCTCTCCCATTGGATAACATTGGGTTACCCTATTATATTTATAATGTGATTACTTTCAATTGGGAGCAGGTAGACAGTTTAAGTGTGGTGTCTAAAGAATTGTAAATTAAAGCCCTCTTTAATAGTAAAGTTAGATTATTAGTCACAACTCTGAAAATGGCGCTTTTATAAAGTTGGCATTTTCTTGTCCTGACCATTTTCTGTCTGCAATCTGTCACTGGGTCACACAACTAGGTGTAGCTGGCAGTTGGTCTTTGTGTATTTCTCCCAGACAGTTAGACAACAGGCCATAGGTGTTAGCAGGATGGGCAATCTCTGGCTTGATGAGGGGAGTAGCTGTCACCTACCACACTTGCAGTTCGCAAAGACTCTGCCTGAGGACTCTCACAGGTGGTTTGTCACTAGACGTTTGTGTCCCCAGACAGGTTGGGGCTACAGCAGGGATGAAGGGCATGCCTGAAACTTCCCCGACTTCAACGTGGGCAACAGGTATAAACATTGGACCTTAGACTCCCAACTCTTCAGTACATATCTGAACCTCTGGAAGACTGCTGCTTCGCTGCAAGAAGGACAGCCATTCTGCTGCCCTGCTGTGCTGCCCTGCTGCCCTCTTGCCTTAGTGAGAAGGACTGAAACTGCATCTTGAACCCAGGATCACCACAGTGACTCCAAGGGCTAGTTGACTGGCCTCCAGACCAGAGACTCAGGAACAGAACGCTCCAACTATGTTGAACCAAGCACCGAAAATCTGCCTGCTGAAAATCCTACCCCCCAGTGGTACCATCCTAGTCCTGGACCAGTGGAAGTGGAGCTGAAGGTGTGCCTCCAGCTCAACTGTGGTACCAGCAGAACCGATGCATTGCCTCCCAGATTCTCCACATTGGAGCCTCTGTGTGACACATTGCCTCACCAAACTCCGTGTCAGAACCATTGTGCAAGGCATCCCTGATGCAGGATTTTAGATTGCAGTCCATGCCCCCCTTGGAACCACCGCTGTACAACACATCCTTGATGCCCCCTTGATGCAGGTCTTTGCATCACAAGCCCTACATTGATGGCATCCCTGATGACAGAGCAGGACCTCACATCTCAGCTTTGCAGATTCTTGGAACTGCTGGTGCATGATGCATCTCTTCTCCAGGAACTCACATCGCCATGGCTGCTTGACACATCCTTGACGCAGGACCTTGCAATGCTCCACAACCAGGATTTAAATTACTCTTGTTCAGTGGACCATACTTGGTCATTGTAGCCAGCCTGAGCTCCATAGTGGTCAGCCTGAACTTTTGACAGTTGGTGCTTAGTGCTTTTTGGCACTAGTTTCATTAAGGTCTTTCAAATTGTATATCTCCAGTTCTACTGTTTGGATGCATGTTGTCTTGGTTTTAAATTATTTATTATGTCTTGGGTTGTTGTCACTTTATTACAGTGTAAATTGCTGCAGAAGTAATCTACAGATTGCCTCTAAATTGTGCTTGACTACTCTATGCTAAGCTACCAGAGGGTTGGACAAGTTAATTTGGGTTTTGCTTGTGACTTCACACTGACACGGATTGTGGTTGCTGCTTGAGTAGGGTTTCACTGCCCTCAACCAACAACTCATTTTCTTACTTGAGTATTTTTGGTTTGGTGCTTTGTTGTGCTGTGTTTTATTATTGTTGTGTTGTGGCTGTGTTGTTTTGCTTTGTTATTGGGGTGGAGTGTCTGTTTTATTGTTTGTAGTTGTGTTGATGTTGCAGTGTGCTGTTGTGTTGTTTGGCATTGAATGGTGTGTTGTGCTGTATTTTCCTTTGTATTGCCATGTTTCTCTTGTGTTGCCTTGTCTTGGTGAGGGTCATTGTGCTGTGTTTGTGTTATTATGGAGTTGTTGTGTTGGTGCTGTTTTCTGTTGCTGTGAGGTGGTTTTGTTTTTGCCCTGTTATTGCCTTGTCATTATTTACCTGTGTTGTTTGACAGTGCATTGTTGGTACATTTTTGTACAATAGTGTTTTGCATTGATTGTCTGTTTAAATGTGAAATAGTCCCTCATTCATTGCAGAGGAGCACTCCTTAGGAATGAGAATAACAATCTAATATCTGCTAACACTGGTGACAGATGAGCTTCTGAATGCAGCCGCATGTTTGTTTTGTAGAACAGGAGCTTTGTTACTGGGGGGATTGTCTGCTTTGTCGTTTGTAGTTGTGTTGATATTGATTATGTTGTTGTGTTGTGCTATTGAATAGTGGTTTGTATTGTTTGTTCCTATGTGTTGCTGTGTTTTTCTCGTGTTGCACTGTGCTGCTCTGGGTCTTTGTGCAGTGTTTTCCTTATTGTTGAGTTGTGTTGGTGCTGTTTTCTGTTGATATGATATGGTTTTGTTTGTGCCCCGATGTTATGTTGATGTGGTTGTGTTGTTTGCGAGTGTATTACTGGTGCATTGTTGTATTATAGTGTACTGCATTGATTTATTGTCAGTTTATATGTTAAATAGTCCCTATTGCATTGCAATAGAGCACCCCTTAGGAAGCAGAACAATAACCAAACATCTGCTAAGACAGGTAACAGATTATTCCCTCTCTGAAGGCAACTGTGTTTTTGTTTTGTAGAGGAGGAGTGATAAATATTCTGTCAGAAAGCTGTGCTGCCAAGCCGGCCCTAAAATAGACAATGTCTTCAAAAATCAGAGATAGTTATTGAAAGCATACCTCACCACAACTATCCAGAAATTCCAGAGTCAAACAACTGAAAAATGTGCCCTACTATTTAATCCTGAGAACATGTCTGGACCTCTGATTCACTCAGTGACGAAGTCACACCCTGTACGGGACCCAATCAATAACATGGACCTCCATGGATTTTCATGCTATTCTAAGGAACGGGTGCAAACTCCTATATGGAGCTTGCAAAGGCTGGCCAGACAAAAAGTCAAAAGGTAAGCTGACCCAGAATTGTGAGATAGAGTTTGCTTATTGCAATGAGGTACAGTGTCACTCTAAAGATTCTGATTGTCTTGTAAGGAATTCCTAATTATTTTGCTCTTCTGTACCTTGATTATGAACTTTACTGGGGCTCAAGGGGATTAGATCTGCTCTAACTCTCATGTGCTTCTGTTACAAAGACTGATAGTTTCTTAATGTGAGATCACACAGACAACAGGAGTGAAAGTTAAAACACATCATGCCTGCTGGTATGTATATGTATTTAAAGACTTCAATAACTACACACAAGTCTGTATTGTCTGGCGCATAAATGGTAAAATCTTCTACTCAGTAGAACACTACTTTTAAGATTAACTGTAAAGGAATATTAATTCATACACAACTTTTATGTTTTCTGATATTGGATTGAATTCATCAGCAGCACTGGGAAAAACAGGATACCTACATGCTATTTACTAAATATAGTATAAACTACTTTCTCCATAGTTTCATGACATGTGGAAGCTATAAACAGAATTTCATGAAATTGGCACCTTTGTTATTTATTTGCTGAGATAATGTTTCTAACAGAGAGAAAATTGAATTTGTTTACCAATGCCCTGCCATTGACAAAGGCCTTTAATTCTGTAAATAGGCCAGTGCTGTGGAGAAGCCTAGTAGGTAGCACTAGGGAGTTCTAGCGTTTTCTACCATTCCTTATTTCAGCTGACCAAAAACAACCTTAGGAGAATAAGGTGCAGTTAGAGTGTACGTGCTACAATGCTGATTACCATGATCTGGGAGTTGATGGAAGGGTGCTTTTCTCAGGTTCATTTTTTTTATTAGCTGTATAGCAGATTCTGTTGAACTATGCATCAGGGCTATGATTATTTAGCTAAATCTAAATAATATATAGCTGAATTACTTTCTCTATACAGATGACATTGAGAAAGCACGCAGAGCAAACCTACAGCAGGCAGCATGCGCCTCTTGTCCAGGATATGTGGTTTACATCTAAAAAATAAAGGTGCTTTACTTTGTCAAGGGGACACTGAAGTTTTAAAAAACTCAGTAGCTGGGAATCCAGATACCACAACTGTGCTGACTTGTTAATGTGGCGGTACAAAAGGGGGTGGTGATGGACGGAGCATCAGAACCAATCAAACACTCACACCCAGTCAACAGATCTGGGTTTGATCCATCACCGTTCTTTAGCCCACTCTGCCATCCCAGTTCAGACATGGCCACATGCAAATCAGTATGACCCTGTGCCTCATGGGAACAGTCCAGCCCGAACTGCCAAGCCATGCCTTCCCTGGACCGGAAACAAGCTTCCTAGGAACGGTTTCTGGCATTTCAGCCGTCTACAGCCATACTTGCTTGAATCCAGTGGCAAAGTGAGCAAGGGACTCAACGTCTGAGTATACCCCGCCAACTTAGGGCGAACAAAGCGGTACAAAAGGGGGTGGTGATGAAAGGAGCATCAGAACCAATCAAACACTCACACCCATTCAACAGATCTGGGTTTGATCCATCACCATTCTTTAGCCCACTCTGCCACCCCAATTCAGACATGGCAATATGCAAATCAGTCTGACCCTGTGCCTCATGGGAACAGTCCAGCCCGAACTGCCAAGCCATGCCTTCCCTGGACCGGAAACAAGCTTCCTAGGACCGGCTTCTGGCATTTCAGCCATCTTCAGCCAGGCTTGCTTGAATCCAGGGGCAAAGTGAGCAAGGGACTCAACGTCTGAGCATACCCTGCCAACTTATGGCGAACAAAGCGGTACAAAAGGGGGTGGTGATGGACGGAGAATTTGATTTGCTTTAACACTCCGTCCATCATCCCCTTTGGTATCGCTTTGTTCGCCCTAAGTTGGCAGGGTAGGCCCAGACGAGGGTCCCTTGTTCACTTTGCCTCTGGATTCAAGATAGCCTGGCTGATGAGGGTTATGAACCCAAAACCGGTCCCAGGGTGCTTGTTTCCGGTCCAGGGAAGACATGGCTTGGCAGTTCGGGCTGGACTGTTCCCATGAGGCACAGGGTCAGACTGATTTGAATATGGCCATGTCTGAACTGGGGTGGTGGAGTGAGCTAAAGAATGGTGATGGATTAAACCCAGATCAGTTGACTGGGGGTGAGTGTTTGATTTGCTTTAACACTCCGTCCATCATCCCCTTTGGTATCGCTTTGTTCGCCCTAAGTTGGCAGGGTACGCCCAGACGTGGGTCCCTTGCTCACTTTGCCACTGGATTCAAGATAGCCTGGCTGATGAGGGTTATGAACCCGAAACCGGTCCCAGGGTGCTTGTTTCCGGTCCAGGGAAGACATGGCTTGGCAGTTCGGGCTGGACTGTTCCCATGAGGCACAGGGTCAGACTGATTTGCATATGGCCATGTCTGAACTGGGGTGGTGGAGTGAGCTAAAGAATGGTGATGGATTAAACCCAGATCAGTTGACTGGGGGTGAGTGTTTGATTTGCTTTAACACTCCGTCCATCATCCCCTTTGGTATCGCTTTGTTCGCCCTAAGTTGGCAGGGTACGCCCAGATGTGGGTCCCTTGCTCACTTTGCCACTGGATTCAAGATAGCCTGGCTGATGAGGGTTATGAACCCGAAACCGGTCCCAGGGTGCCTGTTTCCGGTCCAGGGAAGACATGGCTTGGCAGTTTGGGCTGGACTGTTCCCATGAGGCACAGGGTCAGACTGATTTGCATATGGCCATGTCTGAACTGGGGTGGTGGAGTGAGCTAAAGAATGGTGATGGATTAAACCCAGATCAGTTGACTGGGGGTGAGTGTTTGATTTGCTTTAACACTCCGTCCATCATCCCCTTTGGTATCGCTTTGTTCGCCCTAAGTTGGCAGGGTATGCCCAGACGTGGGTCCCTTGATCACTTTGCCACTGGATTCAAGATAGCCTGGCTGATGAGGTTTATGAACCCAAAACCGGTCCCAGGGTGCTTGTTTCCAGTCCAGGGAAGACATGGCTTGGCAGTTCGGGCTGGACTGTTCCCATGAGGCACAGGGTCAGACTGATTTGCATATGGCCATGTCTGAACTGGGGTGGTGGAGTGAGCTAAAGAATGGTGATGGATTAAACCCAGATCAGTTGACTGGGGGTGAGTGTTTGATTTGCTTTAACACTCCATCCATCATCCCCTTTGGTATCGCTTTGTTCGCCCTAAGTTGGCAGGGTACGCCCAGATGTGGGTCCCTTGCTCACTTTGTCACTGGATTCAAGATAGCCTGGCTGATGAGGGTTATGAACCCGAAACCGGTCCCAGGGTGCCTGTTTCCGGTCCAGGGAAGACATGGCTTGGCAGTTCGGGCTGGACTGTTCCCATGAGGCACAGGGTCAGACTGATTTGCATATGGCCATGTCTGAACTGGGGAGGTGGAGTGAGCTAAAGAATGGTGATGGATTAAACCCAGATCAGTTGACTGGGGGTGAGTGTTTGATTTGCTTTAACACTCCGTCCATCCTCCCCTTTGGTATCGCTTTGTTCGCCCTAAGTTGGCAGGGTAGGCCCAGACGAGGGTCCCTTGCTCACTTTGCCACTGTATTCAAGATAGACTGGCTGATGAGGGTTATGAACCCAAAACCGGTCCCAGGGTGCCTGTTTCCGGTCCAGGGAAGACATGGCTTATCAGTTCGGGCTGGACTGTTCCCATGAGGCACAGGGTCAGACTGATTTGAATATGGCCATGTCTGAACTGGGGTGGTGGCGTGAGCTAAAGAATGGTGATGGATTAAACCCAGATCAGTTGACTGGGGATGAGTGTTTGATTTGCTTTAACACTCCGTCCATCATCCCCTTTGGTATCGCTTTGTTCGCCCTAAGTTGGCAGGGTACGCCCAGACGTGGGTCCCTTGCTCACTTTGCCACTGGATTCAAGATAGCCTGGCTGATGAGGGTTATGAGCCCGAAACCGGTCCCAGGGTGCTTGTTTCCGGTCCAGGGAAGACATGGCTTGGCAGTTTGGGCTGGACTGTTCCCATGAGGCACAGGGTCAGACTGATTTGCATATGGCCATGTCTGAACTGGGGTGGTGGAGTGAGCTAAAGAATGGTGATGGATTAAACCCAGATCAGTTGACTGGGGGTGAGTGTTTGATTTGCTTTAACACTCTGTCCATCATCCCCTTTGGTATCGCTTTGTTCGCCCTTAGTTGGCAGGGTATGCCCAGACGTGGGTCCCTTGCTCACTTTGCCACTGGATTCAAGATAGCCTGGCTACGCTACACGTGTTTGCACTGTGCTACGTGCAATTTGCGTAGTGCTAAGTAGTGCAAACTTCGCGAACTATGCGAGCGTAGCGTAGTGCTTTGCCCAGGCTTAGTGAATTCCAGGCAGCACATAATCCTGTGCCAATGGGCTGAAGCTGACAACAGCACATCTGTGTTACATGTCATCTGTACTAAAGCCACCTGACAGGTTGTTTGCAAAAGCCTGTTTTATTAACAACAACAACACCACTACCAATACCACCACCACCACCATCAATGCCACCACCTCCACCACCACCAATACCACCACTAATACCACCACCAATGCTACCACCACCACCAATACCACCAACACCACCACCACCAACACCCCCAATACTACCACCACAACCACCAATATCATCACCACCGATACCACCATCAACACCACCACCACCAATACCACCACCACCACTACCAAACCCACCACCACCCATTCCACTAATACCTTCACCACCAATACCACCATATCCACCACCACCACCAATACCGCCACCAATACCACCAGCATCACCAACAAAATCACCACCACCAACACCATCACAATACCACCACCACTAATACCATCATCAATACCACCACCTCCACCACCAATACCATCACCAATACCACCACCACCACTAACCACCAATACCACCACCACCAATACCACCACCAACACCACCACCAACATCAATTCCACCACCACCATTAATACCACCACCACCAATACCCCCACCACCAATACCACCACTAATACCAATACCACCACCACCACAAATATCACCACCACCTATACCCCCACTCCCACTAATACCACCAATACTACCACCACCACCACAAATATCAATACCACCACCAATACCACCACTGCCAATACCACTACCACCAGCACCAATACCACCATCACCACCAATACCACCACCACCAATACCACCACCAATACCACCACTAATACCATCAACACCACTAATACCATCACCACCACCACCACCAATACCACTACCACCACCAATATCACCACCATAAATACCACCACCACTACCACCACCAATACCACCACCACCAATACCACCAATACCACCACACCCAGTACCACCCCACCATCCCCAATACCACCTCCACCAATACTACCACCAATACCACCACCAATATAATCACCACCAGTATCAATACCACCACCAATGCTAATACCACCACAAATACCAATACCACCACCAATACCACCACCACCAATACCACCACCGCTATGACCAATACCACCACAAAAACCACCACCACCAACAATACCTCACTAGCAATACCACCAATACCACCACCAATACCAACACCTATACCACCACCACCAATACCAGTACCACAACCACCAATACCAATACCAGCTCTCACTCACTAGTAATAGCAGAGGCACTGTACAAAGCCAGAGCTGCAGCCGAGACCATCCATCCCTCCCTCCATTTCTGCCATAAAGCACAGCCCACCCTGTACCAGGAGGTGAAGCCAGGGCCCTGCTACAGCTGGAGTGTTTTTTATTAGGCTAAAGATAGCAATGACATTACGCAATGCCACACTGCACACTTAAATCAAAGAGTGGGCAGGAAATAGCCCCGCCTCTCACTCTTCCTCCTGAGACGCGACACTATAATCACAGAGCAAAAGGTGCTGGAGTGCTTTGTTAGTGTTTATAGCTCGGATCATATGTAACTCTCACTTCACACTTTGTGTCTGTGTAATTTACATCACTTACACATCTTCTTCACTGCACTATTTATCACTACCTTGAAGACGTCGCAGGCCAGTCTCTTCCTCTGATATTTACAATCTAGCAAGTGGTCGAAAAGGCCCCTTTATTGCAACACAATAGGTCTCGCATTTGGAGAGTTTAAGCTAGTAGTAGTGTAAATGACTATGCCTTTCATTTATGTTTAAAAACTCAAAACATAAATAAAAGGCATTGTCATTTACAGTACCAATAGCTCAAACTCGCGTGAATGCGAGATCTATTGCATTGCAAATGGGTGCTTTTTTTTATATTAGTTAGTAGTACCAGTAAAAAGCCCCCACCTATAGAATGCCTGAAATTCATCCGGACTCTTCTTGGAGCACGGATCAAAGAGCACTCACAGCAGTCAGGAAGGTGCATTTCATATGCTGACATGCATGTGCCACCTAGCCAACGTTTGCTGGACTGATGGCTTCACACCCCTATGTCCTGTGGAAAAGTTAGCACTGTCTATGGTGAAAGATTGCTTTTAGAATTTAAAAACAGAGATAGGAAAGGGGTTTGTTTTCAGTATTATTTTTAAGGAATAAAGGAGGTGCAAAATAGGTTTTGTGTTTGATGTAGGACAAATTAGTAGTGATGGTCTTTTTAATTTCAATCTGCAGTTACCACTAAAGAAGGGCTTAATAAGCCTGAAATGCATTGGGTCGGAAAGCAAAATATAATGTAGGATTAATTATGCGTTTTCATTGTGCTCTTGAAAGAGGCCCGGATGGGCACATCAAAAGCATTTGAAGCTTTGAAAAAGCATGCAACTTTACATGGGCACTCAAATTGAAATAGTTCTTTCTAAAATGGAATAAAAACGGAATTAAACGAAGCAAAATGAATTATCGTTTTGAATTGGAATATTATGGAACACTTGTGCTGTGCGACTAGGCTGGGGCGCAACTATGTTCCAATATTGTTTGAAAGACTGCTCCCACATGTCTCATTTCAGCGTTGCCTTTAACGGCAGCATGGAGTACTTTAGACTTCAGAGCTGCAGTGCCTGAGTTGCAAGTCAATTAGGGGAGCCACCCCTTCACACACCACCCTTTTGCAAGGTGTGTCAGGGAGAGATGGGATCAGTAGGCCTCACTGACCCCATCCCACTGTGTGAAGATTTTGGAAATGGTACAGTTGAATTTAGAACATGCAGCTACAGAACGCTGAGTGCTAGAGCCTGCACACTTTATTATCATGAGGTTTGACATACTCAGAGAACAGAATTACTGCATTGTCTCCACCACCCTCCTTCTTTATTTTCTACTATACATGTGTATATAGTATTTCTATAGTATAAACCTAGCCAAAAGGCAGCAATGCACTGTGCATAGTCAAAATCAAGCATAGATTAAACAAGTAAAAGGAGAGTAAGCTGGGTAGTAGATGGCTAATGCATTGTGATGTAGTGTTTTTTAAATAGGTGAGTCTTCAATTCTTTCTTAAATTGGAGTGGCGTTGGGGTGGTCCTGGTGGATATGCAGAGCGAGGTGGTGACCCTGTCAGCAAAATAAGTGGGGATGCTAGTTGCAATAGCTTTGTAAATGATGCAACTTGTTTTAAAGATGGTTCTGACTGGCAAAGGGAGCCAATGGAGTTCCACCAACTCTTACTCTACTTGAAAGTCTCATTACCTTCAGACATCCAACGTCTCAAACACCGAGTGCACATAAAACAGATGTTGATTACCAGTGTCTACCTAAAGCACAACCCAAACAAGACAGACTTTCTATTATTTGCCAAGAGCAAAAAACAAGATACAATGAAAACCTGGCTCAATGACATGAATCTTGACAGATTTGAAACTAACTCTCACCTAATGTCAATTCACTAGGATTCACCTTGGACTCCAATCTCTCCCTCAAGAAACACATTTCCATAACAAAAGACAGCCTGGTACCAGCTCTCTCTTTTAAATAAATTCAAACAATTTCTTCTAGAAACAGCAGTTCAAACATTTACAAACGTGTCTGGATGGTGATAATGACCTACCATATGGGTACCCAGACTCACACTTTAAAAGTATTCTACAAGCCACAGCATGTCTCATACAGGGACTGAAGAAATAGGATCACATCACGTCACCCTGACGGGATTCTATTGGTTCCCCTTGCCAGTCCTCACCATCTTCAAAACCAGCTGCATCATTTACAGAGCCATCACAACCAGCACCCCAGCGTATCTTGCACACCATCTCTAATTAGTCGCAGCACACCTTCAGTCAGGACACTATCAGATTGCACAGTAAGAAGTTTAAAAAGGAAAAGAAGATACCAAGCCTTTTTCATCTTTGTATCCAGAATAATATCCCAATATCCATCAGGAACACCCCAATGCTGCCCCAATTTAAGAAAGAGTCAAAGACTCACCACTTTAAAGAACACTACACAGCAGAGAGGTTTAAAAGGATCAAGACACATGCTTTGCCTCTGTGGTGATTATCCCTTCTATGATATTAAAGAGCATAGTTGCTGTGCTTCACATCCAGGGTGGAAGCCAGGCTAAGAATCAATCAACAAGCAATTAAACTCAAGATCTGAAGAGAAGTAGGACTTGATCACACATAAAGAATTTATTTCAATACAGAAAAGATCAGAGATTGATTAGTAGTTTGACACAACCTCAGATTCTGGATTTGCTTTAGAGCTATGAAGCTGTGTTTTAGTTTTTGAAGAATTGCACAAGTTCCAAATTAAGCATTAATGAGTTTAGTCATAATGAGTGCTAGAGCAGGGAGCCCCAAATGTACAACTTTGGTGTTATGGATGTCAGTGAGAGAGCAGATTCTTTCAAGTGTATCACATGCTTACAGATGCCAACCTGCAGAACCAAGAATCCCTGACAAAAGGCTGGGGAATTGGGATTTTGAGTACTGATTGAGGTAGGCTAGTATGTATCAATATTACCTTGACTGTGATGTTTTTTTATTCGTAAACAATAACATTAATTTATCACCAGAATTGTATGAGAAAAGCAGGGCTTTGGTGATGCAAGCTGTAAGAAGCTGGGGTATGAGTTGAGGGAGGGGTGTGAGTACCCACCTCAAATAACAACCACAACCCTCGTCAGGGTGAATCACTAAAGTCACTAAATAAACCTGAGCTCAACCCCCAGGTAGCTTGAGCACAGAGCAGAGAAGCTAAACTTTGAAGAAATGTGTAAAATATTTATGTAGTACCAAAACAGTAATAAAGTCAAAATAGAGTACATTTTAATAAATTAAATTGCATCAACATGACAATAATCCAATATGAGACGCATTGGCTGTAACGGACGGCGAAACTTTTCTGCAGCGGATACATTACCCCCCAAGGGCCTTATCATGGTTCCCTAATGTGAGGACACATTGGTGCCGATTCCGATCCTGGAAAAACCGGGTACGAATCGTCGGACAGAGCGTTTTCTCGGGAAAAATACCTTACAGACATGCAAGTACGAATCGTACGGAAACACCATTTCCGTACGAATCGTAAAAAACACCGACCGGCAAAAAAACACATACAAATAGGATCTGGGACACCGCGTACGTGACATTCGCACGGAGTCAGGCAGCGTTTTACGGATCAGCAAGTACGATTCGTACACACAGCACTTCGCACAGCAAAATTTTTACGGGACCCAAAAAGTGCCGGAAAAGCTAAGTACGCCGCGATGCATGACAAAAAGGGGGCCCGGTACGCACCATACCCCCATCCCTACACGTCCGCACCGTACCCCAGCATCCCCCCCATGTCCGCACCGTACCCCCAGCCCCCCCATGTCCGCACGTAGCGCTGGGGGTCCGCTCCGTACCTATGGGGGTGTGGGTACGCTCCGTACCTACGGGGTGGGGGTACGCTCCGTACCAACGGGGTAGGGGTACGCACCCACTCCCCCCGTGTGGGTACGCTCCATACCTACGGGGGGGTGGGTGCGCTCCGTACCTATGGGGGTGTGTGGGTACGCTCCGTACCTGCGGGGGTGGGGGTACGGACTGTACCTACGTGGGTGGGGGTACGCACCGTACCTACGGGGGTGTGGGTACACTCCGTACCTATGGGGGGGTGTGGGTACACTCTGTACCTACGGGGGGTGTGGGTACGCTCCGTACCTCCGGGGGTGGGGGTACGGACCGTACCTACGGGGGTGGGGGTACGCACCATACCTACAGGGGTGTGGGTACGCTCCGTACCTATGGGTGGTGTGGGTATGCTCCGTACCTGAGGGGGTGGGGGTACAGACCTACCCTACGGGGGCTGGGGGTACGGCACGGACATGGGGGCGCTGGGGGTATGGCACGGACATGGGGGGTGGGCTGGGTGGGTGTTCGGCGCATATGCGGGCACATGTTTGGACGTCTCCATGGTTGACATGGGAGTTCGCTCCGTACGGTGTTTTTTCCATACGGTTGTGCATTCGGACGGATGGGACGGATCGTACTTGCGCGCTCGGACTTCAGTTTGCCGATTCGTACGTAAAACTGTCCGGGGACGTGTCGGACACTTTTTGCGACCCGAGGAATTTTCCCAATGCGATTCGTATGGATTTTGTTACATACGAATCGTTCTTGCCAGAAGGTACGGGACTTGTTCGATTCGTACGTAAACATATCTGGATACGATTCGTACGGGTAATTTTTTTTACGGATCGAAATCGTGTCTGGATGACAGAGATGTTCACGATCACACACTTATAAATGAATACTGTATAGTGTGTGGGGACTTTTGACTTGTTCTCCATCCAATTCTGACTCGGGACCGTATGAAATCACAATACAATAAGGAGTGGTATTTCTGCAATCAGTTCAAACCTTGGAACTTGAACCTGGGACTCCATAAGTATCCAGGATATCGGAATCTATAGGGGACTAGGCATACGAAAGACCCCCCCCCCGTTTTGCGAGCTCCACAATAGAGGCCTTGAGGAAGTCACGGTGGTGACGAAACGCGCGTTGGCTGTTTTTGATGCTTCATATGTCAAGAACTGGACTCCCAAGAATTTCAAAAAATTACTTACTATTATGAAAACTTTCTGATATGAGATGCAATGTCTTTGACATATGTTTTTGAACATTTCTTCAAAGAATAAATTAGTGTCTGAATGATACATATGTGCATTCCTGGATGTTCTCTGTGTCAGGGGCCATTTTCTTACATCATTTCGTCTTTCTGCCTTAAGAGATTTATATTTAGAACTGTTTACATATACAACCAGAGTGCCGGGGTTTCTGTGTCAATAATCCAATAAGGTAAACTGGATTTATGAATTTTTAAAGTCTAAATATACAAATAGTGCCACAAAGTGCAAAGCACCAACAGTTGTATTCTGGTTGCGCTGGACCAGTAAGTGGGCACTATTGAAGGCCGAATGTGATGGAGTGTGGGCTGGATTCAGAAAGTAGGTTCAACCCCGTCAAAAGCTTTACCTTCAGACTCAGTCTCTGAAATAGAAGTAAAAAATCATCAGCGGGGCAAAGCTGCAGGCTGTGGCCAGATACGGCTACACAATGTCAGATAGCCAGTGGACGTGGACCCAGTGAAGCTATTAACTTGACAGGAAAGCTCAGAGCAGGAAAAATCTGGATGTTGTGCCCAAGGTAGGTATGCGTGGAAGCAACCTGTAGCTTTGGCCCATCGTTGAATAGGCATGGTGGGTTGGCCGGGACCTCTGGAGGTCATTGAATCCAAAACTTTTCTTAGTCCTAGGGTTCAGGAAATGAGAGGAGGACTATACTTTGACGCAAGCCAATTGTTTAGGAACGTGTGGAGAGCACTTTGGGGTAAAGACTCTCTCCAGCAGAGACCAATAGCAGGGCCCAGGGCCAGTCTAGTGGGAACTGGTCAGCTGGGCAGTTGAAGAAAAGGCCTCTTGTAGCTTGTTATGTCCCTGTACCTTAAACAGGGAGTCAGCCTTATGACCCTTGGAGTATACTTCCTTGACCTAGGTACAAGAGCAGGTCCAGTCTTTAGGGCTCTTCTGTTCTTCCACACATCCAGAAAGTGTTCTGAGAAGGGTACTTTGCATGCCATATTTATGCCTGGCACCAGGCAATGAGTAGAAAAACTCCTGGGCACTCACTAACCAATGGGGTAAATGTTCCCAGGGGCAACCCTACCCAAGTTAACACCATTTCTGGTGTGCCATACTGTACAAAATCCCACAATGCCCCCGCTACCTAAAATGACAACAGGAACATTCCCCTCCTGTGCAGAGCTCCTGTGTCCTTCAAAGGGGTATGGCCAGTTTTTGGAGCATCCCCACTTCCCCTAGGATTGGTGCCTGCCGGACTAGGGGAATAGAGGAGAGCCCTGTACAGGTGTCAGCTAACATTTGCCTGTGACAGGGTAGGCCTCTATGAAATTAATCAAGTTCCTGGGCACAGACAGATAGTCACACTGACAGCAAAACAATCACACACACCTTTCTATACCCAATCCCTTTCTCCTGCTCTGGTGGCAGTTTTCACACCTCATCAAGGAGGCTATTTTCCTGCCATGTGAAAATTGGAATCCATGAGAATGAGCCTCTAGAGGCTTTATGCAGTAAAAAGGTAACTTTCTAAAAGTAGTTTTTCCAAATCATTATAACAAATCTAACTTCACCAGTGAATTGGACGTACAATAAATATTTTGAAAAGTCCAAGAATCAAAGTTCCAGCTGTTTCATAGACAACATGGTTAAATGTAATATTGTATTCCAGTGCTTTTTTATGGAAGAGCCAGTCTGCATTCCAGGGATTTCTGATTTTCCTACTTTTAAATACAAACAACCCTGCCTTATAGGTAGAAATGTCTCCTAAGGTATGACTTACTAATATTTCAAGTGAAGATTTAGGCCTGTCAAGAGAGCTTATTTTGACCGAATTGCTGTTTAACAACTGCTTTGGTCAGGCTGCAGTGGTATGCCTGAAGCCATGCTTTCCACTGTCACTGTACCAGGTGGATCAATGGGTGCTGCAGTCCACTAGTGACATTTAACTTACCGGCCCTTGGAACTCTTTGCACCAATTACTAGAGACATATAGGTATGCTGTACATACCAGTTAAGTGTATACCAATTCTATCCTATTGATAAGAGAAGCACAGGCATTTTATGACCGGATAGCAGAGTGTGAGAAGATGGCCTGGTATATGATGTCCACTAATGTAAGAGGGAAACTTGTACCAGTCCAGACAACCCTTATGGTGATTTAAGATGTCTTAGACAACTTTAGAAAGCTCTCTGAATGGTAGCTGTGGAGAGCAGCCTTCAGGCCTAGTCTTGAAGGAGTGTGAAGCAGCTTGTTTTATCAGAATGCAATCTTACACTATAGATTAAATGAAAAAGAACCACACAAAGTATTCATAAAAATATGTATTTATTATATTACACTATACTTTACAGTATCTCTCACACTGAGATAGAAATGAAGCGCACAATACTTTAACAAAGAAAGCACAGTAAATAGCACTAATACACTGTGGGCCCCAGGGGGGACCAAACTATATACTACGAAAGTGGTATAAGAACAACAGCTCGAGTAAGGACAATGTCGAGAGGCTGTAGAATCACTGGGGAACCAAGGAACCACCAAAGGTAAGTAGATAGGGACCCGACAGAGAGTGCGTGCAGTGTGGGAACACAACTGTGGGCTCCGTACAACTCTACGTGTAAGTCTCAGTTGGGTTTTCAAAGATTAAGGACCATCCCCAGTGGATCCTGAAGAATCCCAGTGGAAGACAGAAGGTTGGAGAGCCACCCCAGCCATGGATACCCTAGTACCCACGTTACCTACACCAGGGAAGCCAGGTGCATAGGGGTGAATTGGTCTCAGAAACCGCTGTCGAACCCAATGGAGGACTTCAGGAAAGTGCTGCTGCTGGAAGAGGAGAAAGTGTTTGTTGGAATCCAAACATAGATTCTTGAAGAAGAGTACCTGAAAGCAGAGGGGACAGAGTCTATGTCACTCTGGAGTGACCAGGAGACTTGAAGGACAAATGCCCTCCTATGTCGGGTGCTTTAGGGATGATTTCTATGACCTTGACTCTGCAGCTGTGGGGACCGGGCATTGCTGAGGATGACCAGGAGCCGGATATGAGCTGTCCCACAAAGGATGTCTAGTATGGAGGGGTCAGTGTCCGGCAGGAGAACCAACAAACCTTGACAAATGTAATCCACGTAAGAAGTCAAGAAAGTACCAGCAAGGTCCAGGAGACGCACAAAGAGCAGGGGGATCAGGGCAGGCCCGAGCAGTCAGGGGAGCCCAAAGAAGTTGTTGATGACCCTCCACAGGACCCACAGGCTGAAGACACTGGAGTTGCAGAAGGACCTCTGGCAGTTTACCAAAGCAGCAGGCCACGGTGCACACAATATAATGTTGCTAAATATCTTGATGGAAGAAGTTGCCAGAGGTTGGGCTACTTGGAGCCCAATGCACTTGTTGCAAATTTGCCAACAAGCCTTTGCACTTGCAAAAGTGTGTGGTGCATATGGGGTTTGGTTATTGCAGACCCCACGAGGGGTACTGGCCTCAAACTCAGTGAGAGGACAGCGAAGGCCTCAAGGGGCATAGAAAACCGTGACCTGTGTTGTTGAACCCTTCGGAGTCTGTAGAAGCTTGGGATTAGTAGACCGGTCAGCAGTGTTGCGGTGCCTGCAAATGCAGGAAAGGGACTGCTTCACTTCAATGGAGATTCCTTCAAATGTCTTTGATGCTCCACAGGCCTTGGAGGGTTTCTGTCTTAAGCACAGGTACAGACAAGCAGGGGGACGAAGTCGGGCCCTTACAAAGTCCAGCGAAGTCCAGAGTGTCCAGACAGTGAAAGTTAAAGTGGTATTGGAATTGAATCTTGTCCCACGACAAAGCTAGAGACCTACACCCAGGTAAGCCCTTAAGTACCCTAGAGAAAGGGTTGGAACAATTCAGGGGACCCTTCCAGGGGAGGGTCTGGACAGGGGGAAGTTTACTCCCATGTCCTTGGCCCAGTTTCATGCCAGAGTGGAAGCAAACGGCTCCCAGGACTGGTCTGAACTGGACTACACACAGAGACACCAAATGTGCCCCTCAGCCAGACTTTCTGGCGCTGGCAAGCACACCCACCGAGCCCTAATAAACTAAATCCTGTTTGGGACGTGGTCAAACCTCCTTGTGACAGGATGCCTATTGTTCATCCTTCAACTGCTTGAGCTCGGCTTAGCAGCAGGAGGGAAGAAATGTGTGTCTCTGGTGACAGCAACCATTTTGTGCTGTCTGGGTCAAGAAGGCTGGTACCGGGAACACTGAGAGCCTAACTGAGCGCTCTTCCAGTGCTTGGAAACATACCGTCCACACCGTTTATGGTGTGGGGGTATGAATCCAACATGTTTGATATCAAACATGATAGGATTTGTTGCAGCCAGTTCCAAGATGGTCATCGTGTAATTACCCGGTGCCCCTCTATATAGGATACCGCTGCTTCACTGACAACCCAGGAGAATAGATTCTGTATGCTGCAGGGGTGTCCTGCTCATTCAGGGGCACCCTCTCACTTAGAACTAAGCACCCTGCCCTCAGGATTGTAAAGGCCCGCTATAGGGATGACTTATAGGTTTTAAGTGCAGTGACCCAATATGGAAAACCTATCTCTTTAGTAAAGGGTGCAAGCACCAACTTACACAGGCTGCAGTTCCAATTTGAATGGTCTCCCATGGGTGGCATAATACATGCTTCAGCCCATGGGGGATCTCTGGGGTACCTATGCCCTGGGTACATGGGTACCATATACTGGGGACTGACAAGGGCACCCCAGTATCCAATGTGGGATGTACCTAAGTACTGCGCCTACCAATTTAGGAAGAAAACATATAGACTGGGGACCTGATCAGCAGGATACCAGTCAGACTAGTCAAAAATAGCATGACATCAAGCAAAAAGTGGGGATAAGCATAAGAAGCAGATCCTACTTTCCTACACAGAGGTAAAGTGCAAAGAGTTCTACAGCCAGCAAAAACGTTCAAAAATCTTCAGATGCACCATGCGAAAGATGGTAATTGCCTACACCGCATTTTTGGGAATCAAACACTTTACCTAGTTTGTGTACCTTAAAGTTCAAATTGACAATGTGACATTTTTAGTCCAGCACTTTCAACAGTGTGGCTAAGATTGAAGTGCTGATAGTAGACCTGACCCCTTTAAACTTCAACACTTTCTCCAGTGTGCCTTAGTTAGGAGTCAAATAGTAAATCTGACCCCTTGAAAGCACAACACTTACCCGAATGTTGTTATGTTTGGAGTAGGAAAAATAAATGTGGGCTGCTTAGGGTCCAACACTTCACGCAATGTGGCTTAGTCTGAAGTAGGAATAGTAAATCTAATACCTTTAGAGTTCTGTTTGATGTGGGAAAAGTACATCTGTCCCCTTTAGAGTCCAACACTTTCCCCAGTGTGTCTTAGTTTCAAATGTGGATAGTAAATCTGAACCCTTTAGAGTCCAACAGTGTTGTGTAGTTCCTATATACCTATACAGGATCTGCGCGTTCTTGAGAACATAAACCGTGGGTTTGGTGGCAGACTGGTTCTGACCACCCCACTGGATATGTTAGCCTGTTTGCGTTAGCTAGCTTACAGTGCCACTAAATCTCCTCTTATCAGGGAGAGAATTGTTCTTGGCAACCTCAAAACATGACAACCCTGATCCCCCAGGATCGTGTAAACAATATACTACTTTTCGCTCAGTCACTCATGCTCACTTAGTTTGTCTCAGAGATACACAGAATAAGCAGTATGGGTGTTTCAATAAGGATTTATTGAACAGTTGTTATTCTACTGTAGAATATATGAGCTACAACAACCATTAGACAGTGGCAGAGATATATGATTAGCAATACTACAAAAGTAAAGGGATGGTATAGCTCTACCATCTTGCAGTAATCATGAATATATATACAAGCACATAGAATACATGATAAGAAGTGCAACCTAAAAGTGCGTAATCCTACGATGTCTCCCTAACTAGATGCACCTAAATGTACCAAGCATCTGTGTAGGTGTTATGCCAAGAATCCGTCTTGGATTTAGTCCACCCCATTACCTGAGAATGAGAGAATATGGGACCCCGTCCTTGTCTCGAGTTGGATGTTAGACTACTGCTAGCTAGAGCGTCTGCATGCTGGAACCTCAGTGTCTCTGGTCAGTGTGTCGGCTGGTAAATCACGGTCTCCTCTGTCTCTCTAAGCAAGACATGATGTATATATATAAATAGGTCTCCCAAGGGGTCCTACCTTGCTGTGTTACTGTGTCGGCCTAAAGGATGACGTTGGGGGTTGGACTTTAACATAGATATTATATAGGAGATGTTTGTCCTGCTGTGAGTCCTGATGTGCTTCTAAGAAGCCTCATGCATAATGTGTGAGTATCGAACCAGGGAAAAACCAGCGTTCTGAATGCAGTGTTGTATCTAGGTAAAAGGTCAGTGCCTAAGAACTATTATGTATGTAATGTACAGAAGAATACAGGTGAAAGGTTGTGATGTTTACCTGCACCTATATAAGGTACCTATATGGAATATAACACCCACTCCTCTTCCGACTGGATGACATATGTAACCTATAAGTTTGCTACCATTCTAAACTAGACATTGGTACGCACAAAGTGTTAAAAACATTTTTTTAGCTAACATTTTTTAAAAAATGTCTAAAGATTTCTAAAAGACTTAAAAACATAAAAAGAAAAAGATTTTTCAGACCCTATCTCTAAAGAAGTGTCCATTGTTATAGTCCGAACCACTATAAACATTAAAAAGTCATTCATGCCCAAACAAATGAAAAGAAATGTCAATTTTGTCTGAGTTCCAAATTGAGCTTGTTATTTAAAAAAGGGTGAATTTCTTCCCGCACACGACGAGCCAAAATGAGGCAATTGTTTAGATGTCCTGGCTGTTAGATGCAACATTTTCATTGCTTGCTTCTGCAGTAGACGACCCCTGTAACACCGCGCAAAGCATTCCAATTGAACACAGATGATGTTTCACACTGTCCGCAGCCAGTGCTGGGGCAGCCTGTGCGCAGTCCAAAGCCTGGGTGTCAGTGGAGGAGCCGCTGTCAATATCAACAGGTGGAGTTACTACCTGTGGTGGCTCAAGGAATGCCGCCATCAATATTGGAATACGCTGAGCACACTGCAGAGCATGGGCCACTATCGGGTCCAGTAACGCATTCATGTCCGGTTGCGCACAGGATGGGAGTGTCAAACACAGGTCTAACACGCATTCTTCTCCACAAAACAGGCATCAGAGGACAGGTAAGATGCAGTCCATCCAGACTGGTCGAAATGACAGGAACCAAGATGCACTTAGTTCTCTTAGGCGTGGCATGCCTAGATGTTGTACCATTCGGTCACGGTATTTCCTCTCTAGGAACACTTTTTTCATCTCCTTGGTGACTGGGACGTCCATTGCATAGCAGATAGAAGACAATCAGGATACCTGCTATTAGAAACAGGATTAGCGGAAGTCTCCAAAGATGCTTCAGAATACGGAGTGTATGAAGTTTGGTATAACTCCAAGTACCGTCTGAAAGGTGCCTAGAAGTCCAGAACCTATGGTCTTAAATAGGTGGACAATGCCAGTTGTATCAGACATGTTAAAGATTAGATTTGCCATTTCTATGAAATGGAAAGGGCAATTTGTATGAATAAGCGCCTGTATCTCTGCTGAAGAACTTGCGATCTGGAGATCAAAAGTCTCTTGAGCGGAGGTATAGGGCACAGACTTCTGTAAAAGCATGGCTTTCATTCTGTTTAGATTATCAAACCGTATTAAAGAAACATTCAGTGAAGGCCATCACGGTGCCTCCTGACTGTATGAGTTGGTGGAAACAATACTTGCATACAACAAGTAACCATGGAGCTCACGGTTACCAGATATGCGATGCCCGGAAGCATTCCGAGCAGCCTTGATCGTTCAGCATCAAGTAACTCCCATTTGAAAGTAGCCCGAATGCTAGAGTAATCACTGCAGCTGGGGAACCCTTCAGATGACAGGACAAGTTTGCTACAGAAACATTACAAGCCCCGTTCAGCATTATATCCTGACATATGAGTGATCCACTTAAAGCGTTCTCACAGTTTGTACCGCTTAGAAACACTTCTCGATCCCCACTCCGGCATCGAAATCTGTATGGTAATTTCCAAGATTCCTTAATGTATTCTCTACCCATTTGTTCATATCTGCCCGTCTGCTTTTGTTTAAGGCAATATTTAAACTGAAAAGTAGTGACCGGTAGAGTTATCTAGTTTTTCAATACGCCGCATTGTATATTTTGCTCTCCTTTGTGCTATTTCTATCTGTTTATCTGTTAGATTGTATTCAGAAAACAGAGATGTGCTGTTGATAAAACGTCAAGGCACATAGCCTGCGAGCAAAGATTGCAACATAATAGAATGCAATTGAGATTGCTTGTGTTGTAATATGGCTAAATTTTCTAGTATGTCTATCCCAGAAGATACAATGTTGCCCAAGGAATATATCCTGGAGGTCAATGTAGTTAACCCATTGTCTACCACTGCTAGAGATTTTTCTAGGTTTATACGGTCTATTTCCCTTAATCTCCCCGCAGCCTCTTCTTGTGATATTTTCCATATTTCACTGTAAGCAGCATAAATGCCAGCATAGATTAAAAGTTTCTGATGTGGTTTCCTAGGACCTAGTAAAAAATCCCTAAGATCCATATCCTGTGTGAGTAAAGATAAGTGTTGTTTCACCTGTGTGAGTGTTGAGGTTTTTAGCTAATCGGGGTACAACTTCCAAACACTGTATGACGTCACTACCCCTGGATGTTGTCTCTGTACGTAACGCAGATGTGGCCTATGGATGTGAAACCTTTGTTTTTGTCCATGAATCTTTCCTGACAACTATTGGTATCTGTGGGCCAAATCAACCATTTCTTTCACTTGGGGTCTGATCTATTATATTGTATAATGTCATCTATTGTAATCCCTTCCTGTGATGTTTCGTTACCCTCGGTGTGTGATGGTGTCGGCAACGGAGGTGTGTTCAGGTCTTTATTCTTGTCTAGGCCAAGGCATACGTCGGTTGCACTGTCTCGTTCAAAAACAAGATTTTTTGAGGGATGAGGCATGCTCTAAATAAAGCTTCCGTTCCCTGCACCTGCCATTCTCTAGTATCCCAGACTGATTTTAAGTCTATTGTGTCTTTCCATAAGTTGAAACTTTGTTTGGACAACTGAGCAATAAAGGATGCAGTGTAAATTTGCTTGGTGTTTGTTAGCATATTTTTCTTTGCTGATGTAGGTGCAACCTTATAATAATATGAGGCTGGGTCAGACATATTAAACCATGAAAAATATGGAAACTTCTGTGCAAATGTTTTTAAACTGCCCTTTGGCAGTGTTGGCCAATGTTCCCACTGGTGGTATGTGAACACTTTTCTAGGATTAGCAGATTTATGCAAAAAATGATGGCCATATTGTTGAAAACAATACATAGATTCATAATCGGACGTGCCTTCCAATGTTTCACTATTATAAAACTCAGCCGATTTTTCCAAATCAGACAACATGTTATATACAGTTTCAAAATCCCAATCATTGGAAAATATACTTGAGGTGATGATATCACTTAATGATATTTTAAATAAATGTGGAATCTTTAAAAGTTCGGTTGGTCCGAATATATCGAAATCAACCTTATCCCAAACTATACCATCAGGTATAGGAACTGCTGTAATGTTCACTGATGACAAGTCTCTTTTTCTCGATGAGATGATTGATGTGGTTTTAAAATTAAGTTCACCTTTTGGGCTGCAGAGCTTTGCCAAATATATTGTCCATTAATAAGCATGTTAACAACTATTACTAAGCCTAGCCAGAAAAGAAAGAAAAGTACCCCATTACTATAGTTCTACCCACGGTGATACCATGTAAGTTCTTTTGAGAAAGTAAAGAAAGTCTTTAACTTGCTGCTTGTGTGAGCTTTGGGCTGGCGTTGTTCCTGGTTCACTTAGATCCAAAGAAAACGTGTCAAAGATATACGAAGTAGCCAGAAGCAGTTCGATCAATTGTTGGAATTGCATCGGGATTTGTTGAAATTATACTTTGCTCTTGCCAAGGCATGTTGATGTAGACGAGTTCCATAGCATTGTTGCACAGTCCTTTATTCTGTACAGGAGGCTCTTCAAAAGTGATGAGTCTTTTTGTTTGAACTTCTTGGATTGTAGCGAGTGGAAGGCATCTGCTACATTGGAGTCCACGTGGCCTACTGCATAATATCGGCCACATAGTGTGGTTTGATTAGATCGATTGAGACAAATCTTTTTTCCTTTTTGCCGGCAAGAGGCGGCAGAAGTACAGTTCTTGTTCCTTCAATGGCTAGGACGGTACAGGTTTTCTGTAGGATGGCCCAAATTCTTTCTTTTCTGCTATTTTCTCTCTGACCAGATCCTCGACTTTTGGGATCCAGACAGGTCTTGCTGTGACAGATTTGACTTCCCCAGTGGTGGTCTGCATCAGGTTGACATTACTTTGTTGTGTCCTGGATTCATTTAAATCCTGTAAAACAGCCAAATGATCATGGATGTCAAAAGGCTTTTAATCCGCTACAGCTCCTTCACAATAAAGATCAGGTACCCAGATTCTTGTCCCAAATAGGACCTCATATGAAGTGACCCCCCTAGAGAACTTTCTGGCATATTGTTAAGGGCCCTCTGGACTCCATACAGATGTTTTACCCAGCTCTCACTTGTGCCTAGTACTCTAGCTGTCAAAGATTGCTTTAAGTCTCGTTTTTTTCTCTCCACAACCAAATTTCCCTTGGAATGGTACAGAGATGAGTACCGCAATGCTACAACCAAACTTCCCATGGCTTCCTTGTAAGCCCTAGAGCTAAATGCAGGGCCCTGGTCAGAATGTAATGTGCCAATTGCGTACGTGCCTATAAAGACTCGTAAATCTTTGATGACAGTTCAAGCGTCAGCCGAGTGCTGGAGACACACCCAAAAGAATCTTAAGCAGGAATCCACTGCAACCATGATATACATGTAAGCCCCATCTCTTTTTAAGGGGCCGCAGTGGTCCATATAAACACATGCTAGTGGTTTGTCAGATATTAACAATGGTGTCTGCGCTGGATATGTTACGGTGGAACCTTTCATCTGCTGGCAGATGTTGCATTACAAGACATAGGGGCTATTAGGATGGCAGAGGGATGGCCGCAGCCGGGCCGGTGGTGGCAACCGCAGGACCGGCGGTGGACATCCGCCTGCGATCACAACCCTGAAAACCGCCGGTCCCCTTAGCATGGCACTGACGACCGCGGCGGTGAGAATCTCCACCCACCACTTTTCCGCCGGTACCAGTCCGCACACATGCCTAGTGGGCTGCTACAATGATGACGGTGCAGGGCCAGGCTCCGCCGGCATGATTATGATGCCGGTGGTAGCCAGCCTTTCCGCGGTGGTGGAACCGCCATAGAAAGGCATGCAGAGAATGTCTCCGGGGGCTCATTGCAGCCCCCAATGTGTTGGGGGGGTGTGGGTACACTGGGGGGTACCATGTCCCTGTACCAGGTGGCAGGCACTGTGCAGTGCCTGCCACGCAGTGCAGTGTCATGCATGACATGCTCCTTTTCACACCGTGGCGGTGCTGCTGGCAGCAGCAACTGCCGCTTGCGGCGGTTTATGCAAAATGTTTTGGCACTCCTTCAATGACAGTACTTCCCTCCGTGATTAAGCGTGTTCAGGATGAACATGGACCGGAGGCGGCGGTGGAGTTAGGTATGAGGATGGTTGGAGTGTTTGACGTAGTTGCTGATCTGATCCTTGCGAATGTCAAGGGAGATGCGGTTAACTTTCAAGTGTCTAATGCTTTGCGCCTTGTCCGGGATGAGGAGAAACCCCACGAATTACCAAAAATTATTGCTGAAGCTTAAAGGACAATTGGGCGCAATAGTTTGGGTGTTAAGCCTTTCGCTAGAATACCTGCGCAACAGCAGACACAGATGGCTCAGTCTGCCAAAGATGACCATCCTAATTTTCCTAAAAAGAATTGGAAAAATAAGAAACAGGGAAAGCAACATCAGACATAGGGGTTGCGTGTGTCACCGGTCCCCGAACTTTCTGAGCGCACTTATGATTTGCGCGACCGCATGAGAATTAGGTCTCCTTACAGGTTTCAGCTTCCTGATCAGCGTTCTCCTCATTCTTCACAGGCAACATCAGGTTCACAAGCCAGTGGAGGGGAACGACAGGATCGCGGCAGAGATCGAGGTGCCCCGCAGGGACGAAAACAACCTCGCCTGACTGAAGGCAAAGGGAAACAAGACGATTTTCCTCGTCAGCACCCGCCTTTTCAGAAAAAGAAAGTTGCCGCTTTTAAAGCGAGATATGCCACAGACGGTGAGGACCCGGCTCCAGAACCTAACATGGGCAGTAAATGCTGCTAGACAGCGCAGCGGAAGTTACCATAGTGCGGCAAGCACTGCTTCCATTTCTGGAGGCGACAGCAACTGAGACTTTCATCATAGTTGAGACAGCTGACACACGAGTGACTCCCCCTGACAGATTATATGACATAGTTCTTCTTATTGAAGGTGACATACAACGTGTAAAACAAGGGATTTTTTGGGAACATCTGACTTCTTCTTATGACATCCTTCTGGCAGAAAAAGATTGTCTGTCACCTTTTGTTCTAGCCACTCCGCGAGGGGAGGAGGTAATACTCCCCAGTTTTTCACATAACATGTCCAAGGAGCAAGCTATGGCTTTTGCAGAGGAGTGGGCTTTGGTGCTTGCACCAGCCGTATACCGAAATCAGGTGGGCTGGGATAAAGACTCTCTACCGCATGAGATACCATTAAGGTCCATGCCACAGCCACAACCCCAATATCCCCTCTGGCAGGAGGCAAATGCTCCCATAGCTGCTATTCTGGATCAACTAGAGTATCAGGGAGTAATTGAAACATGTGTGTCAGCAATGAATAACCCTCTATTTACAGTAGTTAAACCCGATAGGTCGACCACTTAGTTTTGGATTACCAACACTTGAACTCACATTGTCGGACTTGTGCGGTGAAGAATACCCATTGTTCAGCGTTAGTCGACAGTGTGGTTCATAAAAAATATAAAACGACACTAGACATATCCAACGGCTTTTACACGCACAATCTATCCCCTGAAAGCAGTCAATGGACCGCCTTTACCGCGGGCGGGAAACAAAGAACATTTTTGCGTTTAGCCATGGGCTACAAAAATAGCCCTGGTATTTTCGCCGTCCGCATAGCCGAAGAAGCTTACTCGTACGTTGATGACATTTATCTAACTGACGAGTTATGGCGCATCTCTGTTGCGTGGATCGCATCATAGTACTGTTTGCGGACCACGGTTACAAATTTAACTTTGCTAAATCACACATTGCAGATTACACTGTATTGTTTTTGGGCTATAAGCTAAATAATGAAGGAAGAGGCTTAGCGCCTCACTTCTCGGAGAAGTGTGCACGATTGCGCCCTCCAACTACACTGAAAAAATTACTGTCTTTGCTGGGTTTGTTGAACTTCGGTAGGACTTTCATCCCTGATTATGCCCAGCATATCAAGCCTTTGTATGCTTTGATACAAACCTCTTTTTCAAAGTCCTGCTGGCTTCCGGAACATTCCACTATACTGCAATCTTTGCAGTCTGATCCTATTGAATCCAAATTCTTATTGACTCGTGATAACCATAGTAACCTGGTGATAAGAATTGTCCCAGGACATGAGGGTTTCACCTACTTGAGGTTTAATGAAAGAGACACAGTGCCTATTGCTAACAACTCACATTTGTACACTTCAGCAGAATTGAGGATTTCCAACATTGAAAAAGTCTTGACAGCTGTCCAGATGGCGATCCTAGAGGAATGTGCACTGGCGCAAGGGAAACGGATTTTGGATATAACACCATGTCCCGCGCTTGAGGCGGTGACAAAGGCAAGTGTACAGAACTCAAATGCATTGCATCCATGTTGGATACAATGGGCCACATCGTTGACCTCTCCAGATGTCACCTTTATTTTTGACTCGTCTTTAAGGACGCAGGAGTTTTTACAGTATGAATGTATTCATCCTCCTCCTCTGTCGATGCGCCCACTTGAGCAATACCAATGTGTCATTTACATTGACGGTTCAGCGCAACCGGCAGCCCGGTCTAAATATTTTTACTCGGCGGCCTACGCTATAGTGGCAGGCACCATAGTGAACGGAGAGTTCCAGTCCAATGTTGTCCATACACAGGCCCTAGGTGACTGTACCGCCCAATTAGCCGAATTGCGCGCTTTGGTACTGGCTCTGGAGTTTACAGATCCAAAAGTGATTACTCTAATTGTAAGCGATTATTATTACTGCGTCCAGTCTTTCTTTTGGTCTCAAAATGACTATCGTGATTCCAAAGGCATTGCGATTAAACATAAAATGCTTTGGGTACGAGTTGCAGATTTTAAAGACTGTCTGCCTCACACACAAGTAATTCACGCTCTTGGTCATTAGCGCGTAGGAGTACATGCTGTTGGCAACAGTTTGGCAGATGAAACTGCCAAATCAGCAGTAGCCACGTGTTCAGTTACAGCAGTTACAAGAGCCATGAATAAGATTGATAATGACATTTTGGCAGCAATAGCTGCTACAGAGAAGGGTGATAATTATCCACAGAGTTTCCCTTCCAAATTCTCCTATAATTTAAGTCCTGATAATGTTCCTTACGTGAGAATTAACGGCGTTGGTGACAGGTTAATTCCCAACGCGGACTGCAGGCCTGCACTGATAAAAGCCGCACACGAAGGAATGGCCTCGGCACATGCTGGAGTGTCTGCGACTGTTTCTATCTTGCAGCAGCGTTACTGGTGGCGCGGCTTATATAAACAAACCCTTAATCACGTGCTTTCTTGTGACATATGTCAGCAGATTAAACCATCAACGGCAACATGCCCACCACAAACACATCTATGCATTTCTAATAAACCCTTCAGTTGTGTTTATTTAAATCACTGCGGTCCTTTTTCTTCAGATACTGCCTATAAGTTCATCTTAGTTGCAGTTGATTCGTGCCCACGCTTTCTATGGGTTTGGGCACAACGTATTGCTGACGCCCGAACTGTCATCAGGGATGTGCGTGTCTTTGTGGGAATTTTTGCATGTGGCACTTTCCATTCGGACCAAGGTCCTGCGTTCGCCTCTAAGGTGACAATGAGGTCTTTGGGGGTGCAGGTCAAATTTTTGTCTCCATACAGGCCTGAGGGCAATTCAGTTGTGGAACGAATGAACCGTGACTTAAAGCAATCCTTGACAGCTAGGGTCATAGGGACTGGCAGGAACTGGTTCGCCCATTTGTATAGCATACAACGTGCACTAAATAATTTCCCTAGGAGATCTCTGGGTGGGTGGAGCCCATACGAAATGCTTTTAGCATGAAGATGTTTGTGCCTGACCTTGATGGTCCAGATATTGCGGCGTCTGCTGCATCCTTTGACGTAGATAATCATTGTGCTGTATTACAGAATCTACAAGAGACCCGAGACAGCTTTGCAAAGGAACATGTGCCCTCACCCACTGATGCTGCACTGCAGATTCCGGTAGTCGGCTGGCTACCAAAAATTGGAGACCTGGTCCGGGAGAAGGTGGAAAACAATAAAGAGTTTGGGCCCTCTTATCGAGCACCGGTCCAAGTGCTTGGAGTGCAGGGTACTCCTACAGTCATTTTACCACCACTTTCTGGTCGAAAAGACAACCGATACATCTCAGTTGACAATGTCCAGCTACAACATCTAGCCAATCATGAATAGCATCACACCAGCGTTGTCTACAACAACAGTATCTAGAGAACCAGGTTTAACCGCTTCTAACACCGCGCAGGATGACAGCGCCATTGAGATGGATTCTGTTAACAATCCCTTGTTGTTTCTAGGGGTGGGCGGGATTTGCAAAGTTGCCTTTTGCAAAATTTCGCGAAACGGCAAAAAATCTCAGCGAAAACGTGGAATTTCGCGTGCTCGCAAGGATTTCAGGGGCGGGCTTTTTTGCGAGTTCACATTCACAATTTCTCTTGATAGGGTCAGAGAGTGAGACGCTGTACCAAAATTCCACCATTTTGTGCAATACCTGAGTACTTTCTACTGGCTAATCAGTAAGTGCTACCTCTTTGGGTAAATGTATAGTGCTTTTCCTACACTACAGCTGCGTAAAGGGCCAAAAGAGTTGTCTCCCGTGACCATGTGTGTCTGTAACTTTGCCACCGTGCTGAAAGGCGCCGGGGTCCCTTGAGTTTGCTGTCCATCATAGTGGGGAAAGGGCGGGAAGACATTGAATACCGCTAGGGTGTGTGGGGCGGGGCCAAATGGGCGGGGCTTCTATGCGAGTTCAAATGCCTCTAGTTTATAAAGGGTCAGAGACCAATCAGAGCAGCAGATGAGGAGAAAGAAGCTCCTGGTCACAGGAACTAAATGGGGATTGCGCTCGAGAAAGTCAGGGATGCACAGAGCTCCATCAAGGATCACAGCTAATTTTTGACGGTAGATATGGGGAGAAAAGCACACCTGCCCAGCCTCGACCTAGCTCACAAATTCTTTTGGCTGATTAATGCGTTACTGAATTTGAGCTTCAACTCGGGCACCTGCTTTATCTATATCTGTAAGTGCTTCCTGTTGAGGTTTAATTTTTTGTGACAGGAGCATCGTGTCAGAATGAATCCTGCCCTGCATATTTATCCAGGAAGATGCTACCGTTTTGTGTAATACCTCTACCCTCATGCATGCTCCCGAATTCTGTTCCGCCGCAGATCGCGGAAGTTTCAACATTTTCGCGTTCCGCGCGGAACGGGAAAATGCCGAAATTTCGCAAGTTCCGCGAGCGGAATGGAATTTGTCGCCCACCCTTAGTTGTTTCCAACTGCTTCAACACAAAATGAGGAAACTGAATATGCATATCCCAATTCCATGTCATTGTCTGGGGTGCGACCTGAAGCCACAAATAAATCACGTTTTTCCTTTGACTCACATTCCATTGCATCACAGGCCCCTTCTAAATTTTGCGTTTTTGTTGCCTGGTTTAAACGAATTTACTTGATTCCACCTTGGACTTACATCTGGTTGGTGCTAATCACAATATTTGTGGTCATGTCCATTGGTTTTGTGACTTTCTTTTTTCTTCTGATCAATGGCCACTATCTTCCTGAACGCTTTGCTGTTAAACTGGATGATGTTACTTTAGCTCCGCACTCTTCTTCACACATCATGAAAAGAGACCAGACTTTTGTCAACATCACAGCCTGGCCAGTCATCGACGGCATTGTTTGTGATACTGTAGATTTCCAAATCCATGGACCTACAGAGATAATTAATGTCCCTGATGTACTTCGTGTTTTAATGGGTGATGTTGTGAAACATAACATAAGATCTGATGATTGGGATGTACAGGCCGTGCAATCCTTGTTCGCTGTATTGAAATATTATGCTGCTTTTCATGCTGAAGATTTATATTTAAATACTGCAAATTATGCGGATTTGTTTTGTTTCCAACATTATGGTCATCATTATCTGCATAAAGCCAATACGTTTAGAAATGTTTTTAATTATACACAATGGGAACATTGCCCAGCTCCTTTGAAGGGCAGCTCTAATACGTTTTTGAAAAAATTCACCTATTTTACAGATTTTGCCACGTCCAACCCTGGCTCGTTCTATTTTAAATTAAATGTTTCCTCTACTTTTAAGGTGATGTTCACCCATACTAAATTATTATATTCTAAATCCTTTATAGACGATTTAACAGTTGGGGGTTATGAGCTTTGGAAATCATCGATTGATCTTAAATCTCTATGGGGTTCTAAATCATGGCAGGTGCAAGGCACAGAGGCGTTGCACCGTGCCAGCCTCATTCCAACACAGATTTTAGTTTTAAATGACTCAATTTATCAACCTACCTGTTTTGGTTTGGCAACTTCTAAACAAATGAATGACCCTGCTATACCTGCTCTGGCTGCTTATGAGAACTGGAACAGTTTTACGAATTATTCCATTGACGAATTACAATCACATTTTAAAAATGACACCTTTAATCTGTATAGTCTGGACCCCCTAGGTTGGTTGGTTTGGCAGACTAATTTAGATGCTTGTCAACTTCGTTTCCTTGCCAGGGCCTCTGGTTATACACAGGATAGGCCTGATCCTCGTTTTTCAAACACCCATTCTGCTACCACATATTCGGTAGGGAAACTTTGTCAAAACTGGTTACAACACTCGTCACTGGCTTCAATTAAACAACATTTGTCGTTATTATCAGGTGACATTGATTTAACAGATTTTATATAGGGACCCGCTGGTCCTAGATCAAAAAGATGTATATATGCTACTTACAATGAAATCTGGAAACTATCCCAAATTGAAGCAGCTTCGCGTTTAATGGCAATAAATAAAGCTAATCTTGAAAAAGTGCTTGCTGTTGTTGATAATAGTATTAACACCCTTTCTTCCCACATTTATATATTGGACAATATTGCTTAATCTGTTGTTGACATCGTAAAAGAGGATGTTTCTGTTTTGTATCATGGCCAGAATCAATTGTGTTCGGTAATGCAATTTGCCAGGACTTTACAGACTCTTAAAATGAGTAAAGTTCCATGAGATTACCTGAACGCGTCATTGTTATGTTTGCCATTTAACTTGACAACAAAACAACAGTTTATGTCCATGAAAGATGCTACATATGCTCTGTTGCATATTGAAAGGTTGGACCCGTTACCATTCTGTATGGCGGAAGCAGACTCGCTGTCTGGCTCATCCATAGGCTGATAATAACTCTCTCATTTTCTTTATTTAGATTCACCTTGTGTATGAAGCACTATCCACTGGGTCGTTATGAGCCATTGGGAAGTGTGTTCTTGCATGAAGTATGATCTCTGCCTTTCACATACAGATGCCTTAGGGATGACAAAGAAGTATACCTTACTGGGGAATCATGTGAAAACACAATAGGTCATTCCCTTGTCTGTAAAAATATCAAATTACACGGCGCTTGCAACCTTACGGCCACGAATCTAGCATGCGTTTTACGGGGTACACCAGTGCCGTCTATATCACCGACTTTCACACTGCTTGCCAATGGTAGTTATTTGCTTTTAAATAATGAGGATTGCTGCGGTATGTTAGCAGGCATCCCTTACATAGTAACTGTTTCACATCGTATAGTTTGCTGTAAAAATGTTCTTTTCCCACTCCCACACGGGAGACTCGATAACTCGATCTGGCCTTCCATTCTGACCTTAAAGGCAGATTTCAATATGTTGAGCAGAATAAGAGCATTGGATTGGATTGGATTGGATGTGCATTTGTAGAGCGCGAATTGCTGCCCGGAGGCGTCCAAGCGCTAAGAATACCGTAAGACCAGACTGAGGCACCCGTGGGGAGAAGGGGGGGTAGGTTAGATTGGGTGAAATAAAAAGGTTTTCAGCTGTTTACGGAAGGCTAGAAGGTTAGGGTTGGCTCTAAGATGCAGCGGAAGGGCGTTCCAGGCCCTCGCGGCGTTATGTGAGAAAGACCTGCCTCCGGATCTGGATCTCTTTATCCTGGGAACTATTGCCCGGAAGATCTGACTCGAGCGTAGACTTCTGTTGGGTGTGTAGTGGGTTATTAGATCTTGAGTGATACTGGGGCCAGTGTTCCAGAAGGACTGATGAGCTATGCACATGGCCTTGAACATAACTCTCTGGCGCACTGGAAGCCAGTGAAGGGTTATCAGTCCGGCCCTAGCTGACTGTATGCGAGGAATGTTGAGTAGGATGCGGGCTGCGCAGTTCTGGGCCATCTGAAGCCTGCTCAGAGTGTATTCCGGGGCCCCGAGGTAAAGTACATTATTAAAATCGAGGCACGACTGGATTAGACCTTGGACAGCTGTTTGTCTGGCCTCCATAGGAAGGAGAGGGAGGATTCTCCTCAGCATCCTCATGATGCCGAAGCAAGTTGCTGAGAGTTTTGTGGCCTGCGTACTAAAGGACAGAGATCTGTCAAGCCAGACTCCGAGGCTCTTGATGCTATTTTTAGGGGTAGGTGGAGGGCCCAGACTAGGTGGCCACATGGAGGTGGGGAGACTGAGGTCTGGGGGCCCGAGGAGCATTAGCTCGGTTTTGTCTCCATTTATTTTTAAAGATGAGCGGGACATCCAGGTTTTCACTTCCTCCAGGCACTCTCTAAGCCTGCCCTGTGTTGAAGAATTGGCAACCTGCGTCAGGGAGACCACTAGCTGTGTGTCGTCCGCGTAGGAGCATTGTTATCCCAAAAAGAAGTTTCTCTCACATCTGCCCGTGAGACATGCTTCTCCTTATTACTTGCCTTAGCCTCTCATGTCTTGCTGTTGATTTGCCTGCTATGAAATGGATGCATTTCCTGTGGCTCTGCACAGCGAACTCCATCTGCAGATACTCCGTAGTCCCGTTTCCACTATCATTATAATACGATTTCTCCTTTTGTTCTACATGGAATTGTAACTATGCTGATTTGTTTGATCCTAGGCATTTTGCTGCTAATACTGGCTTGTGTATTGCATTATAGAGCACGTTAGGTAAAATAAACATTTTAAACTATACTTTGACTCTATTTACTCATGTTGTAGACAAATACAAGAGTTTGAACAAAAGAGTGTTCTTGTTCCCACATATCCTGAGAGAGGAGGGAGTAACATGTTCTAGGAAGTCTAATCATTGGTAGCTTCGCTGCAGTACGGAGAATGAATGAGACATGCTGGGTGTAGATTTAGGGTAGTGGGTTGTGCAGTGGTGTTTGTGTTGTGAGGGGGTCATGCTGGGGGCAGTGTTTTAGGGTTTAGGGTAGTACAGTGGAGTTTGTGTAGTGTAGGGGGTAGTGTTTTAGAGTTTAGGGTAGTGCAGCGGTGTTTGTGTAGTGTAGGGGGTCATGCTGTGGGTTGTGATTTAGGGTTTAGGGTAGTGCACTGGTGTTTGTGTAGTGTAGGGGGTCATGTTTTAGGGTATAGGGTAGTGCAGTGGTGTTTGGGTAGTGTAGGGGGTCATGCTGGGGTTAGTGTTTTAGGCTTTAGGGTAGTGCAGTGGTGTTTGGGAAGTGTAGGGGTTCGTGCTGGGGGTAGTGTTTTAGGGTTTAGGGAAGTGCAGTGGTGTTTGTGTAGTGTGGGAGGTCATGCTGGGGGTAGATTTAGGGTTTAGTGTAGTGCAGTTGTGTTTGTGTAGTGTGGGGAGTCATGCTGGGGGTAGTGTTTTTGGGTTTAGGGTAGTGCAGTGGTGTTTGGGTAGTGTAGGGGGTCATGCTGGGGGTAGTGTTTTAGGGTTTAGGGTAGTGCAGTGGTGTTTGTGTAGTGTGGGGGCCGTGCTGGGGGTAGTGTTTTAGGGTTTAGGGTAGTGCAGTGGTGTTTGGGTAGTATTGGGGTAGTGCTTGGGTAGTGTTTTAGGGTTTAGGGTAGTGCAGTGGTGTTTGTGTAGTGTAGGGGGTCGTGCTGGATGAATGAACAAGGTTTGTGCACATGTGGATTACAAGTAAAATGTAATGGCCCACATATGCTGTTGGACTGCTTGTGGTTCTTAGAAGAACGGAAAACATTTTTTAAACCCTTTTTTAACACCTATGACATTTTTAGTAGGGATCAAGCGCTTAGTTTATTGGTAAATATGAGATTTTTAAATGTGACATGTGCAATGGGAAGATTTTTAATTGCAATACAGGAGTTGCTGAAGGAATTGGTTATATAATTTAAAATGGGCGGGGTAGAAACGTAATGTTATCCATGTTTGGGAATACCCCTGGCTCTCGCTATTTATGGTGGATGTACAAATGTAGACCTAACGTATAAGCGATCCCTTCCCCTTGTTGAGGATGAATTAGGTACTCCCCATGGTCTGGTAGAGTTGCCTTTGTTTATTTTATTAGGATTTTATCGCGTTTTTATACTGTGTTATGGTTATAGTGTTTGTATAATTCAGATTTTAATTGTATGTATTGCGGTACTTTCTTTTTATGGCTATATATGCCAAATAAAAATATAATAAATGAAAACGAAACGAATAAACAGTCTGGGCGTTTCAATAAGGATTTATAGAACAGTTGTTATTCTAGTGTAGAATATATGAGCTACAACAAACCATTAGACAGTAGCAGAGATATCTGATTAGCAATACTACAAAAGTAAAGGGATGGTATAGCTCTACCATCTTGCGGTAATCATGAATATATATACAAGTATATAGAATACTGACAATAAGCGGCACCTAAAACTGTATACTCCTACGATGTCTCCCTAACTAGATGTACCTAAATGTACCTAGCATCTGTGTAGGTGTTATGCTAAGAATCAATCTAGGATTTAGTCCGCCCCATTACCTGAGAATGAGAGAATATGGGACCCCGTCCTGGTCTCTATTTTGACACCCTGCGAGGGATGTTAGACCACTGCTAGCTGGAGCGTCTGCATGCAGGAACCTCAGCATCTCTGGTCAGTGTGTCAGCCGGGAAGTCACGGTCTCCTCTGTCTCTCTAAGCAAGAAATGACGTATATATACCCATAGATCTCCCCAGGGGGTCCTACCTTGCTCTGTTACTGTGTCATCCTAAAGGATGACGTCGGGCTTGAACTTTAACATAGATATCATACAGGAGATGTTCGTCCTGCTGTGAGTCTTGCTGTGCTTCCAAGAAGCCTCATGCATAATGTATGAATATCGAACCAGGGAAAAACCCACTTTCTGAATGCAGTGTCATATCTAGGTAAAAGGTCAGTGCCTAAGAACCGTTATGTATGTAATATAGGGAAGAATATAGGTGAAAGGTCGTGATGTTTACCTGTGCCTATATAAGGTAGCTATATGGAATATAACAACAGTATCCCAAATATGGCTCCATTTGTTGTGGAAATAGTAAATCTCACTTTACAGAGTCCAATAATTTGCTTAATGTAGTTACATTTAGAGTGGGAATAGTACTTGTCCTGTTCAGAATCCAACATCTTCATATTGCTATAATAAATTGTTCCTTACCTGCATCCTGGATTCTCCAGACTCACAACACGGAGAGGCTTGAACCCTGGCCCCCCCACCGGCCTCACTGCAGCATTCCCGGACCCATCTGCATCCGAGTGTTGGCCGGCGGACTGCATTCTGCACCAGGGATCCCCCTGTGCTGCCCTTGCTTCGACAGGTGCAGAGCGATGTCGCCTGACACCCTCTGCCACCGGACCAGAGTCTTGCCTTGGTCTGACGTTGACCGTGTTGTTCCCGTGCTGTCTTTCTGCCGAAATCCACACTGCTGGGGTCTTTCTTCTGCAGGGATCCGTTGGCTGGGGGTGCCGCTGTTTTCCTGGTGGTGTTGGATTTCTCTGGCCCGGGATTGGGGCCTCCCTCGGCTGCTGGCCTTGGGTCAGTTGTTCAGGCACCGGATTGACGTCTTGCTCGACTGTGGGCTCGCGGGGTGTGGATCGGGCCCAGACGTGTTCCTCCCTCAAAGGAAGGCCAAAAAGAAAGTGTTTCTGGCCCCGGAGATGCCCCAGTGACGCCCTTTTTCCTGTTTGGGGGCAGCAGCAGTCTCGTAGGGGTGACGGGCCTCGAAGAGTCTTCCTAGCTGCGGGTGCCCATTGCCTCGCCGGTGCCGGATTGCTGCCTCCCTAAACCGCCACCCGCTGAGTCTGATTCGGGCCCGGTGGGGAGCCCTCCTTGATAAGCGCACTCTGGAGGCGGCTCGGAGGTGCCAAATCCCTTTTCCGTTGCCACGACGGAGTCATCCTGAAGCGGGAGTCCTGTCCATCGTGAGGGCTTATCGCTGAGCCTTCTCCCTGCACCCTTCCCGATCGGTTCTTATCTCCAGCTATGAGGGGGATGACCACCACTCCAGCTGCAACCGGATCGCTCGCTCCTAGCGCCTGAAGGCCCAGATCCAAACGGAGCTCCCTCAACACTTCTCTGAGGGGCCTGGCTGCAATATACAGACCGGCATCAGTAAAATAATTAGGTAAGGGTTGTGCCCTCGCCCCTTCTGTCCTGCCCTGACTTCAATAGACTTTACGTGGACCCTACTCCTCAATTTCCACCACGCCTCCCCAAAGACAACATTTCTGACTTTCACTTCCCCACAGACTATTGTTATTGGTTTTAATCATTTGCTTTTGGAGGTTAATTTCAGCACTGAAATCCCATTTTGAGCCCCATCCTCTGTCCCCCTTTTCAAAATGGCAGGTCTAACCCACTTACACGGAAACAGAAGAAGGACCAATACTCCTGATACATAGAAAGAGAGAGAGGACTACGCTCTCACCCCACTCTGCCTATGGCTAGGGACATTTGACAACCAAAGAGTAAAATACATGGAATGAGTTATAGGATCAACCCCTGACCTGACTCATCATCTCTGAGTAATCATCTTATTTATTTGTGTTTGTTTACCTATTTAATTTGCTCCAATTTTACGATGTAATCTGTTTTGCTATCTAATCTGCTCTTGATTTTAATTCCTCCCTTGCTTATCCTACTCCTTTATCGTGTTTGTTTACCTATTTAATGTGATCCACATAAGCACTGGAATCGGCTTTTACTATCTAATCTGTGCCTGACTGTATTTCCTCGCTTGTTTGCCCCCTTGCTTGATTATCATATCTACCGTGCTTGTTTTACCTTTTCTATCCTACTGAACATCAGTGATGTAATTTGTTTTGCTATCGAATCTGCTCTTGATTTTATTCCTCTCTTGCTTAACCCTACCTCCTTATCTTGCCCCCTATTTTTCGACCCCACACTCTCCCAGCGCCCCAATCCTCCTCTCCTCCTCTATCCCCATCTCCTTTAACTTCCCTCTCTTCACTCTGTCTCCCTCACTCGTCCACCCAACATGCCCTTTCACATCACTGACCATCACCCTCAGGACCATGCCCTCTCTAAACACGGCCCCAACTTCTGGACCACTCTCTACCCCCAAATCTCTCCAAACACGCAAGGAGAAATTTCAAACACAAACTCCTCATCCGCAACCCTGAAACACTCATTGTTGATAACTACCTCAGCCTCACCTCCCCCATTATTACCAACTACATCTTCTACTCCAAACGCCCTTCCAAATGGAAGAGCATCTTCCTTCAACACCTCCCTATCTCTAAATCAACCAAAATACCATATGGATTTAAAATATCCACCGCTCCCTCCCCAGCCTTTCATGGTGATATTGATATCTCCATCTTCAAAACAGGTAACATCCTCATACAAGCCTCGCCATCCCACCTTTCTATCTTTGAACACCACTTTAGCACTATGTCTCGACTCCTTAACCACTCAGCGCCTAACACTCCTCCTCCCCAAACGAATAGAACCCCTCTAACCTCTTCCCCCCACTCTACCTCCACTCTCAACCTCCAAAAATTGACCTCACCATCTCCCTCCCTGGACCCCCCCTATTGATAACGACTTCCCCCATCCCCAATTACCTACTTCTCACCCCCCACTTATCTCCCTCTCTCCCCCTAACCCCCTTAACCCTTATTCCTCGGACCCCTCCTTGAATAACGGTAGCCCCAAACTCCTGTCACCTACTTATCATTCCTCTCCCATGACCCCCCCTCCCCCTGTCCCCCAAACCTCCCTCCCCCTGACCCAACCACTCACGTACTCCACCGTCTCTTCCCCTCAATCACCTATCACAACTCCTCACCCCACTACTCCTACCCATCCTGTACACCCTCTGCTCCTCCCCATCCTCTCTACCCTCCCCCCTCAGGCTCTACCTACCCAACTCCCCAATCCCTCACCCCAACCCCCAATAAACACCCATCCCCCTCACACCCCCTCACCCCAACCCCCAATAATCACACATCACCATCACACCAATATATTCGTTTCTCACTCGCTTCATGCCCTTTTATCCTCTCTGACCTCATCACCTGAAGACTTATGCCCCCTGTATAACCCACCCCCTCCACTCACACTTAACAACTCCGCCACCCATCACTCCATACCTACTACCCTATCTCCCCCCTCACAAAGCAGGCCTCCATCTGCAACTAATCATGACCACTCCCTATCCCCAGACCATTCTCCTCCCACCTCCTACGCCCCTTCATTCCTTCCCTGTACCCGGAATACCCCGAGCCTACACAACATCGTACTCAACTTACCTACTTTGACTACCGAACCCCTCACTCCTCCCAGCTCCGTCACCCCTCACCCCACACCATCTACCACATCTCCCCCTCACACCTTAGTCCAACCTCTGCAAATAACACAGACAACGCACTTCCGATACCTCCCCTCTCCTCAATTGCCAAGATCCTACACAACATTGAATGTGACCTATCTAATTTAACTAAGGAATTCGCCCGACTCAGAAAAGATTTCTTCTTCCACAGCACCAGAACCCTCCCTCACCATAAAACTACCATCCTCCCTCCCTCAAACCTCCCCAATAACAAACACAACCTTTGGAGATCATTCCCTCTCCGATGCCGTACGCATAGACTTCTCCGCACCTCGAACCATCTCTCCCCGTCCGACCTCGCCGACCTATGTAACTCCTACCTTCCTAATCTGCCAACCACCAAACCTCCACTTCCCTATGCCCCATCCCTGTTATCGCAGTGACAAATAGAACCTTCTCCTCCCCCGCTTCCCCCAGACCACTACCCCAACTTACGCTGATCCACTCTTGCCCACCTTCCATACCCAACCCCACACCACTGAAGTGCATGCTCGTTAACTGTCGCTCAGCGGTCCTACACGCCACGGAAATCTCGGAAACCATCCTGAGTGAATCAATTGATATTGCATTCCTCACTGAAACCTGGCTAAATGACCACTCAACGAGCATACTTGACCTACTCTCCCCCCGGGATACTCTATTCTCAGAAAAGACAGACCTAACAGAGTTGGGGAGGGCTAGCCATTATCTTCAAAAACGAACTTCAGATTTCACTTGTGACTAACCCAGGCTACTCCTCCTGCGAATACCTGGAAGCAGAACTGTTAACTCAAAACTCCCTCCCAATTCGTCTACAGAACATCTATCACCCCCGGGACCACCACAGCCCTTCATTGAGGACTTATCAGATCTACTGGCGCAATCAGCATTATCCAACTCAAAAAATCTCTTTCTTGGGGATCTTAACCTCCATTGGAATGATACCAATGGCCCCACCATCTCCCTCCTCACTACACTTCATGAAATCAACAAACTCAAACAACTATGCCAATCTCCAACTCACACTAAAGGATCCATACTTGATGTCATTCTGTTCAATGAAGATCTGACCTCCGTTACCAATATCATTCCCATTGACTGGTCCGACCATCACCTTATACTGTTCACCATTGCTACCTCAGCAAACCTCCCCGCCCCTAAAACTACCAGACCTAAGAAATTGACCAGAAACCTAAAAGGCATCCCCCAGGTGTTCTACAATCGAAACGCCAAGCTCAACTTCTTCTCATTCCCCCCTCACAAAATGCGAATGAGTTCACTGAACTATTTAACAATACTGTTACAGATATTCTTGACCAATTGGCCCCGCCTAAACTCAAAAACCAAAGAAACACCCCCTCAAACTCTTGGTTTAATACAGAGATAAATAATGAAAGACGGGCACTCAGACTGTCGGAAAGAACCTGGAGACACCATCCCTCACCGTCCCATCTTGCACTTCTCAGACGTGCTAGATCCATGTCCAAAAAACACATCCTCAAGGAAAAGGCATCCTTCTTCCGCACTCAACTTGGTCGTGCCAAAAACAGACCCAGGGAACTCTTCAAAATCAACCGAAACCAAACTTCTCCCGCATCTCCAAATATGACAGCCTCATCAGACAGATGTGAAGAAATTGCCCACTTCTTCTCGGAAAAAATTGCCAAAATTGATCAATCCTTCCTTCCCACACAACTATCCTCCAACTCCCAATCCAATCTTGTCCTCACCTCTAATGCCTACTCCACATCCCCCTTCCAGACGACACTTTCTCTCCTTTGCCCTCTGTCCTACCTCTCCCCAGCGAGCCTCCTCACCCACCCATTTCCATACCCCCACCACTCCACAGGCCTCTCACCTTCCACATCTCCAGTAACCAACTCCCCTAAATCTCAACTTAAGAACAATGCCTCCTTGCTCAACTTTCTCCCCGTCACTGAGCTTGAAGTCCTCTGCCCTTAAGCACATCATCACCCCATTCTGGACCAAAATCATCAACACCTCTCTCTCCACGGGCTGTTTCCCCACCTCCCTTCAGCTTGGACAAATCTCGCCGATAATCAAAAACCCCAATGCTGACCCCAATGACCTAAATAATCTCCGCCCCATCACTAACCTCCCCCTTCTCTCAAAGGTACTTGAAAAATGTGTCCTACTACAACTAGACAAACACATAGAAAATGTCAACCTTCTCGACCCCTTTCAATCTGGCTTCAGAAAAGGCTGCAGTACCGAAACGGCAATGGTCAATGTCATAGATGACATCCATCAATCACTTGACAATGGCGAGACCTGCCTTCTTATCCTTCTTGATCTCTCTGCAGCATTCGATACAGTCAACCATTCAGTCCTACTTAATGTGCTTATGACCCGTTTCGGCCTTAATGGCACCGCCTACAAATGGTTCATCTCCTATCTACAACACCGAACTCAGCAAATCAAAATTCAAAACTGTCTCTCTACCCCCCACTCCTGTCTCCCTTGGAGTCCCCCAAGGATCTATTCTCTCTCCCTCCCTCTTTATGGAACCCCTCACCCTCATTCTTAACCAAGCAGGCATAAATTACCACCTCTACGCTGATGACACCCAAATCTATTACAAGATTAAAACTCATGCTGGCATCTTCCACCTGAACAACAACCTTACCAAGATCCAAACCTGGTTCCATTCCAATCATCTCAAACTCAACCCTAGCAAAACCGAAATCATTCTCTTCTCCCCCCAAAAAACCCTCTACCCGTTCAATCTTGGATCTCTGACCTCAATGCACTCAATTGCTCACTCACCTTGTCCAACTCCGTCAAATCTTTTGGCATCACTATCGACAACACCCTAACCCTTAATGTTCACATCAAAAACTCTGCCAAAGGAGCCCTCTTCACTCTCTGTCACCTCAAGAAAAACAAACCATTCATACCCACCGATGATTTTAAACTTGTAGTTCAGTCTCTTGTTCTGTCACGAATTGATTATGGTAACGCCATCCTTAATGGAATCCCCAAGGTACAACTTGCTCCAATCAAAGCTGTGCTCAACCTTGCTGCCAGGCTCATCACGGACTGCAAACGCTTCGATCATATATACCCGGCTCTCAAATCTCTTAAATGGCTCCCTGTCGAAGGCAGATATGCCTACAAAACCGCCTGCATTACTCATAAAGTCCTCCACCAAAACACTCCGCAGTAGCTCTCAAAGAAACTCTACATTGCGGGCTCCACTCGACCTCTGAGAAGCACCAACACCCTACTCCTAATCCCACCTCTGCATAAAAAGAAAGCCACACAATCTCTCCCCCTTCTCTGGCAATGTCCCTATTATCTGGAATGCCCTCCCTAAAAACCTGCGCTGTAATCCCTCCTATTCTAGTTTCAAAAAAGACCTCAAAACCCACCTCCTCAATTATTATTGGGGTTCCTAACCTGTGTCCTACTCCTGATCTCTTATCAATCATACTATATTTGTTCAGTAATATATACCCTGTTCTCCTATTCACCATTTACCTAATTACGTAAATGTATAGCTCCTCCCCCTGTTTATTTATCTTGATTTGTATAATGCTCATGTTGTTTGTACTTTGTATATTTCAAATTTTTGATGCGCTACCTTTCATATGCTTTTATACCCTTTTATACTATCCTTATCTTGTAAAGCGCTGTGATACCTCTGGGTCTAGCCAGCGCTTTTCCCAATGTGGTTCAGTCTGGTCTGGGAGTAGTATATATGTTTTTTTTTTTATTATAGCACTTTTAGCTTTCAATATGATCTGTCATGCTTCACTTTTGGCCTGGTTGATGATTGGGGTGGTCGGAACAGATTTAAACTGGTTCTGCTCACACTTATCAGACAGTTGTCAGGCAATTGGCCTTCTCTCATTTCACTCTGAGTTTAGGGTGATCAACAAGGGTACTCCACAGGGCTAATCTAGCAGCCCAATCCTGTTTAATATCTAAATGGCCCCCTTGATCAAATTTATTGAATATCATAAGGTGAATTTGGTCAGTTATGCTGATGACATCCAACTTATTCTTTAACTGGCAATTAACCAGCAGCTCTCCACCTTTCATTATTGTATGAAGGACATTATCCAGTGGCTTAACTTTCAATCCCTGAAGTTCAAGAGGGATAAGAGTGAGTTTTTATGCTGTTGAGATAATAAAACTCAGTTCCCACTCCCCACTAATTTTGGCACATGCCATCCAACGGGACTATTGTCCCAGCCAATTCAGTCTGGAATCTAAGAGTTATCTTTGATCATAAACCTAGCATGGAGAGACACGTGAAAAAACCCCAAAGGGTACCTGTTTTTTGTTTCTGAGAGCCATGCAGAGGATGCTGCCTTTTCTGCTCCCTTCTGCTAGAGCCTTGGTAGTTTGTAGTGTTATCCTCAAATGCTTGGATTATGGGAAGCTCTTCAGTTGAGCACACCTGAATAGTCATTACACTGTCTGTCGAGAGTTCTGATTGCCTTGAACAGCCCTAGAAGAGCTTCACCCTCCTTAGCACTGAAGGATCTCCCCTGACTGCCGCTAAAACAAAGCATTCTGTTTAAATCTCTTTGTATTGTTTTTGAAGCTCTTCAGGGACTATTCCCTTACAAAAGAGGCTAAGAAGATACATCCCCAGTAGAACTTTGCTCTTCTGCAGCCAACCTAGTGTGCATGACTAAGCTTAGGAAATCCAGTCAAGGTGGCCGAACCTTCGCGGTCTAGGCGGATAAGCTTTGGAATCACCTACCAGCTTCGCTGAGGTCCTCAACCGATCTACTGCAGCTTAGGAAGGCCCTTAAAAACAGACATTTTCTTAAGTAACTTGAGCTTTGGTCACTGATTATTTGATCTGTGAACTTCCATGTTCTGCGGCTATTTCAAACTTCTAGCTTTCATGTCTCTCTGTTTTAGTGCCTAGCACCAGGATACCAGTCAGTGAAACTGTATAAATAACAAAAAATACATACATAAATAGTATTATGGCTATGTTTGCAGTGCAAAAATATAAGTTAATTTAAGTTAATTTTTAAGAGTAAAATAATTATACATGGTTATTTTTATTAGAATTATTAATTTAATATACTTTAAAAAGGTTCTTCTTGTATAGTTTGTTCAACACATGTTATATTAACATATATTTTACACATTCCAAAAACACTTTTAATTACCAGTGCACCAGACAATGCTTTGTTTTAATTATTTTTATTTTTGTAATATATATATATAATTCTTTTCCATTTTGGATTTCTTCGTAAAGGAATATATATATATCTATGTATATATATATCACATGAAATGCACAACACCATTTTTAACTTGTGAGAAATATAAAGAAACACTAGCCAATTGTGTAATTTTTTACAGCCAATAGTATATCTATTTTTTTATATTTTATTTGTAACTTCTTTCAACAATTGAAAACATTTTTTATAAATATTTTTGAATGTTTTTGAATGCACGTTGTAATATATTATTAAGTACTATGAATATATATTATTGTATATCAGTAATTACTAAAGGCCCGATAACGAGTGTCAGTGGTAAAGGAGTGGGAGTGCCACCACTGCCACACTCCCACACCACTAACACTCACCAACGCTTACCCACCAGTTTGCAACTTAAAAGTAGTCATGGCAGTCCTGCGGCAGAGGTTCGTTCCAAGGCGGAAGTGCCTTCGAATAAGGCACCAATCTGGGAATGCCACACAAGGTTCCTGCTCCGCATGGACTCAAAAGTCCATGCGATGCAGGAACTTGTTTGCATGCACCCAGCTGGGCACATGTTATGGCCCCTGTTTGCATCCACGTGTGGAGGAGGCACAGAGGGCCCTATAGGGCCCCCTTTGTTTTCTCTCCACCATGGTTTTCATGGCAGTGAAACTTGTAATATGCTTGGCAGGACCACAGCAGTCCTGCCAAGCACATTGTCGCCTCAGGACCACCGTGCAACCTCTAGGGAACAGTGGTTCGTAATGGGGCAGTCGGTGTTACGGCCAACTGCGGTGCCTCAGAAGGCGCCGGGAGTAACGCAGCCATTTGCGCAACCCGTGCTGTCCTCCGCTCCTACCTGCAGGCCGGGAAGAATTTGTTCCGATGGTGGGAGTCGAGTGCGGAATAGAATGGATGTGCGGTTCCCCTCCATGGTTCACAAGAAGGAACTTGCGTCATTACGTGAGCCCGGAAGTGTATAAAGGACGCTTACGGCTTCAGAACTGAGCAGATTATTCCGTTTCACACCCAATGTTAGAGCAACACGCTGTGAAGGAACAGCTTTTCCTGTTGGTGCGGTAAAGTTAGGGGCTCCACCTGAGCAAAGACAGTTTTTCTTATATTTGCCGTGCTGAATTGCCTCTGTAAAACGTTCGAAGCTACAGTGGGAACCTCATGAAGGTGGTAGGAGGGCTCCAGGTTATGTGATTTAACAAATCTACCTCCTCCTGAAATCTGCATTTGGGAGACTGCGGGTTCAATTCAAAAAGACCAATTTTGAGACATTTTATACTTACATTGCACTAATGGTGATACCAGTTATTCTTGAGTTATTACAAATTTGGAGTTCACTTGTCAGATGGAAGGAATGATTATGGTTCCCTTGACAAGAGGAATTCTAACCCACTGATGTTGTAACAATGTCACAATATACATGCTTCACCTTTGTTCTGTTTGCTGTTTTCTTAACAGGGGGGTTATGAGATCATATTGAATTCATACCCTGTGAGGCTTGGCATACTTTATTTTGGTGGGTATGATTGAGAATAGCTCTGTTAAGTATGTATGTTACGGAGTGATGGGTGGTAAACTAGTGCACGCAAATTCCTAAACATATTAGTTCTTTATTACAGCATAACTTCTAGCGACAACCCAAGACTAGAAAAGAGAACGAACTGTCCATTGTGTGTCCTTTAGGGTACAGGACACTATTTATTTGCTTTACGGGTAAAAAGAGAGGACCATATTACTCCAGACTGTGATTTAAATTGAATTACGGTTCATGGTGTTATTTTTCCTAACAGGTCTCCTTCCCCACTGTTCCCTTCCTTTCCTTCCATCACTTGATCACCTTAATCTTCTGCCCTATTATAGCACTCAGAATTGAGGCTATCAAGAGGCAGACCCACTTAAGCCACAAATTGATCAAGACAATGCTATAAGGATACATTATGACAGTCGGACATTCAGTGTGGCAGTGGCTGGACTGCCACCGCCTCGCCCCGCGAGTCTGGTGGTCCTCAGACTGTCATATTCATAATCAGGCCCTAAATGTTTTTGATGTAACATTTGTAGAATCAGCTTACATACTGTTTTAATTTTTGCCTGATTTAGTTTGCATTTTATGGACATATTCACTTCTAAATACATTTTTTATAATCATTTGTCAATTTGTAGAAATGGAAAGGATGCGTTTTTTTATGAAAGGCTTGTTGTCATTTTTCAAATTTATTTCTACTCTATCTTCAATGTTAGTCTTCAGTGGTGGATCTCCAAGATGGTGTTCCTCATGCCCATGTAGTTTAGCTATATATAATAGTTGTGATAAATCTTCATGAAACTTTAAACAAAAAGTTCTTCCACTTCAACTCCTAACTGGAAGGTTTCAGGGAAATACATCAAGCGGGGGCTATGAAAAAGGGGTGTTCCAAAATTTATTTTTCCCATTCAATTTTTCATAGGAACTTTAGACACAGCTACAGCCCAGATCGCTGGATGGTTTTACACCAAATTTGGAAACAAACTAGATCTTCTTCCATAAAGAGTGCTTTTTGTGATTTGATGTAAATCTGTTCAGCAGTTTTTGAGGACTGAATGCTCAAAAACTTTGTATTTATCACACCAGAAGATCCACAGACCGAACAGATCTTGATATGAGGTCTGATTGGCTGTCACTACATCAACAATAATGTGGTAGCAGCCATCTTAGGACTTGGGACTCAGTCCTGAGTGCTACAATAAAAGTAGAATGAAAACATTAGAGTAGGGATACCCTGACTGTTTAGGCCTGGTGGAGGGGTCCTATAGTGACCCTGCCTGGGGACTAAAATGTTTTTTAAAGATTGCAAGGAATTTGCTTTAGAACTTTAAATGAGGTGCAGACTCCCTCCCCTGTCCATAAAATACCCCTGGGGTGGGCCAGTTCCCAGGAGTATTGCATATATATAGGGGGAACGGGCACATGGCTGCCATCACAAGCCTATAAGTGGCCTTCAGGTCCTCATCCTCCAGGTCTAATAGTTTTGTATAAGGGAGAGGCCAAACATCCACCCCTCCCTTAGCCTACTCACACCCACACATACAAACCCCTACACAACACAGGACTAGAGTACCGAAACAGCCACATATACTTTCTCCAACCCACTAGACACCTATGCTTTGCCTCACTCTCACTTGCACACACTCCCACATCCCCAAAAGCAAAGCTAGAGTTTGCTCAATCTCATACATCACACATGATATTGACCGACCTCCCTGAACACATCATAGCCTCCTCCTCACTTCTTGAGTTCTGCATGAAGCTGAAGACCTGGCTCTTCATATAAGAACCTTAGGACAACACACCTACACTCCTTGCCCAAGTACCTGGATAGTCTCTTCAGTGATTAGTGCGATATACAAATCAACATAACATAGCATCCCAAAACATAACATAACATAACAAAAAGACCCCAGGTACCCCATCCCCAGGGATCATGTTATAAAAAAGGGGACGGGTACTTGGGCCCCCCTTCATGAGCCTTAAAAGGCCCCAAGAACCTCATCCCCCGGGGCTGTAAATGTAATAAAGGGGAAGGGCTTCATGCGTCACCCATCTCTGAGCCTGAAGAGTGCTCGGGGACCCCATCCTTGGAGCTGAAAACAACCACATAGGGAAGGGAGCCAGGCTGTCCCCCTCCTACAAACATTTTAAGGCCTGGGAACCACATCTCTCAGATCCAGCTCAGGTATGGTATCCCAGGTTCCCCAATCCCGAGACACCATCTGTTTCTCTGTGTGTGAGCATGGGTGGAGAAATGCAATTCTCTCCCACAGGGTGGGTGCAGAAACCTGCTCCCACCTCTTCAGAGAGGTTTAGCTTTGTACAGACTGTGTCCCTCTCTAGCTCAGTGTGGATGGCACTGTGCTAATCCTATGCTTAAAACTTTGCTTGAAAAATAAAACATTTGAGGAGAGCTGGTTCAGAGTGTCACTGGTGTTGTAGGGTGCTCTATACAGGAGCTGCTCTCCGCTCAAATGTAGGAACTACCCAGAGCTCTCTGCTTCTTTTTTGCATAATTTATGTGGCACTCTAAGCCTGAAAGGGCATTGTTTTGACTGGGCGCTTCCTTGTGTCTGGACAAAGCTAAACCTCTCTGAAGAGCAGTATTGATAGCATAACACATAAGGGGTTGTTTTTATTTATTCCAGGTTGGCTTGAATAGCATTTTGCCAATCCAAAGTTGTAATAGTGTGCCTGGAGTGGTAAAAGGCTTTTGTCATTTTGTACCTCGGAGTGGATGGCACTTGCTAATCCTATGCCTTTAGGCTTTGCTGTTGCAATGGTAAAGGACTAAAAGATGTTGTCCCTTCCTAGCTCGGCATGTAAAAACTTTGCTAGACAAACAGACATTTGAGGTGAGCAGATTTAGAGTGTCCATGATGTTGCAGGGTGCTTTATATAGGAGGGAGGGTATATATATATATATATATATATATATATATATATATATATATATATAAGCAAAAACAAAGCCGCACTCTTCCTGGACGTAGTAGTAGTAAATTTTAATGACCTCCTCTCCACCAACGCGTTTCGAACTACAACAGTTCCTGATCACGGTATTTACACAAGTCCATCATTTGTTTCACGTATTTATACCAACTATTGCAACCTGTCGGTCATGAGGCATTGTGGGAGTGGTAGTTTTACGTTTTAATTTGTTGATTTATCAAATCATGCTATTGCTGCTGAAAGATGAACATTTGTATCTATTTTGTACATGCCATAATTTACAATCAATAAATCGCACTGTTAATTTGTGGTCTGTGTTTTTGATATCTTAACATTCATTAATACACAGTTCGTTAGTACGAAATAATATACATATTAAGCTCAACACAGCTAAGTATATCCATAAGCATGCGTTTGCTTGAGAATAAAGTCAAGTATAACAGTGAAAATGATTGTGTAATTTGTATCCTCATCATGTAGGGAGGAACCTGTTGGATAAAGTTTCAACAAACTTTATTTAACTCGGCACTTAGCCGTAACTCATCTTCATTTTCACTGTTATACTTGACTTTATTCTCAAGCAAACGCATGCTTATGGATATACTTAGCTGTGTTGAGCATAATATGTATATTATTTCGTACTAACGAACTGTGTATTAATGAATGTTAAGATATCAAAAACACAGACCACAAATTAACAATGCGATTTATTGATTGTAAATTATTGCATGTACAAAATAGATACAAATGTTCATCTTTCAGCAGCAATAGCATGATTTGATAAATCAACAAAAAAAACTTTTTAAAACGTAAAACTACCACTCCCACAATGCCTCATGACCGACAGGTTGCAATAGTTGGTATAAATACGTGAAACAAATGATGGAATTGTGTAAATACTGTGATCAGGAACTGTTGTAGTTCGAAACGCGTTGGTGGAGAGGAGGTCATTAAAATTTACTACTACTACGTCCAGGAAGAGTGCGGCTTTGTTTTTGCTTTTCCAAATACTTGTGGGGTTGTCCCTACCTCATGGCCGGCACCAGCTTTTGAGTGCTCCCCCCGCAAGGGCGCCTTGTTTGCTTCATATATATATATATTCACTGAAAAAACCATAGGTTTCACACACGTTATAGTTAGGAATTAGCATTTAAAAAACCTTGCAAATTCACTGAAAAAACCATAGGTTTCACACATGTTATAGTTAGCGGAATTTTTACTGATAAAAAACCAATGAAATTCCCCCGTTATAGTTAGTGCAGGCAACTATAACTCACGCGACCGCAATCCTCTGCTGATGCTAATACTGTATTTAGACACTTATTTGCCCATGTCTTCTTCCATACATTTTTAGCTATACATATATTACAAATATTTTTTTTTCATAAAGACACATATGTCATCAGCAGAAGATTGCGGTCGCGTGAGTTATAGTTGCCTGCACTAACTATAACGGGGGAATTTCATTAGTTTTTTATCAGTAAAATTTCCGCTAACTATAACATGTGTGAAACCTATGGTTTTTTCAGTGAATTTGCAAGGTTTTTTAAATTCTAATTCCTAACTATAACGTGTGTGAAACCTATGGTTTTTTCAGTGAATTTGTACGTTTTTTTAAATGCTAAGTTACTGTATGCCATTCGTGGCGTGCGCGCCCACTTAACGCAGTTCGTTCCGTGCGCGCACGGTGCGCTTCGCGCACCGTGCGCGCACAATGAGCACGCGGTGCGCTTCGCGCACCGCGCACCCACTTTACGCAGTTAGTGCCGTGCACGCACGGTGGGCACGCGGTGCGCTACGCGCACCGCATGCCCACGTTACGCTAGATGGGCCATGTACGCACGATGCGCTTCGCGCACCGTGCGCACATGGAGGACATATGATGCACTTCGTTTTGAAAGGTAATATTTTAATTTTTCGTATATGTTATAAGCCATGCACAAATGGTGCCCTTCGGGCACCATTTGCACACGGGGTGGAGAGAGTGTGGCTAATTTTTTTTTTTATTATTTTTTTTTTTTATATTTTAGTTTAACTCATCTTTAATAAGCCATGTTCAATTGGTGCCCTTCGGGCACCAATTGCACACGGGGTGGGGAGAGTGTGGATAATTTTTTTTTTTTTATAATTTTTTACCGTACGCGTACGGTAAGCGTAATTGGCGAAATTAGCGAAAAAATAAAAATTCCATTTTTGGCCTTGGGGGATCTTTGGGGACTCCCTCAACATTGCTATGTGTGTGGGAGCTGTCTAAACAGCCCCTTTACATGTTTTTGTGCTTTATATTTTAAACATCACTCTCAGTGCGAGAGAGAAAATGGCGGCCGCCGCTTCCTGGTTTCGGCCGATTCGAATGTTTACTAAGATCTAAGAGCCAATCAGAATCGCGCTCGCGCACGCCACCGTACACGTACGGTAAGCGTACCGTAAGCGCACCGTAAGCTGGCTCAGATATATATATTGATTTAAAGGCTATTTTCTCAGAATCTACTGAACAGATTTACACCAAACCTACAAAAGGCACTTCCTTGACCTGAGGACTACCTCTCTGCCAAATTTCTAGTAATTCTGTTCAGCCGTTCGGGCTGTAGCCCTGTCTAAAGGTCCTATGGAAAAATGCATGGGAAAAACGCGTTTTGGGACCCCCCTTTTATCTCAGTGCCCGCTTGACGAATCCCCCCGAGACTTTCAGGGTAGGAGCGGAGTGTAGCGCCCCACCAATTTTGAAAAATTCGCGAGGATTCGTTGACCGGCGCCAAAGTTATTCAAAATAGAATGTTGCGGATTTCCTATGGAAACGTGGTCCTAACTATAACTACCTACTGGCGACCGCCAGTAGGTAATATATATATATATATATATATATATATATATATATATATATATATATATATATATATATATATATATATATATATATATATATATATATATATATATATAATTTTGATTCCTGAGTTGCTGTTCTGTTTCAACACACAGGTACGGACCTCTTAAGTTCTGCAGAAACGTTGAAATAACGCCGCTTCAAACAACAGGGATAGCTTCTTGATGTCTTTATTCAGCCATGGTAAAAAACAGACAAGTGTCCGCCCTGTATATATATATTACCTACTGGCGGTCGGCAGTAGGTAGTTATAGGGACCTAGTTACTATAGGAAAATGGCAACATTCTATTCGCAGTAACTTTGGCGCCGATTGATGAATCATCGTGAAATTTTCAAAACTAATTATTTGTTGAGATCAGCTCCTATGTTGAAAGTTTGGAGGTGATTCATCAAGGGGGAGCGAGAAAAAAGGGGGGTCCCAAAACGTGTTTTCTCCATTTTAATTTCCATAGAAAACTTTAGACAAGGCTACAGGTCGAATGGGTGAACGGAATTAACCCAAATTTGGCAGGGAGAAGGGCCTTGGTCTAGAAACCACGATTTTGTTTATTTGGTGTAAATTCGTTCAGTAGATTTTGAGAAATATCAAAATTTAAAGATATCAATATTTGGGAATTCTGCCATCTGATTGCCTGAGGCGTTACGTGCCCGAGCTTGTTGCTGATTGGCTGCAAGCGGCGCGAGTGGTTGCAACTAGGAAGTGTTGGCCGCCATTTTGTGATTCCGTTGAAGCGAGTAAGGTGAAAAAGGGGGGAAAAGTGGGAAATAGGAGGGTAGGAGCACTGTAACCTCTGTGGGGTGTTTAGGGTGTGCTATTGAGGGGGTGCAAAGTGAAGTATTTACCCCTACCGGTGTGTAAGTGGTGGGCTATGGAAATTAAGTGAGGTATTGGGTAGAGTCTGATGCGGGTAAGGTAAGCTGGTGCGGGACTCGGGGATTAAAGCTTGAGCCCAAATTGTGTGTTTTATGCTGTGAAGTCATGTGCCGTGGCCACTGCACTACAGTTGTGGAAGTAGTGTCTGGATGTGTTTATATCTACTAGGACGAACTACTGACCCGTACTGGTATGAAAGTCCTGGGGTACGGAATATATGTGAGGTATTGTCTAGAGTCTCATGTTGCTAAGCTGAGCTGCTGCCGGAGTCGGGGATTAAAGCGTGAGCTCAAACTATGTGTCATATGCTGTGAAGTCATGTGCTCTGGCCGCTGTGCCACATCTGTGCCAGTAGTGTCAGCATGTAGTTATAGGTACTTGGATGCATTTTTGTTTAGAACATTGTAGCTTGTGTATTGTGCTTAGGTGGTGTTGTATAGGGAGTGCGAAGGTAAATCAATATGGTATTTGTAGAGCATGAACTACTCACCCCTATGGGTGAGTAGAGCTGGGGATCAAAGCGAGAGGTCTGTGCTGCAAAGTGAGATTGTCTGGCCTCTGCGCCACAGCTGTGTGGAGAATACATTTTGACGAGGGTGCGGGAGTTGGCGTTATATGGCCCTAAAATAGGGGCCTAAGTTGTAAGTTATAGGGTGGCTCTAAAAAGAGCCCTTGTGTTCATTAGTTGGAGCTACATATATGTGCGGAAGCACAGCTTCAAGTTATTCAGGAAAACTTGATTTCCCTGATATGTGAAGTGTATTCCATCACTTCTGTATATATCCGCCATATCAAAACGTATGTTGTTGTATATCGACCCCATTTTGTGGTCTCTGAGGTATGCAGAGACAGCTTTGTTTACTTTTTTCCGAGATTTTTCAATCTGAGGACAAAATTGCTTGGACCATTTCCACTTCTGTCTTTGGCATATATTGGAATATACAAAGACAGTTTGAGGCAAAAGTAACATCAATTGTCCAAAGGTGTCCTTCATAAGCATTTCCAAATCTACCCCAGGCAATGTGCCTAGGTCGTTTCCACCACAGTGCACAATCATGAGGTCAGCATGTGGGAGATGCAAACAGGTTTTAACCAAAGGCAACAATTGGTGCCACTTCAATCCTCTCTGTCCAAACCATTTAATGTCCACATTTTGTAAACCTAGGTCTAAATCAATACGTCTCTGTTCTGCATACCTCTTGCACCAAAAAACATAGCTATGTCCTACGATCCACACTAGCATTTTGAAGGTATGGCTGGAAGGTATGGAAAGATGTCTGTAGCTCATGCAGTTCCTTCGTAGAATAAGAGATATGTTTAAAGATGGGGAACTAGTTTCTTTTCGCATACAAAACGGTACCTGATTGGGAGTAGGGTGCACATTCATTTTGTGGAAAAGTATGTTTGTGATTGGTTAAGAAAATGCAGTTTGCACGTACATATTAAAAGATAAAATTTGCTCAACTCAACCACACCTGCTACTTGCATTTGGAAGGCACTGTTCGAACTTAAAACAATCATGAACTTTTAACCTGCACGTGCCGTAAAATGTTCGAGAAAATGTTGCAAAAAAATATTGTTAAGTTTAAAAAAATTTATGAACTTTTAAGCTCCACGTGTTGAAGAAGGTTCTAGAAAGTGTGTTGATAGAATACGTTGCATTTTTGACTGCGATGTGTACTTGAATATTAAAAAAACGATTTATATGGAAAAGTGGAAAGACAGTAATAGAGAGAATTTTCGAAAGCTAAAAGAATCAAGGAACTATTGTAATTTGTTCTTGATTACCTACTGGCGATTGCCAGTAGGTAGTTATCACTGTTAACGGTCTGAAAGTGCAGTGTTGCTCAGAGTGGCATGGTGGTGATATGATATGGTGCTACACTTGGGTATGAAACCGAGAGTCTAAACCGTGAGGTCATTGCTGTAAAGTGATGTGGTCTGGTGTTTGTAGCATAAGTGTGCAAGTAGTGTTAGTAGGCGCTTATACCATACAGGGAGTGGGAAGCGAACTACTGACTGCTACTGTGTGTTGATAGTATACCGGAAGCGGGAAGCGAAGTAGTTACGCCTACCAGTGTGAAGACTTGGGGATGAAACCAAGCTGATTGCTGTAAAGTGATGGGCTCTGGGCGGTGTAGGATACTAGCTGCTGTATTATAAGTGTGTAAGTAGTGTTAGTATGCATTTATAGTATATTGGGATTGGGAAGCGAACTACTCATCCCTACTGGTGTGAAGACTCTGGGATTAAACAGTGAGCCTAAATTGTGAGCTCATTGCTGTAAAGTGATGTGCTCTGGGCGCTGTAGCATACTCGTGGAAGACGTGATAGTTTACGTTTATAAGATATAGGGAGTGGGAAGCGAAAGTCTTACCCCTACCGGTGTCAAGACTCGTGGATGAAACTATGAGCTCATTGCTGTAAAGTCATGTGCTCTGTGTAGTATTCCATTGTAAGTCATAGTAGAATGTTAGTATGTAATTCTGCTAGAATCTAAGGGGCATATTATTATCAAGGAACGGCGTTAAAATTATCGCAGCTTTAGCGGCAGTTTCCTGCCACTAAAATGGCGATAATGGGCCTGATAATATGCCATAGAGAATTCCAATAGAAGCCCATGTTAACACGAGAGCATGGGCTTTTATTGGAATTCTCTACGGCATATTATCAAGCTCATTATCGCCATTTTAGCGGCAGTTTCCTGATGCTAAAGCAGTGAAAATTTTAACGCCGTTCCTTGATAATATGGCCCTCAGTTTGTAATGTTAGAATGTAGGGCTGTCATGAAGGGAACCTTCCGGAGTTTGTACACAGTGCTGGATTAGACGGTTGCTTTGCTGTCTTCTCCTGTTGGTGGTTGTTTCAGGTGTCTTGTTTAATAAATCTAATTATTGGATTCATTGCTGTCTGCCTCTTCACTACATAAATTTGGCGATGAGTGGGAGAAGGCAAAAAAAAGGCACCACTCAGCAATATTTCAAAATTGCTTGCGTTGTGTTAAAGACCCGTTTTGTTTGTGTAACTGTTTCTACTCATGCCAGGGTCGTCGGCTCATTGAACTATGTCATCCGACTTCTGGTAGGATTTATATTTTTAGATTTTCCTCTGCTTCTTCACTACATTCTGGTCGCTGTACTACACGTGTGTAAGTAGTGTTAGTATGCGTTTATACTAACAAATGCATCATGGTTGTAGGGAGGGCGACCTCTCAGGCGCAGCTCATGCAATGTCCCGGGGTGTGCATTCGCTGGACATTTGTGTTTGCTATTAGAGGGTGGTGCATGGCTTCCACCCTGTGATAGAAAATACTTTCTTGACTACTTGAAGCAAGAGGAGGAAAACCTTGTATCGCTGTAATAGAGGGGATGTGGATGGTAAAAATGGTGAGAAAAGAACAAAAAAACCAAAAGCGGGGTCTCACACGTTCTTTTAAATGAGGCCCCTGGTGGGTGGGTAATGTTTCGTGGCCAATCAAATTATTATATTGCGCGGTCTCTGTAGGACTGGGGATCTTAATGTCACATGTAAATTAGGTGCGGAATGGCACAGAGACGTTTTGCAGCCTAGGGGAGCGCCACCTTCCCGGGTATTGTTTACTAATTGTTCGTGGGGTTTGAGGCCAACTGAAGTCCGGCGATCGCCACACTCCAGGTCTTTATTTAAATATGCAGGGTGGGCCTCAGCAGTCCCTGAAGCCTCGGTGGTCCTAGGCCTTGCCTTATTTGTTCTGTAATCACACGGGCAGTACTTATGGTGTTATAAAGTGATACACTCATAGAACTCTTGCAGTTGTGCAATTACCCAGGCTTCATTTGTCTAATAGTCAGTTAGATTATGTTTGGTAGGTGCACTGTAATATTAAATCATGTTGTCCTTAAAATCTCCTATAAACAGATGATTTTCACAATAAACAATAGACAAGTGTCGTCAGGAAAAGAAGACCTATACACTCAGTTATTTATTTGAAAAAATAAGTAACCTTTATTAAAACACAAATAAATAGAAATGTAACTCTAATAGAACAGTATAATTAAAAAAACGTGGGTTTGACTCCAGTGGAAGCAGCGTAGGAAACCTGCAAGACAAAAATGAAACATAAGTATGTGTGCTATGTGGAAGAGGTAAAGAAAGGTAGTCCGAATGAAAGGACCATAGTGAGAATGGAAGGGAGGGGGAGTGGGTGGAAGGGAGAAGGGGGGGAGAGTCAAAAGAAGAGAGGGAGGAGGAGACAGAGCGTCGGCCTATTGCACCCAGCCCTTAGTGTTTACCCTCCGTCACCCGCTTGTCTAGGACACTGGGGTCTGAAAGAAAGAGTGTGGTTCAGCAAGTCCTTAAAATTAAATACATGAGGCCAGAGATTATGGGCCATATTATGAAGGAAGGGCGATAACATTATCACCGCTTTAGCGGCAGGAAACTGCCGCTAAAGCGGCGATAAGGGGTTGATAATATGCCCTTGTGAATTCCCTTAGAAGCCCAGTTTCTGGTGTGAACATGGGCTTCTATGGGAATTTACAAGGGCATATTATCAACCCCTTATCGTCGCTTTAGCGGCAGTATTCTGTCGCTAAAGTGGTGATAATGTTATCGCCGTTGTTTGATAATATAGTCCTACATTATTAGCTATGTGAAAATCGCTTGCATGCACCTGTGCACCCAGGGTGCTGCACCCCAACCCCTTCCCCCGCACTGTGCTCAACTGTAGGTCTTGCACACCGAGGCTTCACTGCTCACCTGCCACCACAGGTGTGTCCCACGACGTGTTGGTGCAAGCCCAATTCTCCGGTCGGGGACGGTGTCTTGATACCACGATGGAAGGTGTCAGAATGCCAGGGCATCATTGCGGGGTCAGCTCCCGCTCTGCCCTTCTTGTGGCAATCAATGGAATGTCTGAAAAGGGAGAAATAATTTAATGGTGGAAATGTCTGGAGGTAAATGAAGGTTTATTTCAAGCTTGATAGAAAATAGGAGTTGAGTGCATCCTTCGTTTTTGAAGTACGATCTGCCAACTGTTAGTGGTAATCGTGGTTCAAAGAGGAGTTGGAGTGCACGAGAATACACAAGGTTAAATAATAATATGTTATGCCAACGTTCACATACAAAGGAACAGAGCACATGCTAGAAGCATAATGTGCGCGTGTAATGCAGTGGTGGGAGCCTGTGTGCATGTACACTTAGTAAGGAGCTCACTACAGTGTCCTTAAAGCCAACGCCACGTGTCTGTAGGGCAGCGCTGCCCGCTGGCTCAGGCCTACAGTACGGTCCAGCAGGTCCTTAAAATTAGACCGATGTGACTGAATGAGGTCAGTGATCACATCATTGCGCACGGCAACATCGCTTTTTCGAACGTGTGCACTCAGGGTGAGGCACCCCACCCCTCCTGCAGAACCGCCCTCAACAGGTGTCTATAGGGCAGCGCTGCCCATAGGTTCAGGCCTACCTTATGGTATAGCAGGTCTTTAAAATGAGACAGAGATGTGACTGAATGAGGTCAAAGATCACATCAAAACACATGGCAATATTGTTTGTTCGGACCTGCGCAGCTAGGCTGAAGCACCCCACCCCTCTCGCCGAAATGCGCTCAATTGGAGGCCCTGTGCACCCAGGCCACTCTGCTTACCTGCTGTCATTGATGTGTGTGCAAACACTACAGGCAGCAGTGCTCACAATTCAGATGGAGTGTTGATTGCAGGAGAGTGTACACCTCATGGATCCCTTCCGTAGACGACGGGCAGTAGGTCTCACAATTTAAGGCCGTGTTGCTTGCCAGGATGGAGTACACCTCATGGATCCATTTCTTTTTTTTATTGCGCATTGTGATATTCGAGGTGGATGCGGCAAATCATTTGAGGTAGTGTGGAAAAAGAGGGACGTGTGGCGTCGTGGTTATCCTATTTATACGTGCACAAAGTGCGCTGGGATTGCGTACGCCAGGCCAGCGTCGGGGTGTGAATAATTATTCCGGGGACTTGGGCGTTGTTCAGTTCCTGCCTGGCCAGGAAGTGTACTTATGTGTGTTTCTTTTGTAGTTTGGCCTCGCAGAGTGTGCAATTTAGAGTGGTGTAACATGTGTCGGGAGTGTGGAAACTATCGCTAATGAGATGGCATGTGATCTAGGATGTGCAGTCTGCCCGTTGCTGATGATGCTCCTTAGAGCCAGCAATACCCAGGCCGAAAGGCAGCACAATAATGTGCAGACACACACACCAAGGGAATCGTGTAACACATATTTGTTTTTTGATGGCACGTGAGATACATGGCAATCACACGTGGAAGGCTAATGTACAGAGCATGAATATTCATCAAGATGATCGTTGCATGTTGTGTGTAGTATAAGATATGTGTATACAGAAAAACACTTTTCAAAAAAGCTTTCTAAGCAGAAGAGGTGTCTCTCATCAAACGCTGTAGAGAGAATGAGTAAAATGGGTGGGGTCATATAACTGTTACAATGGGAAATGTTATGAACCAATCAAATGCTTTTTTTTAAGGTCACATGGCAATCGTGCACAGAGCGTGCAAGGCGGCCGCACCCGATGCGATTTTGACAAAATATATTTATCATAATATAAGTTTATTACAAGGTAGAAATATATAAATGTTTAAAATAATTTAGCTTTTCATGTGCTCTCATAAAAAGTTATTTAGATATACTTTTGAGACCAAAAAAAAAGGAATGGCATACCCGGCGCGATACTATACGTCTGTGACGTAACACAGGGCCTGGCAGCGTGTACTCGTCGAATACGCAACGCGCAGCAGGCACGACCCCATACGTACATGACGTAATGCGTGGCTTGGTGCTACGTACCCGTCGGATTCCAAAGTAGTACCTGGGGTGATTTTATGCGTATATGATGTTACGTGGGACGCGGTGCCACTAACTCGTCGGATACGAAATACGCATAGTTTACGAGTTTAGCAATATGGCGGGTAGGATTCGTGTGGTGATGGAGCTTGGTACGCTACCGGTATGGGAGTGCAGTTTTCTCCCCCCCAAAAAATATACTTTTTTTTGGGAAGATATAAAACATTACACGATTTTTAAAGTTAAAAACAAGAAGTATAATAGAGTTCCAAAATATTTAAAAATATATTAGATAAAATATAGGTTTTATAAACATTAAAATATGAAATTAACATTTAAAAAACCTTTGAAATTCACTGAAAAATCCATAGGTTTTACAGACGTTATAGTTAGGAATTAGCATTTAAAAAACCTTAGAAATTCACACAAAAAAACCATAGGTTTCAGGACGTTATAGTTAATTGAACATTTGACTCATATGAAACCAGAGAAATTCGCCTGTTATAGTTAGTTGAGCTAACTATAACTCGTGCGCCCGCAATGCACTGCTTATGATGTCACACATTACATCACTCATGACATGGTCAGTGACATCACTGATGACATCACTGATGACACCTAAAATGACATCACTCATGACATCACTCATGACATCATCCACGTGACAATCTGATGCACATACTGATGCTCTAATATAAACTTTGATACACCCATTCTAAAATGCTGACCACTATTTTTGAAACCATACACAGAAGAATGGCATATACTACATAGCACTCACTATTTCCTAGTTCTACACACACATCCAGTCACTTATACATGTAGTTACTCATCAATAGAGGACTATAATATGCACTCATACATCTATACATGCAGTCACATGCTGCCACTCATCCATAGAGTTACTCACATGCCTAGTCAGTAATGCAAAGAATGAATCACATACCCATTTAATAATGTATACAGTTATACACACCAAGTTCATTATTTTTAGACATACCACATCACTTATTTATACAGATACTAACATATTTACTGTCTTATACAATCACTGACAGTAGCAGACACTTATTTATACAACCACTCTTGAAATAACGTATACTCATTTATATACTCCAACACTCACATATAGTGGCTTAAAACATATGTAGTTAGTCACAGATATACCACTGAGACAATTATTCACTCACCAACACACCCATAGACACACTAACTCACCCATACAGCCCTTTCCAGATGCACTTTTTAATCCATACAACCACTGAATTACCCACTCAGACATCTATGCACAGACTCATACACCCACCCGCCCACCCACACAGACACTCAGGGACCCATACAGATACTCAGACAACAAATCAATAACCTTTATAGACACTCATGTAGGTATTCAGCAACCCAAGCAGTTGCTTACACACCAATGGAGAGACTAAAACAGACTTTTACACAGTTTAGTCACTAACCCATGCATTCAGTAAGACACGTTCAATCACTCATATATACAGTCAGTCACATACATATGAAATATTTCCTTTAAGCACTTGTAAATGCATTCATTCTTCAATACACCTTGGCATAAATATATAAAACATATTTACATTTTATAGAAACACACATTCACTGGATGATGTCATCAGTTATGTAATTTGAGATGTCATCAGTGATGTCACTGACCATGTCATGAGTGATGTAATGTGGGACATCATCAGCAGTGCATTGCGGGCGCGCGAGTCATAGTTAGCTCAACTAACTATAACATGCAAATTTCTCTGGTTCTGTATGAGTCAAATGTTCAACTAACTATAACATCCCTGAAGCCTATGTTTTTTTTTAGTGAATATATATATATATATATATGTTCTATAGGAAAAGCACCTTTTGACTTGCCTATAACTTTGGCGTAGTTTGACGAATCGCCACAAAACGATCCACAAACGAGCCCCAGTGATTCTTGTTGTGCGCGGAAAATTTCAAGATGATCCGTCAAGTGGGGGCCAGGAAAAAAGGTAGGGCAAAAAAATATATGTTTCACATGTTAATTTCCTTTAGACACACCTGCAGCCCTAATCGCTGGATGAAATGACACTGAACTTGGCTGAAAGCTAGATTTTGTTCTGCATATTGTGCTTTTTGTTTTTTAGTGTAAATCTGTGCAATAGATGTCGAGAAAATTAAGGAAATCCAAATTTGTATATCTGTGGTTGTGAAGACTTCGCAACTATTTTGCAAATAATCGTGAATGCACGCACCAACAGGAAAGCCGTGATTGGCTGGCTGCAACCTGAGAAGAAAGTTGTAGTCACCATTTTAGTTTATTGGAACAGTCCCTGAGGCTCAAATGAAATGGCAGAAACTCGCATAAGGGTCTGGTTGGATGTACCCTGACCCATGGGTGGGATATAGTGGTGTTTCTGAGATAATGTATAGGATGAAAACATCAAAGAAAATCAATCAATTAGCTTTATTCGGCAATTAAGTCATAAAAGCACATTTACAGACATTACATATAAATACACATAAATTACCTAAAAAGTTAAAATTGCAATTAAATTTATAAATGGCCGACAAGCTTGAATTAAAAATATAAAAGTTAAGAAGATAAACATGTTGAATTGTAATATACAGAAAGTAGCTAGACGTTACATTCACACCCCAACTCTCCAGCTCTCGACTTCAAGGTATTTCTCCATGGGAAATTTGCAACGAAAATGTTTTTCTGTACCATGCTTCATATTTGAGAGTTCACTGTGGTACTCAGCATGGCCCCTCATGTAACTTCATGATAAATTGCAAATATTTGTAAAAAAAATGAAAAAATATATTCACATACCCACCCTGAGTCTCAGGCACTCACACACCCACTCATACACCCACTCAAACACTGATGTACCCACTCACAGACCAACTCAGACATTCAGGTACCCACTGGCAGACCCACTCACTCACACACTCATTCAGACTCTCACTAACCCACTCACAGACCCACTGAGACAGTCAGGCACCCACTCAGAAACCCATTGAGACACTCATGTACCCACCAAGAGAGCTACTCAGATACTGATGCACCTACCCACAGACTCACGGACCCACTGAGACAGTTATGCATCCACTCAGAGACTTATGTACCCACTCAGACACTCATGCACCCACTTGCAGATCCAATCAGAGGCTTATGCACCCTCTCACAGACCCACTCACTGACTCACAGACCCATTGAGACACTTATGTACCCATTCACAGATCCCCTTAGAAACACATGCACCCACTCACAGACTCACTCAGAGACTCACACACCCACTCACAGACCCATTGAAACACATATGCACCCACTTATATACCCAATAAGAGAATGATACACCCACTCACAGACATTTCAGATACTCATGCTCTCACTTATAGGCCTACTCAGAGACTCATGCACCCACTCACAGATCTCCTCAGACACTTATGCACCCACTCACATACCTACTCAGGAACTCATGCCCACTCACAGATCCACTCAGAGACTCATGCAACCAGTCACAGACTCTCTCATACATTTATCCACCCACTCACACACTCAGGTACCGACTCACAGACCCCAATCAGACACTTATGCATCTACTGTGGGACCAACTCAAAGACCTCTGCATCCAGTCACAGACTCACTCAGGCACTCATGCACCAACTGACTCATCAACTGAGAAACTCATGTGCACACTCATAGACATACTCAAAGACTCAAGCACCCACGCACATACTCCCTCAGATGCTCATAGACTCACTCACAGATCCAGTAAGTCTCTAACATACTCACTCACATCCCCACAGAGGCACTCATGGACTCACTTACACCCTGAGACACTCATGCATACATGCACAGATCCTCTAGACACTGAGGCAGTCATTCACAGACCTACTCAGATACTGATGCACCCACTCAGAAAACATATTCATATAATGATGCACCCACTCTCAGACCTGCTCAGATATTGACACACCCACTGACAGACCTACTCAGACACAACCAATCAGAGACCCACTCAGATACTCATGTGCCTAGTCATAGACACTCATATACCCACACCCACTCACACCCACTCACACCCACTCACTCTCACACATCCACTCACAGATCTACTCAGACTCATGCACTCACTCAAAGACCCACTCAGCCACTCATGCACACACTTAAAGACTCATTCAGAGACTCATGCACTCACTCACAGACCTACTCAGATACTCATGTACCCACTCACAGACCCACACAGACATCTGTGTACCCATTCACAAACCCACTCATAGATCTACTCAGAGAATCATGCGCTCACTCACATACCTACTCAGACATTCATGCACCCACTCAGAGATCCACTCTGACACACCTCCACCCACTCGCCGACCTACTCAGACACATATTGATCCACTCACAGACCCATGTAGACATTCATGTACCCACTCAGACATTCATGCACCCATTCACTCACCTATTCAGAGACTCATGCACCCACTCAAAGACACACTGAGACACTCATGCACTGACTCAGGAGACCCACTCAGACACCTACTCATAGACCCACTCAGACACTCATGTACCTACTCACACACCTACCCATACATTCATGTACCCCCTCACAGATCTACTCACTCATGCAGTGACTCACAGACCCATTCAGACAATCACAGACACATTCAGACACTTATGCACCCACTCATATACCCATTAAATGACTCATGCACCCACTGAAAGACCCACTCAGACTCTAAAGTACCCACTCAAAGACCTACTCAGACACTCATGAAGCCACTCAGACCCACTCACACACTCATGTACCTATTCACACACCTACTCAGATTCTCATGCACCCACTCATAGGCCCACACAGGCCCACACAGACACTCATGCACTGACTCAGAGACCCACTCAGAAACTCCTGCAGTGTGAGAAACTGGTCGTCTGTTGCAGTATCCCCCACTTTTTACCTGGTTTTTGATGCAACTTTGACTGAGGTGCATTGGGTCCCTGCCAACCAAGTTCCCAGTACCAGTGTTCTTTCCCTAAAACTGTACCACAATTGGCAATCTCTATAAGTCCCTTGCCAATGGCACCCCTAAGACCAAGAGCATTGGTACTGAAGAGGGTCCATTGGGCCTGCAGCACCAAATATGCACCCCAGAGACTCCTCACCAAGATTATGCAAGCTGCAATTGCAGGCTGCATGTCTTGGTGCCAAGAAAAACCAAAGTCAACATGAAACACAGCCCTGTGTGCCATGCCCCAATCCACTGCATGGCGTAAAGGTAAGTCACCCTTAATGCAGGCCTTACAGCCCTAAGGCAGGGTGCACTAAATCCCCTGTGTGGACATATCTATATGAGCAGATATGGCCCTACAATATGAAGTTCATTCTTGTGTATTGTAAGTACAGAGGAAAGACATAGAGAGAACTTGGGCGGGATACTTGTAATAATGAATATCCTAGCTCCATGATGGCTTCACTGTATCCTTAGATGTGGTACCAAACATCTGTTCTCAATAAATCTTCACTGATGCCAGTGATTTAATTATAAATGCATACAGGCACCCTTAAGAGGGTTCCCTGAAAACCTACCAAGCACTGGTGTGGTCTCTGACCAGTCTTAGTCTGCCAGCCACCACCAGACATGTCTCTGACCTCATGGAATGAGGGCCAGCACACTCAGAGACCAGAAACAAAGCCTGCTTTGCACCCCCACCTCCACAGGACAGGATGGCCTTCCAATGTGGGAAGCTTCAAAGGCGATGCTGCCTTTGAAATACACTCCAGGCATCTCCAGATAGTGGAGGATGCCAACCCCACTTTCCTGCTCCATATTTGGCAAGAGGGTAGGCAGAAAATTAGTTAAATTAGGAGGTGTACATACCTTCAGCCAGCACCACCCCTAAGGTGGGACAGGTGATGTGGGTATGAATTTTCCAATTACTCCATCTTGGGATGGCAGGAATTACCTATCAGGGATAGGGCAGTGCTCCTTCCTACAGGAAGCGGTCAATTAGACGGTATAGACAGCATAAAGTTAGGTAGTCCATTAGCTACTACATGCCCCCTTTTAACACCTCTAAATGTAGTATTTAGGTGGCATCCCTAGACCTTGTAACGTATATTCAATGAACGCAAGAAGAGCAACGGACAAAGAAAAGCTGCTGACCTGAAAACTGAAGTCCTGCTGCAGCAAATTGGTGCCAAACCCTGACGGCTGCTCCCAGGACTCAACGCTCTTGGCCTACCAAGTCGTACTGCAACTGCGAGGCCTCCAAGAACCTCAGAGCACCTCCAGCCATTGACAAATTGCTGAGAACCTCCCTCGGAGTAGAGTAGCTACTCCCCTGCAACCTGCAAGCACTAAACTGAAAAGTACGGTTTACCTATCTGCTGCTCCCCAGCGCTGTGCCATGCCAATTCTTGGGGTACCGGGCCACCTACACCAAAGACTGAGAAGAAAGAGTCCAATCCAGACTCCAATGACACAGAACACGGACACCCATTGAGGGAATTCGATATCCTTGAGACCCACTCTGTGAGTGGCCCAGCTGTCCTGGAATTGCCTCTGCAGCCTGCCTGCCCCTAACTACGAGGACAGTCTTGATCCATGACACTTGGCTGCCCTATAAGCTCAGCACCCAGTCCACCTGGCCTGGGTAGCAACAAACCAGCTGTGATCCCATGGTCCAAAGGCCCTTGTGACCTGCTCCCTTGTCTGGTCCCGTTGGTACTTATCCTTAAGTAGTTTTGAAGAGTGTGTTTTCAGGTGGCCCCCTCCTTTGTAGTGCCCACTATCAACAAACTCAGCATCCTACTCCTGGGGAATCCTGTATGCTACTGAACTTCTGTTCCTGGAACATTGGACCTGGCCTTGCTACTTACCAAATCCAGAAGGTGAACCTTGGGAACCCACCGTGTGATTTTATATACTTTTTACAATTTTCTTTCCTTGACTTCTATTGTGCATAATTACGCACAACAGTGAATTCTTTAGCAAAATTTAAAAATTCATAACTTAAAAAGTACATACCTCAGAATGGAGTTCTTGGCCTGAAAATGTATATAAAATTGTATGTTATTTTTACAAATTGTTCTCTAATTTATTCTTGAATATGTGTCTCATTTATTGCCTCTGTGAGTACAACAAATGGTTAGCACAACCCTCCGATAAGCGTAACTCCTCGCCCACACTACCACAAAGAGAGCATTAGTATTATCTGCTTTTGCTTCTGTGTACATATAAGAGACCCAATGGAATCTCTGCACAGTGTACTTCATTTTAGTACACTATATGGAGAGCCAGATTCCTATACACACCCATCACAGACCCACTCAGACACTCATGCACTCGCTCACAGACTGTCTGAGAGACCCAGTGAGACATGTATGCACCCACTGGCAGACCCACTCAAACCCTCATAGAACCTCTCGCAGTCACTCACAGACTCATACATGCACTTTATACAGTAATTTTGAAACTGATGTTCCCAGTGTCATGCACAGAATTACTTATATAGTTATGCATTTTGAATGTGCTGGTGTCTATTGAAAGTCTGCTTTTGTTTTGCGTATTCGCGGCGTATTCATGAATTCTGTAAAAAATAAATATATATATATTTTCAAGACAATGGACAACATTTTGGGGGATTAGGGTGGCTTGAGATTTTGTTGATTGTATATATGACAGCTACACATATGACATGATGCAGAGTTTCAGGTTGCTGAGAAACACCATGTTGCCTTCCTCTGTGAAGTGAACTCCACTTCTATAGATTCCATGCATGTCAAAACGCAAGTTGTTGTTGTAGATAGAGCTCATGTTATGGTCACTGAGGAATGTAGAAACAGTTTTATCAACATGTTTCCTGGCTTTGTCAATCTGTGGACAGAATCATTTTAACACTTCCATTTCTGCCTTTGACATATGTCGGAGTACACCAAGGAAGTGAGAGGGAAACGTGTCATTAATTGTTTAAAGGTATCCTTCATTAGGATTGCCAGTCTGACCCCAGTCATTGTGCCTAGGTCATTGCCACCACAGTGCACAATCATAAGGTCAGAAGGGTTGGTAATCCACAATGTTTTCAACCAAAGGCAGCACTTGATGCTACTTCAATCCTCTCTTTTCAATCCAAGTAATGCCCACATTTGCCAAATCCAGGTCCTTGTCAATATTACTCTTTCTATCAGACTCTCTGGCCCAAAACACATAGCTGTTGCCCATAATACACACTCTAACCATTTTGAAGGGAAGCAGCAGTAGCAGACAGGAGGAGGCTGGAACTGAATGAGATAGTTTTCAAAATTAAAGGCAGTTAAAATGGAGGTGTATGTCTGGTTTAAAAAAAACATACTTGATTAGATGCTGTGATTATATAGGTGAATAAAATTAGGTAGTGTCTTGAAAGGATAAGTGACTAGATCTGTCATTAGCTTTGGTGAAACTAAAAACTTGTTTTGCAGAATTGGATATGCTTTTAATTCTGTACAGTAAACCACACTTGCTGCAGCTCATTTTGTAAGTAGTGAAGTCCTTCTAGAATGTGCTGCAAATGTATGACCTACTGGTGCTAGTGGGTTGCTATGGAGACTCTGCTAAGAGAGTGTTTCGGAGGAAGGGTCTTAAAGAGAGTGTTAATTTTTGGGGGGGAAATTAGAAATGTGTAGATTCATTTTTGAAGATTGAGTGCTTGTTTGTGACTAACAGCTCTCTTAGAAAGTGAGGTGTAGTTTTGAAGTCATAAAGTACTAAGCTAAATATTTTTTTAGAATCCTGTAATGTTTTGCGAAATCATCACAACGATCATGAATAATTCGCAAATATGGACAAATGCCCTTCCATATTGGACTTCTTTCTAAAAGTGCTTGAAAGGGTGAACCATTCAGTAGTGGAGGTATAAAAGTAAATAATTAATGGCTTGTTTTTATTTTCTGCCTTCAACAGTATCAGAGAGTGCAAAGTTGAAAAGGTTGCCAGTAATGATTGCTTTGTATGAGAGTGCAGTGCCATTCTTACACTTTGTTTGCACATATTCTGAGAGCATTGAATCTATCTCAGAAGAGCAAAAAAAAATGATTTGACCATCAAACTCAAATTTCAGGTATGTGAATAATACTGAAGATTGAAAAAAAACATTTGATTGAAAATATATATGTGTATGTGAGGTTGATAAAAGTCATTATGACAGGGAAAAGAATTGTAATTTTATGAGACGATCTATGAGTGGCTGTGTTAGTGTTTTTATATTTGTGGTAATGGCTCGGTAAGTCTGGTTCTAGGTGTATGAGTATATGACTGTGTGACGTTCATACTAGCTTTGTGACAATCTGCTTAACTATGAGTTGTCTTGGAACTATATTGCACATGTGTTGTTTTACTGCATGCTCTAGTTTGTATAAAAAATCCTTGCTAAGCTTTAAACTCATACTTAATGTAATTCAAGGTATGCAAAGTCTTACAGGCCCATAGAGAATATGCTGCTCCAAACGAATATTTCCATTTGAACTCTTGGACTTTTAGTGTTTATTTAAGCCATTTCAAAAGAGCACTACAAGCCACAGAACTGAAAGGGAAAAACATGCACTGGAACAGTACATAATGCATGAACCAGTGAAACTTGGCACTTAGGTATTAGTGTCCCTTTAGGATGGGTATTGGTAAGTTAATGGGCAGGTTGGTATGTGCTTAGAAGGTGAGATAAGCCCTTGTACATAATATTGAGTCACGTGCAGTTTGAGACTTCTAGGCATAGTTAAATATGCAGTTTACCACATACAGTGCAAGTATGCTACATATCTATTAAACTACTATTACTCATGTAGTCTGTGGGAGAGGTATGTAGATTTTCAGTGACATACCTATACAAAAATGATGTATGCAGCAGTAATAACGTATAACTGATTCCAATATTAGCCTGTTGGTAGGGTAAAGGACAGAGTAGTTTCTACTTGCATGTAGCTTTAAGTTCACTAAGTGAAATGTGTAGGTAGACCTATATGTGCAGTTATACATGCAGTATCTGACCCATGCTTCAACTCATTTATCTATTAAGATAAACATAGAGCTACTCACACACCCAGTGAGAGAGAGCCAGAAGCACTTACACTTTCAGTATCAAAGGCACTTGCAGACACGTGTACATACCCTTCTAGTCACCAACACAGGCACTGAGGTATTTGTTCAGCTACATACACATTTAAAGAGACATAGACTTACTAAAACAGACAGTCATATACTAGTGCATTTACTTAAACAACTCATGACACTGCTACACTCACTCTGCTATGTAGACAAGTACTGACACAACCTTGTCATGCATTCAGACAAATAGACCTTTAGTTTAAACATAGGTCAGGCCTACTAGTGTAGAGCCAGCTCAACATGGCATGTAAAAACCCTTTTCAAGTTTTAAACCCATGTTTTAGTACGCATTAGGCCTGGGCTGAGCTTGCAGAGTTTCACAGTCAATGGAAAACTGTTAGACTCGGGGGTCTCTGGTTGGCGCAAGGTTGCCCTTGTGTCAAAGCAGGAACCCTCTCCTCCACGTCAGGGCGCAGGATAACCCCTTGTGAATGACCCTTGCTCACCCTCTAGGTGCGTGGCGTGAGCAGCCAAGGCGATTCCTCAGGCGTTGTTGGTTAAGCACTTACAATCACACACACAGTAAATACATCAATCCCCCCAGAAACGGACACCAGACTTGGATATATATAAAAATACGATTCTTTATGTAAAAATAAGGTATATATATCTCAACAGACTTATCACAAGACCAATAACGTTTTCGCTAGGCCACCAGGTTATACAGCAGGCAAATGTTCTTGGTTCGTAGTTTCAAATGGATACTTTGTAGTCTCTTTACTTGTAGTTCCAGTACTCACAGAGATCGACTCCTGCGAACGGGGAAATAAGGCGTTGCGGGCCCCGAGCCCGATACTGGAACTTCTTTCGTGATGTGGAGAGTCGGCACAGGTCGGTGCGACTCTCAGCTTGGGAAGTGTTCTTGGGTCCTCAATCAGCAGGTGTGGGCACGTAGGCAGGCGCGGCCAGCGACCCTTTAGCACGGCGGTGCAGGAGGGTCTCCACAGCGGGGGCGGCGCGGCCTGAGATGTCCGGGGATAGCGAAGCGGGGTCGCAGGGCACGGTCAGTGCAGCTGGATGACCCGGCGTAGATCACAGTCGTCGGACGGCTTCCGGCAGGAGGGGTGATAGCGCGGTCAGCGCGCTCCAGTAGCAGGCGGTGACAGGGATGCAGGCGGCCTGGCCCGGGGACAGAGAGCGGCTCGGGACGGAGCGGGGCTCTCACGGGTTTGAGGCAGGCGAGCTTCTGAGTGTCACGGCCCTAGGAGGGGCGATGAGGGGCGCAGTCTCTTTTCCAGCGGGATGCACACACGGCTCGAATTGGAGGACGAGCAAGAAGCACAAAGAACCCACTGTTCCTGGGGTTCAGTTCAGGGGGCAAGCTCAGATCAAGCCCTTGGAGAATGTTCAAGCACAAAGTAGCAAAGTCTTTTCAGTAAGTCTCTTCCTCTCCTTTCTCAGCAAGGCAAGCAGCAGGCCAGCTCCTCCGGCGTCTTCTTCTCCTTCTAGTCGGGCAGAGGTTCTTTGTGGTAAACAGGATTCTGATTTCTTAGGAGCCAGGCTCCTACTTTTATACCATGATTCTTTTGTTCTTTAGCGCCAGGGGGCCTAGGCCTGGCTCAGTCCAGTTCTGGAGCACTTTGTTATGGTGACTCTGCTCTTTCCTTTCAGCAGCAGGGCAGAGACATCAGCCGCCCCACAGGGGGTGGCGCCGGCTTTGTGGTGGCAGAGCACAGGTCTATTCAAGAGTCAAGGTGTACTCCTCCCACCCATCCAGGTGTAATCTCTCTGCCCACCACCTGGCAGCCAACCTGTCTCTGGGGATTCCCCAACCCTGCTCCTTACTGTTGCTGGGCAGAACACACACACATACAGCAGAGGCGGACTGAGATGGTCAGGTCAGTAAATACTAACTTTCTAAAAGTAGTATTTACAAACCCAGGATATTAAAACAAACTTGACTACAAGAAGTATTTTATCATCCTGAGCTCAGGCATACTAAACTTGACACTTCTACCATGCTCTCTGAGTCCACTGGGGTCACAGCGTTGGCGTGATCCCGGCAGCCCATTCTGGCCTATGGAGAGCAGGTAGCCTTCAATAGTGAAAGACGACAAGGGCTGTAATTCACTACTAAGACATGCCACACACATCAGGGCATGTCCTACCTTATGCCTACAATGCACCCTGCCCTTGGGCCTACCAGAGGGGTGGCTAATATGTAGGTAAGGGAAGGTTTAGGGACTGGCAAGTGGGGGCACTTGCGCAGTCAGCGCGACGGTCGCGGACCGCGCACAGGGTCTGCGGTGGCAGGCCCTAGACACACTTTACAAGGCCGCTTCCGTGGGTGGCGCAACCAGCGCTGCAAGCCCACCAGCAGCATTGGCATTCACAAGCCCTGGCACCCTCGGTGCACTTTACTGGGGACTGACAGTGAATCCAATAAACCAATCATGGACATCAATTACAGGTACATTTTACTTTGGGAGCACTTGCACTGCGGCACGGATTAGCCGTGGCGCAGTGCCCTGAGCGGACAACACCAGCAAAACAGTCGAGGCACACCATCAAAAAGTGGAAGGGAAACTCACGCCAAGGTGCCAGGTCTAACACGTGTCCCCTCCAGCTGAAATGTGGGGAGAACTACCCTTGCCCAGGGGGTTCCTCGTCACTAAGGCGGAAATACCTGGACAGACCGTCAGCGTTGGCGTGATCTGTACCAGGACGGTGTTGCACCGTAAAGTCCATACCCTGTAGGGAGATGGACCACCTCAACAGCTTCGGGTTTTCACCCCTCATTTGCATCAACCATCTGAGGGGCCTGTGGTCCGTCTGAACCCGGAAGTGAGACCCAAACAAGTAGGGTCTTAGCTTCTTCAGCGCCCAGACCACAGCAAATGCTTCTCGCTCAATTGCACTCCACCTACTTTCCCGTGGAAGTAACCTCCTACTGATGAAGGCTACGGGTTGGTCCCAGCCCTCCTCAGTCATCTGTGAGAGAACAGCCCCTACACCATGCTCTGAAGCGTCTGTCTGTACTAGGAATTCCTTGGAGAAGTCAGGGGCCAGGAGCACGGGCGCCGTGCACATGGCAGTCTTCAGGGTGTCGAAAGCTTTCTGACAGGTGTCAGTCCAAATCACGTTCCTGGGCTGCTTCTTGGAAGTCAGCTCTGTCAAGGGGGCAACAATCGTTCCATAGCCCTTGACAAACCTCCTGTAGTACCCAGTGAGCCCCAGGAAGGCCCTCACTGCGGTCTGCGTCTTGGGGGGTTCCCAAGCCAGGATGGTTTCAATTTTGGGTTGCAAGGGTGCCACCTTGCCACTCCCCACTTGGTGTCCCAAGTACACCACGGAACCCTGCCCGATCTGGCACTTGCTTGCCTTGATCGTGAGGCCTGCTCGGCGCAGCGCCATCAACACTTCCCAGAGGTGGCGCAGGTGTTCAGGCCAGGTGGCACTGAACACTGCGATGTCATCCAGGTAGGCGGCACTGAACGCATCCAGCCCAACCAGTACCTGGTTGACCAACCTCTGAAAGGTGGCAGGGGCATACTTCATCCCAAATGGCATGACTCGGAACTGGAAGTGCCCATCTGGTGTAGAGAATGCTGACCTCTCTTTGGCCCCATCGGTCAAGGCGATCTGCCAGTACCCAGACGTTAGATCAAACGTACTGAGGAACCGGGCAGCCCCCAGCCGATCAATGAGCTCATCAGCTCTGGGGATGGGGTGCGCGTCAGTCTTCGTGACTGAATTGAGTCCTCTGTAGTCCACACAGAACCGGAGTTCAGGTGTGGCTCCCGGCGCAGCAGCTTTGGGGACCAAGACCACGGGGCTGGACCAAGGACTGCTGGAGGACTCAACCACCCCTAGCGCAAGCATTTTGGAGACCTCCTCCTTGATGCAAGCTCTGACCCTGTCAGTTACCCTGTAAGCCTTGTGCTTCACAGGTAAGCTGTCTCCTGTGTCCACATCATGGACACACCACTCCGTGACACCAGGAACCAGGGAGAATCGGTCGGAAAATTGTCCCAGCAAGTGGCGGCAATCTTCCTGTTGTTCGGGCGTCAGGGTGGGTGAGAGGTTAACTCCATCCACTGACCCATCTTTCTCAGAGGCCACTAAGAGGTCAGGAAGAGGCTCGGTCTCCTCTTCCATTCCATCATCAGTGGCCAGCAGCATGCCCACTTCGGTCCTCTCTAAGTGGGGCTTAAGGCGGTTAACATGTAGGACCCTCAAAGGGTTCCTGGGAGTCTGCATGTCCACCAAGTAGGTGATAGGACTTTTGCGCTCCACAACCTCAAATGGACCTGTCCACTTATCCTGAAGTGCACACGGCTCCACTGGGGCCAAGACCCACACCTTTTGTCCAGGTTGAAGCTCTACCAGAGTGGCATTCCGGTCGTACCACCGCTTCATCTCCTCCTGGCTGGCTTCCAGATTTGCCTCAGCAAGTTGCCTGAAACGCCGAGTCTGGTTTCGGAAGGCCAGCATGTAACTATATACATTCTGGGGAGGTTTCCTGGGAGATTGCTCCCAGCCTTCCTTCACCAAACTCAGAGGTCCTCTTACCGGGTGACCATACAGAAGCTCAAAGGGGCTGAATCCTAGAGACTTCTGTGGCACCTCTCGGTAAGCGAAGAGCAGGCATGGCAAGAGGACGTCCCACTTACGCCTCATTGGACCGTCCAGGCCCATGATCATGCCTTTGAGGGTTCGGTTGAATCTCTCAACCAACCCATTTCCTTGGGGATGGTAAGGAGTGGTGAACTTGTAAGTTACCCCACACTCCTTCCACAGGGATTTCATATATGTGGATATGAAATTGGTCCCCCTGTCGCTCACCACCTCTAGAGGGAATCCCACTCGGGAGAAAATTCCCATCAGTGCCCGTCCCACCACGGGGGCCGTCACTGTCCTCAGAGGGATGGCTTCAGGGTACCGGGTGGCATGGTCCACCAAGACCAGGATGAACCTGTTGCCCAGGGCTGTCTTGGGGTCCAGAGGCCCCACAATGTCAATACCCACTCGTTGGAATGGCGTACCGACCACAGGGAAAGGTTGCAGAGGAGCCTTGTGCTTCCCTCCGCTCTTACCACTTGCCTGGCAAGTCTGACAGGTTCTGCAGTAGGAATCTGAATTCTTGTGCATTTGGGGCCAGTAAAAGTGGGTGACAAGCCTGTCATAGGTCTTGTCCATCCCCAAATGTCCTGCTAAAGGCACATCATGAGCCAGCCCCAGTAGGAAGGTTCTGAACTTCTGGGGTACCACCAGCACACGGGCTGACCCAGGTTCAGCAGCCTTAGGCTCGGAATACAGGAGGTCACTCTCCCAGTACACGTAGTGTGTTTTGGCCTGAACACCATTGGCCTGGTCTGCAGCCTGTTGCCGCATACCCACGAGAGAAGGGCATTCTTTCTGCTCCCTGCAGAATTCCTCCCTGGAGGGACCTCCTTCTTGCTGCCAATGGGTCAGCTCAGGCAAGTCTCCCAGTTCGGCAGTCTGTTCCCCGGTAGGCTCCAGAGCATCCCCCTCAGGGTCTACTTCCTCCTGGGCCGTGGGAACTTCGGGGGCCGGTTTCCCGCGCCTCCTGCGCCTTCTCCCTAAGGCCGGTTCCTGGACCTCTCCCTCAGGCTCCAGGACCCTCTCAACACCCCTACTGGCTGCCATGGACCGGGTGGTCACGCACGCCCAGTCGGGTAGACCCACCATCCTCAGATGCGTGGTCTTCTCCACCTTTTCCCAAGGGGAACTCTCCAGGTCGTTCCCTAGCAGACAGTCTACAGGCATGTCAGTTCTCACAGCGACTTGTAGAGTACCAGAGACCTCCCCCCACTCAAAGGGAACTTGAGCCATTGGACAACGACTCTCTACGTTGTCAGCATTGACAACCCTACAGTAGGCATTGGGTACAATTTGCTCTTGAGACACCAGGTGTTGCCTCACCGAGGTCACGCTGGCTCCTGTATCTCTAAGAGCCTCCACCTTCCTTCCATTGATGGTCACCACCTGCCCATATTTCTTAGTGTTAGAGGGCAGGTAGGTTACAGGGACCATCTCACTGTCTCCTAGCGAGACTAGGGTCATCTGCCCGGGACCCCCACCCTCCTGGACTGCTACTTCCTCCCCAAAGTTAACACTAGCTACTTGCCGGGGGGGAGCACCAGTGGGTGCGGTCTTGCCAAACAGGCGACACTTAGGATCAGAGGCAATGTGACCCGGATCACCACACTTATAACAATTGAAGGGCCCCTTTGGAACAGGTCTACCTGTCGGGGCCCCGTTCTGCTGCGGGGGTGGGGGAGGCTGAGAACCCTTCTGCTGGTTCCCTTGGGAATTACTTTGGGGGCCTTTTTGGAACCCCTTCTGTTTACCCTTGTCCCCCCCACTCTTCTGCTGGGGACCCTGCCCACCTTTGGCGGAGTCTCCCACTTGACCCTTGTGGACCCTGGTGCTGAGCCAGCGGTCCGCCTCCTCAGCAAGCTTCCTCGGGTTGGACAGCTTGCTATCAATCAGGTGCTGGCGTAGCTCAGGAAAACATTGACTGGACAAGTGCTCCCATGCAATTAAATCAAGCAGCCCTTGATAATCATTCACTTTGCTACCCTTCACCCAACCATCCAGCGCTCTGCAGAAAAAGGTCACATATTCCACATACGTACTCTCAGGGATCTTCTTGGTCTCCCTGAACCTCTGTCTATATAGCTCAGGAGTTAACCCATACCTGGTCATTAAAGCTTCCTTCATATGGGGGTATGAGGTTTGGAGATCTAAGGGTAAATCTAACAGTGTGTCACGCCCTTCAGCAAGGAACCTTCCCCACAACCCCGCTCCCCAGTCTTTCTCAGGGACCCGGTGTGAGGACATGGCCACCTCATAGGCCCTAAACCACTGCCCTATGTCATCCTTTCTGAAATACTCCTTTACTACATCTTTGGGGATGTACACCTTGGACTCTACCTGCACTGGTGGAGTGCTGCCACCAGAAGGAGCGGTGTCCAAACTTTTCGCCTTCAGCTCCAACTCCTTCAATCTGATATCATGATCCATTTGGCGTTGTTGTGCCTCCAGGGCCAACTTCTGCTTTTCCATTTCCATTTGTCCTGCCAACTTTGCCATCTCCATTGCATGCGCCCTGTCTGCTGCCCTGTCTGCCAGCTCCTCTGGCGACCGGACTCTGCTGGGCTCCTCAAGGCTGTCGGGTGGAACGATGTCCCCCGCATTCCGTGGGTCTCGTGACTCCTTCCAGGCTCTCAACGCCTTGGCGTACTGGACCCTCCTCTTGAATCCAGCATGGGGGACTCGGAATTTTACACTGTAGCCTTTCAATTGCTCCATCGAGTAGCCTTCCAGTCTCTCCCAATCCACCTCATCTATTCCAGAAATCACAGAGAGTGCTCTTCCAGCGGAGTGCGAGCCAGGCATGGTTGCAGTAATGGCAGATGTCTCAACAAAGTTCAACAATTACAAACCTGTGGCTGCGTTATTTGGTCTGCTCTCACTATCTGGTGATTAATAATTCACTGTATGCAAATTACAAGTGCAAATCCGAAATCCCAACCGCTGCCACCAATGTTAGACTCGGGGGTCTCTGGTTGGCGCAAGGTTGCCCTTGTGTCAAAGCAGGAACCCTCTCCTCCACGTCAGGGCGCAGGATAACCCCTTGTGAATGACCCTTGCTCACCCTCTAGGTGCGTGGCGTGAGCAGCCAAGGCGATTCCTCAGGCGTTGTTGGTTAAGCACTTACAATCACACACACAGTAAATACATCAATCCCCCCAGAAACGGACACCAGACTTGGATATATATAAAAATACGATTCTTTATGTAAAAATAAGGTATATATATCTCAACAGACTTATCACAAGACCAATAACGTTTTCGCTAGGCCACCAGGTTATACAGCAGGCAAATGTTCTTGGTTCGTAGTTTCAAATGGATACTTTGTAGTCTCTTTACTTGTAGTTCCAGTACTCACAGAGATCGACTCCTGCGAACGGGGAAATAAGGCGTTGCGGGCCCCGAGCCCGATACTGGAACTTCTTTCGTGATGTGGAGAGTCGGCACAGGTCGGTGCGACTCTCAGCTTGGGAAGTGTTCTTGGGTCCTCAATCAGCAGGTGTGGGCACGTAGGCAGGCGCGGCCAGCGACCCTTTAGCACGGCGGTGCAGGAGGGTCTCCACAGCGGGGGCGGCGCGGCCTGAGATGTCCGGGGATAGCGAAGCGGGGTCGCAGGGCACGGTCAGTGCAGCTGGATGACCCGGCGTAGATCACAGTCGTCGGACGGCTTCCGGCAGGAGGGGTGATAGCGCGGTCAGCGCGCTCCAGTAGCAGGCGGTGACAGGGATGCAGGCGGCCTGGCCCGGGGACAGAGAGCGGCTCGGGACGGAGCGGGGCTCTCACGGGTTTGAGGCAGGCGAGCTTCTGAGTGTCACGGCCCTAGGAGGGGCGATGAGGGGCGCAGTCTCTTTTCCAGCGGGATGCACACACGGCTCGAATTGGAGGACGAGCAAGAAGCACAAAGAACCCACTGTTCCTGGGGTTCAGTTCAGGGGGCAAGCTCAGATCAAGCCCTTGGAGAATGTTCAAGCACAAAGTAGCAAAGTCTTTTCAGTAAGTCTCTTCCTCTCCTTTCTCAGCAAGGCAAGCAGCAGGCCAGCTCCTCCGGCGTCTTCTTCTCCTTCTAGTCGGGCAGAGGTTCTTTGTGGTAAACAGGATTCTGATTTCTTAGGAGCCAGGCTCCTACTTTTATACCATGATTCTTTTGTTCTTTAGCGCCAGGGGGCCTAGGCCTGGCTCAGTCCAGTTCTGGAGCACTTTGTTATGGTGACTCTGCTCTTTCCTTTCAGCAGCAGGGCAGAGACATCAGCCGCCCCACAGGGGGTGGCGCCGGCTTTGTGGTGGCAGAGCACAGGTCTATTCAAGAGTCAAGGTGTACTCCTCCCACCCATCCAGGTGTAATCTCTCTGCCCACCACCTGGCAGCCAACCTGTCTCTGGGGATTCCCCAACCCTGCTCCTTACTGTTGCTGGGCAGAACACACACACATACAGCAGAGGCGGACTGAGATGGTCAGGTCAGTAAATACTAACTTTCTAAAAGTAGTATTTACAAACCCAGGATATTAAAACAAACTTGACTACAAGAAGTATTTTATCATCCTGAGCTCAGGCATACTAAACTTGACACTTCTACCATGCTCTCTGAGTCCACTGGGGTCACAGCGTTGGCGTGATCCCGGCAGCCCATTCTGGCCTATGGAGAGCAGGTAGCCTTCAATAGTGAAAGACGACAAGGGCTGTAATTCACTACTAAGACATGCCACACACATCAGGGCATGTCCTACCTTATGCCTACAATGCACCCTGCCCTTGGGCCTACCAGAGGGGTGGCTAATATGTAGGTAAGGGAAGGTTTAGGGACTGGCAAGTGGGGGCACTTGCGCAGTCAGCGCGACGGTCGCGGACCGCGCACAGGGTCTGCGGTGGCAGGCCCTAGACACACTTTACAAGGCCGCTTCCGTGGGTGGCGCAACCAGCGCTGCAAGCCCACCAGCAGCATTGGCATTCACAAGCCCTGGCACCCTCGGTGCACTTTACTGGGGACTGACAGTGAATCCAATAAACCAATCATGGACATCAATTACAGGTACATTTTACTTTGGGAGCACTTGCACTGCGGCACGGATTAGCCGTGGCGCAGTGCCCTGAGCGGACAACACCAGCAAAACAGTCGAGGCACACCATCAAAAAGTGGAAGGGAAACTCACGCCAAGGTGCCAGGTCTAACAAAAACTCTGTGGAATTGCTTGAAATTCTGTCGGCAGTGCTCAGCAAAAGTGTGGCCACCCCTAATTGGGTGTGCCCAGGTGTGTGCCAAGTATATAAAGTGCGGTCGCACCAGGGTACTACAGTTTACAATGAACATTGTGGTAGAGGACTTCACCCTCCCCCTCACAACAGCCCTTGAGCTTAGAGTACCACTAGCTGCAGTGAGTGCTCACATACATGCCAAGCATAGCGATATCCTTTACCTTAAGTCCAACATGCCATGTGCGCGGGACGTCTAAGCTGCTTGCGAAAGGTACTTTGCGCTGCAGGCCGTGTTGTCCACTACTCCCTACAAGTCCTAAGGAGGCTGTTTTTGCAATTGACCCACGGATCATGTTACACTGAAAATTTACACTGAGGACATGCCACTTGCACGAGATTATATAGCCACATTCTCCATTCCTACCTCTCTTTTGTGTGGACACTGAAAATACACAGAGCTTCTGGGCTCCTCCCCCAAACATTGCAGAAGGTGATGGCTTCAGCTCAGTAGACAGTAAACACAGCCCAAAGCCCCACCGCTTTAGCCAGAGCTTCTAGAAGATGAGGAAGCAGGGGCTTTTAAACTAACTTCAGTGAGATTTCAAACCTTTCATTTCACCTAAAGAACCAGCAAGAGGAGACACAAAGTTTGTGGGTCTGCAGAGGCTCACCTGCGCTCTAAGAGGGGTGGATGTGCAAGAGGGCATGCTCTCAGGTGAGAGAGGTGACAGCTTCTCACTCACATTGAGAAAGGGTATGGGGGGCCTTTTGAAAAATTCATCAAAATGCACAGGGCTCTGCCCATGCCTAAATGATAAAGGGCATGCATTTGTTCAGCCCATTAAAAAGCATTGAGATAATTGTCCTACCCATGAAAACATGATACAGTACAGCTGACTTCACCTAAGCGCACCCTTGCATTAAAGTTCGCGGAGTGCAGCAAACTCTTTTGTCCTTTCTCTCGTGACAGCCTGTTTAAGTTTCCAATGTTCATATATAGTACACAGAAAATGAAAATTTACTACAATAACCTTCCAAATCAATATATTTTAATGAAAGATGCAAGTCATTGAAGCATTTTAATGCCCAAGAGCATCATTGTAGTTGATTGTTTGAGAGCTGTGCAACCCCAGTTGGGAAGACATTTGGAATAGTTGGTTTGGCTCAGACCCTCTTTAAAAAGGTCATGGGCACAGTTCACTTAGCTGTTTAAATCATTGGGTTGCGCATGCTGTTATTTAAATGCTTTGGGCAAAAATTGCAGGTTTCACTACAACACAGTTTGAGAAATCTTTATCATTGGATCTGACCAAATCCTCAATGTAAAATAAAAGGCACGAGATTCAGATTATCTCCTAATTTGTTTTACAAAATACAGGGCTCAGTTGGCATGTCCCAAGTCCCCATTAAATTATCTGATGTTATTATGGTGCTGCAATGGTTTGTCACACTCTGTGGGAGATTTTTTCATTAGATTCTGATGTTTCCACCATAGCTGGAGACTTATTCAGTTCAGTGAGATTAGCAGTCAGTAGACTGTGTATTTAGCGCCATTTCACCTACACCCCCAGAACACACTTGAAACACCCAAGTGCCATGGAGGGGTCAGAGCACTGCATCATGCCTTCATGCTGCTGACACTGAACTCAGCAGTGCATGCACTTTCTCCTCGCATCTGTTGCAGTTTATCTCCCCATAAATGGCCTTGTGGAGAATCTGTTGGACTGTTGACACAAGCACTTGGCAGCTGGAGCTCTTTATCAACCCTATGTTCTTTGCAGGTGTACGTAATGCTTTCATATCAGGCATTACACTAATGAGTTCATAAATGAGTCCACCTGCAGATAGCTAGGGGGGTGCGGTGAGCCCACCAGTAAATTCCGCTCCACTGGCAGAAGGCACTCCAAGCAGAATACAGAGCGACAAAAACTCTGGGAACTCCACCGGCAGAGGGGAATTTGCCGCCCACCCCTAGAACATACATAACTCATGTTGCAGATAAGTTGAAGGTATGCCATAAAGCACTGTGCTTTGTGCTTAAAATATGAGGGATGTCCTTTTGAGTTTCAATAAGTTATTTGTGCACTTGCAGACCTCATTGCAAAGTAATACATAGAGTATACCACCAATAATGCAACTGACACACATGATCACAAAAGCATAGAGACTCTTGCTCACCCTGTCAGTCAGTGACAGAGAGATTTATAAATTCACTCACATACTCAGAAACTACTTGTGCATGTAGCAGTATCAGAGGCAGTGCATATACACTTATATACACCTCTATTGAGCAAGACAACCACTGAGGTATTCGAGCCAGTCACATACACATTTTGAGAGCCATTGACTTGCTAAAACAGAGAGTCATTTACTGACACATTTACTTAAAAAACTGACAGCACTTCTACAGCTCGACTCGTACACTCACTCACATATCTAGGCAACTACTGACACACCCTATTCACCCATCTAGACAAGTAGTCCTTTAAACATTGGTAGATACAGAGGAACATAATAATAGATATGGTTGTATATGCAATGAGAGATTAATGCATACAGTGACTCAGAAAAGACACAGAGACATAAACATTTACATTAATAGAGTAATGTAAGCTTTAGTACAATAAGATAAATGTTTTTGTTGGCAATTTAAAATCTAATATATGTGATGTAATAATATGTAATTAAAAGGTAAATTTAGCTATTTCTTTTCAAGAATCAATTTGTAGTTACATACAGACATTTAAAATATCATCAAAAAGTCAGAGAAGAAAGAAACAGAAGCAAGGATACTATCTCGTCACAACTGAGAAACAAAAGGGGCAAAATGCAAAGAAAGTGCTGAAAGAGAAAAGAGCTGCTGGTAAAAGACCAAGACATTTCTTAAAATAGTATTTGGACAATTGGAAAGTCAACAAAATCAAGTTTGAGATCAACTGAGAAAGGAGAAAAAGTACATGACATGTAGACTAAAAAATCGTACAAAAAAGCACAGAGTTTAACCACAAGGCAGTGGCAGTTTAATGAAACCAGAGTTAGAATGTTCTGTAGTAGAGCAATTCATAATCTGATAAGAACTATTAGGAAGCTGCCTCTCTATATAGTGTACTAAAAATAAGTACACTGTTGAGACAGTCCAGAGAATCCCCAAATGGTATGCAGAGATAAAAGCAGATAATTCTAAGGTTCTTTTTGTGGTAGTGTGGGCAAGCAGTTAGGCTTATCAGAAGGTAGTGCTAAGCATTTGTTGTGCTCCACAGAGGCAATAAATAAGACAAACACTCAAGAATAAATCCGAGACCAATTTATAAAAACAGTATCAAAGTGTATATTATTTTTAAGACCAAGAACACAGTTCTAAGGTAAGTACTTTCAGAGTTAAAATTTTGCAATGTTCAGAAAATATATCACTTTTGTGTGCAATTACGTGCCATAGGAAACAATTGAAAAAAGAGACGGAAATAGCATATAAAATCAGGCAATGCTTTCACAAAGTTCACCTTCTTATTTTAGGTCAATGTCGGGACCTGGTCCTAGGTTTGGGAGTGACTCAGATCCAGCGGGAGCAGAGTGCTGTGGGTCTTGGAAGCTTGAACGCAAAGACAAAGGGGGCCTTTTGAAACTGCACTGCACAGGAGGACTTATAGGTAAGTCTGAAAGGGCTCTTTTGAGGGAGGAGGTTGCAAGGGCTTGAGGACCATGGGAGCACAGCTTGTTAGTCAGTGCAGGGGCCCGTGGGGCCAAGTGAAGAGTGAACAGGTCAGCTGGGCACCATGCGTCTTGAGGTCCTCGCGGTCAGGAGCAGGCAACTTGAAGAGGCAATCTCAGGACAGCTTGGCCACTCAGGAAGTGGGTCTTGGGTGTCTCAAATTCACTTGATGAGTGCTTGCTTATGGTGCTTTGGGAGTCCGGTGTGAACTCTTCTTCTTGGTGTTTGCCGTTGGTGGTCCGGCACCCTAGGTATTAGTACGCCGTGATCCGGTAGGTCCTGATAACTCCAAAGTCAGTAGGGAGACAGATCTGACCTTCCAGAGCTGTTGTACTTTTCCTTGCTTCAGTGATGCATTTGGGTTGTTGGGTAGCTACGAGTTGACAAACCGGTTATCATGCGATCGGTGCCTGCAGAGTGCAGGGGAGTGATACTGTCACTCCAAGGGAGCTTAATTGCAATTTCCTGAAGGCTGGAGGGGCTCCAGGGTTCTTGGAGACTCTCAGGTTCAGGATGACACTGCAGGTAGTGATTGCCAAGTCCTTGAGGCAGCAGGCAGGGTTTTGCACCTTTTTCTTCTGCAGGAGGGCTTCAGTTCTCATGCAGTGGGTCTTCTTTGTCCTGGTCTCCTCTTGTCCATCAAATCTGATGTTCAGGCCTCGGGTGCCACCTAAATACTGAGTTTAGGGTCTTTACAAGGGGAGACAGGTAGTACCCAATGGGCTGCCTACCTTAAGGGTGTTTAAACCCTCTAGTGACCACTTCATGTGGGAAGAGACACTACCCTATCCTGTTAGGCTGTTTTTCCACCATCCCAAGATCGTTGAATTTCAGGAGAGGGGCTCTGTTTGCCTGCCCCGCCCTAGGGGTGGTGTAGGCTAAGTGGGGACCCTACTTCTAATCTAACTAACTTTCCCGCCTTTCCTCCCGCTAAAAGTGGAGCAGGAAAGGGGGCCTGGTATCCCACTAACTGGAGGTTCCTGGGTTGGATTTCAAAGTTGGCATCACAGTTGAAGCTTCCTGTCGAGAAGGTCATCCTGTCCTGGAGGTGGTGTGAAGCACCTCTGCCCAGAGCAGGCTTTGTTTCTGTCCTTTGAGAGGGAAGACTCTTACCTCATGAGGTCAGAAACATGTCAAGTAGTGACAAACTGGCGAACACAAGTCAGAGATTACACCAGTGCTTGGTAGGTTTCAATTTGACCCTCCAAAAGGATCTCCTGTGCAAATGTATTAATAGATATCAGACTGGCATAAATGAGGATTTATTTGGACAAATCAGTGAAGCCACCATGGTGCTAAGAAAATCATGTTGACAAGTATTCAGCCCATGCACTCCTTATGACTTTCTTGTGCACTTACAACATCTCAGAATTGACTGGATATTGTAGGAGCATATCTACTCATGCTGTTATGCCCCCACATAGGATATAGTGCACCCTGCATTAGGGCTAAAGGCCTGCAGAAGGGTGACTTACCTATATCCTATGCAGCGTATGGGCGGCATGCCACACAGGCTGTCGACTCTTCAGATTTCCTTGCACCAAGATGTAAAGCCTGCAGTGACAAAGTGCAAAGCCTTGGTGAGGGGTCCCTGGGTTGGCAACGCCAGTGCTGCAGCCCCAGAGGACCTTCTTCAGTACCCATGCCCTTGGTACAAGGGGTACAATTTACTAGGGTCTAACAAAGGTAGCAAAAACTGTGCCAATCATGGTATGGTGTTTGGGAAATAGATCTGGCACTGGGAACCTGTTTAGCAGGGACTCAGTGCACTTACAGTATGAAATCTCATCAGGCAAAATGTGGGGGCTACCATGCAAAAAAGAGCCACTTTCCTATAAACTATGAAGAAGTACAAAAGAAGAATAAAATCAGTAAGACAAAAGGAATCTGTTGAGGGTATAGTTTAACAGACCTTTGCTGTCAAGGGGAAGCTATTTCTTTTGATTCTAAACAGAAAGAAGACACTGGATATAATAGTGTTGTGTATGAGGAAAAGAAGCCAAAAGAAAAGATTTGTCAGTAGAAATAACTTCTGCAAAGCTATCAGTGGTGAATAGAGACATACTTCTAGTATTGAGCCTTTTTTTTAATGAAGAAAGCTACTTCCAAGAGAACAGATTAGTGCATGCAGTTGATGAATCCGGACAATGTTACAAGATGAAGGATGGTACACCTATTCCAAAGAGGTGATGGTAGCTAGAAATGTAGAGGAAGTGATAGTTGAAGGTTACAGGGAAATCATAGACAGGCCCCTGTTTACAAATGGAATTGTAGCAGTGTTTGTAGTATTCAACAGCAATCAATTGATATATTGAGAAGTTTCCCATATAAGTTTCCAAGCAGAAGTCCAAAACAGAATATTGTGGCGTTGCAAGGATTATATCCATGCAAAGTAAGGCAGTATACTAATTTTACAAGGATACTTATTAGCCTGTCTATCAAAGAAAGTGTGGCGAAGAATTTTTCATAATTTCAGTATGTTAGCTGAGTTGCTGCGTGATGCAGTGCATAAAAGTTTTATCTATATGCTTATTCTCCTTACTCCTCTAACGGTACTGGTCCCTCTACAATTAGGCAGCATGGAGCATTTCCATTACAACAGAGGCAATGATCCTCTGAGGAATTTTCTCTGCCAATAGGAGGGGTGGAAATTAGGGTGACCAGACTTCACGTTAGTTGTCGAATGAGGACCATTAATCCACAGTCAACTCACAAGTTAGAAATAAAGTTTCGGTACGCCACTCTTAAGACCATACTATAAAAATAAAGAATAGCAACTTCAGAAGAAGTTAAGTGAAATGAGAATTATGTAAACCAAAAGCTCAGCAAATGCGATACAAAACAGAAGTAATACCTGATTTTCTGTGAAAGATCGCTGATTCTCCCTAAGATGCATTTAAAACATTAGTCACAGTCAAAATTAGGGGTGGGCGGAATTAGCGAAAGTGCCTTTCGCAAAATATCGCGAAACGGCACAAAATCTCTGCGATCACGCGATATTTCGCGTGATCGCGGAGATTAGTGCTTCTGGTTGGGGTTTCATTTTTGTGACAGGAGCATCGTGCCAGAATGAATCCTGCCCTGCATATTTACCCAAGAAGATGCCACCGTTTTGTGCAATACCTCTACTCAACTCAAGTACTTTCTACTGGCTAATCAGTAAGTGCTACCTCGTTGGGTAAATGTAAAGTGCTTTTCCTACACTACAGCTGCGTAAAGGGCCAGAAGAGTTATCTCCAGTGGCAATGTGTGTCTGTAACTTTGCCACCGCGCCGAAAGGCGCTAGGGTCCCTTGAGTGAGGTGTCCATCATTTTTTTTTTTTTTTTTTTTGGAAAACCTTTATTAGCACAGTTGCATCATCTTATTATGTACATGCACCATCCTTTTGTCAAAGACGCTATGCAATAGATTATTGCTTTTCAAACAATATGACACAGCCATTCAGCCGACAACCCGGGGGTCCGGCGGCGTTGTACGTGGTGACACTGCCGTAGTCCTTGGGCGCGTACCGGAGTAAGTGGTAGGTCTATTTTGTTGTTTGTGTGTGCTTAGTGCTCCTGATTCGCAGCGCTGGCAGCAGGGTCGGCGCCGCGACCCAGCCCGCGCCTCAGCCACCGCCCAGGCCCCCTTGGAAGTTACGCAGAGCATCATTAAGAGTCTCAAACTTAGGGGCCCCTAGTCAGCTCAGCACCGAGGGTTATGAACTCAAACAGGGTCAAGGGGGGAGGGGGGGGGGGAGATCATTTGGCGCCAGTGCAGAGGGGTCAGCAGTCGCCTATCGGGGCACAGCAGGGTTGTGTACCGTGCGCGGGAGATAGCAGCGGGGAAGGGGGGGGCCGAGGGTCCCCTGGGCCAGTCGAGAGTCCAAAGCGTCTATGCAGCTCCCGCCCTTAGGTTCGTGGTAGGCAGGGCGCTCTGCTACGTGAAAGGGAGGAGCAGCAAGTTGGGATGTAGTGGTCGCATCCTCCCGCCTGGGCCCGCAGCCAAGCGCCGTTTGCACTGTGTCGGGTCAGGGCAGCAGCACGTAGTAGGTGTGTGTGGTATCCGTTTAATGATATCCCCCTGGCGTCAGCCTCGCTGAGCGTGGGAGTAGAGGCTATCAGTGGCAGGCAGGGGGGAGCAGGAGGTGACGCCGCCGCAGCTCTACGGCTGTCTCCGCCGGTTCACAAGGAAGCGGCAGGTGCTAGAGATTCAGGTTACCCCTCTTTCCTGACAGGCCATCTGAAACGCCGTAAGAAGGTCATCCCAGATCTGGGCTATGGGGAATTTGCGGAGCCCCGCTATTTCCTCACGAAGGAGCGCCGCGCTCTCCGCATGCGCCCAGTTGGTGAAGGAGACTTTCCAGTGCTTAACGTGCGGTGGGGCCGCGGCCTTCCAGTGCTTAGTAAGCAAGCGCTTGGCCGTTATAAGTCCCATGTCCCAGAAGCGCGCCTGTACTTTGTTTTGTTTGGTGCGCTTATATAACCCCAATATGCATGCTTCCCATATATGTGGTAGTTGCCCGTCAGTGTCGCGCGCTTGCAATGCCAAGACGTCGTCCCAATATGTCCGTACCTCTGGACAGTGCCACAGCATGTGTAGAAGGTCTGCTCCCGGCAGCAGGCAGCGCTGGCAAGCTGCGTCCTTCTGCAAGAAGTATCTATTTATCTTGTCAGGCGTGAGATATGCGCGCTGCAGTATGTAGTACTGTATAGTTTTAAAGCGGGGGTTGCGTGGGATGTTGGTCGGGCCTGCCAGGATCCGCGTCCATTCTTTGTCTGTCCAGTCTCCTCCCCTGTCCATCGCCCAGCGCTCCCGCAGCGGTAGTGTGGAAGGCTGCGAGTGTGCCTGCAGTGCCTGCGCTAGCCAGTGTATAACGTGCGAGCCGTTGCCCATGACATGTAGATATTGTATGAAGCTGTGCATCGGGAGTTCCACTGTGATGTCGCCCCAGGAAGCAGTGAGTGTGCGCAGGAGGGACGCATGTAGCAGGAATTGCCCTGCCGGGAGAGCCGCGCCGTCAGCCAGGGCTGCGAAGGTGAGCAGGTCTCCATCCGCGTAAAGGTCGCCCAACGTGTCCACTCCCGCGCGCCCCCAGCTAGCCAAACGAGCCTCTGTGAGCGGCCCCGTCGGGCCAGGTGTGCCCAGAAGCGGCAGGATCGGAGCATAGGGTGTTGTTGCGCGCGTGAGGCGGAGGCACCTCAGAAAACACCTGCGCGCCACCGCTAGGTACATCTGAGAGGGACAGCGCGTGCGGGTTATCGGGTGGAACAACGCGTTTATTTGCGTTTGCGTCCAGGCAGCCATAGTCGAGGTGGTATCGTCCAGCTGCTTACTGCTTAGCCATCCCGCCACCCATTGCATCTGCGCCGCAAGGTAGTACAATTCCATGTTAGGGACCGCCAAACCTCCCGAGTCCGTGGGCATGTATAGTTTGTTCAGTGCCACGCGCGGTCTCCCCTTGTTCCAGATAAGGTTGCGCAGCAGCACCTCTAGCTCTCGGAATAGCTTGGGGGGGGCATATACAGGCAAATTTGCAAAGTAATAGAGCAGTCGGGGCAGTACAATCATCTTGGTCAGCGCTACACGGCTAGGCACATTGAGGGGTAAGGTGTTCCAGAAACCAATTTGCGCCCGGATAGAGGCTATCGCTCGGAGGAGGTTTCCCTCCAAAACGTCCGCCGGGTTTCTGTATATTCTGATCCCCAAATAACGGAAAGTGGTGGGGTGCCATTGCAGCCTGCCCCCACCCAGACGGATGTCACACTCGGGCGTGTCCGGACCAAATGGGTAGGCCCCCGATTTGGACCAGTTGACTCTCAGGCCCGACACCTCTTCAAAGGTGTGGAAGATGTCAGTGAGGGAAGTGGGGACTGCAGTGATGTCTCTGACGTAGAGCAGCAGGTCATCTGCATACAGTGACACCGCATGTAGACCGTCCGCCAGCGGGATTCCCCATTCCGGGCCGCGTGCTCTGAGAATCGCAGCCAGGGGCTCCATGGCCAGGGAAAACAGCAATGGCGAGAGTGGGCAGCCCTGTCGAGTACCCCTGCGAACCCGGAGGGCGGCCGACAGGAGCCTCCCCGTGCGGACTCGTACTGTCGGTCCACCATAAAGCAAGTCCACCATGGCTCTGTACCCTCCCCCCAGCTGATACTTCTCCGTCACCGCTCTCAGGTATGGCCACTCTACCGAGTCAAAGGCCTTCTCCAGGTCCAGTATCAAACACCCCGCTCTGGGCCAGTGCTGCGTGGCGTATTCCTGCACCCGAAAAAGACGACGGATATTGTGAGAAGTATGCCGTGTGGGGACAAAGCCGTTTTGGTCTCGGTGCACCAGGTTGGGCACATGTGGGGCCAGTCTCCTGGCTAGGACAGATGCTAGTATCTTGTAATCTGTGTTTAGTAGCGCCAAGGGGCGATAGGAGCCCACCCGTGTGCTGTCTTTGTCCGGTTTAAGAATGGAGACCAGTGTGGCCTCGTGGAGCGTTGGGGGTAAGGCGGCGCTGTCCACCGCCGCATTGTATACTTTCAGGAGTTCCGGGACAAGAATATCCGAGCCGGCCTTGTAAAGCTCAGCTGGGAGCCCATCCGGGCCCGGGGATTTGCCATTAGACAGGTTGAAGATGGCTTCTCGGAGCTCATCTGTCTCGAGTGGGGCTCCCAGTTCGTCTTGCTGTGCAATTGTCAGCTGCGGTATTTGCAGGGGGGAGAGGTAGTTGGCCATGTTAGGGTGAGGGTCCGGTAGGCGAGAGCGATATAATGCTGTATAGTGGTCAACGAATGCGTCGTGTATGCTTAGCTGTGTATATACTAGTTCTCCGCCCTCCGCCCGTACGGCTGCCACTGGGGCCGCGCGTGCTTCTTGGGAGATCAGCCAAGCTAAAAGTTTGCCAGGTCTATCGCTTAGACTGTGTGTTCTCGCAGAGTGTGCTGCATAGTTGACGCTGCGGAGCCGCTCTAATAGGCGCGCATGTTCCGCGCGGGCTTCGTGTAACGGGTCCCCATCGCCCGTCAGAGCCCCCTCCTCTTTGGCAAGCAAGTCAGCCTCTAACTTAGTCAGGTCCTTCTCTAGCTGGTGTCGCATGTGGCCTTGCGTATGTAAACAGTGGCCGCGGATCACTACTTTGAAGGCGTCCCACTCCACCTGAGGGGTGGACGCCGTGCCTGCATTATCCTCAAAGTACTGCGCAGCACGTGCGAGTAGGGAATCACGGAAAGCCGCGTCTAGCAACAGAGCAGGCTGCAGGCGCCAGGTAGGCACAGGGGGGTGCGGCTGCTCCCAGGCTATGGACATAATGTGTGGGTTGTGATCCGAGTGTGTGCGGCCCATGTAATGCGTGTCCGTAACGTGGGGCAGTAGGTCAGTAGATGCCATGAATCGGTCCAGTCGGACATGCAAATCATGAGCGCCAGAATAGTAGGAGTATACCCGCATCCCTGGGTTGCGCGTTCTCCAAACATCGTGCAGGTTCCATTGTGCAGCCCATTCCTGCAGCGCTTTCGTGGCTCCCCGTGCGGGAGCGATCCAGTGCTACGTCTAGCGTGCAATTATAATCTCCCCCCAGTAACCACGAAGTTGCATGCCAAGGTGCCATGGTCGCTGAGAGCCGCGCCAGAAAGTCGCCCTGATCTACGTTGGGGGAGTATAGGGACACTAGCGCAATATGCTGCCCATCTAGTCTGCCTTGCGCAGCAGCAAACCTACCCTCCCGGTCCACAGCTATATCTGCGACTTCCCAAGGGGTTCCAGGGCGGATCCATATCAGTGTTCCGCGAGCGTATGAGGAGTAGTCTGTGGCATACAGTTGTCCTCGCCATTTGCGGTGCAGCGCCCGTACCTCAGCTCGGTTTAAGTGTGTTTCCTGTAGTAACGCTACATTTATTTTATGTCTCTTGAGATATGAAAAGATGTGATAGCGCCTAGCCGGCGTGTGCATTCCCCTGACGTTCCAGGTGCATACTTGTATGTTAGCCATAGCAGTCGTGTGCGCGTGCGTCTCTCTCTCCCTCCCAAGGTGGAGCACCCAATGCTGCGTTGCCTCCCCTCCAGTGCCGCGGCCCCAGCGCAAAGTTGGTGTCGGCGCCATGCGTGTAATGCCATGATCTCCTGCAGGACATGGGGACAGGGAAGAAAGGGGTAACAAAAAGCCCTAACATGGCAACAGTGTCAAAAATACCAAAAGGTCGGCTGCACAACATGTCGCCGTCCAAACGCTCGAGTGAGCTCGTAAACTATACTGTCTTAGGGGGTGCCTTTCGGCGTATGTTCCAACAATGAACCAAACAATGTAGTCTTTGGAGAGCTTTGCATCGCTCCCGGGTGTGGTGCAGTGGCTGCTGCTGGCCGGCGGGCGCTCCATGCCTGCCGTTCAGTGGCACTGCCACGGCATGCTCAGAGTCAGATAATCGTGAGCAGCAGTCTCAGGGGGGCGTGTCCCTCTCCGGGTACCTCTTATGGCAGCGTTGCGTTAGGGCAGCACCGTGCGCCATGGTGTCTGCAGTGTGGGCGTTGGAAGCTCATGTCTATTGATATAAAAGGTACTCACAGTGTCTGGCCTTGCTCCCAAGTCCCCAGAGCGGCGATGATGCGGACATCGGTAGGTCCATAGCTCACCCAGCGGAGGTCAAGGCAGCCAGACAGGTACTGGGGTGTGTTTGTGCCACGCAGTATGTGGCAGGCCGCAGCCGAATTCCCCTCAGCCGAATAAATCCACTGTTTGCGGCGTGACGTCCGGGAGTTCCCCTGAGCTCTGCGTATCCGGGATCCCATACACCGCCTCATCGTCTGTTAAGGACACAGCTGGGCTAGCCCCCGGGCGAAGCGATGGCGCCGGGGAGCCGCCAAGAGCTGCCACCATGCGTAGTGCGTCTCGTTGCTCCTGTTGGATGATATCCGCCGGTGGGGAGTGATGTCCCCCACTTCCGGTCTGCGAGGACGTGTGCGATCCACGGCGGCGTCTTCGTCGCGGTCCCCGGGCCCGGTCTTTAGTAGCCGCTCCCAGCGCTCCCCCCGGCGCCTCAGGCATTCCCCCGTCCAGCCAGGCCTCCGCCTCCCCCGGGCTCATGAAGAAGTGCGTCGCATCTCGCGCTATCACTCGCAGTTTGGCAGGGAAAAGTAGTGAGTACTTGAGGTTGGCGTCGCGTAAGCGCTTCTTTACTGCCAGATAGGAAAGCCTCTGCCGCTGCACTTGCTGCGTGTAGTCCGGAAAGAACATCACCTTGGCATTGTCTATGGTGATGTCTCCTAGTTTCCTTGCCTCGCGTAGTATAGCATCACGGTCCCTATAGTTGAGGACTCGGAGAAGAAACGGTCTAGGGTTAGAGCCAGGGGGGAGCGGTCTTGTAGGCACTCGATGAGCTCTCTCCACCACGAAGTACGGGGAGAGCACGTCTCCTGGCATAAGGTCTCTCAGCCACTCCTCCACTCGGCGAGTCGGGTCCGTCCCTTCCCATTTCTCCGGAATGCCCACGAGGCGGATGTTATTCCTACGTGCCCGTCCTTCCGCATCCTCGGCGCGACCTTCTAATTGTTCCACTCTGTACAGGAGATCTTGTACTTTTCTATCTGCTTGCGCCGCCTGCGGTTCTATGACTGCCATGGTATCTTCTAGCACCTTGGTACGATCTTGTAACTTCCCGTGGTCAGCCCGGAGATGTGTTAAGTCTATTGCCACGCCATCAATTCTGGTCTCCAGGGAGGTGCGGGTCTGTTGGAGGGATTCTTCCATACGTTCCATGGCTGCGAGGACGCAGTCCAGCTTCGACGCCACTTGCTCTGCGTCCATCTTGGGCGTCGTTTTCACTTGTTTTCCCTTCGTCGACACGTTCCCGGATCCGGTATGCGTTCGCACCCCTCCAGACATGAGGGCAACGGCGCAGACAAGGGGTTCTCTCCAGGCTCGAGGGGAGTGGAGGCTCGTCCCGCGTGGTGTATTGCCTCTGTGTCGCCGAAATTGCTGCAGCAGGTCGCGGGCCCTCTCCTGAGGGGTGGGCGCCCCACTCACCCGTCCCAGGGCGGGGTCAGATTTCGCAGCCGTGGGCCCCCAGGTCTCGTACAGCGTGGCCGAGTTGCTGCGGCGACCGAGGTGCCAGGCGGGGGAATGCGCAAAGCCAGCTAAGCAGATATCAGGCGATTCTCTCCAAGGCGCACAATCGTGCCCGCGCCTCTCACCCGTCCTTGTGCACTTCCCGGCAGGTAGCGGCAATACGGGCAGGTAAGTCCATTAGGAGCGGTGCCCCCCGTCAGCAGGAGTCCGCCCCCAGGTCCCAGCGCCGTGTAGGTCAGAGAAAGAGGGGGGGGGAGCAGCCCAGCGCCCCCCGTGTGCTTGCAGATTCCGCTTGCCGCCGAAGTAGCCCACTCGTCCCCAGGGCAAGCCTGTCCCAGCAGCTACCTGAAGGCATCGATCGCCGTGCGGCGTCCGCGAGGCTCCGTCGTCGTCCCGGCGCCGTTCCGCCTCCCCCAGGGTTCCAAGTAGCACATCTATATGCAGATCAGGCGTCCAAGCCGTTTCCCAAGCGGGTGTCTCAGATCTTCTCCCGGCCGCCGCCTCCTCCAATCATGCCCCCAGGGGGAGGGGGGGGGTGGGGGCACTCCCAAGGTCGCCCCAAGCTCAGGCCCTGTCGCAGCGCTTCACAGGTCAGAGAAATAGGGGGGGAGGTGGGGGAGAGTAGCCCGGTGCCCCCTCGTGAGCTCCAAAGGTCCTTATGCCTCTGGGGCAGCCCTTCCCCCCTCAGGGCAAGCCGGCCTCGGCAGCATCCAGCGTGCACGTAGACCTCCGTCGCTGTCTCGGCGCCACCCCGCCTCACTCAGGGCCCCAGGCAGATCGCCCACTTGCCATCCAGGCCTCCCAGCCTTTGTCCCAGCGGGTGTCCTAGGTCATCCCCAGTCTGCTGCCCCCGCTGTTCGTACCTTCGGGGGAGGGGTCCGATCCCCCCAAGCACAGTTGCAGCCGCTCAGGAGCTTCCTCGCAGGGGCCGCCTGCCGCTGCGCGCCTCCGCTTTATTTCCCTCGTGGGCCTCAGTGCAAGGCCCAGCTGGCCATCTGTAGACGCGGGCTCGCGTCGCCGGGGTCCCCAGCAACGACGCCGTTAAAGCGGCCTCAGCGCTGCCTTCAGTATCGGTGCGGCGTCTTATCGCCGATCTGCGCCAAAGTCGGCCAGTGCGTGCTTCGGGTCTCAGGGCAGGCCCGCCGGCCGTTGCAGGCCGTGCGGGAGTAGTTTACCGGAGAATTCACCCGGGATAGGGAGGCTCAGCGGGGAGCTCTACCCAGGCACGTCCATCCGCTTCGCGCGATAAGCCACGCCCCCCGTGAGGTGTCCATCATAGCGGGAAATGGGCAGGAAGAAGTTGCATAAAGCAAGCTAGTGTGTTTGGAGCGGGGCCTAACGGGCGGGGCTTCTAGGCCAGTTCACATGCCTCTTGTTTATAAAGGGTCAGAGCAGTGTCTCTGAGGCAGACAAGGAGAAGGAACCGCCTTGGCACAGAAACTACACGAGGATTGCGCTCAAGTAAATCAAGGATGCAAAGACCACCGTCAAGGATTACAGCTATCATTTCAGGGTGGAAATGGGGAGAAGGCACATATGCTTAACCACGCTCACAAATTCTACACGAGGATTGCGCTGGAGAAAATGAAGGATGCAAAGACCACCAGATGTGTGTCTGTAACGTTGCCACGGCGCCGACGGCCCTGGGGTCCCTCGAGTCAGCTGTCCATCATAGTGGGGGAAAGGGTGGGAAGACGTTGCCCACCGCTGGTGTGTGTGGCGGGGCTTCCATGCAGTTCACATGCCGCTTGTTTATAAAGGGCCAGAGACCGATCAGAGCAGCAGACGAGGAAACAGAACCTCCTGGTGTCAGGAACTACAAGGGGATTGCGCTCAAGAAAGTCATGGCTGCACAGAGCTCCATCAAAGATCACAGCTAATTTTTGACGGTAGATATGGGGAGAAAAGCACACCTGCCCAGCCTCGACCTAGCTCCCGAATGTTTTGTGTTGATTAATGCGTTACTGAATTTGAGCTTCAACTCGGGCCCCTGCTTTATTTATATCTGTAAGTGCTTCCTGTTGAGGTTTAATTTTTGTGACAGGAAAGGACTCAAGGCGACAATTTCCGTTCCCACGCGGATCGCGGAAATTTCGGCATTTTCGCGCTCCGTGCGGAACGCGAAAATGTCGAATTGTCGCAATTTCCGCGAGCGTAACGGCAATATGGATGAATAAACAGGATTCAATAATCGACTCAGACAAATATTTAAGTAAATTTGGTTACTGTATTAAAAAAATCTAAATTCATTCAAATAAGCATTATCTTAAAGACTTCAGTCAATAATATCACAGCCTGCATTAAAGCACCAAGCATTTAGGCACTCTGTAAAGGATAGTTATTAAAAATTTGTTGCAGCGTTACAGAGGTTCACCACCCATTGAGACAGAAGGATGGTTGAAATTTCTAACAGCTCAGGTGGTACGCGAAAGCATGAAAGTTCAGACTTAAAGACCGTGAAGTGCAAGACCATTAGCTTAGAGCTAAGGATATAATGGAAAATAGAAATGGCTCAGCAAGGAAGGTCTCAGTCCATCAGCTATTGACAAACAGTCCAAAATCAAAGATCGATCAGCCTAGTATCCGGGTCTCCGTTAGGAAAAATCAGATTGGCGGTTGTTTCTCTCATTTGGGGTTTCTTTTATAGAATGTTATCAAAGTCCAGTGGCGTCTCATCACACCACCATCAAAAGACTATCACATGTCCATATTCACATCATGTCATCTAAAATGATTGAAACATCAAGCTGGATTCCCATGCTAGTCATGAGAAATGAACGTTTATTAGTCCACACAGGCCTAACTTTGGTAGAAAAGAAATACAAAGTTGCGACTTATAGCCAAAGCTGAAATTCTATTCCCACAGGATTATTTCACGGTGAACGTTGAAAAAACATTGAAAAATGTCAGGGGTTAGTCATGTCCAGGACAAAATAAGCCACATTTCATTTGCAAAGAATGATTCATTGTATTAAATCAGAGGAAATGTCAACCCTAGAGAAAAGCATTTCATGAATGCCTTTAAGTTAGCATCATACGTATAAATAACATGAGCTTTGACTTTACTTCAAATATGATGGAATTAAATCTCTTCAAAGAAATACTGTATATAGATATAAAAGACTTTCACAAAATATTATCTAGTAATGGCTAACATTAGTAATACACTACTACCACATACTTTTACGATATTAAGATGAATGTAAGTTTTTCTAATTTCATTCTAATAAGATAATTTCTAATATTTCATAAACTATAAAGTATCTAGTAGCAATTTGCAAAATCTCAAGCCTGTACTTCATTGCTACACAATTTTGCACTGACTTCTCTAACTGCTGCATTCTCACTGAAAAGCATGAAAAACAACAGGCCACTTCACATAGCATCAGCATTTTAATCAATACACGTTAATAAGCAACATACACATTATAATGTAATTTGCGCAACTTGTTTACATCTATTTCTGTTATCTTATAAATCTGTTTTTTTATCTCACGTTTTAAAGCACGCTAATACTGTGCTTCTACTACTCTTGTCTCGGTTTCAAGAATCACTGTGTCTAACGTGTGCAATGTGTACTTTCAGTTTGTCCTGTCTTTGAAAATATGTCATGTAATATGATTTTTTTTAAATCATGCTGGATCAACTGCATTCCACTCAAAAATGCAAACGGTAGTTAGGAGGCTTTACAATGTGAAAACTCCTGTCCAATATTTAGGAGAAATTAATAGAGCTCTTTTGCAGAGGTAGAACATGTTTGTGATTATGTTCAGATTTGTTTCTTTGGCCCTGAACAGGAGTGTAGGGAAAATGAACACTTGGTATCTGCAGGTGTAGTGGAACAGAACACAGGTATTAATGTTGATAACTTTCAAGAAAAGATTGCAATGTGTCTTCAAAACCTGAAGAACAAAGCAGAGATGAGTGGCAAGAATTTGCAGCTTATTTATTTGTAGAGGAATTATTAATTGTTTCACAATAGAAATGAAATGTAAGCACTGCTATACTAAGTTGGTGGATAATAAAATGAAAGCTAGAGCAGTTCACAAGTTAGAATTAGTTCCAATCCCATAAGATTTAAATGTTTATGAATCAATTCTAATATAATGTATACATCCATTCTAAGCTATAGTCCATATGTAGCCAAAGACAGGGAAGTTACCTCCCACGGAGCTCTAGAAAGGTCTTAAAGGTAGAGTTGTGTACCTGCTATTAGATTTTAAGCAGAATATTGAAACTATAGGAGTGCAGAGATATTTTAAAGAACCACTTTTATGTGTCCCTACCAAGAATTAAAAAATATGGCAACAGTTAAAGAATGTTACTAAAGTAAGAAAAGCAACATTATTTCTGGTACACAATAATATTTATAATATTTATTATGAAAATGTAGATATCCGTCAAGATATAACACATATGGAGGATCAAACATTACCATCAAGAGGTCAGATTGAAAAGATGGATACATCCAGATCAGTACAGTATCCCTCATCTACATTCTAAAGAGATTATTGGTGATGCTATTGTTCTCTTTCAAATGAAAGAGGCAAGAGGACCTCCATTGAGTGTGTGGGAGAAAGGTTTAGAAGTTCACTATTTTCGACATCTGTTTCCCTCTGAAGTAGTTGGTAGGTATGATGACCGTCCTGTGCAAATACCAGCATCCAAGTACAGATCCTCCAGATGATATTCAGAAGACCCTAGATTTCGCCAGTGTATTCCCTATATATTTCATCTATTGTTTGAGAGCAACTTATCAAGACTATATTATGGAGTAAACCACATTTTCAAGACAGGAGTGAATCTGCTAGATAATTTGTTGACAAAGTTTAAGGAAAAGACAAAAACCTGGAATACAACTTGATTAATTAGATGGTGTGTCAACTTGGCACCAGCGAGTATTGGTATCATCTTCATGGCAAACTGAAATGCATGTTGAGAAACCTAAGAGCCCTTTCTTGGTTTCTAACACTCAGTTATGCTGAGTATGCATGGAATGACCTGCTTGAATTCTTGCAAGAAGCAAACTCAAACATAAAAGACATCAATCTGAATTGGACTCTGTAAATGTTTGTAGATAACCACAGGTTTCAAGCCATGATGTCTTTCATCTGCAACTAAGCTAATCCTCTTGGTGAAGTAACTGAATTATTTTGTCATAAAGATCACCAAGCTAGAGGTACTCAACATATTCACATGCCATTATGGGTCAAAAAAAGCACCAAAATAGGAAACAGACATTAATGAGTCATCTTGTCTTTCACAGAACAGTATGTCACATGTCCCATCCCAAAACAAGGTGCTGACAAGTTCTTGAGACACGTGCTACATTTTCAAACTCATAGATGAGAGAAGCACTGTCATCAAAAATACAGATGCAAATGAAAATGTTATACGAGATGTCATTTTAGATTCTCACGGCCTGTCATCTCAGAAGGAAGAGCAAACAGCTTTTTGTCTGCAGTCAGACATACACTGACATGAAAATCACCCAAAAATACATGTAACATTAGAAGAACAGAGGCTTCCAAGTATAAAGATGTATACACCGCTGTTATTCTACAGATGTGGAATTCAAAAATGTATCTACAATGTGTTGCTGACAACTTCATCGCTGTTGCTCGCGTCGTGACTTCATATTTACCAAAATCTATGAGACAACAGAAAGAAAGAGATGTGGGAGGAGAATTCTTCAGAAAAGAATCTTACCAAGAATTTGTACAGTTTCAGCTTGAAAATTCTTTCCCACAGAGAAATGGGATCCCATGAGTGCTCGGACCAGTTCAGCTCAGCTAGTTTGTTCTCAAAGTCAAGAGGAATTGTGTGGCTTAGCCTAGGCCTTGCAAGCAGATGAAATAGAGTATTAAAGTCTTACCCAGAAATATAGTACCTAGCAGAATTTAATCCAGAAAGTAGAGACATTTTGAAATCTAATATGTTGAATACATACTATCCAAGAATGAGTCCACATAGTCAAAACATGTGTCTCTATGAAGTACTTCAACACTATACATATAGAAGTAATATAACTGGAAATATAGAAGGGAGATATGCAGTACTTGGATGTGACAGTTGCTTGATGAGACACAGCAAAGGAAATCTAATTAACCACAGAAAGCTTAGTTGCCAAACTCCAGAGAGAAGAGACTGTTATTTTCAATGCTGTGAAAGACAGTACTGAGTTTTCAGTCTTTCTAACCTATTTGCAAATGTTGAAAGATTAGATTGAACAGGAAGAAAACATTGCTGCTAAGATAGCCAAAGAGAGTTCACAAAGCAGCCAAAGTTCTGCCCCAAGAGTCAAGATCCTCTTGGAGAATCAATAATTCAAAATGAAGCAGCTATAGCTATGAATGAGGTGGATAATGCAATGAAGTAGGCAAGAGAGGAAACTGTGGATTTTGAACAGTTAATAGATCAATTGTACAATGAACAGAAACAAATTTACAATGAAGTTAAAGACAAAATACTGCATGGATTTTTCCATAAGAAGAAACAATATGAATGTTCTTCATATAAACAAATATTGCCATTCACCAGTGGTGACGCTGGCACTGGAAAAATCTTTCTAAATAAAGTTCTCACAGGTTACCTATAGAAAACTACAGGATCAATGTTGTCATGTATAGTAACAGCACCAACAGGATTAGCTGCACGTAACATCAAATGAATTACTCTACATCGACTAGTAATGCTACCTGTCGAACATGACAATAAACTGGAAAACAGAAATTATCGGGTGATGCTTGTCATGCGGCATCAAGGATATTGAAAAAACTGAAGGTTTTAATTAAGGGTGGGCGGAATTTGCGAAATTGACTTTCGCAAATTATTGCGAAATTGCTCAAAATCTCCGCGAGCATGCGAAACTTTTGCGAAGATGCGGAGATTGATTTTCCCACCCGATCGCGATGTGTTTTTGCGTGCTCGTGGAGAAATATATCTCCAACTTGCCCATGCGGTCGCTAATGAGCACAGCCATCTTGCTCGTGATGCATATTTCCTGTTTGCGATCGCAATGACGTGTTCGCGATCACAAACTCTCGCGGGATAGCAGGAGCGACTACAAACAATCCAACATCTTGTGGCGCGTGCGAACGGATAGGAAAACTCGTCGGCGAATGCAGGGACCTGGTAAGTCACGACCGCGGGCGCGAGAATGCATTTTTAAAGCGCTAACAAGAAAAATACTTCCGTTTCGCGACAGGTTGCGAAAGTTTTGACATTTTCGCGCTCTAAGCGGAACGCGAAAATGTCAAAATATCGCAAAGTCCGCGAGCGGAATGAAATTTACCGCCCAGGCCTAGTTTTAATCAATGATAAAGTGAGCATGGCATTAAACTGAGGGCCAGATGTATGACCATTCCATTTTAAGAGTCACAAATTTTGATGTATGAGACTCACAATTTGCGACTCACAAAATAGAATGGACAACACTGTCTTAGACACTGTTTGCATTTCCTAATGGGGGTAGCTAAAGACCCACCTCATTAATATTAATGAGGTAGGTTGTAATTTGCGACCCCTTAGGAATCTCACATATCAGAGGGATGGTGGCCTGCTGAGGATAGCAGACCACCATGTCTGTGTTTGCTTTTTTAAATAAAGCAGCTTTTTTTTTCAAATGCAGCCCATTTTCCTTAAAGGAAAATGGGATGTGTTTAAAAGGAAAAAAAATGAAAAGTTTTCTTTACATTTTATAAGGGCAGGCAGTGATCCATGAGACCACAGGCCGCACTTAAAAAATATTTTAGCATATATTCATGAAGGAGTAGGGGTCCCTTGGGGACCCCTTCCCATTTGCAACTGGTGTTAACTGCGATTGTTTTGCAACCGCATTTCCGGTTGCAAAACAATCGTACATACCAGTGTGACTTGCTATTAGGATGGGACGCCCTTGGCACACTCCTTCCTAATAGCAGCTCACAAACCCTATTTTGTGAGTCGGTAATAGGTTACCGATTCACAAAATAGGGTTTGCACATACCACAAACCCTTTTTAGCGGTCACAAAGGCCGATTTCCCATTTTCGACCACTGAAAAGGGTCGCACATCTGGCCCCAAATGCTTTTCTTCATACACTTAAGAATGCAGAGATTTTAAGATCAAACTATGATGTACTCTTTGGAGGAAAGCATTTAATTGTGTTTGGTGACCTACTGTAAATTAGGCCAACCTGTTTTTAAAACACTTGTACATAATGAAACAAGAAATTACATGGGGGGTATTGGCAATGTAATATTTTTGGTTAAACTTCAAATATAAGGAACTAGTGAAAAATGTGTCAAGCATCTCATGAGGAATATGGAGATATACTGAAAACATTGGATTAGGAGTTCTGACAAAAGAGGGGAAACGGCTTTTGAAACTCACCATATCAAGAAACTATTTCCGTGTAACATTACAGCACCAGAACTAATGTACAATTTGATTGAAGAACAGAAATCTATAGTTTGTTTAATGCCTATACTGAGAGTGCTCCAACTTTAACGAAGAATTACTACAACTGGAGAAAGAAATATTTTGGAAATTACATCTATTAATAAAATGGAACATCAGGGAGTCACAATACTACTCACAGATAAACTGCAAGCAAAATTGGATTATTTGGAGAAGTCTGTATCCAAAACAGCAGGATTAGAAAAGCATTTATGCATGCACAAAAACTGTTGAGCAATTTTGCACCATAATGTAAATGTTGAGGAAGGGATAGTAAATGGTGCAATGGGTAAAGTTATTGATTTAATTAATTTACCAAATAGAGATGAGGTTAAGTACTTGGCCATAGATTTTGATCAGATTGATGGGTCAAACATATTGGCCAATGCGCTCTATGTTTTTTGCAAGTTAAAGACCTATGTGTGCTGCGCTAGCAGTTCCCGCTCTCCCTAGTGTATGCAGTAAATATCCATAAATTACAAGCTTTAAGTGTAGATGCAGCTTTTGCTAATATTGGAAGTACTGTATTTAAAGAAGGAACTCCATATGTAGCATTTTTGTGAGTTAGAACATTGTCCAGTTTGTTGTTGATTGATTTTGATGACAAGAAATTTAGTGCTGATGCAAGTTGTGTAAGAGAGTACAATCAATTAGGAAGTCTATACGCTCCTTATTTAGGCCTGTACCCTGTTTATGAGAAATGGATAACTTGTCCAAAGGGAAAGCTTACAGAACAATCTACGGATGCTCAAGAAAAGAAAGGACACAAGGTCAATACAAAGAGTGTTAAGAACTGGCCAATGACAGATTTCATAGGTTACCAGTTGGAAAACAGTTCAAGTGTCAACTGCTATGCAAATGTTGTTCTGAAGTAATGTTCCATTTACCACATCTAGTAAACCTAACTCAACAAAAATCAGATAAGAGAATGTGTTCTGTACTCCATCATTTGTTCCAACATATGCTGAATGACAAAACTGTAATACATTCTGCTTTAGAACAAGAAGAAGTAAATATTGATGGTTTATTTGGACTGAGTTACATATGTAACAAATAATGACTGTGAAGATTGCTCATTTACAGCAACCACTGAAATACATCCTGTGCATTTTCTGTATTTGACATTATCATATTCAAAAACTGTGCATTTTGAGAAATTGTTTAAAACGGCTAATCACAATATGACCTGCCAAAACTGTAGATCAGATGTGATGTCTATGTTGTTTCTAGGAACAACTGCAAAATACCTTATAGTAATACTACAACGATGCAGAGCAGATGGTTCCAAATTGGAAACTCGAATTTCATTTTCAAAGCTGTACGAATATCAATTTTGGGAATAACTTGTACTACTTTGGCTGTCATATTTTATGAAGAAGTTAATATATCCTCTGGACACTACACTGTCTATGTAATGAACAAAACTGGATGGATGGATTGTAATGACAACAACCTAAAATTCAAGCCAAAACTTCCTTTCAAACTACCAAACTCCTAGATTTTCGTTCTTCAACCGAAGTTCTAAAGAGGAATTCTTGATAAAAAAAGTGGTGTGCAGTGTTTCTTCTACATGTTTCCTCTGTGTTTTAGACGTTATTTGGCCTATTGGGGGTAATGTCTTAAAACATTTCTTCAAAGTTCAAGAGTCTTTTTATCTTCCAGAAAGTAGTTAAGTTGAAAGCAAAAACTGTCTTCAAAACTAAAAAATTGTCCCATTTTGTTCCTTCAACCAAACTTCTATGTACTATTTGTGGGTTTAAACTACTGTGTGGGATTTTGTCTACATGGATCATCAGCAGTTTATACATCATTTGGCCTACCAGAGATGATGTTTTCAAGTGGTTTAAATTTAATTGTGGTATTGTATCAGATATATTAATTAAAAAAATATTTCTCACATAGGTTTGTTTAGATTAGTGTAGTAACTCTAGATGAAACAACTGATTCATGAATTGTAGTGAGTGCAATGCATAGTGCCACTTATTTATAGTGAAATACTGGGTAGTTTTTATTACAATCTATTGATTTTTTTTTTTTTCGTTCAAGGGCGATGCTTCATCCAGACCATCGTTTATAGTGAAGAAGTATGAAAGCTGAGAATAGTACAAAAGGAAAAATAAACATTAGACTATATTATGATATAGTGTTACAGTATAACCAATGTGCCTTGTTATGTTTCTATAATTTTGAATATGAAATACTAACATTTATTTATGTTCTTTCCCTTTTTCTATAGTGGATGGAGTTGTATGTGTTTAGTTGTCTCCAAAAACTTGTTCTACCACTAAAATATTCCTTAGACATACCTGTGGAGAGTGCATTTATACATGAGGCATACTTGGTATAGCTTGACACTATGTTGTTTAACTCATTTTGTAATTATAACTTGCAGTGTAGTTCAGCAAATTTACACTGTAGAGCAATACACCAAGGTAGAGTCTTTAACACTAACTGATATTCACACATATACTGATTGCCCAACTCATACACCGAGTAACTCACTCATCCAACCACTCAATAACCCACTAACCCATTGACACAGTTAGTAACACACCATCTCACTACTACCTAATATTACTTACCCATACAGATATTCACCCACTTAGTTACTTCCTAATACAGGTACAAAAATATGCACTCAGTTGCCTACACAGTACCTTATATAATCGGTCAGCCATGTATACAATCACTAACATACTGAGTCACTATCCAATGTAAGTACTGATACACCCAAACCCTCACCCATATAACTAGAAACACATCCACTAACTCATGTATAGACTGACTCATATACATACTTTCTTAAGTAAACAGCTACTAACACAGTCAGTCAGTTACTAATAGAGCTACTGCCATACATATTCAATATTACATACAGCCACAGACTTAGTCACTTTGATAGCTATACAAGCACTCACACAGAGAATATGTCTTTGATTCAGACACTCACACACCCACTTATTCATCTAAAAAGATACTCACACACCCATTTACACACAGCTATGGACTGTGACACACCCAGTCACACAATGCTGTATGTAGTACTTCACCCATATATACACTGATGCAGCCCCTAACACACCCAGAAACACATGAATGCATAGACTGACACACCCAGGCACCCAGTCATTCATACACAGATACATTCATGTACACACTGAAACATATAGTAACATACCCAGGCATTCACTGATATACTCAGAAGCACTCTTGTATCCATACTGATACACCCAGGACCTTATTTTTCTACATGCTTTTATACTCATACATACAATAATATTGACATATCCAGACACACACTGATGCAACCACTGACATAGGCACTGACTCACTCAGAGAGGTACTTACACACATATTCACTCACCCATATAGGTACTCACACAGAGTTATTCACCCATACTGCCAGTCACTGACTGATACCATCTCTTACACCCTATTAATTTATATATACCACTATTTATATATCCAGTGACAAAATATACACATAATTACCAACCCACTCACTCATCCCTACAAGCACTAAGACACCCAGTCATTCACTTATACACACACTCACCCACCCAATCACTAACTCATACAGGCACTAACACATGCAGGGTCTTGCATATTTAGCTACTCACACAACCACACATTCAATCATACAGACACTCACAGAAGCATTCACTCACCCTTACACCACTCACACAGCCTGTCACTCACTCCTATAAGCACTCAGTCACCCATATAGACACTCACACAACCAGTCACTCACTCTACAGCCACTCACATATTGAGCGTTTCATTCATAGAGTAGGCCATACCCCCAGTTGTTGACTCAAACAGCAACTGACACAGACAGTCACTCACTTATGCAACCACTCATACATTTAGATACTAATTCAAAGAGCCACTCACACCCAGTCACTCATTCCTAGAGCCACATATATACCCAGTCACTCACTTATACAAACACTCACCCACCTATTCACTCACTCAAACAACCACTTAGACACACACTCACTCCCCTATGCAGCTACTTACACAACCCCTCACTCACACATGTAGCTACTCACAGTCACTCACTCTCTCAGAGAGATACTCATGCATTCACTCACTCACTGATACATCCTCCCACATACCATTTCACTCACTCGTACAGGCACTCACACACTCACCCACACATTCACACTTCCACTTACATACTCACTATCCCACTCATACAGTACCCCGTACACCCACTCATTCACTCATAAACTCACTTACGCACTCACTCATACAGTCATCCACACGCTGACACAGGCACTTATTCACCCAATCACTTACTCATACAGTCACTCACTCACCCATATAAACACTTACACACCCAATCACTCACCTATACGGCCACTAACACACTCAGTCAGTCACTTATACAACAATTCCTCTTTATATATATACACAGACATACAGTTTATCTTTTTTTTAACCATGAAAAAGGATTCTGACAAGAACTTTCTTTTTTCCTTTTGTTTATCAAGGTAGTTCAGGTGAACTATAATTGTTGTAACTAGCCACTCCTAGTCATACCTAAGAATACTTTCCATGTGTTGCAGGTTCAATACATACGAAAGCAGGAAGTTATATTAATTCATTAGTACCCCGTGGGATTTCTTTCCATAGATACTGTAAGAACAGGGGTGTCTTTAATTCAGTTCACTAACCTTGTGCATCCACAGCACATATAACCACCATCTGCAATGGCACAGAGAAGCAGAGGTGTAAAGGAATGTATGAATATGGACTCTGTGAACTTCATCTCCAACACTAGGGCACACTTCACACCCACTGCTGAACTGCTTCAACATTTCACCCAAACTCCTGACATCAAGGATCACAATGTGACATTTACTAGCACTGCATGCAAGGGTCTATGGGTGATAAAAAGTGTTCTACGCGAAAAAAGGTTAACCCTCACAAAAAACACTGAAGCAACCAGCTCAGTGGGCCATGTAGACCCTTCAATCAGATTATAGGTTTAATCTTAGTTTACCGCTGCTGCAATCAATAAGGGTGTTAGGTTTTTTTTTCTAACATTTTATATTTCTTTTTAATAAAATGGCAATGAGGAATAAAAGCATTCTATCCAACAACTCAAAAATAGTGGATAAAATGGTGCAAATGAAAAAAAAGTGAACTGCTAATTTTTCTCACTGTTTCCAAGATAACATTACAAACTGCTCGCCAGCTGTGAGGGTGGTATTGTAGTAAGGACAGAGAGTACCAATTTATGATATATTTGTGGCAGCTGACTCTTCACTGCCTCAGGTACTCACTCTCCAGGACCAAGTGGTATAGTCTTAGAGGTTGATGGCCCCTCTCCAGCTCTTTCCTTCCAGGCCCTCTGCAGATCGTTCTTGTGGCACATTTTCAGATGGTAAAACATACATGTTGTACCACAAGAATTTTTTGGGGCAGTGCCCTTTGAAAGGGTTTTGTTGCACAAGGAGCACATTACAAATTTGACAACAGTTTTTTATTCGCCAGATGGGATAGTGAAAAAATCCCAGCCAATACTTCATTGGATGAGTTTTGATGATATTGCTGTGCCTCCTGCTCTTCTGATTGTTGTGGCAGCCCCTACTCCTCTCTTCCTGCTGTTGCCATTTTAGATTTGAAAAAATGACAAAAAATGCCTTAAACCAGGTTCTGCACTCGTTGTCACAGAACAACTCCAAAGAATTATCCAAATTAATTAAAACGGACTTCTCCAATCTAATCCCTTTTTTACATAGTCACATGATCTTCGCGAATGCTGACATCATTGCGAAGACCGGCGTTGTCGCAAAGACATGAAATGAAATCAAAAAGTGCTTTATATAAAAAATTATTACAGAAATAGAAGATTAAAAATTACATGAGCAACTACTGTTCACAAACATTATTTTCAATATGAGTATATATGTGTTTTACACTTTTACAAAAACAATCTATCTTCTCAACTTTCCGCGAAACCGGAACGTACATTCCGCAATGTTTTGCGATTTATTTGCAATGAATTGGTGGTGATTAAAAAACTTTTTTAAACAAATACCCTGCTATTAACCCACTGAAACAAATGGCAAGGAGAGACACAGAGAAATACGTAAATGGGTAGTCCATTATGCAGCTGCACTGTACAATATGCAGTAGACATTTACACAACTAGAAAGAATTTCCTAATTTGCTAGTAGAAAATAATGCAGTTATGTAGACATTTTTTCCAAAACTGTGAATTTTCTTGTATACAATGAGGCTCCATTATGGCCCTGATGCTTATTTTAGATACATTTAACCTCAACAGAAAGCACTTACAAATATGAACATAGCAGGTACCCCAGGTAAAGTTCCACTTGACTAAAATGGGAATGATCCTAACTTCTTGGGCTTGGCGAATGGAAATCAAATACTTTTCATCTAGTATTCTACATTGAAAAATTATCTGAAATGCTTAACAGAAGTGAATGCATCATAGATCTATTGGAGCTCAATATGAACTTTGGTGACTGTGACAAGTGAATTCTTTAATAATGTCATATTGTAAGAGCAGAGTGCATAGGTCTCCCTTTTAAATACCCTTAGTATATAAATGCCCAAGATCCATAGCACCACTCACATAGCCATGCACAGACCTATACACCCACTCACACACCCACCCACAGATCCATAGCAGTACTCACACAGTCACTCACAGACACACACAGGCACTGATAAAATTAAGTCTCAGACCCACACATGCACTCATAGACCACCTTACACATCCACTGAGACACTCATACACCCACTAACAGACCCAAACAGGTGCTCTCAGCCCCCACTGTTACAGGTTACAGTTATGAAAAGCCATTTTTTAAAAACCTTAGAAATCACTGAAAAAACAAAGGCTACAGGGAAGCTATAGTTAAGAAATAGAACAAAAACATACCTTAGAAATTCACTGAAAAAACAAAGTTTACAGAGTAGTTATAGGTAGGAAATAAAAGTTTTTAAAAAACATAATATTAATACCCACTCAATGCACTGCTTCTGAGCTCACATGTTATATCATTCATCACATGGTTAGTGACATCACTGATGACATCTCAAGTGACATCACTGATGATGTTATCCACAGAACCACTCATACACCCAGTCACACCCTCAAGCAGCCTCTTATATACCCATTCCTACTCCCACACAAGCACTTACATACCCATTCACAGACCCACACAAGTATTCACACATCCACTTACTGAGCCATAAAACCACTCACTCATTCAGCCACTCACTCAACCACTAAGTCACCCATACAACCAGTCATGTACCCACTCACTCACCAATATAGCCACCCACACATCCAGTCATACAGACATACAAATAATAGCACACCCACTCATATACCCATACAGCCACTCAAACACCCATACAGTTACTCACAAACCCACTCACCTACTCCTACACATACTAGTTCATGTACTGCCTCACCTATACAGTTACTAACATAAGCACATAAACACATACAGCTATCCTCACATTCTCTCATTCATCCAGTCATTCACACATGCACTCACTCACCCATATACCACTTATATACTCACTCACCCATACACCTCTGACACACCCACTCACTCACCCACATAGCCACAGTCACTCACTTACCCATGCAGCCACTCATACACCCACTCACACCCATATACCATGTACCCATATACTCACCCACCCTTACAGTGACTCATATACACCATCACTCACATATACATCCTGTCAGATACTCATTCACTCACCCATACACCACTGGCACACCCATTCACATGCCAATACAGCAACTCACAAAGACACTCACTCATACAAACTCTCACATACCCATAGAGCCACTCAGACACCTACTCATACATAGATACACAGTCACACAGATACTCACATAATGTGCATTACTAATACTATCACTCAGTAGTACACAAAGTATACTCATGTACATTTTGTATTGTCTTAGTATATATTTTTAACACTCAGATGTTTTTAGATAACACTCACAATCACTGAATTATGTCATCAGTGATGTAATTTGAGATGTCATCAGTGATGTCACTGCCAATGTCATGAGTAACATTTGAGGTCATAAGCAGTGCGTTGCAGGGGGCGTAAGTTATAGTTAACTCAGGTAACTATAACTGCTGAATTTATATGGTTTTGATTGAAAGAAATCTGAGATTACCTATAACGTCACTGTAACCTCTGGCTTTTTCGGTGAATAGATTAATATCTATGTTTATTTATTTCACTGAAAAAACAAAGGTTAAAGTGATGTTATAGTTAAGTGAAATTTTTAGTCTCAACGTAAAATTTTAAACTCAAAAACACCACTGAAATTCACCAGTTATAGATATCTATAGTAACTATAACTCATTCCCTAAGGTAACTATCACTAGCACCCCTCCCATGCACAGTCTTGTTATCAATAATGTAATTTCAAATGTTGCAGTGATGTTATCATTGATGTTACACATCATGTCATATGTGATGTAATAGGTGGGGTAATTAGCTGTGGATAGCATAGCTAGTGTCATCCATGTCAAGCTGAAAAATGGCAAACGTCTTTTTACTACTCCAGGCACAGTTTTACAGCTTTAAATTGGTACAATACCATAAGACTTTGCTGTAAAAATAGCATTATGCTTTGTCGCTTTCTGTAATGCCACTCACCTCAACAGAGACAATGCTGGACCTCCTATCTCTCCTAGGGTTGCATCTGATCAGGGAATTGTAACTGTGAATCAACTGCTGACTCCGAATGAAAGGGGGCTTGGGACAAAATATCAAACAGAGACACCTGTGTGCCTTCAAGGCCAGTCACCATCTTCTTGGAGTCGTATGTATGTCTCTTCTCAGTCCTGGAGAGCATCCTCATGATATGTGCGTAGTGTAGTGCACGGTGTGCTGCACTGCAATTACAAGTAGAGACAAATGAGTAGTCATGAAATATTCCCTCCTGCTTTCACATGTGTATAAACAGTCACTTCACGCTAATGAATCTATTGCTGCTTAGACTTCCAATAATCAACTGTTACCCTTGGAGTTGTGACACTCCTGGCCACAGCTATATTTTGTTTCCACATCACATGTAAGTTACACCTTGTTCGTTCAACACTAGGCACAAGACATGCAAGAGTGTGATTTTGGATTCACAAACGACAGCATGAATGATGATCGCACTTAAGCATGTCACTGGGCGATAATACCAAGGCCTGGGTATGTGTGTTAAATAATACCCACAATGTCTCAATGTTCAAGAGTTGTCCTGTTTTCTGATTTTAAGCATCTTCAAAACAAGCCTTTGGTTGATGCACATTCTGTTAGTGCACTAACCTTAAGGATGGTGTTTTCTCCTTTTATTTTGAATGTGTGGTGCTTCAGGGATGGTCTTCATTGCATCGCTGGTTTTGCAGGGGAGAAGATGTCTGCAGCATTGCAGGTTCAAAGGACAGCTGTGTGGCACTGCAGGGATGGTGTTTGCTGCATCGCTGGATTTGCAGGGGAGAAGATATCCACAACGTTGGAGATTCACAGGAGGGCCGCAATGCAGAAGAAGCTCGGCTGGGTCGTGGAGATGTTCTGGTGAGTGGGATCGGGGAAGAGGATCTGTCATCTTCAACCATTGGGTTAACCAAGCACTGCCTTATGGTTTGGGTACAGTATAAATACCATTCTAAAAGCAGGGATGACAAGGCAATCTGAATGTGAGCTCCCCTGGGGGACTATGAGTCAGCCCAAATATCATCATAGTTCTGATGAGTCAGCCCCAACATCACAATAGTCATGTGCCTAAGAGTCAGTCCAATGAGTCAGCCCACATATCACCATAGTCATAATGAGTCTGCCTGAAGGCCCTGAGGGATGTTACTGTTTGTGCTTTGGTGTTTCATGACACATTAGCCTATGACCCCAGGTGATAATTACCATGCCAAAAACAATGTCAAGCCTATGGGGAAAATAGTCCCATGATCATCTAGGGAGACATTGAGACATGTGTTCGATCCTGCAATCCCCCAGAAACAAGGTACAGGAGGAATGAGAACACAAGGAGGTCAGGGTCATTACATTCCTACTGGGTGGGGTTTGTCAGGATGGCATGCATGAAAGAGGCAAACCAGATGGGGCGTGCACATTGGCAGCTGGTTACCATGAGTGATCGTCTGGACCATACACTTTCCAGTCTATGAAGTAATAAAAATGCCCTTTCACTCTTTTGGCATCAAGGATCCGCTGAACCTTGAATTTCTTTTTTTAATGAACAGAAGGCTTGTTTCACCTCTTAAGTCCAAATGAATGGTACTTTCTTCTTCAATAATTTTGTAATGGGGCTTATAATGTTGGAGAAGCGAGTGACAAACATCCTATAAAAATGGCAGAACCCCTTTTTAATGGATGTTGGAGCTGGTTGAACCAGAATTGCCTGGAACATTTTTGTGTACGTGGTTATGCCTGTTGGTGAAAGGATGTCATGATGAGTCAATCCAAATGTCACTATAGTCATAATGAGTCAACCTGAAGGCCATGGAGGAAGTTACTGTTTTTGCTTTGGTGTTTTTTGTGACTCGGTGGCCTCGGGCCCGGTGGATAATTATCATGGCAAGAGTGTTTTCAAGCCTATGGGGTGATGAGTCCCATGACAAACCAGGAAGGCATTGAGATGTGTGTTCGATTCCACAAGCCCCCCACACACAAGGTACAGGACGAGTGATAACACAAGAAGGTCAGGGTCATGACAAATTCTAGCTTGACATAGATGGCACTGTGTTAACTGTATGATTAAAAACTTTTCTAGAAAAACTAACATTTGAAGTGAGCTGGTTCAGAGTGTCAGTGGCGTTGTAGGGGGTTCCATATTAGAGATGCACCCACCAAAATTTGGCAACTACCCAGAGTTCCCTGCTTCCATTTTTTCATATATATACAGTTGGGTGCCACTCACATAAGTACATGCACTTTGTGCACCAGAGTCACTGTGTCCACGATCTTTGTTGCAAAATGTATTTTTTATTTATTTGCCTGCTCCTATACAACAAAAACAGTGGACACATAGGATCACTCTAGGACATTTATTTATGTGACACATTTCCTCTGCTGTTTCTGCCTAAGTGTCTGTCTTCCTCTCATGGATTCCTATATACTGCTCCATTTTTTACCTTCCAATAACCACATGACTAAGCCTACTACATGCGTGCCTCAACCTTTCCACAGCCAAAAGTAAACCTAGCCCAAGCACTGACTTATAGCCTACTCCTTACCCAACACTCACCTGCTCTATAGCCCAGAAAATATATCTGTTGTACATTTAACTCCTTTGTGGTGGAGGCCTGGTATAGTGCGCCCACACTCAAGGAAAGACTTTGAAGGGAGTAGGGTAAGACCAGGGCCATAGGAATTAATATATGTAATTAATTGTCCAAAGAAACCCCACACTGCTCTGCCAGGTTGGCTCTAATAATGTTGAACGATATAGCCAAATAAATTGTACAGCATGACTTTCATGCACCATACTTTTCAATGGCAATATACAAGGGTTTACAGCTTTGTCATTTTTTTACGACTCTTTAAGTGTGTGGTGAAAGATGCATAGCCCCAGGAATTAGATTAAACTTTTCCATTTTAGCAGAAAAAGGATTTTCATGCTGCTGCTGCCCCTGCGGCCCCTCCCCTGACACAGCCCCTGCTCCCACCTCCCTAACTCTCATCCTGCCCGCCTCCCCTACTTAATGGCGGCCCCTGTGGGGGAGCACGAGTGAGACCTTAACCTCCGGTCTAGGTAAGCACTCTCCCCGGCAGCTGTGCATCACCACCATCTCGCTACTGTGCCGAGTCCTCCTCTTGTACAGGGTTCACGCCAGCAGTCCGTTTTCCCCCCTGAGGTGCTCCTTTCTCCGCCTGCCTGGTGCCCTCCTAAGCTAATTTATTATCTTTGCCTCACTCCCCGTTGCCCCACTAAGTGCCTTCTTCCTGCTGTTAATTTATTTTCCTTTTGCTCACTGCTCCTGCAGTTTATTTTATTTTTCTTTTGCTCTCAGCCAGTTTCCCACCACTGCTGCCCCTGCGGCCCCTCCCCCTGACACAGCCCCCACTCCCGCCTCCCTACCTCTCGTCACGCCCCCTTCCCTACTTAATGGCGGCCACTGTGCGGTCGCGCCAACAGCAAGCCCATCTGCCCCATCTGCGACCCCTCCCCTACCAGCGCCAAGGACCCTGGATCTATGACCGCCCATCGCCGCCGGCCTCCTCGTACTCAATCCGGGGAGAAAAAAACACTGTTGGAGATTGTTGCCAGACAATACCCATTGCCAATTCTCCTGCCGACACTGCTGACTATCCTCCACCATCAACAACCCACCCACGACTGCAGCACCCCCAACGGATGCCCACACCCCCGAAAACCTGACGTGCATCCTCCTCAATGTATGCTCCCTACAGAGACAATCCACGGAGATCTGGGACCTGCTCGACACCCTCTCGCCTGAAGTCGCCTTCTTCACGGAAATATGGAGCAACGCCACCTTCGCCCAACATCACCACCGCCATCCCTGACGGATACAAAATCCAAAGAAAAGTACTGACCCGCTGCCCAGGAGGAGGACTTGCCATCGCGCACAAGAGCTCCCTCTGACTCTCCACCTCCAGCACGAGCGACCCCCTCTCCAACACAGAGCTCCTCCACTTCCAGATCCTAACAAGCCCAAGAACCATGAAACGCAGGACCCTTGTCTACAGATGCTTCGGACCCCACGCTGCTTCCGCCACCACCATTGCCGAACTCGCCGCACCCCACAGCATCGCCTCCACGGACTATATTCTCATTGGAGACCTGAATTTCCACCTCGACAACCACAGTGACCCTGACTCTACCACCCTGCTTGACAACCTTGCCAAACTCAGACTGAAGCAGCTCTTCACCACCCCCACCCACAGAGCTAGACGCACCCTGGACCCCATCTTCGCAAGAGGGACAAACATCCACTTCAGCCACACCACGCAGCCCCTCTGGAAAAGACCACCACTGCAAACACTTCACCTTCACCACCACCACAGCACCCAAACCTGCCCCTCGCCTGCCACGGAGGAACTGGAGCAAGATCACAGAGGAACACCTCAACACCACCCTCCTCCAAGACCCCCCTCCACCACTACCGACACCAACTCTGAAGCCAAAGAACTACACCGCTGGATCGCCTGCTGCGCCAACAAGCTTACAACCCTCCGTCACCCCATCAAACAACGCCCCCTGAAGGCCGACTTGTTCACCACAGTCCTCCAAGAAGCCAAGCGCTCCTGCAGGCACCTCAAGAAACTCTGGCGAAACACATAAAACACCAAAGACCAGAACAACTACAGAAATGCCATGAATTAATACCACCAGCGCATAAGAGCCATCAAGCAGACCTTCATCAAAAACAAAATCTATACCAATGCAAGCAAAGCAAAAGAACTCTTCAATGTCATACAGCAGTTCACCAAACCCCCCAGCGAAGCCATGAATGTCACACCATCCTAGGACCTCTGCAACAAGCTCAGCTCCTACTTCCACTTGAAAATCAAGACCCTCTATGACAACTTCAGCGAACAGACTCCGGACACCACACCCCTCCCTACCACCGACAATCAGCCAAGCATCACCAACTGGAAACTTACCACCACTCTAGGCACAACCACAACCATGAAGAACACTCACTCAGGAGCCCCTCAGACCCCTGCCCATCGCACATCTGCCACAGACCCGCCGCCGCCATAGCATCCGAACTAAGCCAGACCATCAATGCCTCCTTCGAGGCTAATTGACCAGGGCCACACTGTGGCCCTCATCCTACGAGACCTCTCCGCGGCCTTCAACATTGTCTCCCATCGGACTCTTGCAGCCAGACTCCACGACACCGGTATACAGAGAACGACCCTCGACTGGATCCTCTCCTTTCTCTCCAGCATAACCCAAAAGATCAGTCTCCCCCCTTCCTCTCCGAACCTACTGAGATCAACTGCGGAGTACCCCAAGGATCCTCGCTCAGCACCACTCTTTTCAACATCTACATGGCCCCCCTCGCCACCATCGTTAGACAGCATGGGCTCTGCATAGTATCCTACGCCGACACCCAGCTCATCCTCTCTCTCATGAAGAACCCAGAAAACACCGGACTTAGCTTCCAAGAAGGAATGAAACATGTCGCAGCCTGGATGAGCAACAGCTGCCTAGAACTGAACTCAGAGAAGACAGAGGTCCTCGTCCTCAGACCCTCCCCCACTGTGTGGGACAGATCCTGGTGGCCCCCTGCCCTCGGAAACCCTCCCACCCCGACAGACAACACCCACAATCTCTGCATCATCCTACACTACTCCCTCTCCCTGACCCACCAGATAAACGCCATCGCCTCCACCTGTTTCAGCCCCCTCTGCATCCTCCGCAAGACTTTCAAGTGGATCCCCCCAAATGCAGAAAGACCATCACCCACGCACTCATAATCAGCAGACTGGACTACGGCAACGCCCTCTATGCCGGAATCAACAGAACACCATGACACGAGAACTTGAGCCAGCATCTACGAGACCTCCACTGGCTCCCCATCGAGAAGAGAGTGGCCTTCAAACTACTCACCCACGCCTACAAATCCCTCCCCAACTTCGGACCCAAATCCCTCAACGGTAGAGTCTTCTTCCATGTACCCAAAAGGAACCTCCGCTCTGCTGACCTCGCCCTAGCTGAGACCCCACTAGAAGAGTAGATACCCTTGAGTGACTTTTACTTTTTAGGGTTTAGGAAGGGGGTCGGTCTATTGGGAGAGGTGAGGATTGGAGTTTCCATTTTTGTGTTAATAAAGTTTTTTTTTTCTTCAATATGTGTTGCTGTGTATTTTTAATGTATTACAAGGCATTGCTGGTTAGTGTAGCATCCCTGATAATTAACAGGATGCTGCAACATTGCAGTAAAAACAGCTACCAAGCCAGGCAAGTGACACATAACAAAGAAATTGTTCAACTGTGTCTATTCCCCATTATGCTCTATTTAGTTTCACTTTACCTGAGTTTCCTTGTCAGGTTAGGTATGTTGCCTAACTTTACTTTCTACAGTCTATCCCCATCACCATTTAGCATTGGAAATCTGACTGTGAGCATGATTTCACATCCCCCCTTGCATGGCTTGATCTTATATTAACTGAGCAGAACCCAACCTTCCATCAGTAATAGTTGTACACTGTCCTTGCCCTATCCTCCATAACTATTGACCACTAGTAATGCAACACTGCCAACCAAGAGCCAAAACAATTCCTCTGTCTCATTCATAGAACTTATTTTCTGACCTGAGTAGTTAAAGTGTTGTCTACTACCTCATCAAATCAGCCCAATACCTTAATGCAAGGCTTTTCCCCAAAGGGCCTTAATGCTGGTGGTGAAATCTCTAACAAGGAAGACACCCAGGAAAAAAGGTTCTACTTATTATGAATGATGTGGGGGAATCAGCCAAAAGATTGCCCAAATCTTAGCACTGAGGAGTTGTGGAACAAAGTGGCCATGCCAGAGAGTTGCACATGACCTATAGTTAGCCTACCATGTAATTTATTCTCTGCACTATGATGCATCTTTCTTGACAGGGTAAAATGAGAGGTGTGGGCAAATTTACGATTTTTACTAACCTCTTCCTGTAAGAGTTGCAGTAGCCTTAACCACATCTAATCCACCAAGTGTGAGATCTCTTGATGGTGGAATAAACAACACAACAGACCTTACAAGTTGGGGGAAGGGGATTGGTAATTTCATGAGTAAATGGGTAGGATGAATTAGGGAAAATTAGAGATGTAAAAACACAATATTCATCAGGTAAGATGAAAGTTCAATTAACATAGTCAAAAAGGCTTTCTATTTAGAAGCCCAAGTTAGCTAGGCTGGAAAAATGCAAAATAGTCAGGACCCTCCCAGTTAAAAAATATTTATAATAAAAGAAAAATAATACTGATACTCCATAGAAGTGGTTAGTCCAACTACATTTTTCTGGCATTGTCCTTCTTGGATGCAGGGCTAAACCACAGAACAGGTGCACCATGGAGTTTCCTTGCAGAGGAGAAACCAGTGGTATGCAAACATTATGGGACAATAGTGGAAAGTCAAGGTAGCCATGTTGCAATGAGGAGTCAGATGGAGAAGCATATGCTTGTGCAGTGGTGTGCCCTTAACTATGTGCCTATCTCCTATAGATCCCAGATAGCTAGCTACATATACCTGGCTCATCACCCGAACAAGGAAAAAAGAATTAGATTTCCCCTTCATATGACATATCCTGACCACAACTACCTAATTAGAGTTTGTAAATTGAACCACTAGTCGGCATTATCCTAATAAATGCACCTATTTCAAGTCTACCAGTCAATATTGTAAAATCCATCTGATGCGGTTTCCAGAAAGATCCAAATTCTTGACTCTAGTTTAATCCACATAGTAGGACCATATTCAGAGATGGTATCAGGTAAAGCTATCACCCTTGGTGTGTCTACATCCAAACCTTTTTACTTCTTGTTTTCTTAATTTTGTTTTTTTTGCCATTAGTACTCTATGCACTTTACCACTGCTAACGAGTGCTAAAGTGCTTGTGCTTCCTCCCTAAAACATGGTACATTCGGCTTACACCTGATTGATATACTTAATTTACTTATAAGCCCCTAATATATGGCACTACATGTATCCAGGGCCTGTAATTTAAATGCTATTAGTGGACCAGCAGCACTCATTGTGCCATCCACTTAAGAAGCCCATTGAATCATGCCTCAGACCTGCCATTAAAGCTTGAAGTGTAGTTTTAAACTGACAATTTGACCTGGCCTAAACCTTTCTTTTAATACATACAGGTGCCACTTAAGGTAGGCCCTAAAAAGCCTATTGGGCAGATTGCAGCATATGTAAAAAGTAGGACATGTATTTTCATGTTTTATATGTTCTAGTAGTGAAAAACTCATAAATTAATTTTCGCTACTTTAAGATCTATCTGTCGAAGTGGATAATATTGAGTTACCTTATTACATTTAATAAGCACTAACTTCTGATATCGAACACATAGGACAACCAAGTTTTGACTCAAAAGAATTGTAATTTAAAATCCTCATTAATGGTTAAGTCGGATATTGAAAATGGCACTTTTAGAAAGTTGGAATCTTGATAACCATTTGGTGCCTACTGCCTGTGTCCTGGGTGATATGACTGTGAATAGCGTGGAAGTTGGCCTTTGTCTATTCCTCCCACACACTGATACGAAGTAGGAATAGATATTAGCAGGATTGTCTATCTTGCCATGATGGGTGGGACATAGGGGCATATGTATCATCATCTCCATTTGCGATTCTCAAATAGCGATTTTTTGAGAATCGCTATTTGAGAATTGCAAAACGGGATGTATTTAAAAAATCGCACAAATTTTGCGATTTCTTAAAATTCCTTAATTGCGATTAGCAAATTGTGAAATCGCAATTAAGGAATACCTTCCCATTCATTCCTATGGGCCAGGAGGCCCATAGCAATGAATGGGAAGTCCTTCTCAATTTGCGAATCGCTGTTTGCTAATCGCATATTGAGAATATTTTCAAAGGTGCAAGGGTGTCATGATGACCCCCTGATGCACCCCTGAAATCTGCATGTGTGTACCTGTGGCGCACACACATGCCCTAAGGGCATGTATGTGCACCACATGGCACTTTGAAATATGCAAAAAAGTGCATATTTCAAAGAAATCGTAATTTACCACCAACTTGAAGTTGGTGGTAATTTGCGATTTCTTAAGGAGAAATCGCACAACTTGGGTGCGTGTTACATTGCATTTAAGAAATCGGAATTTGTGATTAATTAAATGCTTACGCAAACTTGAGAAATCGCTAATTTAGCGATTCCTTAAGATTGCGAGGCTGAAATGCCTCATACATCTCCTTTTGCGATTTTGTATTCGCAAACGCAGTTTTTTTGCGATTCGCAGCGTTTGCGAATACAAAATCCTTTGATACATATGCCCCATAGTTGTTTCCTGACCAACTAACATTTCAAAGCGCTGCCTCCAGCACACACACAAAGGTACCAGACACCAGTCTTTTGTTATCCCAGTCAATTTGAAGGCTTGGAAGGGAAAGGAAGAACCTTCCAGACCCTGATGTGGGGTAGCCAGGATGTCACCCTCACTTCAAAGGCTGGAACCACGTATAAATATTTGACCCCTTGAACCACTTCTTCAGCACACTCCTGGACCTGTGACATTACAGAAGGACTGCCTTGTTCCCCAGAGGACTGCTCTGCTGCATGAGGCTTGGCTTGTTCTCCAGAGTTCTATCCTGTTACTTGGAGCTTGCCCTGATCTCTGAGAAGGAAGGCTGCTCCCTTCATCCCAAGCTACCTGCATGACTCCAAGGGTCAGTCGGATGACCTCTTGTTCTGAGCAACAGGGACACAACAAGTTCCAGAGGCCTCTTTGCCACTGCCCAGCTGATATGCTGCACTGGTTTTGCCAGGACTTGCAACTAGACCTGCCTGAGCCCTGACCCTGTTCCATGCAGGTCGCTCTCCATGCCGCACAGCTCCACACAGCTGCGCCCGTGCTCCCGCCCTCGTGAGTTTGAGACACCTGTGTTGCCCCCCACCCCCCTGCTGCCGTATTTATCCGCCCCTGCACCCCCGCCCCCCTCACTCATCCATTGGCCCTGCATCCGCCTCCCAGCTGCTCGTCCCTCCCACCTCCCCTTTCTAAATGGCGGCCGCGCGCTGCGGGCACGCCTCTGGCATGCCGAAGGCACATCTAAGGCAAGCCGGTCTGCGCTCATCTGCGCCTGGACGCACCCAGTGCCAGACCCCATGGCCCCCGCAAGTGCCAAGACACCAGACGCCGCTACGACGCCAACCTCCTCCGTGCACTCAATGCCGGCCGATCTACCACCTGCTTCCAGGCCACCCCGAAGCGCACCCACGGACCCTTCACCTGCCGAAACTGCAGCTTCACCAGCCAGTGTGCACCAGCACATCCCGCCCCCCCACCGAGGCAGCCCACAGCCATCTCAGATGCATACTGCTCAACACCCGCTCCGCCCACAGGTGCGCCGTCGAACTCTGGGACCTACTCGACTCATCCTCCCTGGACGTCGCCTTCCTGACGGAGACCTGGATGAACACCTCATCGACACCCGACATTGCCATAGCCACCCCAGACGGTTACAAGATCACCCGCAGGGACAGTACCAAGAGAGCGGGAGGAGGAATCGCCATCATCCACAGAAATATCCTCAAAATCTCGACCAACACCGAAGACAACCTAAGCCCCGCCGAACACCTGCACTTCCAGATCCACATCAATCCCAACACCACCCTCAGAGGAACTCTTGTGTACAGACCCCCCGGACCCCGGCCAGAGTTCAGTGACTCCATCACACACGTCGTCAGCTCGCACGCCTTGGCCTCCACAGACTACATCCTCCTCGGAGACCTGTACTTCTACATCGAGAACGCTAACAACAGCAACTCCACCACACTGCTCCTCGCCAACCTTGGCCTCAAACAGCTAGTCACGACACCCACCCACTCCACCGGACATACACTCAACACCATTTTCTCTGCCAGCAGCCACGTCACCTTCAGCCACACCACCGAACTCCATTGGACCGACCACCGCTGCATCCACTTCTCCTTCCAGAAAACCACCACACACAACCACCAGCAAAGAATCCCCCACCGCAGCTGGAACAAGGCACCGAAGAACAGCTAATCACCGCCCTCGCCCAAAACCCACCAACTGACCACACCGACACCAACACAGCCGCCTGCAACCTCAGACGATGGATCGACGACTGCCCCAACACTCTCGCCCCAATCAAGAACTCCTCAAACAGACGCACCAACAGAAGGGCCATCTGGTTCACCGTCGACCTCCAGGCTTCCAAACAGACCTACCGAAGACCATAGAGGAAATGGTGCCACGAGCAAACACCAGACAACCATGCAGCCCTCAAGAACGCCAGCCGCAGGCACCACCAACTCATTCGAACTGCCAAAAGGAACTCCTACAATGAATGCATCAACAACAATGCACACAACGGCAAAGAGCTCTTCAACATCGTGAAGGAACTCGCCAACCCCAGCTTCAGCTCCAACGACATCCCACAGTCACAAGAGCTCTGCGACTCTCTAGCCACCTTCTTCCACCACTAGATCATAGACATCCATGACAGCTTCAACGTCCAGACCCCTCTGACAGCTGCCGACACCTCAGACTCACCGCCCCCCAGTCACACCGGCCTCCTGATCTCCTGGAACCACGTCAACGACGAAGACACCATCAAAAGCATGAACACCATCCACTCCGGATCACCGTCAGACCCCTGCCCCCCGGAAAGCTGGAAACACGCAGAGATCAACACCCTATTCAAGAGACCCAAGGCAGACCCAAAGGACCTCAAGATCTTCCGGCCCATCTCCCTGCTCCCGTTCCCGGTGAAAGTCATCGAGAAGATCGTCAACAGACAACTGACCCGCTTCCTTGAAGAGAACAACACCTTGGACTCATCCGAATCTGGATTCCGCAGCAACCACAGCACCGAAACCGCCCTCATTGCCGCCACTGACGACATCAGGACCCTGCTGGACAACGGCAAAACCGCGGCCCTCATCCTCCTAGAGCTCTCGGCTGCCTTCAACACTGTCTGCCACCACACCCTACTGACACGCCTCTACAATGCAGGGATCCGTGACAAAGCCCTGGACTGGATCACCTCCTTCCTCGCTGACAGAACCGAGAGAGTCCGCCTCCCTTCATTCCGATCCGAAGCCACCAAAGTCACCTGCGGCGTACCCCAAGGATTATCCCTCAGCCCGACCCTCTTCAACATCTACATGACACCGCTCGCCAACATCGCCCGATCGCACAACCTCAACCTCATCTCATACGCCGACGACACCCAGCTGATCCTCTCCCTCACCAAAGACCCCGCCACCACCAAAAACCAACTTACACAAAGGAATAAAGGCCGTCGCTGAATGGATGAAGAGCAGTTGCCTGAAACTGAACTCGACAAGACGGAGGTCCTCATCCTCGGCTCCACCCCCTCTGCCTGGGACGACTCCTGGTGGCCTCGCTGGGAGCTGCGCCGACAGCCACCAACCATGCACGCAACCTGGGGTTCATCCTGGACTCATCTCTGTCAATGACCCAGCAAGTCAACGCCGTCTCCCCCTCCTTCTTCAACACCCTCCGCATGCTTTGCAAGATCTACAGATGGATCCCCACCGGTACCAGAAGGACGGTCACCCAGGCCCTCGTAACCAGCAGGCTGGACTACGGCAACGCACTCTATGCGGGAACAATGGCTAAACTCCAGAAGAGACTTCAACGCATACAGAACGCATCCGCACACCTCATCCTCGACATCCCCTGCCACAGCCACATCACCACCCACCTGAGGGACCTGCACTGGCTCCCCGTCAACAAGAGGATCACCTTCAAGCTCCTCACCCACGCTGACAAAGCACTCCACAACGCCAGACCAGCATACCTCAACAAACAACTCACCTTCTAGACTCCCAACCGCCAGCTTCACTCCACGGACCTCGCCCTCGCCACCATTCCATGCATCCACCGAACGACCACCACCAGCAGATCCTTCTCTCACCTTGCCACCAAGACATGGAACACCCTCCCCATCCACCTGCAACAGACCCAGGACCTGCTGACCTTCAGGAGACTTCTCAAGACCTGGTTGTTCGAACAGTAGCAGTTCCCCCCCTCAGCGCATTGAGACCCTCACGGATGAGTAGCACCCTCTACAAATGTTTGATTGATTGATTGGTCTCTGCTACAGTGAGTCTCTTATCCTCAAGAGGTGTTTTTCCAGGCCCTGGATCCTGGACTGGTATCAGAGAGAACTCTTCCTTGCCTAACTGAAGGTTTCATCAAATCTAGTGCAAAGCGATGTGAAGCCCCACAAAGCCTCGCTGCACAGCTGAAAACTTCATCAGAACCATCGGCAACCAACGCAAAGCCTTACCGCAAAGCGATGTGAAGCCCCACAAAGCCTCGCTGCACAGCTGAAAGCTTCATCAGAACCATCGGCAACCGACGCAAAGCCTTACTGCACAGCTGAACATTTAATTGAAACCAAAGCCAAGCAGAGCAAAGCACAGGGAAGCCGATGTGTAGCCCCACAAATCCTCGCTGCACAGCTGAAAGCTTCATCCAAACCAATGGCAACCGACGCAAAGACTCACCACATAGTTAAATGTTTTATTGAAAACGAAGCTGGGCAGAGCAAAGCACCTGAAAGCCTCACCGCACAGCTGCAAGCCTCATCAGAAGTGACGCAAAGTAACATGAAGCCTTGCAAAGCCTTACCACACAGCGGAAAGTTCATTGCAACTGACACAGAGTGGCGCAAAGCTTTGCAAATCAGCCAAGGATATAAGGTACAACTCCAAGCAGACCAAACTTGGTCCTGCACCCAGCCTGCCCTCCATTGTGGTCAGCCTGAACTTGTGACTTTGTCTCAGTCCAGCGTGACCCTATGCCTTCCGTGGATGATTTGTGGTTATAGGTGCCATATTTGCTTTAAATCTTTGAAATTGCATATCTTCAGTTCTACTGACTGGATTTTGTTGTTGTTCTGGTATCATTTTATTTATTCAAGTTTACTCTATTCTTCTATATTGGTTTGTTTTTACTTTATTACTGTTTGTGTGCTGCATAAATACTTTACACAGTTGTCTCTAAATTAAGCCTGACTGCTTTTGTGCCAAGCTACAAGAGGGTTAAGCACATTTTAATTTAGTGACTTTTGTGGTTTGCCCGATAAGGATTGTGGTTATTGCTTGAGTATGGATTTCACCCCCTCAACCAAGAACTCAATTTCTTACAGTATCCATCAAAATGCTTGTTTTAGTAATTTTCATCCAAGTAATACCCTTTTAGTGCAAATGTTGCTGCTTCTACTACATGGCAACATATCTTATTCAGTTTATCATCATTCTGGAAGAAATGTTTCACCAGGCATGATTAGAAGTTATATGTTTCAATAATAATATCCTTATCATGCTTTCTTGAATCATTATGGGTCTTAACTACTTATTATGGGTCGCAAACTGTCTCTAATCTGCCCTGAGATTTCCTAACTTATTCGGTTTATTGATGATGTATAAAAATGGGTTATTGGTCAGGGTTGAGGAGAGTCATCAATTGGTAAAATGTCCACAGACTTATCAGGTTAACCCCTTCCATGCTGCGCGAATTCCGCCGCTGTGCTGACGGTTTCTTGCGCGGGCGTGGTCATGACGGAACGGTTCCGTCATGAGCACAGCTCAACCGTGGCTCATGACGGAACCGTTCCGTCATGAGCACCGAAGGGGTTAAACACAGTTTTGATTTTCAAACCTGGGCTTGACTCCTGGTACCTCTGGCCCTGAGCAGTAGGCTTTTCTTAGTAAAATGTGTTTAGTAATTAGCAGTACCAAAACAGATAAAAAGTCAGAAAAAAACTCAATAAAAATCCTACAACCATTTACTAAAAATTTGGAAAATGTTATGAGAAAAATGACACAAAATGATTACAATTCAATCAGGGTTTCTGGTAGTGTAATTTTTTCAAATGTTTTTAAGATACAAAACATCAAGTAACAGCAATGTGTCTATGGGTGTGGTAGACCGGGATCTAGGTACAAGCTGAGGTCAACCACGAATCTGACTGAGCCTAGAACGGGGACCTGGTCAAAAACGTTATCTTCTGATATTGTCTACTTTTTGTAAGTCAAAATCATCCAGCGGGGCATAGCTGAAGGCTGTATCTGACAAAGTCCACTTGAATTCATATTCACATTGGCCAAGATCCTGCAGAAGCCACTGGTTTTGACGGGAAAAGTTCCAAGCTGAAAATTCTAATTTCATGCCCAGTGAAGTCTTCTTGTCAGTCAGATACTTTTTGCCCCTTCTCAAGATTTCTATGTTCAGACTTAGGGCCTGATTATGAGTTTGGCGGCCAGGGTTACTCCATCACGAACGTGACGAATATCCCATCCACCAAATTACAATCCCATTATAGTCTATGGAACTTGCAATTTGGCGGATGGTATATCTGTCCCATTTGTGATGGAGTATCCCTTCCACCAAATTCATAATCAGGCCCTTTGTCTCCTTTTTGGAACTTAGAAACCTTCAGTGAGACACACCTGGATGCTGTAGCCAGTAACATTGCATAGAAACCTGGGGACTTATTTACAAGCCCCTTGCGCCACTCGTCACTTTTCCCATGTTAAAAATTATGTACAAGTCATGTAAGGGGCTTGTAAATAAGCCCGCAGATATCTTAGCTACAATGGCCTGGTAAAGTCTTCTTTTGGATGGCTTAAAGCTCCAAGCAGGACCAACCCAATTTTCTAGACTGCTGAAGTCACGCCTTGGGTGGGTAGCCTTGGATGGTTAGTCATGGTCCTCCAGAGGTCAAACATCTTCAAATCCCAACTTTTCCATCCTTTTGGAGTAGCTCCTTTTGGCCGCTTCTAAAGCTTCCAGGACCTCAGGAATGGCACTTAGAAACTAAGACTCGGTCCAGTAGCAGCTACCAGAATAGTCCAATCAGGGTCCACGGGTCAATTGGTCACTCTAGGAAAATACCTCTTGCAGCTTTTGGTGTTCCCACAATTGCACAGGAGGTCTGCCAACTTTTCAGTCCTGGGTACACAGGGGACAAGGTCTAAACCTTCGAGTCTACACAGAGGTCGCAGACAGCAGGTTTCTTCTTTCTCTGTTCTTCCATAGATCTAGATGTGTTCTGTAAATCTGGGAGTGTGGTGCTACTTTTTTTAAATTTACTACCCATTGGTTAGGGGTGACTCCTGGACACTCCCTAAACAATGGATAAAACATTCTCAAAGGTAACTCTTCTCTATTTTCCACCTGTTTGCCTTACTGCAAACCATCCCTCAGCGCCCAATTCTCAGTGGACGTCATCATGACAGAAGAACCCTTCTATCCCTGTAGGAAGCTAGATGCTCAATAGTTACAAACAGCCTAGTGGGCCACACTTTAATAACAACATGGGGAATATTTTATAATTGGCTCAAATCACTAAAGCACACTCAGGGATACTTAACTGCTCTTCAATGGAGGATCTCATGTAGCCCGGATATGCTTGCTGTGCTCTCGTACAAAGCAGCAATTGGACAAACAAGTCCCAACACCATACAATCATTGGAGGAAAACATATGTTAAACCATCAAAATTCAGAAGCATTTGATCCTGGTGAAATATATTCTGGTACAGATGCTGCAAATGGTCTAAGAGGCCATTTACTTCTCCAAGGCTTTTACATCTAGCTGCTTGCTCCCAACTGAATACGGAAGAGGGTTCATTTTAAACCAGTCCATGATAATTCACTTGAAAGTCTTAGCTATTTAGAGAACTCCACCAAATAGGGATTCCTGAAAACCTGCCTCACAAATTGGGTTTATTTTTATACTCATACAGATTCTTTGTTTCTTTGTTTGTTTCTTTCTTTTTCTTTCTTTCTTTCTTTCTTTCTTTCTTTCTTTCTTTCTTTCTTTCCCAAACTGATGTCCAAAATGATCCTGGCAGTTGTGTTGTCCAAAGCCATCATGGCAGTAGGACAAGAAAACTCAGAAAAGAAAAACAAGAAGAAGATACAAAAGGAGATGATGAAATATTTGGCAAAACAGAATGATATTAAGCTTTCTATAGGTCTGTTGCAGGTTCATCTGGATGGCATTCCAGAATTTGAGGCCAAAGCCCCTACAAGAGCTTTCTCTGCAATGATCCTTGTGATATTGTGGAGTTTTCAGCAAACACAAAGTACATTGTTTAAATGCTCTAATTGTGGCAGAGAATACCAGAAAATGAGAAAACAACATGGGGCCTGTCAGATGGTAGGCTTGATGAACAAGACAAAGGAATTTAAAATGAACATGTTGTTTCAATGAAAGCCAATTTAACAAGCAACAGGTGCTGGATACATGGTCACATTACTGAAAGAATGTGCCTGGGCAATAAACACAGGAGCCAGGGATCCAACAATGTAAGCTTTACTTGGAGCATAGTACAACACAACCAGCAGGGCAGCCAGGAAGAAGCAGAAACCACATTCAAAGGTACACATTCCACCCCTATATTATATGTTCCCTCCAATCTTCCGTGGTCCACCCACAAGCCACCAGCCAAACCCAACAAATCTTCCTCCTATACAATAAAAACCTTTTTATAGAACTATTTTTTGTATAAAAATTAAAATAATTTTCTTATACTCTAATATATGGAAATTGAAAAAAACATGATCTTATACTCTAATATATGGAAACTGAAAACACAATTTATTTCTTCAATGTTAGTTGGAAAATATTCAATCATCTTATTCCTTTGAACCATTAAAAGAAGCACAATGAAATCTTCACCTTACATAGTCATATAAACACACAGCTGTTTTCCTTTTCCTCTGTGTTCCTCTGCACACCCGGTTCATGTCCTTAGAACCACCCCTGACTTGCTTCTCTCATACATCAGGCTTTTCTATGCCACATGTGACCACTGGTCTTTTTTGTATGGCCAACATCTTGAAATTCCACCATTTACCATCCTTCAATCTGACCGCACACTCCTTCACACACACCACTTTCTTGGGATCTGAACATTTTGAATTCCCTTTGGTGAATATACCTGGGAATCTGACCCCGGATGCAATCACCTGCTTTGACTTCCATTCGCCGCACATTGTTCTCAGATATATATTCCTTTGTGCATCCACCTGCTTTTCTTTTACACATGCTTTTGTTTCCACAAACACTTCCAAACAATTCATCCACGGACACACCAATTTATCACTCACCTCCCTTCCCTTGAGTAATGCAAAAGGTGACATTCCTGTGATCACACTGGGCATTGTACGTAATGCCCATATCAATTCTTCCAATTCCGATTTTCACTCTTGTCATGTTCCACCTGATCTTCCGCAAAAAACAGTATATTGTCCTGGAAGCGTTTAACTTTGTCAGCACCCTTGAACATAGCCTTGATCACATGTTGAAACACAGAGGCCGAAGCTAACCCAAAGGGCTTGCTCTTGAAACTAAACGGTCCATTGGGTGTGACAAAGGACATCAAATGGCATGAGTCCTTGTGTAACACAATCTGATGGTATGCAGAGGACATATTGAGTGTTGGGAAAACTTTCGCCCCTTTGAGCATGGTCAGCATTTCGGTCTTTTTGGGTAGAGGATGTCTATCGAGCCATATCCTTTTGTTCAGGTCTCTCAGGTTGATACACATCCACAAGGTACCGTTGTGCTTCCTGGCTAAAACTACTAGAGAAAGTCACACTGAGCTCTCTATGAGTTCTATTACATCATGTTTACAAAGTTCCTCCAGTTCTTCACTCAACTCCCCCCTCATGGCAATGGAGACATGTCTAGTCTTGTGGACCATGAGTTTCATTCCTGATTTTAATTGGATTTGATGGGTAAGCCTTTAATTTTACCTAATTCACCAGAAAAAACTTCTGGAAAGGCTTCCGTCCAGGCACATTTTATTTGATCAGATATCAGTCCCACCACATCCTTGAGTAATACAACTTGCTCATGGCTGTTGTGAACTAGCATGATGTCCAGATTCCTCTGATCCAGCCAACCCAGTAGGTTTGAACCTCTTGCTGCTACTTATATTGCACTGTGCCTTCCGCCTCAATCCCTTTAAAATTCAACTTTGCATCAAACTCACCCACCACTTCAATGGGTTTGCCACCATATGCTACCGGTTTCACCTTGGACTTCTGTAAATGTCCACTCTGTAATCTTTTCCATTCATCCACACTTATCAACGTAAATAAAGAACCAGAGTCTGCCATCATATTGATGCTGATTCTGTTGACCTCAATCACACAATGAGGTTTCCAAATGTTATATTCACTCATTGATGATACCTCCTTGTCCTCTAGCAATACTAGGTCCTGTACCTTTTCTACCACCACGAGTAAAACACTTTCCTCATCTGAATCAGTTTAACAGTCCTGACCAGGACTATTTCCCACAGTAGTCACCGTTTTAGACCTTTTACCTTCTTTGTCCCACTTTACTCTATGCACTTTCATAAAGTGGCCCTTTTTAGGTCTCGCCTGATCCAGCACATGCGCTGGTCTGGCCGAGACATTTTGTATACAGGCTTTTCAAAGTGCTGCCGTGGCCTAAAGCTTCAGTGCACGTGAACGTGCACGCGCGCAGCGCCATGTGTCTTTCCTCCGTAATCGCGATCGGCCGCGTCCGCTTCACTTTCGCGGACGCGTGGCCAATGCTTGTTTCCTTTTGCGTAATACTTTAAATTAAATTAACAGATTTATATAACCCAATTTATCACCCGGAGACATTGTGATGTGCACAGAGTCAACAGATGTTCCGCCGTGGGGACTCGAGCCAGGATACCCAGCCCTCGAGTTAGCAGCTTTGGTCGCTGTGCCACATCTTATGCACTCCCTTAATACTTGTTTTCCCTGCTTTCTCCCATGTCTTTCATTTAAACTTTTTTAATACACATTTCAAAGGGCATTGTTTGTTATTTACCATTCATTTCTCTTACACGAGACTTGGAACGCGTTGCTCCCAAGCCTTGCTTTCAGCAATGAGCCCCGCCCCCACGTTTTGCATGCAGCAGCTAGAGAAACTTGAGGGAGAAATGCAGATCGGGGCTTGGTACTCACAGAGACTGCTTGAGCCATAGGTTTTGCACGCACAGCGCGTATTTCTCGCTGCCCTTCACGTGGACATCATTCACTTCTGCTCTGATGTGACGCAGTTCCTGGCGTGGCTTCACAGTCTCCTGGATGCATGTGCCCTACGGACCGTGCTGTGTATGCGGTAACAGATTTTATATATTAAACGACCTCAGGCTGTCGATGTTGTCCGCAGTGGCACCTGACTACACCCACCTGCCTCGCATAACTCCAGTGTTTGCCTGTCAAACGTCACCAGGCTTGCAGGATCTGCCTTGTGTTTTAGGCAGAGCTTGGCTCTGCTTATCTGTTTGAGTTCAGGGGCTGCGCTCTGATGTGTATGGGAAACATGTTGAATTTATAGCCTGGTGTCTTCTCCCTCGCCCACACCCACACCCACAGTTTGACCCAAATGACTACTCCTGCTATATCTGACCCGAAGGTATTGGAGCTCTTCTATTTGTTTTTAAGACACCCGGGAGATTGCAAGATTTGTCCAGGATTCAAACACGGTCCTCAAATTCGCAGCTCTTTCCATTACGTCACATCTTTATGGTCACAGCACTTGCTTTATTGTCACAGTGTGCCAGGGCACTTATCTGCAGTCCTTCCGCAGTGCCCTTTAACCCCTGGTGGCTCTCGTGGTTTCACCCAAAGGAGTGTCCACCGGATTGGCTCCCAGTGTAGGTACAATAGATGAGACAAAGTAACGCTCTATTTGTTCATCAGAACTCGTTGATACAGCAGTAGTTATGGAAATAGAAAATGAACTATAACAATTCAGTCCAGTCCTGGCAGCGCACTAAACATCTTCCTTTACTTAGTTTCTGGTTCACAGGTACGTACAACACCAAAATAAAAGAAATGTGAGCTGTTGCTGAAAATGTTGTGAATGACGTGTTATTGAAATATTAAGCATGAATATATTTTTATATTTACAATCAAATGCTGGATGTGCACTATAGCAGTTGATTGTTATTCGTGTTTTATTTAGCTAAATTAACATTCTAAATTATAGTTGAACTTTTTAAATGCAAGCCATGCTAACTCCAGAGTCAAAATATGTAATTATCAAAATTACAGACATTTGGTGACTGCTTTAAGATTGCAGGCCACTGGCCTCAAGTCGTAGTTTTCTACTTTCTTGTTTGTTCTCTAGTGCCGTCTGACGTCAGATGGTGACTTCATTATATGGGCACCAGTTACATTTCACAATTTCGTTTAAGGGACAGGGAAGATGATGTGATTTGCCCAGGATCACATTGTTGCACTGACGCTGAGACTCAAACTTTCCACTACCCATCATCGACACAGAAGCAGACTTCCCACTCAAAGTACCCTGACACCAGTACTACAGGCGAGTAAACTTGCAATTTCATTCTCAGAAAGCTTTGGCACAGGTTTCTCATTTGCGAGATCTAGTGGCTTTGTCAATGTTTTTTTGTTTTTTTTACACGTTGCAAAGCAGCAGGAGCTGATGTGCAATATGGCTTAAAGTTTTTTTTTTTTTAATACGCTATGATGCAGTCAATGCTGCCCGCGTCATAACGCTTTTATTCATTTTACACAGCAGCTTCTGGTGTAAAAAAACATAGATAATGTCATTAGATTTTGCTTAGGTGAACCTATTGGCTTTCAAAGGGCACTTACAAAATAGCTTTTTAGGTGGGGTTTGTGATTTTAGTTTGAAATTACCAATGATACAACCAAGTATGCACATTAATGAGGCCTTAAGACAACAATTCCAGGTAATGCTCACAACATAAGCATACCAATGACTCACCTAAAGATTGTTTGGTTTAAATTTATAAATCACTTAGGAGGCACACAAATAAATCTGCTGTACCGGTCGCTACATTACTGAAAGGCAGTGTACCTTTTTTAATGAGGAAATGTAACCCTTATCCCGGTTGCATAAAGGTTGCTTCTAAACTAGCATGGGGTGAGATGCGGTAGGAAAGAAATAACCTAGCTGTCAGTATACAAAAAATGTGGATCATGCTTTTTACACCATGCCAACTGAGAAGCTACATAGATGTTTTCTAATGCTATAGAAAAGTGTCTTGCTTGTGACGTATATAACGAGCATTTGCAATGGAATAGGTCTCGCAGTTGTGAAAATGTGAACTATTGACATTGTAAATGACAATACCTTTTATTTGCGTTTCGCAAACCTGTAAGAAGCGCATAAACGCACACTTTGTACATATAGTCGTTGCTTAGGAGAAGCTAGGCTGGCAGTAACTGCACCTCTTTTACTGCCAGCCTTGCTTCTCGTAAGTAAGGACTAAAGTAAAGTGCGTGTTTACACACCGCTTCCAGGTTTTCAAACACGGAAATAAAAATGCATTGTCATTTACAATACCAATAACTCAAACTCCTGCAAATGCGAGACCTATTGCATTGCAAATGCTTGTTTGCACTTGCCACACCGTTGATCCATAGCCGGACACATAGGAGAATTCCCTAAATGGTATTTACTCCCACAGTGATAGCAGTCGAGTGGTCTTCTCTGTTCCTAAAAAGCGGATACCTTTTTATTTTATTTTTTATTTTATTTTGAGACTGCAACACTTGCACCTGTGCAATCATATTCATCTGCTCCATAAAATTTGCAGTTGCTTCAATACCTCTCACAATTTCTATAGTTTTGTCGAAAGTGAGGCTATTGACAGTTAACAATTTTTCTTGTACTTTTTTAATACTGGGTTCTTCAACTAGCTGGTCTCGAATCACCTATTGTTGTAAAGTTGATCATTGGATGAAATTTGCTTTAACCTTACAATTTGTGAGTATGGTAAATGATTTTTGAAGTGACAGTTGATGAAAGCTGGTATAGTGGAGTAAATTATTGTGATCAGTTGGTTTAGTGAAAATACTGGTAATTAGATGGTTGTCTGTTTTGGTAATTTGAACGTCCAGAAATGTAATGTTGTTCGTGCTTATAGTTGAGGTAAATCCAGTTCATTCATCCACTGTAGAAAAATACTGTTTTTCCGTCAGTCCGAATAAAAGCAGCGCATCAAATTCACACAGTTGGGTTCGCTAAGGAACATGCATGTAGGAGTTATTGGAGTTATCCATGCAGGTTTACTCACCAGCTCTTAACAGCACTAGCAGAGCATGGACTGTTTTCTAATTGCAAAAATTGTATGGATCTTTACTGAGTTAAGTTTCGTCTATGTTTATAGGACTCGCCCCCTGATGAAAGGCGCAGCTCGAAATGCATTAGGCATATTTATTTGAGTTATAAAGAACTAAAAGGGAAAAAGTTGAAAATTGACACTTAAGGCTTAAATGAACCAGATAACAGAAAGAAAAAAAACACAAGAAAGTAAAAGAAATTTCTTTGAATCACATTTAGACTACATATTGAATTATTAAAATTATTTGAATAAGAGTGCAGATTGGGGACGCTCCCCACATGTTAGGGATATCTATTTTTTTTGTTCAATAATCATATGAGCCAGGGATCCAAAAAGGTAAGCATTACTTGGCGCTTAGTACAATACAACCAGCAGGGCAGTCTGGAAGAAACAACTGCCCACATTCAAAGGTACACATTCCACCCCTACATTTCAAGTTCCCGCCAATCTTCCGTGTTCCACCCATGAGCCACAAGCCAAACCCAACAGTTATGCAAACCTGAAACCAAAAGCTCTTCCATGTTCCAGATCCTTTGCAATTTCTTATCATGGTCCTCTGGAAATTCAAGGTAGGTTATATTACTGTAGTCTAGTAGGGAGAAAATCATGGAGCCCACTATTGTGGCACACATCACCAAAGGAAGAAAGGGAAGAATATTTTTCAAAGTATAAAGAAGCTGAACGCAGGTGGACCACAGCTTTTAAACTTTGAAGAGATAGGTTTTCCATTCAGGCAATGACAGACTGTTATAACAAAATGAGTTATCACCACAGATGATTAAATCTTGTTTTTAATGCCACTCAGTTTTAGAAAATTGACAGACCTTCATCCTTAAATAGTGAAGATGCATTCCCTGAGATGGGCAATACAACTATCAGGAGTTGGCCTGGGCAGTAAATTCCATTCCGCTCGCGGAATTTGGGTAATTTCAGAATAAGGAATTGCCCAAAATTCTGCATTCCGCGGCTTCACGGAATTTTTTGCTTGTTCGCGTTCTCAAAATGCGTATTCACAAGATATTTCCCCCTGAGAACGCAAACAGTATTCGCGAAAAGGAAAAAAGCATCACGAACAATCAATTCCGCGTGTTTGCAGAATTTCTGCGTGCTCACTGAGATTTTTGACCGTTTCGCGGAGCTTTGCGTAGCGCAACTACGCAAATTCCGCCCACCCCTAGGAGACTATTTAAAGATCAGAAGCAAATATGTATCTTTTTCATAGCACAGAGCATGACAACTGGATTTGTTAATTAGCTCCCCCAATGGTTGAATACAGACATTTAAAAAACAAACAGGTGAAAGGGCAGAGCTTTGAGATACTCCAAATCCTACTAACATTTTTTTTTAGCAAAAATCTGGTAGTGAACCCACTTGACTGCATCCAGTCAGAAAGGACCTGAAACAATTGAGGGCTTGGCCTACTAAATGTGGGGCTGGCAGAAGATTTGATAAGAATGGTGTCATGGAGTGTAAGGTGATGACATTCTCCACCCTGCACGAAATTTACTACAGCAAATATATCTACACACGCTGCAGAGAAATTTGCATTTTAAAGATATTTACACGTTCCAGGAATCCTCATGTAAATTCCTGAGAGGAGTAAATGAAGCCATTTTTATGTCCGAAAATGTCTTCGTTATTCAGGCCTAAAGAGTGTATCCCATGTTGTGAGCAGTGACGCTTAGGGCTTTTTGCCTAAAATATACACAAAGGCAACTGGATTATCGTCAAGAGTTGGGAATTCCGCCAGAGCCATGGTGGAGTGGACAATGGATCGTTCCTTCATACAAATAGGGCGTCCCACACTGGCAACGACTAGATCAGCCCGACTTTACTAGCCTTGCCCGGTGCCCCATGTTTGTGCGGAGCTTGGTGGGTTTATTGGAAGGGCGGAAATTATCTGTGGTTGCAGTAGTCCTCGGCTCACTGAAATATATTCAAAGATATGTATATACAAGAGAGGCAGCCTCACCCAAGTTAATAAGAACGTCGTGATTTAATATCGGGTCAAGATAAGGGCGCCAGTGACATTCTGAGGCATTTCATATAATCAATTGTTAAAAAACAACAGGTATCGATTCGATATATTTTGAAATCCCAAAAAGACAATAAACACACTAAAAGTTATTGAAATGGAGCAAACAACCCATATGCTAAATTGGCATAAAAAAGTAAGAGATAGAGTCAAGTGTCGATTATGACGACACTGTCAATCAAATATATTTTATTAACACACCTCATTTACACCACTGCAAAAACTGAGATTAAATCCCTCTTCTATTTATAGGAGGCGTGGATTTCATTCGAACGATGAATTGGGAGCGATAAGCTAACACAATATCTACCAAAATCCCCTTTCAGCTAATAAAATCTGCATTGTACTACTTATCCGATGTACACGAGAGAGCAGTGTTACTGACCCCGAGAGTTGGCGCGCCTGCGTCCATGCAGCGCTAGAGATGCAATATGTGCGAGGCTCGTCGGAAGGCTAATTCTTCCAGCTCTGACGCCAGAGAAAACAAAGCTATTGCTGCAGCCTCTGCTGTGAGGAAATGAGAGAACTGATTTACAAATAGGGTGCACTGCTGCGCCTACAGGCCTCACGCAGAGCAGGGTCTTGTCTGGGAAAGTATTCCGCCACGATACAGAGTCTTTTAGATCACTGCGCAGGAGCGCTGAGTGATCGTGGCGATGGCTGCTGAGAAACAAATAAAACAGAGAAGCTGTAAGTGCGCGATGAGAAAAATCTAGAAAGTTCTCAAGAGCAGGGTGTCTAGGAATTACCATGATGCTCCTCAGAGTGAAAGCTGCCCTATGTAAATGACATCATTCATCATACTCTGTTGCTATCCACTAGGAATTAGTGTTTAATTTGTAAAAAAAAAAAAAAAAAAAAAAAAAGATAATACATTCAGCCAATATATCGAATGCCATAGTTGCCAAATATCAAGGAGCTCTGATTCCGACTCATGCATCTGTCTTTAACAACCCGATACTTCCCATTTTACATCTTTCTTTTTTTTTTTTTTTTTGTCCTCATTTGCCGTATCCCACATTCTCTGCGTACACCGACCACCTAGCGTGCCCTCCGGTAGAAGACATGATTAATTCCTCAACCAAGCCTAAGCACGATGACATAATGGTGGATGATGATCAGCCAGAAAAAGAGACACATCCCGACTGGATTTAAATACCAGCTATAGGATCTAAATGGAGAAAAAACCGAAGGTTGGAGACCCTAGATCCTTGGAGTTTATTTAGGCATAATCATTGGACCCGGGGAAAGAAAAAAACCCAAAAAAAACCAAAAAAAAACCCCGGCGCCCTATCTACGATGAATCAAAAAGTCCCAAAATGCTCGATGCCTTTGTTACCTGGCCTGGCTAAGTCCACCCTTGATGTCTCAATCAAGGACGTCAGCCAGCCAGCATGCTGAGGCACAGATGAGTCGACCCACACTTTACAAATCTGTCTTCTGGCCAGAAGTATTACGTAGAATAAAAAGAGTCTGGCCTGGCCCGTAATATTGGAGTCTAAGCCAAAAACTATTAATGGCAAGGTAAGAATCAGGTTGGCCTCTAGAATGGAATTCAGCGATGTTATTACTTCATCCCAGAACCGGGCGATAGAGGGGCAATCTTTGAACATATGAATGTCCGATGCATTGGGAAGATTGCATTTATTGCACTTTTTTTTTTGCTGGTACTTTGACAACCTTAACGGGGAGAGGTAGGCCCGATGTACTGTGAAAAGATGGTTCCGTCTAAACCATGCAGGTTTCACAATTTTATATAGTATAGAAAAAGATTTAATCCAGTCCTCTTTGCAGTTATAGTCCAGATCTTCTCCCCAAAGTTCTCCAGGGAGGGTGAATTCGCAATCGATATCGTCGAGCAAACTCCAGTACCACAAAGCAACTTCTTTACCCCCCCTTTGCCGCTCTACCAGTAGTTGTTCCAAGTTACTAACAATCCCCAAAGGAGCCCCTTTTACGCCAAGAGCCCTGGCCCAGCTTAAAAGTTGTATATACTTAAATCTTGCCAATCCTGATCCGACCTTACCCTGCAAATCGTCCCAAGATATAATGTCACCTTCTAACAGAAGTTCCCCCCACCTTACAATTCCTGCTTCCCTCAAAGGTGTGGCCAATTGGTCTTTCAGCCAGGCCGGTAGACCTGGGGAGTCCCAAATTGGTGCGTAGTTGTAATAATAAGAGAGCCCCAGGTTCTTCCTGACCGATGCCCAGGCCTTGGCCAAAGATTTTAAGATTTTTAATTTCACCTTTTTGAAGAATTTTTGGTCTCCATATTTGAACAAAAATCCATCTAATGGTAGGTCCGCACCAACTAGCATTGCGTTGTACATTAACCCCAATGAAATATTAGATGGAGACTTTAAAAGCATCCTTGAATATGAAAACATGAAGGCCCATGCGTAATATTCTAGGTCAGGGAGTGCCAACCCCCCCTTCTCTCTTCTCCTCCTCAACTTTTTCCATGCAAGCCTAGTGATTCTATAGTTCCAAATAAAAGAATTTATCTCTTTCTGACATCTATTCAAAATTTTAGAGTCAAAATCCAAAGGGATAGTATTAAAGAGGAATATGTATTTGGGCAGAATAGACATTTTGACGAGGTTTACCCTCCCAATGATAGAAAGTTGGAGATGGGCCCATGACTTTAAGAGCTTCCGACAATCCTTAAATACCCGGTCTATGTTGCTTTGTGCAATATTTTCGATATCTTGTGTTATCCAAATACCAAGGTATCTCATAGAGGAAGTCGTCTTCAGATGTTCACTAGCGATGTTCCATGCCATAATTTCTGTTTTTCCAGGATTGATTTCATACCCAGAAAAACGGCCAAATTCCTCAGCCCTTTTAATAACCGTTGGGAATGCTAGACCCGGGTCAGATGTTAAAATAAGAATATCATCTGCGTACAAAGCAACCCTCCTCTCCCACCCCTCGAATCTAAATGATGGAATATTCTCGTCAGTTCTCAGCACCTGCGCAAAAGGTTCTATATACAAATCGAAGAGTAAGGGAGAGAGAGGGCAACCCTGCCTAGTTCCTCTCATGATAGTAAAAGGCTCTGTCAAGACTCCATTAATTAATAATCTAGCTGATGGTGCTCCGTACAACAGAGAGATAGTACGGCAAAAATGATCACCAAAATTAAATTTCTTCAGAACCGCATTCAGGTAGCTCCAATTAACCCTGTCAAACGCTTTAGTAGCATCCAACGTAAGGGTTGCCAAGGGGATGGAGAAAGCGGTAGCGATATCAATTGCGCCAACCAGCTCCCTTGTCAACTCAGCCAATTGTCGCCCCTTAATGAATCCCTTCTGATCTTGGTGTATAACAGATCCAATTACACTCCCTAATCTTGCTGACAAGATGGTTGCAAAGATTTTGTAATCACTATTGAGGAGTGAGATTGGCCGATATGAACCACACTCACACGGATTTTTACCTGGCTTAAGTATCAGCACAATGATTGCCTCGTTCCATGACTTAGGAGGAGTCTTGCCCTTGATCAAGATCTCATTAAAGAGGACCGTAAGCGTTGAAACCAAGGTTGGTAAAAGCACCCGGAAAATCTCACCAGGTAAGCCATCGGGACCTGCTGCCTTCCCCTTTTTAAGTAAATCGATTGCTGTGATGACTTCAGCCTCTGAGATTTCCTTCTCCAAGTATTTGCTTTGAGTCTCGGTGAAATTTGGCAGAGGTATTACATTTTACATCTTTCTTGTGGGTTCTCTTTTTCATCCTTGCTTTTCTCTCAATTACACGATTTTTAAAAACGTTTCTCTCCCTTATTTCTCTTTCCTTTTCTTCCTTTCCTGCTTAGCTCAAAATCTCATGATGAAAAATATGTGCCTTTGTCTACTGTTTGCAACCACTTGCACTAATTAAGCACTGTCGTAGATTAATTATTCTTTTAGATTGCGCTCAGTTTAAAAATAGCATCATGTTGATCAATGTTTTGTCTTAGTTCATATTTAGAAACATAGGTGCTATAGATGGAGCTAGAAGAACAGCCGCTCAACCAGCCAAGCAAGGGCCCAAGATCTGACCCTCAAAACCTCCTGACTACTTTCAAGTGGAGCGCATGCTTACTGAGGGTGAATACCAATGGTATTGTAGAATCACCATCAGTGCTTAATTTATAAAACAAGCATTGACATAGCTAATAGGTCTCACCTTTGGGACCTTAGGAGTGTTTAGCCATGCAGCACATTATCCTGGGAGATGGCCCACCAGGGATTGGAGACCTATATAATTACTACACACTGGGTCATGCAGTGTGATTCAGGAATACATGTTTACCTCAGGAAACATTTATGGACACATTCCAAGGCTTTTTTACACACAGACAGAAAGACAAGTGCCTTGATGCATCTCAACAGTACTATATCATTCTGTGTGCTACTCCATCACCAGAGTATTCAACAGCCTATGAAAAAAACAGTGAAGTACTTTACAATGGCGGAAACATCACATTCCTCCTACCACAGGCCTCTATTCACAAGACACCCTTCTCCAGAGTGTTCCATCCAAAGCACTACCCGTACCATCCACTTACCAGCAAGCCCCTAGCCCTGCCCTCTGTCACAGCCCCCTGGGTATAGGAGTACTGGACATAGCAACAACAGCAAAATGCTCCCATTTGTCAGGTAGAGGAGAAATAATGAATAAACAGGGATGGTGTTGGCATCACTTAATGTCCACGCATCTAACAACAAGAACATTAACCTGACCTTGTGTTATGTATCTGGGGCTTTCGTAAAGCACCTTAATACCTTCGGGTCAGTTGAGTTTGTGCTCTATAAAACTGCCCCCAAAAATGTATCTGACTTTATGTAATGTAACTAGTGCTCATGTAAAGTACCCCAAAACCTTTGGATCGCTAAAGTTCACATTGTATAATAAAACATGTCTCACAGTCACAATCTGACTATTTGTAATCTAACCAGCACTCATGTAAAGTGCTCCAACACCTTCAGTTGCTTGAGTTCACATTTTATAATAAAACATATCTCACAGTCACAGCTGCCATGACTGTGCTTTGAAATTAGAGCTCTGAAAGGAGGCGGACGACAGAAGGAGGTGGTGGGGCGGGCAAGCAGCAGCATGGGAGGGAGGTGGGAGAGACAAATGCTGTTCTTATTGTAGTGTAGTTCCTAATTCCCTTAGAGGCTCTGCACATCGGAATAATATACACTATAGTTTTTGCAAAGGACTAAGGTCAGTATGCTCCTATCGAGTACATTAAACTTAATTACTTGTGTGTGCCAGCTAACTTAGAGGTCACTAGAAACTTCTCGAATAAACAAGAAGAGATTAGTTTCTGACAACTGCATAAACATGACAACTTTGTTTCCCTTTAGAATCGGAACGCGTCTCAGAATCGTGGAAACAATAGATAACAGTTTCACTCAGTCAACCGTGCATGCTTAGTTTCTTCAGAGTTACACAGAAATAGATAGATGGGCGTTTCAATAAAAGGGATTTATTGAACAGTCTTGTTTCTCGTGTAAGGGATATGAGCAGTTACAATCATTAGACAGTAGGCAAGCTATAAGACGCACAGCGTAAGCAGTAAGAAGAAATAATACTGCAACAGCATTGTCTTTTAGCTATGACATATATTCATATATCCATACATAAATAACACAGGCTAAAAAGTGAATACTCGTCTGATGCTTCTAAATAGTTCTACCCCAGTGTACCTAACATAAGTGTAGTACGAGGTAAGAGTAGGTGCTGTTTTCTATAGTATGGTATATACTAAGTTTGTATGCCAAGAATCCCTCTAGGTTCTTGTCAACGCCATACCTTAGAATGAGAGAGGTGGGAATCTCTTTCCGGGTCTCAAACTCTAACACCCCGCGAAGGGAGTCAGAACACTGGAAGCTGGATTCTCTGCGAGCAGGGATGACAGCGTCTGGTCAGTGCGTCAGGCCGGGATATGGTCTCTTCCGAACTTGCCGTGGCGAACCATGTAGTCAAGTCGTGCTGAGCCGTGCCCTGGTTTGCCATGGTAAGGGAAGCTATATTTATACCTGGAAGGTACTTAGGAATGCTAGCATTGATGTAAAGTCGGGCAGAGGAAGACGACATGGATGAGCCCCTAAGGAAAAGTAGTTCATGCATAATAGATGAGTTCTTGGAAAAATCAATAATCCTAGCTAGGGCAAGTCCCGATGGCTTAAGGGTCTGGTTTCTAAGAACTCGTTGTGACGTGGGATGGACGGATGTAGGTGACCATGCCTGTATTTGGATAGCATGGCAAATGCCTAAATAAGAACAGGGATTCTATGCCCAAATAGGGGCAATTAGAATTGTGCCTATATAAGGACATGATTTAGCGAAGCCTATGTACGGGCATCTAAATCGAAACACAACACCCACTCCATTGATGAATGATCGATATTACTAAATTCTAAACATGCTAAACACATAAAATTGAGTATCACATGTTCACTAAAAACATTTGTAAAAGCATACTAAAAGAAGTTGTTTGTTAAAAAACTTTGCTAGACAGGAAATGCAAAGGTGCTGTACATATGAAAGCAATGTTTCATTCTAAGCATGTATTTACAGTGAATGCTAAGTAAATGAACCGAAACATATACACATACGTAATGAAATGGTCTAGTTTTACAGAAAGGAAAAAAAAAAAATCAGAGCCATTTCATGTCATGATTACATAAATGGGAAGAAAGGTGACAATGTGTTCCTGGAAGTGTTTCAAAGAAGTCTGTTCTCGATGAATAGTTCTACTGTAAGCAGAGTTTTTAGCCATAAAAGAAAAAGTCAATATTCACAAAAAGTGATCGTAGGAAAGTTCCAAATTTAGTCTTTTGTTTTGGAAGAAAAATAAATACATTTTGATGGCCGAATTCATAGATTACATGGTACACTGTGAGCCAAATCAAAAGTTATTTGCAGATGCTTGAGAAAACATGAAATCCTCTAATCCTGTAAACAGAAATGTGTCTACCGTTGTCGGTGATAGGTGGATTACCTCGTTTAGAAGACTAACTGCACACAGATGTGATGCATCGTCAGTAGCAGTGTTCGTTGCCGATTTTACCTGTGTGCCTGTTGATCCATCTCGTACCTCAACAGTAGCATGCTGCGTCTGTGAGATCTCAATGAATGCCGTCATCGGGATCGGTAGCCTCTGGGGACAACACAGAGCATGGGCCGTTATCGGGTCCAGCAGAGTATCGATATCCGTTGGCATGACTGATGGGAGTGTTAGACAGATGTCTAGCACGCATTCTTCACCGCAAAGCAGGCAGCGTAGAACAGGTAAGATGCAATCTTGCTAGATTGGTCTGAATGACAGAAACCATGTGGTATTTAGTTCTCGTAGACGAGGTAAACCCATTAGTTGCATTATGCGCTCACGACACTTCCTTTCCAGGAGAACATTCTCCAAGGTGCTGGGAGTGACGCCGGTGGATTGGCTTGCCATAGCGTAGCAGTAGGAATAAAAACACGATTCCTGTGACGATTGCTAGAATTAGCGGCAGACCACCAAACACCGAGTGCATGAAGTTTAGAATGATTCCGAGGACTGCTTGAAAAGGTGTTAACAGTCCCGAGCATACGGTCTTAATACATGCACAATACCGCTCGTATCAGAAATGTTTAAGATACGTCCCAACATTTGTGTGAAATGTGTAGGAGGGCAGTTTGTACATAACAGAGCCTGTATCTCAGCTGAAGTCCTTGCAATTTGTAGATCATAGGTTTCTTTGGCCGAGGTCAAAGGCACGGTTTGTTGTAAAAGAATGGCTTTTCTTCTGCTTAAAGTATCAATTCGTATAGAAGAGATGTTCAGTGAAGGCCATAAAGGCGACTCCCTAACTGTGTCTATTTGGGGGAACAAGACTTGCATACAGCAAGTGACCCTGGAAGTAACCGTTACTAGATATAGGATACCTGGCAACATGCCACAACAGCTCTAATCATTCAACATGAGGTAACTCCCATTTGAAAGTTGTCCAAACATTGGATTAATCACAGCGGCCGGTGAACCTTGCAGGTGGCAGGATAAATTTGCAGTGGAACCGCTACAGGCCCTGTGTAAACTAATATCCCGACATATGGGTGAACCGCTTAGTGCATTTTTACAGTGTGTACCAATAATAAACACTTCACGCCCCCCATTCCAACATCTGTGTGTGTAAGGTAAATCCTAGGATGTCCTGATGTATTCTTTACCCAACTTTTCATATTTGCCTACTGGCATGTGTTCAAGGCAATACTGAAAATGGAAAGTTGTAACAGGCAGAGTTATGTTGCCATGTATGATCCATTCTGTAGCTGGTTTTTCTGCGACCGTAAATGGCAATTTTTCCAGTTTTTCAATGCTCAGCATTGTATACTTTGCTCCCTTTTGTGCCAGTTCGATCTGTTTATCAGTGAGATTGTAATCAGAAAACAGAGAAGACGTGTTGAGGAAACGCCAAGGCACATAGCCTGCACGCAAGTTTTGTAGCATCCAGCCTTATAGGAGAATAGAACGTAATTGAGACTGGCCATGACGCAGCAGGACCAAATCTTGTTCCACAATGTCTATAGCAGAGGATACAATGTTGCCCAATGAATATATCCTGGATGACAGAGTCGTTAACCCAGTGTCGACTACAGCGAGAGATTTCTCAAAATTAATACGATCAATTTCTCGTATTCTTTCTGCAGCGTCTGCTTAGGTAACCTTCCATATTTCATTATAAGCAGCATAGATGCCGGCATATATGAAACATTTTTGACGTGGTTTTCTTGGACCTAGCAAGAATTCCCTAAGGTTTGCGTCTTCTTTAAGTAAAGATAAGTGTTGTTTCACATCCTCTAGTGTAGATGTCTGCAGCCAATCAAGGCATAGTTTTCCAGCACTCTGTTCTTACTACCCCTGGATGCTGTCTTTAAACATATCATGGGTCTGGCGTATTGATTGTTAAACCTTGTATCTTGTTCAGGAATCTTTCTTGACAGATGTTTGTGTCTGTGGTCCAGAGCAACCATTTTTTTCATTCGGAATCTGATCTGTTGTTTTGTAAAATAGTATGTACGTCGACCTCCCCCTTTGTAGTGTTATTACTTGCAGGTGTAGGTATGGATGGTGTGTTCATGTCTTTGATCTTGGCTAACCCAAGGCAAGACATTTGTTGGACAGTGTCATTCAAAAACATTACCTGCTGTGGGATGATGCAGGCTCTAAACAAAGCTTCTATCCCCTGCACTTGCCAAGCTTTTGTACCCCAGACATATTTTGTGTCAATTGTGTTTCTCCAAAACTCAAAACCCTGTATGGACAGTTGGGCAATAAAGGCTGAAGAATAAATCTGTTTCGTATTGGTTAACATATTTTTAGTTCCTGTTTTGTTCACATTTTTAAGGTAAAACGTTTCTGAATTGGATGTATTGTACCCTGAAAAATATGGAAACTTCATTTCAAACATTTTTGAGCTGCCCCTTGGTGGTGTAGGACAATGTTCCCATTGGTTATACATAAATACTTTTCTAGGTGTTGCAGATTTATGCAAGAAATGATGACCATAGTGGTTGTAACAAAAAAGCTGTACATAGTCTGTTGAACCCTCTAAGTTTCATGGTTAGAGAATGCAGAAGACCTTTCTATATCAGACATCATGCTATTAACAGTCTCAAAGTCCTAATCATCAGAATAGGTACTAGAGGTAATAAAGTCACTTAATGATATCTTAAATAAGCGCGGAATCTCCAAAGGTTCAGACGAACTGAATATATCATATTCCGTATTGTCCCAAACTATACCATCTTGTATAGGAACGGCTGTGATCTTCACTGCTGACAAGTCTCTTGCTTCACGATGGGATGATTTGTGTGGTTTCAAAAGTAAGTTCACATTTTTACTTTCTGTGTCCAAGTGAATATATTTTCCATTTATCAGCATGCTCATAGTCATTACTAAGGCTAGCCAAAGCAGAAAGAAAAATAGTCCAGAAATAATCCATAGTTCAATCCATGGTGAAACCAGATAAGTCTTTTTCATGTGATGAAAGAAGTATTGTACTTGTTCTTTGAAAGTTCTTTTGGCTGTCGTTGTTTCAGGTTCACTGGGATCCTCAGAAAACGTATCAAAGTTAATGAAATAGCCAGAGGCAGTTCTGTCAATGGTTGAAATTGCATCAGGATTCATTGAAATCGCTGGCACCAGTTGATCACGTGTTACGTTGGTGTAGACAGGTGTATCAGGACGAACTGTTATTTGGGTTACAAGAGGAATGAGTTCCATAGCATTGTTGCTTAGTCCTTCATTTCTTACTGTTGGATTCTCAATAGTGATGAGTCTTTAAGTTTGAACCTCTTGGATAGTAGCTAGAGGAGTGTGTCTGCTTCTTGGTTGGAGTCCACATGGCCTACTGCTTAGTATTGGCCACATAGTGTGGTTTGATGAGGTCGATCGACACAAATCTTTTCTCCTTTTTTCCAGCAAGGGGCGGCAGAAGTACTGTTCTTGATCTGTGGATTTCTAGGACAGGTACCGGTTGTCTGTAAGAAGGCCCAAATTCCTTCTTGTCCGCGATCTTCTTTCTGACAAGATCCCCCAGCTTTGGGATCCAGACAGGCCTTGCTGGGACGGCTGGATTTTCCCCGTGGTGGTTTGTTTCAGGAGCACATTGCTTTGTGTTGATCTTAGTTCATTTAAGTCCTGTAAACCAGCCAAATGATCTTTGATATCAAATGGTTTATTTTCCACCACTGTGCCTTTACATTCGAGATCAGGAACCCACATTCTTGTCCCAAATAGGACCTCATATGGAGTGACCCCCCCCCCTAGAGAACTTCTTGGCAAATTGTTTAATGAGCATTGGACCCCATAAAGATGTTTGACCCACCCATCACCCCAACCTAATACCCTAGCTGTTATAGACCGCTTTATGTCCTGGTTTTTCCTTTCCACAACAGAATTTCCCTAAGGATGGAATGAAGAGAAATACCGCAATGCAGCGTCCAAACTGGCCATGGCTTCATTGTAAGCCCGAGAGCTAAACGCAGGGCCCTGGTCAGAGTGTAGCGTGCCTATTGCGAATGTGCTGATAAAGACTCGCAAATTTTTTATAACAGTTCGAGCGTCAGCCGAGAACTGAGGACATATCCATAGGAACCTTGAGCACGAATCCACTGCGACCATGATATATTTATAGTTACCATCTCTTTGCAAGCGACCGCAGTGATCCAGGTAAACACAAGCTAATGGTTTATCTGAAATTAACAGGGGCGTCTGCACAGGACGTTTCACTGTAGAGACTTTCGTCTTTTGGCATATTTCACATTCCGAAACATAGTTTTTGGTCTGTTTCCTAATGCCGGGCCACCAATATCTCTGTTTCAATAATGATACTGTGGTGGAAACACCTGCATGGGCAGCGGCAATCCCTTCATGTGCTGCTAGGATTCGTCCAAAACTCCGTTCCATGTTTGGAATTACCCTATCCCCCACTCCAGGGATTCGAGCAAACAGAACGTTGTTCGCACCAATTATATACGAGTATTTGAGCGGAAATTTTTTAGGTAACACTGCACCACTGCCTTTGCTTGAAGAATTGACAGCCAATAATATCTCACTGTCTATTTTTGTTATTGAACGAGTGATCGCAGCTACGGAAGCCGTTTCCACAGCCCCCTTTGCGGCTTCGTCAGCCAATGAATTCCCTGCAATGTGAACGCCATCACGTTGATGACTCAGCGTGTGTCTCACTTGAGTGTTTTGTAGTCCGTTTTGTTACTGAACTACTTGTTCCCAAAGCGTTTTATGCTTGATTGTGCCACCTTTTGCATCTTTGAAACCATTTTGAAGCCACTTCAGTAAATATTCATTGTATGATTGAACACAGTAAAAAGAATCGCACACTATAAGTGTGGGGAATTCGTGATCCGTATTTTCAAGTGCCAATTTGAATGCTTGTAGTTCAGCTCACTGAGCTGTACAATCTCCTAGAGATTGTGTTTTAGTGACCATCGGTTGTTATTTACCATTGCGCATACGACCTTTAATGATCATGCATGCTGCACTGTAAGCTTACTTACTCCTCATAGCGGGTTGTGCTGATCCATCAGTATAAATTATAAATTCATACTGGTCAAAAGGGAGAATCTCAATAGGCAAAGGACATTCGTGTTCGTATTGCAGGAATGCTTGTGTTTTTAAATTAGGATCAAAAACATATTCAACATCTGTTGCAGCAAGAGAATTAACCCATTGTATCCATCTTGCTTTTGCATTTGGAATGCTCGCTTTTGTAACTACCTCTAAGGCTGGTACCGGAGTCACGACAATAATGCGTTTTTTCTGAGCTAGAGCTCTTTCTTTTGCTATGGCGGTTTGAACTGCTGTCAGAATTTTTTCTGTCGAAGTGAAGCGCATTTCTGCTTGTGTATACAAATGTGATTTCTATGCAATTGGTACTTTTTGACCTTCATCAAAAGTTAAGTAGGTGAATCCGCATTGACCCGATATTATTCGGACCACTAAATTGCGTGTATTTACGGGTGTTTGTAAGTGATTTGTTGCTAACATGTCAGCTTGAAGTGAACGCAGGATTTCTGTGTGTTCCTGTGTCCAATCTTTGTTTTTTAAATCAGGTTTGATTAATTCATAGAGAGGTTTAACCCTTTCTGCGTAATTTAGAATGTAAGTTCTTCCAAAATTCAGGAAACCTAGAATTGACTGTAAATATTTCAGCGCTTTTGGAGGTTGGAGCAGTGCACACTTTTCTAAAAAGTTAGCTGCCAGGCTTTTGCCTTCACTTGAAAGCTCATATCCTAGGAAAAGGACATTGAGATGGGCAATTCTTGATTTTTTTAAATTGAATTTGTAGCCCTCAGAGGCAAAGCCCAATATAATGGTTTTTACCCTGATCAAGTGCCTATCCAGGTCATCGTCTGTCAGATAGATATTATCGACATATGACAATGCCTCGTCATCATAAATTTGTAGTAACTCTGTTACTCTTGCTGAGAATAACCAGGACTGTTCTTGAACCCTTGTGGGAGTTGACAAAAGTGACGCTGGTCCCCATTATTGAGAAAGCTGTCAAGTACCTACTTTCAGGTGCTATGTTTTGACAAAAGAAACCATTTGAAATATCCAATGTGGTTTTATATTTTGTACGCACAATGTTATTCATTAGTGCTGTACTGTGTGCGTTTTGTACTGCAAAAGTTTTAGAACAAGTGTTCAGGTGTCTGTAATCCAAAACTAGACGATATTTGTTGTCTGGTTTGGAAACAGGAAACAAAGGATTGTTCATTGATGAGGTGCATGGTTCAATCACCCCTTGGTATTCAAGTTGATCTAAGATCTCCCTGACCTGTTTTTTAGCTTCTTGCTCAATTGGGTACTGTCTTTGTGCAGTAGGCTGACATTTTAATTGGATTTTATGGTGAGGTGTGTCCTGATCCCATCCTACATGATTTTTGTATAATGCTGGGGCCTGGGCAACTGCCCATTTCCTGGCATAAGTATATTTAAAATTTATAGGAACATGGTTGGAGAAGGTTGACATAATGATGTCTTCGCCATGTGGGCACTCCCTTACAAATGTTGGTGGCCTGTCTTGTTCTGCTAGAAGTATGTCATAACCCCTTGAAAGATTTTCCCAAAAGAGTGCTTTCACTTTTCTTGGTATATCTCCCTCCATCCGGAGTGTTATTTCATATAACGTTCGTGGAGAACTAACCCTGGTGTCCACAGTTTCAACTGTGATGTGCTCATTCAAGTCCACTATCTCCAGAAGTTCCTTCAGGTTCTGGCGAGCTATTGTTACTTCTGCTGCACTGTCCAGCATTGTCTGAGCCCATTATCCGTTCTTGAGTTCTCAGAATTCTCGGCATGTCTGATCTTCAGACCTGCTACCTTTTTCTTAATGAATTGAGGTTTTGGCTTGTTTTTCTGAATGTGTTGATCATCTCTGGACTTCACGCGTTCTTCTTTGTGATCTAACCGTCCTCTTCTTTCGGATGTCTGTGAAGATGTCTGAAAGGTACGAGAGGAACGTGTATCAGTATCTTGATACCTGTCAGGTTTTTTCAAATTATCCATATTCCTGAGGTTATACCTCCTGTCAGAGGGCTCCTTTTGAGGTGACCTACCTCGGGATTGAGAGCGTTTCTCTTTTAAATGTTGTTTGTTGTTTTCCCACTTCTTTTTAGAAGATGTAGGGTTGTGTTTTTGAGTTCTTTTCAGGACCCTCAGACACTTGTGGTTCAACTGTGTAATTCTATCAATTTTTGTATTTGATTAAGTAATTCCTTATCTGTCATTGCTTCAATGTCAGGATGAGGTATGTAGCCAGCTAAAATCGGCCTTGTTGCTCCTAGTCTACCCAGTGGACGAAGCCTGGTTAAGTGATTGTAATGTTTTAGGGCACCTTTAAACCAGAGCTGATGCTTCTGGTATGTGACTGGAATTTCAACATCCTCGAAGGGAATGTATTCCACAGGTGGTTCATCTCCTTTGTAGAAGTGAAACACATGTGTCACTGGATTTGATTCTGGGAATGTAATCCACAAATAGAATACCTCTGTCTGAAAAGATGAATGTGCCTCTATCACAAAAACTGCTCTACCACCTCTTGGTGTTAGGCCATGCTTTATAAGTTTTAGAGTGATGGCTCTCTTAAATTTGGTGGGATGTGTATAATACCCACACCGGTTTCATTTAACCCTGTAATATTAAAACCTGTTGAGATTTGATCAGCCACGTCTGCAACATCCCCGTTAGTGGACATTGTTTTTTTGACAATGTTGAACAAGTTTCAAGGAAACAAAGATAAGGTGCACAATAATTTGGAACACTGTATCCTTCAACGTTGAACAAACCAAACAGCTAATACATAGGATTCTCATCCTGCTCAGCTATGGAGGATATCATCCCTACCCACTCCAGACGTCTTATGGAGTATTAAGAGTAGGAGTCTCTGAGAAAAGCACGACTGAGTTATTTCAGTATCTAGCGTTAAATTAGTGCCTTACCAAACGTTGGGCGCCATGTAGTGTAGTTCCTATTTCACTTATAGGCTCTGCGCACTGGAATAATATACACTATAGTTTTTGCATAGGACTATGGTCAGTATGCTCCTATCGAGTACATTAAACTTAATTACTTGTGTGTGCCAGCTAACTAAGAGGTCAATAAACAAGAAGGGATTAATTTCTGACAACCGCTTAAACATGACAACTTTGTTTCCCTTTAGAATCGGAACGCGTCTCAGAATCGTGGAAACAATAGATAACAGTTTCACTCAGTCAATCGTGCATGCTTAGTTTCTTCAGAGTTACACAGAAATAGACGGGTGTTTCAATAAAAGGGATTTATTGAACAGTCTTGTTTCTCGTGTAAGAGATATGAGCTGTTACAATCATTAGACAGTAGGCAAGGTATAATACGCACAGCATAAGCAGTAAGAAGAAATAATACTGCAACAGCATTGTCTTTTATCTATGACTTATATACATATATACATACATAAATAGCACAGGCTAAAAAGTGAACACTCGTCTGATGCTTCTAAATAATTCTACCCCAGTGTACCTAACCTAAGTGTAGTATGAGGTAAGAGTAGATGCTGTTTTCTATAGTATGGTATATACTAAGTTTGTATGCCAAGAGTCTCTAGGTTCTTGTCAACTCCATACCTTAGAATGAGAGAGGTGGGAATCTCTTTCCGGGTCTCAAACTCTAACACCCCACGAAGGGAATCAGAACACTGGAAGCTGGATTTTCTGTGAGCAGGGATGACAGCGTCTGGTCAGTGCGTCAGGCCGGGATGTGATCTCTTCCGAACTTGCCGTGGTGAACCGTGCAGTCAAGTCGTGCTCAGCCGTGCTGTGGTTTGCCATGGTAAGGGAAGGTATATTTATACCTGGAAGGTGCTTAGGAATGCTAGCATTGACGTAAAGTCGGGCAGAGGAAGACGTCATGGATGAACCCCCAAAGAATAGTAGATCATGCATAATAGGTGAGTTCTTGGAGAAATCAATAATCCTAGCTATGGGATGTCCCGATGGCTTAAGGGTCTGGTTTCTAAGAACTTGTTGTGACGTGGGTGACCATGTCTGTATTTGGATAGCATGGCAAATGCCTAAATAAGGCCGGGGATTCTATGCCCAAATAGGGGCAATGAGAATTGTGCCTATATAAGGACATGATTTAGGGAAACCTATGTACGGGCATCTAAATCAAAACACAACATCATTTGTCAGGTAGAGGGGAAATAATGAATAAACAGGGGCGGTCTTGGCATCACTTAATTTCCGCACACTTAAACCCCCCAAAAGTTATCACCTATGTATATTTCTGCTTATAATATATTCATTTTTCGACTATGAATTGTTATATTTTAAATGCTATTATCATTCTTGTTCTTGTGATGAATTTTTACAAAAATACTAATAAATAAATTGAAAAAAAAAAAAAAAAACATAACCTGACCTTGTGTAATGTAACTTGCGCTTTTGCAAAGTACTTCAATACTTTTGGATCAGTCAACTTCGCACTCTATGAAAATGCCCCCAAAAAGTTAACTGACATTGTGTAATGTAACTAGTGAGCATGTAAAGTGATCCAACACCATTGGGTCGCTTGAGTTCACATTATCTTATAAAAAATGTCTCACAGTACCTAGGGGGCTGCTGTGACATGGGAGGAGGTGGGAAGGACAAATGCTGCTTCCATATAGAGGGGAAATAATGAATAAATAGAGGCGGTGTCGACATCACTTAACCTTCACGTACCTAAAAACAAAAAAGCTAACCTGAGCTTTTGTAATGTAATTGGCACTTTTGTAAAGAGCTTCAATACCTTTGGGTCAGTCGAGTTTGTTCTCTATAAAAACGACTTAAAACATTTATTTGATATTGTGCAATGTAACTAGCGCTCATGTGAAGTGCTCCAACATCTTCGGGTCGCTCGAGTTCATATATACAAGCATCAGAGAAATTGCGACAGGACATGCCCAATCCTTGCCCTTAACTGTGCTGCAAGGTTGGGCTGCTGAAGGTCCAGTGACCGAGGTTTGCTAATGCAATAAGCAGGGAAGCGGGAGGGGCTTGGAGGAAATCCTCTCATTTGGAAGTCAGAGAAAATTAAAGAGGCAATTTCGAAAACAGCATCTGAATCGTCTGGCATTTCATCTCGGCATTTGAATGGGACGGGGAGATTTAGTGATGGGTGCTGAAGCTGAACTACCAAAGACGGGCACACAGTGACACAAGCAGGAATCACAGAAAAAATAGTCCCCTAAATGAACACAGCAACACAGAAGCGTAATTTTAGCAGTAATTGGGAGGTGCTCTGTAGGAGTAGACCTAACACAAAAAGGAAGGGCAAAGAGGAAGGATTAATAACTAGCAAGCAAGCATTTTTGAACAACAATTAAGGGATGAATGAAAAGGCAATGGGCGTGCTGTAAAGCCACAGAGTGAATACAGCATAACTCTAAGAGACAGTGCATGTGCTGCCCAGGCTTGGCCTAAAAAATAAAGGCCAGGGACCTCGTCAGTAGTCCACTGCAGCTTGCACCACCCATGCCCCTGCCTTCACTGCTAAAGACAGTACCAACACAAGTACTAACCAGCACACTCCAATAAGTGTGACAATTGAGACTCCTCCAGGCCACCCAGTGCTATAAGAATGGCTTGGGCGGCAGATACTAGTCATTTTTAATGCATATAAAATTAATTACCGGCTGTTGTTGTGCTCATCTCTAAACTATACACACAGTGTCACCATGTGGCAGACTATCATAGGTGCTGGTGCTGACAAGTAGGTGTGGGTGCCAATCATTGGAAACCACCACCTACAGTAAAGCACTGATCACCACATTGATAAATGCTGTGACACCCAATCCAAGTTGTGTAACACTCATGTACAGGCATGCTGCCTCAAATGCAATCTGTCTTATACATTGTATAACACACTGAAAGAATTATAGATTGGCTGGTAATCCCATTTTTGGCTGAAAACTTCAGTTTTTGTATTAAAAAAAAAAATCTAAATATTATTTGTTTCAAACTAAAAACACATCTGAATAATTTGGGTCAGCTTTTGTGACCAACTTGCCTGAAATGTATGAAGGCTGACAGCCCATCACCACGGCACTGATGGCAAGGACTTATTTGTTTTGGATAAATTGCATGTTTTGTTGTACAATTTAAGGCACAGCAAAGCGTTGAGAAAAGATTGCCAACAACCAGTAATTTTCTTGACAGGTGAAATCACATTATTTTCCTCTCATTCATTGTCTAGATCTCATTAAGAGAAATAAGTATATCCGTGAGTAACATTGCTTTGACAGCCACAGCAAGTTCAGAAATTCACTGAGCAGATTATAACAACAATCTCATGGTTGCCCTGTAAACAGAAGAAATATAAACATTTCGAAAAAAAACAAATCTATAGAAGGATATGCTTGGCTTTCGAGATTAGGAAAAAACATGTAAACTCTCTCCTAGTTCCTTATCAAAATCAGAGCTATGGTAGTGATGCTGGTGGTTTGAAGCAGCCCATCAGTATGCATAACTTTTGTTTGGAAAGAGAATTGAAGCAAAAAAACAATCTATTTTACATCAATTGCAGTGCATCATGGGACTCCGGTGACACCACTGGTTACCCACTGTGGATTTAATAGTTTTGGACCTCTTTTGGTGTCATGAATTATGTTGTGCTGATTTATGATGATGCAAATAGAACAACGCTAATGTGGAGAACGCCATTCCCTCAGAAATACAAAACCAACATACATATCTCGGGTAATGCCCGGATTACTTACTGCATACATGTCAACATCACGAAACAGAAAAGAGGGAGACAGTGAAACAAATAAGAAGGATTACTTATTCCTTTGACTAACTTTGAAACAAACACAATTTTCGGCGAGAGACAGCTAAAATAAAGCCATGTTTGACCTTACAAATCAGCAGTCTTCAGCCTGAATCTGGTCTGTTGTCATGTATGTTACGGGTAGTCTTCAATAATCCGAATTCTATTCTTTATCATCATGGTCCTAACACATGAGGTTAAACCCTTGCCTGAAAGGCATCTGCAGGCTTTAAAAAGTTTGACTAACCTTCTGACTCCTCCCCTTGAGGGGTTAACCTATAAAAGGATCCCTTTCACTGCAGAGCAATCTGGGGTCAAATTGTGAACTAAACCAAAGCTATGAGAGCACTAAGCAGAGTCAGAATGGATACTAATAAATCCCATCAGCCACCAAGATAGCAGCCCACATCATCTGGGATTCAGTAGCCCGTCCTGAGCCTCCAAGATAATCAAGGCTGCAGATGAGAAGGGCAACTGTAACCTCTCCATTCATCTAAGATGAGGTATGTGCCCTGGATGTTTGATAGGCTACCTAATGTATTGATGGTGGTGATGGAAGCAGTGCAAAAAGAGTGTAAAGTGATAGTAATAAAATCATCTACTAGGATAGAAACAACCTTTAATAATGTCTATCCGAGTGACAAGGTTAAAAACAGTGTAGTAGCAGTTTTAACAAAATAACTGCTCAAGTCCGAAAGAACTAAAACGTTTATGGATCAATAAGGGATTAGCTATCTAGTGGTCGGTAAATATTTTTCCCTTCGACCCTCCTATGATATATCTGGCTTGCTTTGATATATCGTGTTATTAGTTCCCTTTCACTTCACACTTACTGTAAATGTCAAGCAAACTGTAGCTCGACACCCCAAGGGCATGACCTAAAAACACCTAAGGGCACCTGTCCCCTCAAGGGAAGGCAGGAGAGGAGGAATCTGTGATTTGGACTAGTAGGACTTGCAGTAATGAAAGTTATTGGTAATTAATGTGTTCATTACTTCCTTGTGGTAACCTTAGACATGAGGATAGAAAGAAAACAGCGGGTGACCTTGAGAAAATTACACAGAGCTAATGAGAGCAGTGTACACCAGCAACTAGTTTCATGCGGGACAAACAACAACCGAAAATGATTCCTCCAAAAGGTAGCAATGAAGGAGGTACCAATGCCAGAGAAGGCAAAGTTGTGGAGGCGGACAAAGTGCGGCAACAGCGATACAGGAGGTAGCAGAAACAATCAGCCTATAGTAGTGTTAGAAAATTAGCGTGGAACACCAGGTGGCAGTTATACAAATGCCAGGAATAACACACCTTTACATTCTGGCCATCCGTTATCCGTTTCCCTTGTGTACTCTAAAAGAAAGAGGCGCCCCAGAGGACTCGTAAACGAAGGAAATACATGATGCATCCACCCAGTTGTAGTGGAAACAGAAGGGTTGTCACCAAGATGCTCATAGCGGTCATCCATAAACAAAGCAATGGATTTTGGGAAGATTTCACGTGGGGCAGGGAATTCCTTAATGCCTATCCCACATCGAAGGATTTAAAATCAGACTGTGATAGCTCTAATCTAGCAGGAACAAAGGTTGGGAGCATCACATCCTGAGACATGAAACCTAAGAAGGGGCTTTGGCTTAAAGAATGTATAGAGATGAAAAATGCCTCCTCAGTTAAAAAAACGAGAAAAAAACGAAGATAAGGCTTTATACAAAAGAGAGCGTTCAACTCCCCCAAAATGTGACCAATGTAACTGCAAGCCAGGAATCCACTTTACATGTCTGAACGTTCAGAGCCACACGTTACAAGAGTTCAAAATTACCGCCTATCAGAGCCCTAAGCGAATATGCCACCTTACTACGCATTCTTTTTCCCCGCAGGCAATTACAACGACCACGTTGTAACAGCGCATACAATTACTCCGCAAGTCATAACAACGACTTGCTCAAGGGACGGCGCTGGATGTTGGAATAGTATAATTAACTATTTCAACTCCAGTCTGTGCAACAGTAGGGAAGGTGTTGGATTTTAAATCCAACACCTTCTGACACCTCCGCTAGTCTTTGTTCCGACTTGCGGAGTAATGGTATGCGTTGTTACAACGCGGTCGTTGTGATGACCGCTTTGTAATTGCCTGCGGGGAAAAGGATTCGTGGTAAACGATGTTTACTGGAAGACACAAATGCCAGTGGGAGAGGACCTGCCCAAAAAATTGGTTTAAAGTAACCACAGGAGAGGGGATACTCATTTCTCTGGCCACACTTCTGGGGTGGGCACAGAGGCTCTATGTAAGGGGAGAAGGGTTTCACCATCTTTTATTTAGGCAGAGAGGGTCAGTGTGGAAATATTTGCAGCAGGGTACACAGGAAGCACGGCAAAAGTGGGCAGGGCTGACCTTAGGAACTCATACCTTAGTGGTTATGGACGGGCCAGGAGTGACCCCCACTTACAGGCTGGTGTCAGATACAAATGTGGAACCTACAGTGACTACTTCAGACCAGTTTGTGGACCTGCCCTGGAGTCTGCTGCTGGCCTCTGCTGGAGTAAGTCTTCACCCCCAGGTACTGTCTTGGACACTTGGTTGGTGTTAAAGAGTACTTCTAACTTTTCCTGAAACCTGGCACTTAGAAACTTTTTGGCTGCAAAGATGTCCGGAGGACCGGGACCAACCTGCCAAGCCAATCCGACAAAGATGCATTGCTGCTGGACCAAAGATCCAGGTTCTTCCTGCACAGACCTTTTCTGTAGCAGCAATTCCAATTTAGCGAGACCTTGTGAAGAAGGTATCTGGCCTTGGGATGCCCTCTTTGGTTGCAGCCTGCTGCATTGCCTCACTGGAAGAATCCCACATCAAATAAAAGTGACCACGTCCGAAGGTAGAAAGCTTCCATAGGTGAAGGTGCCAAAAGTATCAAGCCAGCGAGGCACCTTCTCTGGGTGAGAAATTCAGATTTCTCCTGCTTGAAGCTTTACCATCAAAAGTCAATGAATTCCCCGGACCATGTCTAGTGGCTATCCATCATTGTGAAGTCCTTTTAACCACTGCCTGCTGCCTTGCCCCACTGAGGACATTTGTTTTTACATTTCAGTAACTAAGTTTGAAGGTAAAACTTCCAAGTAGTTTGAATCTGGTCTGTATCCGACCCGCGTTCCAATGCAGTTGGCCTTAAAATTTGCCTAAGAACCAGTCAAGCACAACCAGATGACCACAGTTAGCATCTAATGCTTTTTGGTGGTATTTTTATATTTAAACTTTAAAACTTCACAGCTACAGTTTGCCTTATTGTTTTTATTAAAATGTACTCTGTTTTTCTAAATTGGTTTGGGAGTTTTCTTGTGTGGTGTTCTGACGTTATTACTGTTTTAGTTCTGCATAAATACTTTACACTATGCCTTTAAGTTAAATCTGTCTGCTCTGGGCCATACCTACCAGGAGGTTAAGCTCAGAATAATATTGTGGCTTTGCGGGTTCACCCTAAAAAGGGTAGTGGTTATTACTTGATGTGGGTCCTCACCACTGTCAACTAATACCCCAATTTCTTACAAGATCCAAGCACAAATTATGTAACAAATAGATGCCCTATGGCTTTAATAGGGCCATTTGATAAATAGGCAGACTAACTTGTCCCATTTCTCTTTTGTGTGGTTGCCCTTACCAGTATTTTAAAAGTAATATATAGAGTCATAAGTATTGTAAGATGCTTTTAAACTACTTACCAATATTTAGCTTCCACAACCTTAGAAGATCATGGAAAGTGAGGTATGGCAACAACTCCAAGAGCTTAAGTTCAGTGAGGGGTTTAGTTGATGAAGGAAGAATGGCGCTCAAACATACCACACCAAGGGTCAGATTGTGAACAGGTGAGTACGGTGCTGCGAGATCAGGGGAAAACAAACCCTGGCAAGAAAAAAGAACCCCTGCGAGTTGGGGTGTAGGAGACACCCACTACAAATGGAAACAGGTTCTGCGCACACGTTTAGAGATAAACACAATGTAGCGAGACCGAAGGGTATGGTCGAAAGCACGAAGGAGGTCTACACCAGAAATGTCTTTGTAGATTTAATAGTGCGTATCTTCAAATGAAAAGGGAACATGAGAACAACCAGCCGACACGTGTTTCGTCAACAGGAAACAACCCGTGACTCTTCAGGGCTGAAAGAAATGAACATGGCAACATGTAACTAGGTCGTAGGTTCAATCGGTGGAGAAGAGTGAGGATGCCACCGTAACGACCGCGGTGTGCAGGGTAAAGTGGAAATTTCGGATCAGAAACGTAGGAGCAGAAAGAAGACTCGTGGTCTCTGGCTCAAAAATTACGGCAGAGACGGAAATGGCGGGTAAAATCCGTTGGGAGGCGTGGATGACGGGTAAGTCTATCCACAGTAACATCGTAGGGTCCGGGCAACGAACAGGAATCGTCTCGGACGATTCCTGTTCATTGCCCGGACCCTACGATCTTACTGTGGATAGACTCACCCGTCATCCACGCCTCCCAATGTATTTTACCCGCCATTTCCGTCTCTGCCGTAATTTTTGAGCCAGAGACCATGAGTCTTCTTTCTGCTCCTACGTTTCAGATCCGAAGTTTCCACTTTACCCTGCACACCGCGGTCGTTACGGTGGCATCCTCACTCTTCTCCACCGATTGAACCTACAACCTAGTTACATGTTGCCATGTTCATTTCTTTCAGCCCTGAAGAGTCACGGGTTGTTTCCCATTGACGAAACACATGTCGGCTGGTTGTTCTCATGTTCCCTTTTCATTTGAAGATACGCACTATTAAATCTACAAAGACATTTCTGGTGTAGACCTCCTTCGTGCTTTCGACCATACCCTTCGGTCTCGCTACATTGTGTTTATCTCTAAACGTGTGCGCAGAACCTGTTTCCAACTCCAAGAGCTTGTTGACATAAACCAACTTCTCCAAGGCCTTCATTCTGGATTTAGACCCGGAATCAACCCAAGCCAAAGTAAGGCTCCTAACCACATAAGAAAATAATAGAACATCTTGTAAACTCCTCAACCTACCAGTGACCTGTTGACCACATATTGTTGCTGGAAAGGCTTCAATATTAACTAGGAATATATAGTCTGCTCTGTCATGGAGCCAATATGTCCTGTTTAACTGCAGCCAAAAATCAATATTATGTCAGTTGAGTCACCCTCACATTTGGTACCATGTCATGTTTCCTCAACAAGCATCCATTTTTTGCCTGTTGTTTAGTATACTTATTTTCATCAGCAGTAACTTTAATAGTACCAAGTGAACCTTCAAATGCATTCTGATGACCAAATGATTCACTTCCAATTAGACAACAGTTCACATAGGCCCACATGTTAGTACGATAGAAATTGCGAGTTCCTAATTGCGATTGCATGCGAATTACAATAAGGAAATCGTAATTTCAAACGTCGGAAACTCCATTGAGTTTCATTTGCGATTCCCAGTGGGTCGCAAATAGATCTACCTCAATAATATTCATGAGGCAGGCTGCAATTTGCAACGCATTGGGAATCGCTAAAAACACAGGGATGTCTGTGTGTTTGCTTTTAAATAAAGCAATGTTTTTTTTTTAATTCAGTTTGTTTTCCTTAAATGAAAACGCAATGCATTTCAAAAAGAAATATGAAATGTTTCAGTTTCAATTTTCAAGAGCAGACAGTGATCTGTGGGACCACTGCCTGGTCTTAAAATTATTTTTTGCATGCATTCACAAAGGGGAAAGAGTCCCCTGGGGACTCCATCCCATTTGCGAATGGGTTACCACCAAATTGCATTTGAAAGTAAAAGGTGACTGTTTTGTGACTGCATTTCAGTCTCAAAACATTTGTACATGGCACAGTGAGTCGCTATTAGGATTGGACGCCCCTTCCTAATACCAAATTTCAAAACCTAAACTGCGATTCGGTAGCAAGTTACCAAATTGCTATTTGGGCTATGTACATGCCCACAAACTATTTTGTGCTAGCAAACTGGCCAATTCTGTGAGCTGGCCCATATGCGACCAGCAACAATGTGTGTGCATGTGGCCCATAGCTCCCAAACATTACCTTGTGATTGGATCATGTGCTTCAGCAAATGGAGAGAGCAACTTAAGCATAAATAAATCCAAACGGATATGTAGACAGTGGGTGAAGCTCTCTACTGGCTTCCAGTTGAATAAAGGGCCACATTAAAGGTCCTCCTCACCATCCTTAAAGTTTACTGGAGTAAAGAACTAGATTAACCAAATAATGTAACTCTATTCAACAATCCAGTAAGAAATCACCAATCATTATCCACTTACCTGAACTATCAACAATATTCAAGAGGCTGAAACAAGGTGGCAGACCCAAGGGAACACAAAACCCTCTATTGGAATGCCCTCACCCCATCTTGAGGTCCGAACCTAGTCACTTATATCGGAGACTCATAAAAACCTGAATTTATTTGACTTGCTTTCTAATTGATCTCTTTCCAGACCCTGATTTGTGATTGATGAATATAAGAGGAAGATGCTATCCCCCACTGGAACTTCACCTCCGCTTTCTCTTTATCAAATTGTATTTTAGTTTCTTTTGCAATGTTCTGAAGTAACTGAAATAACATACAACACTTAACAAAATGCATAAACAAATACATTAATAAATACAATCTACAGTTGTTGAGATGGACTCTTAGACTTCTAGAAACTGTTGAGCATACCTAGCATGATAATCTCAATAATCCAGACTTTCTTCCGGACACACTGACTTTTGAGTTAACTACAAGAAACTGGGGAGTTGTTTTTAACCAGTATTTTCTTTTGGAATGTTTCTTCACCAAAACAGCATTGGCAGCAGGTTATAAAATTCTAAGTATACACAAAAGTAATCCTGGTATCCCTTCAAGGCAGCCAGAGCACATAATAACTCACTGGTTATCAGCAAACAAGACCATTACAAGAATCTTTTGTGAGCCTTCATCATCATGCTTCTGCGTCCATTGATAAAAGTCTTACATTTTGTCAGGTGAGTGGTGTAGATTCTCCTAAAAAAAATAATACTCACTTTGCATTCTCACTTTCAAGCCATCTTGCTTTCCACGCAGAACATGGTCCTTCACACATTTCTGTTTCTATTCTTCAAATCTGTTCACTTGGTATCCCCAAACTTCCTTTCAGATATGTTATCCAGGTACATCCACTATTCACCTCATGCAATGCATTCAAATAGTAGCCAATCAACAGTTCCTATCTTACTCCCCTGCATCTTCTCTGACCAGGGAATGCTCCCTGCTGATTATTAGACCCATCCTAGCACTCCAGGGATTTCCATCATTACTAAAATCCACCTCCCATCTCTCATTGTAAATATACAAATTTGAATATAGACATCATGCTAGTAGGGTTTGGTCTTCGTGGTGGGCTATTGTATATAATTTGACTTGCACTATGTTCAGATGTGTCTTTATTCTTGCTATTATACAGACTCTAACTCAGACTATTTAGAACCACTTTGTTTTTTGTAACTTCACTCCATAAATTCTATCTATCTATCTATCTATCTATCTATCTATCTATCTATCTATCTATCTATCTATCTATCTATCTATCTATCTATCTATCTATCTATCTATCTATCTATCTATCTATCTATCTATCTATCTATCTATCTATCTATCTATCTATCTATCTATCTATCTATCTATCTATCTATCTATCTATCTATCTATCTATCTATCTATCTATCTATCTATCCTATATACACAGTGTCACCATGTGGCAGACTATCATAGGTGCTGGTGCTGACAATTAGGTGTGGGTGCCAAGCACTCGAACCACCATCTACAGTAAAGCACTGATCACCACATTGATAAATGCTGTGAGACCCAGTCCAAGTTGTGTAACACTCATGCAAAGGCATGCTGTCTCAAATGCAACCTGTCTTATACATTGTATAACACACTGAAAGAATTATAGATTGGCTGGTAATAACATTTTTGGCTGAAAACTTCAGTTTTTGAATTTAAAAAAAAAATCTAAATATTATTTGTTTTAAACTAAAAACAAATCTGAATAATTTGGGTCAGCTTTTGTGACCAACTTGCCTGAAATGAATGAAGGCTGACAGCCCATCACCACGGCACTGATGGCAAGGACCTATTTGTTTTGGATAAATTGCATGTTTTGTTGTACAATTTAAGGCACAGCAAAGCGTTGAGAGAATGATGCCAACAACCAGTAATTTTCTTGACAGGTGAAATCATATTATTTTCCTCTCATTCATTTTCTAGATATCATTAAAGGAAATAGGTATATCCGTGAGTAACATTGCTTTGACAGCCACAGCAAGTTCAGAAATCCACTGAGCAGTTTATAACAACAATCTCATGGTTGCTCTGTAAACAGAAGAAATATAAACATTTCAAAAAACAAAACTATAGAAGCATATGCTTGCCTTTCGAGATTAGGAAAAAACATGTAAACTCTCTCCTAGTTCCTTATCAAAATTCCTTATCAGAGCTATGGTAGTGATGCTGGTGGTTTTGAAGCAGCCCATCAGTATGCATAACGTTTGTTTGAAAAGAGAATTGAAACAAAAAAACAATCTATTTTCCATCAATTGCAGTGCATCAAGGGGCTCTGGTGACACCACTGGTTACCCACTGTGGATTTAATAGTTTTGGACCTCTTTTGGTGTCATGAATTATGTTGTGCAGATTTATGATGATGCAAATAGAACAACGCTAATGTGGAGAACGCCATTCCCTCAGAAACACAAAACCAACATACATATCTCGGGCAATGCTCGGATTACTTACTGCATACATGTCAACATCTCGAAACAGAAAAGAAGGAGACAGTGAAACAAATAAGAAGGATTACTTTTTCCGTTGAGTAACTTTGAAACAAATTTTCGGCAGGAGACAGCTAAAATAAAGCCATGTTTGGCCTTACAAATCGAGAGTCTTTAGCCTGAATCTGGTCTGTTGTCATGTATGTTACGGGTAGTCTTCATTAATCCGAATTCTATTCTTTATCATCAAGGTCCTTACACATGAGGTTAAACCCTTGCCTGAAAGGCATTTGCAGGCTTTAAAAAGTTTGACTAACCTTCTGACTCCTCCCCTTCAGGGGTTAACCTATAAAAGGCTCCCTTTCACTTCACACTTACTGTAAATGTCAAGCAAACTGTAGCTCGACACCCCAAGGGCATGACCTAAAAACACCTAAGGGCACCTGTCTCCTCAAGGGAAGGCAGGAGAGGAGGAATCTGTGATTTGGACTCGTAGGACTTGCAGTAATGAAAGTTATTGGTAATTAATTTGTTCATTACCTCCTTATGGTAACCTTAGACATGAGGATATAAGGAAAATAGCGGGTGACCTTGAGAAAATTACACCAGCAACTAGTTTCATGCGGGACAAACAACAACCGAAAATGATTCCTCCAAAAGGTAGCAATGAAGGAGGAACTAATGCCAGAGAAGACAAAGCTGTGGAGGCAGACAAAGTGTGGCAACAGCGACAGAGGAGGCAGCAGAAACAATCAGCCTATAGTAGTGTTAGAAAATTATCGTAGAACACCAGGTGGCAGTTATATAAATGCCAGGAATAACACACCTTTACATTCTGGCCATCATATATCCGTTTCCCTCGTGTACTCTAAAAGAAAGGGATGCATCCACCCAGTTGTAGTGGAAACAGAAGGGTTGTCACCAAGATGCCCATAGTGGTCATCCACAAACAAAGCAATGGATTGTGGGAAGATTCCACGTGGGGCAGTGAATTCCTAAATGCCTATCCCACATCAAAGGTGTTAAAACCAGACTGAGATAGCTCTAATCTATCTAGCAGGAACAAAGGTTGGGAGCATCACATCCTGAGACATGAATGGGTTTTGGCTTAAAGAATGGATAGAGATGAAAAATGCCTCCACAGTTAAAAAAAATGAGAAAAAAACGAAGATAAGGCTTTATACAAAAGAGAGCGTTCAACTCCTCCAAAATGTGACCAATGTAACTGCAAGCCAGGAATCCACTTTACATGTCTGAACGTTCAGAGCCACACGCGAATATGCCACCTTACTACGCATTCTTTTTCCCTGCAGGCAATTACAACGACCACGTTGTAACAACGCATACAATTACTCCGCAAGCCGTAACAACGACTTGTTCTAGAGGGGGGCGCTGGATGTTGGAATGGTATAATTTACTATTTCAACTCCAGTCTGTGCAACAGTAGGGAAGGTGTTGGATTTTAAATCCAACACCTTCTGACCCCTCCGCTAGTCTTTGTTCCGACTTGCGGAATAATGGTATGCTTTGTTACAACACGGTCGTTGTGATGACCGCATTGTAATTGCCTGCGGGGAAAAGGATTTGTGGTAAACGATGTTTACTGGAAGACACAAATGCCAGTGGGAGAGGAACTGCCCCAAAAATTGGTTTAAAGTAACCACAGGAGAGGGGAAACTCATTTCTATGGCCACACTTCTGGGGTGGGCACAGAGGCTCTATGCAAGGGGAGAAGGGTTTTACCATCTTTTATTTAGGCAGAGAGGGTCAGTGTGGAAATGTTTGCAGCAGGGTACACAGGAAGCACTGCAAAAGTGGGCAGGGCTGACCTTAGGAACTTATAGCTTAGTGGTTATGGACGGGTCAGGAGTGACCCCCACTTACAGGCTGGTATCAGACACAAATGTGGAACCCACAGTGACTTCTTCAGAACAGTTTGTGGACCTGTGGAAGATAGAAGAGGACTGGACTTGCTGTTTGTGACCAGAGAGAAGCCATGAAGACTGGATCGGCTCACTCTCTTGTATTCAGAACAAAGAAGTAGACTCCAAGGGCCAGAATGCTGCCCTCCTATTCAAGCTACAAGTTCACAACAATCTAAAAGAGGTCTTTCTCTGATACTGCGAAGCTGACCAGTTCCATCTGGACCTGCCCTGGAGTCTGCTGCTGGTCTCTGCTGGAATAAGTCTTCACCCCCAGGTACTGTCTTGGACACTTGGTTGGTGTTAAAGAGGACTTTTAACTTTTCCTGAAACCTGGCACTTAGAAACTTTTTGGCTGCAAAGATGTCCGGAGAACCGGGACCAACCTGCCAAGCCAATCCGACAAAGATGCATTGCTGCTGGACCAAAGATCCAGGTTCTTCCTGCACAGACCTTTTCTGTAGCAGCAATTCCAATTTAGCGAGACCTCGTGAAGAAGGTATCTGGCCTTGGGATGCCCTCTTTAGTTGCAGCCTGGAAGAATCCGAGATCGAATAAAACTGACCACGTCCAAAGGTAGAAAGCTTCCATAGGTGAAGGTGCCAAAAGTATCAAGCCAGCGAGGCACCTTCTCTGGGTGAGAAATTCAGATTTCTCCCGCTTGAAGCTTTCCCGTCAAAAGTCAATGGCTTCCCCGGGACCATGTCCAGTGGCTATCCTTCATTGTGAAGTCCTTTTAACCACTGCCTGCTGCCTTGCCCCACTGAGGACATTTGATTTTACATTTCAGTGACTAAGTTTGAAGGTAAAACTTCCAAGTAGTTTGAATCTGATCTGTATCCGACCCCCGTTCCAAAGCAGTTGGCCTTAACTTTTGCCTAGGTACCAGTCAAGCACAACCAGATGACCACAGTTAGCATCTAATGCTTTATGGTGGTATTTTTATATTTAAACTTTAAAACTTCACAGCTACAGTTGCCTTATTGTTTTTATTAAAATGTACTCTATTTTTCTAAATTGGCTTGGGAGTTTTCTTGTGTGGTATTCTGACTTTATTACTGTTTTAGTACTGCATAAATACTTTACACTATGCCTTTAAGTTAAATCTGTCTGCTCTGGACCATACCTACCAGGAGGTTAAGCTCAGGTTAATATTGTGGCTTTGCGGGTTCACCCTAAAAAGGGTAGTGGTTATTACTTGATGTGGGTCCTCACCACTGTCAACTAGTACCCCAATTTCGTACAAGATCCAAGCACAAATTCTGTAACATATAGATGCCCTATGGCTTTAATAGGGCCATTGGATAAATAGGCAGACTAACTTGTCCCATTTCTCTTTAGTGTGGTTGCCCTTACCAGTATTTTAAAAGTAATATATAGAGTCATAAGTATTGTAAGATGCTTTTAAACTACTAACCGATATTTAGCCTCTACAACCTTAGAAGATCATGGAAAGTGAGGTATGGCAACAACTCCAAGAGCTTGTTGACATAAACCAACTTCTCCAAGGCCTTCATTCTGGATTTAGACCCGGAATCAACCTAAGCCAAAGTAAGGCTCCTAACCACGTAAGAAAATAATAGAACATCTTGTAAACTCCTCAACCTACCAGTGACCTGGTGACTACATATTGTTGCTGGAAAGGCCTCAATATTAACTAGGAATGTCTAGTCTGCTCTGTCATGGAGCCAATATGTCCTGTTTAACTGCAGCCAAAAATCAATATTATGTTAGTTCAGTCACCTTCACATTTGGTACCATGTCATGTTTCCTCAACAAACATCCATTTTTTGCCTGTTGTTTAGTATACTTATTTTCCTCAGCAGTAACTTTAATAGTACCAAGTGAACCTCCAAATGTATTCTGATGGCCAAATGATTCACTTCCAATTAGACAACAGTTCACAAAGGCCCACATGTTAGTACGTTAGAAATTGCGAGTTCCTAATTGCGATTGCATGCGAATCACAATAAGGAAATCGCAATTTCAAATGTCGGAAACTCTATTGAGTTTCATTTGCAATTCCCAGTGGGTCGCAAATACATCTACCTCAATAATATTCATGAGGCAGGTTGCAATTTGCAAAGCATTGGGAATCTCTAAAAACACAGGGATGTCTGTGTGTTTGCTTTTAAATAAAGCAATGTTTTTTTTAAAATTCAGTTTGTTTTCCTTAAACGAAAACGCAATGCATTTCAAAAAGAAATATGAAATGTTTAATTTTCACTTTCCAAGAGCAGACAGTGATCTGTGGGACCACTGCCTTGTCCTAAAATTATGTTTTGCATGCATTCACTAAGGGGAAAGAGTCCCCTGTGGACTCCATCCCATTTGCGAATGGGTTACCACCAAATTGCATTTGAAAGTAAAAGGTGACTGTTTTGTGACTGCATTTCAGTCTCAAAACATTTGTACATGGCACAGTGAGTCGCAATTAGGATGGGACGCCCCTTCCTAATACCACATTTCAAAACCTAAACTGCGATTCGGTAACAAGTTACCAAATTGCTATTTGGGCTATGTACATGCCCACAAACTATTTTGTGTTAGAAAACTGGCCAATTCTGTGAGCTGGCCCATATGCGACCAGCAAAAATGTTTGTGCATGTGGCCCACAGCTCCCAAACATTACCTTGTGATTGGGTCATGTGCTTCAGCAAATGGAGAGAGCAACTAAAGCATAAATAAAACCAAACAGATATGTAGACAGTGGGTGAAGCTCTCTACTGGCTTCCAGTAGAATAAAGGGTCAAATTAAAGGTCCTCCTCACCATCCTTAAAGTTTACAGGAGTAAAGAACTAGATTAACCGAATAATGTAACTATATTCAACAATCCAATAAGAAATCACCAATCATTATCCACTTACCTGAACTATCAACAATATTCAAGAGGCTGAAACATGGTGGCAGACCCAAGGGAACACAAAACCCTAAATTGGAATGCCCTCAACCCCATCTTGAGGTCCGAACCCAGTCACTTATGATATTGGAGACTCATAAAAACCTGAATTTATGTGACTTGCTTTCTAATTGATCTCTTTCCAGACCCTGAATTGTGATTGATGAATATAAGAGGAAGATGCTAACCCCCACTGGAACTTCACCTCCGCTTTCTCTTTATCAAATTGTATATTAGTTGCTTTTGCAATGTTCTGAAGTAACTGAAATAACATACAACATTTAACAAAACGCATATACAAATAAATTAATAAATACAATCTACAGTTGTTGAGATGGACTCTTAGACTTCTCGAAACTGTTGAGCATACCTAGCATGATAATCTCAATAATCCAGACTTTCTTCCAGACACACTGACTTTTGAATTAACTACAAGAAACTGGGGAGTTGTTTTTAACCAGTATTTGCTTTTGGAATGTTTCTTCACCAAAACAGCATTGGCAGCAGGTTATAAAATTCTAAGTATGCACAAAAGTAATCCTGGTATCCCTTCAAGGCAGCCAGAGCACATAATAACTCACTGGTTATCAGCAAACAAGACCATTAGAAGAATCTTTTGTGAGCCTTCATCATCATGCTGCTGCGTCCATTGATAAAAGTCTTACATTTTGTCAGGTGAGTGGTATAGATTCTCCTAAAAAAAAAAAACTCACTTTGCATTCTCACTGTCAAGCCATCTTGCTTTCCACGAAGAACATGGTCCTTCACAAATTTCTGTTGCTAATCTTCAAATCTGTTCACTTGGTATCCCCAAGCTTCCTTTCAGATATTTTATCCAGGTACATCCACTATTCACCTCATGCAATGCATTCAAATATTAGCCAATCAACAGTTCCTATCTTACTCCCCTGCATCTTCGCTGACCAGGGAATGCTCCCTGCTGATTATTAGACCCATCCTAGCACTCCAGGGATTTCCATCATTACTAAAATCCACCTCCCATCTCTCATTGTAAATATACACATTTGAATATAGACATCATGCTAGTAGGGTTTGGTCTTCGAGGTGGGCTATTGTATATAATTTGACTTGTACTATGTTCAGATGTGTCTTTATTCTTGCTATCATACAGACTCTAACTCAGACTATTTAGAACCACTCTGTTTTTTGAAACTTCACTCCATAAATCCTATCTATCTATCTATCTATCTATCTATCTATCTATCTATCTATCTATCTATCTATCTATCTATCTATCTATCTATCTATCTATCTATCTATCTATCTATCTATCTATCTATCTATCTATCTATCTATCTATCTATCTATCTATCTATCTATCTATCTATCTATCTATCTATCTATCTATCTATCTATCTATCTATCTATCTATCTATCTATCTATCTATCTATCTATCTATCTATCTATTTATCTATCTATCTCTAATATATCTATTTATTAACTCTCTCTCTCTTTCTCGCTTTCTCTCTCTCTCTATATATATATGTATTTATATATATGTTACCTACTGGAAGTCGCCAGTAGGTAGCTATAGTTAGGACCATGTTTCTATTCAAAAAGCGCTTTTTCTTTTGCCAATATCTCTGGCGCCGTTTGACAAATCTTCGGGAAATTTTCAAAACTAATGGGGCGCTCCAATGAGCTCCTGTCTTGAAAGTGTCAAAGTGATTCATCAAGTGGGGGCCGAGAAAAAAGAGGGGTCCAAAACGATTTTTTTCATGTTAATTTCCATAGGAAACTTTAGACAAGGCTACAGCCTGAACTGCTAAACGGAATTGTTATAAACAACCGCAATGGAGCGCACACCGCTAGCTGAACTGCTAAACGGAATTGCACCACATTTGGCAAAAAGGTAGCCCTTGGTTCAGAAAGCGACCTTTTTGGCTCGAGCCTAGACAGCGCGCATGCGATGTCTGCAAGACCTGAAGTATTCCATAAAGGACTTTGTTCCCGCCTGCTGCCTCACCATTGGTTTGGTGCAGTGTCACTCTACGTTGCTGCTTTCTGAATGGTTGATGGAGCCATATGTCACTTCAGTTTTTTATGGAAGCAGCACCGCCCAACTAAACTTCCATGGTTCGTGGGTTGTTGAGAAGAGCTCCTTTTTACAATTGTTGCAGCCCAGAATGATGAGCTAAACAGCAAAATTAGGCAGTTAAGGAAAACACCAGCTGCACCACCCTCCTATACACACAAAATGTGAAAAAGATTTCTAAATTCAGTTTGCCCACCTCTCTGGTCCACTGCCTTAAGACCATACAAATCTAGCACATATAGATAACACGTAGAGAGGCAAAAACACCAAAGTACAAAAACTATACAATAGACATTCAAGTCCAAGTTATTCATTAATTCTAAATGTTTTCTTTAATGTTGCATGATGATCGTGTATAGCAGCAGCAAGACAGCCAACGCATTTCGCCCGACAACGGGTTTCCTCAGGGCAAAATTCAAAACTAGTCCAATCTTGTATCAATCACTGACATGAAACGATCCTAGGTTGATTTACTTAACAATCATACGAATATTCTTCTTTCATTTCCAGTATGTACACGAGAAGGAATTCTTCAACTAATCCCAATTTTGAGGTAGATGTACAGCAATTAAGTTCACAATTCACATTAGTGTAATTTAAGCATTGTATGGCACTCACAAACGTTCACTACGACTGGTGAATTTCCTGAGGGATAGATGTTACTTCATAACTGGCCCCGTAAGAATTCCTTCTCGTGTACATACTGGAAATTAAAGAAGAATTTTCGTATGATTGTTAAGTAAATCAACCTGGGATCGTTTCATGTCAGTGATTGATACAAGATTGGACTAGTTTCGAATTTTGCCCTGAGGAAGCCCGTTGTCGGGCGAAACACGTTGGCTGTCTTGCTGCTGCTATACATGATCATCATGCAACATTAAGAAAACATTTTGAATTAATGAATAACTTGGACTTAAATGTGTATTGTACAGTTTTTGTATTTTGGTGTTTTTGCCTCTCTACGTGTTATCTATATGTACAGGATGATGAGCTGTAGCTTGTAATATGGTGGGCACACAGATTTTTTTTGTTCTGCACTGCTAATTATGATGCTTTGATGTGACGTCGCGGAATCCCTCTACTGCACCGGTCTGGTCCAAGTGTTCCATGACTTTGGCTGGGACTGTTTTGCTTTCCACACATGGTATTTCCTTTGTAGGAGCAGCAATGGTTTATTATTATTTAACTAGTGCTGCAAGCCTCAGTTGGAATAATGGATGCCACGTGGTTCTTTTGCTCCTTGTTTTAATTTTAATTTTTGACAGCACACCATGCCATGCTTTTCATTTTAATAGTAACATGCACACCGTGCTTAATATGTAAAATGGCGTTCGCTTTTATTTTCTTATGCACGCTCGCCACAACCAACTTTAGAAGCGCTGACTTCTTACTTTTTAACAACGCCCTTACCACGCTTTCACTTTTACAGTAGTGGTCACGTTGTCCCTGGACTCACGACACCCCCTCTCCCCACCCCCTCTACTCAGCAGCAGAAGCCAGGAGCAGCAGTGCCACTCAGTCATACATGCCATCTTGCAGGAAGATGAGCAGTCAGCAACTGCGTGGTAACTGGCACGGGATCATTTAAATACACTTTAAATGCATTTTGTGCACGTGAAGAAGCTTTTCTTCAGCTTACATGTCAACCTCCATAATTAATCACAAAACTACACCAAAGGCAGTGTTTCCAAACAGAACAGTATTTTCATTTTAGTTTAAGGGCTACGTTTTTTGTCTCAGATTAGAAAGGCACAACAACATACCCTCAGATATCATTCATACATACAAGTGTGCTTCCCTCGCCGTATCATTTTGATATAAAGTGATGAGCATAATATGGTAATATGGACAGGCACTGGAAAAACCATTCGCAGGCAGTAAATAAGCGCTCATAACGTAAGCAGAGAAGCCAAAGTTACCTCTCCCCCCGCCCCCAACAGGTAAAACTGCTTCGCAGTTAGGTACAGACTGCAATGAAAATTAAAAGTAAATTGGGGTGGTTCTTTTCACCAACAGTGTATTTCTACATAGATTTGGACACTTTCACAATTATTTCTGATCTAGTCACTTAGCACCCTTCCACCTGTACTTGTCGTTCTTTCATTAACAGCTCATGTAGATATGGGGTAAGCCAATGCTGAACAGCCTCACACCCATTCTGAAATGGATTAACAGCGAATGCGGAAGAACAAAGACGATCAACTTCCCATCGGGACAGGAGGTGAGTCGTGACAGGGGTTTTGTGGTGCTAGGGAACTCCATTTGCTTTCATGGAAATAGAAAAGTTCAGGTACTTACAAACCTACAGAACGGCTGTTTGCTGCAGAAAAGTATATATTAGCAACAGGAGAGGGAGGGATAATCACTCTTATTCCCGTAATGTATGAGTTCAGTAACAACAAAAGAGTGAGTAGAGAAGACGAGTCAGCACGAGGAATACCTCTTATTTAAAAGAACCCTCACTCACCAACCTAGTTGGGGACATGCTTCATCATCGGGTTCCCACCAGAGAGACCGAGTGCCTCCCTGGTGTTCTATGATGCCTGAATTATTGCGGAGCGGGGATTAGTTATGTAGTGTCAGTGCAGCGGTGTAATAGTGCACGTTAAAAAATGCCGTGGTTTAATCCCGAAGTAATGTTAATGGTGGAAAACCAGGTATCATTAAAAACAAGTGAGATGGACGCTAGCTATCTGGCTAAATTGACCAGGCGCATCCAAATTTGACTAAGTGCGGTTGCTGGTCAACATGTTTCAGCTTAAGAAGTGCAATTTGCCAAGCATTCGTCAGGACCAGGCCTCCACGGCGGTGTGCGCTCGCTAAGGCACACCCTAACCTGGGATGCAAATGGTAAAACTCATGGTTTTACCACAGGGGCCTTCTGGAGTTCCAAAAAGCCAACGGACGCTGTAAGAGAAAACACATATAAAACACACACAACAATTCAGTGAGTCCAATGGTATCTCTTGACAGGCAATCGAGAGATCTAATGTGTTTGTAACCTCATGCAGTAAATTACCAATCAGTGCTTCCAGGTAATAGCACGTATACCTTTATATCAGGCAGTTGTGTCAATCAGGGTGAACAAAACATACTGCCACTCTGTGTACCCATTTTCATCAGGAGGGGTAGTTGTTGCGGGTAACACCTAGTAACCTCAGGCGTGCGCTATACTATGCGCAGGTTATGCATTATCTGTGATGCAATCAAATTAAATGACAGTGACTAGCCCGTAAAAACGCGGATATAGAAGAAAACCGCTTTTGGCTTAAAAATGGCAGTTAAAAATACATGGAAAAAACGTTACTAGGGCTTACGTGAAGTGTCAACTGACTTCATGTCATGGGTCCAGGAGGGGGATTGAGCCGCTAGTAGAATCTAAGCGGAATGGAGTGAAAGAAGGGAAAGAAGTCAGGATAGAACTGGAGACACTGGGATGAGTCTCCACGCCAGGACTACTCCCCGCCAACTTACATGGAGTGGCAGTACGTTTTGTTTACCCTGATTGACACGAGTGCCTGATATAGAGGTATACGTGACAGAACCAGTTTGGGCACTTTTAGAAGACAGTTAGAAAGGGTTAATATGTCTAACCAATAGAAATGTGTGTCACAATTTGAAATAATGTAGAAAGCAATTTGATTTGTTACTTACATTTATTTGTGTGCAGAAAGAGAGGGAAAGTTTGTCATTATTGGTTCTACATTATTGAGAGTAATGCATTACATTTATTGTGTGAAAAAGAAAATCTTTTATGAGTTTCTGATATTTTATATTCTGCAATACTATTTGAAAGGTGATTTAAACATTTGTAAGGTGTGTTGAGTATTATGTAGTAGTGCTTCACTCTTTGTAGTGATATTTTTAACTTTGAAAAGCATTATTTTTAAAGTTTGGAAATTATTAGAGAAGTGTGATGTTTGAAATATGTTACGAAATGTACAAATGTAGTTTGTTTTATTGTACTGAAATGACGTTTGAAATAGGTTGTGCATAATAATATGTGTACTTTGGTAGAGGGATTAGTGCTTATGGTAGTTCATATGAGTCTTTGCAAAAGTACAGCTGAAGTACACTGCATAAATTTAAGTGTCTGCTTGAAATGAGAAGTGCAGTCTGTGAAGTTTAAAAGACTTCATGGTCTTGTAAGTCAAGTCAAGTCAAGTCAGGAGTATTTATATCGCGCACATATCACTCTTGCGAGTCTCATGGCGCTTGCAGACTACTAAGAGCAGGTAAGAAGAAGCGGTCAGCGGCTATTATCCAAACAGCCAGGCCTTCAGTTTCTTACGAAAATAGTTGTGGTCTGACGTGCTGCGAAGTTCAAATGGCATTTTGTTCCAAGAAGCTGGAGCCAAGAATGAGAAAGCACGCCCGGCCTGTCTAACAGTATGGATCTTGAAAGGGGTGAGCAGAGCAGAGTCACTGGAACGCAGTGTCCTGGGCGGTTTGTACCATCGTAATTTTTCCACCCAATATTTAGGACCTTTTTCATACATTTGTTTATGTGTTAGACATAAGGTCTTAAAAATGGTATGTTTTCTTACTGGGAGCCAGTGGAGGGTTTTCAGGCAGGGTGCCGATGGCGATCTATATGGGCGATCGAGGACCAGCCTCGCAGCAGTGTTCTGGAGAACCTGAAGTATGTCTAGGAGATCAGAGTTAATTGATAACAGAAGAGCATTGCCATAGTCCATTCTGTTAATTATTAGACCTTGTATTAGGGGCTACGTGCCTCAAGGGGGAGGCATTTGAAGACTTTATGAAGGCTCCGCATGATACCGAAGCAGGTACCAATAATGTGATTCACATGCCCCTTCATGGACAGGCAGTTGTCCATTTGGAATCCTAGGTTCCGGACTAAGTTCTTGTGGGAGGGACAAGGGCCAAGCCTGGATGGCCACCAATCCTGCGTCCAGTGATTGGTTGCTTTACCAAAAAGCATGATCTCAGACTTGGTCCCATTTAACTGAAGATGATTCGATGTCATCCATTTGTCCACATGGATCAGACAGTCTTTAAAACGCTTCTTAGTATCGTTGGGGTCAGGGCCCAACGTGAACAGGATCTGTGTATCGTCCGCATAGGACAAGACATCAAAGCCATGAGTTCTGATCACAGCAGCCAGGGGGGGCATGTAAATATTAAAAAGGGTAGGGCTCAAAATAGAGCCCTGGGGCACACCCATCGTTACTGGTCGTTCACTAGAGGTAGTATTACCCATCTGGACAATAGTTTTGCTATCCTTCAAGTAACTGATGAACCATTTCGAGGCCTGCACCCTGACACCAACCTCCCAGAGACGTCGTTCAAGAATACGATGGGAGATGGTGTCAAAGGCAGCCGACAGGTCAAGCAGAACGAGGATCGCTGACTGATGTTTGTCCAGGGCTAGTCTGATGTTATCGGTGACCTCTACCAGAGCGGTCTCAGTACAGGACTCCAATATTTTCCCAAAATAGGGTAATAGAGAAATTGGCCGGTAGTTCAAAAGTATCTCTGGGTCTGCCGAAGGTTTCTTCAAGATTGGTCTGATTCTAGCGATCTTCCAACATAAAGGAAACTCGGATTCAGTCAAGGATTTATTAAATAGACTGACCAGCCCTGGTAGAACTGTAGGTGCCATTATTGGAAAGAATTTAGAGGGCAAAGGATCGGCGGGGGAGCCAGATTTTATTTTAGTCATGGCCATGGTAACAGACTTAAGGTCACATTCCGTAAAATCAGTCAGGAAGTCACATGGGTCAGATAAAGGACACAGAGGTTCAGTGTGCCCATGGTCGAAGGTGGTGGGGAAGGTTTTGTGGATATTCACGATTTTTTCTTCAAAGAATTCTGATAAGGAATCTGTCCAGTTTTGAGAGACAGGAACAGTATGTTCATTAGCAGCAGTAGTGAATTCTTTAAAGATGTGGTATAGATCTTTTGAGGAATTTTCTGCCATAGTTATCCGACTTACCAGGTGAGTTTTTTTAGCTAGTTTGATTTCGCGCATGTAACAGTGGTGCAGTTTTTGATAGCTTTCACGATCTGCTGAGCGTTTTGTTTTCCGCCACAGTTTTTCTGCTGTACGACACAATTTTTGGGAGGTTTTTAAATGATCTGTGAACCAAGGGGAGGTTCGATTCTTGGACCTAATGATCTGTATCAGAGCAATGAAATCCAGTGTGGTTAAAATTGCGTTATTTAATTGCGCAGCATCATTGCTAACACTCGCCTCGGGGTTTAATGGATAAGGACAGAACATATCTTTGAATAGTGGCGACGTTACTTTATGCCAAGGCCGGCTTGTTACTTGGTTGTTGTCCAAGTGTAGTTTCTTTCTAAGGGCAGTAGGGATAGTAAATTCCAACAGGAAATGGTCAGTCCATAACAGAGGCTCCGGGGTTTCCATGACCAGTTCTGGTGCATTAGAGAAGGTCAAGCGTATGGCCTGCGTAATGGGTGGACCCAGCCACCATTTGAACCAGACCAAGAGAGTTCATTGTAACTGAGGTATGTCTCTACTTGTACATGTATTTTCACATGAGTTATGCATCTGAAGAGGTTAGATGTATAAAACACAGGTATACATCTATTTGTATGTCTCTTTTATATATGATGCCACTAGCAAAAGGTACAGACACATACATGCATTTTTTAGGAATATGGTGAGACTTACAACAGAGACATGCAAAGGGTTGCTGCTTTTTATATTTGGCTAGGCCCAACACTCTGAGTAGTCGCAGAATAGTGAAGATGCAGCAAAAAGGTGAGGTTTTAGACATGTTGGCAGAGTGATTACTGACTAGGCTAGTTCGAATGAGTCTGTGGAAAGGTACAGTTGAAGTACGCCGTATAAATTTAGGTGTTTGCTTAAAATGGGAAGACCAATCTGTCAAGTTTAAAGGAATGCATGATCTTGTGACTGAGGTATGTCTCTACTTGCACATGTATTCTCATACGTGTTATGCATCTGAAGATGCTAGATGTATAAAACACAGGTATACATCTATTTGTATGTTTCTTTTATATATGATGCCACTAGTAAAAGGTACAGATACATGAATGCATACTTTCAGGCATATGGTGAGACTTACAACAGAGACATGCAAAGGGTTGCTGCTTTATATTTGTCAAGGCCCAACACTCTGAGTAGTCGCCGAATAGTGAAGCTGCAGAGCAAAAGTGAGGTTTAAGAAATGTTGGCAGAGGGATTAGTGAATAGGGTACTTTGTATGAGTCTGTGGAAAGGTACAGTTGATGTACGCTGCATAAATGTAGGTATCTCCTTGAAATTGAAAGTGCAGTATGTCAAGTTTTAAGGTCTGCATGGTCTTGTGACTGAGGTATATCTCTACTTGCACATGTATTCTCTTACGTGTTATGCATCTGAAGATGCTAGACGTATAAAACACAGGTATACATCTATTTGTATGTTTATTTATATATGATGCCACTAGCAAAAGGTACAGATACATGAATGCATACTTTCAGGAATATGGTGAGATTTACAACAGAGACATGCAAAGGGTCGCTGCTTTATATTTGGCTAGACCCAACACTCTGAGTAGTCGCCGAATAGTGAAGCTGAAGCACAAAAGTGAGGTTTAAGAAATGTTGGCAGAGGGATTAGTGAATAGGGTACTTTGTATGAGTCTGTGGAAAGGTACAGTTGATGTACGCTGCATAAATTTAGGTATCTCCTTGAAATTGGAAGTGCAGTCTGTCAAGTTTTAAGGTCTGCATGGTCTTGTGACTGTGGTATATCTCTACTTGCACATGTATTCTCTTACGTGTTATGCATCTGAAGATGCTAGACGTATAAAACACAGGTATATATCTATTTGTATGTTTAGTTATATATGATGCCACTAGCAAAAGGTACAGACACATGTATACATGCTTTCAGGAATATGGTGAGCGGTACAACAGAGACATGTGAAGGGTTGCTGCTTTATATTTGGCTAGGCCCAACACTCTGAGTAGTCGCCGAATAGTGAAGCTGCAGAGAAAAAGTGAGGTTTAAGAAATGTTGGCAGAGGGATTAGTGAATAGGGTACTTTCTATGAGTCTGTGGAAAGGTACAGTTGATGTACGCTGCATAAATGTAGGTATCTCCTTGAAATTGAAAGTGCAGTATGTCAAGTTTTAAGGTCTGCATGGTCTTGTGACTGAGGTATATCTCTACTTGCACATGTATTCTCTTACGTGTTATGCATCTGAAGATGCTAGACGTATAAAACACAGGTATACATCTATTTGTATGTTTATTTATATATGATGCCACTAGCAAAAGGTACAGATACATGAATGCATACTTTCAGGAATATGGTGAGATTTACAACAGAGACATGCAAAGGGTCGCTGCTTTATATTTGGCTAGACCCAACACTCTGAGTAGTCGCCGAATAGTGAAGCTGAAGCACAAAAGTGAGGTTTAAGAAATGTTGGCAGAGGGATTAGTGAATAGGGTACTTTGTATGAGTCTGTGGAAAGGTACAGTTGATGTACGCTGCATAAATTTAGGTATCTCCTTGAAATTGGAAGTGCAGTCTGTCAAGTTTTAAGGTCTGCATGGTCTTGTGACTGTGGTATATCTCTACTTGCACATGTATTCTCTTACGTGTTATGCATCTGAAGATGCTAGACGTATAAAACACAGGTATATATCTATTTGTATGTTTAGTTATTTATGATGCCACTAGCAAAAGGTACAGACACATGTATACATGCTTTCAGGAATATGGTGAGCGGTACAACAGAGACATGTGAAGGGTTGCTGCTTTATATTTGGCTAGGCCCAACACTCTGAGTAGTCGCTGAATAGTGAAGCTGTAAGAGAAAAGTGAGGTTTTAGACATGTTGGCAGGGGGATTAGTGATTAGGCTACTTCGTATGAGTCTGTGGAAAGGTACAGTTGAAGTACGCCACATTAATTTTGGTGTTTGCTTGAAATGGGAAGACCAGTCTGTCAAGTTCAAAGGACTGCATGGTCTTGTAACTGAGGTATTTATCTACTTTCATGTGTATTCTCATACGTGTAATGCATCTGAATATGGTAGACATTAAAAAAAACAGGTATACATATATGTGTATTTTTTTTTTTATATATGATGCCACTAGCAAAAGATACAGACACATGCATGCTTTCAGGAATATGGTGAGACTTACAACAGAGAAATGTGAAGGGTTGCTGCTTTATATGTGGCTAGGCCCAACACACTGACCAGTCGCAGAATAATGAAGCTTCAGCACAAACGTGAGGTTTAGGACATGTTTGCGGAGGGATTAGTGATTAGGTTACTTTGTATGAGTCTGTGGAAAGGTACAGTTGAAGTAGGCCACATACATTTAGGTGACCCCTTGAATTGGGAAGTTCAGTCTGTTAAGTTTTAAGGTCTGCATGGTCTTGTGACTGAGGTATGTCTCTACTTGCACATGTATTCTCATGCATGTTATGTATCTGAAGATGCTAGATGTATAAAACAAAGGTATATATACATGTTTATGCTTCTTTTATTTATGATGCCACTAGCAAACGGTACAGACACATGCATGCATGCTTTCATGAATATGGTGAGAGTTACAAGGGAGACATGTGAAGGGTTGCTGCTTTATATTTGGCTAGGCCCAACACTGAGAGTAATCGCTGAATAGTGAAGCTGCAAGAGAAAAGTGAGGTTTTAGACATGTTGGCAGAGGGATTACTGATTAGGTTACTTCGTATGTGGAAAGGTACACTTGAAGTACGCCGCATAAATTTAGTTTTCTGCTTGAAATGGGAAGACCAGTCTGTCAAGTTCAAAGGACCGCATGATCGTGTTACTGAGGTATGTCTCTACTTGCACATGTATTCTCACACGTGTTATGCATCTGAAGTTGCTAAACATCTGAAACACACTTATACAACTATTTGTATGTTTCTTTCTGTATGATGGCACTAGCAAAAGGCACAGACACATGCATGCATGCTTTCCTGAACATGGTGAGACTTGCAACAGTAACATTGCAAGGATTGCTGTTTTAAATTTAGCAGATCTAACATTCTGAGCAGTCAGTGAAAAATGAAGGTGCAGCAGAAAAGTGAGGTTTTAAACATGTTGGCAGAGGGATTACTGATTAGACTACTTCGTATGAGTCTGTGGAAAGGTACACTTGAAGTACACCATATAAATGTAGGTGTCTGCTTGGAATGGGAACTGCTGTCTGTCAAGTTTAAAAGTCTGCATGGTCTTGTGTCTGAGGTATGTCTCTACTTGCACACGTATTCTCATATGTGTTATGCATCTGAAGATGCTACATGTGTGTAACACAGATATACAAATATTTGTATGTTTCTGTTATGTGTGATGGCACCAGCAAAAGGTAGGGACGCATGTATGCATGTTTACAGGAACACAATAAGACTTACAACAGTAACATTGCAATGATTGCTGTTTTTCATTTCTGGAGTTCTCTTGCTTCTTTCTGTACTTCTCTTGCCTGTTTCTGCACCTCTTTCACTTCTTTCAACATTTATCTTGCCACTTTCTGCACCCGTATTATCTCTTTCTGCACCTCTATTGCTTCTTTCTGCACTTCTCTTGTTTCTTTCAGGACCTCTTTTGCTTCTTTCTGCACCCTCTTTCCCCTTTCTGTAGCTCTCTTGCCTGTTTCTACCCCGCATGTTTCTGCATCTTTCTTGTGTTTTTCTGTACCTCACCTTCCTTTCTGTGCATCTCTTGATTTCTTATGCATTCCTCTTGACTCTTTGTGCACCTCTGTTGCTTCTTTTGACACTTGTCGTACTACTTTCTGCACCTGTCTTGGTTCCTTTGGCACTCAACTTGCCTATTTCTGCACCCATGTTGCCTCTTTGTCCACTCCTCTTCCCTCTTTCTGCACTTATCTTGCCTCTGTGTTTACCCCTCTTGTCTCTTTCTATATCTCTCTTGCCTCTATTTGCACCTCTCTTGTCTCTTTTTGCAGCCCTCTTCCCTCTTTTTGCCTCCCTCTTCCCCCTTTTCTGCACTTTTCTTTCCTTTATGCACCTCTCTTGTCTCTTTCTGCACCCCTGTTCCCTGTTTCTGTACCTCACTTGATTCTTTCTGTACTTGTCTTACTTCTTTATGCAGTTATCTTGGCTCTTTCTGCACTTCGCTTGGTTTTTCTGCACCTCTCATGCTTCTTTCTGCAATCCTCTGGCCTCTATCTGCACCAGCCTTCCCTGTTTCTACACCTCTCTTATCTGTTTGTGCACCTCTCTTGCCTCTTTTTGCATGTCTCTTGAGTCTTTCTACATCTTCTCTTACCTCTTTTAGTACCTCTCTTGTCAATTTGTGCACCCCTCTTACTTCTTTCTGCGTGTGCCTTGTTGGTTTCTGCACTTCTCCCACTTTTTGATGTACCTCTTTGCCTCTATGTCTACCTTTCTTGCCTTTTCTGGCACCACTGTTTCACCATTGTTCTTCCCTCCTTGTGCACTTTGGTTGCTTGTTTGTGCACCTATCTTGCCTCTTTGTGCATTCCTGTTGCCTCTTTTTTGCACCTGTTTAGACATCTTTTGCACCTCTCCTGCATTTTTCTGCCCTCCTTTTGTGTCTTTATGCACCTGTGGTGCACGTTTTTGTACTTTTCTTGCTTCTTTCTGTACTTTTCTTACTTGTTTCTCTTCCTCTTTTGACTGTTTCTGCACCTCTTTTCGTTCTTTGTACACCTGAGTTGCTTGTTTCTGGAGCTTACTTGCTTCTTTTTCCACATTTCTTCCTCTTTCTGCAGTGGTCTTGCTTCTTTCTGCAGTTTTGTTGCTTGTTTTTGAACATCATTTGTTTCTTCATACACATTTCTTGCTTCTTTCTGCTCCTCTCAAACTTCTTTCTGCAACTCATTTGCCTTTTTCTGCACCTGTCTTTCCTGTATTGCACTTCTCTTGCCTCTTTGTACATCTCTCTTGCCTCTTTGTGCTCCCCTCTTTCATGTTTATCCTCCTCTGTTGTTTCTTTGTGGACCCCTATTGCTCTCTTTCTGCACCTATGCTGCCTCTTTCTGCATTTCTCATGTTTTTCAGTAGCTGTGTTGTTGTTTGTGTATTTATTTTCGTTGTTTCTAAACCTTTCTTTTCTTCTGTCCCTTTCTTTCTTTTTCAGCACCTTTATTTCTCTTTCTGCAGTTGCCTTGCTTGTTTCTACACTTTTTTTTATTTGTTATAAAGAGAATAGCAATGTAATTGTAATTAAATGCTTACTAGTTATTATGAATATTGTGATGTAATTAATTTAAAATTGTTAATTGATGTAACAAACTACTCAAACTTTTCTTTGTTTTTTCGAAAATTATTTTGTTTAGATTATAACTTGAAGATGGCAAGAACACATGAAAAGAGAAGACAAACAAGACAGCAAAAGTACTTAAACAAAACTAAAAAGAGTGCACTAGAAATAAACCAAAATGTTACTCAGGAAAAAGTAAGTCTGTTCTAGTAAAAGTACTAAACAAGTTCTTAAAATAGTTAAAGAGAGATTAAAGAAAGACACTAATAATGAAAGGATAAAGAACATATTTACAACAAAGCACAATGGAAAGAAGAATTGTAAAGGTAAAAAAACATTCATTTTTGGAAAAACAACACATGTCTCAAAAAGACAAAAACTATTTAAAGAGATATGTGTACGAATGTTTCAAAGTATAGTAATTCAGTTTTTAAAAAGATAATAAAAAGTAGAAAAGAAGACCAGCAGCACAGAAGAAGAAGAAGCAATGCATTGAAAGTGGAGTAGGTACTGCTTTTGAATTGAAACAAAAATTATTTATATTAGTATTGAAGAAAATGAAAATATTAAATAAAAAAATGCTGTTTATGAAGGAGAAAAGAAAAAGAAAAAGACTGGTTAATAGAAGTAACTTTTGTAAATGTTCACTGGTGAATGGAAGCACACTTCTACTACTGAGGCTTTCTTTAATGAAGAAAGCTATTTTCAACAGAACTTGCAGTTGATACTAGTGGTCAATGCTATGAGGTGAAAGATGCTTGTCCCATTCCGATACAAAAAATGATTTTTAGGAGTGTGGAAGAAGTAATAGCTTAAAAAGTTCAAGGGAAGCGTACACAAACTCCTGTATGTGAGTGAGATTGTAGCAGTATTTTCAGTATTCGGCATGAATCTATTGACATATTACGAATGTATTTATGAGGATAAGCCCAAAAAAAGTCTTAAACAGAAGATTAAGATGTTACAATGACTAGATCCATGTAAAATAAGAAAATATAATATCTTGCAGGGTCATTCTCTGGCTTGTCTTTCAAGAAAGGTGTGTCAAAGTACTTTTCAGCATTTAACCGCTTAACCATGGCGCGAATTCTCCCACAGTGTGGGAGAATTAATGAGTGGGCGGGGCCGCGCCGGCCAACAGACATGCACAGTACCAGCGAGGTAGTGCTCACGACGGCCATTGGCCGACGCGAGCACAGAACGGGTTAAGAATGCTAGCTGTACACCACTCTGAAATGCTGAAGTTAGTGAGGAGACTCTACTATGTAAAAACTCCAGCATTAAGTTAAAGTGAAATGAACACAGCTCTTTTGGACGGGTCAGTATCAGATGTACAAAAAGTTTGTGATGATATACAGCTTCGTTTTTTTGGTTCAGAAGAGGAGTGTAGAGAAAGTGAGAGCTTGATAAGTGTAGGTGTTGAAGAACAGGTGAAACAGAATAGTATTGATGAGTTTGCAGAAAAAATTACAAACTTTAACACAGTTTCATCTGAAAAACCAAACTATGTTTGTAGTTGTTGTCGACGTACTAACTATAGAAGTCAAATTAGGGATGTTGTTTTATATTTAAAAGTTAAAAGGAAAAAATGATAAGTGGCAGGAATTTGGTACTTATTTGTTGCTAGAAGGTCGGTTTGCGTTGGCTACTGATCAAGTTATTTGTAAATACTGTTAAAACAAATTAGAAGAGAACAAAATGCCAGCTAGAGCAGTACATAACAACTTAGAGTTGGTAGCTATTCCTTAGCAACTGGCAGATTTGAATGCATATGAGTCCATTCTTATTCAATCTGTGCACTCATTTCAGGCTACAGTTCGTATAGAGACTAAAACAGGTAAGCTGCGACCAACATATTTACAAAGACGTCTGAAAGGAAGAATTGAGTACTTACCTTTAGCCAGTAGCTAGTCTAGTAAATGGTGTACCAACAAAGAGTTGAAAAATCTGGCAAGAGTTTGTAGATGTTATTAAACTTTAAAAGGCTACATTCTATCTGGTACAGAATAATATTTATTATAAAAATGTAAATGTTGATGAACAGGTAACATTCTTAGAAGATGAAACAGAAATTTCAAGTGGCCAAATAGAAAAAGTGGCCAAGTCCAAGATGAAGAGATTTGTGAACATTATACTATACATCCTCTACATTTGAAGGAAATGATTGGAAACAGTACTGAATTATTTCAAATGAAGGAAGCAAAGGGAACTCCCATGAGTGTATGGGAAAAAAGTTGAGAAGCTTGTTTTTTTCCACAGTTATTCCCCACTGGAGAAGGTGGACGATTTGATGAGCGAGCTGTATGGATTCCAGCTTCAGAATACCGCTCGACAAGATAGTACTCTGAAGATCCAAGGTTTCAACAGTGCATTCCATATATATTTCATCTTCTGTGTGAAACTGATTTGTCCTCACTTTCATATGCAGTGAATCACATATTAAAAACAGGAGTTCATCTTCCACATGTTTCTGCAAAAGAATTCATGGACAAAGTTCAACAAAGAGATGAAAATTTAGAATCTCAGTTAATTAATTTGATGGTGTGACAATAAGATAGCAATGAATATTGCTTTCGTCATCACGGTGAACTTAAATGTATGTTGAGAAACTTAGGTACCCCTACATGGTTTGTAACACTTAACTGTGCTGAATATGCGTGGGACGATTTACTTGAATTTCTACGAGAAACAAAGCAAATGTTAAAAATATTGAATTGAAGACACCTGGAAAACTCTATTCCTTGGATCCTGTAAATGTCTGCAGGTATTTTAACCATAGGTTTCAAAGTATGATGTCATTTATCTGCAATAAAAATATTCCTCCCCTTGGTGAAGTTACTGATTTCTTTTGGCGAAAAGAGTACCAAGCCAGAGGTGCTCCTCATATACATATGCTAAAGAATGCTCCAAAATTTGGAAGTGATACTGATGAAACTGTTTTGTCTTTCATCGAACAGTATGTTACATGGGCCATTCAAAGAGAAGGAGGAAAAAAGAGCTTGAGACAACACATTTTACAGTTTCAAAGTCATCAATGTGGGAAATACTTTAGATGAAAATACAAGTGTAAAGGGAAATATTATACAAAGTGTCGTTTTGGATTCCCACATCCAATAATTTCTAAAGGAAGAGTAAGTAGATTTTTGGCAATAACTTGGAAATCTCAGAAGAATACATATAACTTAAAAAGAACCAAAGATTGAAAGTACATTAATGAGTACAATCCAGTTATTTTCAAAATGTGGAATGCAAACATGGATATTCAATATGTTGCAGATAATTCAATTGCTGTTGTTCGCTATGTTACATCATATATAACCACATCTGAAAAGACAGAGATGAAAGAAATGTGGGTAGAAATTTCACAAGAGAAGAGTCTTAGTTAGAAATTGTACAGCTTTGGTTTGAAAATGCTTTCCCATTGAGAGATTGGATCCTATGACTGTTCAGATTTCTTGAGATCTGCCATTTTATGTTTAAAGTCAAGAGGAATCATTTGGGTAAGTGTAAGTCTTGCCTCCACATTAGAGTATTGAAATCTTTACAAGAAATTAAATACTAATCAGAGAATTAACCAGAAAATACAGACATTATTAAGACTAATATGTTGAATACATATTATCCCAAAAGGAGTCTACATCTCGAAAACCTTTGTCTGTATGAAATACTTCAACATTACAGCTTTAAAAGAAAAGTTACAGAAAATAGAAACGAAGAAAACTATGCAGTAGTTGGATGTGATGGATGCTTGGTAAAACATGCAAAAGAAAATCTTATTAACCACAGAAAACTCAGTTGCGAAAGTCCAGATAAGAGGACATTTTTCTATTGAGCACTTCTGCAACTGTTCAAAATAGTCAATGTTCTGGTCTACTGAGTCAACATCCACTGGGACAACTAATTATCGAAAATGAAGCAGCAATAGCCATTAATGAGGTAGAAACTGCAATTCAACAAGTACAGCAGGATATTATTCAGTTGGAAAAGTTAGAAGAACAACTAAATATTGAACAGAAAGAAATATATCTACAAGTCAAACAACAGATACAACATGGTTTGCTGCACGAAAAAAAAGAATGCCAATGTTCATCATTTAAACCTATTCTAAGGTACATCAGTGGTCAAGCTGGAACAGGAAAACGTTTCTTAATTAAAGTTTTGACCAGTTATCTACACAAAACTACAGAATCACATTTATCTTGTGTTGTAACAGCTCCAACTGGATTAGAAGCAAACAACATTAAAGGGATTACTTTACATAGATTACTTATGCTACCAGTTGAACATGATAATACATTGAAATATCAGAAGTTATCTGGAGAAGCTTGTTATGAAGTCTCAAGAGTACTGAAGAAAATGAAACTTTTTATCATTGATGAGGTGAGCATGGTCTCAAGCCTAATGCTTGTCTTTGTACATTTAAGAATGCAATAGATTTTCTAAACAGATTATGAAGTTCTGTTTGGAGAAAAACATTGAATTGTGTTGGGAGATCTACTACAACTTACTCCTGTAAAAGGACAACCTGTTTTTGAAATACTTGTACATGAAGACACTAGGAAATCTTTGGGAAATATTGGAAATGTGAACATCTTGTTACATTTTAAATATAAAGAACTTCCTAAGAATATGCAACAAGCAAGTGATAAAGATTACGGAAATATTTTTCAAGACATAAGAATTGGTGTCTTACCAAAACATGATGAACAAGCTTTAGAAAGTCAGCTACTGAGGAACTTGTTTAGAACTGGAAACACAGAGGCGGAAGTAATATACAGCATGCTTGGAGAAAAGCAGTCTATACTTTGCCTAATGTCTGCACTGCAAGAGTGGTCTATATTTAATAAACAACTTCTCAAACTGGAAATACAATAAATAGTGGAAATTGAAGCTATTGATACAATTGAACACCAGGGAGTGACTATTCTTCTAATAGAGAAAGTACAGGTTAAATTGGTTTCTTTGGAAAAGTCTGTATCTAAAACTTCAGGCTTAGAAAATACTTTATGTATATTTATAAACTCTCTGGTAATAGTACGGCGTAATGTGAATGTAAAAGGTTTAGTAAATAGAGAAATGGGAAAAGTTGTTGATTTTGTAAAATTTCAGAATAGATTAATTTTGATTACAAAATTTGATCAGATTAAAGAGGTAAAACAGATTGAGCGTTGAGTTGGACGTTTTTTTTTCTTGTAAAAGATTTGTATGTTCGCAGACAACAATTTCCTCTGTCTTTACCATATGCAGTAACTATTCATAAATCTCAAGGTTTAAGTATAGACACTGCTTTTGTAAATATTGGAAGTACAATGTTCAAAGAGGGAATGCATACGTTGCATTGTCTTGAGTATTTGATAGATTTTGATGACAAAAAGGTGAGTGCTGATTCAAATTGTGTAAGAGAGTACAATTGTTTAAGAAGAATTTATACCCCTGATTTAGGTGAATATCCCATATATGAGAAACGTATAGTGTGTCTAAAATGGAAATATGTCAAAGATGCAATTGAGGTTCAAAAAAAGAAAACAAATGAAGAAAAATGTAAAGGCGTAAAGAAAAAGAAAATGGAAACTATTGATGACATTGAAGGATACCAGTTGGAAAATTGTTCAGGTATCAACTGTTATGCTAATGTGATTCTAAATGCTGTGTTTTATCTACAAGATCTTCATCATGAAGTCATGGGAAATCATGAAAAAACATTCTGTTCTGCACTACATCATCTATTTCAACAGTTGATAACTGACAGAAGTAAAATCCATATTGCTTCTGGCATTCAGCATCTTTTGGATATATGTAGTGGTTCTTTTATATTTACTCTTAATATACAACAAGATGCACAAGAATTTCAAATCCTTATGCTTGGAGTATTAGAACATGAAGGAATACAGATTGAAAACTTATTTGGACTTCGTAACAGATGGGATCATAAATGTGAAGAGTGTTCATTTATTTACTACCACTGAAAAACAAACACAACGATTCATATACTTGACAATACCAGACTACAAATCAGGACCTTTAAACAAATTGATAAAAACAGCCAATCAAGACATGAGATGTTCGCATTGTAGATCAGAGATGTTGTCTACATTACATATAGAAAGATTTGGAAAATATCTCATTTTAAGGCTTTGTAGAGCAAATGGTAGGAAATTGGAAAACAAAATTTAAATTTTTTATGCAAGTCAAATGTCTGTTTCAGGAAGAACTTTTATATAAGTGGCTAATATTTTCCATGTTAGACCTACTACAACATTTGGACATTATATTGTGTATTTAGAGTATAATAAAGGATGGACACATTACAATGATGCCCACTTGGAATTCAAACCTAGATTGCCTTATGAATTACCAAATTCATGTTTGTTATTTTTGAAGCCAAAGTTTTGAGTACATCATTCGGCCTATTGGGAAGATGTGAACAGATAGTAGACATGAGCGCAAACTATTAGTATTTATAATTAGTGTATGGAATATTATTTGCGCTAATTGATATTCCATTTGGAAAATTGGTTTTAAAAGCAAATGGTTTATATATATATTTGTTGTCTGTATTTTACCAGATGTAAATGCGAGTCTACATTTTGGCAATGTATTTGAGATAAATAATAGAGTTAATGTAGATGAAGGAAGTAATTAACAAAGTGTAGATCGAAAATGATATAACTACACATATTGAAAATGATGCTCTACGCTGATTTTTTTTTCTGCAATCAATTTGATTGCTTTTTTTCCCTGCTGTTCAATGATGATACTAATTTGAAATCACTGTGTATGGTGAAGTTAAGTGGAATTTTAGAACAGCAAAAAAGGGAAACTGAAAATGTTGTGTAATTCTAAATTTATGTTGTGTTCTTAAAATATAATATTATAATTTCTGTAATATATTATCATTAAATAACAGTTTTTCTTCTTTATGGTAGCTACTGGTAAAGTTTGAAAATACTTTTAATGCTGTTTAGGACAATACTACTCTAAAATACTTCTACTGAGTAATGTATCTAAATTGTTTGAAAGGTAAGAATACATAATATAATATGCATTATAACGTGACATTTTTTTACAGTTTAATTATATGTTATTTGTTTCTAATATAAATATTGTTGACACTTTACACTATTTGAAAAGTATCATCATGTTGCGCATGCAATCAGCCAGGCAGTCATCCTTTCACGTAAAAACTACCCATTCACTCATCCATTCTCTCAAGCACAACTCTTGCACTAATAGGATAACCCAGGCATTACCCTTGCATTCTTCCTTTCACACAGGCACTACCCATGTACTTATATAATCACCCAGATTCTTCCCCTGTACTCATGCAATCACACAGGCACTACTCTTGCAGTCAAACATTCACTCAGGCACTACCCATGCACTCATCCATTCACTCAGACACTACTCATACACTCATGCAAGCAAGGAGGTACTACCTATACACTCATCCAATTACCCAGGCACTAGCCATGTACTCATGCAATCACTCAGTCACTACTCTTGCACTCAACCATTCACTCAGGCACTACCCATGCACTCATCCATTCTCTCAGGCACTAACCATGCACTCATCCAAGGGATTACTCTTGTAGTTATTCTTTTACTCAGGCACTACCCATGCACTTTTCTAAGCACCCAGACATTATCGTTGCACTCATCCAATCACCCAGGCAGTAACACTGCACATATGCAATCACCCAGGCACCACCCATGCAATCACTCAGGAACTACTCTTACACTCAACCATTCACTCAGGCACTACCCATGCACTCATCCATTCACTCAGGCACTGCCCATGCACTCATGCAATCACTCAGGCTCAAACTCTTTCAATCAACCATTCACTCAAGCACTACCAATGCACTCATACTTTCACTCAGGCACTTCCCATGCACTCATCCAATCACCCAGGCACTACCCCTGCACCCATGCAATAATCCACACATTACCCATCTACTCATACACTCACCCAGGCACTACTCTTGCACTCAAGCATTCACTCAGGCACTACCCATGCACTCATCCATTCTCTCAGACACTACCTATACACTCACACGATAACCCATGTATTACTCTTGCAGTCATCGTTTTACTCAGGTACTACCCATGCACTGATCTATGCACCCAGACATTACCGTTGTACTCATGAAGTCACACAGGCACTACCCATGCATTCATCAATTCTCCTAGACAGTACCCCTGCACTCATTCAATCAAGGAGGCACTACCCATGCACTCAAGCAATCACTTAGACACTACTATTTCACTCAACCATTCACACAGGAACTACCCATGCACTTGTCCATTCTCTCAGGTACTACCTATACACTCACACAATAACCCAGATATTACTCTTGCAGTCATCCTTTTACTCAAGTACTACCCATGCACTGATCTATGCACCCAGACATTACCGTTGTACTCATGAAGTCACACAGGCACTACCCATGCATTCATCAATTCTCCCAGACAGTACCCCTGCACTCATACAATCAAGGAGGCACTACCCATGTACTCATGCAATCACTCAGGCACTAGTCTTGCACTCAACCATTCACTTAGGTACTACCCATGCACTTATCCATTCTCCCAGGCACTACCCATGCACTCATTCAATGACCCAGGCATTACTATTGCAGTCATCCTTTTATTTAGGCATTACCAATGCACTGATCTAAGCACCCAGACATTACCCTTGCACTCATGAAGTCACTCATGCACTGCCCATGCATTCATTCAATCACCCATAGAGTACCCCTGCACTTATACATTCACCCAGGCACAACCCATGCACTCACGCAATCACTCAGGTACTACTCCTACACCCTTGCTTACAGACCCCCGGACCTTGCACCACGTTCACCGCAACTATCACCGACCTCATCGCACCCATGCCATCAACTTCATGGAGTACATACTCATCAGAGACCTGAATTTCCACCTCGACAGCCCCAGCGACCCCCAGTCTGCAACCCTCTGGGACAACCTCGCAAACATCGGACTGAAACAGCTCATCACCACCCCTACCCACAAGGCAGGACACACACTTGACCCCATTTTCCCAGAAGGCAACAACATCCATTTCAGCCACACCATGCAACCCCACTGGACGGACCACCACTGCGTACACTTGAACATCAACAAACCCACTGCCCCCAAACCTGCACCACGCCCCCCAGAAGGAACTGGAGCAAAATCACGGAGGAGCAGCTCAACTCCACCCTCAACCGCAAAGCACCCAGCACCTTGACCAACGCCAAGTTCACAGCCAAAGAACTCCACAGATGGATCTCTAACTGTGCAGAAGAACTCGCACCCGTACACGGCTCCAACAGACAGCACCCCAGAAAGGCCACCTGGTTCATCACCGACCTCCAAGAATCGAGACGCACCTGCAGACGCCTCAAGAAAAACTGCCCTGCCACACCTAATTTACATGGGAGGTGGCGGTCCCTGGGGCTGCGGAGGCCCCGCAGGCCCCTGCAATATAGTTATAGGATTGCCCCTAGAACCTGGCCCACCTGGGGGCTCATTTAAATGAAGTGGGGGAGCATATATATATATATATTACCACTGGCAGTCACCAGTAGGTAGTTATAGTTAGGTCCATAGAAAACATGTTTTGACTTGCCTATTATCTTTGATGGCGTTTGACAAATCTTCACAAAATTTTCTAAACCAAGTGTCAAAGTAGGTTCTGTTATGCATTGGAAGTTTCGGGGTGATCCGTTAAGCGGGGGCCGAGAAAAAGGAGGTTAAAAAGTGTATTTTTCCATTTTAATTCGCATAGGAACTCTTTATCAAACTTACAGCCCAAACCACTGCTCGGAATTAAACCAAATTTGGCAGAAAGGCAGATGTTGTTATGAAGATTGTGCTTTTTGCTATTTGGTGCAAATCCATTAAGTAGTTCTTAGGAAATTGAATATGAAAATTATAGCAATATCTCATACAATCAAGGAGGCACTACCCATGCATTCAAGCAATCACTTAGCCACTACTATTTCACTCAACTATTCACACAGGAACTACCCATGCACTTGTCCATTCTCTCAGGCACTGCCCATGCACTCATCCAATGACCCAGGGATTACTCTTGCAGTCATTCTTTACTGAGGCACTACCATGCACTGATCTAAGCACCCTGACATTAACCTTGCACTCATGAAGTCACTTAGGCAGTACCCAGACACTCATCCAATCACACAGGCAGTACCCCTGCACTTATGCAATCACACAGGCACTGCACATGCACTCTTGCAATCACTTAGGTACTACTTTTGCACCCAGTCATTCACTCAGGCACTATCCATGTACTCATACATTCACTCAGGCACTACCTCTACACTCATCCAATCACCCAGGCACTACCCATGCACTCAAGCAATCACTCAGGCACTACTCTTTCACTCAACCATTCACTCAGGCACTACTCATGGGCTAATCCATTCCCACAGGTACAACCCATGCACTCATTAAATGACCCAGGCTTTAGCCTTACAGTCATACTTTCACAGGTACTTCCCATGCACTCATCCAATCACCCAGACACTACCCATGTACTCATGCAATCACTCAGGCACTAGTCTTGCACTCAACCATTCACTTAGGTACTACCCATGCACTCATCCATTCTCCCAGGCACTACCCATGCACTCATTTAATGACCCAGGCATTACTATTGCAGTCATCCTTTTATTTAGGCATTACCAATGCACTGATCTAAGCACCCAGACTTTACCCTTGCACTCATGAAGTCACTCATGCACTGCCCATGCATTCATTCAATCACCCATAGAGTACCCCTGCACTTATACATTCACCCAGGCACAACCCATGCACTCACGCAATCACTCAGGTACTACTCCTACACCCTTGCTTACAGACCCCCCGGACCTTGCACCACGTTCACTGCAACTATCACCGACCTCATCGCACCCATGCCATCAACTTCATGGACTACATACTCATCAGAGACCTGAATTTCCACCTCGACAGCCCCAGCGACCCCCAGTCTGCAACCCTCTGGGACAACCTCGCAAACATCGGACTGAAACAGCTCGTCACCACCCCTACCCACAAGGCAGGACACACACTTGACCCCATTTTCGCAGAAGGCAACAACATCCATTTCAGCCACACCATGCAACCCCACTGGACGGACCACCACTGCGTACACTTGAACATCAACAAACCCACTGCCCCCAAACCTGCACCACGCCCCCCAGAAGGAACTGGAGCAAAATCACGGAGGAGCAGCTCAACTCCACCCTCAACCGCAAAGCACCCAGCACCTTGACCAACGCCAAGTTCACAGCCAAAGAACTCCACAGATGGATCTCTAACTGTGCAGAAGAACTCGCACCCGTACACGGCTCCAACAGACAGCACCCCAGAAAGGCCACCTGGTTCATCACCGACCTCCAAGAATCGAGACGCACCTGCAGACGCCTCAAGAAAAACTGCCCTGCCACACCTAATTTACATGGGAGGTGGCGGTCCCTGGGGCTGCGGAGGCCCCGCAGGCCCCTGCAATATAGTTATAGGATTGCCCCTAGAACCTGGCCCACCTGGGGGCTCATTTAAATGAAGTGGGGGAGCATATATATATATATATTACCACTGGCAGTCACCAGTAGGTAGTTATAGTTAGGTCCATAGAAAACATGTTTTGACTTGCCTATTATCTTTGATGGCGTTTGACAAATCTTCACAAAATTTTCTAAACCAAGTGTCAAAGTAGGTTCTGTTATGCATTGGAAGTTTCGGGGTGATCCGTTAAGCGGGGGCCGAGAAAAAGGAGGTTAAAAAGTGTATTTTTCCATTTTAATTTGCATAGGAACTCTTTATCAAACTTACAGCCCAAACCACTGCTCGGAATTAAACCAAATTTGGCAGAAAGGCAGATGTTGTTATGAAGATTGTGCTTTTTGCTATTTGGTGCAAATCCATTAAGTAGTTCTTAGGAAATTGAATATGAAAATTATAGCAATATCTCATACAATCAAGGAGGCACTACCCATGCATTCAAGCAATCACTTAGCCACTACTATTTCACTCAACTATTCACACAGGAACTACCCATGCACTTGTCCATTCTCTCAGGCACTGCCCATGCACTCATCCAATGACCCAGGGATTACTCTTGCAGTCATTCTTTACTGAGGCACTACCATGCACTGATCTAAGCACCCTGACATTAACCTTGCACTCATGAAGTCACTTAGGCAGTACCCAGACACTCATCCAATCACACAGGCAGTACCCCTGCACTTATGCAATCACACAGGCACTGCACATGCACTCTTGCAATCACTTAGGTACTACTTTTGCACCCAGTCATTCACTCAGGCACTATCCATGTACTCATACATTCACTCAGGCACTACCTCTACACTCATCCAATCACCCAGGCACTACCCATGCACTCAAGCAATCACTCAGGCACTACTCTTTCACTCAACCATTCACTCAGGCACTACTCATGGGCTAATCCATTCCCACAGGTACAACCCATGCACTCATTAAATGACCCAGGCTTTAGCCTTACAGTCATACTTTCACAGGTACTTCCCATGCACTCATCCAATCACCCAGACACTACCCATGTACTCATGCAATCACTCAGGCACTAGTCTTGCACTCAACCATTCACTTAGGTACTACCCATGCACTCATCCATTCTCCCAGGCACTACCCATGCACTCATTTAATGACCCAGGCATTACTATTGCAGTCATCCTTTTATTTAGGCATTACCAATGCACTGATCTAAGCACCCAGACATTACCCTTGCACTCATGAAGTCACTCATGCACTGCCCATGCATTCATTCAATCACCCATAGAGTACCCCTGCACTTATACATTCACCCAGGCACAACCCATGCACTCACGCAATCACTCAGGTACTACTCCTACACCCTTGCTTACAGACCCCCCGGACCTTGCACCACGTTCACTGCAACTATCACCGACCTCATCGCACCCATGCCATCAACTTCATGGACTACATACTCATCAGAGACCTGAATTTCCACCTCGACAGCCCCAGCGACCCCCAGTCTGCAACCCTCTGGGACAACCTCGCAAACATCGGACTGAAACAGCTCGTCACCACCCCTACCGACAAGGCAGGACACACACTTGACCCCATTTTCGCAGAAGGCAACAACATCCATTTCAGCCACACCATGCAACCCCACTGGACGGACCACCACTGCGTACACTTGAACATCAACAAACCCACTGCCCCCAAACCTGCACCACGCCCCCCCCAGAAGGAACTGGAGCAAAATCACGTAGGAGCAGCTCAACTCCACCCTCAACCGCAAAGCACCCAGCACCTTGACCAACGCCAAGTTCACAGCCAAAGAACTCCACAGATGGATCTCTAACTGTGCAGAAGAACTCGCACCCGTACATGGCTCCAACAGACAGCACCCCAGAAAGGCCACCTGGTTCATCACCGACCTCCAAGAATCGAGACGCACCTGCAGACGCCTCGAGAAAAACTGCCCTGCCACACCTAATTTACATGGGAGGTGGCGGTCCCCGGGGCTGCGGAGGCCCCGCAGGCCCCTGCAATATAATTATAGGATTGCCCCGGGAACCTGGCCCACCCGGGGGCTCATTTAAATGAAGTGGGGGAGCATATATATATATTACCACTGGCAGTCACCAGTAGGTAGTTATAGTTAGGTCCATAGAAAACATGTTTTGACTTGCCTATCATCTTTGATGGCGTTTGACAAATCTTCACAAATTTTCTAAACTAAGTGTCAAAGTAGGTTCTGTTATGCATTGGAAGTTTCGGGGTGATCCGTTAAGCGGGGGCCGAGAAAAAAGAGGTTAAAAAGTGTATTTTTCCATTTTAATTCGCATAGGAACTCTTTATCAAACTTACAGCCCAAACCACTGCTCGGAATTACACCAAATTTGGCAGAAAGGCAGATGTTGTTATGAAGATTGTGCTTTTTGCTATTTGGTGCAAATCCATTAAGTAGTTCTTAGGAAATTGAATATGAAAATTATAGCTATATCTCTGGCTGTGGATATTTCGCAGCGATATTGTGAATGAGCACGCCAACAAGAATGCTGTGATTGGCTGGACGTAAACTGAGCAGAAAGTTGCAGTTGCCATTTTATCGATCACAAACAGATCCCGGGGCTGAAAATTTGTGTGAAAGGTTATATAAGGGGTCAGGGAGTAGGTACTTTGACTGCATGTTTAAGAAATAGGGGTGTTAGTGACACAAGTTATGTGTGCAAAATATATATTTTTTAATTGTGCACAATATTCATGACAACACCGCAATTGCCGGTGTGGCCTCTTGTATACTGTTGCAGGGACATCATGAGTATCGTGGCGATATCGCAAATATTGGTGAAAATATAAAAAAATATGTATATTTGTACACACTCACCGGTCACTGTCACAGACTCTTGTCTGCACTAACAAACTCACTCAAACACTTATATACCCATTCACATACCCACTCAGATACTTATACATCAGTCACATACCCACTCAGATACTCATGCACCCACTCATATACCCATTCAGGTACTCATCCATCCACTTACAGACTCACTCAGAGAGTCACACACCTATTTACAGACCCACTCAGAGTCACAAGGCACCCACTTAGAGAACCACTCATAGACACATGTGCACACTCACATACCTACTTAGAAATTCTTACACCCACTCACACCCACCTGGGCACTCATGCAACAACTCACAGACACATTCAGAGAGTCTTGCACTCACTCTCAGACCCACTGAGACACTCATGCATCCACTTGCAGACCCACTGAGACACTCACACAACCAGTTACAGACACACTCATAGACTCACACATCCACTCACAGATCTAATCAGACACTCAAGCACATGCTCACAGATCCATTCAGGCACCCCTACACCAACTCACAGACCCACTGAGACTCATGTACCCACCCACAGATCCACTCAGAGACTCACACACCCACTGACTGACCCAGTCACTTATGTACTCATTCACAGACCCACTCAGATACTTTTGTATCCACTTACAGACCCACTGAGAGACTCATGCAACCACTTACAGGGTCATGCACTCACTCACAGACCCACTTAGACACTCATATACCAACTCACAGACACACTCATAGACTGAAGCAGCCGCTCACAGACCTACTCAGAGACTCATGCACCCACTTACAGGGTCATGCACTCACTCACAGACCCACTTAGACACTCATATACCAACTCACAGACACACTCATAGACTGAAGCAGCCGCTCACAGACCTACTCAGAGACTCATGCACCCACTCACAGACCCAGTGAGAGGCTCAGGGACCCACTCACAAACCCACTCAGATACTCTTACATCTACTCACAGACCTACTCAGAGACACATGCACCCACTTACAGACCCACTCAGAGATGCATGCACCCATTCACAGACCCTCTCAGACACTCAGGTAACCATTCACAGGCACACTCAGAGGCTCACACACCCACTGACTGACCCAATCACTTATGTACTCATTCACAGACCCACTTAGATACTTTTGAATACACTTACAGACCCACTGAGAGTCTCATGCAACCACTTACAGGGTCATGCACTCACTCACAGACCCACTTAGACACTCACATACCAACTCACAGACACACTCATAGACTGAAGCAGCCACTCACAGACCTGTTCAAACACTCAAGCACACACTCACAAATTCATTCAGGCACTCTTGCACCAACTCACAGACCCACTCAGACACTCACACATCTACACAAAGACCCAGTAAGAGATTCATGCCCATACATAGACCCACTAAGAGACTCATACACTCACTCTCAAACTCACTCATAAACTCATGCACAGACTGGCATACCCACATAGAGACTCATGCATCCTCTTTCAGAACCTGGTCAAAGAGTTATGCACCCAGTTACAGACCCATTGAGAGACATATGCACCCAGCTGCAAACTGACTGAGTTAGTCATTTATCCACAGACATATTAAGTCATAAATTCATGCAGCCAGTGGCATACTTATTGAGAGACCTATGCACTGACTGGCAGACTTATTCAAAGTGTCATGCAACTACTAATATATCTTGTCAGAGACTGATGTACCAACTCATATATAAACTCAGACAGTCATGCATCCACAGACATATCCACTGAGAGACGTATGCACCCAGTCACAGATTCACTCGAAGACTCATATACCCACTGACAGACCCACTTAGACACTCACAGTCCCACTGAGAGACTTATTCATCCACTCACAGACCACGCTAGACACAGCCATTGATGCAGCAACTCAGAGATGCACTCAAAGAATGATGCACACACTGAGAGACCAAATAAAGAATTGACAAATCAGCTGAGACACCTAGTGAGACACTGATGCACTCAGTGAGAAGCCACTCAGACACTTATGCAAACACTCAGAGATCGACCTTTACACTGACACAACCATTGAGATACCTGCTCAGATATTCACATACCCATCTACAAGCCTAGACAGACACTAATGACTCCAGTCAGAAATGCACTTAGACACTCATATATGCATTCACAGATCCAGTCCGACAGTTGTACACTCAATTATAAATGCATTAAGGCACTCATGCACCCAGTCACAGATCGACTGAGAGACTCATGCAACCAATCACAGACCCATTGAGACACTCATGCGCCCAGTAATAGATCCACTAAGACAGTCATGTAGTTAATTCCAGAATCACTCACAAACTGATGCACCCTGTCACAGATCCAGACAAATACTTATACAGTGAATGAGAGAGTTACTGAGATAGTGGTGCATGCAGTGACAGGTTCCACTAAAAGAGTTATACATGATGTTATAGAGATGTTAAGGGAGTTACATGTGTTATTATACACTCATTTAGACAGTAATGTGTTTAGTGTGCTGGTTATAATCTATTTTGCAGTTACAAGTTGTGTATGTGGTGGTGGCTATTAAATGTCTGCTTTTGTTTTGTCATTTTGTGACGTATTCGCTGTGATTCTGGCTACCGATATCAGTGTGGCGCCCGGCATCATTGTGAAAATGGAAGATCAGTTTTAAAGATGGTTTTTCTAGAAACTCCCTAGAAAAATAAGATTTTAAACAGTGCACTAATAAACCCCTAGCATCTAAAATAATTTAAAACGTGTGCATCTATGTGTTTTACACTTTATAAAAAAAGGCACGATTGTCGTGGTTACCGATGTCATTGTGACTTTTGGAGTAATTGCGAAAACAGAAAATTGATTTAAAAGATTGTTTTTATACAAACTCTCAATAAAAATAGTACTTTAAATAGTGCAGTAATAAACCCCTAGTGTCTCAAATATTGTAAAATGTGTGCATATATGTTTTTTGACACCTCATCGCGACTATCAGCATCATTGCAAAACTTTAGAAATTCACTAAAAAACGAAAGGTTGTAAAGATGCTATAGTTAGTAAATACTTTTTTTTTAATTCACTGAAAAAAACAAAGATTACAGTGACATTATAGTTAGGTATTAGCATTTAAAAAACCTTAGAAATTCACTGAAATAATCAAAGGTTACAGGAACGTTATAGTTTGGAATGTGCATTTAAAAAACCTTAGAAATTCACAGAAAAAAAACAAAGGTTACAGTAATGTTATAGTTACACTCAGGATTCACTTGTACAAAACCAGTGAAATTCAGCCATTATAGTTAGGGAGCTAACTATAACCCGCTCCCTCTAATGCACTGCTTATGACCTCACATATTACACTACTCATGACATGGTCAGTGACATAATTGATTACATCACTGATAACATCTCAAATGACATCACTAATGACATCATCCACAGAATCACTGACATACCCACTCACACCCCACATAACTTTTTGTACATACACTCCAACTTCCACACTACCATTGTCAAACTCATTCACACACCCATACCAATACTTACACACCCACTTACTGATTTATAGCTCTACATACACATCCACTCAGCTACCCTCACTGCCACTCATACACCCATTTACTCACTAATGCAGCCACTGACATATACACTCATATACCTATGCAGCCACTCACACACTGAGTCAGTAACCCGTAGAGCTATTCACGAACCTACTCACTCATGCATACAGTCAGTCACACAGCTACTTACTCACTCATACAGTTAAACACACACCCACTCAGTTGCCCATATACATACTAACACAGACTCACTCACCTATACAGTCAATCATACCCTATCAATCACCTATACAGCTTTTCGCATATCCAATTACTCACCCATATACCACTGACACATTAACTCAGTCACTGACACAACCATAAACACACTCACTCACCCATATAGACTCTGACAGATGCATTCACAGACCCTTATAGCCACTGACTTACCCACTCACTCATCCATACTGGCAGTCACACACCCCCTCACCCACCAGCACAGATACTCGGACAATCATAGAGATACTTAGACAACCAATCACTCACCCATTCAGCAACTTACACACCAACTGATACAGACATTCACATAACCAGTCACTCACTCATACATGCACTGAGACCCCTAATCACTCATTTTTACAGTCAGTTACGCAATCATTAAATCATCTATACAGGCACTCATATATCTCCTGATTCACCAATACACCTTGCTATATATATTTAACATTCATAAACAGTTTAAAAACAGTGAAAGTCACTGAATGATCTCATCGGTGTTGTCATTAGTGATGTCACTGACCATCTTATGAGTGATGTAATATGTGAGGTCATAAGCAGTTCATTGCGGGGGCACGAGTTATAGTTAGCTCACTAACTATTATGGCTGAATTTCACTATCCTTGTACAAGTGAATCCTTAGCATAACTATAATGTTCCTATAACCTTTGTTTTTTTCAGTGAATTTAGAAGGATTTTTAAATGCTAATTCTTAACAATAACGTCCCTGTAACATTTGCTTTTTTCAGTGAATATATATATATCTATATACACATATCCTACTGGCTGTCACCAGTAGCTAGTTTTAGTTAGAACGATGTTTCCATAGAAGAAGCATTTTTTGACTTGCCTATATCATTGGTGCTATTTGATGAATCTTCAAAAAATTGTTCCCAGTGAATCTTGTTGTGCATAAAAAGTGGATCCGTCAAGCATGGGGCGAGAAAAAGGGTGTCAGAAAAGGGTGCAATTCCCAATTTAGTTCCCATAGGATCTTTAGTCGAAGCTGCAGCCTGAAGCACTGGACAGAATTGCACCAAACTTGGCAGAAAGGTAGATGTGGTTACGGAGATGATGCTTTCAGTTATTTGTTGTAAATCCTTTCAGTAGTGGTTCAGAAACAAAAAAAAGTGATATATGTGGCCACAACAGCTTCCCGAAAAAAGACAAGCTCGTGCAGGGAAATGCAGAGCTCTGATTGGCTGCCAACACTTCAACCAGGAAGTGATGGCAGCCATCTTGGTTCTCAGCTTCAAACATTTTTTTTTAAAGATAAGGAGGCAGGATAGAAATACCATGACCCCATAAAGTTGGTCCAGGTGTCCCAGAGGTACCCCAACAGGGCAAAAAAGCAGTTTTGTAAAATAAAAATGCCATAAAATCATGATATTTGCGAATTCGCAGCAACATTTTTTTTTAAAAGGAAGTGCGGGCTCCCGTGCTTGTTTTTAAATAACCTCCGATTGGGCCAGGTCCCGGGGGCATATCGTGATAACAGGAGGGGAGTGAACGGGCCCCGTCCTAGAGCTTATGAAAGCCCTGGGGACCTCCACATCCCGGGGCACTTCTTATTAAGTATGCAGGTCTGTCTGCACCCCAGGGACCGCCACCTTCCAGCAGATAAGTAATTTGAAAATGCGGGGGAGTCTGCACAGCCCCCCTACAGCCCCAGGGACTGCCATCTCCCTTGGGCACTTTACATTGTGTGTCGACAAATCCACTGGACCCATCCACACTCCTAGGGACTGCCACCTCCTAGGGAACATCTTTGAAAAATGATGTAGGGGGCTCCAGGTGCCCCATTACAGCCCTGGGGACTGCCACATCGCCAGGGCAAATAATCCTAAAATAAGGCAGGGCAGCTCACACGGCCCCTTCAGCCCCAGGGACCGCCACCTCCCCGAACTTAAAATAATGTGGGGATAAAATGAATACAGGGGCATACAGACTCTCCCACAGCCGTGGGACATGGAAATATGCCTGCAGAGAAACAGATGAAAAGATTGCTTTGAAACACAGGATGCTGCCTTTCAGTAGATCCCTGTTTTTCAAAGCAATGCTGTCTCTTGGAGGAGGCAGAGAGCTGGTAGATTCTGCTGAGACATTGAGGCTCCGCCTACCAGTCCCAAACATAGGTCACTGGGTGCCCTAGAGGCAACCAAAATAGAGAGACTGGGTCACGGGGCTGAATTAGGCCTTGGAAGGGGGCCACACAGCCTCCTCCCCACCTCTAATTAGCCAGGCCCGGGGGATGAGGATCCCAGGGCTGAAATTGCCCCATGGAGAAGGGTCATGCAGCCCCCTTCCCCTACTAGTATAATAGATTTTTTTTTTTTGAAGGTGGTTCCTGAGTCCAAAATCAGCCCAGGAAGAGGGCCGTCTGGCCAACCACCCCTATTACAAGTAGGCCAGGCCCCGGAGGATGGGGTCCCTGGGGCCAAAATCGGTCCGGGGAGGGGGACCGCTTGCCCCCTCCCCTAAATGATAGAAAATACATTTGAAAAAGGCCAGGCTCTGTGGGATGGGCTTTCCTGGGTCAAAATCTGCCTGAGAGGGGGCTGCATGTCACCCCTCCTCAATTTCAAAAAGGTGCCAGGGTTGTGTGCTGTCCCCAACCCTGTTTATCTTGCACATGAACGGGCTCATAAGTGATCTTTATGACTGTGGTGGTGACCCACCAAAACTAGCAGGCATGCTGATACCCTCTCTGTTATTTACAGACAACACACTGCTCATTTCTAAAACCCCAATGGGCTTCCAGAACGTTTTAACTAAGTTTGCAACAGCATGCAAAGACAGGGGCCTCAAAATAAACTGCTCAAAAGTCAAAACAAGGTTTATGGTATTTAATCCCTACAAATCCACCAAGAGGATAGTGAGGTTGGGTACCCAACTCTTAAAGCAGGTCAAGGTCTTTGATTACTTGGGTATTAGAATTAGCGATAATATGGTATATCCAAAAGAGCATGCTAACACTCCAGCATGTGGACTGTGCAATTTTTAAGAGAGTTAAACATTCAGCCTTCTGCCCAATTTCTCCCACCTTAGAAATACATTGGGCCTAATGGTTGGGTGTGGCCCTCTATGGTGCCGAGTTGTGGGGGCTGGAGCATCTAAATCAGCTAGAGGTCGCAGAAATACATTTTCAAGATCGATCCTTAATCTTCAAGTGAACACACCTTTATTACCTTTGCACCTTGATCTTATACTATGGTCTATTACCCAATTTGCTGTCCTTAAGGTGCTTACGTTTTGGAAAAGACTCTGGACTAGTAATAGTCCGATTCCTGTAAAGGACACTGTGGAGGAATTATTAATGCTTCAATAACAGTCAGGGCATTTGGTTTGGTTTGAAAAGGTTAATGAGTGTTTTTCTAAATTGTGGTTGGGGACCATGTTGGATGATCCGCAATGAATTACAAATAAAAATGGTTCCCCAGCATAAACATTTAATGGAATTTTATTGATTCTTCTTGCACTGATATTAGGTCACTTGGCACTTTAACCACCAGATTCTTAAAAGTAGAAAGTTGTTTTGAGCTTGATTTTTATCTGGATGATATTGAGCCCTCTCAGGCACGAGCACTTTACATACAATTTAGGATTGGGATACTCCCACTGAATGTCATGAAAAGCAGCTGGGTGAATGCCACTGTAACTCATTTGTGTCTGTCCTGTAGCTCTACCCCAGAAACTATTGAACACTTTGTTTTCTTCTGTCCTGTCTATGCCACCCTGAGAAAAACATGGATTATTCCGGCCTGTCGGTTGCTGTTGTTCTCACATCCCTCAGATGCTCTACGTGTATTCAGATCATATACAACAAGGTGGCTTGTCTTCACACTATCTGGATATCTGCTCTATGCCTTCAGGCAGAGGTCTAAATTGGTAAAATAAAAATGTGGAGCAGGACTCTGGAATATGTAGGGAAAGCCAGCACCGAGGTCACACATGAATTGCAGTATATAATGACGGCTATGGATTGTTTTGTTAATGCTGATGCATTTTTCAATGTCTAGTCAAGGTTTTAAAATAATTTTAAATCATCTTATTTAAATCATAAACCCATAACACCACTTTTTAATGATGTACAGGACTACGATGATGATGCCACTTTTACTCTCTTATGTTTTTATTATTAATGAACCATTGTATGTCACGTGTTTTTATGTTTGTGTATGATCATGTTATTGATTGAATAAACTTGATGATGAATTACAAAAAGGCCTGGCCCTGGGTGATGGGGTCCCCAGGGCCACAATTGGCCCAGGAAAGGGGGGATTATGTGTCCCCTAATAAAACAACATACATTTAAAAAAAAAATTGCTGTAAAGTTACGGAGGCCCCGGCCTCTTTCACCCTCACTCTGCAAACACGCCTCATGGTACACTACTAGTTGGGGATAAAGTCCCCTTGCCTCCTGAGGGTGCTTAGGAGCCAAGAACCCCTCCTGTTATCTCCATTAAATCCCAAACAGTCAGATTACTAGGAGGTCATTGGAGGCCCTGCCCCCTTTCTCCACCACTCTGGAAACCCACATCCTGGCACACTGCCAGTTGGTGGATGTAGTTTCCTTGGATGCTAAGGGTCCTTGATGGCCAAGAAACCCTCCTGTTACCTCCAGTAGGTCCCACACAGAATGATGGCTGAGAGATGGTCAGAGTCCCTGCCCCCTTTCTGAACCACTCTGCAAATGTGCCTCCTGGCGCAATACTACTTGTGGGATGAAGTCCTCTTGGTTGCTGAGGGTCCTTGGGTACCAAGAAGCCCTCCAGAAGGTCCGACACAGCTAAATTCCTGAGAGCTGGTCAGAAGCCCCACCCCCTTTCTCCACCACTCTTCAAACATAACTACCAGTTAAAAACACCATAGAAATTCACTTAAAAAACCAAAGGTTACAGGGACATTCTAGTTAGGAAATAGAATTTAAAAAAACCATAGAAATTCACACAAAAAAACAAAGGTTACAGGGACTTTATAGTAAGGCTCAGATGTTACTCTTACAAACCATAGAAATTTAGTAGTTATAGTTACCTGAGCTAACTATAACTTATACTCCTGCAATGCACTGCTTACGACCTCATAGAATACATCACTTATGACATGGTGAGCATCCAGAAACAAGTCTCATAGTAACCTGTTCCCTGATTTATTTTGTGCCTTTTCTTATTCCTGAAGTTTGAGATGATCAATCCTAATGGGAGTAATGATGAACAGAGGTAGCACTAGTGTGTTCCCAATTCTCTGTTATGGTATGTATTGTCCAGCACTCTAGCGAGGAGGCTCATCATATGGCTGATTGATGCATTAATGTATTTGTTAAAAACATTCATGCAATTAAGCCTTTATTAAAATAAAAAGAAATAAAACAGACCATAAAACAGTGTTGCTTTTTGAGGATCTTGCCACTTGTTCATAGTGTTGTACTCGTTACTGCCGGTGTATTACAACTGTGAAGTACAGAGTTTGGAGTTTTTCACTTCCTTTGTACCTTGGCTTTCTTTGGACTTTGTTGGTCGAACTGGGTTTTTGCATGCCTGGGTAGAAAGAGAAGCCATGCAGTGGTGTAACACACCCTTCTCTTCATTCTAATGAGGCACTGTGACCAGACAAGCCACTTTCTTTCTGGGCTTTATTCATGGCCTGAAGAACTCTTATGGCAGTGTACCACCTAGCTAATAACCAACTATCAACACACCAAGGCTTTGTTGATGCACCACAGTGTTTGCTTGATGCACTTGTATAATGAGAATAGTGAGAATTTCCACATTGGGTGATTACTTTGGCCAAGCTTATCCCTGAAACAAGGAATAACCTTTTATATCATTATGAATCACTAGGGAAGTAGAGCAGATTAAATTACGTTGCATATGAACCCAACTTGTAAATCATGCCTTCTTGGGATATGTGAAAGATGTAGGAAAGGTCTGCATACAAATGGCCAGGATGATATAGGAAGATTATTTTCACTGTGAAGCAACTAATGGTGCTCACGGGAGAACTCTGCTCCTCTTTTAGCCTTTGTTACCGAGGACTTTTAACGGAGATATCTTGTTTCCTGCACTTGGAGCCCGTTACCTGCTGGGACTGCGAGGACCAGGGTGCGCTGCTGTACAACTGGATTGAGCGCACCTGGGCACTCTTCCCGGCTCCTCCTCCACCTCTCTCCTGCTGATATAACGCCTCGCGGCCCCCGCTTCGCGGGAGCCGCTCGCTGGCGTGCTCACGGGAGAACTCTGCTCCTCTTTTAGCCTTTGTTACCGAGGACTTTTAACGGAGATATCTTGTTTCCTGCACTTGGAGCCCGTTACCTGCTGGGACTGCGAGGACCAGGGTGCGCTGCTGTACAACTGGATTGAGCGCACCTGGGCACTCTTCCCGGCTCCTCCTCTTCCTATTTAACTCCCGCCCCTACTACCGCGTTGCGGGACGCGTTGCGGGACGCGTTGCGGGGCGTAGTCCGGGGCGAAGCCCGGGCCAAGGGCGGGCCCGTTTAAGCCCGTTCAAGCACAGACAAGACCGGACCGGGCCCTGTCCCTTTCATCCATTTCTTCGCCCCGCACAAGGAAGCAAGTAACTATGGATACGCGAGGTAAATTATTGAAAGCTCAACCGATAATATCTGGAACACTGGATAACTTTATCATTAGGGCGAACTCTGTAATCCAAGGTGAATTGAACTTACTAGAAAGGCGTCTATCCGACGGAATTGCCAGTACGCGTAGGTCATCCCTTGGCTTAATTGCTTCTGCAGGCTCCCCCACAAATCTTGATGACTCTCAAGTAGCATTGATGGATAGTATTGACCGTACAATTGAATCGGTTCTATGTGACCTAAGATCCAGTTCCCCCTCACGTAGAGATACTCTTCAACCAATCCCTGAGGGAACGGACCACACTATGCACTCCCGATTATTGGACCAGTCGTTAATTGGAGCACAGTATATTGAGCAGGGAGCCGTTCCAAAAAGGAAACGCGAGGGGCCCAACAAGAGAGGGAAAAAACCTAGATTAGATAGATCCCATTCTAGTATTGATAAAGCACTTACTTCAACATGTCCTAGGCCTGCTCAAGTTAACAATTGCACTCCCAAATCACCATTAGAGCACATTGTATTGCCATCTAATACACCTATACATGTCTCTGATTGTGTTGCAGAACCCGATGAGACCTCCTGTCGATACAATGATATTGTACAATCTGTTATTAATGGTCTCCTTATTTCATTGACTGCTAGGTTTGATGCAATTGATATTAGGCTTAAGGAAATAGAAAGGGTGTTTACAGCCCCGGCAAATGTATCAGTGAACAGAGCCAAACCATGTGCTGTATGCGAAGCAAGAAAAGCGGATTCACATTCTTTATCCCTCCCTACCCCTATGGGCCTCCTTCCATCCGGGCCCCGCAATCCTATGCCAAATCTACCAGAATCTAATCCAACTACTTCTCTGCTACTACTCCCTGCCTCACAACATACGCCCCCTGTGCCTCCTCAATGTCAATTACAATCCCAAACTAAGAACATAGCTACAGTACCCAACCTACAACACGCAGATTTGGACCTAAATAACAAAGGTCTAAGAACTAATACCAACCCAAGTATAGCCCCAACATAATCAATCTTCCACCAGAGGTTTCACCTTATGTTGTTGTTCTAACAGGTGTCCCGGAGCTTGCTAATTCATCAACTGAATCCTATGCTTCCCTAAAAAATAAAGTCATTAACTGGCTCAATAAGCATAGGCCTCTCCCTCCTAATGTGAGGTCACAGGTTTTAATGGTAAGAAGGGTTCCTTGGCTTGGTAGCACTATAAAGAATATCAAGGGTGACTGTATTCTGGTTAATTTTAGCAACCGCTTAACAGCTCCCTACATTCTTAATTGGACTGGTGGTAACAGCACTTCTCTTATTAATTCCCTGCCCCTGTCTTTTTTCTATCCCCCTCTCCACACTTCTATTCCGGATGACATAGATGATAATTGGTCAAAAGTTAGGGGCAACACGGCCAGAGGCAGGCCTAGGCACGTACATTTTGACGAGCCTTTGTCTGCTGGCTATCCAACTTTCAACAGGTATGCCTGTCTTGAGGATGTCGATTGACTTCCACAGGAAGGCTCCATTTCTGTTTCATTGCCCCCATCGCTCCCACCTTCTAATCATCATCCCATTTCCCCTGTCTCTATTTCTGTTCCCATCACCACCCCTATTTCTCCGACTCTGTCTGTGCCTCCTCCTCGTAAAATTCTACCAGCCTCTTCCAATTGCATAACAAAACATAAGGTGCTTTCCTGGAACTTAGCCGGCCTACCCAGCAAGCTTGATTGCCCAATTTGGGGTTCCTTTATAGATCTTCACCAAATTTGCTGTTTCCAAGAAACCTGGGCAAGACAAGATTACCATCGACTGGGTTATGCTACCTATTCAACTCCTGCAGTGTGGTCCGGGCGTGGCCGCCCTTCTGGTGGCCTGACTATTTGGGTTGCTACTTATTTAGGTTGTACTGTTACTAAATTTGAAACTGGGTCGGACGATATTCTATGTATAATATTGGATTGGGGCCTAGACAATAAACTGGCGGTGATTAATGTATACGCCAGACCCGTGAATTTTTGTGCGGAATCCCGGGTGATTGAGGCCCTTTCGAATGTTTTAACTCGAATACCCGATCATATAATGCTTCTTATAGTTGGTGATTTTAATTCTCATTTTGAACCACTTCAGAGCTTGGTGGATCAAATCAACCAGGAAGAGGATGAAATCTGGAATATCCCTCAGGTTTCCGGCCCAATGGCTAGGGCCTGGACACCTTTGGCTATCCAGATTACCTCCCTGACAATGGTCCACTCTATTAGGGCTTGCAATGGTCGAACTACCTTAGATAATCCTCCTAAGCCCACATTTAATAAACCTGGTAGAGAGGCTAGGCTTGATTACATTTTTGTTCAAGCCAAAGATTGGAATAGAGTCCTAGATTTTCAAGTCATTCCAAGGGGGGAGAGTGACCATAATCCTCTCGTACTGGATGTCTCATTATCTGGTTTATCCCCTCTGGTTCCGGCGCTTCCATCTAACTCGGAGCCATCGGACTCAGCTATTCTCTCTAATAATAAGCGGAGAATTAAATGGAGTAAAATGGTTCGTAATGATAAAGAAATATCCCAAGTCTATGCTGCTGTCGCCTTGGTTTTAAACAATATAGTGGGGATTCTTGACCAGCATTCCCCTCCAAACTACTATGAGGAATTGACAACTGCCCACCAGGATCTGTTTTCTATGCTGTCTGGGCTATTTAACCCTATTATTTCCTGTAAAAAGGGATTTGTTAATCAGCCCAATTGGTACAACAAGACTTGTAGATTGGCAAAGAGCGACCTGCTAGGGGCTATAAAGAACAAGGCTCCCAAGGCTGACATCCAACACAAGAGACAGACCTATAGATCCCTGATACGTTTTGCTAAACTGGAATGGGCTTCTGAAAATTGGGAGAATCTAACCTCTGCCCTAAAATCAAGAGATTCGAGGAGATTTTGGTTGATTGTATCCACTGGGACAACTGAACCCCCTGCAATTGTAAATAACAACATTGCGCCAGAAGCCTGGGAAATCCACTTTAGCACTCTCTACAGGGCCCCGATGTCTGCCCCTGCAAGCCCACTACACATAGTACCTAGCCGAGATCATCAAATATTTTCGCTAACTGAAATCCAGCTTGCAATTTCCCAACTTCCCGCTGGGAAAGCACCCGGTTTGGATGGGGTACCAGGTGATTTGTATAAACATGAACCTAGTATATGGGCACCTTATCTTACATTATTGTTCAATGCCATTTTGAACGGCTTGCCAATTCCCCCTACTTGGTTAGGCGCCGAAGTTGTGCCTATTTTCAAAAAAGGTTCTCCACTGTTGCCAGGGAATTACAGGCCTATTAGCTTGATAGATGTTGCACAAAAACTTTTCTCGAGGCTGATCATGAATCGTATTATGGACTGGGTTGAGTCATCTGAGATCTTGAGCAACTACCAAGCTGGCTTTCGAAAGAGCGTTTCCACAACCGATCAGATCTTTAGGTTGTGTATGCTCTACTGGAAAACAGTAAAGATAGAGGGGGGGTCCTTATACACAGTTTTTGTCGATCTCCGCGTGGCTTTCGACCTTGTTCCCCGTACAAAATTATGGGCCGTGCAACAAGATTTAGGACTTCCAGGGCCTCTCTTGCACATACTTGTGCGTCTCCACACTAACAACTATGCGAGGGTAAGATGTGGGAGGGGTGGCAGCCTTTCAGCTAGTTTCCCTGTCAAAAGGGGGGTAAGGCAGGGGTGTGTCTTGGCGCCCACCCTCTTCTGCCTTTATGTAAACGGTCTCATCTCTCATTTAAACAAGGTACCCAATAGAGACGCCCCACGCCTTGCGGGTACTGCCATTTCGGCCATTATGTTTGCCGACGACACGTTGCTTTTAGCTAAGACCCCCATGGGGCTACAACGCGTCTTGGACGGTTTTGTATCCTTTTGTATTGATCGGGGGTTGGAGATCAACACGGCTAAGACTAAATTTATGATCTTCAACCCCCCGAGGTCTTTACGACCTAATCCTACTATAAATGGAACCAGCTTAGAAAGAGTCCACACTTTCGAGTACTTGGGTCTAACACTCAATGAGAAAATGACCTGGTCTCACCATCAGACCAAATTAAATTTAAAGTTAAATCAAAGGGTAGGGGGAATCCTGAAATTATGGAACCAATCCATGACGCACCCGATTGGCCCGCCTATGGAAATTTACAAATTGCAGGCTCGCGGGGCTTTAATCTATGGCGGTGAATTCTGGGGCATTGATTGTGCCCCTGAGATTGTCGTTACGGAAAATAAGTTCTTAAGGAGCCTGTCTGCCCTTCCACCCAGTACACCCTTACTTCCCCTTAGGCTCGATATGGGACTAAGATCGATAAGGGAGGAACTTGGCGTGAAGCCTTTAACGTTTTGGAGGCGTCTTTGGACAACCCCTGAACTTTTGAGTTATCGCTCTGAACTTTTGGAACTCTATCTCCATCCAGCCCTGGGTAAAATCCCATGGCTGAATTATGTAAAAAATGAATTTGCTAAGCTGGGTTTACAGACCCATTGGACAAAACCCCTAGAGTCATGTGCGACCATACCCCGTAAAGAACTAGTTGCTCTTTACCACAATTTTAATCTCTCGGTTACTCTTGCTAATGAGAATTTGGAACCTATGACAACTACATTTTTAACTATCAAGGACCACTATATATTGGAAACTGTCCTGAATGACATTAATCCTGTCGCCCTGAGAAAATTATTCTTACAATGGCGATATAATGCACTCCCAGTTAGAGCACTTACCAGTAGATGGCATCCCCCTACTGCAAAAAATTGTCCTACATGCTCTAGTGAGCTGGAGGACGATATTCATTTAATGTTTTTTTGCCCTATGTACACGAAATCAAGGAATAAATGGATTGCTCCCATCTGTAGGAGCTGGGGATTCAGACGACATTTAGATGCCTATAGGCTGCTGAAAAGTGATTTATCTTCTTGTACTGTCTTTGCTATTAGCAAGTATCTGGCAGCAATATGGCATATTAGAAGAATCCATCTTACGGAATGAAATGTAATTGTCTATCATTGACTAGGTCTATGTTTCAATCCATTTATTATTTATTTGCAACTGTATTCTCCCTAGTTTGTGTGTATCTTTTACTTATGAATGATTTTCTTTTTTTAAGATAACCTTTGTGACTCCAATGTATTTGTATGTTCTTTTATGATTTACATAATCGAAATAAAGATTTAAAAGAAAGAAAGGTATAAATATTTGGAAATCATTTACAGGCACATACAGGGACTGATAAAAGAGCCTTCATAATGACTGCTACATGCAGCAAAATGTGAGTCAATATACACCTTTTTACCTTTGTTGTGAAATATATCCTTGGAGTGTCAAACATCTGTAATGTTTTATAGCTCCAACACAGTGCTCTCTTGTGCAGCAAATTATTGCATTTCTTCAGCACATGCAGTGTTGACTGATGCACATAGGCACCTTTCAGTGCATCACAATGAAGTAAAAAATTAGAGGGAACATTGGTGAGTGGGTACTTGAGTGGTTGTATGGATGTGTGAGCAGGTATGTAAGTGGTGTGTGGGTGTGTGAGTGGGTGTGTGAGTGTTTGAATGGGTGAGTGAGTGTCTGTGTGGAGAGGCTGAATGGGTGTGTGATTGTCTGTATGGGTGAATAAGTTGGTGTGTGAGTAGCTGAATGGATGAGTCTGTGGCTGTGTGAGTGGTTGTATGTGTGACTGAGTGGCTGTGTGAGTAATTGTATGGATGTGTGAGTGGGTGTGTCAATAGCTGTATGGGCCAGTGACTGGGTGTGTGAGTGGCTGCATGAATAGATATGTGAGTAGTTTTGAGGGTGTGTGAGTGGGTGTGTGAGTAGATTTGGTATTCAGTGTATAGGTGTGTGAGTAGTTGTGTGGGTGTGTGAGTGATTGTATGGATCTGTAAGTGGGTGTGTGAGTGGCTGTATGGGCATAGGAATGGGTGTGTGAGTGCTTCTGTGGGTATATGAGTGGCTGTATGGGTCTGGAAATGGGTGTGTGAGTGGTTATATAGGTGTGTGAGTCAAAATATGGGTCTGTGAGTGGGTGTGCGAGTAGTTTTGTGGGTGTATGAGTGGGTTTGTGGGTGAATGGAATCACTGACACAACATCGACTCCTATAATATTGACCTACAATATTAGCGAGTCACTTATATCGCATACAAAAATATCGACAACAAAATATTAAAACACAAAAATATCGATAAAATTAAAACATCATGAAATACAACAAAAATATCGATATACATAATATTAACAACACAAACATCAATAAAACAGATATTAACTGTACGAAAAAATAACATTAAAACATAAAAATCAATTATTTTCAATACTATAAACAAATAACATATTTCAAACATTAAAACAAATGCTAACAAACAAAATTACAATATCAATAAAACTAAAACACAAACTAACATACTGAAAAAATCAAAAACAAAAAATACACAAACACTACAACATAAAAAGAGTTTCCCCACTATTAAAAATAAACAGACATGTATATAACATATTTGAAAAGATATATCATTCGTTAACACACACATTTTAATTATATTACTAAACAAAATAAAGAAGCACATTAAATAAACACAGTTACAATTAAACAAATTAAATTATAACTGCCAAAAAAATCAAAAAAAGCTATCTCAACCAATGAATTTAAACTACACCAACAAAAACCAATAGAAAAACTCTAACTAATAAAATAAACACTATAAAAGCGATCAATTAAATAACACAAAATTTACCATGAAAAGGACAGACGCTGCAGAAGGACAAAACTTTGCAAGACAGAAAACAGATTGAAAAAGATCTACATATACAACAAAATAGAAAAGCTCTCATTAAAGGTAAGAACAAAACTTTTTAAATAAATAAATACAATTAGCTTAAAAAAGCATATTAACAGAGCAACTTAAAATATAATCAGTTTTTCTTTAAGTTTCATAGACTAAACTTGAGTAAAACTCTACCTAAAAATTTAAAAACAACGATTTCCTACAATATCACCATTAACAAAAAATATAAAACAAAGTAAGTATATATCTTAACTAATAGAGTTACCTAATTAGACCTAAAACATTTTTTTTAAAAGCAACCTATAACTAACAAATACTTTTATTGTACTTCCTTCTACAGGCTACAACAGAAAAACAACATCAAAGTAATTAATAAAAATAGGGACTAACTAAACAAAACTAACAAACTAAATGTAGCACTACAATAAAAATAACATTTTATTTTTTAAACAACAGAAAAAAACAGTGAATAACCAACAAACTTCGAAAAATTATCAAACAAGAAAAGAAAAACAAGATATATGTAAGTATATTTTAAAATATTATAATTATATCTGAAGGTTTACTCTTCACTAATTAATAATTAACACATATATATATATATATATATATTCATATATATCTATTATCTACTGGCGGTCGCCAGTAGATAGTTATAGTTACAACCTAGTTTCCATAGGAAATCTCAAAATTCTATTTAGAATAACTTTGGCGCCGGTTGACGAATCCTCGCGAAATTTTCAAAACAAATGGGGCGCTCTGTTCAGCTCCTACCCTGAAAGTCTCGGGGTGATTCGTCAAGCGGGGGCCGAGAAAAAGGGGGGTCCCAAAAAGCGTTTTCCCCATGCATTTTTCCATAGGACCTTTAGTCGCAGCTACAGCCCGAACGGCTGAACAGAATTACGTGAAATTTGGCAGAGAGGTAGACATAAGGTCAAGGAAGTGCCTTTTGCAGGTCTGGTGTAAATCTGTTCAGTATTTCCTGTGAAAATAGCATTTAAAAGCATATCAATATCTATACGCGAGCACCGTGCGCGCACCGTGCGCGCACAGTGCGCGCACCCTGCCGTGCGCGAGCGCAATTCTGATTGGTTGTTAGATGTCGGTAAACATTCGAATCGGTCGAAACCAGGAAGTGTCGGCCGCCATTTTGTCTCTCGCAGTCTGAGGGGGTGAAAAACAAAGGTGGAGAACGTGAAAAGGGGGCTGAGTGGACAGTTCCTGACCCCCTAGCCTTGGTCAAGGGGTCACAGAAGGACCCCCAAGGGAGAAAAAAACATTTTTTTTTTTTAAATCGCGAGGTGCGCGCACCGCGTGCGCACGGCATGCACTGCGAACCGTGGGTGCTCGGTGCGCGCACGGTGAAAAACCTGAAAATTTTTTTTTTAATAAATACATAACTTAGCATTTAAAAAACTGTACAAGTTCACTGAAAAAACCATAGGTTTCACACACGTTATAGTTACGAATTAGCATTTAAAAAACCTTGCAAATTCACTTAAAAAACCATTACTGTTGTTGCCTGCGCTAATTTAAATAAAGCTTTGTTTTCCAGAACCAGGTCATGGCGCTTTCTTGTGTGGATGTTAAAGTATGGGAAATGCTGTCTCCCACATGCCACGTCCGCCCTGCAGGGTTGGGGGCCCCCGACGACAGTGAGCTGTTTTGGATATTGAATAAGGGGGGCATGACCCGCTTGCCCTTCTGTGAGCCTGAGCATTTACCGGCGATTATTACAGTGGAAGGTGAGAAAGGGAGCCGAGTGAGGCAAATGCCTCTGCTTGGCGGGTTCTGGATACAGCGCTTTATGGACATTGTGGGGTTACAACAAAGAGCTCGTGTGCACCAGTGTCTGCCCAAGCACCGCACTTACCTGCATAATTACACTGGAGCTGATAGTGTGGCCAAACATCACCATGACTGCACGGGTATTCCACTGAGGCTCCTGATGAATTATGGGACTTGCAGTACGGCAGCAGTCAGGCAGGTGACTTTACTATCCACACCTGGGACACTGCACATGTGATGTTCCTCTGAGGAAGGCAATTCGCTGAAACGCGTCAGGTGCCTCACTACTGTTGTTGCCTGCGCTAATTTAAATAAAGCTTTGTTTTCCAGAACCAGGTCATGGCGCTTTCTTGTGTGGATGTTAAAGTATGGGAAATGCTGTCTCCCACATACCACGACCGCCCTGCAGGGTTGGGGGCCCCCGACGACAGTGAGCTGTTTTGGATATTGAATAAGGGGAGCATGACCCGCTTGCCCTACTGTGAGCCTGAGGATTTACCGTCGATTATTACAGTGGAAGGTGAGAAAGGGAGCCGAGTGAGGCAGATGCCTCTGCTTGGCGGGTTCTGGATACAGCGCCTTATGGACATTGTGGGGTTACAACAAAGAGCTTGTGTGCACCAGTGTCTGCCCAAGCACCGTACTTACCTGCAAAATCACACTGGTGCTGATAGTGTGGCCAAACATCACCATGACTGCACGGGAATTCCACTGAGGCTCCTGATGAATTATGGGACTTGCAGTACGGCAGCAGTCAGGCAGGTGACTTTACTATCCACACCTGGGACACTGCACATGTGATGTACCTCTGAGGAAGGCAATTCCCTGAAACACGTCAGGTGCCTCACTACTGCTGTTGCCTGTGCTAATTTAAATAAAGCTTCGTTTTCTAGAACCAGGTCATGGCGCTTTCTTGTGTGGATGTTAAAGTACAGGAAATGCTGTCTCCCGCATGCCACGACCGACCTGCAGGGTTGGGGGCCCCCGACGACAGCGAGCTGTTTTGGATATTGAATAAGGGGGGCATGACCCGCTTGCCCTACTATGAGCCTGAGGATTTACCGGCGATTATTACAGTGGAAGGCGAGAAAGGGAGCCGAATGAGGCAGATGCCTCTGCTTGGTGGGTTCTGGATACAGCACCTTATGGACATTGTGGGGTTACAACAAAGAGCTTGTGTGCACCATTGTCTGCCCAAGCACCGTACTTACCTGCAAAATCACACTGGAGCTGATAGTGTGGCCAAACATCACCATGACTGCACGGGTATTCCACTGAGGCTCCTGATGAATTATGGGACTTGCAGTACGGCAGCAGTCAGGCAGGTGCCTTTACAATCCACACATGGGACACTGCATATGTGATGTACCTCTGAGGAAGGCAATTCGCTGAAACGCGTCAGGTGCCTCACTATTGTTGTTTCCTGCGCTAATTTAAATAAAGCTTTGTTTTCCAGAACCAGGTCATGGCGCTTTCTTGTGTGGATGTTAAAGTATGGGAAATGCTGTCTCCCGCATGCCACGACCGCCCTGCAGGGTTGGGGGCCCCCGACGACAGCGAGCTGTTTTGGATATTGAATAAGGGGGGCATGACCCGCTTGACCTACTATGAGCCTGAGGATTTACCGGCGATTATTACAGTGGAAGGCAAGAAAGGGAGCCGAATGAGGCAGATGCCTCTGCTTGGCGGGTTCTGGATACAGCACCTTATGGACATTGTGGGGTTACAACAAAGAGCTTGTGTGCACCATTGTCTGCCCAAGCACCGTACTTACCTGCAAAATCACACTGGAGCTGATAGTGTGGCCAAACATCACCATGACTGCACGTGTATTCCACTGAGGCTCCTGATGAATTATGGGACTTGCAGTACGGCAGCAGTCAGGCAGGTGACTTTACAATCCACACCTGGGACAGTGCATATGTGATGTACCTCTGAGGAAGGCAATTCGCTGAAACGCGTCAGGTGCCTCACTATTGTTGTTGCCTGCGCTAATTTAAATAAAGCTTTGTTTTCCAGAACCAGGTCATGGCGCTTTCTTGTGTGGATGTTAAAGTATGGGAAATGCTGTCTCCCACATGCCACGTCCGCCCTGCAGGGTTGGGGGCCCCCGACGACAGTGAGCTGTTTTGGATATTGAATAAGGGGGGCATGACCCGCTTGCCCTTCTGTGAGCCTGAGCATTTACCGGCGATTATTACAGTGGAAGGCGAGAAAGGGAGCCGAGTGAGGCAAATGCCTCTGCTTGGCGGGTTCTGGATACAGCGCCTTATGGACATTGTGGGGTTACAAAAGAGCTCGTGTGCACCAGTGTCTGCCCAAGCACCGCACTTACCTGCATAATCACACTGGAGCTGATAGTGTGGCCAAACATCACCATGACTGCACGGGTATTCCACTGAGGCTCCTGATGAATTATGGGACTTGCAGTACGGCAGCAGTCAGGCAGGTGACTTTACTATCCACACCTGGGACACTGCACATGTGATGTTCCTCTGAGGAAGGCAATTCGCTGAAACGCGTCAGGTGCCTCACTACTGTTGTTGCCTGCGCTAATTTAAATAAAGCTTCGTTTTCCAGAACCAGGTCATGGCGCTTTCTTGTGTGGATGTTAAAGTATGTGAAATGCTGTCCCCCACATGCCACGACCGCCCTGCAGGGTTGGGGGCCCCCGACGACAGCGAGCTGTTTTGGATATTGAATAAGGGGAGCATGACCCGCTTGCCCTACTGTGAGCCTGAGGATTTACCGGCGATTATTACAGTGGAAGGTGAGAAAGGGAGCCGAGTGAGGCAGATGCCTCTGCTTGGCGGGTTCTGGATACAGCGCCTTATGGACATTTTGGGGTTACAACAAAGAGCTTGTGTGCACCAGTGTCTGCCCAAGCACCGTACTTACCTGCAAAATCACACCGGTGCTGATAGTGTGGCCAAACATCACCATGACTGCACGGGAATTCCACTGAGGCTCCTGATGAATTATGGGACTTGCAGTACGGCAGCAGTCAGGCAGGTGACTTTACTATCCACACCTGGGACACTGCACATGTGATGTACCTCTGAGGAAGGCAATTCCCTGAAACACGTCAGGTGCCTCACTACTGCTGTTGCCTGCGCTAATTTAAATAAAGTTTCGTTTTCTAGAACCAGGTCATGGCGCTTTCTTGTGTGGATGTTAAAGTACAGGAAATGCTGTCTCCCGCATGCCACGACCGACCTGCAGGGTTGGGGGCCCCCGATGACAGCGAGCTGTTTTGGATATTGAATAAGGGGGGCATGACCCGCTTGCCCTACTATGAGCCTGAGGATTTACCGGCGATTATTACAGTGGAAGGCGAGAAAGGGAGCCGAATGAGGCAGATGCCTCTGCTTGGCGGGTTCTGGATACAGCGCCCTATGGACATTGTGGGGTTACAACAAAGAGCTCGTGTGCACCATTGTCTGCCCAAGCACCGTACTTACCTGCAAAATCACACTGGAGCTGATAGTGTGGCCAAACATCACCATGACTGCACGGGTATTCCACTGAGGCTCCTGATGAATTATGGGACTTGCAGTACGGCAGCAGTCAGGCAGGTGACTTTACAATCCACACCTGGGACACTGCATATGTGATGTACCTCTGAGGAAGGCAATTCGCTGAAATGCGTCAGGTGCCTCACTATTGTTGTTTCCTGCGCTAATTTAAATAAAGCTTTGTTTTCCAGAACAAGGTCATGGCGCTTTCTTGTGTGGATGTTAAAGTATGGGAAATGCTGTCTCCCACATGCCACGACCGCCCTGCAGGGTTGGGGGCCCCCGACGACAGCGAGCTGTTTTGGATATTGAATAAGGGGGGCATGACCCGCTTGACCTACTATGAGCCTGAGGATTTACCGGCGATTATTACAGTGGAAGGCAAGAAATGGAGCCGAATGAGGCAGATGCCTCTGCTTGGCGGGTTCTGGATACAGCACCTTATGGACATTGTGGGGTTACAACAAAGAGCTCGTGTGCACCATTGTCTGCCCAAGCACCGTACTTACCTGCAAAATCACACTGGAGCTGATAGTGTGGCCAAACATCACCATGACTGCACGTGTATTCCACTGAGGCTCCTGATGAATTATGGGACTTGCAGTACGGCAGCAGTCAGGCAGGTGACTTTACAATCCACACCTGGGACAGTGCATATGTGATGTACCTCTGAGGAAGGCAATTCGCTGAAACGCGTCCGGTGCCTCACTATTGTTGTTGCCTGTGCTAATTTAAATAAAGCTTTGTTTTCCAGAACCAGGTCATGGCGCTTTCTTGTGTGGATGTTAAAGAACGGGAAATGTTGTCTCCCGCATGCCACGACCGCCCTGCAGGGTTGGGGGCCCCCGACGACAGCGAGCTGTTTTGGATATATATATGTGATCAAGTCCCCAGGGAGGGACGAAACGCGTAATGGCTGCCGCTCCTGTTGTGTGAACTTTTCAAATAAACTGAGCGGTATAACAAAAGGATTCTGTGGTCCGTGCTCTTTGTTTCCAGTATCCAGAAGGAAGGAAATATGGAAAAGGAGTTTCAAGGTGATATATATATATATATATATATATTATCTACTGGCGGTCGCCAGTAGATAGTTATAGTTAGGACCACGTTTCCATAGGAAATCCGCAACATTCTATTTGGAATAACTTTGGCGCCGGTCGACGAATCCTCGCGAAATTTTCAAAATAGGTGGGGCGCTACGCTACGCTCCTACCCTAAAAGTCTCGGGGGGATTCGTCAAGCGGGGGCTGAGAAAAAAGGGGGGTCCCAAAACGCGTTTTTCCCATGCATTTTTCCATAGGACCTTTAGACACAGCTACAGCCCGAACGGCTGAACAGAGTTACTTGAAATTTGGCAGAGAGGTAGTCCTCAGGTCAAGGAAGTGCCTTTTGTAGGTCTGGTGTAAATCTGTTCAGTAGATCCTGAGAAAATAGCATTTAAATCAATATATATATCTGTGGCAGCTTACGGTGCGCTTACGGTGCGCTTACGGTAAGCTTACGGTACGCGAGCGCGATTCTGATTGGCTGTTAGATCTTAGTAAACATTCGAATCTGTCGAAACCAGGAAGCGGCGGCCGCCATTTTCTCTCTCGCAGTCTGAGGGGGTGTAAAACAAAGGTGGATAACGTGAAAAGGGGGCAGGCTGGACAGTTCCTGACCCCCTAGCCTTTGTCAGGGGGTCTCAGAAGGACCCCCAAGGGCAAAAAATTAATTTAATTTTTTTTTGAAAAAATCGCCCAATGCGCGCAGTGTACGCGCACGGCGTAAACGGAGAAATTTCGCGAAATTCGCGGAATTACGCGTACCGTGCGCGCACGGTGAAATTTTTTTTCCAAAAAGGAAAGCTTAAAAAAAAAAAAAAAAATTGTGAGGTAAGGTTGGCTCTTAAAAGAGCCGTTGGGTTCATAGAGGGATGGAGGAAAGAAGAATGGGAATATTATGAGCGTCTACAAACGTTCTGGTCTATCTAATTGTTAATAAGGGGAACACTGGTCTCCCCAAAAACAATAAGACCAGAACACGTTATACACCTCATTACAACCCTCCCAAATCGAGGGTTGACGTCCAGAGGAGCAGAAGAAGGTGATGCTCCCACCTCAGAGGAAGGGCTCAGCTGAGCTGCCGATGATGTACTCGGCTGAGCTTCTGAGGCTGGGCTCTGGTGACTTACTGAAGAGTTTTCTCCAGTATGTCGATCAAAGGTCCTGGGATGTTTATCCCTAAGGTGTCTCATCATAGAGTGATTTCCAAAGGAATACTTTTTCCTAGGATTTCCTCTTGATAAAACACGGTCACAAAGTGTGCAAGTGACCAGTGGAGCATTGACCTTTTTCTCCCCCTCTGGAAAAGTAAAATACTCCCATACAAAAGAAGTCTTCTGTTTCCTCCTTCTCTGGATGATGGTGGTGCTGCTAGCCTCACTCTCAGAAGAGGTCTGCTGTTCTGCCATTGTATCCCAAAGACAATTCAGCTCCTGCTCCTAGAGAATCACAAGCAGTAATGAGGGGAATGGGTGTGGTGTGGGAAGTTTCTGGAACTGAAAGTAGTTTCAACCAATGAAAAGTGTTCTTTCAAGCAGTAATGAGGGGAATGGGTGTGGTGTGGGAAGTTTCTGGAACTGAAAGTAATTTCAACCAATGAAAAGTGTTCTTTGTGGATCACATGACCTACCGTGCGCGCTCCGTAAGCTTACGGTACGCGCTCGTAAACAAGTACGCATGCGCGAACGTGACGCTTACGGAGCGCTTACGGAGCGCGTATGTAAGATGCACTCGCGCATGCGCATTACACGCCCCTGCGTAACCGTGACGTTGCTTCCGCGTGTACGCGTACGTCACGCACGTATCACGTAAGCGCGCTGTACTTATGACGTGCGGAGCGCGTAGCGTCAGCTTACAGTACGCGTATCCTATTCCGTACGCGCACCGTACTTATGACGTACGGAGCGCGTACCGTCAGCTTCCCGTACGCGCACGGTAAAAAATGCATAAAAAAAAAAAAAAAACCTTTCCATAATGCAGGGTATAGTACATATATTATTTTATACATAGGTTTACAAAAAATCTCAAAAACAAATTTGCATTTAAAAAACCGTACAAATTCACTGAAAAAACCATGGGTTTCACACACGTTATAGTTAGGAATTAGCATTTAAAAAACCTTGCAAATTCAGTGAAAAAACCATAGGTTTCACACATGTTATAGTTAGCTGGACATTTTACTGATAAAAAAACCAATGAAATTCCCCCGTTATAGTTAGTGCAGGCAACTATAACTCACGCAACCGCAATCCTCTGCTGATGACATATGTGTCTTTATGAAAAAAAAATATTTGTAATATATGTATAGCTAAAATTTAATGGAAGAAGACATGGGCAAATAAGTGTCTAAATACAGTATTAGCATCAGCAGAGGATTGCGGTTGCGTGAGTTATAGTTGCCTGCACTAACTATAACGGGGGAATTTCATTGGTTTTTTATCAGTAAAATGTCCAGCTAACTAAAACATGTGTGAAACCTATGGTTTTTTCACTGAATATATATATATATATCTCTTTGAATCTCCCGTGTATGAGTTGCCTCCTCCTAAACGAGAGTTGCTTCGTTGTTTCCGGACCTCACGGAAGCCGGTCTCTTAATATTCTTTTCAAAGTCTTCCCCAGTATTGTTGGAAGAAAAAAAAAGTCTTTTAAACAAACACTGGTCAGGAATACTCTAAAAAAAAACAAACCGAAAACAACTTGGTTGACCAAAAAACAAGGATTCATAAAGTGCACCAAATGCAAGGCATGTACACACGGTGTAAACACAGAAGTGTACAAACCAGGTTTAAGCGAGAGAACAAAAAAGATAAAGAGAAAATACTCGTGCAAAACGCATTTTGCTGTCTATGTACTTCAATGCCCTTGTGGCTTGAGGTACTTAGGCAGTACAATCCTAGAAGTACACAAAAGAATCCTTCAACACCTGAGAGCAATAAAAAATGGTGACAGGTCATACCCTGTCGCTCGACATTTTGAAAGCTTTCACAAAAAAAGAGTTGAGGGATTATCTTACTATGTGATTGATGCCATAGAAAAAAATCCAAGGGGAGGTAACAGAGAAAAGCAATTGAGGAGGTTAGAGTCACGTTATATAATTGAATTAAATTCAAAACAGCCAGATGGTTTGAACATCGAAGAAGATTTGTACACGCATCTTTAGTATCTTAGTTCATATGATTACTTGTTTATGAAATGTTTTTAATTATGCGAATTTTAAGACTCGGTTCTCACATGTATCAATGTACTGTATTGGCAACTGCTCTATCAGAGCTAGAATGATTAGTGCTATCATTAAGCCCACTGGGGCTCCACTGAGTGTTTTTTAATATTCGATGAAGGTAATGATAACGCCTATTAATTGAGGTCTTAATTTTGGAACAATGCATGACCATGATTATGAGTGCTTCTATATTTTTTTGCCAATAGCAAATGATCTAATACTATATTAACTTCTGCCCACTAGGGCTCTATTACTATGTGTCATTCAATTAGACCCACTCGGGTCCTAATGTCGTTATATCCTCTTTCAATATCTTTATTGAAGATAGAAGAGTGATTAATTAATTGAAACACTCATATAACCTTTCAAGTCTTTAATTTGTTTACTTAAAACTTCAATAAGTGACCTTGATTATAAGCGCATTTTTCATTGCCTGCCATTACTTTATGATTTCCGCACTATGTGAGAACCACGAGTCTGTCTTCATATACACTGCAATTGTAGTTCAATACAGCACGTGTACAGGAAGTTAAATAGCCGCCAATAACGTATCTCCACGTCAGTGAACAAGGGTGCTACGCACTCGAAACGCGTTTGGCGAGCAGTTGATTGAGGAATAAAGGAATTTGCAGAAAAACCACACAAGGCTTCGTTTTTCTTCCAACAATACTGGGGAAGACTTTGAAAAGAATATATATATATATATATATATGCAAAAGGTGAAAATCTGTGACAAGAATCCATGATGGACATGTTGGAGCGCAAATGATGCATTATGGGTATTGCAGTCTAAGCAATCAAAATGAATGTGAAAATATCCTTTGTGATGCCAACTAATAGGAAATATTGTGCATATATACAAGTAAAACAATGCTACTAGACTGCAGTTTACCCAATTAAGGACTACTATAGTCTAAATTAATATATATGTGCTGAGTCGCTTTTTACAGTCCATCTTCACTGTTTACAACTATGGATTTAAAAGGTGAACAACTGGCCTAATCACATGTTGCATATGATTAAGACCGAGTGCGGTCGAAACGCGTAATGCAAAAACCCTCTGCGAATTAAAGAGAAGTTGTTTTAAATCTACCGGCTGGTGGGCTTGCTTATCCTCGGACGTGGGGATTTTTTCGTTTGGAATATATATATATATATATATATACACATCCAGTTTTACTCATCTTCTATCACCTTCCGAAGGTGCACGAAGACACAATCAACACCCCCCTGGGAGACCCATTGTGGCATCCCAGAATAGCCTATTACAGAACATCTCCACGTATATTGACTCCTTTCTAATTCCACTAGTCAAGGAACTGAATTCTTACTAGGGGTGGGCGGAATTTGCGTAATCGCGTTACGCAAATCTTCGCGAAAACGTTAAAAATCTCTGCGAACACGCGGAAATATCGCGAAGACGCAGAAGTTTTTGTCCAGCCTGTTCGCGATGTTTTTTGCGGGATCGCGTTGGAAATGTGTCGCCGACTTGCCCATGCAGTCGCTAATTGGCACGGCCATCTTGTTTTCACTTGTCCCTCCCGCTCGCGATGCTATTTCCTGTTCCGGGTTGCGCAATGCATGCTTGCGCCGTTCGCGATAGGTATTTTCTGTTCGGGAACGCGTATTACGTGTTCGCGTCGCTTTTTGCGTGCTCGGGGGGAAAATATCTCGCGGACTTGCCCATGCGGTCGCAATGGGCGCGGCCATCTTCTTTTTCACTCTATTGCTATGGTTCTGGGGCCTGCTTTTCAATCCTCCCTCTATCTTTTCAATCCTTTGTTTCTGAAAACTTTTTTTGATCTTTTTTATTTATTATCTCTCTATTTTCCTGATCATATATTTTTTGTTTTTGTTTACCTTTTGTGTGTTTTTTAACTACTGTTTCACTCTTTTTCTATAACCTGCTCGTTTCATTTCTTTTACTTACTTTTTTAATTTTGACCTTTTCTTTTCCGCCCCCGCCTACCCCAGAACCATGGCAAAGGGCCACAGGGCGCATCGCTGTCAGAGCCACGACCGCCTTCTTTGCGGAAGGTGGCGCCCACAAGGGGTGCAGGCACGGGCCTTATTTGGGGAGATGGAGTTGGCCGCACTGGGTTTTTTTGTGCAGCGCCACCTCCCCTTAACCCTGGCAGCAGGCGGCAGGCCTGGGTCTGGGTACGGGCTCGGGGAGCGTCGGCAGCGGTGGGGAAAGGTGCGCCGGGTAGTGTTTTGCTGCTCTTGTGTCCGACGCAGCCAGAACCAGTTGACGTACCGGTGGTCTGATATCCTGGACCGGGAGCAGGACCTCCTGGACATGCTAGGAGTGGAGAACCCGGGTCTTGGTGAGTAGCTATTTAATTATTACTACTTTGTGTCTGTTCTTCTGCTCTGTGTTATATATTGCGAATATATTTTTTTTCCGACAACCTAGGATGCTGCTGCTTGCATTGCAGGTAATTTACGTTTAAAAGTCTTCTGTGATTGTTATGACACAGGTGCTCTGCGCTACTAATCTTGTTATTTGCAACTTTGCGTTTGCGCTCGTTTTGCGTGATTATGTAAGAGTTTATTTTAGAAAACTTAAGTTTGGTAATGCTAGAGTGACTCTAGTCCTTCCTTTGTCCTGTCACTAAGAGATAGCGGTGGATTGATACTTAGGTTTAGTTACTTATTATGAGATTGTAATTTTTTGGTGGTCTGCGATGCGTGACGCCCCCTCTGTTACGTCACGTGCTGCTGAGTGCTGCTAGTGCTTACCCCAGTCCTTAGTAGAAACTTTTGTAGTTTGTTCAGTGAGTGGTAATTAGCTTAGCACTAGCAGAACATCAGCATCAACCAACCAACAATTTGGTGTATGCAAAAATTCAGGCATGTGTCCTCCATTTATGCATTTTTTAGGACTAAAAGAAGTGAAAATGCTTACTTAATGTACAATTTGCATGCCTGGAATAGGTGGGCTAGGTCAGGTGGTACGTACTACTTAGGCTTAGTTAGTATTCTGGAATCAGAATGGAACACTGGATTAGTGTAGATAAATAATAACTAGTCGGTCCGCGAATCCCCCGATACTACTTGCCGACCAGATTAGATAGGTCAATTTTATTGCAATTGTTGTTAACACAAATGTTTTTTTGACAGTGTTTTAAAAATATTTCATTTGTTTCACACCTATCATCAGTGTTTGTCTCTTTCTTTCTTATATCTTTCATGATCAGCACCCAGGGGCAAGAAGACGGGGGCAGAATCGGCGGGAGCAGTTCCACAACACCAAGGACAGGAGGACCAGAACGAGGGCTCTTCTGCTGGCCCCTGTAATTCTTCCTGTTTTTAATATTAATAATTCTTATTCAGTAACTTTTACTGCACCGTATTTTTTCCGAACTATTGTTTCCGTTTCCTAATGCTATTTTTTACCAACAATTATCCTTCGATCTAGACTATCTGTTTCTAAATTCTTGTTATCCCTGCCTCTAACTGCCTCTGCTATGACTCTCTGTACTACTACTATTAGTCTGTCTGTAGCTAAGCATGCCCAGTTGGCCACTCTTTATTTAAAAGGTTTTAAATAAAACTCAGATTCACCAGTAGCTCTAGCCATTGAGTCCAGTCTTTTGGGTTGTCCTCTTGTACTCCTTCTAGTCTTCTTCATCTTGGAGGATTTATTAATCTTTATGGTTTTCGACAATTCCCACCAACAAAATGCCCAACCAGATTTAAATATTTTTATAGGATAGGACATACTACTACTGTTGTAGGGATTTTCACCATACAGAACTTTGCACAAGAAAATAGGATGTTGGTGATGGGAGGTTGGACCTTCCTCACACCTCAATCAGAACAGAAACCACCACAATCCCCTGCCCGACTAGTTATATTAGTGTTTCATTACTATTAGCTCTCTGAACCCCCCCAAGATACCCAATGAGTAGACAGCCCAGAACATAACACTCCCGACCTCTCAGTTGTGGAAGCAATGCACATGCACACCCTTCCTTTCGCTCGCTCACTCATGTAAGTCCATCCACACCAAATAACACCGAGTCTATGTAAGTTCAAAAGTTGTATTTGCAACTGACAAGCTCTATATGTTGTTCTATAATGCAGCACCAACAGCAAAATGCATAAGATTAAAACTAGAAACATTGTTACACTTAGTTACACTTACAACAACTACAAGTCCATAGAACGTAGAAAAAAAATGCGAAATCATGATAACTGAACAGTGGTGGAAGCACCACCATCCCCTTTGTAGGAATATCGTTTATATAAAACTATAAATGAAGATCTCTGAGCGAATTCTGTGGGCCCCTCACCTTAGAAGAACCTAGTACTGGTTACATCATAAGCTCTGCAAAGCTCTGGTTTGTAGAAGGGAATCTTCCGTCTGTTAGGAGAAAAAATGGTGTGCGTTAGTATATTGCAAGCATTTCTCAGTCTTGCCAAAATGTGTAGCATTTTGGATAAGCAATATGGACTAACACCAGAACTCCATAACAAAGTGGCTTGTTTTGTTTGACCTTGTACGCAGCGCTTAGACAGTAGCAGTATGAGCTCATGTGGGCTCAAAGGCGTCACTCTTTATACAACAAGCTGCGAGGTAACGACGCGTGTGCAAATATAAAAGACACAAAGGTAAAATGGTTGCATGGCTCCGGCATACTAAGAAAAGACTAGAATGACCCTAGGGACCATATAACTACTAGTATCTACTCTACTACTACCTGATTTGTACTAGTGATGTATGTTGTATATGTATGTATTACTATTAACTCATTTTTCAATCTTGCTAGTGAAAAATAGGGGGAGGTGTATATGACACCTAAAAAATGTGTAATGTTTTTTCAAGGCGCACTACCAACCACCAGTGCCAGGGCCAGTGGCGAAGGCGACGCGGCTGCTGACGGAGGAGAGGATGTGGTACAAAAGGGGTGGTGATGGACGGAGCATCAGAACCAATCAAACACTCACTCCCAGTCAACAGATCTGGGTTTGATCCATCACCGTTCTTTAGCCCACTCTGCCACCCCAGTTCAGACATGGCCATATGCAAATCAGTCTGACCCTGTGCCTCATGGGAACAGTCCAGCCCGAACTGCCAAGCCATATCTTCCCTGGACCGGAAACAAGCTTCCTAGGACCGGTTTCTGGCATTTCAGCCGTCTTCAGCCAGGCTTGCTTGAATCCAGTGGCAAAGTGAGCAAGGGACTCACGTCTGAGCATACCCTGCCAACTTATGGCGAACAAAGCGGTACAAAAGGGGTGGTGATGGACGGAGCATCAGAACCAATCAAACACTCACTCCCAGTCAACAGATCTGGGTTTGATCCATCACCGTTCTTTAGCCCACTCTGCCACCCCAGTTCAGACATGGCCATATGCAAATCAGTCTGACCCTGTGCCTCATGGGAACAGTCCAGCCCGAACTGCCAAGCCATATCTTCCCTGGACCGGAAACAAGCTTCCTAGGACCGGTTTCTGGCATTTCAGCCGTCTTCAGCCAGGCTTGCTTGAATCCAGTGGCAAAGTGAGCAAGGGACTCACGTCTGAGCATACCCTGCCAACTTATGGCGAACAAAGCGGTACAAAAGGGGTGGTGATGGACGGAGCATCAGAACCAATCAAACACTCACTCCCAGTCAACAGATCTGGGTTTGATCCATCACCGTTCTTTAGCCCACTCTGCCACCCCAGTTCAGACATGGCCATATGCAAATCAGTCTGACCCTGTGCCTCATGGGAACAGTCCAGCCCGAACTGCCAAGCCATATCTTCCCTGGACCGGAAACAAGCTTCCTAGGACCGGTTTCTGGCATTTCAGCCGTCTTCAGCCAGGCTTGCTTGAATCCAGTGGCAAAGTGAGCAAGGGACTCACGTCTGAGCATACCCTGCCAACTTATGGCGAACAAAGCGGTACAAAAGGGGTGGTGATGGACGGAGCATCAGAACCAATCAAACACTCACTCCCAGTCAACAGATCTGGGTTTGATCCATCACCGTTCTTTAGCCCACTCTGCCACCCCAGTTCAGACATGGCCATATGCAAATCAGTCTGACCCTGTGCCTCATGGGAACAGTCCAGCCCGAACTGCCAAGCCATATCTTCCCTGGACCGGAAACAAGCTTCCTAGGACCGGTTTCTGGCATTTCAGCCGTCTTCAGCCAGGCTTGCTTGAATCCAGTGGCAAAGTGAGCAAGGGACTCACGTCTGAGCATACCCTGCCAACTTATGGCGAACAAAGCGGTACAAAAGGGGTGGTGATGGACGGAGCATCAGAACCAATCAAACACTCACTCCCAGTCAACAGATCTGGGTTTGATCCATCACCGTTCTTTAGCCCACTCTGCCACCCCAGTTCAGACATGGCCATATGCAAATCAGTCTGACCCTGTGCCTCATGGGAACAGTCCAGCCCGAACTGCCAAGCCATATCTTCCCTGGACCGGAAACAAGCTTCCTAGGACCGGTTTCTGGCATTTCAGCCGTCTTCAGCCAGGCTTGCTTGAATCCAGTGGCAAAGTGAGCAAGGGACTCACGTCTGAGCATACCCTGCCAACTTATGGCGAACAAAGCGGTACAAAAGGGGTGGTGATGGACGGAGCATCAGAACCAATCAAACACTCACTCCCAGTCAACAGATCTGGGTTTGATCCATCACCGTTCTTTAGCCCACTCTGCCACCCCAGTTCAGACATGGCCATATGCAAATCAGTCTGACCCTGTGCCTCATGGGAACAGTCCAGCCCGAACTGCCAAGCCATATCTTCCCTGGACCGGAAACAAGCTTCCTAGGACCGGTTTCTGGCATTTCAGCCGTCTTCAGCCAGGCTTGCTTGAATCCAGTGGCAAAGTGAGCAAGGGACTCACGTCTGAGCATACCCTGCCAACTTATGGCGAACAAAGCGGTACAAAAGGGGTGGTGATGGACGGAGCATCAGAACCAATCAAACACTCACTCCCAGTCAACAGATCTGGGTTTGATCCATCACCGTTCTTTAGCCCACTCTGCCACCCCAGTTCAGACATGGCCATATGCAAATCAGTCTGACCCTGTGCCTCATGGGAACAGTCCAGCCCGAACTGCCAAGCCATATCTTCCCTGGACCGGAAACAAGCTTCCTAGGACCGGTTTCTGGCATTTCAGCCGTCTTCAGCCAGGCTTGCTTGAATCCAGTGGCAAAGTGAGCAAGGGACTCACGTCTGAGCATACCCTGCCAACTTATGGCGAACAAAGCGGTACAAAAGGGGTGGTGATGGACGGAGCATCAGAACCAATCAAACACTCACTCCCAGTCAACAGATCTGGGTTTGATCCATCACCGTTCTTTAGCCCACTCTGCCACCCCAGTTCAGACATGGCCATATGCAAATCAGTCTGACCCTGTGCCTCATGGGAACAGTCCAGCCCGAACTGCCAAGCCATATCTTCCCTGGACCGGAAACAAGCTTCCTAGGACCGGTTTCTGGCATTTCAGCCGTCTTCAGCCAGGCTTGCTTGAATCCAGTGGCAAAGTGAGCAAGGGACTCACGTCTGAGCATACCCTGCCAACTTATGGCGAACAAAGCGGTACAAAAGGGGTGGTGATGGACGGAGCATCAGAACCAATCAAACACTCACTCCCAGTCAACAGATCTGGGTTTGATCCATCACCGTTCTTTAGCCCACTCTGCCACCCCAGTTCAGACATGGCCATATGCAAATCAGTCTGACCCTGTGCCTCATGGGAACAGTCCAGCCCGAACTGCCAAGCCATATCTTCCCTGGACCGGAAACAAGCTTCCTAGGACCGGTTTCTGGCATTTCAGCCGTCTTCAGCCAGGCTTGCTTGAATCCAGTGGCAAAGTGAGCAAGGGACTCACGTCTGAGCATACCCTGCCAACTTATGGCGAACAAAGCGGTACAAAAGGGGTGGTGATGGACGGAGCATCAGAACCAATCAAACACTCACTCCCAGTCAACAGATCTGGGTTTGATCCATCACCGTTCTTTAGCCCACTCTGCCACCCCAGTTCAGACATGGCCATATGCAAATCAGTCTGACCCTGTGCCTCATGGGAACAGTCCAGCCCGAACTGCCAAGCCATATCTTCCCTGGACCGGAAACAAGCTTCCTAGGACCGGTTTCTGGCATTTCAGCCGTCTTCAGCCAGGCTTGCTTGAATCCAGTGGCAAAGTGAGCAAGGGACTCACGTCTGAGCATACCCTGCCAACTTATGGCGAACAAAGCGGTACAAAAGGGGTGGTGATGGACGGAGCATCAGAACCAATCAAACACTCACTCCCAGTCAACAGATCTGGGTTTGATCCATCACCGTTCTTTAGCCCACTCTGCCACCCCAGTTCAGACATGGCCATATGCAAATCAGTCTGACCCTGTGCCTCATGGGAACAGTCCAGCCCGAACTGCCAAGCCATATCTTCCCTGGACCGGAAACAAGCTTCCTAGGACCGGTTTCTGGCATTTCAGCCGTCTTCAGCCAGGCTTGCTTGAATCCAGTGGCAAAGTGAGCAAGGGACGTGGCAGTTGGAGGATGAGTTGCAGGTGGTGAGCCAGCAGGAGTGGCGGGCGGTGGTAAGTTAGATTCCTAATCCTTACTTATTGACATTACACTCACTGCAAGGGTGTACTGTATAATACTGTACAGTTGAGACTTAGTAAGTAAGAAGTTGTTGTGAACGGTTGAAGACACCCTTTACTTAGCATTAGTAAAAGCATTAGCGGCAGGAGTGTTGAGTAACCAATGGCCTCTTCTATCTAATTTCAACTCAGCTGTGAAAGTATTATGGAGAAGACTAAAAGTTAGATCAGATGACCTTGATGGATGGGTTGAACGAAAAGGGAAAGAAGAGTGGAAGGAAGAAGGACAGGCGAGATTTAATATTTATGACTGGCAGAGAAGGATACGTGGAATGCATGCATGCATAGGTGGCTGATAGGAATCAGATGCATGGTTGGTTGAATGACTGAAACTCCCACAAATGTTAAAGTCCAAGAAAGTGGGAGGATAGATACATACCACAAATGTTATGTACTGTGCTTGCTAGTGCTACCGTGACACTATGTGTAGAAATATTTGTCTTACTGCTTTGCTAAGAGTATATTTTACATTAGTCTTTTTTTTTCTTCTTCATATATAGCCACTCCTTCCAAGGGGAAACCTGACCAGAAGGAGTTGGCAGCCAAGGACCGGTGCCGGAAGCTGGAGGCCAAACTGGAAGAGGAGGAGGAGGAGGCGGCAGCAGCTGCAGGCTCCTCCAATGCCCCGGGCCCCAGCCACCACCCTCCAGTGGTACAGCGCCACCGTCTGGCAGCCACCCGCCACCGCCCCTCCATCAGTGCTACCCTCCCTGTGGATGCAACTGCCACGCATTGAAGCGCTGTGTTGCCCGCCTGGAGGAGCAAGTTTGTGTCCTTCTGAGTCAAGCCCGCCGAACTTAGACCCTGTTTATTGCCCCTTTTTAAATTATTCTTTGGGTGGGTGGGAATCGGGCGTTGGATTTTCTCTTTTCATTGGACAATTGGACATTTTCTTTACGGACATTGGTTGGGGTTAGGGGGAGGGGTGGGTCAGGTGTTGTGGATTTTTTTTACATAGTTTATTTTTGTTAGGGTATTAAATAATATATTTCTACTTTACATACAATGTTGTTAATGTTTGTCTGGCTGGGGTTACTGTTTTACATCACACTGTATCCTTATTTCCTTGCTGGTGCAGGGCCGCCCACAACCAGTGATTGATTTTAATAATTGGATGACTTTGTAAGACAGAAACAGATAGATGCGGCACCCCTCACTGAGTGACTTGTCCTACTAGTACTGTCAGTCTCTTCTACTCTAGGCACTCTGCAACTGGACTCAAAGGGGTGTGTGAAATTGAATTAATGAAAACATGTCCATTATTAATTATGCCTCCCCCAAGCTTTTCTTACCTTTGCTTGATGTTTAACTTAGGAACAGCGATGACTGCATGGTGATGATGGGTTTTTTTCCTAACATGCCATGGTTGTGGTGGTGGTAGTAGTAGTAGTAGACACTGGCAGCAGCATTTGCAAAAAAAGTAAATGAGACAGTCAGTAACCTGAGAGAGACTCTTCGAGGAGTAGTAGAATGAAGTACAGTACAGAACTTACTGCCAAACAATAATATGCAAAAATACAACCAAACATAATGGTGGTGGGGATAGCCTAGTAGTACACAGAGTTATAAACTCTAGTTGTGTCGAGTCACTTGACTAGGCCTACAGTACACTGGACACAAGCGTAACTGTTAGTGCTGTGTAGGAGGATGACAACAAATGAAATCCATTAATCCAATCAATGCTGGCAATTAATGCTGCTGTATTAGGTTCCTTTGGTAAAAAATTACCTCACAAATATACTGCTCATGGGTGGGCAAGCAGAAGAAGATCCCCGCCCTGCCTTGAAATTGAAGTACTGTTGCTTTTGCCACATCCGCCCCAGCAAGCGTGTGATAAATTATTGGTGTACATTTAATGTAGTCATACCTCAATAAGTCACACAGCCCGGGGGAAGAGGGTTAGGGTTTGTTGAATGGTTGGGAGGGGGGTTTGGGGAAAGGTTTGAGATAGAAAAACAGTACGCATGGACAAACATCAAACGACAGAATCTTTGTAGACTAACATATCCATACCAATATGTTAAGGGAGAAAAAGGAAATGCATGCATGATGATGATAAGGATACCCGGATTACATACAGTTTGTGTTCAGTGTTGCCGGGCTTACTTTTACAGATAGCAAAGAAAATTGTAAAATATCTGTAGGGATGAATTATAGACAGAGAGCAAACCTAATGATAATAATAGTAATAACAACAAGAACACACTGTTGTAATGATTGTAGACAAAAAAATGAATCAAATTATTTAAAAGATGATGAAAGTTGATACTGTTACTGTGTTATCCTGGTCAAATGGGGAGTTGAATCTCGGCATTCATCTTGGTCCTCCCTTCCATGGATGCACCGTCCATCAATCTTGGGTGACGCCACTGCCTGCCTAGCAGATGTAGATTCATTGGTAAGGTAAGTGTGCATTGTTTTCCCAAGTATAGCACAGGGTAAGGCACGGCCTGTAATTGCAGATGCAAAAACAAAAGGGATATTGAGAAACCAAGTTGAAAAAAATGCACACGTTATGGTGTAGTGCAACAAGAACACTTTCCGAGGTGGCATGGATGCATCATCTCTACTCTAGTCTGTTTCCAGCATTAACCTACAACACCAACAGGACAGAGCAGGCCCATGGTGACGGCACCCTTTGCACATCCTCCATTTAGGGTGCATTTTTTGAAAGAGTTGGACAAAGCACATATCCATAAACATAGCATTTTACAATTTAAGTGACTAAATCAATGCACCGCAGTCATACCACCACTACACTTGACTCCACCGCTACACAGACATTTAGGTCTGCTGTGGTTGTTGTTTACTTGTTTACCTTTTATGCCACTCCTGAAACGCTCTGATTTATTCTATCAATCATCTCCGATCCGTGTACTGAGTGACTGTGAAGATACTATGTCTCTATGGTCATCATGATGGTGTTGTTCAACTCAGTCTGCAGTGTGCCGAGTGAGTCCCCTTCCTATATTCAAAATGTAATGTATCGGCCTGCAGTAGAAGTACAAATTTGTTATTAAAAATGCAAGAGGGGAAAAGGGACTTGAGTTACTTTTAGTGTGTAGATTATTACATAAAGTATACAATGAAGTAACTTCATGCACAACAAATAACAACAAAATCACTCAGTCTGCGTCCAATGCATGGCATCATTCATTAACTGTTCCATCTCATCTTCAGTTAATGGGCAGTCTCTCTCGGATCAGAAAGGAGGATAGCTATAGTAGTCATCATCAATCATGTTCCACTTCTTTTGGAGGGACTAGGAAATATTTTCTTTTTTCTTCTATTTTGCATCATCCAATCATCACCCGTGTTCTTGAGGGCATGGATTTAGGGAGATTCAGGAGGATGGAGGAGCAGGATTCGGAGGAGTGTACTGTGATATGCAGACAGCCGAAACTTGTATATGGCAATAAAACAATTAGAAGACGGTGGTGATGGATTTGCTGTGATTCGAAGTTTCTAACCAGAAAGACAGACACACAAATAAAAGAAAATAAGGGAGGAAGACGGTAAGAACTGGAAGTGCAAGCCTAATTGTCAGGGAAGTATAGCTCGTCCTCAAACTCTGGGGGTTTAACCAGAAGTAGGTAATCATCATCTAACACACCACTTCCGTCACCTGAACCGCCGTCCTCATCTTCCTCCCTTGATTCATGTATTGTGTAATTCGGTGGTATAAAGTGCTGATTCATTCTGATCATGGTTAACCTCTCCACGTGTTTTGGCGAGAGACTGGTCCTTCTCACTGTTACAATGGAACCAGCAGCACTGAAAACACGTTCCGAAGAGACACTTGTGACAGGGCAAGCCAGATAGTTTATCGCCAGACTACTGAGCAGTAGCCCCTTTTCCCATACCAATACCACAATGGATTTTGATCAATATACACCTCTGTTGGGTCATCCAGATAGGCCTGGACCATCTGTTCAATGTTCAGGGGTGCTAAACCTTTTTCGGGCTCTTTTCTCGTTGCATCAGCACTGGACTTACCAATGCCTTGCTGCAAATACCAATCCTGTAATGATTTTACTGGGTCGGAAGATCCAGTTCTTGCTGTTGTCGATAGTGTTGGTAAGTGTTCTGAGCCAAACGCACTGCCCTCAGACTCCGAAGTTGAACTTGACCCCGGATGCCCTGCTGCAGTACTTGTTGTGGGTTTATCTAGCGGGCTTTTAAGTAGCAGCCGATCATTTTCCAACTTACTCGCTGACTCAGCTATCTAGGTTTTGTACCGGGCAACATCCATTTCTGAAAAAGGAATTTTGACCGTGGATGCAGAATTGTGGCACAAATGTAATGTTTTTGTGACAAAATCTTATTTTGCACCCTTGTATTGTCAGCTAAGCGACGGGCTAAGCTCTCCACCAACTCATATGCTTCTTTTTTTTCCTCCTTCACCTCCTTCAGCTGATGCTCTAGCATTTGCAACAATGGGATAGCTTGGCCCATAGTACAGTCCTCCTTGCTGACTTCACGTGTGAAGACCTCGAAAGGAAGAGGCATCTCAGTCAGGCATTTAACTAGGCATCATTGTCCATCTGAAGGGTCACCTTTCACAGTAGCATCCCCTCTTCGCATGACATATTCATTCATTGGCCTGTACTGCTCAAACAGACGGTCAAGCATGTAATAAGTTGAGTTCCAACGTGTTGCCATCTCCTGGATGAGTGCTTTGACTGGCATTCTATAGTCACGTTGAATGATCCTCAGCTGCTCCGAGCTTTAAAAGAATGGGTGAAATGAGTGCATATTCTTCGGCAGGTGGTCAGTAAGTTGCTGACTATGGATTCTTTTTTCAGAAAGTCTTGAACAATAATGTTAATGCAGTGCGCCAAACACGGAACCCTGAAATAGGAACCAAGCTCCATGGCCTTAAGTACATTACTGCCATTATCTGTGGAAACAAAACCAATCTTAAGCCCTCTTGGACGCAGCCATTCAAAAACCTTGCTGTGAAACTCTTCCAATATGTTTACAGCAGTATGAGATTTCTCCATGGCGAACATGGATAGAGTTACATGTTTCCGAGTAGCTTTAAAAATCTCATCTGTGTGAACAGCACCTACTTCAGATAGCTTATTTCTAACCCCCACAAATGAGACCCAGTGTGCAGTGATGCACATGTAATCAGTGGCCTGGCAACTGGTCCACATGTCTGTTGTTAGGTGGATATTGTGAACAGTACTCTGCAGCAAAGCTTGTCCAACCAATTCCAGCACATCATGATGTAGTGCTGGAACAGCAACTCTTGCGAAATAGGACCGGCTGGGAGATGGTTGACACAAATTCAAGGAAACCCACCCCTTCCACATATGAAAAAGGGAGAAGGTCCAGCGCTAACATTTTAGCCAGCTTCGCATTGTACAACCATGCCGTTGGGTGGTTGCATTGGTACTGCCCCTCCAACCTAAGCATGCTGTCAATGGTAGGCTGGAGTATTTTCCTTTGTGATGCAGTTATTTTCTTTAACCCAGTTAGGCTCAAAAACGCACTTTGTTTCATTGCAGTACTACTCTGTCGCCTTGGTGTCTCAGCCTGACTCTGACTCTTAATGCGGTGCCACTGAGATGTTGCTGAGGAGGATGTGGGCGGTACCACTACACTACTGGGGACAGGGCTAGAAATGTCTCCCTCTTGTTCGCCTTCCACCGCGATAATATCGTCCCCTGATTCTTCATGCCCAACAACAATGGGTTGAGTTTTACTTTGTTCTAAGCGAAGTAGGTGGGCCTCCCACACAATAGTGTGGCGTATTTTGAGATGACTTGTTTGGCCTCCGTTACCATAGTTTGTACCAAGCTTACCCCGCCTAACAGCATGTCGACAAATTGAGCATATAGCAATGTTCTCCTCCTTACTGCTAACCGAAAATAAGTCCCAAACTGGGAGGAGAACTTTCTGGTTCTGCTGGATGTGCCACTTTCAATACCAGATGAACTGGAGGGTGTGCTTGGAATGTGACTCTGTGCAGCTACACTGTGACTTCTACCACTACCTACTGAGGTGGTGGTTGAGCTGGATGTAGGTCCCTCCCTTTCCTTTACAAATGAAAATATGGAAGCTGGAGGTTGTGGTGGTGTTACCTGTGTTGGTGGTATCCGTGCTACATCCCTTGCAGCCATTTTGGATAGGGTAATAATGTTGGTCTCCATATCCTTTGGGCCGGGAGTGATGTCCGTGATGACTGGCTTGTCATCATCATCATCCCCCTCTTGTACATCTACCTCCATAACTCTAAGGCTTTCTGGAACCTTCCTTTTCACTAGCCTTGTCTTTTGGCGTGCATCACTCTCAGACTGAGCTGGTGGCTTCCAAGTGGCATCAAGATCATCAGAAGTGGGTCTTGAAGAAGAAGATGATGGACTAACCCTCATTTTCCTTGTTGGGGGTCTGGAAGACAATGGATCTTCTGAAACAGTGGCTTGCCCCTCTTTGTCTGCAGGACGCTCGATTTCCTGAAATGCCCCTACTTCAGGAGGAACAACTACTATTGTGAGCTGTTGTTGTGGCTGTTGTTGTGGCTGCTGCTGTTGTTGTGGTGGCTACTGTTCTCGCGCCTGCTGCTGTTCTAGCGGCTGCGGCTGTTCTTGTGGCTGCGGCTGTTCTTGCGGCTGCGCCTGCTGCTGCAGACGTATCTGCTGAGTTTCCGCCTGCGTTGATTGTGTACTACTTTGCGATAATGACATTTCAACATCGCTGCTAGTTAGTAGACTGGCTACCTCTGTGACACTCATGGGCTTGGGCGTAGGTTGGTGGGGTTGGCCCGCTGGTGCAGAGGTGCTGCTCCCAGCTTGGTTCCCGCCGGACACCGCTGCTGCAGGCGTGTGCTTTTTGGTCCCAAAAAACACATTTGCCGGCACACCAGTCATGGTTAGTGCCTCTTGCTTTTTCTGTTCCTTCTTCTTCTCACCGGCAACTTTCTTGGTACTGGAGGACCTGGTACCTTTCTTTGGGGCCATCTTCTTCAGATGTCAGACAGGACGCAGGTGCACAAGTTGCAGAGATGTCTGTGGTCACACGTGGATGTGATGTGGTGCGCAGCAGAACTTCTGTCTGGCAGTACAACGGATGATGTTGATATTACCCTCCTCCTCTGTCTTTTTGTGCACCTTAAAGCAAATAAGCCAGGAGAAGAACATCAGTGAAATGTTACATTTGTTGTTGTGGTTCAATTACTGCTAGTACAAACAAACAAATAAAAGATATAGTGTAGCCATTTGTGAGCCTTTGGCAACAAGGGCTATGGTATACTACTTACTGTGTACAGTGTACACACTACACTCTCAGGAAGGATAGGAAAGAATAAGAACAACAAACAAAATACAAATGTAATGGAAGGGAGCTGCTACTGGCAAAGGGGATGGATGGAAGCAGTAAGCCAATAGGAAAACCATGCAGGCCCATATGGCAAAAGTAGCACACTAATAATAACTCCAACCAGAAAAGGCCAACAGCCACATGGACACTGACAAGCAACAAGCAGGAGGCCTGGGAAAAAATGAACTGACAAAAGGCGTATAAAAGAAGCCAGGCAAAAGATGCATGCTAAACCACACTGCTGTGCCTTTTTAATGCAATAAAATGCAAAAACTAAAATCCACAGGGCAAAACAAGGTCTGCAGGGTTCACACCAACACACCAGGCACACACAACAAAGGCATTTCTTTAACACACACCCAAAAACAGAAATACCCCCCAAAAAACACATTTGCCAACTCAATCCAATGCCATCCATGCCCTAAATGATGTTTAAATTCAACAGAACACACAGATAAACACTTGTTTAATGCACCTGTGTCTACCTGCTCTGAGCCTACTGAATGAAAGCAGGCCCGTGGGCAGACAAGGCCACACATGCTTGCAGGCCTAGGCTTCAACATGGCCACCAACCACATGACCAGGCCCACCCAACTACAAGAAACAGAAGACAGACAATGCAGGCCTGTTGCAAAAAACACACTGCCTGCTTTCAAAATGGCCGCCAGCCTCATGGCCAAGCCCACAACAAGAAGCCTAGGTCACAAAGGAATACCATGCAGGCCTATATATGGCAAAGGCAGCACACTAATAACTCCCACCAGAAAAGGCCACCAGCCACATGGATTCTCACAAATCACAAGCAACAAACAGGAGGCCTGGGAAACAATGAACTACCAAAAGGCCTATAAAAGAAGCCAGGCAAATGTTGCATGCTAAACCACACTGCTGTGCCTTTTAATGCAATAAAATGCAAAAACAAAAATCCACAGGGCAAAACAAGGTCTGCAGGGTTCACACTAACAGACCAGGCACACACAACAAAGGCATTTCTTTAACACACACCCAAAAACAGAAATACCCCCCAAAAACACATTTTCCAACTCAATCTAATGCCATCCATGCCCTAAATGATGTTTAAATTCAACAGAACACACAGATAAACACTTGTTTAATGCACCTGTGTCTACCTGCTCTGAGCCTACTGATTGAAAGCAGGCCCGTGGGCAGACAAGGCCACACAAGCTTGCAGGCCTAGGCTTCAAAATGGCCACCAACCACATGGCCAGGCCCACCCAACTACAAGAAACAGAAGACAGACAATGCAGGCCTGTTGCAAAAAACACACTGCCTGCCTTCAAAATGGCCGCCAGCCTCATGGCCAAGCCCACAACAAGAAGCCTAGGTCACAAAGGAATACCATGCAGGCCTATATATGGCAAAAGCAGCACACTAATAACTCCCACCAGAAAAGGCCACCAGCCACATGGATTCTCACAAATCACAAGCAACAAGCAGGAGGCCTGGGAAACAATGAACTGCCAAAAGGCCTATAAAAGAAGCCAGGCAAAAGATGCATGCTAAACCACACTGCTGTGCCTTTTTAATGCAATAAAATGCAAAAACAAAAATCCACAGGGCAAAACAAGGTCTGCAGGGTGCACACCAAAACACCAGGCACACACAACAAAAGCATTTCTTTAACACACACCCAAAAACAAAAATACCCCCCAAAAACACATTTTCCAACTCAATCCAATGCCATCCATGCCCTAAATTATGTTTGAAAAATATTCAACACACACCAAAGGAACAGTTGCTTCATCATGCACCCACCCATGACTAGCTCTGGGCCTACTGGCTACCCCCAACAATTTAAAAAAAAGAATGATAAGTACCAAAATTGTAGTTGCCGAAACTGCAATGCCCCCAATCAAACAGACACAACACCAACTAACTTAAACTATCAAATTCAAAAGTCCTCGATCCAATGATAATGATGCAGCAGACACAAAGAGTGATCCTTCCAGCTCAAATCCAAAGGCAGAATGAACAGGAGATGGATAAAGCACTGGGAGGAGCCTGCTGGACAGGAACAGGAAGTTGGAGACACTGTGGCACTTACTTTTTTTTAAATGACTCCTTGCACAAAAAAGGACAGTCCAATGTCAATCTGAGGAGTATTTTTCATCCAAACCATCATTTACAGAAGGTTTTATGCAGCTAGAGTTAATATTCTTCTCCAAATTGAAAATGTGGCGTGTTCGCGAGCTTCACCACACTTCCGCCGGATGTCGATGGCGCGTCCAAAATGACGTGTTCGCGATCTCATGCTCTCTGTCACAGTGAAGATTGACGTGTTTGCGACCTCACGCTCTCTCTCGTGGTGGAAAATGATGTGTTCGTGATCTCAGACTCTCGCGGTGTCTGATGGCGAGGCGAATGATGTGATCGCGATCGCGAACTCTCACGGGATAGCGCGACCGGCTAGCAACATCTCGTGTAGCACGCGAACGGATTGGAAAACTCGTCGGCGAACGCGGGGATCCCAGTAAGGCGATCGCGTGTGCGAGAACACATTTTCAAAGCGCGAACATGAAAAAAATCTATTTTGGCACTTTTCACGCTCTCCGCGGAACGCAAACATGTCAAAATTTCGCAAATTCCGCAAGCGGAACGGAATTTGACGCCCACCCTTAATTCTTACGTGAAAGCCACTCATGATTTTTTTAGACTGATTGATGGGATCAGCTGGGATGATGATATGCTTATTGATCACTCTTGACATGACCAGCTTAAATACTTGTACATGTTTTGAACATGCTAAGGGTCTGACTGCCATTAAATGGTTTCTCAACAATAAGGCATTGAAATATCATGAACACAATGCGATGTTACTACAAATGATGAACTTCTGCTTAGAGAATGACATCTTTATATTTGCTGGTCAACTGTACAGGCAGAAGCGGGGTACTGCGATGGGCACGTGCTTTGCCCCCAGTTACGCAAACCTTTTTGTGGGCTGGTGGGGGAAGCACGTGGCCTGGGCGGAACAACAAGAACAATGGGTTGAGAGAGTGGCTTTATGGGCGAGGTATATATTTACGATTTGTTTATTGTCTGGAGAAGAACGCAAGAGGAGGAGAAGATTTATATAGCTGCCTTGAACCAGAACAATTTTAAATTTACATTCACAGCCACCATGAGTAGGGCCAGGGTTTTCTATTTAGATCTGGAGCTATACACCAAGGGCAGGAAACTATTGACCAAATTATATCGCGAGCCGACCGCCGGCAATTCAATTTTGCATGTTGGAAGTCAACACACTAGAGCCCTTAAACGCAATTGCGCTAGAACTGAGGAATATCTGAAAGCACAGAGTAGCGCAGTCAAGAGGTTTTAAAAGAGAGGTTACACTTATGGCATACTGCAGGAGGAAGTCAGAAAGACTGAACAGATCAGCAGACAGTAACTCCTGGTAGAAAAATCTCAGACCCAACTAGGTAACAATAAGAACACAGGAACCATTAGGATGATTATCGAGTTTGACGAGAAATCAAACAGTGTAACCCAAATTTTTAGGAATAACTTGCATATTATTAAAACTGACAATATCATTAAGAATGCCATACCCTCATTTCCACAAATCACATACAGATGTAGTACTTCGATCAATGACCATCTTGTCCATAGCCACTACATAACCACCCCGATTAGACAAGAAGTTTGTAGTGTTTTTTTCCCTTGCTTAAGATGCAAGACGTGAAAGTTCAGTAAAAAGGTCACAGAATACAAGGTTGAAGGGCAGGGTGTGAAGAAATTAAAAAAAAAAAAAATCAACAAACTACTGAATTGCAATTCAAATTATATCATCTACTGTCTGGAATGTCCCTGTCCTAAAAGATACATTGGCAGTATCATTCATTCTGCCAAAAAAGAATACTTGAGCACATGCGTGCTATTAACAATAAGGATCAAACTTACCCAGTTGTTCGTCATTTTGAACAGAAGCATAATAGCAACCGAAACCTGGTGAGGTTCTTTTGCACTGACCACATCCGTAAGAACGAAAGGGGAGGGGACAGGGTAAAAAAGTAATGGAGTCTGGAATCCAGATACATTGTAGAACTGTCCACCAAAACTCCTATGGGCCTGAATAACGAAGAGGAGTTGTGGGTCCACGTAGGATAATGAGGTGGCTATGTATGAAGGGTAATTATTTTGGATTGTGTAATTTCGCTTTCCTTGTCACAACCTCCCCACTGTATGTATCCTGTATTGGAGCCTTTTGCTCCACCCTCCGCACACTGCACTTTGTTGAACTATGCCCATCCAGGGCTTGATTGTTTCTACTGGGATTTATGAGCGTTATATGGATTGTATATAATCGATTGTATCAGATTGAGGCAGATGCTAGGCCAGACACTATGAATTATAGTACTTTGAGTCTTTGATCAGGTATTTATGTCTGTATTCGAGCACTCTGTCCATTTCGCTTAGATCCCTTCCTCTTTATTTTTCCGTTCTGTTGCGTTTATTTTGACACATTCAGATACTGAATTGTAATTTACATTAAATACATTGTGAGGGTGTTAGATTGATTACACAATATGAGATTGATATTGGCGTACCTCTGTACTATGGATGTGAATTCACTTGGTATTATTAGATGGCCGCCATATGAACTTACGAAATGCACTTTATTTTGAGTAAATCTTCACTTTCTATGATTTCGAACGCGTAACATCCTTCCCGGATGTTTAAATATTGTTTATTTTAGAGATGAAACTGACATTGGAAAAGGCGTTGTTGCCGAAACGCGTCTGTCAGTACTTCGTGCTGTAGCCCATTAAACCTTATACTTATTTCCCTATGGTGTGCCTCCATGGTTTTCTGAACAAGTGTGCAAGTTGAAAGATATATATATTGCCTACTGGCGGTCGCCACTAGGTAGTTATAGTTAGGACCCTGTTTCCATAGGAAAACCGCAACATTCTATTTGGAATAACTTTGGCGCGGGTCGACGAATCCTCGCGAAATTTTCAAAACTAATGGGGCGATACGCTCCGCTCCTACCCTGAAAGTCTCGGGGGGATTCGTCAAGCGGGGGCTGAGATAAAAGGGGGGTCCCAAAACGCGTTTTTCCCATGCATTTTTCCATAGGACCTTTAGACACAGCTACAGCCCGAACGGCTGAACAGAGTTCCTTGAAATTTGGCAGAGAGGTAGTCTACAGGTCAAGGAAGTGCCTTTTGTAGGTCTGGTGTAAATCTGTTCAGTAGATTCTGAGAAAATAGCCTTTAAATCAATATATATATCTGAGCCAGCTTACGGTGCGCTTACGGTGCGCTTACCGTACACGCACGCCGCCGTGCGCGAGCGCGATTCTGATTGGCTGTTAGATCTTAGTAAACATTCGAATCGGTCGAAACCAGGATGCGGCGGCCGCCATTTTCTCTCTCGCAGTCTGAGAGGGGGTTAAAAAACAAATGCCAAAAACATGTAAAGGAGCTGTTTAGACAGCTCCTAAGCACCTAGCCATGTTGAGGGAGTCCTCAAAGATCCCCCAAGGCCAAAAACGGAATTTTAATTTTTTCGATAATTTCGCCGATAACGCTTACCGTACGCGTACGGTAAAAATTAATTAAAAAAAAAATATATCCATACTCTCCCCACCCCATGTGCAAATGGTGCCCGAAATATTACCTTTCACAATGAAGCGCATCATATGTCCTCCATGTGCTCACTGTGCGCGCACCGGGCGTGCACGGAACGAACTGCGTTAAGTGGGCGCGCATGCCACGAATGGCGTAAAGTAACTTAGCATTTAAAAAACCGTACAAATTCACTGAAAAAACCATAGGTTTCACACACGTTATAGTTAGGAATTAGCATTTAAAAAACCTTGCAAATTCAGTGAAAAAACCATAGGTTTCACACATGTTATAGTTAGCTGGAAAATTTAATGATAAAAAACCAATGAAATTCCCCCGTTATAGTTAGTGCAGGCAACTATAACTCACGCGACCGCAATCTTCTGCTGATGCTAATACTGTATTTAGACACTTATTTGCCCATGTCTTCTTCCATTAAATTTTAGCTATACATATATTACAAATATTTTTTTTTCATAAAGACACATATGTCATCAGCAGAGGATTGCGGTCGCGTGAGTTATAGTTGCCTGCACTAACTATAACGGGGGAATTTCATTGGTTTTTTATCATTCAATTTTCCAGCTAACTATAACATGTGTGAAACCTATGGTTTTTTCACTGAATATATATATATATATATTAACTTTGCTCCTCCTGTCATTTTCTTTGTGTATCTGTGAATGTGTGTGTGTGTGTATATATATATATACACACACACACACACACACATTCACAGATACACAAAGAAAATGACAGGAGGGGCAAAGTTAATTTCCTCACAAAAAGGAAAACAACTTCTGTGCTACATGGGCTATACTTATGTACAAGAGTAAATAACAGAAAATAACACCCATTGGAAATGTAGTAAATACTACTCCAATTCTTGCTGTGCGAGAGCAATGACAATAGAAACAAGTGTTATTAATGTTACAGAACGCAACCACCCCCTGTGCCACAGAAATTATGGTGAGAGGTGTTTTAGAAAACATCACAGAAGCAAGCACCAGCTCACAACAACCAGTACACAAATAATTCAAACTGTACTAACTCGTGTTCTTGAACATGTAACAGGACAATTACCTTCTATCCCACCCCTAAACATCTCATAGCCAGAACTAAAAGATCTACTGCTCAAACACCACCACCCCAAACGTTCGCTGAAATAGAAGTTCTACAAGAATATACAGTCATACACCAAGATGAAAAATTAATTCTTTATGACAACAATAGACAAGGAAAAATAATTATCATCTTTTCCACCAACACCAACATTCAAAACTTTAAAAAGTGAAACATGGATGATGGATGGGACACTAAAAGTTTGTCCTAAACCTTTTTATCAACTTTATACCATCCGTGGTGAATATGAAGAAACTAACATCCCTTTCATATACGTCCTACTCCCCAATAAACAAAATACTACCTACATAGAAGTCCTTACAATATTAAACAACAAGCACAAAACTACTTCCCACCAAAAATAATAATAGATTTTGAGCAAGCAATGATCCAGGCAATTTTAAAAATATATCCACATACTGCAATACAAGGTTGATATTATCATTTCAACCAAAATATATGGAGACATCTCCAAAAATCTACCTTAAGTATAGAATATGCCACAAACAGCAAATTTGCTTACCAAATAAAAAAACTAATAGCCCTGGCCTATGTACCAACAACAGAAGTAGCAAACCACTATAATATACTTCCTTTCTACCAAGCCAACAAAGCAAAACTAACACCCTTGCTTGACTATTTTGATGACACCTGGGTAGGAAACTACATAGGTCAGGGCACCGAAGAAAACCCAAATTCCAAATCCCCCAGTGGAATTTCCATGAAAGCATCCTAGCACAAAAAAATAAAACAAATAACGCAGTGGAAGGATGGCATAATGCCTTCCAAGCCACAATAGAAAAATTACAACTAACTTTCCAAAAACTAATAGAAGCCATCAAAAAAGAACAAAGGGGCTCATTAGGATGGCGGGCAGACCTGAGTCCGCCTGCCATTCCTGCGGTGCTTGGACCGGCTGCCAGACATGCTGCGGTCTCGCACCACAAATTAGGATGCGACCGCCACCATGGCAGTCGCATTCTACAATTTAACATTGCGGCGGCTGCTGGTGACAGCAGCACCCACCGTGATGTTAAAATCGCATGTCTAGCATTTCACTGCACCACATGGCAAGCACAACACGGTGTCTGCCACTTTGTGCAGTGAAATGCAGGGGGTACCATAGGTACCCCCAAGTGCACCCTACCTCCGCCAGACTCAAGGGGGGTCCACAACGGGCCCCTAGACCCAATCCCCGCCAGCTTTCTGCCGCCATGGAAAGGCCTTTAATTTCCCACATCCTTATGTGGCGGACGGTGCCTGCTAGGCACCGCCACCATATTAGTTGCCCTGATCCACTCACCAGGCAATCATTACGGTTACCACCGGCGGAAAAGCGGCAGACGGACTTTGGTACGCCGCGATACCCACCGCCATCCTAATATGGCAGTGGGTAAATCTCATTGTGATGGCAGAACGATCACCACCGCTGGCCCTGTGGTGGCGATCATTCCGCCATCGTAATGAGCCCCAAAGTTACCAAGAATTACCAATCCCTCACTAAAATAGGTCCTAACCTTAGTAAGCAAACAAAAACGAAGTACGAACACCCAGAATACAAAACTAGACTCTACCCAAACACCAAAGGACTAGAATATCTAGACACAATAGCCAAATCTATACTTTAAAAAATAAGAGAATAGCAAACACCATGCAGCATTTAAAAATGACAAAACATATTTCTACTCTTTTTTTAAATTAACAATTATGATTATGTCATTTAATAATTAAAAACATACATTAAAATATATGACATACTATAATTATTAAAATGAAAAAGAAACAAGCAAACAAATGTTAACAAAAACGCTTCCCACCTATAGTAATTAAAAAGAACTTACAGTTTTGTTGAAGTAGATGGTCCTCAATACCAAACAAATCCATAGTATACAAATCCAAAAAAACAAATGCCCCATAAAAAATTAAAAATACAACTCTAGAAAAAAGGCTTGAAAAATCGAAACCGCAGGAACAACCTCAGAATTTATGGTCTCCCTGAAAATATTGAGGGTTCAAACCCAACCGTCTTTTTTCAGTTGTTTCTGCTTAAGCTCTTGGGCCTACCGGCTACTACTCCTCTTAACATTCAAAGAGCCCACAGACTTGGTCCTAACATTTCTATAAAGCCTTGTGGTGTCATTATGTTATTCCTACAATAATCTGACCTTCTACAAGTCTTGTCTGCAGTCAAGTCTAAAAAATAAATTGTTTGGGAAGGCCATCACCTCTTTTTCTCTTAGGATGTGGCTAAAATTACGGCACTGTCAGAAAAAAATTCTTGATCTCCCCAACTACGCGCAGATTTGGTCTTTTACATCCTTGCATATTCAAAGTCACATACAAAGAAAAGACTACTACTTTTGAGGATCCAGCGGCATTACAAGAATTCTTTCGTTACCATGGAGCTGTTGTCATGGACACTTCAAAACCTGCATGATTATTATCTGTGCTATGCCATGTGTAGATTTTTTCCTGTATTGGTTATACATTGAGTTTTGTCTTACTTATTTTTTTCGTAATGACCTAGTACTTACTCGTTCTTTGTATTTTTCTCTTTTCTCTTTTTCTAAAGTATTGTTTCTTATATTGTTGTTCTTTCTCCCTTCTTAGACAGATTTCTGTTCTTACAAATCCGTTATCTATTTGATCTCCCTTTCATGTCGAAATTTTGATTTTGGCTCCCCAGGAGTTCAGTGGAGCTCCGGTGCTGTCATCGTTATCTTCTGGTGTAGTCACTCCCCATTTCATCTTGTGTTTGTAGGTATGTTTCTCAGTTGTCATTTGTATGACTTGTACTGTCTCTTTGTTCTTTATCGTATCCCTTTTTTATTGATTCTTTCTTGTATGGTTCCATCTTCACACTTTCTTCATCTTTCTTCTTCTTTTCTAACACAATTGCTTTATTTCTTTCGCCCTTTTCCTTATACATATTCCATTCAAATTTAACTCTGGTTCCTGTAGGCATACTGTTTGTTCATACTTTTCTAGTTAAAATACATTTCAGGTCACGCCCTGGAATATTAAAGGATTAAATAATCCTGTTAAAAGGCAACAGGTGCCATCTCACCTAGCAAAGTTAAAAACTGATATTGCTATACTCCAAGAATCTCATATTTCTGAAACTGAAGCCTCCAAGTTGATGAGATGCTGGGTGGAGCATGTGTTTGATTCTCCAGCTTTGGCTAAGAAAAATTGAGTTTTGATTTTATGTCATAAGAAATTACTTGTTTCTGTTGTTCACCAGGAAGCCGATATTGAAGGTCGTTGGGTTACTGTTAAACTTCTTATAGATAACCTTTTAGTTATTTTTAATGTATATGGGTCTACTTCGGTCGATAAGGTTTTCTGGACTAATAGATCTGATAAATTACTTGCATATGATGACGACTACATAATATTTGGTGGTGATTGTAATCAAGTTCTTGACCACATTTTAGATAAACATTCTAAAGTTAAGTTTCTCCCCTCTAAAATGCAATCTCAATTTGCTTCCACAGTATGACGCAAAGTGTTAGTTGATATTTGGCTACTTTGTCATCCTGACCTTAGAGAGTATAGTTTTTATTCGGCAGCCCATCATTCACAATCTTGTATTGATTACATTTTCCTGAGAAAATCCCTGGTCCAACATGCCATTCAATCTGAAATCGACTCAATCCTAATCTCAGACAACGCTCCTGTATTTGTTTATATTGACCTCATCTCCTTTTCTCCCCATCCGGGAAGATGGCATTTTAATAACTCCCTACTCCTTGACCCTAATTTTTGTCAACAATTCAACTCCTTTGCTCCTGAGTTTTTCACTATCAACAATACCCCGGACTGTCCCTTTGTGATGCTATGGGAGTCCTTTAAAGTAGCTGCCAGAGGTTTTATTATACATTTTGTATCACAAAAGAAAAAATCCTTAGAAGCTTACTTAATAAGATTAAACAATTAGAATACACATATTATCATTCTAATAATGAGTCCTCTTTGAAAAATCTTATTGATACTAAACTTACTTTTAATAAATTATCTACTGATGCAGCTTCTAATTATCTACTGAAAAGTAGTTCTCGCTATTATGGGGGCCAAAACAAAATGGGGAAACTACTGGCGAACTACTTAAAAGTGAGGAAAGAAAGAACAAAAATAGAATCTTTGCAAGGTTCGGATGGCACTCCTATCTACAAAGATAAGGATGTTTTAAATGAATTTGTTTCCTTCCATAGGGATCTTTATACTCCTGAATCATTACCAGAAGAATCTGACCTTCTTTCCTACTTTCGTTCCATTCCCTCTCCTCCATCTAACCACATTCATTTTGAGTCTTTGGGGATTGATATTTCTCATGCTGTTTCGGGGTTACATCGTGAGAAAGCGCCTGGACCAGATTGCTTTACCATTGAATTTTATACTCATTTTGTGAAAATCCTTTTGCCCAATCTTCTACTTTTATTCCATTCATGGTTAATGGTTCTTCTAGCGGTACGTGTTAAGAAGCATTGATCTGCTTAATTCCCAAGGATGATAAGAATCACTCTCTTTGTAAGAATTACCAACCTATTTCTTTAGTTAACACAGATTATAAGAGCTTCGCAAAGATTTTGGCACTTCGTATCGATCCTAGGCTACCCGATCTAATTGGCCCTGAACAAGCAGGTTTTGTTAAAGGAAGACTTGCATCCGACAATTCTTGAGTCTTTTTTAATATTTTAAGGAAGGCTTCTTCCTTGGATCACCCTATTGCCACGATCACCTTAGATGCTGAAAAAGCATTTAATAGGATTGGTTGGGACTTTATGTTTCATGCTTTGAAATGGGCTGGTCTACCTCCTAAATTAATTGCTTTAATTTCTTTATCATAATCAGTAAAACTTCTGATTACTTTCTATTACGTAGGGGGGTACGACAGGGATGCCCTTTATCTCCATTATTATTTGTTATAGCATTGGAACCCTTTTCAGGCAGGATGATCGTATTACAGGGTTTCAATTTGGTCCTCATCAGGTTTAAATGTCAGTTTATGGTGATGATATTCTATATATTGCTCTAACCCTGAATCCTCTCTTACTCCCTTTTTTCAACAGGTAGCCTCTTTTTCTAAACTCACAGGTTATTTTCTAAATGCTGATAAATGCAAAATGTTTCCTTTAAATATTTTATGCCAAAAGCATCTTTTCGAACATTCTGGTTTCTCTTGGCAACCAATTAAAATCAAATATCTGGGCCTTTAATATCTGAAACATTAAAGTTAAACTTTGAGTATATTATTAAAAAATGTAATGATACTATTAGTCGTTGGTATCCCCTTTTCCTATCTTGATGGGGCCGGTTAGACTCAATTAAAATGACGCTTTCCCCTCTTATATTATATATTATTTCCATGATTCCTATCCACATCCCTCAATACTATTTTAAGAAAATTGATTCCACTTTGATAAAATTACTGTAGAAAGGTAAATCATCGTGTATAGCCCTGTCTTCTTTAAAGAAGGATAGGTCTAGTGGAGGACTTAGATTCCCTGACTTTAAAATGTACCACTTTGCTTTTTCACTAAAACAAGCCACTCGGTGGATATCTAGGGATCTTCATTTATATCCTCCTCTCTGGTTAAAGATGGAAAATGATCGTATTGCCCCTTTTGGTTTTCAAGAGATCTTATCAATCATTACCAACTCTACTTCTTTGCGGTCCCCTGTCATCTCTAATTCTCATAAACTTTTGATTCTTCTACTATCTTCATCGTATCCTTCTGCTAGTTCCCTTCATCAACAACCTAGTTGGCATAATAAATCATTACGGATTCATAATCGCCCTATATACTGGAAAATGTGGAACTCTGGAGGCTTAAGTTGGATATCTCAACTCCTTTCTGATGATCAACCCCTTACTTCCTCTGATCTCCAATCTAAATTTTACCTACCATCATCCTCTAGACCGCAATGTAATCTTTTTTATCCTTCTCCTATCCAGTTTCGCCATAATTTACCAAGTACTCCTGATTTTCCTGTAACTTATAGAAATTTACTCTCAATACTGCATAACTCCCCCTCAGCGTCCAATATTAATAAAGCATTATTTCTTCCCCCAGACCGAAAAAAATTGATAAATGAACTGGCATGGGAAGAGGATTTATCACAAGAATGTCCAATTACTACATGGGATAAAATATGGTTAACTCCATAAAACGTCTCGTGCTGCTAATACCACACAAGCCCTTTTTTTCATTTATCATCGAATACTATTTTCCCCACTGTCCCTAAGATCCTTCTCTTCAGAAATATCCCCTACTTGCTGGTCCTGTCCTTGCCCTGCTGCAGACTTGAAACATATGTTGTTTGAGTGTCCTTGAATCCATCAATTTTGGCAATCAGTCTGGTCCCAAATTGAAATAATTTTTAAGGTTGGGATTCCTTTTTCTTTCATAAACATATTGTTAGGTACTCCTTCTCCCCATTGGCCTCAATCACCACAAAGTTTTAAACTTTTAGACTTATTGTTAGCTATTGCATTCCATTTAATAACGACAAATTGGAAACAGGCTCATAAAGTCACTTTCAGATCCTGGTGGAATGCAGTTTGTTTTCATCACCGACTAGATACTATCTTTGTCCCTCTCATATCTCTAGCAGTCAAAAGGGATCTTTTATGGCTTCCCTTAACAACTTATTTATCTCAAACTGACACTTCAATTGCCGCTTCTAAGAATGTATCAGATGATGTGCGGAAACCACCATAATTTTCTCCATTTGCCTCTCCACTTTTTGATGCTTAGTTGGTTCTCTTTGACCGAATGTTTACAACCATATATTTGTATTGAACTTCATTTATTGTTATCCTTACAATGTTAAGTAATTCATATACTCTGAATGTTACTTTCAATTATTCTATACTAATTTGTTTTTCATATCCCTTGTCCCTTTCCTTTATTTATTTCTATGATGTATTTTTCTTTTGTATACAGCTTGATAGTTTTATCCTTTCAAATGTTTACTTTACTTACTCACTTTTATTTGTCAAATAGGATTGGTGATATTCATTTTATTGCTGTTAGTTTTCTTGTTACTTCTTAATAAAATCAAACTTAAAAAAATGTGTTATGCTTTATAATGTATTCTAATTAACATGAACATTTGTCAAACTTTTTTATTTACAAAAATTGTAAAAGTTAGACTGAATGAAAAAATTTACTTGTGAACAACTAAATTGAATAAACATTATTGTGAATAACAATGGTAACAAAGAAACTCACATTCATCTCCTTTTTGATATATAATTTTTTTATAAAGTATAAAGTCAGAGAAAATGTTGAATAATAAAACCAACAAAAAATACTATTCCAACTCCAAAACAACTAAACTCTGGGAAAGTGCTGAACAATACAATATAAAATATTACTATTGCAACTCCAAACCAACTAAAATCAGGGAAAGTGCTGGCTAATAAATCAAATAAAATTACTTCTCCAACTCCAAACCAACTAAACTCATGGAAAGTGCTGGATAATAAACCAATTTTACTAGTCCAACTCCAAATAAACTAAACTCAGGGAAAGTGTTGGATAATAAGCCATAAAAAATTACTATTGCAACTCCAAACCAACTAAACTCAAGGAAAGTGCTGGATAATAAAATATAAAAAATTACTATTCCAACTCCAAACCAACTAAAATCAGGGAAAGTGCTGGATAATAAACCAATTAAAATTATTATTCCAACTACAAACCAACTAAATTCAGGGAAAGTGCTAGGTACTTTAAAATAAAAAGAAATATTACACTTAACAATTAAAAACATTCTGAGAAAATACCCACTTTTTTTAAATAACATTTTCAAAATTAAACAAATATTTATACATTTTTGCAATTTAACACAAACAAATTGCAATATATTTTTATGTACATTTCCAAATACCAAAACATTTCCTAAAAAACTTAGACTTCATAATTTAGATTTTTTTAAAACAATTTCCATTAATATATTTAAAAAAATTATGTAAACAAATATTTTTAAATTACTCCATATCCTTATCCCCTATAAACCCAAAATCCTGCTCCTAATTAAACAAACTGTAAATTAAAAAATATATTTTACTTTCAACAAATACATTTTAAAATACTCCCAACACTTAACCCTATAAAATCCCACTCCTTAAAATAAGAGCCAAAGATAGCCCTGGAGACCACCACCCCACAGGGACAGCTCCAGTTATGCCCACCCCAGGGCAAAGCTGTTTGCTGTGGCTTGGAGGGAGCTTTATCGCCCCCATCAAGTCACAGCAAACGCTTCGCTCCAAGCAAGAAAGAGCTGACCAAAGGGTCTCACTTGTTGGCAGCGGAGGAGAATTGCTTTCGGACACAGGGAGCTGCATGTTTAGTGAAGCCCTATATCTGAAAGCAATGCTGGCTCCCGCCATGCCCCCTTTATCAACCACTCGGCGAGTGTCTACACATGCGTTTGCTGGGGAAATACCTTCATTTTGAGGTTTCATACTTACCAGGGTTGTGCCTCACGGCAACTATATGGCACATGATATACTTTTAATTCAATTATACAATTTTAACTACTTCTATCTAAGGAACAACACTGCTGATAATATTCAGGGGTCAAAACTGGAGTGGATTATAGCTCCTTGATTGGACTTTGTGATTACATTGGGGGTCAGGTGCCGTACCTTATTTCACATTTGGTCAGACTATTAGATACAACGATATTCTCTGTTGGACTTCGTAATACGCTATCATACGCTACGCGGAGACAGATTTGTTTTTAGTCAGATTACGCTAACATTCCCATTTTGCCTTCAGTTCTACCGAGTCACAAAATAAATGCCAACACTTCCTGGTTTCCAGTGTTGGCAGCCAATAAGATCTGAGCGCGAAATCTGCTTCCCCAGATATCCAACTGGAAATTTCTTTAATTCTCTCAGTAACTACTGTTCGGATTTACACCAAATCATAAAAAGGCACTTCCTTGAACCAACATCTACCTCCCAGCTAATCTTGGTGTGATTCTGTTCAACAGTTCGGGTGGTAGCTGTGTCTAAAGGTCCAATGGGAATTAACAAGGGAAATATGCACTTTTAAGCACCCCTTTGTTCTCAGCCCTTACTTAACGGATCACTCTGAAACTTTCAAGATAACAGTTGAAGTGCACCCCGTATTAGTTTTGAAAATTTCATGAAGATTTGTTACATGGCTCCACAAAAAAAAAGAAAAATGCTTTTTCTATGGAAACTTGGTCCTAACTATAACTTCCTACTGGCAACGGCCAGTAGATGATGTATATATATATAAATATATAAATATATATATATATATATATATATATATATTTTCAAAGAAGTCGTTATCCCAAGCTTCAGAATAACTTCCAGCGGCACACCAGAGGACGAGTTCAATAAAGATTTATTGCCTCAAAAACAAAACAGTACGACGCGTTTCGGCGAAGCCTTTGTCAAGCAGTTTGACCTGTGCCCAATTCCCCATAGAAATAGGGGTTACCGTTTATGAACAGAGAAACAATACTTCCCAAAGAAAAACGTTATAGAAAAACAGACTGAAATATACATTGCATGAACTATTTCAATTGAAAATAAAAGGAAGATATACATCCTGTGATAAGTCGGAGCTGTATGTTGATGCGCCAATGTTTTTCGCCAAAACTGAGTTATTGTTGGAAAACACAATGCGTTATGGAATATATACCACAGAGCTGACAGCTAATCGATACTATTCAGCTAGCGGTCGCAAAAGCTAATATGCAGAATAAATGTTTGCAACCATCTCACAAGTACCTTCAATATATAAACATGGATATATCCATCGTGATTGATTTGAGATCATGTAATGGTAATGTACCCATTATATCGTCTGAGTCGTGTAAGGCGACATCACATTAATTTGACATCTTGATTTCCTAGAGCTTAAGAAAACAATTGTTATATTGTTATATTAATGTCCTGAGATCAAGGGTAATGTACCCTGCGCATGACGTACAGCAACATGATTCATGCAAGTGTTTATCACACAAATTGGATCTACAATCAATAGGGGAAGCATTATAACATTTCATATATACGGCAGGATATGCACACAAAAAACATGAGATAGTGGACCAAAATACCAAGGGTAATGTACCCTGATCATAATAACCTAATAACCAATAACATATTATTTTAAGGCGTGTCCACTTGTGTTGCATTCCACTGCCTTACAAATAGACATACATGTTTTTCTGTAAAGGGCAAAGGTGTACATTTGTTCGTGATGAGAATATTTACAGTGATGCTACGATATGTGAATCGTTGAGTGATAAGTGTGTGATAAATATTAAAAAGGATAACATTGAAGGGTAAGGAGAAAAGTGATCGCAGTTAAAGCCGAATAGCCAAAGATACCGGCATACAGGCTTACTGCACTCTTCATAGTGCATTGAGCATAGGATCTTGGTCGCTGCTATTGGACCTATCAGAGACTGCCCTTCAATGCGGTCACTATCAAAACTACCCTTCATAAAAGTGCAATCAAGTGAAATGGAACAGCAAAAGTGCTGACACATACGGAAAAGGAGAAAGAGAAAATGGGGGCATGAGATGTTATCATTTATGACCTATGTGGGTTGCCAGTTCTTCTCCATAATTCATGCCATGTGGGATTTTTGTATTTAGATCTATGATGTACTTGGATTCCATGATACGTAGGAGTTTCTCCCGGTCTCCACCTCTAGGGTGATATAGGGCCCTGTCAATGCCGAAGAATTGGAGAAGATTTGAATTACCTTGATGTTTTTCATGAAAATGTCTCGCGACAGGGTAATTCAAATCAGCATTGGTTACTGCCCTCATGTGTTGTAGCACACGCAATTTGAGTTGAAGTTTTGTGCTTCCTACGTATTGTAAGCCGCAGGGACACTCTAGGATATAGACGCAGAACTCACTAGTGCAAGTTATGAATTTGTTGATTACTCTTTTCTTCTTTTTTCTACCCTGTCCGGTGAAATAACTGTCTCTGTTAGTACTATTCCTGCAAGCCTTGCAGGAATTGCATTTTTTGAAGCCCTTAGCCGTTCCCAGCCAAGTAGGGGTGGTGGGTATTTGCTGGTAGCTATGGACCAAGCAATCTCGAAGTGATTGGGATTTCCTATAAGTTATGGCTGGAGCTTTCCCCACATGTTGCCCAATAATGGGATCCGTCTCTAGGAGTCCCCAGTGCTTTTTCATAACTGTCCTTAACTGATTTGATCTCCCATTGAAAGTAGTTTGAAAATATACATAGCGGGACCGTGCCCGCTGCTGGCACCGGCGTCGTTAGGAGGGTGAGCGGCTCCCCGTAGTGAATTAGCACGAGGATTCGTCGACCGGCGCCAAAGTTATTCCAAATAGAATGTTGCGGATTTCCTATGGAAACAGGGTCCTAACTATAACTACCTACTGGCGACCGCCAGTAGGTAATATACATATATGTGTCTATCTATCTATCTATCTATCTATCTATCTATCTATCTATCTATCTATCTATCTATCTATCTATCTATCTATCTATCTATCTATCTATCTATCTATCTATCTATCTATCTATCTATCTATCTATCTATCTATCTATCTATCTATCTATCTATCTATCTATCTATCTATCTATCTATCTATCTATCTATCTATCTATCTATCTATCTATCTATCTATCTATCTATCTATCTATCTATCTGTCTGTCTGTCTGTCTGTCTATCTATCCATCTATCTATCTACCTATCCATCTAGCTTTCTATATATGTTTAGATGAAAAAACAGAGGTGGAGCGATACATATGTAAGGTAGTAAGATTTTAACTAAGGTAACAAAATCTTAGAAATTCACTGAAAAAGCACTATTGTTTCAAAACCACAAAAGAGCTGAAATTCACCAGTTATATCTAACTGGAATAAACAATGACAAATCTAGTTCACACCTGAGCCTGTCTGCCTTTGTCCCCATAAACAGATTGCAGCCAAACCCAGGAAAGGGAAATGTTTAGACAAAGGGGACATCCCCATTTGCCGTTAGTGATTAAATTGTGTTCCAGTGTGTATGGGGAGTTCGAATTAATCTATAAGTCTATCACAGATTTGGGAATTCACAAAGGATTCCTGAATCCAATTAAAAAAAGAAAAGCACAACATTAGATTGCTTTTTTTCTCGTCATCATCTGCAGATTTGAAAATCCAGAGGCTGCCATTACTCAAAATGGTACAGTGAGCACTGTACTAGGAAAAATATTATGGTGATACTACCCTGATCCTCAGGCCCATGTGGGGACCCCAAGGGGACTCCTTATACAATAAAACAAATAAAAAATCACATTTATATTGCTGAATTTGCGAATGCGTTGATGAATTTGCAAAATCTGGATCTTTCTCTAGTTCTGCAAACTTGCCTGGGTGGGCCTTAGGTTTCGCAATTGATATTTATTTTTAAAGAAAAACATATTCAGTTCACTAGGGCTGTGCTTGGCTTACGGCCACACATAGGTATTGACTGCATGAGGGGTTTCAGAGCAGGGTCTGGCTGCAGTCCAGTCCCTGTGTTTTAATCCCAGCTGTGCATAGCAAAAGTTGTGCATTATAGGTTAGGTAGTCAATAATGGGATGAGACCCTGAGGACAACCTTTTCTATGCACAGCCAAATGCCTTATGAAGTAGGAGTTAGCAGCACACTGTAGGTTGCATGTAGGATCAAGCTGCTAGAAAGCAACCACCTCTCTGCATTGCTGAATTCAATGTGCAGGAGGGGATGGCCTCCAGCATAGGGTTGTGCGCAGGGTCTGGCTGATGGCCATGCATTGCTGCTCATCCCCACTATTCAGGGCAAAGTCTGGGTGCAGTATAATAAAACCAAGCACAGTATCTGGGAATGTTCAATGTGTGAGTCAGTACAGAATATCAAAAGTAAATGTTTCCAAATGTCAGCTGCTCTAGGAATGTTCAATACAATTAAGTGAGGTGGGTGGAGGGCTAAAACATAACTTTGTTCTACATATAAAATCTTTGTAAACATATAACTGCATCTCAAAGCTGAAGAAGTTGTAGAGGAACAAGGCAGAAAGACATGCACATCAAAATAGTTTGAAATAGTTTAAAGGGACTTATCCTCATTGAAAACAAATGTAGGACTGTCCTAAGGAGCTGACCCAAACAGCCACTAATTGTTAGACATGTTGTGTAATTTTCCAAGCCCTTGAGTCAATCTTCATGGGAAAATGAGCCATCTGAGAAAAAGAGCATTAGAAAGTAGCTCCTTTCTGTGAATATATAGCCAGAGGACCTCAGGCCCAAATATCGGTAGGAGAAATTAATTGAACATGATTGATTTTAGGACCCATGACATACATTCTGGTCAGGGCTGGTGCTAGGCATGGCAGCGTGGGTTGCTGTTCAGGGCTCCACACTCAGCCCACCAATACTGGTCCTCTGCATGTTATGTTATGTTATGTTATGTTATGTACATTTATTACGCGCACAGATACTCAAAGAGTGTCCCGGCGCGGTCAAGGAAGAACCAAAAGAAAGGAGGGAATTAAGAGAAGAGATACGTTTTTAACAGTTTTTTAAAGACCACCAGATCTTCAATAGAACGTAGTGATAGGGGGAGCGTGTTCCAAGCGCAGCCAGCAGTCACGACCAGAGAGGCGCCGCCTAACCGGTGCCGCTGAAAGACAGGAATCTTCATTAGCCTAAGTGCCGAGGACCTCAAAGAGCGACCCGGCACGTAGAACGAGAAGCGTTTCTGTTGGTAACCGGGACCTTGTCCATGCAGCGCACGATGGGCTATGGTGAGGGTTTTAAACACGAGCTTTCACTGGAAGCCAATGGAGGGAACGACGATAGCCATGAACGTTCTGCCTAGGACCCAGCCCACCCAGCAAGCGAACAGCCGCATTCTGGGTCACTTGCAGCTTGTTAAGGGCATAGGCTGAAATCCCAGCATAGAGGGCATTAGCGTAGTCTAAACGGGACAGAGTAAGTGCCCGAACCACCGATTCCCTGGCCGCTTGCGGAAGCAGCGGCAAAAATCTTCTCAACACTCTGAGTAGGCCAAAACAGCAACCTGACAAGCGTTTGACCTGACTAGAGAAGGAGAGATTACAATCGAAATAAACTCCCAGATTCTTCACGGTCTGGCTGCTAGAAGCCGGAGGTGGGAACTCGGGAGGCCAAATTAACTCTCTAAACCCTGAGGGGAAATTACCAAATATCAAAACCTCCGATTTATCCTCGTTGCATTTTAAATGAGCAGAAGCCATCGAAGCAAAAACCGAGGAGAGACAACTCTGCACAAGGGCCACCGAGGATCCCTGCTTATCCCAAGTGAACAGAAGTTGAGTGTCATCGGCATAAGCAATAACCTTAGCCCGCAACCCCTCCGCTAGGTAAACCAGAGGCGTGAGGTAGATATTAAACAGGAGGGGGCTAAGGGAGGAACGCTGGGGGACCCCCGTGCCAACCTGTCTAGGTGAGGAGGCCACCGGTGGTATCCAAACTTGCTGGAGCCGGCCATCCAAAAAGGATTTAATCCAGCCCCAGGCGAGGCCAGATACCCCAATCTCCGTCAATCTATCAAGCAACAGAGAATGGGGGACAGTGTCAAAGGCTGCCGACAGGTCAAGCAGCACTAAGGCTGCCTTCCCGCCGGCGTCCAGACACTCTCGGATAGATTCAGAGACCTCCACAAGAGCACCTTCCGTGCTAAAGGAGGGACGGAAGCCAGATTGGGCGGGATGAAGAAGTCCTCTACTCTCGACAAACTCCGACAGCTGTTTATTCACTATTTTCTCACAAACCTTAGACAAGCCAGGAAGGAGAGAAATAGGTCTGTAGTTGCCTGGGGTGGAGGGGTCGAGGGAAGGTTTCTTCAATAAAGGAAGAATTTTAGCCTGCTTCCAACGGCTGGGAACCCTGGCTTCCTGCAAAGACAGGTTAATAATGTAATTAACCTCCACATTCACCGTCTCAGCCACCGCGGCCAAAAGTCTTGCTGGGCACGGATCGTCCGGAGAGCCGGATTTAAGACCTTGAAGGATTCTCAGGGAGCAGGACAAATCCACCGGGGAGAACTTGGACAGGGAGTGAATAGGGGACAAAGCTACCGGACCAATAACCGATGAGTCCAAAGAAACAGAGGGCCCGTCAGCACCGACCGGGCAGGGGAAGCAGCTTTGTATCTTAAGAATCTTGTCCCGAAAAAATGCAGAGAGCGTCTCGCACCAATCCACAGAGACCGGCAGGATGCTACTCTGCGCAACCGGGGACATAAAACTTTGAACAATAGCGAAGATCTCCTTGGCATTGTTCTGAGCCAGATCAATCCGGGTGGTAAAGAACGCTCTTTTAGCAGAGGAGATAGCTTTATAATACCTCTTCCGAGTCTGCCTGAGCTGCGCCTTAGCAGCCGGGCAATAGTTGCTAAGGCGCCAAGAGCACTCTAGTTTCTTGCAACCCTGTTTAAGATGTCGCAGATCCTCCGAGAACCACGGTTTAGAAGGTGATTCCCGTGACTGTCTAGCAGAGGTTGGTATGGCAATTGCCGCCATAGAGCACAGAATCCAGTTGGAGAAAGCAACCAGACACTGATCGAGGTCTTGAGGCAGGACTGGCCTGTTGTCCTCCAGCGCCCTGGCAAGAAGGATAGGGTCAACTTTCTTAAACGCTGGTTTAGAGCCGAAGCTGGGTCTATTGCTAGGCGAGGACACTGACCATGAAAAACCAATAAAATAATGGTCGAACCACGAGACCGGAAGCGGTGCTTTAATTGAGATAGGAAAGTTAGAAAGGACAGGATCAAGAATATGGCCCCCCAAGATGGGTAGCCTGATTGATCCATTGTGAGAGCTGTGTGGATTGGCAGATATCAAGAAACTCACTTGTGTCCCTTGAGTTTAAAAGGTCTAAATGGATATTAAGGTCACCTAGGATCAAATAGTGGGAGAAACGCAGGGCTCTCAAAGACACCGCCTCCACACAGGCCTGAAGAAAAGTATGAGCCGTGCTTGGCGGGCGATAGATCAGAGAGCCCCCCAAAGAAAAATGGGCAGAGCAACGGATACTGAAATCCAAAACTTCACATCCGTCCCACGTACTGAAAGAGCACTCAACCACCTCCCACGTCTCTTTGAAGATAACTACCAGCCCTCCACCTCTCCCTGTAATCCGGTCTAGCCTATAGATTTTATACCCCAATGGGATAGCCAGAGGTACAATCGGATCGGAGGTATTGTTGAGCCAAGTTTCCGTGACAAAGAAAAAGTCCAAAGAGTTGTCCTCCCGAAGCTCGAAGACCTCCGCATGATGCTTTTTCAGAGAGCGGACATTAAGCAGCGCTGCTGAAATAGTGGAGGCGGTATGCGGTTTAGCGCTAAGTGTAGGACCCAGTACTAGTCGAAAACCACAATTCCCACACACGGAGTTCAAAGCCCCGTCCAAGTTAGGGGAGGAGAGGGAATTACAACACGACCCGCGCAGCTGTTTAAGATACTCACTGGAATAGGACCGGAGGCGGGAATCAGCGACCCCAAAAAGGGCAGCATGACTGGCCCCGGCTCCCGACGAGCTGCTGACGGGCGCAGACATGACAGCTATACCACAGCCTGCCGATTTTCATATTCCCCTTCCCCATCCAATTTAGAACAAGGTGTGTCTCACTGCAACTGGAAAGAGGAGGGGTCTCCTTCCATGGGCCCAATGGCATCAAGACACATTCTGTAGGTTTGTCCTAAAATGGGGGCTCCTGTCCCACTACCCGGAGAGTGACACTGTGGGTCTTTCAACCCCTTATGAGCTCTAAAAGAGGGGATTGTGGGTTGCTGGGAGGGCCTTGCAAAAGGGAGCTTTGGGATCATATTCAGCTAAAGAGATGCAAACAGCTTTTAATGTGTGAAAGAAAATCATGGTGTGGGTATGCCCTTGGTGTCTATATCCTCCATTAAGTCTGTTTCACAGAGCTGATAAATTGTAAGATCAGTGTACGGATACACAGGAAGAGTTTTATTTGCCCAGGATCAAACAATTTGTTACATTAGTTAACCTCAAGACTGCAGCACACTACACTTACTTGATGGGCTTTGCCACTCTATTGTATTTTGACAGAAATTTCATGGAACTGGGTAGTTCTCCACTCTCCTACTTGATATGCAGTCTGTTAGATTGGGTTTCAGGTTGGCAGAGGCATACGCCCTGACCAAGCAGGAACCACAATCATAATCAGGGTACGTCACAACACAACCTAAATTATCCTATGCTCACCCTCTGGTAGATTGGCACTGAGCAGTCAGGCTTAATTTAAGAGGCAATGTGTAAAGTATTTGTGCAACACTTCATACAACTACACCGTGAAAGTATTTGTTCAACACTTCATACAACGACACAGTGAAAAAATCACAAAAAGACTCCAAAACCTTGTTAGAAGAATAGATTATGATTGTATAAATAAATCAAGAGCAAAATGACATGAATCCATTCTGTAGAAGAAGAGCTTAGAATTTTTAAAGATTAAATGCAGAATATAACGTTCAGAAGCAAGTAGCGCTTAAAGAGTTAATTGGTCACGCTGGATGGGGATAAAGTAGAGCGTTCAGGTCACCCGCAAGTGGCACTTGTTAATTGGAATTTAAAATCAAACTGCAACATAAGTTGTGATTTTAAATTGTAAGTTCAATGACACTAAACTTGGAAAGTCTTATATCTTCACAATTGGGAGCTACACTTAAGAGATGTAATAAGGGAATCAAAATGTTATCCTAGGGGAGAGATAGGCCTTGCAGTAGAGAAAAAGAAAATTAGGAGTTCGCTATGCATTGGCTGGAGGTTAATCAAGCTTGGAGGATTTGATGTTCCCACATTGTGCATACTATATCTTTATAAAATTCTAGCTAAATACTACCCCTCTGACAATGATCGAAAAAGTGAGGACTTTGAAGAGGAGATAGTGGCTTTAAATATTTCAGAAAATTGCAGACAGACAGTTACCATGAAATTGCTACAACATGGGCTCCCAGCAAAAGGTGGAAAGGCTACCGTCATGGTTGAGGCACACAAAGCATTCAGAACAGAGGTATTCTATTCTTGGGTTAAATTCCCACCCGCAGATGCATACACACGGTTATTTCATGAATACATTGAAGTTTAACCACCTGATGAGTGTTTCCCATACATGGACTTAGAAATCCTGTTAACTTACCAAGAGCACATTAATTGGTTTAAAATCGCCCTACCCCATACCACAGAACATTTGAGACTCGGTCCACTCGCCAGAGAAGGAGCGACCTGGCCAGTCTTAGCTTCATATACATCGCACCCAGACATTGTTGCTTTATCAGCAGCAGGAATGCGTACACTCTACAGAGATTTAGTAAAAGTTTACAGAAATCCTACACAATACATAATGAGGTCCTTAACAGTTCATCCTGCAGGTATTAGCCTACAAATACTGAATGTCATTATTTTGCCAAGGTATCGGCCATTATGTTGAGTAAAATAAAAGGGGAGGCAGCAGCGGTAGCTATATGCCAACGACTGAGGAAATTCACTCCTGCAGAGCAGGAGCAAGAATTGACACAGATTATCGAAGATACATATGCTTTGCTTGGTAGAGATAATCTGGGAGCCAGACCTGGGAAACCAATAGTTAAGAGCAATTCTGAAAAGGATAACTCTAAGAAAGCACCTGATTCTTCAACGAACAAATGGGATAATAAACAAAACAATTAACAAAACAAAGCACAGTCACAGGGTGGGTCTCCTCAACAACAGCACATCGAGAGAAAATACAATTTGGGAAACTTTGACAATATTAGAAAGCCTGACAGGTATCAGGATACTGATACACGTTCATCTTGTTCCTTTTAGGAGACATCCCAAAAGCGTTCTGAGCGAGAAGGACAGTCAGAGCACAGATCAGAATAGTGAGTCAAGCCAAAAATAGAGACATGTCGAACTTCAGACTACATCATTAAACAGGAAGGCAAGCAAAAGACTTCTAAAACACAATTTAAAAAGAAGAAGGTAGCAGAGAATAAAATTAGGAATGCCCAGGCTACCGAGGTCTCTGCTTCTGAACGGGAAATTGGCAGCGACAATGCTGAACAGCAGAGCAGATGTCACAATAGCTCGCCAGAACCTGCTGGATTATCTGGGGGTAGTAGCGCTGAATGAGCATATCACGGTGGAAACACCTGATACAAGGGTAATTGTACCACATTGTTTATATGAAATAATGCTTTAAATGTAGGGGGACATACCCAGGCAAGTAAAGGATCTCTTTTGGGAGAACCTGATATATGGTTATGGTATTCTTTTGTCGGAAAAGGATTGGCCACCTGATTTCATAATGGATTGCCAAATGGGGGAAGAAGTTACTTTACCTACTTTCTAAGACCTTGTACCAGAATCAGTTAAAAATTCATATGAGTAGGAGTAGGCATTATCATTAGCTCCAAAACTTTACCGCAATCGTGTTGGGTGGGATGATGAGTCACCTTATCACGAAATCCCTTTAAAATCAATTCCTCAACCACTGAGGCAATACCCAATAAAGCATGAAGCAAAGAAACAAGTCAGGGAGTTCTTAGATCAACTTGAATATCAAGGTGTGACAGAGAATTGCACCTCACTTATGAATAATCCCTTGTTTCCCGTAAGGAAATCCGATAATTCATATCGTCTGGTTTAGATTATAGACATTTAAACGCATCCACAAGCACATTCGCAGTACAAAATGCAAATAGTGGTGCATTAATAAATAACATTGTGCAGAAAAAATACGAAACAACACTGGACATCTAAAATGGATTTTTGCTGCCAAAATATAGCACCTAGGACCAGATATTTGACATAATTCTCGATGCTAGGCTCTCTGCGCCAATTTTGTCGATTACCACAAGGGTATAAGAACAGCCCCAGACTATTTTCAGCCAGGGTAGCAAAGTTACTTCAAAATTTTGATGAGGAGGCATTTTCCTATGTAGATGACATCTATCTGATGGACGATGAATTAATGGAACACTTGTCTAGGGTGAACAACATAATTCTTAGGTTCACCTACCTGGAATACAAATGTAATTTAAAAAAATCAAACATTGCCCACCTAAGTGTCCTATTTTTAAGATGCAAATTGTCAACATAAGGCAAAAGCCTGGCGGCACAGTTTATAGAAAAATGTGCACTGTTCCAACCTCCAAAGACTCTGAAAAGACTACAATCTTTTTTAGGATTTTTGAATTTTGGCAGGACATACATTCTGGATTACACAGAAAGGGTGAAACCTTTCTACGATTTAATTAGACCTGATTTTTCAGTCCATCATTGGACACAGGAGCATACAGGTAACCTGTGTTCTGTACAAGCTGACATGATAGCTTGTAAACATTTACATACACATGTTAACACAACTAACCTGGTGATCAGTGTAGTTGCTGGACCAAACGGGTACACTTAAATCACTTTAAATGAACGCGATACAGAGAGAGTACTAGCGCAGGGGAAACGTATAATTGTCATGACCCCAGTACAGACCCTAGAGGCCGTTACAAAGGCAAGCATCCCAAATGCTAAAGCATTACATCCACGATAGATTTATTAGGCTAACTCTCTCACTGCAACCGATGTAGATTATAGACATTACACACACAGGCATTCTTGCAGTGCAAACAAGAATATCCTCTGCCGAATTAAATAATGCCTCTGCATTGATATGAATGTATCATTTAACCCGATGGATCTGCCCAGCCAGCAATAGGAATGAAACAACAATATTCCATGGCATGCGCAATTGTAAAAGGAGGCATGCAGGATGGAAAGATCCTTTCTGAAAAAACACACACTCAATCCCTAAGGGATTGTACAGTGCAGCTGGTGCAACTGAAAGCTCTGATACTGGCACTACAAAATATGGATCATGAATTCCCCACACTAATTGTGCGTGATTCATTTTACTGTGCTCGGTCCTATAACGAATATCTACATTATTGGGGCCAGAATGGATTAAGGGATTTCAAAGTTTGCACAGTAAAGCATAAGATGCTTTGGGAACAGGTGGCAAAGCTAAAAGAAGGCCTGCTATGTACCCAAGTTATTGATACTTTGAGTCATCAACATGTTGGCATTCACTTTGAAGGGAATTCAATGGTGGATGAAGCCGCCAAGACACCAGTACGCTCTGCTGCCATTGCTGCAATAACTCCCTCCAGTACTAGGATTGATGGAACAACTATGATAGGTGTCGATGCCACTCACAACAGGTCAGTGCTGCCAAAAGGCTTTCCACTCAAGTTCTCCTTACTTAGTCCATGGGTTAATTATGCCAATTATGGTTAGAACATTCCACATTGTCTGCAGTCAAACAACGTCTTTCTCTCCTTTCCAAGAACATGAATCTGTCTGACTTCATTTTCGGTCCAAAATCCCCCCATTCTGAATGATTCGTTTATGCTGCCTATGCTTAAATATGGAAATTGCTGCAAATGGAAGCTGCAGTTCATTAATGCCAAATTGATCAAGATAATTTGGATAACGTGCTTGCTGCAGGAGACAACAGTATTACTACTTTGGCATCTAGTATTTATAGTTTAGATAATATTGTATTGTCTGTCATTGATATTTTGCGAAGTGATGTGTCTACCTTGTATCATGGGCAGACTCAACTTACATCAATTATGCAATTTAGTTGGATCCTCCAAACACTTATTAATTACCTAAATTCTGCCACTTTATTCTTACCCTTTACTTTAACAAAGAAAAAGCAATCAATGGCTATGATGGATGCTAGTTACACTATGTTAAACACTGAGAAACGTGAACAACTTCCCTTTACTATAGCGGAAACACCTTCAGCAGTCTCATAATACATGGGATTATTTCATTGCCCATCTCAACTTTTCAGTTCACTGCAATATAATTCATTTTAGTTGTGTGTTTTGGTGTTTATAGGTGTAAAGGGTGGGAAGCAATTTATTTTTAATTGATGAATTAATAATCGGTTGTTAATTAATTTCAATTAATTAATTGGTAATTAATTATGGTAAGTGTGTAATTAATTTTAGGTGTGTGTTTTGGTGTTTATAGATGTAAAGGGTGTGAAATAATGTATTTTTAATTGATGAATGAAGAGTTGGTTGTTAACTATTTATAATTACTTAATTGGTAATTATTTATGGTGATTGTGTTATTATTTTAGGACTGTGTTTTGGGTTTATAGGGGTATAGGGTGTTAAGTAGTTTATTTATTTTTTATTAATAATTATTTGTTAATTGATATTAATTACATTAATTAAAAATGTATTATGGCAATTGTGTAATTAATTTCAGGTGTGTTTTGTGGTGTTCATAGGGGTAATGGATGGGAAGAATTTTGTGGTTTATTAATTAATATATCATTGTTAAATAATGTTAATTATTTGATATTTATTTTGGGTAATTGTTTATTTTGTGTGTGTTATTTTTACTTTTAAAGGGGTAAAGGGTGGGTATTAAATACATTTTAATTACTTTATAATTAGTTATTAATACTAATAGTTTTTAATTTAAAAATACGTTTTAATTGTGTTTAATTATTTTATAGTTTAATTTAGGTGTGTGTTGTGGACATTATAGTGTTAAAGTGTGTGTAGTTCCTTAATGTTTATTAGTTTGTTTTAGTAATAATATCTTTTTAATTAAATATTAATTATGTTAATCATGGAAGTGAATTTAATTTAAAATGTTGAAGTGCACTGTAATATGTGTGGTGTTATAGGGTAGGAAATAAAATAAATACATTTATGTATTAATTAATGGGTTTGTTTGTAAATTATTTCTAGTTTCAAATAATTATTTTGTTTGCATTTTTTTTTTTTTTATTTTGTATAATATTTGTAGGAATTTGTTATATTTATTTAATATTACAATATTTTTTCTTTTTATATATTTAAAATATTAGATTTTTTAGTTTTTTACATATTATTTATTTACTTTTATATATATATATATTTAACTGTTGGAGTGTGAACAGTAATTTTTGCCTCTTTGCTAGCCATCACTTTCCCTACTGTTTCACTCACTGGAGTGGGAATAGTAATTTTTATACCTCCACTATCCCTCACTTTCTCTCCTGTTGCACTCACTGGCGTGGGAATAGTAAATTTTACCCATCCGCTATCCAGCACTTTCCCTACTGTTGCACTCACCGGAGTTGGAATAGTGTATTTTACCCCTCCGCTATTTAACACTTTCCCTACTGTTGCACTCAGTGGAGTTGGAATAGTAATTTTTACCCCTCCGCTATCCAACACTTTCCCTGCTATTGCACTGACCGGAGTGGGAATAAAACTTTTTACCCCTCCGCTATCCAACACTTATCCTACTGTTGCACTTAGTGGAGTGGGAATAGTTATTTGTGCCCCTCCGCTATTCAACACTTTCCCTACTGTTGCACTGACTGTATTGTGAAATTTAAGTTTAAATATTTTTTAATAGTTTAAAATTTTAATTAATTATAGATTTTTGTTTTTTTATATTTTATATCATTGATAGATATTTTTATTTTTTATATAATTTTAAACTTTTAACATAAATTAAAAATAGTAGTTTATCAATTGTTTTATCAAAATGTATATTACATGTATTTTATTTTGCTAACATCAAGGGGTCGATTCCGATCCTGTAAAAAGGCCCTACGAATCGATTTCTCCGTACAACTCGTACCAGGTAAACTCATTCTACAACCTAGGAAGTACGATTCGTACAGAAAGCCTTTTTCTGTACGAATCGTACAAAAGACCGTACAGCAAAAACATACCCACGATTCCGATCCGGAACTGCTTGTACGCGATGTCCGTACGTATTTCAGCAGCGTTTTCCGGCCCAGCAAGTACGATTCGTCCCTACGTCACTCCGTACGGCTCTTTTTTTACGGGAGCCAAACACAGCCGGAAAAGCAGAGTCCGACGCGAACCGCTATGCCACGGAGCCCCGGTACGCGACGTACAGCCATGAACCTCATCGTACGTGTCATCCCGGTCCTCTTAGCCTACGACCTGGTGCACCGCACCCGACGCTCACGCCGCAGAAGGTGAGAACATGCGTGGGTACGGTGCGTACCACACGTACCCATACGGCACCATGACAACAGTGGTACGGACCAAACTCACGCATGAATACGTGGGTACAGTGCATACCACACGTACCCCTACGGCGCCATGACAACAGTGGTACGGACCAAACTCACGCATGAATACGTGGGTACAGTGCATACCACACGTACCCCTACGGCGCCATGACAACAGTGGAACGGACCGTACCCACGCATGAATGCGTGGGTACGGTGTGTACCACACGTACTCCTATAGCGCCATGACAACAGTGGTACGGACCGTACCCACGCATGAATGCGTGGGTACGGTGCGTACCACATGCCCCCCTACGGGGCCATGACAACAGTGGTACGGACCGTACCCATGCATGAATACGTGGGTACGGTGCGTACCCCTATGGCCCCATGAGTATTCAGGTACGGACCGTACCCACGCATACATGCATGGGTACAGTCCGTACCACACGTACCACGTTACGGCAGCAGGAAAATTTGGATACGAGGCATACACATGCCAGGAATGTGGGCATAGAGGACTGGCCCAGCATGTTACCTTCAAATTGTTGTGTGTGTAGGTCCTGGCAAGCAGTGTACAGCTCCAAGGGGGGGCGTGGGTGGGTGCAGAGGCCTCCCAGCAGTGGACAGACATATGAGGGGTGGGTTCATATCACTACCAGCAGTGGACAGACATATGAGGGGTGGGTGAAGAGGACAACCAGCAGTGGACAGACATATGAGGGGTGGGTGCATATCACTACCAGCAGTGTCCAGACATATGAGGGGTGGGTGCAGAGGACTCCCAGCAGTGGACAGACATATGAGGGGTGGGTGCATATCACTACCAGCAGTGGGCAGAGATATGAGGGGTGGGTGCAGAGGACTCCCAGCAGTGCCCAGACATATGAGGGGTGGGCGAAGAGGACTCCCAGCAGTGTCCAGACATATGAGGGGTGGGTGCAGAGGACTCCCAGCAGTGGACAGGCATATGAGGGGTGGGTGCATATCACTACCAGCAGTGTCCAGACATATGAGGGGTGGGTGCAGAGGACTCCCAGCAGTGGACAGACATATGAGGGGTGGGTGCATATCACTACCAGCAGTGGACAGACATATGAGGGGTGGGTGCAGAGGACTCCCAGCAGTGGACAGACATATGAGGGGTGGGTGCATATCACTACCAGCAGTGTCCAGACATATGAGGGGTGGGTGCATAGGACTCCCAGCAATGGACAGACATATGAGGGGATGGTGCATATCACTACCAGCAGTGGACAAAGATAGGAGGGGTGGGTGCCTATCACTACCAGCAGTGGACAGACATATGAGGGGTGGGTGCAGGGGACTCCCAGCAGTGGACAGACATATGAGGGGTGGGTGCATATCACTACCAGCAGTGTCCAGACATATGAGGGGTGGGTGCAGACGACTCCCAGCAGTGGACAGACATATGAGGGGTGGGTGCATATCACTACCAGCAGTGGACAGACATATGAGGGGTGGGTGCATATCACTACCAGCAGTGGACAGAGATATGAGGGGTGGGTGCATATCACTACCAGCAGTGGACAGATATATGAGGGTTGGGTGCAGAGGGCACACAGCAGTGGACAAACATATGAGGGGTGGGTGCATATCACTACCAGCAGTGGACAGAGATATGAGGGGTGGGTGCATATCACTACCAGCAGTGGACAGATATATGAGGGGTGGATGCAGAGGGCTTACAGCAGTGGACAGACATATGAGGGGTGGGTGCATATCACTACCAGCAGTGGACAGACATATGAGGGGTGGGTACAGAGGACTCCCAGCAGTGGACAGACATATGAGGGGCGGGTGCAGAGGAATCCCAGCAGTGGACAGACATATGGGGGTGGGTGCAGAGGACTCCCAGCAGTGGACAGACATATGGGGGGTGGGTGCATATCACCACCAGCAGTGGACAGAGATATGAGGGGTGGGTGCAGAGGACTCCCAGCAGTGCCCAGACATCTGAGGGCTGGGTGCAGAGGACTCCCAGCAGTGGACAGACATTTGAGGGGAGGGTGCATATCAATACCAGCAGTGTCCAGACATATGAGGGGTGGGTGCAGAGGACTCCCAGCAGTGGACAGACATATGAGGGGAGGGTGCATATCACTACCAGCAGTGGACAGACATATGAGGGGTGGGGCCAGAGGACTCCCAGCAGTGCCCAGACATATGAGGGGTGGGTGCAGAGGACTCCCAGCAGTGGACAGACATATGAGGGGTGGGTGCATATCATTACCAGCAGTGTCCAGACATATGAGGGGTGGGTGCAGAGGACTCCCAGCAGTGCCTAGACATATGTGGGGTGGGTGCAGAGGACTCCCAGCAGTGTCCAGACATATGAGGGGAGGGTGCAGAGGACTCCCAGCAGTTGACAGACATATGAGGGGTGGGTGCATATCACTACCAGCAGTGTCCAGACATATGAGGGGTGGGTGCAGAGGACTCCTAGCAGTGGACAGACATATGAGGGGTGGGTGCATATCACTACCAGCAGTGGACAGACATATGAGGGGTGGGTGCATATCACTACCAGCAGTGTCCAGACATATGAGGGGTGGGTGCAGATGACTCCCAGCAGTGGACAGACATATGAGGGGTGGGTGCATATCACTACCAGCAGTTGACAGAGATATGAGGGGTGGGTGCAGAGGACTCCCAGCAGTGCCCAGACATATGAGGGGTGGGTGCAGAGGACTCCCAGCAGTAGACAGACATATGAGGGGTGGGTGCAGAGGGCTCCCAGCAGTGGACAGACATATGAGGGTTGGGTGCAGAGGACTCCCAGCAGTGGACAGACATATGAGGGGTGGGTGCATATCACTACCAGCAGTGTCCAGACATATGAGGGGTGGGTGCAGATAACTCCCAGCAGTGGACAGACATATGAGGGGTGGGTACATATCACTAACAGCAGTGTCCAGACATATGAGGGGTGGGTGCAGAGGACTCCCAGCAGTGGACAGACATATGAGGGGTGGGTGCAGAGGACTCCCAGCAGTGGACAGACATATGAGGGGTGGGTGCAGAGGTCTCGCAGCAGTGCCCAGACATATGAGGGGTGGGTGCAGAGGACTCCCAGCAGTGGACAGACATATGAGGGGTGGATGCATATCACTACCAGCAGTGGACAGGCATATGAGGGGTGGGTGCAGAGGACTCCCAGCAGTGGAGAGACATATGAGGGGTGGGTGCAGAGGACTTCCAGCAGTGCCCCACTCCCAGGAGGATGGATGTCATTCACACACTGCATGACACACCACATGTGGGTGTGAGGACATACAACACATGCATACCCACCCATGGCGGATGCCCCACAATACACACCCTAATTTGATGCCAGCAGACTGTTTAGTCATGGAAATGCATACTAAAATAAGTTAGCCAAGGGGAACACAGACTGTCACGCACATCACAGGAGTGATAGGAATGTCCAGGTGCTGGTCCAGCCACCCAGATGTTGTCTCTCATGTAAGGAATAGGGTTCACTGCGACTAGATACAATGCCCACAATTGTGAGTCAGGTGCCCAAATACCCTGCATTACACGTGCCATTTGTGTGTTAGGCCGTGATTACACACATGCATAGTGCTGAAAAGGGGCAATTGGTCCCTGATGCCATTCCTACATGCACAAAACACAAGTACAGTGACTGGCAAGGATGGCACAGACAATTCAGCAGGAGACATCGGTGAGCATGCATGGCCATTGTTGAAGGGATCCGTCACCAACAAAGGATATGTTGACACAGGTCAGCACAACAATTGTGCAACTGTTTGAAGGGAACATGTCAGGTGCCACAGAGGAAGGAACACTCCTTGGGACAATGTCTCACAACCCAAAGGAACACACACTACCAATTAATATTTTCAGAGACATTGTGATGACACACAGATACCATGGTTGACCTCGTGACCATCATACTAAAACATTTCTCAGAACCCTAACACATTACCAGAACACCAACTTCATGGGCCTCATCACCAACATCAAGTTCCTGAAATGCAATAGTGTGGAAACTAAATGAAAAGGCTTTATTCAGCACACCAAAAATTTTTTGTAAGAAGACACTATTTACAAAGGCCAATGGCCAGTCCATAGTTCGAGTCCAAGGGTGGACGTATGCGACTGTGTCCACCCCTACCTTGCCTGTACAAAGTCACCTCAAGGTTTGTCGACCGGGGGGTATCATCAGTGGGAGTACCAGGCACCGCAGGGACAGGAGTGGGTTGGGTAGGTGTGGTGGGTGCAGGGCTGGACGTATCCACCACAGGGGGTGGGGCAGCGCCAGAGGTGGTGGTGAGCAGCTCGCTGCACACTGCTGCCAGGGCATCCAGAGGAACCCCTGCACCGGAAGAAACACCAGGGCCAACGGAGGGGGGGTGTCCGAGGGATGGGGTGCAGCGCTCTTGGGGGAGGTGGTGGACATGGGGGGGACTCAACTCCCCTGGCCGGAGACTTCCTCAACCGCTTGCGGGGTGGTGTCACAGTGGGGCTGAGTGACAGACTAGCCATGTAGGTCTCTTTGGGTGACATTTTGGCAAGGGAGCTAAGGGGAGTGGATTTGGAGGAAGTGGGTTGTGAGGACTGCGGACTCTGACTGTGGCTGCGTGTCTGCCGTTTGCCCCCAGACCCTGAGTGTGCGTGCCAGGAGGTGTGCGCTGTGCCTTAGTTGGGGGTGTGCTGGATGTGTCTGTTGTGGTATGTGCCTGTGACTGTCTGTGTGTGCTTTGGACAGGCATGGGAGAGGGCAGTGTGGATGGGTCCGGGGTAGGGGGGGACAGAGTGCCGCAGGAGAGACACTGCTTCCGTCAGTGAAGAGTCCATGGACCGCAGAAACCTGCGTTTCTCAGTCATCATTGATGACATGCCCTCCACGAACGACACCAACTGTGTGAGCAGTCCAGTGTGTTCATGGAGGACATGCAGCATCGATGCCTGACCAACCTGCAACTGCCGCAGTGTGTCCACAGACTCTTCACTGAGGGCAGCAGGGGTGGCAGGGGCTGCGGTGCCTGGTCCAAAGGAGACACGGTGGGACCCTGCACGGACAGAAGGGACGGGAGCAACTGGGAGGGCGGAGATGGCAATGGAGGAGGCGGGTACAGATGGTGGGATGCTGCCAGATGTTGTTGCATCCTCCGCCTCCTCAAGGATGTCAGCCTGGGACCCGTCGGTGTCGTACATGCTCTCGCCTCCGGACAGGTCCTCTGACTGACTCCCCTCGTCCTCCGTGCCACTGTCTCCTGCTGACTCCACAGCACTGGTGGCACTGTCGCTAGGTCCCTCATCAAGGTCCATGCAGGTGTCTCCCTCGCTTGTGGATGATGATGCTGTGGGCAAGGAGAAGAAACCAGAAAGCATCAGTCACCTGTATACATTTGACACATGAGCACAAGAACAATTGGTTACAGTGCATATCAGGCAATGCATCATGAGTAACAGCTGTATCACTCCGCACATATGTAAGCCCTGTACTGCCCAGTTGGTAGACCCACCATGCCACTTTGACACCAGGAAACTCAATACACAAAAGGCCACAACTTGAATGAGCAATACACTGAGAAGCTAGTGTCTGTGAACCGGTGAGCACAGCAATACAATGAAGTCATGACACCTCTTGTTTACACTGAAATAAACAGGAGTGGTGCACTCAAGGTAAACTAACACACCTCAATACTCAAGGTGTCACCACACTCAGAGACCTGTAAGTCCCTTGGAACACAAAACGAACAAATGTTGGTACCTTGGGACTCAGAATACTTTAACCAATCTACATGTGTGGGATGTGCCAATTGGCCACTTCGTGAAAAGAACACTGATGTGCCTGCATGCAAGATGTTGCACAAGGCAGTGCACATAAAAGTAGATTGACACTGTCATTGAAGAAGCTGGACCTTTTCGGAGGAGCCACTGTTAGAAATAGATGGTGTTTCAGAAAGTACATATACATGGGCCCATGGAGGTCTTGACGTCTTGACACTCGTTAGTTTGTATCACCGACAACTAATGAGTCTCACAAAATCAAGACCACAGTGGGAACATGTATGGGCCTGCAATTGGGTGGTAAAAAAGACCAGCTGTACTGTGGGGACACCCTCATGGCAAGCCAGAATGTACACACAGATGTCAGCGCACAAAGTCCAAACTGCGTTGCATCTGAACCACACACGTGCCAAAAATGTATGAACAGGATTCTTGGTGGTAAAAAAATGACACAGGCTGCAAAGCACGTACATTAAGCACTGGCCAACATCACAGGGGCACTGCCCAGTGTAGTTTATTCCAGGAAATTCTCACACACAAGTCAGACCTGGCAATGAAAAATCAGGGTTGCACATGTATGCCTCTCCAGCACCCCCCCCCCAATACCTGAGTCAATGTGATTTATACAGATCAAGAAGTGACACCTCTTATTCAGGGTTACAACAACTGTGCTAGAAAAATTGCTTCATTGACACCACATCACCTCGTGGGGCTGACTACACATATTTGTGACAAACAACCATCAACAGATTGTTGTGAATAGCCACACAGGCACGGCCCAGTGTGAGTATGCACAAGCAAAATGGTGTATCCCTGTCCAGTGGACACATGTAGCACAAATTACCAAAATCAAAACTAGGCCAGGGAACAATGCCACAGACGCAGACCTATGCAGCACACACAGAAAATGTGCACAGTGTTGGATGACACACATGATTAGGAGGCCAGGGTGTCTCAGGGGACTATAGTGGGCACACTGCTCCATGGTCCTGGAATGAGCTGACTCTACCATGTTAAACCGTCATGGCACTGTGCATATCTCACACTCATGCACATCATGTCTGAGGCCACAACATTGCTCATGCATGCTGCAAGGGTGTCCAGTTGAAAGCTCACACTCCTATGTTGAGAATCAGCATCAGTGACAACAACTATGGACCCCCTACATAGTGAACAGGTCATGGCACAGGCAAGGTACCAACACAAGTCACAGACATGATGCAGAAAGCAATGTGCACTTAGATGTACTGGCACCCTAGATGACCATGTGCAAATGTGATTACACACACACCAGGGTACACATGTCAAGGAGAGGAAGAGATGAAAAAGATCCCCAGGTGACATTTGGGAACAGAAAATGCACTGCACATATGAACTCTGGGAGTGTATTCATGCAAAATAGCACTTCCTAAAGCTGGCGACACATAACACAACAAAAAGTCATGTACCTACCCCCCTCCTTTCTGCAGTCTCTCCTGTAACTGCCTATCGAGTTCAGGGAAGACCACCGCCAGGACACGTCTCATGTGGTGGGTCAGTGGTCGGCGGCCGCTGTGAGGGCGAGGTGGAGAGAGCTTGAGCTGGACCCGGGCGATCCGCCTGGTCCAGCACCGGATGTCCTGCCACCTCTTGCGGACCTGGGCCAGCTGCCGATCACACCCCCCGCAGTCCTCATGGCCCTGACGACTTTGGTCCAGATGACCCCCTTCTCGTAGGCAGTTACCTGTCAGGATGACAAAGTGACACAACATCAATACACCTGCTCCATGTCCCAGAGACACACATTAGAACATCTTTGAAATGTTGAACAGGGCATAGGGTGCTGACATGAATAGCCTCATTCACAACATGCAATTGGCCTGTGTGCAAGCGCCAATGCAGTACATGGCATTGAAAGTCTACAGGTGGCATGAGGGGTGCAAAACACTCAATGAACATGGCACACACTGTGCAGCACATGCAACAGCAGGGTGATGGGCAGCACGTGCCATGCAGTCACATGTCCCACTCCAGTGACGCACCCTCAGCAGACTAGACAGACACACCCAGCCACTGATCACTGGCCTGTCATTGACAACAGCGGATACAACCCTCAGTCTGCACATGTGCCATTTGCCAGGGGGGAGTCACAGGTGTCGTGCTAGCTCTGCAAGTCAGACACAAAGCACGGCTCACTTGTCACATCAGATGGTTAGATCAGCAGCCTCCAACATGGAGCTGTGGTGTAACACTTCACATAGACACTCACTCACATGACAAGGAACATTCACACACATCAATGTCCATGAGGGTGTACACGTCATTTGGACACTCTCACCACAGGTCCACCCAACTCATACACATCTGTGGGTACAGTCAACTGTCACACCGGGGGGACCACTGACTCACCTCAGGACAACAGGAATAAAAGCCTCCAAGGATTAGCCAGGCTGAATGTCTCATGCACTATGCAGTGAAAGTCACTGTAAGCACCATGCAAGTGAGGAGTGCACACAGGAACTACATGATGCACTGCATGAGAGACATAAGCTTCCCCCCCCCCGGGACACACTCTGAACAACATTGCATGTCAGTCCCACCTGGACACAATATTGACAGTCACACAACAGGTGCATAGGCAAAGGTAGTGGACTCAGCACTCACCTGCTCCCCTGGTCTCCCATACAGGCTGGTGTACTGTGGGAGGAGGACATCCAGCAGGGCCTGATTCTCCTCCAGGGTGAATGGCTGGGCCCTCTCCACAGCACGAGACATGGTCCAGGGAAGCAGAGACAGCAGCAATGTTGTTGACAGGAAAGTTGTGCAGGCAAGTGCCCTCTCATGGCTTCTGGCTGCCTTATATCTGTCTTGCTGAGGGGCATTCATTTTGAGGAGTACATAGTGATTGGTCAGAATCATTCGCATCTTACGTTTACTCCAATCCCTTTAAACATACACCAGTGACAGCATTTGCATCGTTCAAATTTAGAGCATCATGTCAAGTCCACAGCCACTTTGCAACATTGTATTTTGTGGCCAACTGACTTTTCCAGAACACCTGATGGAAAAATTTGAAGAGAAAACTCGGTATCCATGACAACCAGCATGCATTTAGGGCCTAATACTTGTCCCTTATGTGTCCCCTATGTAATTTTGAAAGCCACACACAGGTACGGTGCGTTTCACACGTACCCCTACGGCACCATTTGCACAGTGCGTTTGACACGTACGTGTAGGCACTGGTAGTACATGTACATGTACAACTAGTGCGTACACATACTTGTACACGTACGTGTAGGCAATGGTAGTACACGTACGTGCACTACCAGTGCCTACACCTACATGTACAAGTATGTGTACGCACTGGTAGTACACGTACGTGTACTACCAGTGTGTACAGGTACGTGTACAACTAGTGCGTACACGTACTTGTACACATACGCATACGCACTGGTACTACACGTACATGTACTACCAGTGCCTACACGTACGTGTACAAGTACATGTACGCACTAGTTGTACACGTACATGCACGCACTGGTAGTACACGTACGTGTACTACCAGTGCCTACATGTACGGGTACAAGTATGTGTACACACTAGTTGTACACGTACGTGTACGCACTGGTAGTACACGTACGTGTACTACCAGTGCCTACACGTACGTGTACAAGTACGTGTGCGCACTACTTGTACACATACGTGTAGGCACTGATAGTACGTACATGTATGGGTACAAGTATGTGTACGCACTAGTTGTACACGTACGTGTATGCACTGGTAGTACACATACGTGTACTACCAGTGCCTACACATACGTGTACAAGTACGTGGACGCACTACTTGTACACGTACGTGTATGCACTGGTAGTACACGTACGTGTACTACCAGTGCGTACACGTACTTGTACACATACGTGTAGGCACTGGTAGTACACGTACGTGTAGGCACTGGTAGTACATGTACGTGTACTACCAGTGCATACACGTACTTATATACGTATGTGTACGCAGTGGTAGTACACGTATGTGTACTACAGTGCCTACACATACGTGTACAAGTACGTTTAAGCACTAGTTGTACCCATACGTGTACGCACTGGTAGTACACGTTACAAGTACGTGTATGCACTAGTTACCAGTGCGTACACGTACGGGTACAAGTACGTGTACGCACTAGTTGTACACGTACATGTAAGCACTGGTAGCACACGTACGTGTACTACCAGTGCGTACACGTACGGGTACAACTAGTGCGTACATGTACTTGTACACGTACGTGTACGCACTGGTAGTACACATACGTGTACTACCAGTGCCTACACGTACGGGTACACATTTCACATGCTTACAATGGTAATACAGCCGTACACATGCCAGGAATGGAGGGCTACGAGTCGTACATGGATGTCCATCAAGTACTTGTCATTGCATACTTTCATGTGCAGGCCCTAGGTGTGTTAGCCAGTGATATTGCACCGGTCCTCTCATCTAGTTGCACAATTGATGTGGTCTGACCTGTGGACACATGTCATGTGTGATGGGGCACGATGTGGCACACATCACCTTGACACTTGCCACATGTGTGTCTGTAGTCCAACTGTGTCATGCATAGCAGCACTGGGTGGCACAGTCATCAACACCCGCACCTGTCTCCTGATGCCAGGGACAGGGACACTTTATCAGCTGACCTGTCACGATCAGCATGCCCCTTTGGGACTATGTCAGGTGTGTGTCATGTGTTCCCATGAGCTTCATGTCAGTGTCCCATCAACGGCATCTGCTGTTGGTGCATCCAACAGGGGTCTGTGTGGAGATGGGCATGGGACACATCTACCCACACCATACCACATGTGGATTCCCAAGGCTGTAGGGTCTGTGTGCATGGGACATCATATATTTTCAGTCATACATGTGTTTGTTTTCTCAATGGCTGTGTCTTTGTGTTGTCACGTGTACCCCTTCATCGCACTGTGTTTGATATGTACATTTGGCATTCCATGTGACCTGTGCGTGTGCCTTGCAGTCAGCTGTCTGGATGAGATGACATCCTTCAAATGCAGCTATGTGGTTGTGTGTCACTCCGGTGATATCTGTGGCTCTTCACTCAGACTGGCCCCCAGCTCATTTCAGGGCATGTCATGTAGACTTGACAATCAACAGGTGTATCAGGCTTTTTGTAGGAGTGCCAGAAAGCTGGCATCTGTGTCCTGGATGTATTGCACACACCCGACTCCATAGTTACCTGATGTGTATTAGCAGTGTAGCATGTGCTATGTTCATTGACATTGATGTTTGCCGACTCTCAATCTTCATTCTTCAAAACTATGTTTTGCCGAGTACCACCTGTCCCAAGACTAATGCCAGGCTTGGGTGCCATGAGGGAATGTGCCTGCATCCGCCGTTACAGATTCACTCAACAGTTGATTGAGGATCTGACAAACAAGCTGGCACCACACCTCCAACCGCAACACAGGTATCCTACTGCGCTGACCCCCAAGATGAAGGTGATGGCAGCCTTACATTTTTTTGCCACAGGTACGTTTCAATTGACCATAGCTGATGTGGGTGGGATGTCCCAGACTATGTTCAGCCGTGTCCTGCGTGATGTTTTAGCAGCCATGTTGGAGCACCTTGATGAATTCATCAAATTTCCGACTCCAGAGGGGTTGAGGGATGATTCTATGCCCTGGGTGGGATGCCCCATGTAATTGGGTCCATTGATTGTACACATGTGGCTTTTGTACCACCACAGGCACAGGAACAAGCATTTCGCAACCGCAAACATTACCACTCGACAAATGCCCTTGTGGTGTGTCTTGCTAACATGCTGATTTCCCATGTCTGTGCACGTTTTCCAGGATCAGCACACGATGCCTACATCATGAGGAATAGCAGGGTGCCACAAATGATGCTGCGGCTGCACAACGAACGAGCATGTCTTGTTGGTGGGTATAGTCTTTTTGTCCTATGTGTTGCGGTATCTTTTTCTCTTACGGCATCTCGTGACCCACTTATTTACATGATGTTTCCATGTAGGGGACTCTGGCTATCCCAACATGCCATGGCTGCTGACACCTCTCCGCAACCCAAGAACAGCTGCAGATCACCGGTACAACGATGCACACGGCCAGACCTGGTGAGTGATTGAGAGGACGTTTGGACTCCTGAAGAGCCGATTCCGGTGCCTGGACAAGACAGGCGGGTCCCTCCCTTATGCCCCGGAGAAGGTCTGCAAAATCTTCATATTGTGCTGCATGCTGCACAACATGGCAGTTTAGAAGGCAGTGCCACTCATCCTGGATCCAGATGAGCAGGAACATCCACCCGTGGAGGATCAAGGGCTTGGTCATGAGGCTAGTGATGATGAGGAGGAGGGGGATGATATCCGGAGTCAGCTCATACGCAACTTATTCTCATAATGGTGAGTCACTGGCTATGAGTGTGCAAGCTTGTAGCATTGATTGTCATGTGTTGCAATGTGTGTGTCCAGCTGACCGAATGCAAAGTGACTTGGATGTGTGTTCTGATGTGTCACTCGAGTGATGATGTCATGCAACACAGTTTTGCGGAGAGACTTGATTGGCAATTTTCATGTGTCCACATTGTTCATGTTTTGTACACTTCCATGTGTGCGTTGAGAATTGTTTAGGTGACTTCTCGTGTGTCTGTCATTCCCAGGTATTTTGCACCTGTTGTCTGGTCGTGTCATCGTTGTCCTCCTGCTATTCCTCGTTTGGATTGCAACATGTGCTGAATCAGCGTTCCATGCACGGACATGTGGAAATGTCAGTTTGCGTAAGTATTGCAGCAAGGCTTTTTGGTGGTGGTACAGGTTGGGAATGTGTGGTGACTGCTTCTGTGCATGTTGTGGTACCATGCATACATGTCTTCTCACCATGGAGCATATGACATGTAGCATCACTCCCATGACATAATAGTCAGCCTTCTTGACAGTCATCTGTAGTGGAATATGGCGTCTGATGAAGGCATCAATGTGTGTGTACCTTGGCTCTGAAACATTGCAGATGCTATGGGTGGACATAGTGGGGGACATCACAAAAACATGCTCTATGGGGAATTGCAGCCTCTCCGTGTGCAGCAGGATGTCTTTTGCTCATCCCCTTACCTTGTGTGCCAGTTCATTGGGATTGACATCATCCGTGTTATGAAGGGGGGGTCCAGCGTATGTCCCACATATTCTGTCAACTGACCTGTGAGTCTGTTATTATGGAGGCATATCCCTTTGTGTGTGTATGTGGAATAAAGGTGTTCAGCACAATCCAAAGTGCCTCATCTCGGTCACTGCAGATCTCTTACCAGTTTGCATGCATCATCTATGGCAGAATTGACAACGATTGAGCATATGAGTGTATGTGTACTTTGGCAACATGCATGCAGTGCTTCATGGCTAATGATCTCTATTGTGCATGAAGTAACTGGTTGTGTATGTATTTGTGCAGGTTGCTGCCCACAACGGGACGTGAATGCCTGCTGATGGTGTGTCCGCATTTTGTTGCCTGACACAGTGGCTGTAATTTATGGTGATTGATCATACACTTTCTGGGAGTGACCCATGAGTGAGCTGACACTCCTTCCTTGACATACACCTGTTGCACTGTGCCTTGCAGACCTTGTCTTTGTGTGTTGATTTTTGCATGATTTCTAACCCCTTCCGCCTGCTGCTGCCTCACCTGCGGCCCGCCACTCCGAGTGCCCTGATTCTGCAACCCTATGCCTCAAAAATGATCAGCCCTTCCCCCTCCACCCATTTGAAATGTAGCCAGCAGCTTTTCTGTGCCACTGTAGCCCCAGCGCCGTGCCAAAGGCCGGACCGTCTGCGCCTGCAACATGCACAGTGCACAACCCTCTAGTCTTTGCATGACCCACGTCTCACAACAGGCTCATGCTGCAGCCACTCTCCAAGCAATGTCCTTGTGACAATCATCCTCCTGCCATCAGGCAACCCCTAAGCACACACACGACACCTTTGCATGCTGAGTGTGCTACTCCAACTGCCTACACAGTGCTGCCCAGCCTACCAGACCCTGTCAGTACAACCAGGTTATGTGCCTCCTACTCCACACCCGCTCCATCCACCAGCACGCCATTGGACTCTGTTACCTCCTCAACACTACAGCCCCACACATCACCTTGATGACAGTAACCTGGACAAAAGCATCCTCAGCACATGACGTCTTCATTGCCATCTCAGACGGATCCAAGATCACCCGCAGGGACGCCAACACCAATCCGGGGGGCTGAATTGCTAATTATTCACAAGGACACCCTCAGAGTCACAAGTCTGGGTTTGCAGCAACTCCCTAGCAACCCTCGGAGTGACACTCATCTACAGATCTGCAGGCCTACATCCACAATTCCGCTAAGCCATCAACACGTACATCTGCACGCAGGCCCTCACTTCCACAGGCTACATGTGGCTGGGGGCCAGTAACTTCTTGCTGAAGGGGACACACACTACCATCTATCATTGGTCCATCAACATTTGAATCCACGTCTCCAACAAGCAACACAGTGCCACACACCCCGCTACCGATCCCTCAAAGATGCTTGATGTAAGTCGCCACAGACAAGCTGTGTGGGACACTCAAAACAACACCACCTCCACACCCGGCAAACTCACACACTGGATCAGCAACTGATCCAACAATCTTGCCACTTTGACGGACTTTCCTGTGAAGCACAACAACAGTTTAGGCACCTGGGACAAGGCAGACCTACTGGACTCCTACAGACCTAGCCGGACTCTTGTGCAAACCTTGCAACACAAAGAGACATCATTTTCCTTACAGCCCTGGAAAACACCACACACAGCCATCACCATATCATCAGCAAGGACAAGTGGAGATCCTTCAGATAGTGCCGAGACACCCAAACACACGACATCAAGGAGCTCATCAGCATTGTGAGTGAACTGACAGCAGATCTCCATCCAAGACACCCCACCCTTGCAAGGCAGATCCCATCCCTTGCAACTTTGTACCACCGCAAGCTCATGCCCATACACAACAGCCTTGGCACACAGAAGCAGACAGCACTATTATCCACTGGACAAACCCCCCTCAGGTCATGGACTCCCATCAGCAGCAAGTACACAACCGTGATCATGTGCACCATCCACTCTGGCTCTCCATCAGGCCCCTTCCCACACAACATCTCAACCACATCATTCGCCATCCTTGAAGCCCACGTCCTGCGCGTCATGAATGTCTCCTTTGAGTTAGCCACATCCCATGGCTGCAGGAGGCATGCAGAGCCCCAGGCCCTTCTTAAACAACGGACGGCAGTACCGCAGGATCTCCTGGTACATCACCCTACTTCCCTACCCAGCAAATATCACCAGGAAGACACTCAACAAGCAACTGACCAATTTCCTACATGCAACCACTCCAGTCAACCGGCACCAGACCGTTTTACACAGTAATCACACCACTGCAACCGTCATCATTGCCACCACCAACAACTACTTTGCCCTGCTCAACAATGGTGAGGCCACCACCCTTGACCTCTCAACGGCATTCTACACCATGTGCTACCACACTGTCAGCTCACACATCTCCAACACTGGTATCCAGAGGAGGGCCCAGGATTCAATCAGGAAGTAGCTCACCAGCAAGGCCCAGGGAGTCTGCCTCCACCCTGCAACATGTAGTACACTGGGGTCATCTAGCCCATGCCACAAGGCTCTTCTCTCAGCGTGACGATCTTCAATGTCTCCATGACCCCCCTCTCCACCATCACATGCGCACACAACCTCATCATCATCTGGTACGCCATTGACACCCAGCTGCTCGTTAAACTCACCAAAGAGCCAGCCATTGTCAGATCCAAACTTCAAGAACGCATGAGATCCCTTGATGAATGGCTGAACATCAGCCATCTGAGGCGGGACTTGGACAGGACAGAGGTAATCATCTGAGGATTGTCCCCTTACCGCTGGGTCAACTCCTTGCGTCTCACTGGTCTGTGCACTGCACCAGCACCCAGTGACCACGCAGGCAAGCTGGTGTTCATTATGGACCCATCGCTCACAATTAACATGCAACTCACCAACATCTGTACCTCATGCTGCAACACCCTCCACATGCTGCTGATGACCCCCAGATAGATTCACTCCAAGGCAAGACAGACCGTCCCCCTGGTCCAGGACACCAGCCGGCTCAAATACAGCACCGGCCTCTACAGAGGACAACAGCAAACATGCAGGAGAACTTATCCAGGGTGCATCCGCACACCTCATCTGCAACATCCCCCGCCCCAGCCCCATCACCGTCTACCTGAGAGAGGTACAATGGCTCACTGTGTGCTGCAGGATCACCTTCAGACTCCTCAACCACACTCAGGAGGCAGTCCACAACCCCAGACCCAAACCGACCTTGGGTGTGTGTCATCCAACACCCTGTTGGCCCTACTCCATGCAGCCCACCTTGCCCTGGCCACCATTCATCACATCCACATAACATCTGCATGCAGGAGATATTTCTCCCACCTCGCAAACAGACCTGGTACTCCCTCCCTGGGCACATCAACATGACCCATGACCTCTACACCTTCATGTAAATCTTCCAAATTGGTCTGTCAGAGCAATATAGCAAGCTCCCCCCTCAGCAGCTTGAGGCCATCACGGGTGAGTGTTGGGCTCCATGTCTGTATTTTATGATACATTGTGAGCCATGTTTGTCCTCGACCGGACTCAGATCCAAGTGTATGGATGGCTGGAGTTAGTTCCACACTCAGGCATACTTTGACATATCCCCACACGTATGTTGTGGACTCATGCTAAATGACTGCAACATGAAATTTCAATTATTATTTTTTTAATTTCTAGCTCTGGGGCGTGATTTGTGCACAGAAAATGGGGAAATGCAGGGAACATAGAATCCAAAGTTCACAGGGGGAGATGGGATCCTTGCCATTTGAAGTCATCAGAGTCCAGCCCACAGTGTTTGGCATCATTGGTCAGACTGTGACCAGCAAGTGGCAGATGATGTCAATCAATGAGGTGATGCTGTCGCACATGAAGGCCAGGTGCCTGGCCAGGTGACCTGGGAGATGTGGATGGCCCGCTGCCTCTCACGGTCTTTTCCGTGGACGACCAACCTTCCTCCGGGGACCCTCAGATGCAGGCCTTGACGATGTTTGGGACGCTCCGTCGGACGAATCCTCCTCCTCCTCCCTCCCTGTGGCTGGTGCTGGTCTGCGCCTGGTGTCACAGGGAGGGTTGCCCATGTTGTCGGCGATCCGACAGAGTGAATGGCTTATGTCCCTTTGCACCTCCAGGAGCTCAGCCAGTCTTGCCTCCATCCGTCCTTGGTGTTGTTGTTGACTGGTGTGTTGCTCAGCCTGCTGGTTTTTGATCTCTGTGAGGGTCACCACTACCTGGCTGATCTCCCTGGTGTCACGCTGGTATGCCTCCATGATGTTGCGGATGTGTGACATACCGGTCCCTTCAGCTGGCTGGTCAGGTTCTCGCCTCCGCCTGCCTCCACTCCCGCCACCCCTGCCCACACGAGCTTGGCCTGCCGTTGTGGGCACATCGGGTCGACGGGACCCTTGAGGGATGGCAGTGGCGGTGTTGTCTGCCTCCTCCTGGGTGCCCGCCGCACCTTGTCCCTCCTGGTCAGACTGGCTCTGGTCACTGCGAGCAGGGCTCCTGGGTGTCTCCTGTGATGTGGCAGGAATGGGGGTGGTGGTTGGCACAGATGTTCCTGAACCAGGTGCTGCAGGGGCCTGGACACCAGAGGGTCCAGGTCGGTCGCGTTCATCCACGGAGTGTTGAGAGGCGTCGCTGCTGGTGGGATCCGGTTCCTCCTGAGCCTGTGACTGTGATTCTTCACCCCCATTGTTGGGGGAATGTTCATCACGTTGCCCTGTGTGTGAGAGAGAGACAATGTTAATGCTGTTTAATGCAACATGCATGTTTCATACACATTCAAGTTGGCACTGTTCCTCCAGGTAGTTGTATGTGCCTAGCATTCTCCTCAATGTTCACTTGTGTATGGGTATGTTGCGGGGGACAGATTGATATGTTCTCCTGAGTCTTTGACATGTCTATTTGTGTCTTGGGTGATTCTTCGTCTATGTATTGGTCTTGTTGTGTTACATGTCCATTGTGGCAGTGGGTAAATCCATTGCCTGTCCTGGTGGTGTCTGCTTGTTGAAGGGGTGTGTGTGACAGGGCCTGCTGGTGGGTGTAGTGTGATTTGGCACTGGGGCTCCCAGGTGATGTAGCTGTCCCCCCATGGAGCATGCTGCAATGACAGTGAGTGTGAGTTCCTGTCCTAGATATCTGACCTTGTTGTGTTGGTGTTTGTGTTTGCACTGGTCACAGAAGGGCCTTGTGCTGCCTACACCAGGGCCAAGTGTGAGCTATCTTGTCAGTACTTTCCCAATCCCTGGGCATTGCGAATGGTGCATGGGTATGTAGCTGGGCCATATGGGATGAGGGAAATTGTGTCTGATTTGGAATTCAAACATGCGTTTTGGTGCACCCACCCTCCCAGCATACCGGACATCCATTCTTGGGTTGGTGCTTCGTGTAGCATGGGACATAGCATGGCCTTGCTTTCTCAATGGGGCATACACATGTTATTGGCATTCGAGTTGTTTGTGACTGTGGTTCTGGCGGGTGAGGGCTTGGGGGTAGTTGCGTGCATTTGGTGTAGTTGGGGTGTGGATGCCATTACCCCCATGTTACGTAAGTTGTTTGTGTACTCACCAGGCTCTGGAGGTCCTTGGAGTCCATTTACTCCCACCGGCGGAAGCATGGCCATCACCTTCTCCTCCCAGGGATGGTAATGTACTGGTCTGCGGGGCGCACCACCTCCAGTGATGTTGGTCTGTGCGTGCTCTTCATTCATTTTTCTCTTGACCGCCCTGCCCTCAGCAGATTGTACCACCTGGCTTGGCATTCAATCCTGGTCCTTCTGATGGGTGCAACAGCATTTACCCTCTTAACGATCCTCTGCCACAGGCGTGATTTTTCAGCTATGCTGGTCTGTCTTACCAATGTTCCAAACAGCTGTGGCTCGACTCTGATGACTTCGTTGACAAGGATCTCCAGCTCCTCCCATGTGAACTTTGGATTCTTGTCAGTGGGCATGGTGTGGGGTGAGGGTGTGGATGGTTGTGGGTGTGTGGGTCTGAATGTGACGGTGTGTGTGTGAATGTGGAGAGGGGGTATGTGTGAAGGGATGTGTGTGAAGGTGTATATGTTAAGGTGGATGGGTGCAGTGGTTTGTGTGTTCTCTGTAGCAGTAGTGAGTCTGTTGCAAAGGCTCATGGTTTGTGTGTGTGGTCCCTTTTTATTGCTCCATTTGTGGGTGGGGCTCAGTTTGAATTTTTGGTGGGTGTGTTATAAGGGGTAGTTGTGAGGTTGCCCCTCTGTTTGCCTGTTTGGATGTGTCCAGGTCAGTCCTTTTCATTTTTTGTGTAGTGTAGACGTGTTTTGTGGTGTTGTGTGAGTCGGATAGGCCCTCCTTGTGCTGTTTTACAGTGTCCGTGGTTCAGTATGGTACTGGGGTACGAGTCGTACAGCCACACACCCCCATGCATAGTGGATGTGAGGTGCGTACACGGACATTGCTATGTACGGTGCGTACACCCCATTGCTTATGTACGGTGCGGGTGCGTAGACCGCCATCGCGCATGTACGGTGCGTACACACAACATCGCGTACGCGCAACATCCGCCGTAAATACGCGATGTTGGGGGTACGCACCGTACATTCGCAATGGGGGTACGGTGCGTACATACGCACTGGGGGTACGCACCATACATACGCGATGGGGGTACGCACCGTACATTCGCACTGGGGGTACGGTGCATACCTACGCGCTGGGGGTACGGTGCATACCTACGCGTGGGGGGTACGGTGCGTACCTACGCGCTGGGTGTATGGTGCGTACCTATGTGCTGGGGGTATGCACCATATATTCGCATGGGGGTACGGTGCATACCTACGCACTAGGGGTACGGTGCGTACCTACGCGCTGGGGGTATGCACCGTACATTCGCACTGGGGGTACGGTGCGTACCTACGTGCTGGGGGTATGGTGCATACCTACGCGCTGGGGGTACGCACCATACATTCACTCTGGGGGTACGGTGTATACAAACTTTGCTTCATAGCGGGCAAAGTCATTCCACGTGTAGAGGACGTTTTCCATACGAATCGTAAATTGTAACGCCGGTCCGGATCGTACTAGTACGGTCGGACTTCATTTTTGTCCGGGTCCATCTCGTACTAATTTTCCTGCTACGGATCCGTATGTACTTTTTCCCGTACGGATCGTACTTCACGGGTCGGACGTGACTTGTACGATTCGTACGGAAAACAAATACGGATACGAGTCGTACGGGACAAAAAAATACAGGATCGGAATCGACCCCTAAATCTAATATTTAATATACATTATTTTATTTTATATTTATATAAAAGTCAATATTTTATACATCTATATTTTTTGCATTGATATTTTTTAGTCAATATTTTTGTACTCACCTGTTTAAGTATAGAAGTCAATATTTCTGTTGTCTTTATTTTTTACTTGATATTTTTTACATCGATATTTATTACATTGATGTTGTGTCAGTGAACCATGCTGACCATATTTGTGTTAGGCATCTTCTAACTTATTGTGGCACGTATACTGCATTATAGCACAATAGTTAAAATAATTATTTTAAAATTTTCTCGTGTCTCTGCCAAATCTTATTGTGCACAAGTACAAATGTGAGAGAGAAAGAGTGTGTCCTGTCACCGCAATTCCTGAGAGAGTTGGGAGTGATGTATTCTGGGGTGTCTAATCACTGGTTCCTCTGTGACTGAGTAGTAGGGCAAGTGACACATGGTTACTAATGTGGTAGGATAACTCAGTCCCTACCTACTATGGTTCTATTGTCCCAAGCATAGTTCTGTGACTCTGCAGAATTCCTGCAACAATTGTACCTCATGAACTGTATAAATTGATGGCCAAAACGTTGTACATCGAGAGATTCTGAGCAGATGCATTTTGACTAGGCACACCAGGTTGCACCTTTTAATTAAACCAACTTGTTCCTGTTTTGCCAAACGCCTCTTATCTTTTCATTTATTTAAGGTATATTCATATCTAAGCACCAGAAGAATAAGTTCCAAAAAGGGACTGCTAGAGAGCACACAATTTGGCCAAATAGGATGTTGTGATTAAAAACCACATCTCCTGGTTCCACGTTTCTAACCAGTCCACTAGACAAAAACTGGGGTTGCAGTGAGTCTGATGTCAAGGTAACGCAGCTGCTTCCCCCCGCACAGAGTTATGTAATTGTCTTTTGGGACCTACCCAGCTCTAGGAGACAGGGTTTATTTCCAGCATATTAAGGTAAAGTGGTGAAGTTATGATTAAATATCCCAGTTCCATGGCTAAAATATTATATAATACTGACATTGACCACCATTGGTGTTTCAAAGCTTAATACCATTTCATGCCATTTGAAGGCCAGAGTTGTTCATTTTCTAAACTTGTTTCTCAAAATTAACAATTGTGAGCAGTAAAAGCTTACTCCTTGAGGTGGTAATGGAATTAGAACTCAAAAACAGTATGGCTAACAATCATATCTAAAAACAACAGTCTCCCACTCATATATATATTTTAGATAGCTTGATTTTGAAGGGGGGGGGTTGAATAAAACTCCAAAAATGTGCTTTGTATCTTATAGCCCTCTGCTCCCCAAAATATATTGTCTGCCATCTTCGCACTTGCAATGTGTCATCACATTTACAAAGCATTCTTTGTAGTGAAAATGGAGAGTTAACTACCCTACTTGGGTCTCTAAGAGCTAGAACATGGGTCTAGGGCCTGGTGAGGGAGCCCTTCACCTGGGAATTACAGTGCTGCCACATAATTCTTGTCCCAGAGAAGGGCATGCTCCTCATCCGGCCCTTACAGCACCAAATCACAGCTGTGATGCTCATAGGAAGAGACCACACTCCTCTGGGCTGGCAGCACTAGACCATGACTGGGGACCATCTATGCAACAAGGGCGGAATCTGGAAAATCTATATTTGGTACATAAGGATGTATTTTTCAGAAACTCATATGCTGAAACATAATGATGAATAATCCAACAAAATATCAATCTGATTTTTAAAGGCTAGCTCAAAACAAGTTGAGGAGATCTTCGATCTCTTAGCAATTCCTTTCTTTTTTGACTATTATTTAATTAGACTAGTCTACACACTTTATACTGATAAATATGACATTGCTGTTAGTAACTCTGTCTTCTCTATTTAGGTGGTTGATGTTCTACATATCATCAAACCAATATATGGTATCTAGAATATTGACTACCACAATATCACAACATTAAGGTGCCGATCACGATCCGGTAAAAAATGTCCCCGTACGACTCGTATCGGGTCTTTTTACCGTACGAATCGTACAAGTGCCGTACGAACTGGCAATCACGATTCGCATGGTAAAAAGTCCATACGAACCGCACTGGGAATCATTCCCCACACGTCCTCGGGTCGGAAAATGTGTCCGACACGTCCTCGGACGATTTACCTTACAAACGTGAAAAGCCAAGTCCGACCGAGGAATCACGATCCATCCCGTGCGTCCGAGCTTACAACCGTATGGAAAAAACACCGTCCGCACCGAACTCCTATAGCAACCATGGAGACATGTGCCCGCATACGCGCCCAACACTCCCCCCAGCCCCCGTACGTCCGACACGTGCCCCCCGTGTATGTATACCCCCACCCGTCTAGGTACACCCCAGTACGTTCCAGTCGTACCCCCACCCCAGTACGTGTTATACCCCCGTGCACCTACACCCCAGTACGTTCCAGTCGTACCCCCACCCCAGTACGTGTCATACCCCCGTGTACCTACACCCCAGTACGTTCCAGTCGTACCCCCACCCCAGTACGTGTCGTACCACCGTCTATGTACACCCCAGTACGTTCGAGCCCCACCCCCACCCCAGTACGTGTCATACCCCCCGTGTACCTACACCCCAGTACGTTCCAGTCATACCCCCACCCCAGTACGTGTCGTACCACCGTCTATGTACACCCCAGTACGTTCGAGCCCCACCCCCACCCCAGTACGTGTCATACCCCCGTGTACCTACACCCCAGTACGTTCCAGTCGTACCCCCACCCCAGTACGTGTCATACCCCCGTGTACCTACACCCCAGTACGTTCCAGTCGTACCCCCACCCCAGTACGTGTCATACCCCCGTGTACCTACACCCCAGTACGTTCCAGTCGTACCCCCACCCCAGTACGTGTCGTACCACCGTCTATGTACACCCCAGTACGTTCGAGCCCCACCCCCACCCCAGTACGTGTCATACCCCCGTGTACCTACACCCCAGTACGTTCCAGTCGTACCCCCACCCCAGTACGTGTCGTACCACCGTCTATGTACACCCCAGTATGTTCGAGCCCCACCCCAGTACGTGTCATACCCCCGTGTACCTACACCCCAGTACGTTCCAGTCGTACCCCCACCCCTGTACGTGTCATACCCCCGTGTACCTACACCCCAGTACGTTCCAGTCGTACCCCCACCCCAGTACGTGTCGTACCACCGTCTATGTACACCCCAGTACGTTCGAGCCCCACCCCCACCCCAGTACGTGTCATACCCCCCGTGTACCTACACCCCAGTACGTTCCAGTCGTACCCCCACCCCAGTACGTGTCATACCCCCGTGTGCCTACACCCCAGTACGTTCCAGTCGTACCCCCACCCCAGTACGTGTCGTACCACCGTCTATGTACACCCCAGTACGTTCGAGCCCCACCCCCACCCCAGTACGTGTCATACCCCCGTGTACCTACACCCCAGTACGTTCCAGTCGTACCCCCACCCCAGTACGTGTCATACCCCCGTGTACCTACACCCCAGTACGTTCCAGTCATACCCCCACCCCAGTACGTGTCATACCCCCGTGTACCTACACCCCAGTACGTTCCAGTCGTACCCCCACCCCAGTACGTGTCGTACCACCGTCTATGTACACCCCAGTACGTTCGAGCCCCACCCCCACCCCAGTACGTGTCATACCCCCCGTGTACCTACACCCCAGTACGTTCCAGTCGTACCCCCACCCCAGTACGTGTCATACCCCCATGTACCTACACCCCAGTACGTTCCAGTCGTACCCCCACCCCAGTACGTGTCATACCCCCGTGTACCTACACCCCAGTACGTTCCAGTCGTACCCCCACCCCAGTACGTGTCGTACCACCATCTATGTACACCCCAGTACGTTCGAGCCCCACCCCCACCCCAGTACGTGTCATACCCCCGTGTACCTACACCCCAGTACGTTCCAGTCGTACCCCCACCCCAGTACGTGTCATACCCCCTTGTACCTACACCCCAGTACGTTCCAGTCATACCCCCACCCCAGTACATGTCATACCCCCGTGTACCTACACCCCAGTACGTTCCAGTCGTACCCCCACCCCAGTACGTGTCGTACCACCGTCTATGTACACCCCAGTACGTTCGAGCCCCACCCCCACCCCAGTACGTGTCATACACCCCGTGTACCTACACCCCAGTACGTTCCAGTCGTACCCCCACCCCAGTACGTGTCGTACCCCCGTGTACCTACACCCCAGTACGTTCCAGTCGTACCCCCACCCCAGTACGTGTCGTACCCCCGTGTACCTACACCCCAGTACGTTCCAGTCGTACCCCCACCCCAGTACATGTCGTACCCCCGTGTACCTACACCCCAGTACGTTCCAGTCGTACCCCCACCCCAGTACGTGTCGTACCACCGTCTATGTACACCCCAGTACGTTCGAGCCCCACCCCCACCCCAGTACATGTCATACCCCCGTGTACCTACACCCCAGTACGTTCCAGTCGTACCCCCACCCCAGTACGTGTCGTACCACCGTCTATGTACACCCCAGTACGTTCGAGCCCCACCCCCACCCCAGTACGTGTCATACCCCCGTGTACCTACACCCCAGTACGTTCCAGTCGTACCCCCACCCCAGGACGTGTCGTACCACCGTCTATGTACACCCCAGTACGTTCAAGCCCCACCCCCACCCCAGTACGTGTCATACCCCCGTGTACCTACACCCCAGTACGTTCCAGTCATACCCCCACCCCAGTACGTGTCGTACCACCGTCTATGTACACCCCAGTACGTTCAAGCCCCACCCCCACCCCAGTACGTGTCATACCCCCCGTGTACCTACACCCCAGTACATTCCAGTCGTACCCCCACCCCAGTACGTGTCGTACCACCGTCTATGTACACCCCAGTACGTTCCGGTCCTACCCCCAACACAACCTCCTAAGTACGGAGCGCACCCCAGGGCCCAACAGCACAACCGCATGTACGAGTCGTACCAACCCACACACAAGGACAGCACCGTACAACCAAATGGCCCATCTACACACCGTAGACACGCTCAAAACGCACGTACACAACCAGGACAAAACAAAACAACACAAGAAGACACTATTCGAATGGCACAAAGCCACTAAACATGGCCAACAAACACTACAAATACACCTTCACTGACCTGCAACTGCCAAAGACAAACAGAGGGCCAAAACACCACCACTACTTATAACACACCCACCCAATTTTCAAACACTGCCACACCCACCCATGGACCAATAAAAAGGGCCCACACACACAAACCATGAGCCTTTGCAACAGACTCACTGCTGCCAGACACCACAGAACCATACAACAAGCTACACCACACCTTACACTTGCACACCTTCACACAACCACCCTCACAAACACCCCCTCATCACATTCACACACACACACACACACAACCATCCACACCCCCCCCAACATCCACACACCCCCCCACCATCCCCACCCACACCCCTCACCATGCCCACTACCAAGAATCCAAAGTTCAGTAACCGAGAGTTGGAGGTCCTTGTTGATCAAATCCTCAGAGTCGAGCCACAGATCTTTGGAACATTGGTCAGAAACACCAGCCAGGCAGCAAAAACAGCCATGTGGCAGACCATCGTCGATGCTGTGAATGCTGTTGCGGACACCAGGAGGACCAGGCAGGAATGCCAGAACAGGTGGTACGATCTGCGGAGGAGGGTCAGAGCCAAGAGGCAGGAGGAACACGACCAGGCCAACGCCACCGGAGGAGGGCCCTCCCGCAGACCCGTACAGTACCATCCCTGGGAGGAGAGGGTGATGGCCATACTGCCGGTGGAGGCAGTCGGAGGATTAGAAGGACTCCGAGACCCGGGTGAGTACACAAACAACGCACCTCACATGGGGGGAACGGCATCCACAACCAAAATCACTAACAGGCACGCAACCACCACAAGCCATCGCATTACTCAACCACACTCCATGAGCACGCACATGCCACTGCTGCCACCATGCCCCATGCACCCAGCTGGACAATGGCAAGTCACAGAAGACAACAACACATGACACGGTAACCCGGATGGCGGAAGGCTGGACCCCAAAAGTCACATAGTGCGACTCCGAAGCAGACAACTGTGCACTCTGCCCATATGGCCTGGGTCACAGCCAGACAAACAGTGTGTCCCAACACAGTAATGACTTGCCAGCAAATGGCGGACACCTTGCATCAACACATGGGGGTGAAGGCACTGTTTTGCACATGACAGCAGCTAATGAACAGCCAACATTGTGAAAGAGTGGCAGCACACACCACCACAGCAGCAGCGCACAGACACACATCACACCCAATGGGTGCCTGGAGATCAGAAACAAACTCACATCAACAAGCCAAGGGCCACTCAAAGATCTGCCAACAGTGTGTGCCCAGGAAGCTGGGCTGAGGTGACAGAGGGTGACACACAGAGGGAGGGAGAGGGGGACAGAGAGGGAGGGAGAGGGGGACAGAGAGGGAGGGAGAGGGGGAGAGAGAGGGAGGGAGACACAGGGAGACGGACAGAGGGAGGAGGCTGACACACAGAGGGAGGGAGAGGGGGACAGAGAGGGAGGGAGAGGGGGACAGAGAGGGAGGGAGAGGGGGACAGAGAGGGAGGGAGACACAGGGAGACGGACAGAGGGAGGAGGCTGACACACAGAGGGAGGGAGAGGGTGACAGGGAGGGAGGGAGAGGGGGACAGAGAGGGAGGGAGAGGGGGACAGAGAGGGAGCGAGACACAGGGAGAGCAAATCAGCCGTGTGGTGTGTGGGAATGTCTGCTCGTCAGCAGGTAGACTGCGTGCATGTAGCCAAGGGTGGCCCGTGCCAGAACCCCCCCTCTTAACCATGGCAAAACACAGGGCCATGTCACAACCTGTGCACGAGCACAATGACAGCTACCTGCATCACATAAGTGTGTGGAACAAATCCATGTGCACATGTACAGTGCTACACGGAAGGCGCCAATGCATGGCTCGCAACACCGGCCCACTCCACTGCTGACTGCAGTCACACTTGACGCAGCAAGTAAGACTGTGCCACACTTAGTTAAAGGTGCCAAAGTGGTGCCCAAGGGACACACCCATGCACAAGTGCACTGTGAGTGGAATGCAAGACAGATCCTAATTCCAAGAGGAAATGTGCCAACTTATGAAATGATGAAACATGGATGTTGCATGGACCAAAATTAACATTGTCTCTCTTACACACAGGTCAACGTCATGGTGCACCCCCCAACACTGGGGGAGAACACTCACAGGACCCGGATCTGCAGGAGCCCGATCCCACCGGCAGCGACCACTCTCACCACTCTGTGGACGACCCCGACCAACCTGGCCCCTCTGGTGTCCAACCTCCTGCAGCACCTGCGTCAGGTACAACTGTGCCAACCACCACCCCCACTCCTGCCACATCCCAGGAGACACCCAGGATCCCTGCCCCAACACCACAATGCAGCCAGGCTGGCCAGGAGGGACACGGTGTCCCGGGCACCCAGGAGGAGGCAGGCGAAAACACCAATGCCACCCCTCAGGGGTCCCGGAGACCCGATGTGCCCGCAAGGGCAGGCCAGGCGCAAGTGGGCAGGGGTGGTGGGAGTGGAGGACGGCGGAGGCACGAGCCTGACCAGTTGGCTGGGGATCCGGTATTTTCCCATGTCCGTAACATCCTGGACTCATACCGGCAGGACACCACGGGCATGGCCCAGGTTGTGTCCACCCTCAATGAGATCAAGGGGAGCCTCGATGAGATAAAGACCCAGCAGGCCCAGCAACATGCGGAGCTACATGCCTGTCTACTGGTACACCAACGGAGGATGGAGGACAGACAGGCTGAGCAAGTGACGGCATTCTAGGGGATTCACGCTACACTCCGTCGGATGGCCGACAACATGGCCGACCCTCCCTGTGCCAGAAGGCGGAGAACATCACCACCCACAGGGAGGGATCAGGAGGAGGAGGAGGAAACATCCGACGGAGCATCCCAGATGTCGTCACGGCCTGCTGGTGAGGTTCCCCGCAGGAGGCCGGGTCGTCCACAGAAAGGACCGTGAGGGTCGGCGCTACATCACCATCTCCCAGGACACCTGGCCTGGCACCTGGCCGACTGGAGCAACAGCATCACAGCATCAAGAGACATTCTCTGCCACATGGCCCTGCTGGTCACTGGCTGACCAATGTTGACAAAGACTGTGGCATGGACTCTGAGGACATCCAATGGCAAGGACACCAACTCCCCTACTGAACTTTGGATTCAAACTACCCGGAAAGACACTCACTTTGTTTCCCCCCACCCCCCCCCCCCCCCCAATAATAAATCACACTATGAAGAGTAGATGGCTGCTGGTAGCATTATTACCTAACATGTGTCATGTAAAGTCAAAACATGCCTGAGTCATCTTTTGTCTTCAACCACCCACACCCTGGGGCCTGAGTCTGGCACAGGACACATGGGTCACAGTGTATTAGGCAAGACAGACATGGAGCACCATACACACCCGTGATGGGCCCAACCAGCTGAGGGGGTTACCGAACAACCGTGCTGACAGACACATTGAGTACAGCAACAGTCATGCGCAGAGGTCAGGGATCCAGTCCAGTGTCCTGGGGGGCACCCAGGTATGTGTAGACAGGTGGCAGAAACATGTCCTGCAAGCTTGAGTCCGGTGGATGCAGAGAATGGGGGCCTGGCCAACGTTGGATGCATGGGGATGGCACATGTCACAATACCCACACAGTCATGGACATCATGCCCAATACACAGTCTCAGCCCACACACACAGCTTGCATCTTGCCACTCGACACATTGACACATAGCCACAATCAGGGAATACCATGCCAGACAAGCAGGATGCACCATGGCAACACACCAGCATTGACTGAGAAGAGGCACCTTGGAGGCATAGGGACACCTTTATTAGTCATGTATTCGGGATTGCAGAGGCAACTCAAAGTACACATGAACACATCATGTGGAGTAACATGTGGGTCCAACACTGGCACCCCCCTTCAGCAGCACACATGCGTGTTCGCCATGGAACTGGCACACAAGCGTCGGCTAACAGCTAAATACCCACAGCTGCACACGGAGAGCCTGCCATACACCATAGATCCGCGGATGTCGAAGTCCCACACCATGTCAAGCCAATGCTAACCGAATGTGTCCGAGGGCAGTGTCACACACATTGATGCCATCATCACAATCCCCTATCCCATCACAGATGACTGTCAACCAGGCAGACCATCTATTCAGGTGTACACAGCTGCATGTCGTGTCCCATGGGGATGCGACATGGCTGCAGAGGAACCAAACACCGACAGGGGCAGTGTGCACACATCGTGAACAACTGCCACACCCAATACACCCCAGATGCATCCCTTACCCCATGGAGACTTCCAAACGTGTCCGTGCCTGTAACGCTGAGTCAGCCCACGATGTCATGTCCATGAGGAATAGCAGTGCCGCAACAATGCAACCAGCAGACGGCATGCGCAGGTACCTGGGGAAGAGAAACACACAAGAAGTCAGCAACAAAAAGCACAGCCACTTGCATTGGCATTTACTCGACACATGTATGGATGACAACATGCTAGGTCACAATTATGACTGCGGAAGTACAACCATCACTGGCACCATCACTCCAGTGACACACCCACACACACCTCTGACTCACGTGCCATACATGCAGGTGGAGACACACATCACAACGCATGCCACACGGGGACCAATGCGTGCACACTCAGACACTGGTACTCACCACTATGCAAAGAAGTCGCGTATGAGCCGAGTCCGGATGTCCTCTTGCGGCTCCACATCCTCAACATCACTAGCCCCATTGCCAAGCCCTTCGTCCTCCACGGGTGGATGGTCCTCGTCATGTTGATTCAGGATGAGTGGCACAGCTCTTTCAACTGCCATGTTGTGCAGCATGCAGCAGACCATGAAGATCTTGCAGACCTTTGCCGGGGCATATGGGAGTGCGCCGCCAGTCTTGTGGAGGCACCTGAATCGGCTCTTCAGCATGCCAAACGTCCTCTCTATCACTCGCCTTGTCCGGCCATGGGCGGTGTTGTAGCGGAGCTGGGCCGGCGTGATGGGGTTGCGGAGAGGTGTGAGCAGCCAAGGCATGTTGGGATAGCCAGCGTCCCCTACATGGAAAGCACATGGTCATCGTTAGAAGTGGTGAAGCGGTCGTGCTGGTAGGCTATACTGAATACAGGACAGACAGACTGTACCCACCAACAACACATGCCCGTTCGTTGCGCAGCTGCATCATCATATCAGGCATCCCGCTACGCCTCATGATGTAGGCATCGTGTGCTGATCCTGGAAAACGAGCACAGACATGTGAAATCACCATGTTGGACAGACACACCACAAGGGCATTGATGGAGTGGTAGTGCTTCCGATTGCGGTACGCCACCTCCCGTGCGTGTGGTGGTACCAAACCTACATGTGTCCCATCAATGGACCCAATGACATGGGGCATCCCTCCCAGGGCATAGAATCCACGCTTGACCTCAGTCATCTGTTCAGGGGTTGGGAACTTGATGAAGTCATCCAGGTGAATCAACATGGCCTCTAAGAAATCATGCAGCACACCACTGAACGTGCTCTGGGACATGCCACCAACATGAGTTATGGTATTTTGAAAGGTACCCGTGGCAAGAAAATGTAGGGCAGCCATTACCTTCAGCTGGGGTGTCAGTGCCATGGGATACCTGTGCTGCGGTTGCAGGTGTGGTGCCAGTCTCGCCGTCAACTCCAGAATCAATGGTTGGGTGAAGCGGTAGAGCCGGATGCTGTCATTATCCTGCATGGCAGCCAAGTCTGGAATTCTTCGGGCAAGAGGTGGCGCTCTGCAGTAATTTGGAAGTGACAAGGAAGAGTGAGTGCACTACGACAACAACTCATGTGTACTGAGCACATGTTAATCTAGCAATACACACATGCTACATAGGGAGTCAGGTATGTGCTACATGGCCAGGACACGTATGGATGCAAGGTGACACTCCTTCAAAGACCCAGCTACACACGGAGATTGAGAACCTCCCCATGCCACACCATGGGAATAGCTGTGTCCCAGTGCAAGTGAACAGCCAGACGCAACACAGGAGTGACATACGCCCACACATCAGCAGCAGTAGGATGCCGATTGCAGAGATTGGTAGCGGAACACTGGAGCCACAGGTCACATGACATTACACTAGGCCAGCCCACACACCTTGCCATGAAGGTGCACATGTCATGACTCACCACACATACCTTGTGAGGATGCTGACATGTCCTTGTCACGCTACTCCGTGTCCCATGCATACATGTGCACCTCACATCCGATACCACATGTGGCATGGGGTGCGGAACAGTGTGCAATGACAATCTACACACAGACACATGTTTGTTGCTGCAACGGCTGCAGCTTTTGAGGGTGCTCCCACATCAACCTGATGTGAAGCCCCCACACATACATGACATAGTCACATTGTGCACCGTGGGTAGTGACAAGTCAGGTGTCATAACCCCTGTACCGGGCATCAGGGGACACTTCCGTGTGTTGGTGTCCGTGCCATGCCAGTGACGCTCACCCCAAGTGCGCAGTACGACATGCACACATGTCAAAGGAGTCAAGGGCATGCCTGGCACACATCGCACCATCACACAGTACATCTGTACACATCTCATCCTACATCTGGTGCCTTCTCGACTCAGGAGTAATGTTCCACATCACAGGCCTTTCACACCTGTGCCCCACACATGTAGTGATGCACAGACGATGCCTCAATGTCAATTAATGGACAAGTATGTCCATCCATGGACAAGTATGTCCGCCCTATCCCTACCTGTGTGCCGCCTGTCACCACTGTGATGTGTGAATCCCGCTGTACTGCTGCAAAGAGGGCCTGTGTACGTTCCCATATCACTATGGGAGTGCAGCCGTATGTGTACCCATCGTGATGGCGAGCATACAGGCATGTGTACGGCCCGTACCACTACGAGTACGCATACGCGAGGCCACACATACTGATAGGGAGCGTACACAGGCGTGTGTACGCTCCCTATCAGTATGTGTGGCCTCGCGTATGCGTACTCGTAGTGGTACGGGCCGTACACACGCCTGTACGCTCCCCATCAGTATGTGTGGCCTCGCGTATGCGTACTCGTAGTGGTACGGGCCGTACACACGCCTGTACGCTCCCCATCAGTATGTGTGGCCTCGCGTATGCGTACTCGTAGTGATAGGGAGCGTACAGGCGTGTGTACGGCCCGTACCACTACGAGTACGCATACGCGAGGCCACACATACTGATGGGGAGCGTACAGGCGTGTGTACGGCCCGTACCACTACGAGTACGCATACGCGAGGCCACACATACTGATGGGGAGCGTACAGGCGTGTGTACGGCCCGTACCACTACGAGTACGCATACGCGAGGCCACACATACTGATAGGGAGCGTACACACGCCTGTGTACGCTCCCTATCAGTATGTGTGGCCTCGCGTATGCGTACTCGTAGTGGTACGGGCCGTACACACGCCTGTACGCTCCCCATCAGTATGTGTGGCCTCGCGTATGCGTACTCGTAGTGGTATGGGCCGTACACACGCCTGTACGCTCCCCATCAGTATGTGTGGCCTCGCGTATGCGTACTCGTAGTGGTACGGGCCGTACACATGCCTGTACGCTCCCCATCAGTATGTGTGGCCTCGCGTATGCGTACTCGTAGTGATAGGGAGCGTACAGGCGTGTGTACGGCCCGTACCACTATGAGTACGCATACGCGAGGCCACACATACTGATAGTGAACGTAGTCACGCGTGTACGGGCCGTTGCAATGCATTTGGGGTGCCCTAGGGCCCTGGAATGCACCGTACCTGTGTGTGGAGCTCAGAATTACATAGGGGACACATGAGGGACAAGTATTAAGGCCTACATGCATGCTGGTTGTCATGGAGACCAAGTTCAAAATTCGAATTTCTTCTGGAAGGTGAACAGCAGAAGTCAGTTGGAATAAAAATACTTTGTTGCAATGTGTTTGTGGAGCTGACATCATGCAGGAGAATGAAACCGATGGAGTACACACAGACTGCTAGGTTTGAAGGGATTGGTGGAAACATAGGATGCAAATGTGAGTGACCAATCACTCTGTACTCCTGTGCATGAGACAGGGCAGAAAGGCACATATAAGGCAGCCAGGTCCCATGAGGGAGTACTTGCCTGCACATCTTTGAATTCGTCGACCCAGCTGCTGCTACTGATTCCCTGGAACCATGTCAAGGGCTGTGGAGAGGTCACAGCCATTCACCCTGGAGGAGAACATGGCATTGCTGGATGTGATCCTCCCACAGTACCCCATGCTGTATGGGCGACCAGGGTATCAGGTGAGTGCATAGGCCAGTGGCACAGACTGTCCCTATGTTGTGACTGTGACTTCTGCCATTGTGTCCTGGTGTGACACACATGCCATGTACTGTTGGGGGGGTACCAGGAGGGGGGGATGCCTGATGTCTCCCAGCAGTGCCCTGAGACAGGAGGGGTGTGTGCCTATCACTAACAGCAGTGCCCTGAGACAGGAGGGGTGTGTGCCTATCACTAACAGCAGTGCCCTGAGACAGGAGGGGTGTGTGCCTATCACTAACAGCAGTGCCCTGAGACAGGAGGGGTGGGTACAGAGTGCTCCCAGCAGTGCCCTGAGACAGGAGGGGTGGGTACAGAGTGCTCCCAGCAGTGCCCTGAGACAGGAGGGGTGTGTGCCTATCACTAACAGCAGTGCCCTGAGACAGGAGGGGTGTGTGCCTATCACTAACAGCAGTGCCCTGAGACAGGAGGGGTGTGTGCCTATCACTAACAGCAGTGCCCTGAGACAGGAGGGGTGGGTACAGAGTGCTCCCAGCAGTGCCCTGAGACAGGAGGGGTGGGTACAGAGTGCTCCCAGCAGTGCCCTGAGACAGGAGGGGTGGGTGTGATGCACAGTCTGAGCCTTGATCATTGATTGTGACATTGCCATCATTCCACCTGTGTACCCACTATGGCACGTACTGCTTTTTCCCTCACCAGAGGATCATGTCCCTATGACAAAGGTGCAATGCGTTGGCTGCATGACATGCCTTGTTGTTACCAGCTAATTTGTTATCAAATGTCTCTCTGTGACATGTGGCTGGTGTATTGATGTGGTGTCACTTGTATTTCCTCACAGGTAGGCGCCACTGCCAAGGAGCAGATCTGGCTGACCGCCGTCAGTGCCGTGAGGGGTGTGGATGGTCGGAGGCGGAGCATTTCCCAGGTGAGGAAACGCTGGCAGGATATCCGGTGCTGGACGCGGAGGATTGCACGGGTCCTGCTGGGGGACTCACCTGAGAGCCACAAGAACCGCGGGCGCCGCCGTCTGAGCCACCTCCACAGGCGTGTGCTGCCGGTGGTCTTTCCAGACTTGGATCGGCGCTTACAGGCGAAGCAGCAGCCGGAAGGGGGTAGGTACATGTGTGTGTTGTGTGTCACCGGCATTTGTAAGGGCACAGTAGCATGAATTCACTGCCAGGGTTTAAAGGTGCTGTGCAGATCCATTTTGCCCCAGTATAGCGCTGCGCCCCTGCCACCCTTCCCCTCCTTGCAATGTGTTCCCTGGTCTGTGTGTAGCCACTCCTTCACAAGGTAATGTAGGCTGGCGCTTTGTCCACGAGAACTATGCCTGTAGCATCATGTGTGGGGGTGGTGGGTAACAGGTTTTGGGACCTTGGCTGTGCCCTGTCAAGTTCACTGCATGTGGGTTCCATGTCAGTTGGCACTGATGCTGACTCCAGGCATGGGAGTTGGTCTCTCATGTGTCATGCCTTACAGCGCGCATGTCCTATGTAGTGGCCTGTGACATGATGTGCATGAGTGTGCGATACACATAGTGCAGGGATGGTGGCGTGTGTTGCAGTCATTACCATTCAGGAGCATGGAGTTGCGTGGCCACTACTGTCCCCTGGGGCACCTTTTCATCGGTGTTGTATGTGTTATCATAAACGTGGACACTCTCAGTGTCTACAGCGTAGGTTGTGCTCTGTGCCATTGTCCCCTGGCACCATGTATATAGACGTGCTATTTTGTACAGGTGTCCACTGTGCAGCCTGACCTGAATGTCCTTCTTCATACTCACAGTTGCTAGTGCCTGTGTGTCTTGTTATACTCATCTGAGGATGGGCACTGGTGCCTCATTATTTGTACAGGCGCACCTTGGCTGTTTGGCGTCCAATCTTGCATTTTGCCTGCCCCTGTGTTTATCACCCAGACTATGAGATGTTGGTGCCACCTGTGTCTCAACTATTTGCCTCGTGTAGGGGGTGGTTGGGGCGGGCAAAGCGTATATGTCAAATCCAGATTTCTACTTGCTGGGTCTGGGCAGTGTGTGATGTTTGTCTGGACACACACGCAAGGTGCAGTGACCGAGTCATGTTGTGCATGTTTTCTGCATTACCTATGCAGCATGTGTCTCAAGTTCATGGATGTGGTCCCTGGTCATCGGTATTTTCGCCAACGCTGTGTGGTGCAGATGCAGTGCTGGATTGTCCCCAGGGCCTGGGTGCTATGTCAGACTCCGTTTCCTGTCTTTAGCTATTGTCTCATGCTCTCCATGGTATTTCAGTGGCATGGTGGCTCAACCAACTGTGTGTTTCATGCCCTACATCGGTACCTTGTTTAGTAGATGTTAGGGATCTTCCTTTTCAGGCTATGCAATGTTACCTATGTAGATTGGACTCATGTGACAGATGTGTACAGGTGTCTGATTAATTTCTGTCTCTCCACCCTGCCCACAGCATCGTCGGGGGACACAGAGGGAGACATGGACACGGACCAGGCGGAGGGACCGAGCACCAGTGCCAGCCGTGACATCGGGGCTGGCACATCGAGTGGGACAGAGGCGGAGAAGAGTGTGGCCGAGGACCTGTCGACTGGCACATCAGAATACGAAGCTGACAGGTCCGAGGAAGATGTCTCCGAGTGGGCGGAGGCTGCACCAGCAGCTGACAGCGGAACAACACCTCGCAGCGCCCCCTCAGTTCCCATCAGCCGCCTCCCACTTGCTCGTGTCCCTTCCCAGCGTGCCCGGTCACCGCATGTCTCCTTCATGCCAGCCACCGCACCCCCTGCCCCTGTCTCCACTGCTGCCGCCAATGCTGAGTCTGTGGACATCCAGCGGCAACTGCAGGTTGGTCAGGCTGCGATCCTTAATGTCCTCCATGCCCACGGGCAGACACTCAACAACATCGAGGCATACTTGGAGGGCATTCATTCATCGCAGGCTGACCAACGCAACTTGCTGAGGTCCATAGACTCGACACTGACTGCAGCAGTGGGTCTCCTGCAGCGCGACCTCCCCCCACCTACCCCTGCCCCATCCACACTTCCCACTCCCATGCCTGTCCCACGTACACCCAGACGTCGGCATGCACCCACATCAACAGACACAGGCACCACACCAGCAGGGAAGGTCCACCGCACTCCTCCTGACACGCACACACAGGGTGAGGTAGGCACACCCACTGGGTCGGGGGGCAAACGTGTGACACGCAGCCATAGTGGGAGTCCGCATTCCACCCAGTCCACTCCCTCCAAATCCCCTCCCCTCAGCTCTCCTGGCCACATCTCCCCCAAGGACTCCTTCATGGCCGCTCTGTCCCTGAGCCCCACAGTGACACCACCCCGCAAGCGGTCAAGGAAGTCCTCGGTCACGGTGGTTGATTCTCCCCCCCTGTCTACGCCCTCCCCCGGTGGCGCTGCGACCCATCCCTCTGACCCCCCCCCCTCCTTGGGGCCGGTGGATCCTTCGGGTGCAGGGGACTCCCTGGAGGACCTTGCAAAGGTGTGTAGTGCCATCCTGGCCTCCGCCTTTGGCCCTGCCCCACCCCCTGTGGTGGAGTCCTCCATCCCTGCACCCACAACGCCTCCCCTTTGCCCTGATGTCCCTGCGGTGCCTGGTGCTTCCCCCCCCCCTGATGGCCTCACCCCTGTGGAAGACGACGGCATGTAACTGTGCAGGCAAGCTAGGGGACACGCATCCCACTGTGTCCCCCATCCAGCTGAGACTTATTGACTGCCCTATGGGCTTTGTGAATATTTAACTGCCTGCAATCCACGGACACTGTGATCATGCTGAATAAAGCTTTATTTTTTTTCCATTCTGACACTACTGCTATGCTGGTATTGGTGTTGGTGGGGCTGCTACATGGTTTTGGGTGGTGTTTATGTGTTGGGTGTGTGGGAAATGTAGTAGTGGGCTGCTCATTGGGGGGACCCTGGGATCTGTGTGCCATCACAAGGTGTTAGCTAACTTTCTTTGTTCATGTCAGCAGTTACTGCATGGTGCAATTGTCCCAGGGTGTATTCCTCCCTCTGTGTACCCTGATATCTTCCCTGCAGGGTGTTCCCAATGTTTAGCGCAGAGCTGTGTCTACATGAGCTGTGTGTGTGACGGAGCCCTTCTACTTTGGCCATGCATGCAGGGCCATGTCTCCACCTGCAACATTCGTGGCATCCTTGGTGATCACTGTACTTGTGTGTGGAGTCTGTTGACATGAGTTCATGGGGACATGTTCCCTTGTAGGCAGTATGCATGTGGGTACTTCCAGCCTCACACACATGTGTTGCACACCTCCTGTCTCAGGGCACTGCTGGGAGGACTCAGCACCCACCCCTCCTGTCTCAGGGCACTGCTGGGAGTGTTGGGCACCCACCCCTCCTGTCTCAGGGCACTGCTGGGAGTGTTAGGCACCCACCCCTCCTGTCTCAGGGCACTGCTGGGAGGACTCTGCACCCACCCCTCCTGTCTCAGGGCACTGCTGGGAGGACTCTGCACCCACCCCTCCTGTCTCAGGGCACTGCTGGGAGTGTTAGGCACCCACCCCTCCTGTCTCAGGGCACTGCTGGGAGTGTTAGGCACCCACCCCTCCTGTCTCAGGGCACTGCTGGGAGTGTTAGGCACACACCCCTCCTGTCTCAGGGCACTGCTGGGAGTGTTAGGCACCCACCCCTCCTGTCTCAGGGCACTGCTGGGAGGACTCTGCACCCACCCCTCCTGTCTCAGGGCACTGCTGGGAGTGTTAGGCACACACCCCTCCTGTCTCAGGGCACTGCTGGGAGTGTTAGGCACCCACCCCTCCTGTCTCAGGGCACTGCTGGGAGTGTTAGGCACCCACCCCTCCTGTCTCAGGGCACTGCTGGGAGTGTTAGGCACACACCCCTCCTGTCTCAGGGCACTGCTGGGAGTGTTAGGCACCCACCCCTCCTGTCTCAGGGCACTGCTGGGAGGACTCTGCACCCACCCCTCCTGTCAAGGGCACTGCTGGGAGTGTTAGGCACACACCCCTCCTGTCTCAGGGCACTGCTGGGAGTGTTAGGCACCCACCCCTCCTGTGTCTGGGCACTGCTGGGAGGACTCTGCACCCACCCCTCCTGTCTCAGGGCACTGCTGGGAGTGTTAGGCACCCACCCCTCCTGTCTCAGGGCACTGCTGGGAGGACTCTGCACCCACCCCTCCTGTCTCAGGGCACTGCTGGGAGGACTCTGCACACACACCTCCTATTTCTGGATATGTACGCTTGGAACATACACAGTGGGGGTACGCTCCATGCATACGCGGGTGAGGGCACGGGTCGTACTTACACTGTTGGGGTGGGGGTACGTTCCATGCATACGCGGGTGAGGGTACGGGTCGTACTTACACTGTTGGGGTGGGGGTACGCTCCATGCATACGAGGGTGAGGGTACGGGTCGTACTTACACTGTTGGGGTGGGGGTACGCTCATGCATACGAGGGTGAGGGTACGGGTCGTACTTACACTGTTGGGGTGGGGGTACGCTCCATGCATACGAGGGTGAGGGTACGGGTTGTACTTACACTGTTGGGGTGGGGGTACGCTCCATGCATACGAGGGTGAGGGTACGGGTCGTACTTACACTGTTGGGGTGGGGGTACGGTACATACATATGCGGTTGGGGTGGGGGTACGCTCCATGCATACGCGGGTGAGGGTACGGTACGTACATACGCGGTTGGGGTGGGGGTACGCTCCATGCATACGCGGGTGAGGGTACGGTACGTACATACGCGGTTGGGGTGGGGGTACGCTCCATGCATACGCGGGTGAGGGTACGGGTCATACTTACACTGTTGGGGTGGGGGTACGGTACGTACATACGCGGTTGGGGTGGGGGTACGCTCCATGCATACGCGGGTGAGGGTACGGGTCGTACTTACACTGTTGGGGTGGGGGTACGGTACGTACATACGCGGTTGGGGTGGGGGTACGCTCCATGCATACGCGGGTGAGGGTACGGGTCGTACTTACACTGTTGGGGTGGGGGTACGGTACGTACATACGCGGTTGGGGTGGGGGTACGCTCCATGCATACGCGGGTGAGGGTACGGGTCGTACTTACACTGTTGGGGTGGGGGTACGCTCCATGCATACGAGGGTGAGGGTACGGGTCGTACTTACACTGTTGGGGTGGGGGTACGGTACGTACATACGCGGTTGGGGTGGGGGTACGCTCCATGCATACGCGGGTGAGGGTACGGGTCGTACTTACACTGTTGGGGTGGGGGTACGCTCCATGCATATGAGGGTGAGGGTACGGGTCGTACTTACACTGTTGGGGTGGGGGTACGGTACGTACATACGCGGTTGGGGTGGGGGTACACTCCATGCATACGCGTGTGAGGGTACGGGTCGTACTTACACTGTTGGGGTGGGGGTACGTTCCATGCATAGGGGGGGTGGGGGTAGGGTCCGTACATCTCTATCCCCACGCTATGTGATGCTTGTGCGGGCCGTACCCAGGCCTTTGCCACGTGGGTACGATCCGTCCCGCCATTGTTGGGGTGACGTGGGTGTGGGCGTGGTACGTCTCGTACCCACGCTCTTGAGGCGTGGGTACGGGACGTACCGGTCTGGTTGTGTTGCCGGTTCGCGTGGTGACGTACTTCCGTTGTGGCGGTCACTGGCTTAGCTGGACACGCCCCCACCCCCTCGTAGTGACCAGGGCATGGGTGTCAGGTATGTCATGGGCATGTGTGGTGTGTGACTTTGGTGGGGGTTTTGTGGCCTGCCCTGGTCCTGCCACCCCCACCCCCCCCGTTCCCCCCTCCCTTAGTTGTTCTGACCTTCTGTGGCGTCTGCGTCATAACCTGTAGAGGAGGTGGACTGCTATGAGGGCCGGGATGACCCGTAGGTTCGGGTCCATGTCTGTCCGTCGCGTACGGGTCCTCCTTGTTCGCGTCGTCCTGTCGCGTACTGGTCCTCCTTGTTCGCGTCGTGCTGTCTGTCCGTCGCGTACTGGTACTCCTTGTTCACGTCGTCCTGTCGCGTACTGGTCCTCCTTGTTCGCGGCGTCCTGTGTGTCCGTCGCGTACTGGTGGTCCTTGTTCGCGTCGTCCTGATTTCCCGGCAGTTTTTGGCAGCCGGAAAATATTCACCGTGCGGGATGACGTCGGTGCGAATCGTGATTCCTGGTTCGTGAATGGCAGGCTGCGAGCGTCCCGACGTCAGGTCGGCCCTTTACCGGATCGCATTGGTAGGTTTATTTTGTTCGGTCGGGCTTTTTTACGAATCGTACTGGAATGGTGTTCCGTGCGAATCGTAATTCCTTGTTTGTACATTTTGACGACCGGGTACGCGTCGGACGGAGAATATGCTCCGTCCGACGGTTCGTACCCGGTTTTTACCGGATCGTGATCGGCACCTAAGTATGTATAGGTATGTTTAATTACATTTACATTCTTAATTCCACTTCTATTTATCTTGTAGCTATGTGTTTCTTAGAGGAAGGTAGATGTGGAGTTAGGTATAGTAAATCTATACTTACCTATGTATACATACATTAATGATATTGTATTAGTTAATATACCTAATGTGATATTTTGTCATGTCGACATATTGTTACTCGATACTGTGACCTACATCTGGGTGGTCACTACTAGTAATCCTGACAGGTGTGGTCACTATTGTAATTGTATTTGATGTGGTTACTCCTTCAACAATGGTCCAAGCCATCCGTAGCAGGGTACTGTTTCCATTGATCAGAAATACTTCTTGTTATAGAACAGATTGGAGAATCCTTCTGTAAGGGAAACGGATTGTTAAAATGTGTCAATTCTCAAATTGCTTCCTATCGAATAGAAACAAACTGTATTCAATACTACGCAAGCAAAGGGAAACCAATGTTTAGTACTGAGTGCATGGGTAGTTACTCTATGAATCAAAAAATATTTTAGGAGCACCCAGCTTTTAACAGGTGTACAGTTCAGAAATAGGCCTTTGTCTTTATAATTTAGAAGATTGTAAAATATGAAACTTGCTTCTTTTTCCTTAGTTTGGTTTGTGAGGTCATCTTCTTATTCTCCTCTCAAACTCCCTCCACTCCTCATGTGCTCTATCCTGCCAACAGTCTCACTCGCTTTCTCTTCAAACCTGAGCAGATTCCCAACCACTATCTTTAACCTCTGTTCTGCCTAAAGAGCTGATCCTTTGTCTCTCAGCAGCTCCAGCTACAAGGACACAATTGCTCTCTGATCCATGATTAATGGTTTGTAGCATTACTAAAGGAATCAGGGACACTTAAGTTTGAGACAGATGTGCTACTTTAGACACTGACTCTGTTACCCTCCAGTCCCTAACTGACCACTTGATGTCCTCGCTGTGCCCAAATATTCCGAACGTACTGGGCTCTGCTTCCAAAGTATAATATTCTATTGTCCATATTTTGACCTATCACTAGAATCAGAAACGGTTCTAGGATTTTAGGAGTCCTGGACAGATAGGAAACGTACAAGGCCCCTCTAATTTGCATACAACATGACATATCAGGAAATGAATCAAAATAAATGGAGTCAGTTGAATATTAATTCTCTTCTCTAGCATCTTTGAAGTGACTTTGCAAGAAGTAGCGTTCCTTGTGCAACAATCACTGAAACAATAAAAATATAAACAATAACCCTAAAAAATTATTACATATATTTCCAAATTCTATTAGGTTGAAATACATTATATCGGTCATACTGGGTGGAAATGTTTGGCCTAGGTATTTCCAAACTGATATTTCTAAGCAAATATGTTCCAAATTAGTGTATTATTCTGTATGTATGTGGTATTTGTATAGCGTACACTTAGTCAATAGGCAGCAGAGAGCTGTACAGGGTCAACGCCAAAGACAGAGTCAACATGTGATAGGAGGAGTAGCTGGTTGGTGGACTGTTACTGCATAATGAAGTAGTGTTCTTTAAAAGGGTGAGTATTCCAGTCAAACATATGACAAGATTTACTATTTGTATGCCATTGCTAAAATATGCCATGAATATTCATAATTGTGCCAAAAATAACCCTCTTCAAATGGTAGCACCGTATACACTTTGTGTTGCCTGACACCAGGAATGGATTTTACGGTGAGTCAATGCCTTCCAAGGAGGGACACAACACCAGTCACATACACAATCTGTGCATAGTAGTGCACATATGCTTACATATTTAGAAATAAACATTGAAACAATGCACGTTCATACATACACACACCTCTTCCACAATTTTAAACAAACCTTTCTTGGGAGGTGTGAAATATGTTCAAACATTTTCTATTTGTTGGCAGATTAGGAGTTCCCATATTATAAACTGTGGGCCTTTTGAGAACAATATCAGTTTCTCCCAAACCTTGATGTACAAAATCCATGGATTTTAAAATAAAATTGTCCAAGAATCAAAATTGCTCTGTAAATGTAGTTGTTGAGCATTTGCTGAAGATGTTACAATTCATTTAATTACCAGGGTTGGCCACTTAAAAAGATTTTACACAAATCGTTACACAGCATACAATTAATTATATAGAATAACACTAGTTTTATTTGCTGGAAGCAAATCTCAAGAATTTGGTCTCCTCTGTGTTAAGAAGAAGAGATTTGACTATCTTCTAATCACCTACCCAAGACAGACAGAATGAAAGATGGAGCCAATGTATTGAACAATTTTTGAGATATCAAGCCTTGCAACAAGCAGAGGACTGGAGTAAGACACTGTTATTAGCAGAACTAACATATAACAAAAGAGAACATTGAGCCACAGGGATATCACCCTTCTACTGAATATACAATGATCATAATACTAGACTACTGCTGCTAAATTTGATCTGCACCAGTTCCTTCAGTACAAGAGCATATAAGGGCCATAAAAAAAATCCAAAAGTCAAGTCAAGAATCCTTGAAAAAATATAAAACTAAATATATGCTGGGCAGAGAAATAAAAAACCCATCAACCTGTTTACATGGTGGGTGAGAAAGTATAGATACTTACAACAAATTTACTCTTGAAGATAGTTAAGTTACAAGCAGTTCATTGGTCCATATTTTATTCAACAAATTGTTGAATCCTGCTATTGTAAGGTTATACTTGTCTCGATCCATGAAAATTCACCCTGTATTGCATGTATCCTCTGTTGAAAACCTACTCTATAAAAACACGTCTTGCCCCACATCTTAATGAGAAACAATCAGTTCGACCAGCCTTCAGTCTTCATGCCCCATGTCTGCTGTATGAGCTCTATGCCAAGATTTTTAATAAACCAGTAGTTCAATTGCCAAAACAACAGTCTTTGGTGGGGGGGGGGGTACTCTCATGACCTGTGGCCTAAATTCCATTCTTCACATTAAACAAACATGATCTTCTGAACTGATAATGGATATCTGCTTTCAGAGGAAGGAAAGACTAACATGTATGGTTATTGTTGGGACCAGATAGAGAGAGGCTTTTTGTCTTCTCCGGAAGTACAAAGCGAGTAGAGTCAAGGAGAGTACATGTCCCATGAAGATACAGGACTGTGCATTAACTTTGGAATTAACACATGGCTGGACTGAATACAGAGTAGTATTCTTGGCAATTCATTTTTGTATATAGAGTCAAAAACTAATTGCTAAAATATTGTTTCAGCATTATCTTTTATGGAATATAAACTCATGATTTATTTTTTGATTTAAACTAATGTTTGTTACGTTGTGGTTTCAGAAAAAAAACACTGAATGTATTATTGAATCAGGATGTGTTTTCTCATAAAAGAGATGGGGCTTCATTCACAAAGGTACCTTACACTTCTGAGTGAGTTTACCTTTTTGAGCAAGTTTACTACTTTTCGGCATTCACAAACTGCACTTTTGTAGTAACTTACACTTTTGTATTAAGTTGAGCACTACACATGGGCAACCACTGGAACTGCAACACCCTCCCAGAGAAAATAATGGAGGTAGGGAGTTACTACTAAAGTGCAAGTTACTACCAAGTGAAGTTTGTGAATACGGAAAAGTAGTGCATTTACTCTAAAGTGTAAGTTACAGTGCAGTTTGTGAATAGCACTTTGTAGTACGTTTTGTAACAGATCCATAGTGCTACAAAATGTAGAACAAAGTACAATTTGCGAATCTGACTCATGGTAGTTATATATAGTGAAAGAAGTGCATTAGGTTTGAATATATTTAACATTTATTCAATAGATAATATTTCAGTTTTTGGGAAATTCCATCAGAACTTAGAAATCAGATAGACAGACAGACAGATACTAAAGGTATTTCATGTGGAATAGAATGAATTAGGTGCTGTAGAAAGAGAGATAAGATGTTAAACATATTTTCTTGGCTTAGGCGTTAGTAATTAAGCAGTTGAAGGCAGTACCCAGCTGAATGCCGAGTCAGAGCAGCAATATCATGTGTGTCCATTTTCTCTCTAACCCCAATCTCTTTCCCTGGGGATACCTCTAATAAATATATGACCTTGTGTATGATTTTCTGTGGATTCAGGAAATGTGGAGATAGTCATCGCTTCTGTTGTATCCAAAGTGCAAGGTAGCTGCATTATAAGGTCTGTCAAAGAAGCATCTTCTCCCGGGAAGCCCAAGCACCATGTCTCAGTCTTCCAGAAGTGGAAAAATAAGTAAGTCTCGAAATTCATATACTTCTAGAACAGTTCCTCCCCATCCCCTCTTCAGCTCCCAGGTCCTCAGGCCACGGCTCTTGAAACCCAGTCGCCTCCCAGCCATGCCTATTTCAGGGTGCAGTCCAAAGTGGTCATCTGGGCAATCTTGGAGTCAGGAAGCTCTTCTGTGTTTTATATCACAGTAGCATGAACTGTGGTTCAACTCACCCAAGCAAGAGGGATAGTACAGATCAGTCCTGTCCCAATACTGTCTCATTGGAATTGGACATATCTTTTAAAATGACCAAATGGTTGCTCACTCTCACCACCTTGTATATGATCCATAGCAGAGATATTTACACTTTTAGCAAAAAATCTCTTACAAGAAATTATATGTACATAATTGCATTAAAGATCATTCTCCAACAAATCACAATTCATAAATATAACTTGTTGCTGATCACCTGTGGAAATTCCAAACCTACCTCCAAACCTAGAAGCAATGCCTTCTTCTTTGTGATTGTTCAATGTGGTTGTTAGAATCCACAACTAAAAGTTCCTTGGGGCCTCTGGTAACTTCTTGAATACCAATCATTTCTAAAACCTTTGGTTCTGGGAAATGAAAATAGTTTACTGCACTAATCTGTTGATTCTTTGGCCACCTTTTAAAGTCCTTTGTTTTCTCTCCAAGGTTTGGGGTCGGGCTGAGTCAAGACCGCAAAGACCCTGAATTGAAGATTACGAGATCAGGAGGATGTCAATTTCCCAGGTAAGTATCCATGTGAAGCGGAGTTCCTTTCTCTTCACTGCATCAAAACTGAGCATTGGCCTTGTGGCTGGAATGTGGTATTTATACCCGTACCAGCCAAGATGTCCGCCAGTCACGTGACACAAACAAAATCTCATGATATATCACAAGAACTCGCTCGTGGTTGTGTGAAACCATTCTGGCAGGGCTTGTGGCCCAGGAAAACATGAGGAGACAACATGAAGGGTTCAGAAGGATAATAATTTAAATTCCTCAAGAAAAGGGAACAAATATGCTGGCTTACAAAAGGGGTGAAGAAACAGAGGCCTTTCATTAGAGGAACATGTGGACTTGGTTAAGCAGTGCGGAGTGGCAGAGTATGAGATAAGCTGCAACAGATTCCTTCCCGCAAAGGCCGAATGAAGGACATAATTTGGTGGGATGCTTCAGATAAAACAGACAAAATAATCATGGGTTTGAATTATCAACATCTCCTTTTGGAAATTCCATTTCAAAAGGAAGAGCTGTGAAATGGCTAGGGTAGGCTTGCTTGGGGAATCAGTTTCAAACCAGTAGTATAGACATGCAGATGCAGGTTTTCAAGATTGTTCATCTGAACCATAGCCTTTTGAATCGCTCAAATAATATTGCACATCACGTACATGTTTAGCAACAAGTATCTTGCATATTTTATATTGCTATTGATTCTGAACTTTGATGGGAGTGGCGGTTTCTCTGATCTTGTATGAGGATCATGAGGGCACAGCAGGGAGAAATTAAACACTGGGTGAATTTTGCAATCTGTCGGTAAAGGCAATTTAACAGATACAGGATTAATGACTTGAGAAATTGGAAAGGAGCTGTGAATCTAGGTTGGAATTTTCAAACACCTTCTACCTGTACCTATTTTTTGTTGATAACTATATCAAATCCTCCAATTGGTAGTTCAGCTGTGGGGAACAATGTTTATCAGCCTATTTCTTCTTGCATTACTAGTATCGAGAAATGTTTTGTGTCAAGTCTTTTAGAGTTTGTGCCAGGTGTAAATCATGTTCTCAGACTGAGAGAGTTGAATCATTAGAGCAAGGAAGTTCCAGGGGTAGTATACTAGGATAACATCCTGTTACACAAAAGTAAGGGAAGACCCGGTTCCTCTATGAGTACTATAAGTATACACAAATTCTGCTAGGGGGTTACTTTGTCCGATTCACTGGTTAAGGAGGTTAGTAAGCACTGTAGAATCTGTCCCATTGATTAGTTTACACTTCGTTTGCACATAAACCTTGAAACCAGTTGGACACAAATTGAGGTCCATGGTAGGACACAATAGCAGCGGGTAACCCATGGAGTCACAACATGTTTTCAATGAAGAGGTCAACTTAATCTTTACCAGGAGGGATTTTCTTAAATGGCACAAAATGTGCTATCTTCCTGAGCAGATCCACCACTAACCAGACACCAGTGAGGCCATTGGACTTTGATAAGTCAGTCACAAAGTCCATACTAATTGTGTGGCAAGGTGTGGGGAAATGGGCAGCGGTCATAAGGATCCTGCTAGAGCTTGTCTTTTAGCTTTAGTTCATGCGAAAGAGGGACACATTTGTATAAACGTTTAGGCATCCTTGAATAGAATTGCCCACCAAAACCAGTGTTTACAGTTCTCTAGGGTTTTGTCTTCCCCCCAGGTGACCTTTTAGGGCACTCCTGTGTCGCCAACTTAAAATCTCCTGGACCAACTCTGAAGAGGGAACCAACATTTTTTGTTCATGATAGTAAATGCCATTGGAGATTGTGTGTGTTTCTTCTGCTAACCAATCACAAGCATTCATGTTGCAATAGGCTTCCTTAAATTTAATTTGAAATTCTTCTAGGGGGCAGGCAGGCACAAGTTTGCCTTTGGGAATTAGCTCTGGGGGAATCTCCTCAGTTTTGGATATGGTGGAACTACACATGCTTAAAAGAATGTCAGCTTTAATTTGTTTTGTACTTGGTCTGTATGTGATCACAAAATCAAATTTGCTGAAGGAAAAGGAGCCAGAGAATCTGTTTAGGTGTGAGTGCTTTGGCAAAACAAAACAATTGTAGGCTTTAATTATTTTATGATCAGTATAGATGGTTATCATGTGTAGGACCATCATTAGATATTGTCTCCATTCTTGAAAGGCCATCTTACTAGCCAATAACTCTGCCTCAGCAATGGTGTAATTCTGTTCTATTAGGAGGTGTCTTTTGGAAAACAAAACAATTGGGTGAAGGTGGCCTGCCATGGGATCCCTCTGGGTGAGGACCCCTCATAACACAATTTGTGAGGTGTCGGCCTCCACAAAGAATGGTTGGGATGGGTCTGGGTGGTGGAGTACAGGAGTTGATGTGAAATTCTACTTGAACATTTTGAAAGCTTTCTAGCCTCCTCTGACCACTGAAATGGCACATTCTTACTCATTAACTTGATGATGGATGTGACTATAAATAAGAAGTGGGTATTGATGAATTAAAAAAAGTAAGCAAAGCCCAAGAAGCTTTGCAATTCCTTTGCAGAGATTAGGGTGCCCAGTCAAGGATTGCTTGTAAAGTTTTTGTAATCAATAGTAAGCTCAGCATTGGACATGATGTATCCCAGGAATTTCCTTTTAGAAATATGGAAATAACACTTTTCCAGTTTTGCATGAGGATAATTCTTACAGAGACGTTGTAAAACAGCTCTTACATGATTCACATGATCCACTTAATTCTGGGAATATATGAGTATATCATCAGTATAGAAAATAACTGTCAGGTCAAGAAATTCTTGGCAGACCTCCGTAATATAAAATTGAAACATGACTCGGGCCATATAGAGCCCGAAAGGCATGATGGTGTATTCAAACACACCAAAGTTAGTCTAAAAAGCGGTCTTCTACTAGTCAACTTCTTAGACTCTAAGCAAGTGGTACGCACTCCAGAGGTCCAATTTAGTGTACATTGAAGAATGGGGTACCTGTTCTAGAAGTACCAGTATTAGTGGAAGTGGGTACTTGTTCCTAGTGGTTGTCTTTTTTAAACGCAGTAGTCATTGCAAGCCTACAGACTTCATTTCTTTCTAGTCTGAGATACTATGATCAGAGTTATTATGATCATGAGATGTTTGTTGATTTGAGCCACAGTGTTTACTAGATGATGCAAGATCATTGATCGTGAGTGCTCAATCAAGTTGATCTCATCCCTTGATGAGTCAATTAGTTTACCAACAGGGGAGCTTCTAGTTCCACCACTGGCGATGTCTTTTTGGGTGCTTTTGGTTTAGTTCGATTTCTTTTAGCGAAATGTCCCTATTTCCTGCAGTACAAGCATAGGTTCCGTTTCCTTCTGTGATCTTTCTCAACTTGCATTAAAGTGGGTGAAGTTCCCCTATTTGCATGGGATTGGGCATCTCTATTTTCACACTAGACTCTTTTTGTGTGTTTTGATGATGGCTAATCAGGGATAAACTCAGGGACATTCTCCCTTTCTTTCTCCTAATTAATAGTCAAGGGCTGTGAAAGGGATCCCCTTACAGAGAGAGCTGGCCTGACCACGCCCACCCGGATACCGAGATTTTAGGTGCCGCTCGCTGCCTTGACTGTGGGACGCTGTGGAGCTGGTCTCTTGCCTAACGGACATATCTGCGTGAAGGGGACGCTGCGCTGCACTGGGAGGCCGTCATAGAGGCTTGAATCGCCGGGACTGCAAGGACCAGGGTGCTAGTTGCTCTGTTTACCCTGCACACCTGCATCCTCTTCCCGGCCCCGCCTCCATCCACTATTTTACTTTTCGCGGCCCCCGCTTTGCGGGTGCCGCTCGCTGCCTTGACTGTGGGACGCTGTGGAGCTGGTCTCTTGCCTAATGGACATATCTGCGTGAAGGGGACGCTGCGCTGCACTGGGAGGCCGTCATAGAGGCTTGAATCGCCGGGACTGCGAGGACCAGGGTGCTAGTTGCTCTGTTTACCTTGCACACCTGCATCCTCTTACCGGCCCCGCCTCCTTTCTGACCTACCACCTCCCATCTATATCAAGGGTCCCCGCTCACACGCGCCAGCGGGGCGCGCGCGGGACGTAGCCCGGGGGCGAAGCCCGGGCCAAGGGCGGGCCCGTTTAAGCCCGTTCGAGACCGAAAGAGACCGGACTGGGCCCCTTCTCTTCAATCCGTGGAAAAAAACTGTATGTGTACCATTTAAGTCCATTTATTCTGGTTTTATTGATCCTTGAACGCGGCACCTCTTATCACAGGTTACTTCAGTATTGACTGGCGCATAATACTACGATCCAACATTCCTGTTCTCTTTACTTTGACAAATGGCAACCAAAGAGAGTAGGATTTCTGTTACTAATGGTAATCTTACTGGCACCTTAGACCATTTTATTGTCAGAGCAAACTCTGTGATTGATCAAGGCATAGATCTTATGCAGCGTAGAGTGTCGCAGGATCTTGCCCATGCTAGGAGATCTTCGCTGGGCTTAATTGCTACTGCCCGCTCTCCAAAAGGGGTGCTAAAACTACCACCCTACCCCTTACCCAATTTATGGATGACACATCCCACAGTGATTCCCTGAGTTGTGATGATCTCACGACAACCACGAGAGATTTATCACCCCCAGCGATCAGACATGGACCGATCCTTCGGAAAAAAAAGGGAGTTACTAAAGAGCCGATTCCGAAAATTAAGCCCAAAGCTTCTAATAAAATTGGATCTAAATCTGGGGGAGTTAAACCTGCAAAACGGCGAAATAATATAGTTCTAGAGACCTCAAGCGTGGTCAAAGATGCCCAGGGAAGCCATACCTTATTCCCATTGTCCACCCATCCGAAGCCTCAAGGGGATTCCGCTAGTCAGGTTCTTGCTGATCCTTCTGTTTTACCGCCAAACGTAGATGGGGATGCAATAACACTACACAATATAGATACATTGCTGCGTACTCATCTTGGCCCTTTGGAAAAAAGGCTAGACAGCTTAGCGACCCACATCCTAAAGCTCGAACAGCAATTAAGGGGATTTATAGATGGTGCCACCAATAAAGTAGGCCCCACATGTTCCTGTAGTTGTACTCCAACTGGTAGGGCGGGAGGGGTAGTGACTGATGCCTCCTCTTCCTTAAGCTTAGACAGTCGCCCAGTAACTAATTTGCATCTTGCACCCCAGGTAGTTTCTGCTACTACATCTAATCCCCCACAAGTACAACACGAAGTTAGGCCACCTGCTAAGCAAAATTCAAATAATTATAATACTGGGAAGGCCACCCTGGCTAAAGAGAGCGATATTGGAACGATGGTGACGAAGGGAAATCAGGGAGAGGCACTTGGGTTTACCCCGAGATTTGATCTGCCTCCGGAAGCAAGCCCTTATCTGGTTGTCCTTACAGGGGTACCAGAAATTAGTGACCCTAGTAGCGAGGATTTCACTAATTTGAAAAATAAGACAATACATTGGCTTAGCATCCATAGGCCGCTGCCCCCTCACGTTAATAGCGAGATCATCATGGTCAGAAGGGTGGGTTGGGTGGGGTGTACCCCTAAAAACTTATCTGGCGATTGTGTTCTAGTCAACTTCCGGGATGTTAGGACAGTAGATTATATCTTCAAGTGGGAAACATCCCGCTTTGATACAAAAATAGGGGTGCGCCCCCTCTCCTTCTTCTACCCATCTGGACAATCGAGGATAGAGGGAAATGGCTGGACCTCTATCCCCTACTCTCGGAGGGGAGGCGACGGGAAGTCTAGGCGAGATCCATACACCCTGAAATGGTCTTATACCCCCTGCTCAAACAGATATAGTCTTCTGGATCAGGTTGACTGACTGCCCAGGTATACCCAAGCAGCACAGGGTACAATGGGGGATAACACCTTGGGTCCTGAGTTAGCTGAGGCAACAGGGGAAAGCAGTCTGTCTACTTGCATCCAGGGGCCCTCATCTGATACTATGGGGATCATCAATAGTCTCCCCTCAGAGAATACCACACCGTCTCCTGGTGTCCCGTGCTTGCCCGATAACTCAGAAAGTACTAGTGCTGTTTCACCGCGGTTTATTGAACTACAGCCCCAGAGGAGTCCATCCCATCAATCTGATCTTCTATCAAATCCTCTGTGCCATCCTCAGCCTATGAACTTAATATCTTGGAATGTGGCGGGTTTGAAAAACAAGTTAGCCTGCCCAGAATGGGGTACCTTTATTGATACCTCTGACGTGATTCTACTCCAGGAGACTTGGGCCAGGGAAGAGGCTCATAGATTGGGGTTTGTGGCCTTTAATATTTGAGCCCGCTGGGGTGGTAAAGGCCGCCCCTCTGGTGGCCTAACAACATGGGTTGGTATACATTTGGGGTGCAGGGTGGATTCGATTCAAACAAATTCGGACGATATTCTATGTGTCCTTATGACATGGCCCTCCTCATATAAATTGGCGGTAGTGAATGTATATTCCCGACCAACTGCATTGGCAAAGGAATCTAAGACTATTGGGGAACTATCAGCTTTCCTTGAAACTTTAAACCGAGATATTCACTATGTAATCGCAGGAGATTTTAACTGCCACTTCGAGCCCCTGCATGGGCTGAATGAGGGGGTATTGTCGGGAGAGGATGAGCTCTGGGGAATCCCTCCTAGTAAGTCTACTTATGCAAAGGCCTGGACCCCATTGGCCATGCAGATTATGACTTTAACTCTTCATCATTCGGTCAGGGCGGTTAACGGTCGGAAGTCCTCAGACATTCCTTCCAAGCCTACTTACAACAAAAAAGATCGGGAATCCCATTTAGACTATGTGGCAAAAGATAGTGGACCTGGAGGTATTGAATAGAACGGACAGCGACCATAACGCACTGTTACTGAAAATGGAATCCCCTAATATCCTGAAAAGCCAAAATGAACCGACCTCTGACCCTGGTCTGGTCATTACCAATAACAGGAGGCGGGTCAAGTGGGGGAATCTCCGAGAGAAGAGGGACGCTCTCTCAAATTTATATACACTAATTCTACCTCTTCTTGAAAGGGCAAGTGACATTTGGGCACAGGGGCTACTCACCGGTACACCCAGGAACCTGATTACCGTTCACCAGGAATTGGTAGACACCCTGGCAGGCATTTTCAACCCAATTGCTACTTCTAGCAAGACTAGGAATTCCCCAACGTCCTGGTATAATGCCACGTGTAGGAAATCTAAATCCGATTTGATCCATGCCATCAAAATCGGTAGCGATAGGCTTACCATCTGTGCCCTCAGGCACTCCTACAAAGAAGTTATGAAACAGGCTAAAATAGATTGGGATCGGGAAAGATGGGAGAATTTAGCCTCCGCACTTGCTAATAAGGAAGCGCGGAGATTCTGGGCAATCGTGAACACAGGGTGCGACGAACCCCGTAACGCGATTGAAGTTAATCTAGACGCGGGGGAGTGGGAATCCCTTTTTAAATCTCTTTATGCAGCAACCTCTGATTTAGATCTTTTGCCCTTCCATGCATTCCCTCCAGGGGATGATGAGGCCCTGCAATTTTCCCCAGAGGTTGTCTCTAACACCCTTGCAAAATTGACGAGGGGTAAAGCTCCAGGTATTGATAAACTCCCTGGGGATATGTTCAAAGAACAGCCAAAGATATGGGCGCCGTATTTAAGTGCTCTATTTCATTCCATTCTGTATGGTGCTGAGGTTCCGGATTCTTGGCTGGGAGCAGAAATTGTACCAATCTATAAAAAGGGTTCTCCCCTGCTCCCCGTCAATTACAAACCCATTAGTCTTATTGATGTCCCCCAAAAAATATTTGCACGTCTTATTTTAGATCGTTTGCAGGAGTGGATCAATGAGTATGAAATTCTTTCACCATATCAGGCTGGATTTAGGAGCAAAACATCTACCATGGACCAGATCTTCCGTTTAATAATGCTGTATTGGAAGACTGTGACGGTAGAGGGTGGCAGCCTCTATATGGTCTTTGTAGATTTACGTTCAGCATTCAACACTGTCCCCAGGGGTAAACTTTGGGCTGTCTTACGGGATTTGGGAGTTCCGAATTCACTATTGGGGCTACTGGTGAGGTTGCACACACAAAATTTTGCACAGGTCAGGTGTGGGAGAGGGGGTGTAATGTCTGCTAGGTTTCCAGTGAACAAGGGGGTCAGGCAAGGGTGTGTCCTGGCACCCACTTTGTTCTGTCTATATGTAAATGGGATGATATCTTACTTGGATGCGGTGCCAAACAATGATGCACCCAGATTTGCTGGCAAGAAAGTCGCGGCTATAATGTTTGCCGACGACACCTTGCTATTATCTAAGTCACCCATGGGGATACAACGCATATTGGATGGTTTTAACAACTTTTGCTGTGAATATGGTTTACAGATAAATGTAGACAAGACAAAATTTATGATCTTTAACCCCTCATCACACACCAGACCATCACCCTCCTTGGATTTGGTTCCATTGGAGAGAGTTCAAACATTTCAATATCTGGGCGTCACACTAAGTGAAAATCTCTTCTGGGGTCCCCAGCTGGCCAAATCTCAACTAAAATTGACCCAAATAGCTGGGGGTATACTAAAAATGACAAATGCCTATAAGCCCTGGTCTTGAAATTTATAAAACGAGGGCAAGAGCGGCGGCATTGTATGGAGGGGAATTATGGGGGCATGCAGTTAGACCTGAAATTACAAAAGTAGAGAACAGATTTCTGCGGCAGCTGCCTCTGCTTCCCCAAAGTACACCTCTCCTACCGCTAAGGCTTGACTTGGGTCTTCTCCCCATCCAGGAGGAATTAGCCATTAAACCCCTTAGGTTTTGGAGGAGGCTATGGTTGACGCCCGAACTTCTGCAGTACAGAACCGAACTTCAAGAAATATTGTGTTTAAGCAAAGCAGTGCATATTCCCTGGCTCTCTTATGTCAAACAAGAACTCTTGACAATGGGCCTTGCGGATATGTGGCTCAACCCTGCAATAGCCTGTAGTAAGATTTCAGGGAAGTCATTTACTGAGTACCATAGATCTCGCTGCTCCAGTGTTTGGCTGCATGACTCGCAGAATGGTTCGATGGTAAAAGCATTTTTAGAGGTCAAATCTGTATATTCATTTGAAGATTATCTTAATGTGATTTACCCTACTCTGGCTAGGAAGCTTTATATACAATGGAGGTTCGGCTCCCTTCCTATAGCGTGCCTTACCGGCAAATGGTCTTCGTCAGGGGCCACTCAATGCCCAGGTTGCGGAATGGACAATGAAAATGAATGCCATATTTTATTTTTCTGCCCTCTCTACAGCAGAGCCCGGAAGTACTGGATAGTACCAATTTGTAGAAATTTAGGCTTCCGGAAATGCTCAGAAGCACTAAGGATTTTTAAAACTGATACTGCTGGTCACATTGTGTTTGCACTTTCAAGGTTTTTGCATACTGTTTGGATCAAAAGGAGTTTTGTAATTTCAAATAGTGGTTAGTAGTTTTGGTCTATATTAGACGCTGAAATTGTAGTTACTGCCCCATTACTGTATGTTTTTATTGTACATATCTTTTATTTGTTCTTTTATGGCTGAAACATTGCCGAAATAAAGATTTATTGATTGAATAGTCAATTTTGACTAAATCTATAAAATCTGAGCAATCCTTGAGCCAAACGTCCTTTACCCACCATATAAGAGGGACTTGTGTGTACTCTAGCTTGTTGATCTCGGCAACTAAGAGTTGACGTAGAAAAGAAGCTATTTGTTGCACTGATGCAAATTCAGTAACTTATTGTCGCTAGGCTCAACAACCAAGTGCCTAGTAAATAACTTACACATGGCTTCTTTCAATTTACGGAAATCAAATAGTAAAGTAGTCATTGTTTCCCCCCAATAGTATTTACCAGTTGACAGCGTTCCCTCCTAGGTATGAGATAATAAAGACTACCTTGGCAGCATCGTAAGGGAGCACACTTGGTCTACATATGAATTGTAAGTTGCATTGGTTCCTGAATTGGTATACTTAGCGGTGTCACAAAAAAAATGTTCAGGAGATGCCAATGGAACTGGAACTGGTGTGATCACTGTTACATTTAAAGGTTGTGATCTATCCAAGGTGGGTTAACTTTCCCAGTAACATCACCAAACCTAGGTGATTGAAAAAAGGCTGGATCTCTGTGGGTACAGCCCCTGCCATCAAGGACCATGAGTTTTCATGCGGTTCATATCTCTACAACTCACTTCTCAAGTCAACATTTTCTTGTCTTAGGGATTCTACTTCCTCCTAGATTGTCATAAGTGCCCTAGCTAAATCAGCCACAGTAGGAGAGTTATCTCCTAATGCTTGAGCTAAATCTTGGGTTTCAATGTGATCAGAATCCATTGATCAGGCTGAGAATGTGGTGTACATCAGCTTTCTGTTATGCTGTGCCACTCACCTGCAAACCTCATTGGACTTTGGGATTATCTGCCAAAATGCCCAAACTGTTGTTTGCTCTCACAACTCTGTAAAAGTTAATCAGCATAAATGTTATCATTGTCAAAGTTCTCCTATGTGACTGTGCAATGTCGTTGTTAGAATCCACAACCGAAAGTTAATTTGGGCTCTTGTAACTTGAATGCCAATAATGTCTAAAATCTTTGATTCTGGATAATGAAAAATGTTTATTGCACTTACCTTTTGGGTCTTTGACTGCCTTCAAAGTCCTTTGTTCTGTCTCCTAGGTGGAGGGACAGACTCAGTCAAGAGAGCAAAGCACATGAAATGAAGATGACGAGACAAGGAGCGTTTTTTTCACAGGTAAGTGTCCTTGCGAAGAGGAGATCCCTTCTGTTGACTGCAATGAAGCTGAGCATTGTCCTCGTGGCTGGGGCGTGGCATTTATACCCCTACCAGCCAAGATGGCCGAAGGGTATGTGACGCGATCGAATTCTCACATGATTTTGCGAGAACTCACTTTTAGTTGTGGAACACCATTCTGGGAATGCTAGCGATCCGGGGTAGCATGAGGGGGCCAACATGATGGGGGTCACACTGGAAATTATGAGGGAATTCCCCAAGAAAGGGGAAAGAATATGCTGGCTCACAGTAGGGGTGAATAAACCGATGCATTTCATTGAAGGGACATGTGGACATAGTTAAAGAGGGCGAAGAGGTGGAGGGAACAGATGAGATTTCCCAAAGTCCCTCATCCCAGATGGCACTAGTGTTCTTCTATCTGGGGTAGCTTTGTGCCTTTATCTACCCACTTCTCTCTGGAGATGATACTTCCTCCCCTCTACCAGTGCTGAAACTCATTTTCCTCCTGCTGGGAGCACAGAAAGAAATTTTAAGGTGGCTCTGTGCCTGTATAGTTTGAATTATCAGCATCTGCTTTTAGAATTTCCATTTCAAAAGAAGAGGTATGAAATGGATGGGGTAAGTTTGCTGGGGAAATCTGTTTCAAACCATGAATTGGTTTTATTTATAACTCGGCCTGTCTATGGAAAATATAGATCAACCTACACAGTGACAAATAAGTTTTTTGGGACATACTTTTCATACATATTTATCATGTTATAGTTTTATGTATTAGACATTTAGCCTTTTGGACATATTGCACTCACTTTACGGGTGTCTTAGTTAATATATAATACATGGCAAATCATGTTTCTTTTTGCCACATTACACTGGGTAGATTTAAATTGCAATCCAGCCAGAGCACAATGGTTCACTTTGGAGTCATACATTTTTGTCATATGGGCGGTTATTGTAAGTACATATTGCAGCCCACATATGACATTTAACTTCCATGCCACCAGCGCATTTTCTCTGCCATGTGAATGATTGTTGTGGAGGGTGTGGGCATGTGCACGCTTTCCTTGACTGCTATCAGCTGCTCAGGCTTGGGGGAGGCGGCGCTCTGACGGTCACGTGACCTAGAGCTCCTCTCTACTTAAATCCAATGCCACTTCTCCAGCGCATCGGACGCGCGCAGCGGTCGCGCCGCCGGCGTGCCGAAGGCGCGCCAAATGCAAGCCCGTCTGCGCCCGTCCACGCCCAAACGGGGCCACGGGCCACGACCCCTGGTCAAAAGTGCATAAATCGGCTGAATCTCTCTTCTAAACAATTCCTAGCTCTCAGCCCCCCAGTTAACCCAAAATGCACCCGGTTCACTGCTGACAGCCTAGCTGTGAAGGTCTGTCCCTGCTGAAACTTTGCCCCTGTCACTTCACAGTCCCTTCGCCTCACCTCTCCTGGTACTGAATCCTACCCTCACTCGTCAGTCCGACCCATTAAAGATTTTACGTTCCTCAGTCTAAATTGCCGATCACTCCCCAAGCATAAAATGGAGATCCTTGACCTTCTTCTAGACGAACAACCTGGCGTTTTGTTCCTCACAGAGACCTGCCAGCCCTGATGTGGCAGCAGCACTACCTCCCAATTATGCCATCGTCAGGAAGGACAGAGTGACAAAAAGTGGGGGGGATAGCCATCATCTTTAAAAATCTTTTTCAATGCAAATTTGATCCGTTAGACTTTCCCAACTGCGAAGCCGCCCTATTTAAAATATCCCTCAACCCCAATTTCACACTTTCCGGTGTTTTAGTTTACCGCCTGCCAGGACCCCCCACCAACTGGGCCTCATCCTTTCCCAACCTCATAACCCCTTTCCTTTTAAATTCCAAGAATTTCTCAATCTTAGGCGACCTAAACCTACATCTTGATGATCCCCTTAATTCTACCTGCAGCAGCTTCATTTCTGACCTCGCAGCTATGAATATTACCCTACTAAATACAGGCCCCACTCATAGTGCCGGCCACCTACTTGACCCCATCTTTTCGAGCCTTCCTCACATCCACTGTGCCCCGGCAACACCCATATGCTGGTCAGATCACTTCATATCCAAATTCTGCCTAACGCCCTTTTCCTCCCCTACCCCTTTTTCCCTTCCCTCCAGGTCCCCAAAAGAGACTGGAAACAACTGAATATAGGGGTCCTCAACAAGCTCTTATGCGCCAACCCACCCACATTCGATTCTACGGTTGACGTACGTTCAGGAAACATATACGATTGGCTTTTAGATGCTCTTGACTCTTGCCTCTCCCTCAAAAATAAAAAAATAAATAACCACCGACCTCCAGCCCCTTGGTTTAATGAAGCTCTGAAAGGCTGAGAAATCTAAATGTAAAGCCTTGGAACGGAGATGGAGGAGAGACTACACACCTGATTCCAAAGTTGTCTACAAAAAAAAGCATTACAATTATACCACAACAACTGTAACTCTGCTAGGGCTAGCTTTGTCTCCAAAACCATCTCGGATGCCACTAACTGTTCAAGAACACTTTTTGGCCTAGTTAAAGAGCTTGCCGGCTCTGAGACCCTAGCAAAACCTCTGCCTTTAACTAAATGTCAATGTGACGATCTTGCCCAATTTTTCACGCAAAAAATAGAGAAATTTGATTTTGAAATTGCTAACTCACATATAAGCAAAACCCAACAGTCTCAATCCATCATCTTACCCCAGACCTTACCCTTACCACACCTCACTGTCCCTCCCCAAACGGTTCCACAGCTAGTCTCTTGGCCCCCTCTTGGCCTAGACTCCTTGATAACCATCCTTGGAAAGGTCAAATCCGGTTCCCCGAAGGATCCCCTGCCAATCTCCACACTAAAACAGCTGGACCTCTCTCATCTGTCCGCCATTCTGAATGCTCTAAATTCTTCCCTGCTCGAATCCACAGTCCCTGGGCATTGGAAACACGCCATGGTAACCCCTCTCCTGAAAAAGCCCTCTGCCGACCCTAGTATCCTCTCTAATTATAGGCCCATCTCACTCCTGCCTGCCTTCTCCAAAATTCTTGAGAGACACATTCACTCCCATCTCTCTCAGTTTGTCAAAACTCACAAAATCCTCCACCCCTCTCAATCCGGCTTTCGAACCGGATTCTCCACGGAAACCACACTGTTGGGGGTCTCAGAGAAGTTGCGCCATCATCTCGACACTGGGGACACAGTCGCACTGATACTGCTAGACCTTAGTGCGGCATTCAACACTATCTCCCATTCAGTCCTAATCAACACACTGAAGTCTTTGGGCATCTGTGGCTCAGCCTTGGACTGGATTACTTCTTTTTTAACCGACCGCACTTTCCAGATCTTCTCTGTCACAGACACTTCCAACATTTACCCATCACCCTAAGGTGTGCCCCAGGGCTCCAACCTTAGTCCTCTTCTTTTCAATTTATATGTCAGGCCTCTAGCAGACATAGCAGGAGAAGCAGGCCTATCTCTTTTTACGTATGCAGACGATTCCCAGATCATCTTTTCCCTCTCCAGTACTGACCCCGGCTCGACATCTCTTCTTCAGACAGGCCTAGGGAAAATTGCTACATGGATGAACCGCAATCACCTGAAATTAAATGGTGATAAGATGGAAGTCCTCATCCTAGGCAAAAATAAAAATCTGTGGGGCCCACTACATTGGCCTGCTGAGATGGGCGTCCTCCCCAAACCTAACTATCGATGACTCTCTAACCATGCACCATCAGGCAGTAAAGGTCACAGCTATCTGCTTTACCATCTTGAAATGGCTCAGGAAGATCATCTGGATGCTCCCAGATGACACCCAGAAAACAGTGGTCCATGCCCTCATCACCTCTCGGCTGGACTATGGAAACATCCTTTACCTTGGCTCAAACAAAGCAGTGACTCGAAGACTACAGTTAGTACAGAACACTGCAGCAAGATTACTTTGCAAGGTTCCCAAAGCCACCCCGATATCTGGCTACCTCCGTAACCTACACTGGCTCAGGGTGGAGACCCGCATTAAGTTTAAAACCCTGAGCTATATGTTCAAGATCAAAATGGGAACGGCACCACAGTATCTTAACTCTCTTGTCCGTCCCTATGCCCCCACTCGCCATCTACGATCTACCACTCTCGGATATTTCACAGTACCTAGGTTCAAACTATCCAGGATGGGGGGAAGATCTTTCACTTACCTAGGTCCATCACTGTGGAACACCCTTCCTCTCGCCATACGCAAAGAGACTGTTTACACACGCTTCAGCAGATCACTCAAGACCTGGTTATTTAACCAGTAACTCCTTCTATTACTGCCTTCTATTAGCTACACCTAGTCCGCTTGGCGCCGGGAAACCCTTTTTGGGTAGCTGTTGCGCCCTATAAATTAAAATAATAAATACATAAATACATAAATAAATAAATAAATGGCCTTACTGGAAAGTTAAGGATGTCAATTAGGCAAAACCAGCAGATATCATTTGGTTAGACAACAACACTGTTAACCAGTGATATAGTGCAGGATCCTAAAGCCAACAATATGAAAACAGTAGAAAGTTGGGGTGGGAGAACTATGAACTACTGAGCTTTTTGCCAATATGGGCACAAAAGTGTTAAAAACAAAATTCCAATAGAATTTTAATACAACATGCCCTATAATGATGATGAGGTCAGTAAGATGGGAAGAGTTCAGCCAGGAATCAAAATATAGGACTTGGAACATAAATGGATTTCACACCCGTAAATGGCTCAGAATAATCCACCAGCACCTGAGAGATTGCATAGGAAAAGTTTTTATACTTCAAGAAACACATCTGATTTCTACTGAGTGCAAAGATTTATTTTGAAATCAGGGTTGGGTTCATCATGAGGCATGGGTGGATCAAACAGTCTGCTCAAGAGAGGTGGCCATTATCGTTAAGAAGAATGCAGGGCTAGAGCTACTGGACTATAACATAGACCCATCAGAGAGGTGGATAATAGGGAACATGTCCAGTAGACAGGGTGCTATTCCTTGTGCTTGGTTTTATGGCCCTAACTGTGATGATATATCACCTTTGAACACCCTAACATTAAACCTCTTAGACTCCCCCTTTGCGGATTACGATTTTAATATCCTGTTGAATAGCAATTTAGATAGGTCCTCAAAAAGCTGTGTACAGAATAATGCTCAAGTTAGTAAGACACTTAGGAATCTGATATCTGATCTTGGGCTTTGTGATATTGGGTGTAAGAAGCAAGGCACCAAGAGAGAGTACACCTCTTTAGTAAGAAATACAAGCACTACTCATGGAATTACTTGACAGATAGAAGGTAAAATAAGTGACTTCATCCACCTAGCAGCTCACTGCTTAGATCACTTGGCAGTGTTATTAACCCTTAGATTCATGAGTAGCTTGATTAATATAGGTGGACAATAGATTAGTCTCTCTTACTGGATACCAAAATAGTGAAAGAACTATGATGTGACACAATTCAATTCTTACAACAATCTAGGATCAACAAACCTAACTATGGTTTGGGATGCCTTCAAGGCAAATATTTGAGGCATCCTCTAAGTAGATAGGTGGAAAAAAGCCTGACAGGATGCCTAAAGGCTTGAGGAGGAGAGGTGTTTAGTGGGGTCAAGTGTAGAGGAAGAGAGATGTAATATCCTGCGGGAATCGGAAACACAACAGAGAGCTTATAGACAATTAATGGAAGGTAATTGCAGAATGAGATGGGAAACTAGTAACATTTCTCATTTTGAATAAGGGGAATGGTGTGGACATCTTCTAGCATGGAAGACAAGGACAGATAGAGGGAAGAATCAGATCAGTGAGTCAATATTATAGATAACAATGGGAATGCATGTAATAATATGGAAGAGATAGAGTCACATATGGTCAAAATATTTCAAAACGTCTAGTTAGAGGGTGTTACAGTAGACAACACAACCATAAGGAAGTGGCTTAGGGAAAGGGAGCTTCCTAGTCTCCTGGAAATACGGTCTCAATACCTCCAGAGCAAGATCACACTTGTTGAAATCCTGCACAAAATGATCATTATAAGCCCTTGCGAGATGTATTAGCCCCCATCTGGAAAGATAGGTTCAATTAAATGTATTTTCAAAAAGCTGAGGTTCAACCGTTCTGGAAAGAGGCTGTGTTCTCTCTTATTCCGTTGCCCAATAAGGGCCCCAAAATGGCAGAATCGTATAGGCCTAGCTTATGCCTAAATTAAGAATATAAAATATTTGCAGGCCTCCTTGCATAATCCATAACTCATATCATACATCCAGATCAGAAAGGCTTTATTCCAGGGAGGGGAATGAATGAGCTGACACATCTAGCCATCTCAATAGTCCACTTAGCTGTAACAAAATCTGAACCCCTGGTCTTAATAACCAATAATGCTCTCAAGGCATTCGATAGGGTGAGCTGCACCTCCTTATGGAAACAATGGCTGTGTTTGGAGTGCCAGCATCTTTGGCACAAATGGTAATTAATGGTTCCTTAACAAATACGATCTTGTTTGACTTGGCCCTTTCTGCAGGTTCACCCCCAAATGTTTGACCTTCCCCCCTCCTATTTATTTTTGTTGGCCTTAGGACTTTGTGCAATTTACCAATACTAACCAGTGCTAAAGTGCTTGGGCTGATCCCCTAAAATATGGTTAAATTGGCTTACATCTGATTGGCATATTTAATTTCCTTTTAAATCCCAGGTAAAGCAGAGTACCATATAAGCAGGGCCTGTAAATTAAATGCTACTAGTTGGCCTGCAGCACTTATTGACCACCCATGTAAGAAGTCCATTACAACGTGTCAGAAGTCTGCCATTGCAGCCTGAATGCAGTTTTAATCTGCCACTTTGACTTGGAAACATAAAAAACCCTTGCCAAGCAATAACTTCCCCTTTAGTTACCTATAAATCACCACTAAGATACGTGTTAGGTAGACCATAGGGCAGGGTGCATTGCAATTAAAAAGTTGGACATGCATGTCTTGGTAGTGAAAACCCCTAAATTTGTTTTTCACTACTTTGAGGCCTACGTCTCTTATAGGATAACATTGAGTTGCCCTATTACACAGAATGAGTGTTAATGTTTGATTGACAGCAGGCAAGGATTGTATACTTGGTGTCTGAGAAATTGCAATCTAAAGTCCTCTTTAATGGAAAAGTCTGATTTTAAATTGCTATATTGAAAATGTCACTTTTAGAACTTTGGCATTTTCCTGCCCTAACTATTTGGTGCCTGCAGTCTGTTCCTGGGTCACATAAGGGGTGTAGTTGGCAGTTGGACTTTGTTTATTCCACCCAGATAGCCAAACAACAGAGGGATTGGATGTGTCCAGATGGGCCATCACTAGGAGGATGGTGGGGTGGAGTTGGCCACAGCCCTGCTTGCAAATCAATAGGCTGTGCCCTGCCTTCACACAAAGGACTTCACACCACTGTATTGTTCATGCAGCTAGGTAGGAGAAAGGGCAGGTTAGGCAGGAAACTCCAAGAAATTCATCAAAGAGAATTCTCTAGAAACTTATCCTACTTCAAAGAAGGCACCAGGTATAAAATAGGATGCTTAGACCCACTCTCTTTCTCGACCTGTGGGAGGACTCTCAGAGGAATGCCTGTTGCTGTGGCCTGCTGTGCACTTCAGAAGACTGCTTTACTGCACTTGAAGTACTACTCTGCTGCCTGAAGCCTGAATTGAACCCTCAGAGGCCTGTCCTGCATATTGAGCCATGTTCCACTTTTTGCATCCTGGGCTACCAGAGTGACTCCAAGGGCTTGTTGCCTAGCCTCCGATCAGAGCCTTAGTGACAGACTGGGACTAACCAATTTGTCTATCCGCCCAAGGTGCATCAATGGTCAGCCTGACTTCCCAACAGCTCCCACTATGTCCTTCTCTGCAGTAGCAAATCCTGTTCAGCTGTCTTTCGCAGAAGGGTATCTGGCCTTGGCTACAGTCTCCAGCTTAATTCCGCGGGAGATTTTTGACTTTCAAAAAAGAGAGAGTCACAACATGGAAATCTTCATTGTAAGTTTGTTCTGTGGCTCCCAGATGATGACGCCTCCACCTTGGACACCTCCCGCAGCCTTGCTCTGCTAAACTTCTTCCTCCTCAGACATTTTTGTTGAAATTTCTTCCAAGTCTGAATGTAAGCGCGGACTGGGCCTAATCCACTTCTTGTATCTGACTCGCACTCCATTGCTGTAGGCCATATTATTTTTTCTTTGACACGGTCTCGTACAACTAGATATCCGCGATTACCGCTTTGATCTTTCAGATGCTAGTTTTTACCTTAAACTTTACAAATTCATCACTTCAGTTCTACTGATTAGATTTTTGTAATTTTGGTGAAAAAGTATTTGTTGCATGTTACTCAATTTTTCTAAATTGGGGTGGGATTTTTCTTGTGTTGTGTTTTCACTTTATTACAGTTTGTGTGTTGCATAAATATCTTACACATTGCCTCTAAGGTAAGCCTGACTGCTTTTGTGGCAAGTTATCCGAGGGGTAATAACAGGTTAATTAAGTGACTTTTGTGGTTTACCCTGACATGGATTGTGGCTGTTGCATGAGAAGGGTTAACACTCCACCCAACCAACAACCCAATTTTTCACAGATCTTAATTTCTAGCGGCACCACACAGGATATTCTCTCTCTCCCTTGCTTTTGTAGATGTATTTTGAACCACTAGCCCAATGTTTGTGGGAAGGTGAAAAAAGAATTCCTTTCACATTGCAGGGCTTTGAAAAGAAGATTGCTCTGTATGCTGATGATATTATAATGTACACAAGTTACTCGAATAGGACCCTAAGGTGAATTGAGGCGATAACTCATAGTTTCAGGGCCGTATCAGGTTATCAGATAAATATATTTGAAGCTGAAATCATGAGCTGGAACTCCGGTTATACACCTCCAGGGAGTCCACTTAAGATAAGATACCTGGGTATAGAAATCTCGCAAAAACTTGAAGAGATTCCAAAGATAAATCTAAATAGATTTAATAAATATTAATAAATAAATAAATAGCCTAATCAGTAAATGAAAGACCCTCCCCATAAGATTTATGGATGTGCATATTTAATCAAGATGTCTGTCCTCCTGAAGTTAACTTATCTCTTTGAAAACATTTCATAGCTTTTCCTAAAAGACTCAATAGCTAAGATCCAAAGCAACCTTAGCAGGTTTGTTTGGGCCTCAAAGAGGAATAAGGTGGGGTAAAAAAAAAGCTAAGGAGGAGACTTGACAAAGGGGGCTGGCAATTCCCAATCTTCAGTTGCATTGTCATGCTTTTCAATTAAGGGATTGCAGGTTTCTACTTTCAAATCAGGAACTCCCCAGTAAGGAGATATATGCATGGATACTGAGGGATCTAGGCTAGGATCATCTCCTGTACAAATTTGGAGATCCAAAGTATTTTACGAAAGTCCAACTAAAGGAAGCCACTTAAAATCATGGCATAACTTTCAGAAATGAGAAGGCATTGGATATTATTCTCAATATGTTTAAATTTGGAGCTCTCAATGCATTTCAGTTTTCTGGATTATCAATTCAGCCTCCCCTAAAAAGAAGCTGACCTGAGCTTTTGGGGCCAGTTATTAATTGGGCCAGACTTGAATTCCTGGAAGCCCTACTTCGAGGCAACTAGAGGTATTCTCTCAAGATTTAAATCCCTCAAGCTCGCTTTCTGGTATACAAGTGCCAGAGAGGGTCTTGAAGCAAACTGGGAATATAAAGGAAGGCTTCAGGACCCTAAAGGGAAAGCAAAGGAGATGTCAGTTTGGTATTGGGAGCTGGTACATGCTGGTGATATGAAAGATTTCCCTGTTTCCATGAGAAGGGATTCTGACGATGATGCAACAGCCAAACTTGTGGCAAAAATCTTTTTCTCTTCTCTCTGTGACGGCGAAACCGGCTACCTTAAAAAAGAATCTTTTCTATACTTTTAATAGAATCTACCTAACCCTGAGAAAACTGACTAAGCTTACTATGAGTGAAATAACAAGCTGTAAGAGATGCAGAGCAATAAATGTACATATGTTCTCTCGCTGTCCAGCTTTAGAGGAGTTTTTGTGTGCATTAGAAGACACGTTATTCAAAATTACTGCTCAGCAAATTGAGGTAAGCTCCCTTCTGATCCTCTTTGGCATTGATCATCAAGTGAACCCTGGCCTGTATTTAGCATTAAAGAAGCTCCTTCTGTTTTTGATTCAGATTGTAGTTAGAGAAATCTCCATAAACGGGTTAGAACCCAAGCCTCCAACCATCTTAAAATGGAAACAAATCTGTAGAAAGGGATTGTAAGATGGTCCTACAATCACACCCCCACAATGCTTAGACAATAGAGGTGAGTTCAGCATATAGGGTTAGGCAAAGCAATTCTATCTAAAATAGAGGTCCAATGATTATGCTGAATAGTCTGTAGGAGTCTGTGTCATGGTACCCCACCCATCAAACAAGACCCATACTGCAAACTATCAAATGTTTATTAGCATATGGTGGTGAATGAGGAAATTATTTTTTCACTTCAATCGAAATTCAGTATTATTGTTTTGAGTTCATGTTCTTGGAGCCAATGTATTGGAAATGGGACAGTAGGGGTTCTTAGAGATCTAACCTCAGTACACATTTAGGAAATTGTTTTTCTGAGTTAGCTAAGCCAATGACATTCTCAGTGTGATGCAGCATATATTTGTAGCACAGCTGGCAATGGAATTGCTTAATGAAATTGGCATGCTGTTGGCCTAGTACATTGGGCAATCTTTCAGGATCAATTTAGACAAGTTCTAAAAATCATTGTGAACTTGTTAAAGCCAAGGTTAGACATATAGAGCAACCATCAAAGATGGAGGCAGCAAGTGAGATTGATGTGTATAGTAGTCTGTTTTTAACCTTTTAAGTGCTGAAGATGACCCACCCTCCCTACCACCATAGTACAGACGATATCAATTGGTAGTCCTCCGTATATGGAAAGAAAATACTTTTGAAAATATAACAAAAATATTTTCTTTTCCTAAATCAAACTGGGGAAGCAAGGGAACAGCTTCCTTTGCACCCCAAGTTTGATTTATCCTGTTTTGCTGTAACACTAGCATGCACATCACTCTGACATCACAGCAAATCAAAAGTGAAAGCAGACCTTGCTGATGGCATAGGCAGGAGAGGCGGCATTGGTAAGGGAACATTATGCCCATTCCAGCACTGCCTTTCCCTAGTGGTCCCCAGCTTGGGGATCACACTGAGAACAAAATTCCCAAGCAGGAATCTGCTCCTCCAGGCCACCAGGGATCTTTGTTTGCAAGCAAAATGGCCCCCCAACTGCTTGTGCCAGTGTTTCCCCTGCCCCAGGCTTATCAGTAATTCTGCCCCACAAGGGGTCAATAGGAATATTTACCCCAATCTGCCTACCTAGAGCTGGGCAAACCCCTCACTAGACACCAGAGAAGGAATCCAGCACTTCTTCTTTTGTGAAGAGCGGCCTCCATGGACACATGCCTCCACTTCCTCCAAGCCGGGGTGGGAGGAATTGGGCTGTTGGTTGAGGGGGTGTTAGCTCTTCTCAAGAAACAGCCACAATCCTAGTCAGGATAAACCACAAAAGTCACAAAACCTGTGCTTGTTCGTCTGGTATTTTGGCACAAAAGCAGCCAGGCTTAACTTAGAGGCAATGTGTAAAGTATTTATGCAGCACACAAAGAGTAATAAAGAGAAAACACAGCACAAGGAAAATCCAGCAATTTAGAAAATAGAGTAAAATGTAATTCATTATTTGACATCAAAACAACAACAATCCAATCAGTAGAGTTGGTGATGTGGAATTTCAAAGATATAAGGTAAGTATACGACTAAAAGCACAAAGTGCCACCCAAGGTTACCTGGTCATGAGAGACCAGGTGAAACTCGGACGGTCCTGCCTACAGCGATGTAAAGTGGGTCAGATACAGGGACTAGGTTAGTCCCTCTGAAACAGTTATCTTCTCAAAGTCTGGCACAGAGAGTCCGGTTTTACACTGGAGGAGGGCGCAAGGAGGAGGCAGAGAATGGCTGATAGTTGTAGCTGTAGCACAAAGAGCAGGCTGTGCATTGTGCATGGTCATCACTGTAGTGCTAAGATCCTGTCAGGAATCACTGATGGTTGTTGCGGGATCTTCTTGTTGGCAGTCACCACAGGCTGTCATTGCTGTAGTGGGAAGTGCAGATCTTGCGCTGCTGGTTGGTGCTGGTGGTCATTGTAGTGCAAAGTGTCAGGTTCACCAGAGCTTTGCATTGGTGATCGGCATAGGTGGCAAGCTGTTTGAATAAACTTGCCTGTTCACGGTCCTGAAGAACCTAAAACTTCAGGATTTCTCCTTACCTTCTAGGAGGTGCTCAACTGAAGCCACACCAAGGGTCCAGGACCTGAGGGACACCTCTCTGAGATCAGAAAGTCACTCCAGCAGAAGCCAGCAGGGCTCAGGCAGGTCCAGTTGCAGATCCAGGCAGGTCCAGTACTGCAGGTCAGCTGGGTAGTTATAGAGAGGTCTCTGGAGCTTGTTGTGTCCCTATAGCTCAAAAGAAGAGGTCAGCCAGCTGACCCTTGAAGTCACTTCAGCCTGGGATGAAAGGTGCAAGTCCAGTCTTTCTTCTCAGACAGCAGTGCAGCCGCAGGGTAGTCCTCTGGCAGCAGGACTGCTCTGCTTCTGTAGTATCTATATGTCTATGAGTGTACTAAAGAGTGGGTCCCATTTTTATACTTGGTGCTAGCCTTGAAATAGGAAAAGCTTCTGGAGTTTTCCTCCCACAGAGGTGTTTGGAATTTCCTGTTTCCCTGTCCTGGTCCCAGCCTGTATGCAGTCACACTAGGCTAGTTTGAAGTTCTTTGTTTGTGACCGGAGGCAGTGTCTTTGATGTGTGAGTAGGGCAGTGCACAGTTACGCCCTGCCATCCTGACGTGGGTAACCCATTCTGCCAACACCCAGGCCCTCTCTTTTGTGGCCATCTGATAGGAATACACAAATGCCAACTACACCTAGTCATGTGAACCTGGAAACAGGCTGTAGGTACCAAATGGTGGGGACAAAAAATACCAACTCTCTAAAAGTGGCATTCTCAGGATTGTGACTGAAAAGCTGACTTTACCATTAAAGAAGATTTCAAATTACAATTACCCAGACACCAAATATTTATTTATTTAACGTTTTGTATAGCGCAAACTTGACCCAGAAGGGTATCAGAGCGCTTTACATACGGTTTAAGTAGACAAAGGAAACAGCTAGGGGAGATAAATCAGGGAGACAGTGGGACAAAATACAGCAGGTGCAAGATGAAATTGAGGAGGACAAAGAAGGTAGGTTAGGAGAGTCCAACACGTAGGGCAATAAACAACAACTGGAACAAGCAAGACAGTGTACAGTAACTTAGCGGCAAGAGGAGCGCATGTAGGGCAATAAGCAACAGGAACAAACGAGACAGTATACAGTAACTTAGCGACAAGAGGAGCACAGTTTCTAGTTCAACGCATTGTTCATTAGTAGATTTTGACTTCCGTTTTGAAGGCAAGTGTAGAGGGAATCAGTCTTGTTTCCACTGGGAGGAAGTTCCAGATTCTCGGGGCGATGCCAGAGAATGTACGATTGTATGTTTTAAGCTTATTAAATTTCTTGGGCTTGAGCAGCAGTGTTCCGGTGCTCCTTGTGGATCGGGTGCCACCAGAGAGTTCCAGCTGGTTTATCAGGTAGAGTGGGGTGTTGAAGTGTAGTGCCCTATGGGTCATAAAAGCAATCTTTCGTTGTATCCTTGCTTCAAAGGGGAGCCAATTGAGCGATTTTAGGTCCGGGGTAATGTGGTTGTTCTTCTTAGAACCCGTGATGAGTCTGGTAGCAGCATTTAGAGATGCTCTGATAGGTGCTAAACTGAGTTTCGGAAGACCGCAAAGAGTCTCACTGCCGTATTCTAGTCTGGAGATGACAAGTGCTTGTACCGCCAATTTAAAGTCATCAATGGGAAGGAAGGGTTTGAGTTTTCTTAGGATGCAGAGTTGGAAGTTCGCTCCTTTGGTCGATGATCTGATGTGGTCTTGCATGTTTAGGTTTTTGTCAAGCACAACTCCCAGTGATTTAGTGGAGTCCATGATGTGAGGTGTGCAGTTGAGGGCTGTGAGGTTACAGAGGAATTTCACCACCGTGGGGTTTTGCCTAGCGGGTGCAAGAAGGAGGAATTCCGTCTTGAGGGCGTTTCATTTGAGATGGTTGGAGGTGAGCCAGTTGAGGGTTTTGAGAAGGGTTCCATTGAGGGAGTTGATGTCTTCAGTGGAGGAGATTTTCATGTAGAGTTGGGTGTCCTCCGTGTACATGTGATAATGGAGGCTTTAAGAATTAAAGTCAGTGTTTCAAGGAAACGGTTGAAGAGTGTGGGGGAGAGTGAGGATCTTTGTGGAACACCCAGTGTGCATGGGCTGGGGTAGGAGAGAGACTGGTTGGATTTGACTCTGGGTGTTCTGTTGCTGAGGAAAGAGGAAAACCATTTAAGGACTGTGCCTGAGAGCCCCATCCTGCATTCAAGGAGGGAGAGTAGATTGTCATGTTTGACAGTGTCAAAAGCCGATGAGAGATCGAGCAGGATTAAGGGGTAGGCTTCATTTTGGTCGAGTAAAGTGAGAGCGTCATCCGCAATGTGAGTGATTGCCGTTTCTGTGCTGTGGCCAGTGCGGAAGCCCGATTGGAATAGGTTGAGAAGCTTGAATTGCTCACTGTGATATTCCTATCTGCTCCCAAACAAAAGTTATCACTTGGCAAATGTATTAAGGTAATCCAATGTTTTCCAATGGGAGAGGTAGGCCGTGTAATATTGAAAAATGTATTTGAAAGATTTTCACTATAAGTGTCATACAGTTCCTACAAATTAAGTAGGACTGTGTGTCTGAACAATATAAACCTCAGAATATAATTACTGAGTCCACACATATAATCAAAATATGTTGGACCAATTACATGCTAGCTAACAATACTCCATCTGAACCCTTAACCTTACCAGGGTGCCAGATATTATCTGCAATCTCGAAAATGACTACTCTAATTTCCAAAAGAAATCATAGAAACAAATCTACCCATTTGTTGTTTACTTTAGCATGCCCAAGGTAACCACATGGAAGATTCAAATTGGCTTTTCAAACATTTATTGAAACAATCATATTCTTGTATAGAAAGCGTGCACAGCAATTATTAATAGGATGAAATAAAATATTGTAACCAGCTTTACAAGAATTGTGAAAAGATAAAAAGTTCAAACATTATAACATTTCTGTGTGATTATAGTTCTATGTATACTCCTATGTAATACTTCCTATACTATCAAGAGCATAGTGGGAGTACCCTCTGCCAGACCCCTTGGGACAGACTAACCACTGATATCTGTGTATGATGTGTCAGGAAGCTGATCTGGTGTAGAGCAGGCTCTCGTCCTGTGCTGGATAAAGGTTAGAGTCAACAGGACTGCATCTCAGTCACATTGCACAGCGTTCCAGGATAATCCCAGCAGAGGTTCTCCTCTGCCGAATGTGGCTCAGAGGGAGCTTATATAATAAAAGCACCATTCCAATCATACTCTGTCAAAGGTGCAGAGCTGATGCACTGGTTAGTCTAGAGCGGCGATACTCAAAGTACGGTCCGCGGGCCACTTGCAGCCCGCCAGATATTTCCATGCAGTCCCCACAAAAAACAACAGCAGTAATGGATTCCGCACCATTTCGGCTGTTGTGCTTCCTCAGGGGACGCATTAGCTGGGAAAAGGTAAAGGGGGCATGTGTGGACAATCTGTGTCTCCCATGCTCACATGCGCACCCCGCCCTCATCTGCCTCTGTGACTTCATTCACTTGTGTTGCCGCAGAAGGGTAGGCTTTCAAAAGAAGGCACGCAGGTTGCTGGCTTTCTTTTCCTGCCCTCAACCTCACCTAGTTCACTGTTGGATGGACCCCAGCGCCGGCGGCAGAGGCAGCGTATGCAGATGAGACAGAGCTCAGAATCTTTACCCTGGGACCAAGCGACGGAACACTGGTTGCTTCTGAAAGAAGTAAGTATGCTAATTAACAGTGGTGGCCGCAACATACAAAAAGTGGTGAGGCGGGAAGAGGGGGTGTGGGGTGAGTGCTATAAGGGGCATTGGGGAGTGGGGGATGAGGGACTTTAATAATAAAAAAAATAAAAATAGAAAGTTAAACTTACCTGCTGCCGGCCTTCCTCCCCCCCCCCAAATTGCGCCTCGGTGCAGGGATCGACCTGAGCAGGCTGAAAAGACACTCTGCTCAGGTCAGGGAGTCTTTGCGGATTTTCAATACAGCCGGGTTAGAGAAACCTAGAGAAACCTAAGTGCGCATGTGTGTTTACCAGCCTGAGACGGCTGGCCAAATACACATCCACACTTAGAGAGTGCACATAGCACTCCTTCTCTCCCCCTCCCATGCCCCAGCCCCACCCCTCCCTGCACATGCTGGTTGAGCCAGTTGCTTAAAAATGAAACGATAATGAGATATTGGTTATTTTTGCTGTTGGATCTGAGCCAGTGGGGCAACTCTCCATTGCGGAGGAATCACCACTGGTAATTATATGTTGCTAACTTGCTCTCACTCCTATTGTTAAAACTGTTCTGAAGTGTATCATGATTTGATGAAACATATGTTGGATTCTGAGTGGACTAATCTTTAATCTTGCCTTAATGAAGAGTCTGTGTGTGGGCATGCAGTTGTGCACTCATCCACCATTTCTGTTTCAAGAGGCTGAAGATTGTTTAGACAGCGACACAATCGTGAATACCATTGTGCTGAATATCACACTTCTGTATGATGTACAAATACTGTGTACATTGCAGCACAATATTGTGTGTACTATAGCAGAGATGCACACAATATAATACAGTTACTTTCACAAAAACACAATTTGAACATAGTTTGCCCCTTTTTGCCAAGACACCTTGTTTGCATATCCATAATTTCTGTAATAATTGAGTTGTTTGTACAGTAACACGCGTGCTTTTAGAACATGATTGTATTTGTATCAAGAATGTGCCTGCATATGTGACACAACTGTACCGATGTGTATGGTGGGAAAGTAAACAATTTTACATACAGAATAGCACATTTCTATGTAGTGACAATTCTGTGTACAGTAACCTATGCATGTGTACAGTAACAAAAGTGTATGTGTTTGGGTTTGTTTTCAGAAAACAATTTCACATGCTTTGATCTTCCGTCTTGCCAAGTCCATGCTATTTTTGTTATTTTCTTTAAACACATGATTTACTGAACGTGAAAATCCAAACTCCATCAAGTTAAAAGCTGCAGTCATAGTGCTTCCATCTCAAGCATTATAAATATCTATCAAGAGATAGTGTTGAATCCCCTTCATCGCGTAACTCTCCGCTCATTGTTGTGCAGCTGCCGGCTGTGGCCTCAAACTGTCAATGAACAGAGCCCTGTTTTATCAGGCAGTTTACTGTACCTACTTTTACTCGACACAATGCACTGCAGTGTTAACATTTCACTTTGCAGGTTGTGTCTAAGCATATGCAGCATCTTTGGCCTGACCTTTGATTTACTCATTGCACACAATCCCTTAGAATAATTTATTTCTCGGCACTACACAGTTTTTTTGTAGTGTGCTTACTCTGTATGTGCACCTTTACTAAGCATAAACTGCATGCTTGCGTTTACCCCTTAAAGATCCTCAATTATTTTTTCATATACATAGAGTGGGCTTTGTTTCCGCCCAGAGGAGTACTCCGTCTCACCTTTTTGCAATTAGATGCTTGGTGTATCACTACACTTCCTAATTGTTGTTTATTATGGATAGAGCGGATTATGGCTCCACCCAGAACATTTCTTGTAAATTCTCCAAAATGTCTGAAGAACAATGAGTATTTCATCTGAACTTTGTAGATTCCTTTATTCTACTTGTACTGCCAAAAGTCAAGAGGGTTGGAGGAGGAGGCCATCCCTTTGACTTCCAACATGGTCCAAGAAGGAAACAGAGATTGGACAAAGATGTGTGTCAATATTGGCGCTACTAGTTTAAAAGAAATTGCTGCCGGCGGCAAAATATTTTTCTGGAAACAAGTTGACACTGATGAAAATAATAACTGGGAAACACAGCAGGAAGAACATGAGATATGGAAGGCAGCTGAAGTGTAATGATTAATGCTCTGTTTATGTATAGTGCATTATTCCTGTGTACTTGTTTCTCTCGTGTAATTGGTGCGCACAAGGCATTGTTTCATGCAGCAGCATTGCACATAGAACAGGTGGGTTTTGCTGTCAGGCCTGGGAAGAAAGTGTCTTGTGTTTGACTCACAGAATCTCACATCAATAGAGAAAATCATTCCTGAGTTAACGTTGCTTTGCAGTACTTATCGCCGAAGGGGTGCACCATGAGTGGAGCATGGGAGTTCCCATAAAACCTCCCAAGTTTTCTGATGCTAAACCCTATTTACTAAATAAAAAAGAGAGGGTTTAGCATCAGAAAATGTTGCCCTTTCGAAGTACGAGCAATGAAGGAGAATGCTTTCATTTCATTTCTGGCTTTGCGAGTATGCTTCACCTTACAGCACCCATACAAAGAGGGAAAAGGGTTAAAGTCAGTCTATGCACATTCTTTTTTTCTAAAGGGTATCCTTTCAGTACAAAACCTACACTAAACTCACTGAGACAACCTTGCACTATGGCACAAAGGTATCTCTGTGGCGCACAACAGCTGGTTTCAGCATAGGCGCTAGGGAAAGGGGAGGAAAGCGCCATATTTCTGTAAATACAGCACTCTCCTCCTCTCTCCTTTTCAAGCAGCATTTGTGGCTGCTGCACTGTGCTGCATGAATACGTGGTAAATCTGGCCCATAGTTTCACTTCTGCAGAGGAATTTTGCAGGGAAGTAGGACTTGTGCCACAACGACTACCAAAGAGCAGCAGGACCCTCTCTCTCCCAATGACTACCAGAGGACAGGACCCTCTCTGCCTCAACAACTAGCAGAGGGGCAGGATTCTCTTGGCCTCCAACAACTACTAGAGGGCAGGACCCTCTCTACCATATGTGGCCTGCCTGGGACTCTAGACTTCAGTTCACTAATGCAAGTGGCACGATATTTTGCTTAGTCACCATTTCACCTCTCTGAGGAATAAGGAAAGGGATTTGCGGTAGTTGATACACTGTACAAATGTGAGCTTAATTTATTAAGAAAGGGTACTCTCATGTTATTTCTTTCTTAATTCCACTAATGATATCAAGTAGGGATGATGCACATTTGAAATGTGATACCAAGATGTTTCATTTGTGAAGATCTAATATCTAGTTATAAGCTTAAATGCATGACTACATCTAAATATGTGCTAATAAGGCACTGTCAAAACATGCAGTGAGAAGTAAACACTTAGGTGCCGATCACGATCCTGTAAAAACCGGGTACGAACCGTCGGACGGAGCATATTCTCCGTCCGACGCGTAGCCGGTCGTAACAATATACAAACATGGAAGTACGATTCGCACGGAAATACCATTTCCGTACGAATCGTACAAAACCCCGACCGACGAAAATAATCATACAAATGTGATCCGGGAAAGCGCCGATGTGACGTCGGGACGCACGCAGCCTACCATTCACGAGCCAGGAAGTACGATTCGCACCGACATCATCCCGCACGGACAATATTTTCCGCCAGCCAAAAACTGCCGGGAAATCAGGACGACGCGAACAAGGAGTACCTGTACGCGATGGACAGACATGGACCCGAACCTACGTGTCATCCCGGCCCTCATAGCAGTCGACCTCCTCTACAGGTTACGATGCAGACGCCGCAGAAGGTCAGAACAACAAAGGGAGGGGGGAAAGGGGGGGGGCAGGAGCAGGGGCAGGCCACAAAACCCCCACCAAAGTCACACAGCACACATGCCCTGGACATACCTGACCCCAAGGCCCTGGTCACTACGAGGGGGTGGGGGCGTGTCCAGCAAAGCCAGCGTCCGCGACAACGGAAGTGCTTGACGACACGAACCGGCAACACAACAATACCTTAAGAGCGTGGGTACGAGTCGTACCACGCCCACACCTACGTCACCCCAACAATGGCGGGATGGCTGTACCCACGTGGCAAAGGCCTGGGTACGGCCCGCACAAGCATTCCATAGCGTGGGCACGGATATGTACGGAGCGTACCCTCACCCGCGTACGTACGGAGCATACCCCCCACCCCAACAGTGTAAGTACGACCCGTACCCTCACCCACGTATGCATGGAGCGTACCCCCCGCCCCAACAGTGTAAGTACGACCCGTACCCTCACCCGCGTATGCATGGAGTGTACCCCCACCCCAACCGTGTATGTACGTACCGTACCCCCACCCCAACCGTGTATGTACGAACCGTACCTTCACCCGCGTCTGCATGGAACGTACCCCCCACCCCAACAGTGTAAGTACGACCCATACCCTCACCCGCGTATGTATGGAGCGTACCCCCCACCCCAACAGTGTAAGTACGACCCGTACCCTCACCCGCGTACGTATGGAGCGTACCCCCCACCCCAACAGTGTAAGTACGACCCGTACCCTCACCCGCGTATGCATGGAGCGTACCCCCCACCCCAACAGTGTAAGTACGACCCGTACCCTCACCCGCGTACGTATGGAGTGTACCCCCCACCCCAACCGTGTATGTACGACCCGTACCCTCACCCGCGTACGCATGGAGCGTACCCCCATGCCAACAGTGTACATACGGAACGTGCCCCCACCGCCGTATGCATGGAGCGTACCCCCATGCCAACAGTGTATGTACGACCCGTACCCCCACCCCGTATGCATGGAGCGTACCCCCACCCCAACCGTGTATGTACGACCCGTACCCTCACCCGCGTATGCATGGAGCGTACCCCCACCCCAACCGTGTATGTACGACCCGTACCCTCACCCACGTATGCATGGAGCGTACCCCCACCCCAACAGTGTAAGTACGACCCGTACCCTCACCCTCGTATGCATGGAGCTTACCCCCACTCCAACAGTGTAAGTACGACCCGTACCCTCACCCGCGTACTTATACGTCCCACCCCAACAGTGTAAGTACGACCCGTACCCCCACCTCGCATGCATGGAGCGAACCCACACCCGTGTATGTTCTAAGCGCACATATCCTGAAATAGGAGGGGTGGGTGCCTATCACCCCCAGCAGTGCCCAGACATCGGAGGGGTGGGTGCAGAGTCCTCCCAGCAGTGCCCAGACACAGGAGGGGTGTGTGCAGAGTCCTCCCAGCAGTGCCCAGACACAGGAGGGGTGTGTGCAGAGTCCTCCCAGCAGTGCCCAGACGCAGGAGGGGTGTGTGCAGAGTCCTCCCAGCAGTGCCCAGTCACAAGAGGGGTGTGTGCAGAGTCCTCCCAGCAGTGCCCAGACATAGTAGGGGTGGGTGCCTATCACTCCCAGCAGTGCCCAGTCACAAGAGGGGTGGGTGCAGAGTCCTCCCAGCAGTGCCCAGACATAGGAGGGGTGGGTGCCTATCACTCCCAGCAGTGCCCAGTCACAAGAGAGGTGTGTGCAGAGTCCTCCCAGCAGTGCCCAGTCACAAGAGGGGTGTGTGCAGAGTCCTCCCAGCAGTGCCCAGACATAGGAGGGGTGGGTGCCTATCACTCCCAGCAGTGCCCAGTCACAAGAGGGGTGGGTGCAGAGTCCTCCCAGCAGTGCCCAGTCACAAGAGGGGTGTGTGCAGAGTCCTCCCAGCAGTGCCCAGACACAGGAGGGGTGTGTGCAGAGTCCTCCCAGCAGTGCCCAGACACAGGAGGGGTGTGTGCAGAGTCCTCCCAGCAGTGCCCAGACACAGGAGGGGTGGGTGCAGAGTCCTCCCAGCAGTGCCCAGACACAGGAGGGGTGTGTGCAGAGTCCTCCCAGCAGTGCCCAGTCACAGGAGGGGTGGGTGCCTAACACTCACAGCAGTGCCCCTGCAAAGAAAAGGGTGGAGTACCCACAGATCCAATGCCCACAAATGTCAGTCAGGTGCACAAAGATCCTGCAGTACATGTACCACATGTGTGCGAGGCTGGGAGTATACACATGCATAGCGCCAAAAAGAAAACATGTACACATGAAGTCATGGCAACAGTCTACATACACAAGTACAGTGACCACCAAGGACGCCACGAATGATGCAGGTGGAGACATCGCTCAGCATGCATGGCCCAAGTCTAACGAGTCCGTCACACACCCAGCCAATGTAGACACAGCTCAGCACCACATATTGGAAAGACCCTGCAGGGAAGATGTCAGGTTACACAGAGGAAGGAACACACCTTGGGACGATGACACCATGCAGTAACTGCGTACATGAACAAAGTTATGTAGCCAACAGCTTGTGATGGCACACAGATAACAGGATCCACCCTATGACCAGCACAACACTACAATTCCCACACACCCAACACATTATCACCACCCAAAATGATGGGGCAGGTCCACCAACAGCAATACCAGACAGACAGTAGTGTACTAAGGAAAAAGAAATTGCTTTATTCAGCATCAAAAAAATGTGTTTGTCCATTGAAAGTTCAAAATGTGCAATGCCCATAGGGCAATCAAAAGTTCACATCCAGGTGGGGGATACAGTGGGACGCGTGTCCCCTAGCTTGCCTGCACACTCAGACTCCTTCGTCTTCCAGAGCGGGGAGGGCATCATGTGGGGGGGAAGGACCAGGCACCGCAGGGACATGAGGGCGAAGGGTAGGGGTCGTGGGTGCAGGGATGGAGGACTCCACCACATGGGGTTGGGCAGGGCCAAAGGCAGAGGCCAGGATGGCGCTGCACACCTTAGCAAGGTCCTCCAGCGACTCCCCTGCACCTGGAGGAACCACAGGCCCCAAGGAGGGGGGGGCGGAGGGATGGGTCGCAGCACCACTGGGGGAGGGTGTGGACAGGGGGGGACTCAACCACCCTGACCGGGGACTCCCTTGACCGCTTGCGGGGTGGTGTCACTGTGGGGCTCAGGGACAGAGCGGCCATGAAGGAGTCTTTGCCGGATATGTGGCCAGGAGAGCTGAGGGGAGGGGTTTTGGAGGGAGTGGATTGGGTGGAATGCGGACTCCCACTCTGGCTGCGTGGCTTACATTTGCCCCCCCACCCAGTGGGTGTGCCTACTTCACCCTGTGTGTGCGTGCCAGGAGGTGTGCGTTTGACCTTCCCTGCTGGTGTGGTGCCTGTGTCTGTTGTGGTGGGTGCATGCTGACGTCTGGGTGTACGTGGGACAGGCATGGGAGTGGGAAGTGTGGATGGGTCAGGGGTAGGGGGTTGGACGTAGCGCTGCAGGAGACCCACTGCTACAGTCAGTGTCGACTCAATGGACCTCAGCAAGTTGCGTTGATCAGCCTGCGATGAGAAAATGCCCTCCAAGTATGCCTCCATGTTGTGCAGCACTTGGCTGTGGCCATGGAGGACATTAAGCATCGCAGCCTGACCAACCTGCAACTGCCGCTGGATGTCCACAGACTCGGCATTGGCGGCAGCAGTGGAGACAGGGGCAGGGGGTGCGGTGCCTGGCAGGAAGGAGACATGCGGTGACTGGGCACGCTGGGAAGGGACACGAGCAAGTGGGAGGCGGCAGATGGCAATGGAGGGGGCGGGGAGAGATGTTGTGCTGCAGTCAGCTGCTGGTGCAGCCTCCGCCCACTCGGAGAGATCCTCCTCGGACCCGTCAGCTTCATATTCTGTCGTGCCAGTGGACAGGTCCTCGGCCTCACTCTCCTCCGCCTCAGTTCCACTCGATGTGCCAGGCACGATATCACCGCTGGCACTGGTGCTCGGTCCCTCCGCTCCGTCTGTGCTCATGTCTCCCTCCGTGTCCCCCGACAATGCTGTGGGCAAGGTGAAGAGACAGCAATTAATCATACACCTGTATACATATGTCACATGAGTCCAACCTACATAGGTTACAGTGCATAGCCTGAAAAGAAAGATCAGTGACATCTACAAAACAAGGTACAGATGTAGGGCATGCAACACACACTTGGTTGACCCACCATGCCACTGTCAATGACATGAAATGGAGTTTGACAGAGGAGCCAGGCCCTGGGGACAATCCAGCACTGCATCTGCACCACACAGCGTTGGCAAAAATAGGGATGAGCAGGGACCATATCCATGAACTTGAGGCACATGCTGCATAGGTAATACTGAAAACATGCCCACCATGACTGGCACACCGCACCTTGAGTGCATGTGCAGGCAAACATCACACACTGGCCAGACCTAGCAAGGAGATATCAGGTTTTGACATGTAGGCTTTGCCCGCACCAACCACCCCCTACATGAGACAATTTGTTGAGACACAGGAAGCACTAACATCTCTTAGTCTGGGTGAAATACACATGGGCTGGATGAATGCAAGATTGGACACCAAATACCCAAGGTGCGTCTGTCCAAATAATCATGTACAAATGGGCAGCATCAGATGATTGTAACAAGACACACAGGCACTGGCCACCGTGAGTATGAACAAGGGAAATCAGGTCAGGCTGTACAGTGGACACTTGTACTACATTTTACGTCAATATACATGGTGCCAGGGGACAATGGCACAGAGCACAACCTATGCTGTAGACACTGAGAGTGTCCACATTTCGTGATGACACACATGACACCCATGAAAATATGCCCCAGGGGACAGTAGTGGCCACACAACTCCATGGTCCTGATTGGGAATGACTGGAACACACGCCACCATCCCTGCACTATGCGTATCGCACACTCATGCACATCATGTCACAGGCCACAACATAGGACATGCGTGCTGTAAGGCATGACACTTGAGAGACTAACTCCCATGTCTGGACTCAGCATCAGTGCCAACTGACATGGAACCCACAAGCACTGAACTGGACAGGGCACAGGCTAGGTTCCAAAACCTCTAACACACCACCCCCACACATGATGCTACAGGCATAGTTCACGTGGAGAAAGTGCCAGCCTACATAACCTTGTGAAGGAGTGACTACACACAGACCAGGGAACACATTGCAAGGAGGGGAAGGGAGGCAGGAGAGCACCGCTATACTGTGGGTAACTGGATCTGCACAGCACCTTTAAACCCTGGCACCGTATCCATGCAACTGTGCACTTACATATGCTGGTGACACACAACAAACACACATGTACCTACCCCCTTCCTGCCGCTGCTTCTCCCGTAAGCGCCTGTCCAAGTCTGGAAATACCACCGCCAGCACACGCTTGTGGATGTGGGTCAGACGGCGGCGCCCGCGGTTCTTATGGGTCTCAGGTGAGTCCCCCAGCAGGACCCGTGCGATCCTCCGCGTCCAGCACCGGATATCCTGCCAGCGTTTCCTCACCTGGGGCAGGCGCCGCTTGCGACCCTCCGTCCTCCTCACGGCACTGACGGCGTTCATCCATATCTGCTTCTTGGCAGAGGCGCCTACCTGTGAGGATGAACAAGTGACACTACATCAATACACCTGGCACATGTCACAGATACACATATTAGAACTATTTTGCTGTTTACAACAAGGCATGGTATGCATCCAACGCATTGCACCTTGTCAAAGGGACATGATCCTCTGGGGAAGGGCAAAAGCAGTACGTGCCATTGAAAGTACACAGGTGGAATGAGGGCAACTACACAATCAATGATCCAGGCTCACACTGTGCATCAGAAGGTACACCAGGATAATGTGCAGCACCTCTAAGCAGTCACATGCCACAGGCCACTGACGCTACTGCAGCAGAGTACACAGACACACAAAGGCACAGGACATTCACCTGCCATTGCCAAATGCAGCGACAAACCTCACTCTGCATATGTGCCACTAGACACACAGCACTGCTCCCTGCTCACATCACATGGGCAGGGTATATCCATCCCTCATGCAGCCCGGGTGCCACACTCCACATATGCACCCACCCACATGACAGGGGACTAACACACACACCGATGTCCAGGGTACGAACACATCATGTGGACACTCTCAGCACAGGTACACAGAACTAACACACATCTGTGGGTACAGTCACCTGTCACACTGGGCTGACCACATAATCAAATGAGGACTGTAGAGGCTACATTCCCAGGAGGACAAGACAGGCAGTATGTGGCATGCACCATGCAGTGATTGTCACAGTAAACACAATGCAAGTGAGGACGGCAGACATGCACCACAGCATGCACTGGCTGGGAGACATCAGGCATTCCCCCCCTGGGATCCCCCCTCAGTACATAGCATGTGTGTCACACCTGGACACAATGCCATAAGTCACAGTCACAAAAAAGGGACACAGTCTGTGCTAGTAGACTCTGCACTCACCTGATACCCTGGTCGCCCATACAGCATGGGGTACTGTGGGAGGATCACATCCAGCAAAGCCAGGTTCTCCTCCAGGGTGAAAGGCTGTGCCCTCTCCACAGATCTTGACATGGTTCCAGGGAATCAGTAGCAGCAGCTCGCTCGTAGAATCCAGAGATGTGCAGGCAAGTGCTCCCTCATGGGACCTGGCTGCCTTATATCTGCCTTGCTGGCCTGTTTCATGCACAGGAGTACAGAGTGATTGGTCACTCATATTTGCATCCTATATTTCCTCCAATCCCTTCAAACCTAGCACAGTCAGTGGGTTCTTATTGTGTTTTTTTCTGGAGCATGATGTCACCTCCAGAACCACATTGCAACAATGTAGATTAATTCAAACTGACTACTGCTGTGCACCTGCAGAAAAAAATTTAAACTTTAAACTTGGTCTCCATGACAACCAGCATGCATGTAGGCCTTTATACTTGTCCCTCATGTGTCCCCTATGTAATTTGGAGTTTCACACACAGGTACGGTGCGTACCGGGGCCCTAGGGCACCCCAAATGCATAGCAACGGCCCGTACAGGCGTGTGTACGGTCCGTCTCACTATGGGTGTTCTCGCGTATGCATACCCATAGTGATAGTGAGCGTACGCACGCGTGTACGGTCCGTATCACTATGGGTACGCATACGCGAGAACACCCATAGTGATAGTGAGCGTACAGGCGTGTGTACGGTCCGTACCACTATGGGTACGCATACGCGAGAACACCCATAGTGATACGGACCGTACACACGCCTGTACGCTCACTATCACTATGGGTGTTCTCGCGTATGCGTACCCATAGTGATAGTGAGCGTACGCACGCGTGTACGGTCTGTACCACTATGGGTACGCATACGCGAGAACACCCATAGTGAGACGGACCGTACACACGCCTGTACGCTCACTATCACTATGGGTGTTCTCGCGTATGCGTACCCATAGTGATACAGACCGTACACGCGTGCGTACGCTCACTATCACTATGGGTACACATACGGCAGCACTCCCATAGTGATAGGGAACGTACACAGGCCCTCTGAGCGAATGTACGGTGCCTTTCACACATCACAGTGGTGACAGGCAGCACACAGGAAGGAATAGGGCTGACATACTTGTCCATGGATGGACATCAAGGCATTGTCTGCACAGTACTACATGTGTGGGGCACAGGTGTGAAAGACTGTGATGTGGCACATTACTCCTGAGTCGAGAGGGCACCAGATGTATGATGAGATGTGTACAGATGTTATGTGTGACGGTGCAATGTGTGCCAGGCATGCCCTTAACTCCTTTGACATGTGTGCATGTCGTACTGCACACTTGGGATAAGCGTCATTGGCATGGCACAGTCAACAACACACGCAAGTGTCCCCTGATGCCTGCTACAGGGGTTACCACACCAGACATGTGACTACCCACGGTGCACGATGTGTCTATGTCATGTATGTGTGGGGTGTTCCCATTAGCGTGATGTTGGTGCTCCCTCAAATGCATCGGCTGTTGCAGCAACCAACATGTGTCTGTGTGTAGATGGACATGGCACACTGTTACGCACACCAGGCCACATGTGGTATCGGATGTGAGGTGCGTATGTATGCATGGGACACGGAGTAGCGTAACAAGGACATGTCTGCATCCTCTCAATGAATGTGTGGTGAGTCATTACATGTACACCTTATTGGCAAGGTGTGTGGGCTGTCCTAGTGTGATGTCGTGTGACCTGTGGCTCTAGTGTTCCGCTACCAGTCTCTGAAATCGACATCCTACTTCTGCTGATGTGTTGATGTATGTCACTCCTGTGTTGCGTCTGGCTGTTCACTTACACTGGGACACAGCTAATCCCATGCCATGGCATGTGGAGGTTCACAATCTCCGTGTGTAGCTGGGTCTTGGTAGGAGTGTCACCTGGCAGCCATACGTGTAAAGGGCATGTGGCACATACCTGACTCCATATGTCGCATATGTGTATTGACAGATTGACATGTGCTCAGTACAAAAAAATTGTTGTTGTAGTGCACTCACTCTTCCTTGTCACTTCCAAATTACTGCAGAGCGCCGCCTCTTCCCCGAGCAATTCCGGACTTGGCTGACATGCGGGAGAATGACTGTATCCGGTGCTACCGCTTTCCCCAACCGTTGATTGAGGAGTTGACGGCGAGGCTGGCACCACACCTGCAACCACTGCACAGGTATCCTACGGCACTGTCACCCAAGCTGAAGGTAATGGCAGCCCTACATTTTCTTGCCACGGGTACCTTTCAATATACCATAGCTCATGTCGGTGGCATGTCCCAGAGCATGTTCAGCCGTGTGCTGCATGATTTCTTAGAGGCCATGTTGCTTCACCTGGATGAGTTCATCCATTTCCCTACTCCTGAACTGTTGACTGGGGTCAAGCGTGGATTCTATGCCCTGGGAGGGATGCCCCATGTCATTGGGTCCATAGATGGGACACATGTGGCTTTGGTACCACCACAGGCACAGGAGGTGGCGTACAGGAATCGCAAGCACTACCACTCCATCAATGCCCTTGTGGTGTGTCTGTCCAACATGGTGATTTCACATGTCTGTGCTCGTTTTCCAGGATCAGCACACGATGCCTACATCATGAGGCGTAGCAGGGTGCCTGAAATGATGACGCAGCTGCGCAACGAACGAGCATGTGTTGTTGGTGGGTACACTCTGTCTGTCCTGTATTTTGCGTAGACTTCCAGCACGACCGCTTCTCCTGTCCTACTTATGTCCATGTGGTTTCCATGTAGGGGACGCTGGCTATCCCAACATGCCATGGCTGATCACACCTCTCCGCAACCCCATCACGCCGGCCCAGCTCCGCTACAACACCGCCCATGGCCGGACAAGGCGAGTGATAGAGAGGACATTTGGCCTCCTGAAGAGCCGATTCAGATGCCTCCACAAGACCGGCGGCGCCCTCCCATATGCCCCGGCGAAGGTCTGCAAAATCTTCATGGTCTGCTGCATGCTGCACAACATGGCAGTTGAGAAAGCTGTGCCACTCATCCTGGATCAAGATGATCAGGACCCTCCACCCATGGAGGACGAAGGGCTTGGCAATGGGGCTAGTGATGTGGAGGATGTGGTTCCACAAGAGGACATCCGGAGTCGGCTCATACGCGACTTCTTTGCTTAGTGGTGAGTACCAGTGTCTGTGTGTGCACGCATTGGTCCCCGTGTGGCATGTGTTGCGATGTGTGTGTCCATCTGCATGTATGCCACGTGAGTCAGAGGTGTGTGTGGATGTGTCACTGGAGTGATGGTGCCAGTGATGAGTGTATTTCCCCAGTCATAATTGTGACCTAGCATGTTGTCATCCTTACATGCGTCGAGTACATGCACATGCAAGTGGCTGTGCTTTTTGTGGCTGACTTCTTGTGTGTCTCTCATCCCCAGGTACTTGTGCATGCCGTCTGCTGGTTGCATTGTTGTGGCACTGCTATTCCTCATGGACAAGTCATTGTGTGCTGACTCAGCGTTACACGCACGGACAAGTTTGGAAGTCTCCTTAGGGTAAGGGATGCATCAGGGGTGTATTGGGTGTGGCAGTTGTTTACGATGTGTGCACACTGCCCCTGTCGATGTTTGGTTCCTCTGCAGACATGTTGCATCACCATGGGACACATTACATGTTGCTGGGTACACCTGAATAGATGGTCAGACTTGTTGACAGTCATCTGTGATGGGATAGTGGATTGTGATGATGGCATCAATGTCTGTAACACTGCCCTCGGACACATACGGTTTGCATTGGCTTGACATGGTGTGGGACTTCCACATCAGAGGATCAATGGTGTATGGCAGCCTCTCCGTGAGCAGCAGGGGGTGTTTAGCTGTTAGCCGACACTTGTGTGCCAGTTCCATGGCTATCACGCATTTGTGCTGCAGAAGGGGGGTTCCAGTGTTGGACCCACATCTTACTCCACATGACCTGTTCATGTGTACTCCGAGTTGCCTCTGCATTCCCAAAGACATGAATAATAAAGGTGTCACTATGCCTCCAAGGTGCCTATTCTCAGTCAATGCTGGTGTGTTGCCACGGTGCATCCGGCATGTCTGGCATGGTTTTCCCTAATAGTGGCTATGTGTCTATGTGTCGAGTAGCAAGATGCAAGCTGTTTGTGTGGGATTAGACTGTGTATTGTGCATGATGTCCATGACTGTGTGGGTATTGTGACATGTGCCATCCCCATGCTTCCAACGTTGGCCAGGCCACCAATCTCTGCATCCACCTGACTCAAGCTTGCAGGACATGGTTCTGCCACCTGTCCACACATACCTGGGTGCCCCCCAGGACACTCCACATGATCCCTGACCACTGCGCATGGCTGTCGCTGTACTCAATATGTCTGTCGGCACGGTTGTGCGGCCACCCCCTCAGCTGGTTGGGCCCATCACGGGTGTGTATGGTGCTCCATGTTCGTCTTGCCTAATACATTGTGACCCATGTGTGTCCTGTGCCAGACTCAGGCCCCAGGGTGTGGATGGTTGAAGTCAAATGAGAACTCAGGCATGGTTAGACTTTACAAGACACATGTAAGGTAATAATGCAAAATGTAGGCATCATCTCTTTATCGTGTAACATTTTATTTTGGTTGGGGTACGTGGGGGGGGGGGTATGACATGAGGGGCTTTCCGGGTGTGTGGAATCCAAAGTTCACTAGGGGAGTTGGTGTCCTTGCCATTGAAAATACTCAGAGTCCATGCCACAGTCTTTGTCAACATTGGTCAGACAGTGACCAGCAAGTCCATGTGGCAGAGAATGTCTTTTGCTGCTGTGCTGCTGTTGGTCCAGTAGGCCAGGTGCCAGGCCAGGTGTCCTGGGAGATGGTGCTGTTGCGCTGACCCTCACGGTCTTTTCCGTGGACGACCCGCCCTCCTGCGGGGACCCTCAGAAGCAGGCCGTGACGATGTTTGGGATGCTCCGTCGGATGACTCCTCCTCCTCCTGATCCCTCCCTGTGGGTGGTGATGGTCTACGCCTGGTAGCACAGGGAGGGTTGCCCATGTTGTCGGCTATCTGACGGAGTGTACTGTGAATTCCCGTGAACACCGTCACGAGCTCAGCCTGTCTGTCCTCCATCTGCCCTTGGTGTCGCAGTAGACAGGCATGTTGCTCCGCATGTTGCTGGGCCTGCTGGGTCTTGATCTCCTCGAGGGTCCCCTTCATCTCGTTGAGGGTGGACACAACCTGGGCCATGCCCGTGGTGTCCTGCCGGTATGTGTCCAGGATGTTTCGGACATGGGAATATACCGGTTCCGCAGCCAACCGGTCAGGCTCGCGCCTCCGCCGTCCTCCACTCCCACCACCCCTGCCCACTTGCACCTGGCCTGCCCTTGTGGGCACATCGGGTCTCCGGGACCCCTGAGGGGTGCCATTGGCATTGTCGCCTGCCTCCTCCTGGGTGCCCGGTACACCGTGTCCCTCCTGGCCAGCCTGGCTGCATTGTGGTGGTGGGGCAGGGATCCTGGGTGTCTCCTGGGATGTGGCAGGAGTGGGGGTGGTGGTTGGCCCAGTTGTACCTGACGCAGGTGCTGCAGGTCGTTGGACACCAGAGGGGCCAGGTTGGTCGGGGTCGGGTTCGTCCACAGAGTGGTGAGAGTCGTCGCTGCCAGTGGCTCCATCATCCCACTGAGCCGGGTCCTGTGAGTCTTCCCCCCCAGTGTTGGGGGGTGATCCACGACGTTGACCTGTGTGTGAGAGAGACAATGTTAATTTTGTTCCATGCAACATCCATGTTTCATTCGTTTCTAAGTTGGCACATTTCCTCTGGGAATTTGGATATGTCTTGCATTCCACTCACAGTGCACTTGTGCATGGGTATGTCCCTTGGCCACAGCTTTTTCAACTTTACCTATGTGTGGCACAGTCTTACTTGCTGCGTCAATTGTGACTGCAGTCAGCAGTGGAATGAGCAGGTGTGGCGAGCCATGCATTGGCACCTTCCGTGTTGCACTGTACGTGGGCACATGGAGTGGTTCCACACACTTAGATAATGCAGGTAGCTGGCGTTGTGCTCGTGCACAGGTTGAGACATGGCCCTGTGTTTTGCCATGGAGAAGAGGGGGGGTTCTGGCACTGGCCACCCTTGTCTACATGCACGCAGTCCACCTGCTGACGAGCAGACATTCCCACACCCCCCAAGGCTGAATTGGGCTCCCTGTGTGTCCCTTTCTCACTCCCTCTCTGTCCCCCTCTCCCTCCCTCTGTGTGTCAGCCTCCTCCCTCTGTCCGTCTCCCTGTGTCTCCCTCCCTCTCTGTCCCCCTCTCCCTCCCTCTGTGTGTTACCCTCTGTCACCTCAGCCCAGCTTCCTGGGCACACACTTTTAGCAGATCTTTGAATGGCCCTTGGCTTGTTGATGTGAGTTTGTTTCTGATCTCCAGGCACCCATTGGGTGTAGTGTCTGTGTCTGCGCTGCTGCTGTGGTGGTGTGTGCTGCCACTCTTTCACAGTGTTGGCTGTTCATTATCTGCTGTCATGGGCAAACACGTGCCGTCACCCCCATGTGTTAATGCAAGGCGTCCGCCATTTGCTGGCAAGTCTTTCCTGTGTGGGGACACACTGTTTGTCTGGCTGTGACCTAGGCCATATGGGCAGGGGGCATTGTTGTCTGCTTCTGAGTTGCACTATGTGATTTTTGGGGCCCACACTCCCGCCATCCGGCTTACCGTGTCTTGTGTTGGTGTTTTCTGTGGCCTGTGACTTGGCATTGTCCAGCTGGGTGCATGGGGCATGGTGGCGCCAGTGGCATGTGCGTGTTCATGGAGTGTGGTTGAGTCATGCGATAGCTTGGGGTGGTTGCGTGCCTGTTTGGGAGTTTGGTTGTGGATGACGTTCCCCCCATGTGAGGTGAGTTGTCTGTGTACTCACCCGGGTCTCGGAGTCCTTCTAATCCGTCCACTGCCACCACCGGCAGTATGGCCATCACCCTCTCCTCCCAGGGATGGTATTCTACGCGTCTGCGGGGCAGCCCTCCTCCAGTGACGTTGGCCTGGTTGTGGTCGTCGGTCATTTTGGCTCGGACCCTCCTCCGCAGATCGTACCACCTGGCTTGGCATTCATGCCTGGTCCTTCTGGTGGCCGCAACAGCATTCACAGCATCGACAATCGTCTGCCACATGGCTGTTTTTTCTGAAATGCTGGTCTGTCTGACCATTGTTCCAAAGAGGTGTGGCTCGACTCTGAGGATTTCATTGACAAGGACCTCCAACTCTCGGCTAGTGAACCTTGGATTCTTGTTAGTGGGCATGGTGAGGGGTGTGGGTGTGGATGGTTGTGGGGGGTGTGGGTGTGGATGGTTGTGGGTGTGTGGGTGTGGTTGTGCAGGGGTGTGTGTGAATGTGATGAGAGGGTGTTTGTGTAGGTGTGCGTGTGAAGGTGTGCAAGTGTAAGGTGTAGTAAAGGTTCAAGTATGGTGCTGTAGGTTGTCTGTGGGGTCTGGCAGCAGTGAGTCTGTTGCAAAGGCTCATGGTTTGTGTCTGTGGGCCCTTTTTATTGGTCCATTGGTGGGTGTGGCTGTGTTTGAAGTTTGGGTGGGTGTGTTATAAGGAGTGGTTGTGTTTTGGGCCTCTGTTTGGGATTTTGGCAGTTGCAGGTCAGTGAATGTGTTGTTTTTGTGCTTGTTGGACATGTTTAGTGGCTTTGTGCCATTCGAATGGTGTATTCTTGTGTTGTTTTGCTTTGTCCTGGTTGTGTACGTGCGTTTTTAGCGTGTGTACGGTGTGTACTTTGGGAATTTAGTTGTACAGTGCTGTCCTTGTGTCTGGCTTGGTATGACTCGTACATGCGCGATGTTGTGTGAAGGTGCTGGTGTTGGGGCCTGGGGTGCGCTACGTACTTAGAATGTTGGGGTGGGGGTACGCTCCATACGTACGCGGGTGTGGGTACGGGTCGTACATACACGGTTGGGGTGGGGGTACAGTACGTACATACACAGTTGGGGTGGGGGTACGGTACGTACATACACGGTTGGGGTGGGGGTACGCTCCATACGTACGCGGGTGAGGGTACGGGTCGTACATACACGGTTGGGGTGGGGGTACGGTCCGTACATGCACTGATGGGGTGGGGGTACGCTCCATACGTACACGGGTGAGGGTACGGGTCGTACATACACGGTTGGGGTGGGGGTATGGTACGTACATGCACTGTTGGGGTGGGGGTACGCTCCATACGTACGCGGGTGAGGGTACGGGTCGTACATACATGGTTGGGGTGGGGGTAAGGTACGTACATACACGGTTGGGGTGGGGGTACGCTCCATACATACGCGGGTGAGGGTACGGGTCGTACATACACGGTTGGGGTGGGGGTACGGTACATACATACACGGTTGGGGTGGGGGTATGCTCCATACGTACGCGGGTGAGGGTACGGGTCGTACATACACGGTTGGGGTGGGGGTACGGTATGTACCTACACGGTTGGGGTGGGGATATGCTCCATACGTACGCGGGTGAGGGTACGGGTCGTAAATACACGGTTGGGGTGGGGGTACGGTCCGTACATGCACTGTTGGGGTGGGGGTATGCTCCATATGTACGCGGGTGAGGGTACGGGTCGTACATACACGGTTGGGGTGGGGGTACGGTACGTACATGCACTGTTGGGGTGGGGGTACGCTCCATACGTACGCGGGTGAGGGTACGGGTCGTACATACACGGTTGGGGTGGGGGTACGGTATGTACCTACACGGTTGGGGTGGGGATATGCTCCATACGTACGCGGGTGAGGGTACGGGTCGTAAATACACGGTTGGGGTGGGGGTACAGTCCGTACATGCACTGTTGGGGTGGGGGTATGCTCCATATGTACGCGGGTGAGGGTACGGGTCGTACATACACGGTTGGGGTGGGGGTACGGTACGTACATGCACTGTTGGGGTGGGGGTACGCTCCATACGTACGCGGGTGAGGGTACGGGTCGTACATACACGGGTGTACATACACAGGTTGGGTTTCGACTCGTACATGGGAGGGCTGGGGAGAGTGTTGGACGCGTATGCGGGCACATGTCTCCATGGTTGCTATGGGAGTTCGGTGCGGACGGTGTTTTTTCCATACGGTTGTAACATCGGACGCACAGGATAGATCGTACTTCCGCGGTCGGACTTCACTTTTCACATTTGTACGGTAAATCGTCCGAGGACGTGTCGGACACATTTTCCGACCCTAGGACGTGTGGGGAATAATTCCCACTGCGATTCGTATGGACTTTTTCCCATGCGAATCGTACTTGGCAGTTTGTACGGCACTTGTACGATTCGTACGGTAAAAAGACCGGATACGAGTCGTATGGGGAATTTTTTTACAGGATCGTGCTCGGCACCTATATGTGGACATTTACAATTTTTAACACAAAATTTTATTTTCATACATGTTCCCCCAAATCGCAGCGCTCAAGTATCAACTTGTTGGTTGTATGCAGAGATCTGTAACTAAGACGGTGTTGTGCCATCAGTCGTGAGACGGGGTTATGTCATCGGTAGTGAACTTATGTCCTGTTTTCCTGCAGTGTTCATAAGGAACCTAACAGAAATAGCATACAGCCAGGCAACACAGTCTTTCAAAAGAAACAGATCCATACAAAATGAACCCAGGGTGTTCCAGGCTTCGTGGGAAGAATATCTTTTTGTGGAATGTCAAAATGAGAAAGCTACTTGTCTCCTTTGCAAAAAAAAGTTATTGTCCTCAAAAGATATAACCTAGAGCGGCACTATAAAACCCAACATTTTGACTTAACAGAAAACTTCCCAATGTCCTCAAAACCACGTTCTGAGAAAGTGGCATCACTGAAGCAAGCCCTTCTGTCCCAACAAAAGCTCTTTCTGTGCCGGATGAAAGAATCTGAGGCTGTAACTGAGGTATCCTTCCAAATATGCTACTTGCTTGAATAACATTAACAAAAAAAATAATTACAGAGGCAGAGCTGGATAAGAAATGTTTTCTTTTGGCAACAGACATTTTATTTGCCAACTATCCTAATAAATCCAACATTATGAAGGAAATAGGTGCATTACAACTGTCAGATTCCACATGCCCACGTAGAATTGAGTCAATGGGTTACAATGTTCTAGCACAGGTCATCAATGCAGACAATCTGTCCCATTTCTATAGCATTGCTGTTGATGAGTCTGCATATGTAGGTGATGTGGCTCAGTTAATGGTTTGGGTGAGGTATTTGGAACAAGAAATCATTTCAAAGGAAAAGCTCCTCTGCCTTTTGCCGATTCATAGTCACACAAAAGGAGAGGATGTAGTGGCCAGCATGCGTAATTTCTTTGAATCTCATCACCTGCCATTTAACAATCCTTTAAATATTACTACAGTTGGGGCACCCTCCATGATTGGACATGAGAGGGGCTTTGTATCTCTGTTACGAAAAAAACTACAATCATCCACTTTCGTTGACTATCATTGCATAATCCACTAAGAAGCATTGTGTGTGAATGTAAAACAAGGACAACTAAATGATGTTATGAATCAAGTAGTGAGAATAGTTATTTATGTTCGAGCCAAGGCACTCAACCAAAGACTTTTAAAATTATTGCTGAAGGATGCCGAAACTGAATATGCAAACCTGTTGTTGCATTCTGAAGTTAGGTGGTTGAGCAAAAGTAGAGTGATAGAAAGGTTTATTATTTTGCTTCCAGAAATTGAACAATTTGTAATCAGTTGAGGACAGTCCTTCCCAGAATTCTATGACTTGCAATGGCTCACCAAGATCCATTTTCTGTGTGACATTTCCTCACATTTCAGCAATCTCAATCTGGCACTTCGAGATAGACAGAAACTTGTGTCCTCAATGATGAGTGCCTATACTCCTTAGAAAGTAAACTCAACCTGTTCCAAGAGCAGCTGGTTGATGGTGATCTCACACACTTTCCTAATTTGCAGGCTTGAACCCAGAAGGTTGAAAAAGCTCAGGAAATGTTGTTGAGTCTCAATCTGTGTGCTTATCTGGAGAACATTTCTGGGGACATTAAGAGGTGATTTTCTCAGTTTAGAGTTCTCACCCCAATGTTTTTTCACTCCACTAGCGATAAGGTTTCTCTAGCTTTTTCTGGACAAATGATTATTGAATGGGGCTTTGAGGGACGGTACGTCGTAGCCCATAGTTAGTAATTATACCTATTGGTACCTATTTGTCCTCCTTTCCTTCTAACTTTTTATCTTCACAGGAGACAATACAAGACATATTGTAACCGAGAAAGTCACAAGGAGTGTGTAAGTATTGACTACAGACATCATTGCTTTTGCATGCTTCAGTACCCGTGCTTATTTATCAAACACTTGGTCCTGAAGTAATCCACATTGACCCACTGGCCTACCATAAGTGGCTAAAACATGTAGACCACATAAGAAGACCACATAATAAAGATATATGGGACCAACTATTTATCCCAGACATGTCCATCACTATTTTTAAAATTGACTAGGCACCCCTAAAGACTTTCAAAATAAAATTGCAATAAAAAGGATCACAGGGATTCCCAAGACAATTTTAAAATCACCGCTTCACTTCCAGAGAATCACACCACAAAAAATCCCATCTCCACAGTATTCTGGAGTTGCAGCACACCCTGACGCATTAGGCAACCAGGGCGGGAACCCAGTGATGAAGCATCTCACCTACTATATAGGCGAGTGAGGGTTCTTCTAGAACACCTTGTGGGTTCCAAGCCCTTGAAGCACATCAGAAGGGATAGAAGGAAGAAGACTGGAAGTAAATGAACCACTAATAGGTTGATGACCCATTCTCATGTTGTTTCTTTTGGATTTAAAAAAAACATACACTTTCTTGCATAGCACTTTTCCCATTTTCCCCATAATACCCAAAATGTAGCTATATTTTCACTATTTTCACTGTTTGCTCTAGGGGGATCTACAACCCCTACATACATTTAGAATCCCCAAATATCAAAAGGGAGCTTAGCTCTGAGGGGGAGCAGCTAAGGGGTTATTATCAGTGACATTTCCTTTCCTTTCCTGTCATATCTTTTTCCTGTGTTCATTGTTGTTTTCTTAGACATAATGTGTGCCACGTATGTAACAATCTGTTAAGTATAATATATAAATCATGAAAACATCAGACTGCTCAGTAAAGCTTCTAAATGTAGAGTTATGTTCTGGATACATTACTTTTGCATGAGTCAATAATCATGGTGAGAGAGCATCATTAAGTGAAAGGTTTCACAATGGTAGTAGTGATGTAATTGCAATCCCAATCTGGCAAAGGTTGATGGAAATAATATGTTCTCATTTGTAATACTGTGGCTGCTACAGCGGGTCATTTTAATGACAAGCTATCTTCAAACCCTGTGCGAACAGAAGGCTAGTGATAAAAATGTCAAACAGGTTGAATCAGACTTTTATCCGTTTTAGGCAGCCAGAATGAAATCTATTTAAAATTGGCGATAAAATAAAAGGGCACATTCTAATTTTAAAACACATTTGGGTTTTTATCAAAAAGATGACATGATCAAAAGAGGTACTTGCATTATTAATCATAGATACTAAAAATAAATACGTTGAGTCACGGAAATGTATAAATGTGATGAACAGAGTTGCTGTTTGGAAAGTCTCACATTTATTCGAAATGTTGAAGTTTTGTTGTTTTGAAGAATGTCTCTTACACAGAATTCATACCACTAACAGGGAGAATCCAGAGATCTTATAGAGTCATATACAGTATCCAGACATTTGTTAAGGTGTATTGGCCAATTCAACAATTTCTTTCACTTTAAATTGTTAAATTTAAATATACTGTAGACTTTCAGAACAATCTGTGCAGAATCTAAAGATATTTAACATTGATGTGCAGAATAGTTTCGTGCTGGATTCAAAACCTTTTAATAAATGTCCAGGAATCTGTGAAGAGCTACAAAGAGTTTAAGCTTAAGAAAACTGTGCTTTAAGAGGTAGACCCTGGTGGCTAGCACTCCCAACCCATTGTAACTGAGGGTCTGATTATGACAACACCGACACAGAAGCAAGACTGTCCGACTAGGAGTCGGAGGTCCCGCTGGCCGCAAGGTGTATATTTTGTATTGCGGCCTGTGCTGCGGGCTGCAGCACATGCCGCAATACAAAAAAACCACATTTCAAATATCTCTTCACTATGTGGCAGGCACCATGCGGTGGCAGGCACCATGTGCAGGAATGTTGAGGGGGGCACTATAGCTGCCCCCCCAGAGCCCATAGAGGAGGGCCAGGGCAGAATGGGGGCCCTGTAGGGGCCCCCAAAGTCACTCTCTGCCAACCTTTCAAGGCGGGTTAACTGCCATGAAACAGCTGGCTGAAAGGGACATTTTAATCCCTATGGTGGTGCCTGAGCAGCCACTGCCACTAATGTAGGGATTGCAGTTCCTCCGATGGTCCGATAGGATTCATGAGGGACGGTCTCTCCACCAGTCCACCATCAGTCCACCATAAAATGCGGCAGGTGATCCTGCAGGGGCCGATGGTAGTAGGACAGCCACCTGTGACCTGACAGTGGCGGTCTCACTGCCATCATAATCAGCCCCTGAGTTTGCAGTGAGCGAGACTCAGTTAGTGGGATTTGCTCACAGGAAAAGTTCAAAACCTGGGTGGTCAAAAGTTTTTTTATGGGTCAGAATGAATGGGTCAGAATGAATTTTCCTACACCTGGCAAACCAAAGAGCAACCATAAAGCCAACATGAGACATCAAATCCTTGGTGAAAACCATATAAAAGTTGGTAACCTATGCAACATGCAATACTGCAAGGCAAAGAGTGGATTACAAAGGCAGATTTTATGATATGACTGGAAAGCGAATTGGGTGGGACAGAAATGGGATGCAGTTATGACAACAATCCCTATCCATCATAAGCACCTCCCTTTCCAAGCCACCCAAATGCAGCTTCTGATTAAGTTGATGGATACAAACTGCACAATTCACTTACAATTTGGCCCTAGTTCTCATACTTTTTCAGGTATACACTCTTTCCTATACTTTTCAAACCCTCTATTTTGATTTGAACCATAACATTAATTAAAAAACGTGGGTATACAATAGGCCTGGGCAAAAATTTCGTTCCGTTCGCGGAAATTGCGATAATTTGACATTTTTGCGTTCCGCGGAGAGCGCGAAAATGTCAAAAATTCCGGTTTCCGCAGCTTGGCGATAATTTGTTTCTTGCTCGCGCTGTAAAATGATACATTCTCGCGCGCGCGCGATCGCCTTACCTGAATCCCTGCGTTCGCCGACAAGTTTTCTTGATCCGGTCGCGTTCTCCATGAGATGTTGTATTGTTTTTAGCCATTTGCGCTGTCTCGCGACAGTTCGCGCCCGCAGTGACGTCATGCGTCGCGCGATCACGTCTTTCTTCTCGCGATCATGCACCGCGAGAACAACTCAAAACAAGATGGCCGCGCCCGCAAGCAACCACATGGGTAAGTTGGCGACCCGCAACCATGCAGAAAATCTCGCGAACATGCCGGAAAAAAACTTCCGCATCTTTGCGATATTTCTGCTTGTTTGCGATAATTTTAAACATTCTCGCGATAATTTGCGAAGGTTAATTCCGCAAATTCCGCCCACCCCTAGTATACAACACCAATCATTAACAAACAGCGGCAAAGTCCATAAAAATGGATGTGATGAATAAGTATGATGCTGTGTTGTGTGTGGGCAAATTTGGTCATCTGATGTAAAGGCATTGGTTTTTTCAGTAGCTGCAACAATTAGAGCAGGTGATTGAACTGCAGTGTCTGAACACCATGTCACGTGCCTAAGAAGGTTTTGTGCGCAGTGGTATAAAGTGTGACATGCTGCTTTCTTATCTCAGAAGAGCTGCATGTAACCCATGTCAGTAAGGCACATTTACCCTCATTGAGAAAAAGCCATGACTTTTCAGAATTGCTTTTATAACTAAAATCAGATAGTTAATAACACATCTTAGAAGGACTGTCCTTGTAATGCAGCAGTATTGAGACTTCTCAGCAGGCTGAACATGCTATGAGTTTAATAGAAATAGCACTTCTTATCAGATGCTAGAGGTTTCATGTGACACTGGTTCACTTTTTAGTAGGACTGGCTTACTTTTTTTGAATCTCAGCAAAGAGACCAATATGTGAATGCCATAGAGTGTTGACTTTCCTTGCTCAATTATTGGCAGGTTGAATGGGCAATAGTATGGTGTACACAGGATAGCATTGGCCTCATACATAGTAAAGTTAGAGCACAGGCAGCATAGTATAAGCTTCACATAAACCCAGAAGAGATGTAGAACTGGTTTCAGTAGTGTTAGTCTGTATGATAGAAAATGGGGCAGGTAAAGTACAGAGAGCATCACAGCTTAATTTGGATTTGGAGGGTACAGTACAGACTGCATCAGCATAATTTGAACTCCACAGTAGGTGTCAGTAGTTCATCCTGTCTTGTATATTTCTTTACACCTGTCTTGCACAGTTTCTTGTAGTTGTAGATTGTTATGTACTTTGTTATGCACTGCATGTATGTGTATATATTTATGGTTGAAATGTAATTTTAATTTTTGAATAATTGAAAATCTGAAAACATTTTAAAATAAAAAAGACTTTATGGTTTGCTTTTAAGAATTAATGTACATTTAAATTGGCTTATTAAAAAAGAAAAAATATAGTTTATTTTGGTTTGCTTATAGAATATTTAATGTTTTTATTGCCCAGTACCTTGCCTAGTATAGCTTAGATTTGAATGAGAATGCTATTCATAGGTATTTCAATGTCCATCCCCTTCCTCAATGTAGTGTATACTGGAGTGAAAATAGTAAATGTAACCTTTTACTATCCAACACCTTCCCCAGTGTAACTTAGATTGCAGTGGAAATAGTACTTATAGTTCCTTTATTGTCCAACACTTTCCCCAAAGTAGTTCAGAGGGGAGTGGAAAAACTAAATTCATATACTTTAACGTCCAAAACCTTCAGAATGTTGCTTATTTTGGAGTGGGGAGGGTAAATGTAACCCCTTTATTGTCCAACGCCTTCCCCAATATAGCGTAGATTGAAGTAGGAACAGTAAATGTAACCCCTTTAATGGCGAGAACCTTCATCAATGTAAGATGAGTGGGAATAGTACATGTTAATATTTTAATATCTTGCACCTTCCCCAGTGTAGCTTAGGTTTGAATGGGAATAGTAATTAAAGTACCTTTAATGTCCAACACTTTCCCCAAAGTAGTTTAGATTGGAGTAGGCATAGTAAATGTTACCTTTTTAATGTTCAAAAGATTTCTAATGTTGTGTAGATTGGAGTGAAATAGTAAATGTAAGCCCTTTAAATGTAAATGGTTGAGGGCCAGAAAAGGAAATTCCTCTGTTGCAAACACAAGAGGGATTTCCTGCCTTTAATGCGACAATGTGAAGTTTACATGTGCATAGGAGGAAGTGTGGAGAACATGAACATCATGTTTTCTGGACTTAAGGGATAAAAGGTAGGTGCAGAGAAATTCACTCGTCTCATGGAGTTTGCGGGATTCAGGGACTCCGCGGCATGCTCAATAAATTCTGCCTTCTGGTGTGTAGTGAAGTTTTTTTTCTGTTGCACAAGATTTGTTTGGGAATGTGCTGGCGAAAGAGACAAGACTTGCCTGGTGCTAGCGATGGAGCGTGAGTCTTGCCGGACGTTAGCACGGCTTCCAACCCTTTTTCGTGATGTTGGCGAGTGCTAGTGAATACAGCTGAACCTCAAGCAGATTCTCTATTTGAGAAGCAGCTAAATCGACTCGAAAAGGCATTTTTGAGTTACTATTCTCCTTCAATGGATTATTCAGGTTGTTTTTTAGTGCGAGAAGCATTTTGTAAATTTAACTTTTAATCTCGAACAAGAAGGAAGACTCCAACTTCCTGTTCCTGTCCAGCAGGATCTTCCCAGTGCTTTGTCCTTCTCCTGGTCACTTTTCACTTGGATTTGGAGCTGGAAGGATCACTCTCTTTGTCTGCTGCATTTATACCATCAAATTTAAGGACTTTGTTTTTGAGATTTCATGAGTAATTTCAAAAACTCTTGTATAAGGGTGTTATTTGTTTGATAGAGGGCATGAACCAGTATTTATTTGTACTTTTATTTGATTTTTTAAATTTATTGTGGTGGATAGCCTGCAGTTTGTACTTTTATTCGATTTAAAAAAATTATTCTGGTGGGTGGCCTGTAGTTTCAGTCAGTAGGCCAAGGCAAGGAGTAGTTATGGGTGCATGACACAACTGTTTCTTTGGTATATGTTGTTTTAAAACATAAGTTAGGACTGGAATGCTATTGGATTACATTAAAAATGTATTTTTGGGGGTTTATTGCACGTTTATTGTGGGTATAAAAAGTGTACATGTGGGGTAATATTTGATGCCTTGGGAGGATGTGTGGTGACTTGTTGTACCATTTGTATAGCTCGGTCAATTTTTATTTTTGGCATTGTTGAATTAATGGTACTGTTTTATTCAGTGTTACTAATGCCTCCTTTGTCTGGCCAGTGTGTGTGTGTATTTCTTATAGGCCACCATTTGTTTTATTCTCCATGCCATGTGGCTACGGGTCATTTGTGTAGTCAGTGTCCATAGGCCTGCATGTGCTCTTTGTTGTGGACATGCCTCCTTGCTTGCTGTCTGACCATGTGGTTGGTGGCCATTTTATGCAGCCAGCCAGTGTGATTTTGCCATAACCTGCATGTGTTCTTTGTTGTGGCCATGCCTATGTACTTGCTGTTGTTATTTGACCATGTGGTCAATGGAAATTTTGTATAGCCTGCATGTGTGCTTTTGCATTAGGCCTGAATGTATTCTTTGTTGTCGCCATGCCTCCTTGCTTGCTGTTGTTGATTGGCCTTGTGGCAGGGAACCATTTTGTGTAGCCAGACAGTGTGATTTTGCCATAGGTCTGCATGTGTTCTTTGCTGTGGCCGTGGCTCCTTACTTGCTGTTGTTGATTGATCATGTGTGTCAGTGGCCATTTTGTGTAGCCCGCCAGTGTGCTTTTGCCATAGGCCTGCATGTGTTCTTTGTTGTGGTCATGCCTCCTTGCTTGCTGCTTGACCATGTGGTCAGTGGCCATTTTATGTAGCCAAACAGTGGGCTTTTGTTACAGGCCATTATGTGTTATTTGTTATGGCCATGCCTGCTTGCTTGCTGCTCGACCATGTGGTTGGTGGCCATTTTGTGTGGCCAGCAAGTGTGCTTTTGCCATAGGCCTGCACGTGTTCTTTGTTGTGGCCATGCCTCCTTGCTTGCTACTTGACCATGTGATCGGTGGCCATTTTGTGTAGCCAGCCAGTGTGCTTTTACCATATATCTACATGTGTTCTTTGTTGTGACCATGCATCCTTGCTTGCTGTTGTTGATTGGCCATGTGCTCAGTGGCCATTTTGGGTAGCCAGCCAGTGTGCTATTGCCATAGGCCTGCATGTGTTCTTTGTTGTCACCATGCCTCCTTGCTTGCTTTTGTTGATTGGCCATGTGCTCAGTGGCCATTTTGGGTAGCCAGCCAGTGTTCTTTTACCATAGTCCAGCATGTGTTCTTTGTTGTGGTCATACCTCCTTGCTTGCTTTTGTTGATTGGCCATGTGCTCAGTCGCCATTTTGGGTAGCAAGCCAGTGTTCGTTTGCCATAGTCCAGCTTGTGTTCTTTGTTGTGGTCATACCTCCTTGCTTGCTGCTTGACCATGTGATCAGTGGCCATTTAATGTAGCCAAACAGTGTGCTTTTACCATTGGTCTGCATGTGTTCTTTGTTGTGGCTATGACTCCTTGCTTGCTGTTGTTGATTGATCATGTGATTGGTGGCCATTTTGTGCAGCCGGCCAGTGTGCTTTTACCATAGGCCAGCATGTGTTCTTTGTTGTGGTCATGCCTCCTTGCTTGCTGCTTGACCATGTGGTTTGTGGCCATTTTATGTAGCCAAACAGTGTGCCTTTGCCGTAGATCGGCATGTGTTCTTTGCTGTGGCCATGCCTCTGTGCTTGATGTTGTTGCATGACTATGTGGTCAGTGGCCATTTAGTGTAGTCAGTAAGTGTGTTTTTGTAGGCCTACATGTGTTCTTTGTTGTGGCCATGCCTCCTTGCTTGCTATTGTTGATTGGCCATGTGGTCAGTGGCCATTTCATGTTGACAGCCAGTGCTCTTTTGCCATAGGCCTGCATGCATTTTTTGCTGTGGCTATGTCTCCTTGCCTGCTGCTTGAGCATTGGTCTCTGGCCATTTTGTGTAGCCAGCCAGTGTGCTTTTGCCTTAGGTCTGCTTGTGTTCTTTGTTGTGCCCAGGCCTGCTTGCTTGCTGCTTGACCATGTGGTCAGTGGCCATTTTGTGTAGACAGCCAGTGTGCTTTTGCTGTAGGTCAGCATGTGTTCTTTGCTGTGGCCATGCCTCCGTGCTTGATGTTGTTGCATGACTATGTGGTCAGTGGCCATTTAGTGTAGTCAGTAAGTGTGTTTTTGTAGGCCTACGTGTGTTCTTTGTTGTGGCCATGCCTCCTTGCTTGCTATTGTTGATTGGCCATGTGGTCAGTGGCCATTTCATGTTGGCAGCCAGTGCTCTTTTGCCATAGGCCTGCATGTGTTCTTTGTTGTGTCCATGCCTCCTTGCTTTCTATTTTTGATTGGCCATGTGGTAGGTGGCTTTTTGTGTAGCCAGCTAGTGTGCTTTTGCCTTAGGTATGCATGTGTCTTTGTTGTGGCCATGCCTTCTTGCTTGCTGCTTGACCTTATGGTTACTGGCCATTTTTTGTAGCCAGCCAGTATGCTTTTGCCATAGGCCTGCGTGCATTTTTTGCTGTGGCTATGTCTCCTTGCCTGCTGCTTGAGCATTGGTCTCTGGCCATTTTGTGTAGCCAGCCAGTGTGCTTTTTCCTTAGGTCTGCTTGTGTTCTTTGTTGTGCCCAGGCCTGCTTGCTTTCTGCTTGACCATGTGGTCAGTGGCCATTTTGTGTAGACAGCCAGTGTGCTTTTGCCACAGGCCTGCATGTTTTCTTTCTTGTGGCCATGACTCCCTGCTTGCTGTTGTTGTTTGACCACGTGGTCAGTGGCTTTTTTTATGCAGCCCCCCTTTTTTTCAGTTTTAAAAGGGAGATTGATAGGAGAGGGCTAAGTCTTTTTGTATTTGTTCATGGTATCCTTTTCCCTGATATCAGTTTAATATTATGCTTGAGCATCATTGTAGTATTTGTATATTATCAGTTTTATATTATATGACTTTTTGTATTTTTCACCTGCACCCCCTTGCCCCCCAATGGGTTTCTCATAGTCTCCTAGCATACCAGCAATTACTATTTTTTGTTTTTTTGTTTGATTTCCTTGTAATTTTTTTCTGTAATTGTTTTTCTTCAACTTTTTTAATTTTTATAATTTTTGTACTTGATTTTCATTTAAACCTTTTCTTTTCTTATTGTCTTTTTTTAAACATTTTCCCACCATCCATCTAGCGCCTGCCTGCAATAGGTGCGCAGCCGCACATCAGTATTGATTTTTTAAAGTATTATTATTACATTTTTCCACTGGACCCCCTGTCATAGGTGCACAACACACACAAGTATTATTTTTAAGGATTATTACATTTCCCCCTGCACCCCCCGCCATAGATGTAAAAAACACAGCAGCATTCATTTTTTAAGGATTATTCCATTTCCCTCGGACACCCTTGTCTGCCATAGTTGCACAACAGCATTTTTTTAAGCATAATTCCATTGTCCCCTAGACCTCCCTGACTTCCACATGTGTCTACATAAAATGCACACAAAACAAAAAGTTACATCGGCATGTTGTTATCCTGATTGGAAATTAAGCATTATGTTCTGGTGGTATGGTTTGACTTTGAAATCCAGTGTTGTTGTTACTTATTTAGGATAATAATGACAACTTAAGTAATCGCAAAAAATTATAATGTGTGTACTAATTCAAACTGCAATAATGCCAAATTTCACTAAATGTTTTTCATGCTTGTTTGCTTTTAGGTGCACTACAAACATCACCCACATTACTGGTGGACAGTCACGTGAGCCCTTCAAATTCTTCCACTTGTGCATCTAAGTGCCAATGCCAATTGACAGCTTCAAGATGACTCCAAAGAAAGGTGCTACCAAGAAAGTGGCCAGTGGGGAGGAGAAGAAACAGACTTCCACTACTGCCGTGCCAGCCAAAACTTTTTCTCAGCAAACTTGTGCCTGCCGAACCAGCCTCTGGATAGCAAGCTGGGAGCAGCATCAAAGGAACCACCCTGACTTAAGCCCAAGGCCATGCCTCTCAGCGAGGCACCCACTGCAATCATGTCTATGCCAACAAGCAGTGACATTGAATTGGATATCTCTCTTTTGCAAAGTACTACTCAATCATTGTAGGAAAGTGGACAACAGCCACAGTAAGCGATTGATCTTACTGAAGTAGGAGCAGAGCAGGAGGTTGAGCTTTCTGCTGCGCAATAACTTCCTCTTTTACAACCTTTGGCTTCCAGATGTCTAGCAAGAACAAGGAAGGGTACTTCATTATTTTCTCCAAGCTGCCCTTCGGATGATCTACACACAGATTTAACTCCGGCTGAGTCTGAGACACGCCAGGAGAGGCTCAGGATAAGGAAAGTACCTGAAAGCCTTACACTTATGGGAGAGGATGAGGATGATGAGACCGCCTTTGTAGACACTGTCCCAGAGGAGATTGACATTACTCCTCCTAGTACTCAACCTGCTCAGAGGGATGTGGCGCCACCACCAGTGCCAGCTCCCATATTTTTTATCTTGAAGAGACCTGCATCCACCACTAGCTCAGTAAAAGTATGCGCTGCAAAGAGCCAATCAACAACAAACCTGCCGTCCTCCAGTTCTTTGGTCATTGGCAGTGGTACCAGAGGTCCACTGAAAGGGTACACCTCCCCAGTTTAGGACCTCTCTATGGATAGCAAGCAGAAGGACAACATTGTATTATGCTCCATTTGCAATGTGAGTGTTAGTTGAGGTAAGCTTGGTACACACTATTGTATTAGAGGCAATGCAAGCCATTTGAAAAAACATCACACACTCTGCTGGGAGGCACACCTTGATCAGCTTTCTGCATGTATTGGTGGTCAAGGTGATGGGAGAGGGAAATTGGCTCCAGAGCCTCTGATCAGAGTGGGAGGTGTAGGTGATGAGGAAGAACAGGGTCACATCTTTAAGCAAAGCAGCCCTTTCCCCAGCAGTGCACCAGTATCACCCACTTCAGCAAACTTGCAATGGCACAAGTGTCAGATGGAGACACCACAGCAACTGCATACCGTGGCTGCCCCGAGACACATATTGAGTCTACCACCTCCTGGTTCTCTCTGGACATTTCCTGCGTCAGTGACACCAGAAATGAAAACATTCCAGGCTAGTATTATGAGCATGTTGAGGCAGGATGGGCCCTACCAAGATACTGCTAAGAGCGTTTGGGGGCATGCAACAGTAGGCATGTTTCACCATGAAGAAATCCTATACAGCTGATAACAGCTTGGAAAACCTTAACAGCAAAGTGTTTGGATGGCTGCGACCAAGAGTGCTTAGCATTGGAGTTGTTGCCACAGATAATGGCAGTAATATAGTTAAGGCCATCGCAGATGGTGGCTATTCAGGGTCCTGTGTTTGGCGCATTGCATCAACATCATTTTGTAGGACTTTCTCAAAAAAGAAAACCTAGTCACCAACTTACAGACCATCTGCAGAAGAATCTGCACTCATTTCAGCCATTCTTTTAAAGCCCTTGAGCAGTTGAGGATCATTCAGCATGCTAATATAGTACCAGTTAAAGCCCTCATACAGGAAGTTCCAACATGTTGGAACTCAACCTATAACATGTTGAAATGTCTGTTTAGGCAGTACAAACTGATCAATGAGTATGTCATGCAAAGAGGAGGGAATGTAACTAAATGCGTGACCATTGGGATGGGCAGATGGAAATTAGTCAAATGCCCGACAGAGATGCAACTTCCTTTTGAGTTTTTCACATGGGAGGTCAGCACGGAGGATAGTACGATGGGCCAAGCTATTCCATCATTGTATCTGCTAAAAGACCAGTTAAAAAGCATGTCTGACAGGTTTGAAGCTGTGGACGATGAAAACAAAGATGCATATACCTTGGTTCAGAGCTTAATCCTTTGCTTGGCTGAGAATTTGAGGCTGCAAAAAGACATAATGTCGTCCAAAGAGTACATCTGTGCCAAAATACTGGATTCACATTTAAAAAAAAATACTGGCCTCTGTATTTTCGTTTCAGAAGGGGATGTCTCAGATTACAAGACAAGGATTGTTGAGTGAGTCAAAGTCCTGCAGGAAGAACGGCTAAAATATAGCTTCCTACTGACTAAAGAAGTTCTGGGGTGCTGCATTTACATCTGGAGAGGGCAGTCCTGTTTGATCAAAGCAGGCAACACCAACAATAAGAACACCGGCGGCAACAACAACAGGAACACAAGAATCATCCACAAACTCTGCATTGACTTGGTATTAAAGTGCAGAACTGAAGACAAAAGAGGTCGAGCAAGTGGCAGCACCAATGACCATTGAGAGCATGTTCCCTGAGTATCTGGATGACCCAGGCGAGGTCTCTGTGAATCAAAACCAAGTGGTGTACTGGTATGTGAAGATGCACCAATGGCCACAGCTTAGCACACTGGCAATAAAGTATCTAGCTTGTCCAGTAGGCAATGTGTCTGCTGAGTGTGTGTTTAGTGCAGCTGGCACAGTCGTTGCAGTGAGAAAGACCTGTTTCTTGCCTCAAAAAGTGGAGAGACTGACCATGATCAAAATGAACCAACATTTCATACCACCGAATTACACTGTTCCTGAAATACCATAAGAGGAGGATGAGGGTGATTGGTCAGATTCAGATCAGAGTGTGTTAGGTGACCAACTTCTGTGTGAGCCACCTACATTTGAGAATGAACTCCACTTCCCTGACTGAGTAGGTTACCATAGACCCCTTTATCGCTGAACTGCTTTTCCCCCCAAAGAAATTAATGTAGCTAGGGAAACATTATTTATTTTCTTTGTGTCTGTCTGACTTATGCAGCCCCATCTTTTAAGAGCACAAGTATGGACAAATTGGCGTTGGTTCAGTGTACAGTTGGACCAGTATACAGCGAAGAGGACCCCATTCACTTCAAGGACATTGGTGAGACAATGCCTTTCTCCATCCTGGGCCTATCCTTTTTTTATCATCTAGCAGGGTTGCCCAAGAACATTTGAATTACAATGTGTGTTGCATGTATCAAAGAGGATCGACAATTGTATACAACTGTGCTTGGATTGGAACATGTCAATATATTGCACCAATGAGTGATATATTATTGAGTGATTGAGAGTGATGATTCATGTAGTGGCAGACAGTAAGGAATTGATTTGCAATGTTTGTGGTCTGATGGGTGATCATTTTTCCTGAAGGTGATTGGTCCTTCCCTTTTGACACTTAGCAAGATTTGCTTGCCAGGTCCACTTTTTTTTTGTTCACAATCTTCAAAGACCAGACCAATCTGTTTAGTTAACAAATACCAATCTACACAAAAAATGACATAATGTTTTTCTTCTTGTTCATCATCAACAGCATTGCACCACAGGTCTATCTCTCTCATTTGGGTCGGGACAGAGTTAGACAGATTTCTTACTCAGAGTCAGGAGGATGATGGAAGGACTCAATGTGGGACTACCTCAACAGCAGCCAGAAGACGGAAGTTCTCAACTTCAGCGAAAATAACATGATGATTACTCTAAGAGGCCGACTCAGCTCTGTGGATGGGTGAGAGGTGGCTTGGGAAATGCAATGCTGCTCAGTGTTTGTGCTGGCTCAAATATGATTCCCCTCTATTATGTGGTTGTGTGGTCGGGTGCGGAGCCTGTTGTTGTAAGTAACTGGAGACAGACATGTGATGTCCCATCATCACATTATAGACTTGTTTGGCTAAATGTTATGAGGACAGTTGGGAGATTTATCAGCCCAGTACATGCAGGCACCTGTCTGTGATTGGTTGTAATTTGCTCTCACTTCTCAGTTAATTGATCGCACAAGTCATAAAATGAATGATTGCAGAAGTCTATGCTCTTGCTCTTCCTCTGAGTATTCTAAGTACACTCCTCATGAAGCTTACCGTCTGTCCCTATCCTTGACTCTACAATATAATTTCTGTTTTACAATCCAGAGGCCTGCACAAAAGGTACAAGCTCCAGAACACTCCTACTTACCTTAGTGGACCGCTTCAGCCAGGCACCCAAGACAATCAGAGAAGAATGTAGATGCACCACCCAATTTGGCAATACAATATAATTCTTCTTTTAAGAATAATTTTTCTGTGTGCGTTCACTTCACTCCTTCATAATTTGTATTATTCAAACTTAGAGGACAGAGCATTTAGATTAATACTAACTTGGGTCTCTGGGGCTGAAGGACAGTTTGCAATGCATTTAACTCAACTATGTCATACTCATTCCTTCATTTCCTTCCACAACAGATTGATGGTGATGTCCTGCTTATCACCTAGATGAATATTGTCATTGTGTTAGTGCATTGTTTGTCTTTGTCACACCTTTCCCCAGATATTTTTTCTCATCCATTCATCAACCCCTAACTCCCTTCCCCCAGACTGTCTGATTTATTGAGGCATGACTTAATTTACACCATAAATAGATCACACACTTGGTGGGGCGGATGTGGGGAAAGTGACACCAACTTACTGCTGGATTTTCCTATACCTGAACAATAGCCCACACTGGAACCATTTACCCACACACATATAAAAGTGATCCATATTTTAGAAATGGAAGAACATAATTTGAAAACATCACCATTCAAGCTTTGTGTTGTATTGCATAAACGCTCAAACTTGTCCACTCCTGACTCTGACTCCACTCCTCCTGACTTGAAGATTTTGTAAGTTTAGTTTTAAATACCAGCTCCCAATTGCTCAGAGATAGTTACTATTGCTAGTTTTTGTTATCACATCAGGTCTTTGGTGTGTCATGATGGTAGTCTGGTCTCAGTCTTTTTAAAGTTATGATATAATAATATAACCCTCTAACTGTGCTTTCTTTCAATCTAGTTGCCTGTGATGGAAAATACTTTGATTAGACCTACAGTTGGGGTTGTCCTAGGTGTGGGTGGGACCTTGCTTGTGATTCCTTCACTAGCCTGCTACTACTACCACCACCATGGCAACTTGAAAAACAGTGCATTAAGAAGGCTGAGAGAGGTGGCAGACCTCGCCTCATCTCTTCAGGTAACAGAACTATGGAGCATTGATGTAGGCAATATAGGCAGTCCCCCCTAGCGTTCAATATAGTTGCAGAGGGATGGAGGACAAGGATACCGTATAACTAACTGGTTTATACTTTTTTTAAGCAGATTTAAAAATCAGGCTGTCCTTAAAGGCAGCAATGCAAAGTAAAACACCCAAAAAAGATTTGAGACAGACGTAAAGTAAAATTATTATTTATACCCTTCAATAATTTTGAATAATAAAACCATCTCTTCAGCCCACTGCAGGCCCACCCTTCTCCCCAAATAAATCTCCCTGCTCCCAATCAATGTCGAAATTTCTAATAAAAAGTCCAAAAAACAGTTCCTGTTTGAACTCCCATCTTAATTCCCAACCTCTCCATCCAAAACACGTCTCTCCCACCAAAACAAATATTAAAAATGAGGCTAAAGAAGAGGGTGCTACATGCGGGTCAGAAGCTTTTTGAGGTGCCCCGCAAAGCAGTCTGAGCTTGAGGGGGCAGCAGAGGTGATGTGACTGGCAGCTGCTGGCATCGTTGGTGTTGTTCTTGACGGGAGGCTGGAGGTGCTGACAGCTGGCTGGGGCTCTAGGCAGCAGTAGCTGCCTCCTCATCTTCCTCCTCCTGCAGGGCCTCCAGCCCCTGAAATTTGGCGTTTTGGCCTTCAGCCTCTGCTGCCACAGCCAGGCTGCTATCTCCTGCCTAGTAGGTGGTAGATCAGCAGGAGTAGCAGCAACAAGAAAGAAAAAGGACAAATTGTAAACAATGCTCTGTGCAAAACAGTTGCTTAAAATTATATTGTGGCACAGTAGCAGTACATTGCTGGTCCCCCAGGGCATTCAAAATTGATGTGATTAGAGTCACAGACATTTTGTACCCAGACATGCCTCACATAAAAGGCAAATGCACTAACTGGCTGAAAGGAATTAAGGCAGAATACCAATCCACTTGATTAGAAAATTGTTATTTTTATTCTTTTAAAGGATTTCCTAGTAAAAAATTAAACAGACACTATGGTGCCGATTCGGATCCTGGAAAAAATTTCCCCGTACGACTCGTATCCGGTCATTTTACCGTACGAATCGTACAAGTGCCGTACAAACTGCCAAGTACGATTCGCATGGAAAAAGTCCTTACGAATCGCATTGGGAATAATTCCCCACACGTTCTCGGGTCGGAAAATGTGTCCGACACGTCACCGGACGATTTACTGTACAAATGTGAAAAGTGAAGTCCGACCGCGCAAGTACGATCCATCCCGTGCGTCCGATGTTACAACCGTATGGAAAAAACACCGTCCGCACCTAACTCCCATAGCAACCATGGAGACATGTGCCCGCATACGCGCCGAACACCCCCCCAGCCCCCGTAAGTACGCGCCGAACCCCCCCCAGCACCCGTAAGTACGCACCGAACCCCCACCCGTGTATGTACGCCGTACTTCTCTTTTCCAGCACTTTTTGGGTGCCGTAAAAATATTGCCGTCCGGACTGGTGTCGGTTCGAATCGTACTTCCTTGTTCGTGAAATGGAGCCTGACTGCGTCCCGACATCACGTCGGCGCTTTCCCGGATCACATTTGTATGTATATTTTCGTCGGTCGGTGTTTTTTACCATTCATACGGAAATAGTGTTTCCGTGCGAATCGTACTTCCATGTTTGTAATGTTTTTTTACCGGTTTTTCCAGGATCGGAATCGGCACCTTTTTGTGGAAAAATAAAAATAAATTACATCTCTTTAATGAGTAAGCCATTATGCACTATGGAGTACAGGTATGTTTGTTGTGCTAAATTAATGGAGGCATAAGAGCTAACGTGTCAGTAGTTAGTACTTTGCTACTCTCTACAGTCTGTAGCTGGGGCAGCCATAATGGACAATTATCTTTTTTCAATGGCCTTGCTCTTCTCCAAAATGCCTTTCCATTTTACCTTGACTTAAAGACAGATGTATAATAATGATATGTCACACATGTCACTTACTAAATGCATATATCCTGTCTGGCGTAAGAAGGCAATGGAAAAAACGTTTGTATTTGGCATGTTTGTCACAGACTATCCCATATGCAAAACTCAAGGCACTTATTCCCACTTTACTCCTTGTCCTTGCCCTCCACCCCAATTTATAATTATTACAAATACATTCATTTGGCACTAAGAAAAGGAAACTTAACTTACTCTACTGCAGGGTAAGTTAGAGGGATTATGGATTAAGGAGATATTTTACTACAGAATAGTGGGGTGTCACTGATCATCATGTGCATAAGCTTTGGCTTAGTTAGTCACTGTAGTTGACGAATGTTGGAAGGGAAACATTTGAACAGGCATAAGTTCATTATGTAAGGCATGAAATATGTAAAGCACTTGGCCAATACAATGTGGCACATGCTAAGAATTAATTTTTAAACATTCTTGAGAGGCTGGTACAGAACTTAGGAAAGAATATTGGAGTGAAGTACTAGGACATGACTGAGTGGATACCGGGAGGGAAGGGAAACACACCTTTGCCATACATTGAAAACTGAAGCAGACACACATTGCACACCCATTACTGCAGTTCCGAATTGAACCATGAGGAAGTTAGGTCATGGGTGGCACTGGTGAAATGCTAGGGGCAGGGAGGTGATGATTGATAATGGGTGGGATACATATCTGCCTCACTTAACAAATACAGTGAGTCAAGGTAGTAGACGTAAATAACCCCCCACTTTGATTCAAGGCTTTGATAAAAACCATTCCAAGCAAGTGAAGTACTTGAGCACTCCCCTCTCAGGAAGAGCTCTCTTGTTTCTTCATCCATGTAACTATCCAATTATCATCATTTAATTGTTCTGAGAGCCTGGAGGAATTTGAGGAGGCAATACTAGACCGGCAAACCTTGGACAGCAATGACCATTCCCCACTTATAAGAACCAAATAGATTTGACGTCATGATGCGTCTATAATGCTCTTGGAGAATTAAATCTTCACCAAGCGGAATGGAAATGGTGAAAAACCTATCTGTCTGAAAATAAGGAAATGTATGTCCAATGCCTGATAGACTACAAAAAGTCTATATTACAGGACAAAACAACATTTTGTTTTAAAAAGTCCCTAATTCTGAAAAGACAACTAAAGTCATTTTTCAATTGTTGTAGATTTATCTATTCCAGAATGAGCGGCCCTACCTGTCACTCATACACAAAAACTATATGATACATTAAGCCACTTCTTTGTGGATAAAATAAAGGAAATACAAGCTACTATCTCTGCTAATATAACTGCTTTGAAGACTCCACCTGAAAATAGGAACTCTACTTCTCTTTTGGCCTTCCCTACTATCAGTCATTATTGCTTGCTGGATTTGATGGCTAAAGTCAATTAAGAATTCCCCAAATTATGCCTGCGCTCCTCGGATCCAAGAATCTATCTTCTCACATTTACCAGATACAGCAACTTCCTTTCTTAACTTATGCCTACATCAGTGCTGTGTCCCCCAATCCTTTAAGGAGGCTGTGGTAATCCCACTTAAAAAAAACGGGTAAGGGCCGTACTGTAATGAAAAATTACAGACCAATCTCTCTCCTCCCCTTTCTAGCAAAACTACTCGAGGCCCCTGTGGTGCAATACTTATTTTCCTTTTTAGAGGATTCTAAATTTCTTGATCCTTACCAGTCAGGCTTCCAACCCATCCCCCTGGGGAGAGGATGTGGCCTAATGGCTAGGGCGGTCAATTTCAAATCTGGGGAAACGGGTTAAAGTCTCGACAATGATGCTCAACTCAACATCCTGTGATTCTGGGCAAATCATGTAATCTCCCCATGTCTAGCAAAAATGAATGTGTCCTTGTGTAATGCAACTGGTGCTCATGTAAAGTGCTCTGATACTTTCGGTTCAAGTTCGCGCTATATAAAACTCAGGAAAAAAAAAACATCCACTCAACCAAATCTGTTCTCCTATTAGTAGTGAATGACATGAAAGAAGAGGCTGATAGAGGCAATACCAAGCATTGGTCCTTTTGGACTTATCAGCAACCTTTAACACAGGGGATCATGCCATTCTGATTGACTGTGTTGAGGCAGCTGAATTACAAGGGGTTGCTTTAGATTGGCGGAAATCTTTCCTTAAAGACCGCTCCCAATTGGTCAGCCTTTTTCCTTACTGCTCAGCTAAGGTTCAACTTAACTGTGGTGTACCACAGGGATCTTCCTTATCGCATCATCTTTTTAATATCTATATTCACCCTTTGGTACACTCCCTGCAACAGTGGAAGATTTTCATTCACTTGTGGGACACCCCCGCGCCGCACGGCCACCAGCTGCTGCGTGTGCCCCTCAGCCTTGTCCCTGCCGCGCTGCCTGCCTCGCCGCCGGCTGACTCCGTTGCCGTTTGTTTTGCCTTTGTTTCTCCCGCCATTTGTGCTTGTCATCTGTATTCCCTGCCCGTGTTTGAGTTTCTTTTTCCCTTGTTTTGTTCGCCATTTGTGCTTAATAAAGTATATTTGCCTGTTTATCTGTCCAGCTTGTGTCCTTCCTGTTAGCCCGCCTACATCGCCGCCTTCCCTCCCCGCTCCCCGCTTCCCGCCACCACCGCAAGCCCCGCCCCTTTTTTCATTCTGTTCCCGCCCCGCTCCCGCCTCCCAGCTGCTCCGCCCACCCGCGCACTTGGCCTTTATATGGCGACCGTGCGACACAGGTAAGTGTGACCCACTTGTGGGACACCCCCGCGCCGCACGGCCACCAGCTGCTGCGTGTGCCCCTCAGCCTTGTCCCTGCCGCGCTGCCTGCCTCGCCGCCGGCTGACTCCGTTGCCGTTTGTTTTGCCTTTGTTTCTCTCGCCATTTGTGCTTGTCATCTGTATTCCCTGCCCGTGTTTGAGTTTCTTTTTCCCTTGTTTTGTTCGCCATTTGTGCTTAATAAAGTATATTTGCCTGTTTATCTGTCCAGCTTGTGTCCTTCCTGTTAGCCCGCCTACATCGCCGCCTTCCCTCCCCGCTCCCCGCTTCCCGCCACCACCGCAAGCCCCGCCCCTTTTTTCATTCTGTTCCCGCCCCGCTCCCGCCTCCCAGCTGCTCCGCCCACCCGCGCACTTGGCCTTTATATGGCGACCGTGCGACACAGGTAGTGTGACCCACTTGTGGGACACCCCCGCGCCGCACGGCCACCAGCTGCTGCGTGTGCCCCTCAGCCTTGTCCCTGCCGCGCTGCCTGCCTCGCCGCCGGCTGACTCCGTTGCCGTTTGTTTTGCCTTTGTTTCTCTCGCCATTTGTGCTTGTCATCTGTATTCCCTGCCCGTGTTTGAGTTTCTTTTTCCCTTGTTTTGTTCGCCATTTGTGCTTAATAAAGTATATTTGCCTGTTTATCTGTCCAGCTTGTGTCCTTCCTGTTAGCCCGCCTACATCGCCGCCTTCCCTCCCCGCTCCCCGCTTCCCGCCACCACCGCAAGCCCCGCCCCTTTTTTCATTCTGTTCCCGCCCCGCTCCCGCCTCCCAGCTGCTCCGCCCACCCGCGCACTTCGCCTTTATATGGCGACCGTGCGAACGCGCAGCGGTCACGCGCAGCGGGCGCGCCGATTGTGCGCCGAAGGCGCGCCAAAGGTAAGCCCGTCTGCGCCCGTCCGCGACCGGATCGCGACCAGCGCCAGGACCCCTGGCCCCCGATGCCGCCGACCGACCCGCCTGACGTACTCCGCCGCCACCCTCATCGCTCTCAACTCTGGCCGACTCCCAGAATGCCATCAAGCCACACCACGACGCACCCACGGACCTTTCAGCTGCCTCGCCTGCAAATTCACCTGCATCCGGACCTGCCGCACACCAGCCCCCGCCAAGTCGAACAGCAGCAGCACCCACCTCAAGTGCATCCTGCTCAACACCCGCTCCGTCCACAGACACGCCATCGAACTCTGGAACCTCCTAGACGCCACAGCCCCTGACGTTGCCTTCCTCACAGAGACCTGGATGAACGCCTCTTCAGCTCCCGACATCGCCATCGCTATCCCAGAGGGCTACAAGATCGTCCGGAGGGACCGCAACGCCAACCAGATGGGAGGAGGCATCGCCATCATCCACAAGAACACCATCCGTCTCACGACCAGCACCGAGAACACCCTGACCACTGCCGAACACCTGCATTTCCAGATCCACACCAACCCGAACACCACCCTCAGAGGCACCCTGATCTACCGACCCCCTGGACCACGCACGCAATTCAGCGAGGACATCGCCGACTTCATCAGCCCGCATGCCCTCCCCTCCGCTGACTACATCCTCCTGGGGGACCTCAACTTCCACCTGGAGAACAACAACGACCGCAACACCAGCACCCTGCTGGACAACCTCGCCAGCCTGGGACTCAAGCAACTGGTGTCCACCCCCACCCACCTCGCCGGACACACACTCGACGCAGTCTTCTCTTCCAGCACAGACATCGACTTCAGCCACGCCACAGAGCTCCAATGGACGGACCACAGCTGCATCCACTTCACCTTCAAGAGAAAGACGACCCACCACCACCAGCAACAGGCCGCCCGCAGAAGCTGGAACAAGATCACAGCAGACCAGCTCGCCACCTCCCTGAGCCAGCACCCTCCTGCCAGCTCAGCGAACCCCAGCCAGGCCGCCGTCAACCTCACGAAGTGGATCAGCATCTGCGCGGACGAGCTCGCCCCGCTGAGGACCCCGCCCAGCAGACCCGGAAGCAAGAAAGCCCCATGGTTCACCGACGAACTCAAGAGCTCCAAGAAGAACTGCCGAGCCCTCGAGAAAGTCTGGAGAAGGGAACCTACACCGGACAACAGGACCTCCTTCAAGCTTGCCACCCGGAAGCACCACCAGCTTATCCGCGCCGCCAAGAAAACAGCATTCAAGGAACGGTTGGACAACAACGCACACAACTGCAAGGAACTCTTCAACATCGTGAAAGAGCTCTCCAACCCCAGCGCAGGAAACAACGACATCACCCCATCACAAGACCTCTGCAACTCCCTCGCTTCATACTTCCACAACAAGATCACGGACATACACAACAGCTTCAACAACCAACCAACGCACACCATGACCGAACAATCACCCCCCACCACCACCCTCCACGCCTGGACCCCGATCAGCACCGAAGACACCATCCGCACGATGAACTCCATCCACTCCGGATCACCGACCGACCCCTGCCCTCACCACGTTTTCAACAAGGCCGACGCTGTCATCGCACCCCACCTGCGAGACATCATCAACACATCATTCAACACCGCCACCTTCCCTGAGAGCTGGAAACACGCCGAACTCAGCGCCTTACTCAAGAAACCAACAGCGGACCCCACCGAACTCAAGAACTACCGCCCCATCTCGCTCCTCCCGTTTCCAGCCAAAGTCATCGAGAAGACCGTCAACAAGCAGATGGCCGCCTTCCTCGAGACGAACGGATCCCTCGACCCCTCACAGTCCGGCTTCCGAGCCAATCACAGCACCGAGACCGCCCTCATCGCCGCCACCGATGACATCCGAGCCCTGATGGACAATGGAGAAACAGCGGCCCTCATCCTCCTAGACCTCTCCGCGGCATTCGACACGGTCTGCCACCGCACCCTAGTACAGCGCCTCAGTTACATCGGAATCCAGGACAAGGCGCTGGAATGGATCATCTCCTTCCTCGACGGAAGGACACAGAGAGTCCGCCTACCGCCTACCACCATACAAATCAGAAGCCTCCGAAGTCATCTGCGGCGTCCCTCAAGGATCATCTCTGAGCCCCACCCTCTTCAACGTCTACATGAGCCCCCTCGCGGCCATCGTACGCAAACACAACTTCAGCATTATCTCCTACGCCGACGACACCCAGCTGATCCTCTCCCTGACCAACGACCCCGCCTCCGCCAGAGCCAACCTGCACGAAGGGATGAAAGAGGTAGCCGAGTGGATGACGACCAGCCGCCTGAAACTGAACTCTGACAAGACGGAGGTCCTCATCCTGGGCTCTTCCCCCTCCGCCTGGGACGACTCCTGGTGGCCTCCAGCCCTGGGCACCGCACCCAAACCAACAGACCATGCACGCAACCTGGGCTTCATCCTGGACTCCTCCCTCTCCATGACCAGGCAAGTCAACAACGTCTCCTCGGCGTGCTTCAACATCCTACGCATGCTACGGAAGATCTTCCGGTGGATCCCCACCGAGACCAGGAAGACCGTCACCCAGGCCCTCGTCACCAGCCGACTGGACTACGGCAACGCCCTCTACGCCGGTACCACCGCCAAGCTCCAGAAGAGACTCCAGCGGATCCAGAACGCCTCGGCCAGACTCATCCTCGACATCCCACGAACCAGCCACATCACCGGACACCTGAGAGACCTTCACTGGCTCCCCGTCAACAAAAGAATCACCTTCCGCCTCCTCACCCACGCACACAAAGCCCTACACGACCAAGGCCCGAGCTACCTCAACAGCCGGATCAACTTCTACGCTCCCAAACGCCACCTCCGATCAGCCAACCACGCCCTCGCCGCCGTCCCCCGCATCCGAAGAGCGACTACAGGAGGAAGGTCCTTCTCCTACCTGGCCGCCAAGACCTGGAACTCCCTCCCGACCGACCTGCGCCTGACCCAAGACCACCTCTCCTTCAGGAAGAAGCTGAAGACCTGGCTGTTCGAGCAGTAGCGGCACCCCCCCCCCCCAGCGCCTTGAGACCCTACGGGTATGTAGCGCGCTCTATAAGTGTAACTGATTGATTGATTGATTGATCTATAAATAATTATGCTGACTATATGCAGCTGATTTCCAACCCTCAGAATCTACGGAGTCCTTCCAAAATACCATGCTATACATTAGAGAATGATTGAAGAGTCATCAGTTGAAGTTGAACTCTGATAAGACTGAGATTGTTGTCACAAATAAAAAAATCAATTGTTGGATTTCTACCTAAGCAGGAGTTGAGACTCCCCCCTTACCTAAGAAAGCAGTAAAAGGTCTAGGTATCCAAATTTCTGAGGATCTCTCTGTGAAATCACAGATAGGAGCAGTGATTTATTTTACTGTTTCCTTCAATTCCAGAAAATAGGGAAAATTAGGAAAATTAGGAACTTTTTCACAGTTGAAGCCGCCGTTCAAGTCATTATTGCCTTATTTGTCATATCTAGAATCGACTATGCAAATGCACTCTATTTAGGACTTCCAGCAAGCCTTAATCATAGGCTCCAAATGGTGCCCAATTAAGTAGCGAGATTGGTTTTTCAACATCCCAGGTATTGTCACACAAAACCTCTGGTGAAGAAGTTGCCTTGGCTCCCTGTTGCACACCTACCAGTTCCAAAATAGGCTGCATCCTTTTTAAATCAATTCACAAAATCCAGCTTTTATTTCCTCAAGTGTACAGAGTTATACACCGAAGCGTAATCTCAGGTCGGCCCACATGAATCTTTTAATGGCACCTAAATTCAAGAAAAAGAGGATGGGGCAAGATTTTTAGTGATAGGCCTTCACATATGGAACTCTTTACTGCTGGAAATTAGATTGGCAGCCAAATATTGAGCTTTAGGAAGCTCTTGAAAACATAGCTGTTACAACAAGCATATGGGTAATGTCACTGCTAGAATACCACCTCTCTCTACTTCAGTCCCAAGAAACCTTTCAAGGTGTACATGCGCTATACCAATATCTTATAGCATTACATAACAGCATAAATAAATGATAATACATACACAACACTGGGGGGTCCACCCATGACCATGGCCACTCTATAGTTATACTGTTTGAGCATGCACAAGAAAAAGAAAGCCTTCTCAACAAGTATCCATAGAATAAGAATAGCTTACTTTGACATGTAATCTTCACAGTAGAGTACCTGTCCTAAACTCGGTTCGCTTAGTCTTACAGTGACAGTCCACAAGATATATAAGGAGAGAAGGAAAGCTTACTGACAAAGCAGAAGACAGGATCCTACAGACAGGCTAGAACAGACAGGAGGAAGTGATCTATAGAAACTTCAAATATAGAAAATAACTAGGATTATCCAAGGATAACAAGAATTTAGCAAACATTAGATAGAACAAAGAGAATTTGGTAAAAAATTAGGAGACAGGCACAGTAAAAAAAATAAAAAGGAAACATTATTCTAAATGTGGAGTGGTTAAGGTTAGGGAAATAATAATAATACTAACAAGAGGACTTACTGGGGCCAGAAGATTTGTTGGCACTGGTGGTAGTAGTGGAACGTCCGCCCGCCACTGCACTGGTGGTCGCATCCCTGGCTCCCTGACCAGTCTCCATGCTGCTAGCCCTCTTCTTGCCCCTGGCTGCTGATGTAAGAAATAAAGAAGACATAATAAAGAAGATTAGGGGTACAGTTTATATTCTTCCCCAAAATATTTAAACAGGAAAGGCAAACACAGTAACATTGTACTTTTCTAAATCAGATTGTTAATAGTATTAGCATCTAGTTGCCCTATTCCTGAACCTAAGCTCTATTCCAAATACTAATGCATTGTAATGAAGGATCTTTGTTTCACATCTCATTCTCAGTCTTAACCCCCTTTGACTGGCCAACTCAATCTCCCTTTTTGTCAGTGCATACCTCACTTATAATACTACTACTACCACTGTCTTAGTGACAGGATAAAGGAGTCAGCGTGACTTCACCCAAGTAAACGCGATTAGTTAGTACCAAGCACCTGGCTGGATCACATAATATTTGTAACATAAACTCACCTCTGAGTGTGAGCAACTCTACTTTATAACTATAAATATATGTATCATTGAGCCATAAATAAGAATTAGTTTCCACCGAAAAAGGAATACACTGCCCAACAAATTAGACAACACGCAAACAATAAAAAAAATAGCTTTAAACAAAGTATTCAATTCAACCACTTTACTAATTAAATTAACACTATAAAAAGAGCATAAAAATTACCTTTAGTTTGCAGCATAAACACCAAATCTACACAAATGTGACACACTGAAGGATTTAAGAGAGAAAATACTAAGATCTAACAAAGCCACAATCCACTTAAAAAAACAATTAAAAAGCATTAATTTAAAATTAAATCATATTGACTGCTAAACTTTTAACTTAAACGTAGCCACTACAATATTGGTTATTCTTTTTATAACTTGGAACCAAAGTTAACACAAGAAGTTCCATCGCAAAAATATGAATCTCTAAAGCAGAAACACCACAGTTCCAAACAATAAACTCAACAAATAAATGTTTAAATGTAAGTAAATGCAATGATATATTAAAGACCTAAAATCTATACACACTAGAAATAAAGCTAATGCAAATCTAACCCTAAAACTACACAGTACTTTTTTAAACATTTAATTATAACATTCTATATTCAAAAGGTAAAAGTAACCACCAGTTCCTTATCTTAACAAAATTGAATTAAAACTAAAAAATAACTCTATATATTAAAACACCTACAAACATGTAGGTATAACATGTAAACTAATTCTGATGCCTGTTAGACTATAAACATTAATCAAAACTATTATTTTACAACCACTTAGTAATTCTATGACACATGGGATATACTAAAGTCAGGAGAGCACACGCTCCAAAAATATACATTGGAAATGCACATAATACTGCGCTAATGCTTGTTATGGGAGGGTTACTACTACAAAATATGTACTTAATGTTAGAGAGTATAATTACTCCTCAAATGTGACTGAAATAGAAGTAACACATGTTTTGCAAAACAGTTGAGAAGCAAGCACTAGTACCCAAGAACTGACAGGAACCATTTAAAAAAATGTACTATCAAACATACACTACAGGGCAACTGCCCAGAATCCCAAATTTAAAAAGACATATATCACACACCACAAAGGCTACAACAGAAACCTCTGCTGCTCTTAAAAGATTGCAGGACATAAAATACCAGCTAATCTAACTACTACATGGAGGGCCTTATTATGATGGCGGACACAGGATTGGGACCACCCGACAAGTAGTCGGCGGTCCCACCCATCATATTATGACATGCCTTTTTGTATTGCAGCTTGTGCTGTGGCCCAGAAAAGGGCCGCAGCACAAGCCACAGTAGAAAAAGAGATGTTTTTAAACATCCATGCACTGTGCGCCAGGCATCATGGTGCCTGGCACATGATGCATTAATGTTTTGGGGGCACTCTGGCCACATAGTGGTGGCCCACGGGGGATGTGGCTCCTGGTAGGAGCCCCCAAAGTCCCTTTTCAACAACCTTTCCATGGCAGTGGGACTGCCATGAAAAAAGCTGTGAGAAATCGACACTGTAATCCCTACGGCAGCCTTCACTGTAGGGAATAATGTCTGACCGCCTCTCTGACTGGCTCCTTGAGCCTGTCAAATGCGGCGGTCTTCCCTCAGCCCTCTGTGCTCTGTGGTCAGACTGCTGCCCTAGATGTCGGGCAGACCACCACCGATGCCTGTTGGTTGGGGCCTGCTCGACATCATAATTAGGGCCATAGTGCTGTATAGCTTCCACAAATCCGCAGGATCTGTGTGTTTGTGGACAACATAAACCTTGGGTGAGGTGCCTAGGCTGACTCCATGCACTCCCATAGTGTATGTTGGCCTGGAGACCAGCTAGCTCACAGTGCCACCATAAGTACCCCTAACCCAAGCAGGACGTGAATGGTTCCTGGCAACCATTGAACAAGACAATCCTGTCCCCTCAGGGATCATGGTAACAGATCCAGAACCCTTTCGCTCAGTCACACATGCACTCTTGTTCTCAGAGAAGTGTACAGAGAAATACACAATGGGATGTTCTTCAATATATTTATTAAACCAACGTTATTCTTGTATAGAGTATATGTACTGTGATGATTAATACAAAGAGGCAAATGAAAGTGATTACAAGAAACAAAATTGCAAATAATAGGCATAGTTCCACCATGATGCTAATAACTGTGAATATAGGCAAAACAAGATAGTAGTCAGGTATACTCTTATTATGTAATCCCTACCCTACGTGTGCCTAGGGTTTGTGTGTGAGTGTATATAGTCAAGAATCCCCCCAGCGGAGGATCCAATCCCATTACCTGGAGGTACAGAATGTAGAAACCCATTTTGGTCACGAACTGGACACCCCTCACGAAGATGGAAGGCAGCTGCTTGATGAAACATCAGCATGCAGGGACCTCTCTATATCAGCAGAAGTGTCTCCTCTGGCTAACCCCTGGAAATGCTTATTTATTTATAATAAAAAGCATCCTTGCGATGTATATACAAATTAGCATTGTTATGGGTTTGCAGATAGCTCTGTGGCCCCGGGAATGTAGACAGAATGACATTGTACAGCGTGTACAAAGGACGTGTAATCTTTGTTTGAGACATCATGATAATGTTGCATGAAGTGAAATGTGTAAGCAAAGAAGTTTCAGAGAAACAAATCCAAAATTGTCACACACACAAATATGTGCAAAAGGTTATCATACAATGTTATTGTGCAGAAAGAGGGCAATGTAAGAAAATGTACAGTGTTTCTAAAGGAGCCTAACTCAGGCACATAACACTCACTCTTCATACTAGGGGTCAAACAAAAAGCTATCCAAAAACAGCAGGCCATATAACATTGTAAAATCTATAAAATCTAAAACCACTCTAAAATCACCTATAGGTGATCTCCAAAAACTCTTAAAAAAAGAAAGCCACCATGCAATTTGAAAATCCAAGCACACGAAAAGCCAATGTGCCTAGAAGTAAATGAAGAAATAGGGGAAAAACAACTTTTTGTTTCTTTGTTTTGAAAACAGAGCAAATAACTGTTCCCACCAAATGGAATACCCAATTGTTTATGTGTTCCGAGTGGTAGTCGCAACATTGCTGTTGCCAGCAACCACAGACGGCATTCCCAGAGGTGCACCTCGAAGCAGATTTATAGACCAGAGGTGTTCCCATCCAGTCCCCGCAGCAGGCTCCTCAAAGCCGATCTCCAGTTCACTAGGAGCCATAGCATCCTAGGGTGACTCAAAGAATGTGTTCAGCAGAAATGGAATACACTGAGGACAACTATACCCACGGGCATTTAAAGGGTCCATCAGTACCTCAATGTCCAATTTCACAACTAAGTGCGATCCAAAGCAGAAATTCAGTACACATTCATGACTGCACAGCAGACAGTGGAATACAGGTTGTAAGCAGTGAGGTCATACAGGCCTGAACGATAAGAACCAATGCTCATTCAGTTCTCGAAGCCGAGGTGTGCCAAAGCAGTGCATCATGCTCTCATGGCATTGCAGCACAGGCAATGCTGTCTCCATTGCATTTCTAACTGAGACATCACTTGCAGAGCAGAAACATTTAAATAATAATCCCAGCCACAAGTAGCAGGACTAGTGGAAGACCTCAAAAAACTATTCTCAGCACAGAGTGTATGAATGATGGAATTACTCGAAAAACTGTCTGAAAGGTGCTAACAAATCCAGAGCCAATACATTTAAAAAAGTATGCTACTCCCTTTGTATCAGACATATTAAAGATATGGTGTACCAGCTCCCCAAAATGCAGTGGGAAGTTAGTATAAAGTAGTGTCTGTATTTTGGACAAGTACCTTGCAACCTGGAGATCAAATGTCTCTTTTGCTGACGTTAAGGCCACATCCTTTTGAAAAAGCATGGCTTTCAGTTGGCTCAGATAATCAAAGTGTATTAGTGGAAACATTTATTGAAGGCCACGGCATTGTCTCCCTAACTGTGCAGGCAGGTGGAAACAGTGCTTGTGTGCAACAAGTAACTACAGAATTAGCTGTCACCAGATAAGCGATAATACACACTACAAGACCTGGAGATATCAAGCACTATTTCAAAATGAATGGGATTGGGAGAGGGGCAATATAAACAATTATTATACCCTCAAAAGTAGTTCATATCATGAACTATCAATACCATCCCAAGTGCCTCAAAATTTGACATTTAAAACAACCCAACATGTGCAAAATCTTCCATCAAAAGCATAAACCAGAAAAAATGTGTGGAGAATGACAAACCCAGGATTCCGGCATTTTACATCTTGCTGAAAATCCATAAGGCACAACGGTTCCCCCCAGGACGCCCGATAGTGTCGGGGATCTCCTCTGTACTGGAACCATTGTCTCAATTTGCTGACTTCTTCCTTAGAGAGTCGGTACTTAAACAACTGTCATATGTCCAGGATACCACTGACATCTTGAATACCATCCAAGATTTAAAGTTTGATGAATTGCAACAGATACTTGTTACTATCGATATTGAATCGTTATATACAAGTATCCCTCAAGACGCAACGCTTGTGGCAGCAGCACGCGCCCTTGATGGTCAGGAGTGGTTTTATGACACCCCCCAAACCTTTGTTATGCAATGCATAGAGGTAGCACTCACTCGGAATTACTTTGCCTATAAGGATGATATGTTCCTACAAATATCTGGGACTTCTATGGGTGCTACCTTCGCACCGAGTCTGGCCTGCATCTACGTGGGCCAGTTCGAAGAGCATCATCTATACCATCCATCTAATCCCTTCCAGGGGCACATCAGCCTCTGGAAGCGGTATATTGATGATGTCTTTTGTATATGGACTGGTACACGTAGCCATCTGTGTGAGTTCTTGGAATGGCTCAATAATCGGGACAAATGTTTGAAGTTCACATGGAGCATGAGCACCGAGAAGGTAACATATTTAGATTTGGACATCACTGTGACTGGTGACAGGTTAACTTCGACTGTTCATCAGAAACCTACCAACAAAAATTCCCTCTTGCATTACCAATCTTTCCATCCAAGAGCGTTGAGGGATAATCTCCCAGTGGGACAGTTTCTGCGTTACCGCAGAAACTGTTCCTCGACTGTTGACTTTTTGAAACAGTCTGAGGCCCTCACTGAGAAACTGGTGCAAAGGGCATATCCAAGAAAAATTGTCAACAGAGCTCGCAAGAGGGCACATAACACCCCACGTGAAGCACTGTTGGAAAGGAATTCGAGGGAGAGCTCTGATTGTCTACCCATAGTGCTTACCTTTGACCCTCTTGCGACGAAAATTCGCCAGGCCATTAGAAAGCATTGGTCCTTATTATCCACCAGCGATTACAAAATGCCCGCCCCCCGGTTTGCTTTCAGAAGAGCTCAGAACTTTAAAGATAGGCTCGTCCATACAAGGCCTCAATCACAAGTGACCAACACATCCATTCCCCCGGGACATTACCCGTGTGGAGGCTGCTCTGTCTGTGAACTAACTGAAAAGACAACTAGTGTTCAGTTGCAGGATGGACGAACTTGGCACTTAAACAAGTTCAGTAATTGCAACTCATCAAATACGATTTACAGGCTTACTTGCCCATGTGGGCTTCACTACATTGGCCTCACCACAAGAAAAATCAAGGTGAGGATACAAGAGCATCTCAGTACCATCAAGAACGGCAAATTAACTACGAAATTGGTTTAACATTACAAGGACCACCAGCACAACTACAAGGCTGTTAAATGGTTGGTGTTGGAAAGAGTGATGGGCAATGTGAATCAGATCGAGAATACCCTTGCAGTGAAGGAAGCTCGCTGGATTTATTCCGAAAAGGTCGATCAAGTTGGCCTGAATGATCAAATCGAGTGGAATAAGATTTCCAGACGATGAAAACAGGGGTCACATACTTATGTAGGTCCTGACATTTTGATGTATACACTCCTTGTATGTACTGGTTGCCCGCTTCCTTTAAACATCTGTCCCCATGTGGCTTGACATATTCTATGTGAGGATCTCTATTGGGCCTTTGGGACTGTGATATTCATCAGTGAGTAATGTTTAGCAAAAAATAATTAAGAAAAATTTTCTATTCTCCACATCCGATTCCTGGTAATGGTATTTGATTTATACATCTGCACAAGTTTTTTAAAAAAATTCTATTCCGAATGCCGTTTCCCTTAAATATACCTTTGCCTGGGTGAAAGACTAACGCACTGTGGATGCATTTAGTCTTAAATCTGGCCACTACAAGATGGCCGCCTTGATGGACGCGTCCTTGCCTTTCACGTAATGATCCGGGTTATCAGCCCTAACCCGGAAGTACTAGTGTTGCGCCGCCGGCTTAAATCTCGGCCGCGCATTCCCCGGGTTGTTCCGGGAATGAGTTACGGCGTGAGCTCGTCAACCGTACGGTGAGTCTGGGCTGGTTAGCATTAATATTGGATGCGGGGTGATAATACGCAATTACAGCAAGAGAGCATTAATATGTTGAGTTAACCGGGATAACCAGGGTGAACTTCGGTAAATAGAGTTCCTCAACCACATGGCGACCTATAACAGTAGAGGCGCATTGGAAATTTTATGACTGAGAGTATGAGAGGCATCAGTGTGTAATGATAGTGAGAGAGCACTATTAATTACGAGCTAACTGGGATAACCAGGATGAAGTGGGTGAAATAGATGCTTGCCAACTATCTTTTATGAGTAGACTTTTGGGTAGTGACAGGTTTTAATCTGAGATAAGACTTAGTGTCACGAGCGAGCTTGCATGACTTTTGACATGTGGGCACCTCCTAAAGTATCTGATTTGTCTCGACAGATGACGGTCTAAGCACCACAAAATAACGGATGTGTGTGGGCATTAGGACCAATAGAGCAACTGACAGTGCTCATTTAAAAACATTGACTTTGTGAGAGCTGGTACATGGGCCCTTGGCTTTCACGAGGTAATGTCCCCTGTGAAATGGTGTGTCGTTTTGGCTTGAAGGGGGGTATAATGTGGTTCCTTCGTGTTTCTGTCAACCTGACATGTGTTTTTATGTTCTCTGCATATACGCAGCGATTTCTGTTTCTTAACAGACCTATCCCAGGGAGGTGATCGCAGTTCCATGACGCCCTGATGAATTTGCCGCAAAGTTAAGTAGGCAATGAAACATGTTGGCCATTCATAAATGTGGTTATTGAACATGACCGTGTTTTTAACCTTGGGGTGACTCACAGAGTGGAATAAAACGGGTCAAAATACAGACGTGGGTCATACCTAATCTTATCTGTAAGACCACACGGGTCTTTTTTCTAAGAACTTTTTTCTTTCTGATTGGTTTTTGGGCTGCCTAATATACCTTCCCTGGTGTACTTTTTTCATACAACCCTTTACACATTTCTTTTTCACATTATTTTCATGAGAAAGACATCGATGATGAGAAACTCGTGAGCACACTGGCGAGTACCAGCCAGCAGCTCCTCTGGTGTTGCGCACGTGAGATGCTTTCTCATTCTCCACACATTTTTTCTGGTTTATGATTTTGATGGAAGATTTTGCACATGTTGGGTTGTTTTAAATGTCAAATTTTGAGGCACTTGGGATGGTATTGATAGTTCATGATATGAACTACTTTTGAGGGTATAATAATTGTTTATATTGCCCCTCTCCCAATCCCATTCATTTTGAAATAGTGCTTGATATCTCCAGGTCTTGTAGTGTGTATTATTGACTGAGTGGAGGGTGGCCTGGTTGATTTGTCCCTCTTAAACTCCTTTTTTTGAGTATAAACAGAGTACGGCGGCTCAGCCGTGAGAGTTTTTAACTACACAGTTTTATAACAGATAACTGAAGGTTCTACTATAATCCCCTGCCTACATTAATATAGACACTTCCAGTGCGCTTGACTCTGCATCTGTTGAGACAAACTATCAGGCCCCTCTTTGTTTCCTCTTTGAGATGGACAAGAATTGTCTAGCCTTTACGGATGATCAGATCGCTGCGATCCTTTCAGGCCCCTCACTTCTTCCAGATTCCGGTCTTTCCAATACGGGCTCTATACGTGAAGAATGGGAGAAATTGAGTTTTACTAAAAAGAAGCAAGTGAGAATTGCTTTACATGGGGCGTTGATGACTGAATATTATCGAGCTGGTGCAGCCCCCTCCAGTCTGTTGGTGAGGATTGAACCTAGGATCTTTTTAGAGGATAAACAATTCAGGATCGACTGGAGTTTCATCGCGAATAAATGCACCAGAGATTGGCTGATTCTGATTATTCAGACAGCCAAACGATTGAGCGAGGAACTCCTAAAAGAGATCCTAGAATTAGAGGAGAGTATAAAACCAGACTCTAGTATTACAGACGCTAAGGAACAGCTGCAGAGAATTCAAGAGGATCTCAGTGAATATAGAAACTACATGATCAATCAGAAGATCAAGGGGTTGAAGAGAAATCTAGAAAGATATTCACACGAGTGGGCATTTCCGTACACAGAGGATAAGTACTATCAGCAGGATAGTGATCAGGCACCACAGAACAGGTCCCAGAGGGGAGGCCGAGTACAAGCTAGGCGCACTCCCCAGAACTGGACATTCGACAATACCTCGAGTGAGGAAGAAGAGGGGACATCAGGTCCGGAACAAAGGGGAGTGAGATTTAACCCACAGGTTCAATCCAATCAGGACCTGGGTGGTCTTTTACGCTCTTTTTTAGTCCAGAGCCAGAGAGGAAACAGAGGGGGAGGATCGAGAGGTCGAGGACGTCAGAATCAGTCCCAGACATGGCAGTCATTCTCCCCCCGCGTAACCAGGAGCAGGGGCAGAATGCCCACATAAACAATATCGTAGTTAATTTGTCAGACTACCAACTTTCTATTGATGAACTGAGAGTGCTCAATAAGGGTTTGGGTTATGTTCCAACTCCTCGGCATGACCCTTTCAAATGCAGAATGGAAGTACATGAGGCAATGAGGAAGATCAAATTCAAAAAGTTTTTCGCACTGAAGGACTCAGAACCTCCATCACTGTTCACTACTAATTTACACCGACCCTCTCATTTTTGTCCCCCCAGTCATACAGTAGGCCCTGAAGTTCTGGCTTTCGAAAGAAAGGTTCTTGATGAGATTAGGTTGCTTGAAGAGACAGAACAAAGAAATGTATTCAGCAACATGACCAAGAACGACTGGCATGCATTGACATCTTTGCAAAAAAACTCAGCCCTTACGATTAAATCGGCCGATAAGGGTGGGGCTATCGTCCTTATGAATACTGTTGACTATGAGAGAGAGGTCCGGAGGCTCTTGGATGATAGAAAAAACTATCAACCCTTGATTAGGGACCCCACCACGGAATTGTTGAATACCATCACCACTATGGTAGGACATGCTAGAGAAAGAAACTGGATTACCACCAAGGAAGCTGACTTCCTAGTTAACATCAAACCCAGGATTCCGGCATTTTACATCTTGCCGAAAATCCATAAGGCACAACGGCCCCCCCCAGGACGCCCGATAGTGTCGGGGATCTCCTCTGTACTGGAACCATTGTCTCAATTTGCTGACTTCTTCCTTAGAGAGTCGGTACTTAAACAACTGTCATATGTCCAGGATACCACTGACATCTTGAATACCATCCAAGATTTAAAGTTTGATGAATTGCAACAGATACTTGTTACTATCGATATTGAATCGTTATATACAAGTATCCCTCAAGACGCAACGCTTGTGGCAGCAGCACGCGCCCTTGATGGTCAGGAGTGGTTTTATGACACCCCCCAAACCTTTGTTATGCAATGCATAGAGGTAGCACTCACTCGGAATTACTTTGCCTATAAGGATGATATGTTCCTACAAATATCTGGGACTTCTATGGGTGCTACCTTCGCACCGAGTCTGGCCTGCATCTACGTGGGCCAGTTCGAAGAGCATCATCTATACCATCCATCTAATCCCTTCCAGGGGCACATCAGCCTCTGGAAGCGGTATATTGATGATGTCTTTTGTATATGGACTGGTACACGTAGCCATCTGTGTGAGTTCTTGGAATGGCTCAATAATCGGGACAAATGTTTGAAGTTCACATGGAGCATGAGCACCGAGAAGGTAACATATTTAGATTTGGACATCACTGTGACTGGTGACAGGTTAACTTCGACTGTTCATCAGAAACCTACCAACAAAAATTCCCTCTTGCATTACCAATCTTTCCATCCAAGAGCGTTGAGGGATAATCTCCCAGTGGGACAGTTTCTGCGTTACCGCAGAAACTGTTCCTCGACTGTTGACTTTTTGAAACAGTCTGAGGCCCTCACTGAGAAACTGGTGCAAAGTGCATATCCAAGAAAAATTGTCAACAGAGCTCGCAAGAGGGCACATAACACCCCACGTGAAGCACTGTTGGAAAGGAATTCGAGGGAGAGCTCTGATTGTCTACCCATAGTGCTTACCTTTGACCCTCTTGCGACGAAAATTCGCCAGGCCATTAGAAAGCATTGGTCCTTATTATCCACCAGCGATTACAAAATGCCCGCCCCCCGGTTTGCTTTCAGAAGAGCTCAGAACTTTAAAGATAGGCTCGTCCATACAAGGCCTCAATCACAAGTGACCAACACATCCATTCCCCCGGGACATTACCCGTGTGGAGGCTGCTCTGTCTGTGAACTAACTGAAAAGACAACTAGTGTTCAGTTGCAGGATGGACGAACTTGGCACTTAAACAAGTTCAGTAATTGCAACTCATCAAATACGATTTACAGGCTTACTTGCCCATGTGGGCTTCACTACATTGGCCTCACCACAAGAAAAATCAAGGTGAGGATACAAGAGCATCTCAGTACCATCAAGAACGGCAAATTAACTACGAAATTGGTTCAACATTACAAGGACCACCAGCACAACTACAAGGCTGTTAAATGGTTGGTGTTGGAAAGAGTGATGGGCAATGTGAATCAGATCGAGAATACCCTTGCAGTGAAGGAAGCTCGCTGGATTTATTCCGAAAAGGTCGATCAAGTTGGCCTGAATGATCAAATCGAGTGGAATAAGATTTCCAGACGATGAAAACAGGGGTCACATACTTATGTAGGTCCTGACATTTTGATGTATACACTCCTTGTATGTACTGGTTGCCCGCTTCCTTTAAACATCTGTCCCCATGTGGCTTGACATATTCTATGTGAGGATCTCTATTGGGCCTTTGGGACTGTGATATTCATCAGTGAGTAATGTTTAGCAAAAAATAATTAAGAAAAATTTTCTATTCTCCACATCCGATTCCTGGTAATGGTATTTGATTTATACATCTGCACAAGTTTTTTAAAAAAATTCTATTCCGAATGCCGTTTCCCTTAAATATACCTTTGCCTGGGTGAAAGACTAACGCACTGTGGATGCATTTAGTCTTAAATCTGGCCACTACAAGATGGCCGCCTTGATGGACGCGTCCTTGCCTTTCACGTAATGATCCGGGTTATCAGCCCTAACCCGGAAGTACTAGTGTTGCGCCGCCGGCTTAAATCTCGGCCGCGCATTCCCCGGGTTGTTCCGGGAATGAGTTACGGCGTGAGCTCGTCAACCGTACGGTGAGTCTGGGCTGGTTAGCATTAATATTGGATGCGGGGTGATAATACGCAATTACAGCAAGAGAGCATTAATATGTTGAGTTAACCGGGATAACCAGGGTGAACTTCGGTAAATAGAGTTCCTCAACCACATGGCGACCTATAACAGTAGAGGCGCATTGGAAATTTTATGACTGAGAGTATGAGAGGCATCAGTGTGTAATGATAGTGAGAGAGCACTATTAATTACGAGCTAACTGGGATAACCAGGATGAAGTGGGTGAAATAGATGCTTGCCAACTATCTTTTATGAGTAGACTTTTGGGTAGTGACAGGTTTTAATCTGAGATAAGACTTAGTGTCACGAGCGAGCTTGCATGACTTTTGACATGTGGGCACCTCCTAAAGTATCTGATTTGTCTCGACAGATGACGGTCTAAGCACCACAAAATAACGGATGTGTGTGGGCATTAGGACCAATAGAGCAACTGACAGTGCTCATTTAAAAACATTGACTTCGTGAGAGCTGGTACATGGGACCTTGGCTTTCACGAGGTAATGTCCCCTGTGAAATGGTGTGTCGTTTTGGCTTGAAGGGGGGTATAATGTGGTTCCTTCGTGTTTCTGTCAACCTGACATGTGTTTTTATGTTCTCTGCATATACGCAGCGATTTCTGTTTCTTAACAGATCTATCCCAGGGAGGTGATCGCAGTTCCATGACGCCCTGATGAATTTGCCGCAAAGTTAAGTAGGCAATGAAACATGTTGGCCATTCATAAATGTGGTTATTGAACATGACCGTGTTTTTAACCTTGGGGTGACTCACAGAGTGGAATAAAACGGGTCAAAATACAGACGTGGGTCATACCTAATCTTATCTGTAAGACCACACGGGTCTTTTTTCTAAGAACTTTTTTCTTTCTGATTGGTTTTTGGGCTGCCTAATATACCTTCCCTGGTGTACTTTTTTCATACAACCCTTTACACATTTCTTTTTCACATTATTTTCATGAGAAAGACATCGATGATGAGAAACTCGTGAGCACACTGGCGAGTACCAGCCAGCAGCTCCTCTGGTGTTGCGCACGTGAGATGCTTTCTCATTCTCCACACATTTTTTCTGGTTTATGATTTTGATGGAAGATTTTGCACATGTTGGGTTGTTTTAAATGTCAAATTTTGAGGCACTTGGGATGGTATTGATAGTTCATGATATGAACTACTTTTGAGGGTATAATAATTGTTTATATTGCCCCTCTCCCAATCCCATTCATTTTGAAATAGTGCTTGATATCTCCAGGTCTTGTAGTGTGTATTATTGACTGAGTGGAGGGTGGCCTGGTTGATTTGTCCCTCTTAAACTCCTTTTTTTGAGTATAACCAGATAAGCGATGCCTGGATCCATTCCACAGCAACCGTGATCACTCAGCATCCAAGAACTCCCATTTGAGAGTAGACATAAAACCAGATCAATGATGGCAGCCAGAGAACCTTTCAGATAACAGGACTAGTTTGCAATCGATGTATTACAAGTGAAATGTCCATGCATACTAAGGACCCGCTTAAAGCATTCTCACAGTCGGAAACGCTGAGAAAATCCACCATGTCCCCATTCCTGCATTGAAACTTGAAAGGTAATTCCCAGTATTCATGCGCAAATCTTTCCCTTAATGCTTCATATCTGGCAACCTGTTGATGACAATATTGAAATTGTTTTTTGAGTTTTATATAGCATGAACTTGACCCAAAGGTGTCAGAGAACTTTACATGAGCGCCAGTTGCATTACAGACAAACACATTCATTATGTTAGACACTGGGAGATTAAGTGATTTACCCAGAATCACAGGATGTTGAGCGTCCCTTGCTGAGACTCAAACCTGGTTCCCCAGCTTCACGGTTGACCACTCTAGCCGTTAGCCTACATCCTCCCCCCGAATTGGAATGTCGTCACTGGTAGGTTCATATTTCCATAGATTATCCAATCCGTGGATGGCGTTTCAGCAATGGTGAAAGATAATCAATCTAGTTTTTCAATGTGCAACATGGTATAATTTGGATCTCTCAGTGCCATTAATATATGTTGTTCAGTTAGATTATATGAAAAAAATAGATTGACGTGTTAATATAACATCACGGCACATGGCCAGAATGTAAGATTTGAGGTATCCAGCTCAATGCCACAATGCCACAATGGACCGAAGTTGTTCCTTTTTTGAAATAGATACGTCTTGCTGCATTTTGTCAATTGCAGATGCTACTATGTTGCCCAATGAATATATCCTAGAGGATAACATGGTCATGTCATTGCCAACCACTGCCAAAGCCTTTTTTAGATTAATCCTATTAATCTTGTGCAGTTTCTCAGCAGCTTGCTGTTGAGAAACTTTCCGTAGTTCATTGTATATGGCATACAAGAAACGCTTTTGACGACGTGACAACTCAAAACAAACTAGCTCTCACTTTCTGTTCTTTCGCCCTCTTTATAAAATAGAAAGGAAAATGTTCATTGTTCCAGTATTGCAAAAACTCAACTTTAGCTCTCTTAGTATTACAACAACTGAAATCGTCATTTATATGTTTTATGATTGCTTCTTATTTTCAAGCTGCTTTAAAATCCAGAAGGGCTGCTATTATAATGATACCTCAGTGAGATAGAGTTAATGTATATCTTAAGGACATTTGTGTAGTTTATTTTTGGAGGGATTAAATGTTCTGTAAAGAGATTGTTGTGATTTGCTCTGTAGCTAATCCAATAAAATAGCACATTATATTTATATGTAAACAGGTTTATACTGGATATTTATACTACCTGAAAATGAAATTTGGTTATTGTAGGATGCACACGCCATTTTTTTAAAGACTTTAAAGAATTTTGATCTATTTTCTAGGATTGAATCACTGTGACCAATGTTTTTTTATCTAAATTTTCGTGTTTTTAGAAATTGCATGACTTTTGAATTACTGTAAATAATATTTGCCAGAATTGTAATTGTCCAAACTTTTATGCATTTTTAATGCAAAATAAAGTTGTTATTGATTGATTGATGTGGGTTCAAGGGTCCTAACAAGAAATGCCTTTGATCCAATTAATCTGATAGAAGGGACAAGTATTTTGTCACCTTAGACTGTGTTGAGGTCTTTATCCAGTCAAGGCATAACTTCCCAACACTGATGTCACCACCCGAGTGTTCAGATTGTACATAATGTTGGTCAGGTCTATTGATCTTAAACCCTCTGGCGTTACCCAGGAATCTGGACTAACTACCATTAGTGTCTAAAGGCCAAACCAACGATCCTTTCCAATTGGGGTCTCATGAATTGTAGGCGCCGTGCAAATGTGGGAATTCGTGGTGTTGTCAAGTATTTTATCTTGGCTATTCCAATACATGATGTTTGTTGCACAGTCTTATTCAGGAAAACCATTTGATGTGTTCATAGCCATGCTCTTGACAAGGCCTCAGTTCCCTGAACCTGTCAGCCTTTTGTCCCCCAAACAGACTTCATATCTATTGTGTCTTTACAAAAGTTGAAACTCTGTACAGACAGCTGGGAAAGAGAATAATCAGAATATATCACCTTAGTGCATGATAGCATATTTTTATTAGCAGATGTAGGTGCAAGCCTGTAAAAAAATGAGGATGGGTTTGATGTGTCAAAACCAGAAAAATAAGGAAACTTCTATGCAAATGTCGTTGTACTACCTTTCGGTGGTGTTGGGCAGTGTTCCCATTGGGTGTAATTATAAATGGCATGTGGGATACTCGCTTTATGCAGAAACTGGTGACCATAATGTTGATAACATATCACCTTAAATACATGTACCATCATACAATTCATCAGAATTAAATGCAGTTGAGTGCTCTAGATCTTTCAGCAAAATATGTATTGCCTCAATGCCCCAACCATCAGAAATAGTACTAGTGGTGATGATATCATTGAAAGAAATTTTAAACAAATACGGAATTTGAAAAAGATCAGTAGGACCACACATCATATGATACCCTGTCCTACCAGGGACAGATCTCTTTGTTCACCGTGTGCTGATGCATGTGGTTTCAAAACCAAGTTCACCAGTTGTACTGCAGAGCGTTCTGGGAGATAATATCCATTCAGAAGTAAGAAAAAAAGAAAGGCACCAAAACAATCCAGAGAACCAGAAAGAGTAATTCAATTGTAATCTAAAGGTGTAACCAGGGAGTGACAAAGTATGACTTTCACAGCCAAAGATAGAGAGCACGCACTTGTAGCTTGAAAGAGAGAGGCTGCAGCAGTGGTGTCTCAGGTTCATTTGAATCCAATGAGAAGTCATCGTAGTCCAAAGAGTAGCCAGACGCCCTTCAATCTATTTTAGGCAGCTCAGTAGGTTTTGTAGAACCAGGAGATGACTCAATCTGTGGTATATTGACATAGATCTTATTGTTGTCGCATCGTCAAATTAAAATTAGCTTTTCAGTACTAGTTGATAGTATGGTGGCTGTTGTTGCAAAGGGGAGAAGAAATACTTCATTGTTGTTTACTGTTTCTCTTTGCAGAGAGGAATCTTCTATAGTTATTAAAGCTTCCATCTGAATCTTTTGTGTGGTAGGGAGAGGAGAGCGGTGGTTACCCAGGAGCCCACATGGCTTACTGTTGAGAATCTGCCGTATAGTGTATTTTGATCAGTATAATGGAGACAAACATTTTGTCTCGTCAACCAGCAAGGGGCAGAAGAAGCACAGTTCTGGTACTTTTGACAGCCAGGACAGGTATTGGCGGGCTGTATGACAACCCAAAGTCTTTTTTGTTCACTCTTTTTTCCCTGACCACATCCCCAATCTTCGGGACCCAACTGGGTCTTGCCCGGACAACCTTAACATTCCCCAGTGGTCTTGCATTTTAGTTGGATGTTGCTTTGTTGGTCCTGAAATTCATTTAGTTTATATAAAACATCCAAACGTTCATTGATGTCAAATGGTGTGTCTGCCGCCACTGTGCCGACATTATTGAGGTCTGGGACCCACATTCTCAACCTGAACAGGATTTCATATGGAGTCCAACCACCCAGAGATGTTCTTGGCCTATTGGTATGTGCCCTCTGTACCTCATATAGGAGATGGACCCAACTGCGACCTGAGCCTGGTTTCCTTGCTGTTAAAGACTGCTTTAAGTCACAGTTTTTCCTCCAGACTACCAAATTTCCCTCAGGATGATAGGGTGAGGAGTATAGCAAGGTCGCACTCAAACTTCCCATTGCCTTTTTGTAAGCCAGAGAGCCAAACGCTGGACCCTGGTTGGAATGTAGTGTGACAATTGCATATGTTCGGATGAAGACTAGCAAGTCTTTAATAACAGTTTGGGAATCATCTGACCCCTGTGGCCATACCCACAGGAATCTAAAGCATGAATCTACTGCCACCAAGATGTACTTATAAGCCCTGTCAGATTGTGCAGAAGTGTGGCTCAATGGTTAGAGCGGCAGACCCTGATGCAGAGGTCTGGCCCGGGACCAGGGTTCAATTCCCGCCTCGGCGGCTCTTGGATTCAATTTCCCCGGACCTGATAATTCTCGCCTTGGTGCCTAGTCTAATCATGGGTCCCACTGTGCAACTCTGGACAATAGCTTGCTTAATCTCCACAACGGCCCCCACAGCGCTAGGATGCCTGGCTTCACCTTGGGGGTGCCCAGGAGTGGACATCTCACAGGAAAACCAGGAAGGGTTCCACAGCGGTTTGAATACAGCGCTACGAGACCCCTGGGTAGAAGTGTGCTATGTAAGTACAAAGTACATTGTAAGGGGCCGCAGTGGTCCAAATAGACACAAGCGAGAGGCTTGTTTGTCAATAGAGGTGTCTGCGCTGGGCGTGCGATGGTGGAGCCCATTATCTGCTGTCAGATGTCACATTTGAAGACAAGGTCCTCGGTTTGTTTAGACCAGACAACCAATAGCACTGCTGCAATAATGAAGCTATAATAGTAATCCCTGCATGTGCGGAACCCAGACCCTCATCTGCAGCTAATATTAACCCCAGTCTGCGATCAGTGTTAGGTATGACTATCGCCCACTCCTGGAATGTGAGCATACGGTTTGTTCTGTGTATCTAATTAATTTGTAGGAGTACTTGAGTGGAAAGCCTTATGGCAAGTGTGTGTTATGGTGGAGAACTCCGCTCTGCCAGCGGAGTTAACTGAGTTTTAACCTACTCCGTGCTCCATTAAGAACACGGAGTTCAGCCAAAACTCTGACTCTGTGTCAGAGCGGAGTTAGCAGGCCCCTCCACCCTCTCCAATTTAATTATATAAAAAAGGCACTTACCTGTTGTGGCGCCTCCAGGCTGCCTCCTCCTCCTCACCATGGTCTCTCTCTCCTCCTCATCCTCGCCGTTCTCGTCCACGCAAACCCCTACACTGTACGTCTTGCACAAGGCATACAACATAGGGGTTTGTGTGGACAAGGACAGCGAGGAGGAGAGAGAGACCAATGCGAGGAGGAGGCAACCAGGAGGTGCCAAAGCAGGTAAGTGCCTTTTTTTATAATTAAATTAGGGTGAAGGGGAGCGGAGCAGAGTTTTTTTCCAACTCTGTGGAACTCCGCATAGTGGCACTCCAGCAACTCCGCTGGGCTTAGTAAACGGCAGCCGCGGCTGTACCCCAAGTTGTGTAGTCTTCCACCAGGGGAGCCATCCCCATCAGTAAGCAAATAGTTAACATTCTGCGTTTTTCCTTCAGGCCCGTATGGAGAAACACTGCTTCAAGCTGGCTTGTTTTTTTGCGTTATTCAGACAGGAATTTGCTCCCAACTGGTGGGAATCTTTCCCATAATGGCATACAGTGTTTGTGGGTTGATACCAGTAGTAGTAATTAGTGGTTGTGTGGCTTGAGCAGTCCACGCAGGATTTACTGTTAGTGTTCACATTATGAACTGTGTTAGATTTCTGTTTATTTTTACTAAATCTTTATATAGTCTATGCATTTCTGCTGCAGTTAGATTAGGAGTGTCAGCATGCGGTGTATATGCAGATAAGACTGGCCATGTCACTCCCTCTTTACTGAGTGGACCGACTCTCACGTTTTCTGTTGTTTGAGGGAGTGCCCCTTTAAACCAATTAATATGTTCTTCGTAAGAGAGAGGAACCTCTATGTGCTCACACGGAGTGTATTCTTCTGGTGCTTCATCTTCAATGTAGGTATGAAATAATTCAGTTTGAACATTTGCAGCCAGGAATTCAGCCTAGGAATAGAACACTTCGGTCTTAAATGCTTCGTGTGCCTCAACCATGAAGGTGACGTCTCCAGACGTAGCTGGGAGTCCAAAACTTAATAATTTCAGAGTAACCGCATGTCTGCAATTCTCTGTGATATTTAGTGCCTGGGGACCTTTGTCTCCAGTCATAATAGAACAAATGAATTATCGAGAGGAACATTTTATCCTTCAAACTTGAACAACCTACAGCCAATACATAGGGTCTACCTACTCAGCTGAGGCTTATTTCTCTACCACCACAGATGTCTCTGGTTTGGAGGTGAGTAAGAGTCTCTGAGAAGGCAAATTTGAAATACTCAGGTGAACTGTAAAAGAAGAACCCAACCAATGTTGGTGACGCCATGGTGTGTAGTTCCCACTAATCAGCAAGATCTGTGCATTTGTGCACAACATATACCTTGGGTGAGGTGCCTACACTGATTTCATGCACCCCATAATGTATGTTGGCCTGCAGGACAACTAGCTCACAGTACCACCATTAGCCCCCTAACCCAAGCAGGGAGCGAATGTTTTCTGGCAACCACTGAAAATGACAACCCTGTGCCCTTAGGGATCCTAGTAAGAGATCTAGAACCCTTTCGCTCAGTCACTCATGCACTCTTGTTTTCAGAAAAGTATACAGAGAATACAAAGTGGGATGTTCTTCAATATATTTATTGAATCAACATTGTTCTTGTATAGAGTACATGTGCTGCAATGATCAATAGACAGAAGCATTTGAAAGTGATTACAAGCACCAAAATAGTAAATAGAAGGTATAGTTCTACCATGGTGCAAACAACAGTGTGTATATGCAAACATTTGAAACAAGGTAGTAGTCAGGTGATCTCCTATTATGCAATCCCTACCCTACATGTGTCTAGGTTGTGTATGTGTGTGAATATAGCCAATAATCCCCACACTTGATGATCCAACCCCATTACCTGGTGGGACAAAATGTTTGACCCCGTCTTGGTCATGAGCTGAACACCCCTCATGGAGATGTTAGGCAGCTTGCAGGGACATCTCGATGTCAGCGGAAGTGTCTCCCCTTGCTAACCCATGGAAAGGCTTATTTATTTATGAAGAAAAGCATCCTTGTGATATATATACAAATTAGCATTGTTATGGGTTTGCAGATAGCCCTGTAGCCCCATGGATGAAGATAGAATGACATTGTACAGCGTGTACAAAGTCCTTGTACTCAGTGTTTGAGGCATCATGATAATGTTGTGCAAAGCGAAATGCATAAGCAAAGCAGTTTCAGAAAAACTAATCCAACATTGTCACTCATGCACATATGTGCAAAAGGTTATCCTAAAACGTTACTGTGCAGAAAGAGGGCATGTAAGAAAATGTGCAGCTTTTCTACATGGATCTAACTCAGGCACATCACAATAGTGAGGCATCCTTCCTCATGTACGATAATAATAATAATGACATCTGAAAAAAACTAGACTAACTCAAAGCCAAAAATGGATAATACATTGCTCTTTTAAATGGTGCGCTAAACCATTCTTGGGGAATATCATAACACAAATATATATTTGGGGTTTGCACTGATCCCTAACAAGCAAAGTGCTACCTTCTGCGAACTACCTACCCAAATTAAAAGCAAAACTACTAATATCTCCAAAAGATTATCATTAACTTTGAACAACCAATTATAAGCACAGTAATACAAATCTGCCCACACACAGCCATACACAACTGATATTTCCATTTTAATCAAAGCATTTGGATACACCTAAAAAAAACGAGACTCAGGGCCAGATTTATCAATAATTTTATGTCTCACTGTGTCCCTCAAGGGGACAAAGGGTGACGTAAAACCTCAGATGAGATTTATCAAGTCACGAAAGGCCACCTTACATGGCCCACGTGACTTGATAAATCTACAAATTGCTGCCTTGCGTTTATCTGCGGCATGGAGACATTTCATGGGTGGAGCGTGGGTGTTCTCATGCATCCGCCCATGAAGTTTGACGCATTCTTGAATTAGCACACAAAGGGAGTCACTGTTCCTTGTAGACGATGAAAGAGGAAGTGTTGGACAGGCCACACGAAGGGCTTGCTCCCTCCCCGCACGACAGGGCCCGAGCTCCGGCCCACCAGGCATAATCCACGAAAAGCACCTGTACCCCGTCTCCCGACGGATCTTCTGCCCTCGGACCTCTACTCATCACGGGGCCCAGCCCCACCGGCTCCCCCGGCCGGTTCAAGCCGCCATCTTGGGCCCTGCACCAAGAGGCCGCGTGGCCTCGCCCCGACCCTAACCCCGGGCCTGGCCGGCCCCGACATCCCGGCACCACCATCCACCCGGGAGGTGAGCGGACCACTTGGCAGGTCAATGGGAGGACGAAGTGTCAAGAGCTCTTCCCCCGCCAGGTGCCGATCGCCTCCAGCTCCCCCAGGCGCTGGCTCCACCCCCTGCTGGGTGTCTGGACACCTTCATCCCGGGCCCTCCCACCTCCAAGTGCGAGGGTCCGGACATCAAAGGGCGCCTGCCCTATAACTGGGGCAACTCCGGAGCAGGAAGGCAGTTGTATCCTGGAGTCGAGAGACACCGAGAGAACTCAGCCTTGACGGACTACTGGCGCTGCCGTAGCCCGCTCTTGTGAACCATCGTCCTGCCTGCTGGCGCTGCCGCGGCCTTCTACAACATCCATCCTCGTCGGGACCTGCTGGCGCTGCCGCGGCCCGTTGTAACGACCATCCTCCCCGGGACCTGCTGGCGCTGCCGCGGACCGTACATCGACCATCTTCCCGGGACCTGCTGGCGCTGCCGCGGCCCGTTGTAACGACCATCCTCACCGGGACCTGCTGGCGCTGCCGCGGACCGTACATCGACCATCTTTCCGGGACCTGCTGGCGCTGCCGCGGCCCGTACCAACTAAGCTCGAGGATTGTGAGCTAATCATCATCTCATCCAAACTACCTGACTGGTAGACAGACTGTCCCGCTACCCCTTACCCTGCTTTGAGAGACTTGAATCGAGGGGACCCCTGAGTCCAGACCTCCTTGTACCATTCAACCGTACCTTAAGAAGTGCTTATAAAGAACACTGAACCTTATCCGTGTGTGGTATCTGTCTGTGGGGGGGAAGTTACTTGTCTGTACGATCGCTGGAGACGGCTCTCCCCGGAGACCTCTCCTCCTGACCCCGGCCGACCCTCCCGGTCCGTCTATCCTTTCTAACATTGGTGGCCAGCGGCGCGATCCGAATCAACGCGTAATCGTACAGAGAGTAGCTCACCCCACGACAACAACACGATGTCAGCCAAAGATAGCAACTCCACCGAGAAATTCCAAATGGATAAATTAGAAGAATACAACCACCGCGAACTGAGACAATTCTGCATAGAACTTGGCATTGCTACCACCGGCCTGAGTACCAAAGATGATCTAAAGCACGCCCTAGAGTCGTGGACAGAAACTGGGGTCGCCGGACCCTCCGACCAAAGCAGCATCACACCAGAGGGGAACGCCACGGCTCCCGAGGAGCGGGGAACGGGCCTCTCGCAGGAGGAGATCCGAGAAAGAGAAAGAACCAGATTGCACGAGTTGGAAATGGCACGACTCAAGATGGATGGGGAACTCAAGTTAGCTGAACAGAAACTCAACCTCGAGCACATGCGGCTCCGAGATGAACGAGAAGAGAAGCAGAGACAGAGAGAGCTGGAGGAGAAAAAAATAACGCTCGAGCACGAGCGCAAACTGGCGGAAATAGAACTTCGGAAACAGAATAAAGAACTGGGGGTGCCTGAGCGACCACACACCCCGGGGCCAATCGAGAAAAAAGTCCACATCCCCAAGGATGTTGTCCGCGAGTATGTCCGAGAAGACGACATACAACAGTGGTTTAAAGCCTACGAGATCGCCATGACCTCCCACCGGATCGACCGGAGTGATTGGGGAGCCGGACTCTGGGGGAGGTTTATCAACGAGGGTCGCGATGCCCTACTGCAGCTCCCAGATCACCAAATGTCGTCCTACGACCACATGAAGGCTGCCCTCCTCACCCGCTACGGCCTCACACCCGAGATGTACCGCCAGAGGTTCAGAGATTGCACCCGGATCCCAGGTACAACTTGGGTAGAATACATGAACTATTTCAGCCGTGCCTTCGAGGGTTGGATAAAGGGGAGCCAACTCTTTAACCTGATGGTATGGGAGCACCTGTCGAACAACTGCTTCGTCGAGCTCAGGCAGCACCTCCTCGACAGTAAGCTGACTGACCCCCGGCAGCTCGCCGCCGAAGCTGACCGATGGGAAAGCACCCGAGTGGGCCGGAGGGGGCCAAACGAACAGAACAGAAACAACCAAGGCCAGCACCGTCCTCGGGGAGGAGGAGGGGGCCAGGGGCGAGGGAGAGACGCCTTGCCCGCAACACCCGTGGCCAGCACCCCGGCTCCGGCCGGTCGGGGCAACCCCCCGTGGCGTCCTGGGGTCCGAGCCAACGTCACGTGCCACCGATGCCAGCGAGTCGGCCACTACGCCAATGACCCGAGCTGCCCGCAGAACCAAACACCCAAGCCCCGCCAGGTAGCTGCCGCCGCCCTGGGGGAAGAGCGATCATTGGAGGAACCAGAGGAGTATGAGCCGGCCCAGCAAGAGTGGGAACCGGCCGCCATGGTCCTGACGTGCTTAGGGGGAAGAGACATGGTCCCGCGGGCTCCCCTACCCACTAACACCAGGAAATACGGTCAGTGGGTGACCATTAATGGACAGCGAGCCGAGGCCTTGCGTGACACAGGCGCCAGTGTGACGGCCGTCCGCTGTCACCTGGTGAAGCCCGAGCAGATCCTGCCGAACATTCTCTGCCCCGTCCGCTCGGCAGACAACTCTGAAAGTATGTGTCAAATGGCCTGCGTTCCATTCGAATGGGGAGGGGTCTCCGGCCTGTTGAAGGTGACGGTCCGGGACGATGCCCCCGTGGACTGCCTCCTGGGGAATGACCTCGAGAGTTCCCCGTGGGCCACCGTTGAGAGAAGAGAGCACCTGGGGATGCTGGGCCTCCCGGACTGGGCCTGCATAACCACCCGGTCCATGGCCGCCCGTGCCGTCCCTCGATCAGAAGAACCAGAATGGCCAGCACCTCTGCCCCCAGTCGCCCCAGTAGAAGACAACGACGAGGCCAGCCTCCCAGACCCGACGGCCGAAGGGGACGCGCAACCCCAGGACCTTCCTGACCTGGCTCAGTGGCGTCAAGAGGGGGGGCCCACCCAAGCACAGTTCCGCCAGGAACAAAAGACCTGTCCCTCCCTCGAGGGACTCCGCCAACAAGCCAGCGCCCAGAACGCAGGGGACTCCACCGGAACTCACTGGGTCTACTGGGATAACGACCTGCTATACAGCGAGCAAAGAATCGCCGAGCTGGGGGCCGGTCGAGTACTGGTGGTACCTCTCCGCTTCAGAGACTTTCTGCTCAACCTGGCCCACGATGTCCCCCTGGCTGGACACCTGGGCCAAGATAAAACGTACAGCCGCCTAGTGACCCACTTTTTCTGGCCGAAGATGAGGAACGACGTCCTGAACCACTGCCGATCTTGCCCCACATGCCAAGCCAGCGGGAAGAGTGGTCGGAAGCTGAAAGCCCCTCTGCAACCCTTCCCTGTGGTCACCACCCCGTTCGAGAGGGTGGGGATAGACATCGTGGGGCCTCTGGACCCCCGCACGGCACAAGGACACAGGTTCATCTTAGTACTGGTGGACCATGCCACCCGCTACCCCGAGGCGGTGCCCCTACGGACCGTGACAGCTCCGGTGGTTGGCCGGGCCCTAATGGGGATCTTCTCCCGGGTAGGCTTCCCCCGAGAAGTCGTCAGCGACCGAGGCACGAACTTTATATCCAAATACATGAAGTCCCTCTGGCAACAATGCGGGGTCACCTACAGATTCACGACCCCCTATCACCCCCAAGGGAACGGACTAGTGGAGCGTTTTAACCGCACCCTCAAGGGGATGATTGGGGGATTGGAAGAGCCCCTCCGTCGCCAGTGGGATGTACTACTCCCGTGCCTCCTCTTCGCCTACCGCGAAGTTCCCCAGAAGTCCCTCGGGTTTAGCCCTTTCGAACTCCTGTACGGGCACCCTGTGCTAGGGCCCCTCAGCCTAGTAAAAGAAGGTTGGGAGATGGCCCCCCTAAAAACCCCTCCAGACGTCTTCAAATACCTCCTGGCCCTACGCAATCAGACCCGGCGCTTCAGAGAGATGGCCAAGGCGAACCTCGAGGCCAGCCAGGAGGACATGAAGAAGTGGTATGATCACAATGCCTCCTCCGTTGAGTTCGAGCCTGGACAACAAGTATGGGTGATGTCCCCCACCGAACCATGTGCCTTGCAAGATAAGTGGACGGGGCCCTTCAAAGTGGTCGAGCGCAAAAGCCCCGTCACTTACCTCATCGACCTGGGGACCTCCCGGAACCCCCTTCGGGTCCTCCACACCAACCGACTCAAACCACACTTTGTGCGCTCAGAACTCAGCCTCCTGATGGCTACGGGCAGTGGGGCAGAGGAAGACTCCGAACCCCTCCCGGATCTTCTGAAGACTCAGGAGAATGACGGCTCCGTGGACGGGGTCCGGCTCTCTGACGCCCTCACTTCGGAGCAACGCCAGGGCTGCCGGAACCTCCTGCTGCAGTTCGCTACCCTGTTCTCCCTCACCCCCGGGGTCACCCCTTGGTGTTTGCACGACGTGGACACCGGGGACAGTCCCCCTGTCCGACACCGGGCCTACCGCGTACCAGATCGGGTACGGGCCTGCATACAGGAGGAGGTGGCCAAGATGCTCACAATCGGGGTCATCGAGCCCTCGGACAGTCCCTGGGCCAGTCCGGTTGTATTGGTCCCCAAAGCCGCTGCCCCCGGCACCGCACCTGAACTGAGATTCTGCGTCGACTACCGGGGCTTGAACGCTGTCACCCGGACCGACGCTCATCCGATCCCCCGAGCAGACGAGCTGATCGACCGGCTGGGGGCCGCCCGCTACCTCAGTATTTTCGACCTAACAGCGGGCTACTGGCAGATCGGCCTCACACCCAGGGCTCAGGAACGGTCAGCCTTCTCTACCCCCGATGGCCACTACCAATTCAAGGTCATGCCCTTCGGCATGAAGAATGCCCCCGCCACGTTTCAACGCCTCGTGAACCAGGTCTTGGCGGGGCTCGAAGAGTTCAGCGCTGCCTACCTGGACGATATCGCTGTATACAGCCGCCACTGGCCCGACCACCTCCGTCACCTCCAAGAGGTCCTACAGGCCCTCCAGCGGGCCGGCCTCACCATTAAGGCCGGCAAGTGCCAAATTGGCCAAGGGTCTGTGACCTACCTTGGGCACCAAGTGGGAAGCGGGCTGGTGGCCCCGCTACAACTTAAGATTGCTGCCATTCAGTCCTGGCAGCCCCCCGTCACCCAGACCGAGGTCCGAGCCTTCTTGGGGCTCACCGGCTACTACCGGCGGTTCGTGAAGGACTACGGCAGCATCGTGGGGCCCCTCACGGGTCTCACGTCCAAGAACCAACCGAAGCGGATTAACTGGACCCCCGATTGTCAAGCGGCCTTCGAGAAGCTGAAGGCCGCCCTGTGCACCGCCCCTGTGCTCCAGGCCCCCGATTACGGTCGGGAATTCGTGGTACAGACCGACGCCTCCGACCACGGCATCGGAGCCGTCCTTTCTCAGTTAAACCCCGAAGGTCATGACCAGCCGGTGGCCTTCATCAGTCGACGTCTCCTGGCCCGAGAACAGCGCTGGAGCACCATCGAGAGGGAGGCCTTCGCAGTGGTGTGGGCCCTCAAAAAGCTCCGGCCCTATCTCTTCGGTACCCACTTCCGGGTACAAACCGACCATCGACCCCTGCAGTGGCTGATGCAGATGCGGGGGGAGAACCCAAAACTCTTGCGCTGGTCCATCTCCCTGCAGGGAATGGACTTCACTGTGGAGCACCGACCAGGCCAAGACCACGCCAACGCGGATGGCCTGTCCCGCTTTTTCCGCCTCGACGAAGAGAGTCCCCAAGGAGATGGGTGACTCTCCCCGCCTTCAGCTGGGGGGGATGCATGTTGGACAGGCCACACGAAGGGCTTGCTCCCTCCCCGCACGACAGGGCCCGAGCTCCGGCCCACCAGGCATAATCCACGAAAAGCACCTGTACCCCGTCTCCCGACGGATCTTCTGCCCTCGGACCTCTACTCATCACGGGGCCCAGCCCCACCGGCTCCCCCGGCCGGTTCAAGCCGCCATCTTGGGCCCTGCACCACGAGGCCGCGTGGCCTCGCCCCGACCCTAACCCCGGGCCTGGCCGGCCCCGACATCCCGGCACCACCATCCACCCGGGAGGTGAGCGGACCACTTGGCAGGTCAATGGGAGGACGAAGTGTCAAGAGCTCTTCCCCCGCCAGGTGCCGATCGCCTCCAGCTCCCCCAGGCGCTGGCTCCACCCCCTGCTGGGTGTCTGGACACCTTCATCCCGGGCCCTCCGACCTCCAAGTGCGAGGGTCCGGACATCAAAGGGCGCCTGCCCTATAACTGGGGCAACTCCGGAGCAGGAAGGCAGTTGTATCCTGGAGTCGAGAGACACCGAGAGAACTCAGCCTTGACGGACTACTGGCGCTGCCGTAGCCCGCTCTTGTGAACCATCGTCCTGCCTGCTGGCGCTGCCGCGGCCTTCTACAACATCCATCCTCGTCGGGACCTGCTGGCGCTGCCGCGGCCCGTTGTAACGACCATCCTCCCCGGGACCTGCTGGCGCTGCCGCGGACCGTACATCGACCATCTTCCCGGGACCTGCTGGCGCTGCCGCGGCCCGTTGTAACGACCATCCTCACCGGGACCTGCTGGCGCTGCCGCGGACCGTACATCGACCATCTTTCCGGGACCTGCTGGCGCTGCCGCGGCCCGTACCAACTAAGCTCGAGGATTGTGAGCTAATCATCATCTCATCCAAACTACCTGACTGGTAGACAGACTGTCCCGCTACCCCTTACCCTGCTTTGAGAGACTTGAATCGAGGGGACCCCTGAGTCCAGACCTCCTTGTACCATTCAACCGTACCTTAAGAAGTGCTTATAAAGAACACTGAACCTTATCCGTGTGTGGTATCTGTCTGTGGGGGGGAAGTTACTTGTCTGTACGATCGCTGGAGACGGCTCTCCCCGGAGACCTCTCCTCCTGACCCCGGCCGACCCTCCCGGTCCGTCTATCCTTTCTAACAGGAAGAAACTTTTTTTCGTGTGCTACTCTATCTGTGGGGGACAGTGTGTCCTCATCATAATGCCCTCACACACCCCGAAGGATGTCATGCTTCATCATTTGGGCTTTGCACCTCGTCGGGCCAGCGCTGCAATGTCCTACGGGTCCCCCGAAGGGTCTCTTTATCAGAGATCTTTTGATGAGAAGCCGTTTGGGTGCGTGGGTGTAAGTGGCAGTGAGGTCTAAAGTGGTGTGTTAAAAAATGACTTGAGGGAGAGTGGGTACTATTTATTAGAGTGATCCCTCTTTCATTGTTAAAACAAAGTTTGTAGTGCTGCTCTAGGGAATATCATGTCCCTCTGTAGCTGGGTATATGTCTCTAATGGACATATATAATGGTCAAAATATTTCGCGCTGTATGTGGCCTCAGAAGGAGATCCAAAGCGCTTCTTCAAGACCAAAGGAATGTCAATTTTAGTATCAGTGGTGGCCTGAACTAACCAGTGCCAGCAAGTTTGTTGAAGGGAGTAGCGTTCCCTTAATATTAGAGCAGGACCTCATGAGATCAGTGAGGACACTCAGGAAGGTTCTCCCATAGTAGCAGGGCCAATCCACCTGCGTGCCTCTGCCACCGGTGATTAACCAGTAGTAGTAGACCTAGGAATGCATCAAATGCTAATCCTCCCTAAGTCAGGCATAATGAGGAGAAATATTTCACCTAGTTTTTTGTCTTTCTATGTGTGCTGCAGAATGAAGCACACATAGAAAAAGGAAAATACTTCTCATGAATGTTTTTGTGCAGGAAGGTGTTCCTTCCTGCACAAAAACAATCCTGCCTACACTTCAGTCACCTTTGCAACATGACCAAGGAGTCCCTGCATGGGCGCTAGCCAGCCAAAAGTGCACCAGCGCTAGGAAGGGACAGGAATGTGCCTTATAATGGTAAATACAGCACATTCCTGGCCTTTTCCTTTCATACAGCGCCACACAGCAAGGTGGTTTTTTGCATTGCACTGCGTGAATGAATGATAAATCTGCCCACCAGTGCAGAATATACAACAAATGCCAAATGTCTACAAAATGTCTACAAAATCCCAAAAAATATTAGCCCTAGCATATGTACAAGTCACAGACATAGCTAAACACTACAACCTCCACATGGACTTCCTCACTACCAAACATACAAACACAAAGTATGTCCCATAAATGTAATATTTTGTAGATCCTTGGGTTGACATATTGCACTGTCTGGCCACGGATGTCAACCAAGTATCAAATATCATGGTAGAACCTATATAATAGCACAATAGCTGCTACACTGCTACACTCACCTGTGGAGACTCGTTGAACCACGCCACTACCGCCACCGCCACCGCCAAGAGTCCAGGGGTGCCATTACCGCGCCAGCAAGTACCATCTCTCGCGTCGCCGCCCCGGGACTCCAACTCCCGGCAGCCCCAGCGGCGGCGCGCCGATCTGACGCGGCGCCAGCGCCAGGAGGCGCCTACAAATCGCCCAGAGGCCGGCGGAGCGGGGGGGAAGCTGCTACACTGCTACACTCACCTGTGGAGACTCGTTGAACCACGCCACTACCGCCACCGCCACTGCCAAGAGTCCAGGGGTGCCATTACCGCGCCAGCAAGTACCATCTCTTGCATCGCCGCCCCGGGACTCCAACTCCCGGCAGCCCCAGCGGCGGCGCGCCGATCTAACGCGGCGCCAGCGCCGATCTAACGCGGCGCCAGCGCCAGGAGGCGCCTACAAATCGCCCAGAGGCCGGCAGAGCGGGGAGGAAGCTGCTACACTGCTACACTCACCTGTGGAGACTCGTTGAACCACGCCACTACCGCCACCGCCACCGCCAAGAGTCCAGGGGTGCCATTACCGCGCCAGCAAGTACCATCTCTCGTGTCGCTGCCCCGGGACTCCAACTCCCGGCAGCCCCAGCGGCGGCGCGCCGATCTGACGCGGCGCCAGCGCCAGGAGGCGCCTACAAATCACCCAGAGGCCGGCGGAGCGGGGGGGAAGCTGCTACACTGCTACACTCACCTGTGGAGACTCGTTGAACCACGCCACTACCGCCACCGCCACCGCCAAGAGTCCAGGGGTGCCATTACCGCGCCAGCAAGTACCATCTCTCGCGTCGCCGCCCCGGGACTCCAACTCCCGGCAGCCCCAGCGGTGGCACGCCGATCTGACGCGGCGCCAGCGCCAGAAGGCGCCTACAAATCGCCCAGAGGCCGGCGGAGCGGGGGGGAAGCTGCTACACTGCTACACTCACCTGTGGAGACTCGTTGAACCACGCCACTACCGCCACCGCCACCGCCAAGAGTCCAGGGGTGCCATTACCGCGCCAGCAAGTAGCATCTCTCGCGTCGCCGCCCGGGACTCCAACTCCCGGCAGCCCCAGCGGCGGCGCGCCGATCTGACGCGGCGCCAGCGCCAGGAGGCGCCTACAAATCGCCCAGAGGCCCGCTTCGCGGGACACGTGCGGGACGCGCCGGGCGAAGCCTGGGCAAAGGGCGGGCCGTCTGTGGCCGTCCGGGGCCGCTGGAGGCCGGGCCGGGCCCACCTTCTTAACCCTTGACTTAGCTCTCTTGTTCCACTCCAGGTACTGTTACAGTTTTGTGTCGTTATTTGCCTAAAGCTGTGGACTCGGATTGGGGTGGTGTCTGCTGGACATTATTTGAGGAAGCTCTCCCACGTATTCTTGGCTTGTTAGTGACTGGGACCCTCCGCTTTGATACTTGACTGTTATCCTCATGTATTCCCCACTGCAATCTACTGTCTAAACTGTCTAAACTTTTGACAGGGTTTTGTTTTGAACTCATTTACGGACTGTTTTTATACTAGTAATGTCAACACGTTCAGGTAAAAGTTTGAGGGGGAGCGAGGGGGGCATGGTGGGCACCATGGACCAGTTTATCACCCGGGTGGCCAACGTCATCGACAAAGAAATCACCATGGCCGAGCGGCGGCTTTCTCGAAGCTCGTTTTGTGATAGACGATCTTCGATTGGCCCGATAGCTCGGATACCTTCTCCGGAGCGAACAGTGGACCCGCTCCTTTTTGTCCCCCCTCCTTTGGACCATCCTCGAGTGGCGGCCTTGAGAGCCAACATAGAAGGGCTCGAAAATCTGACGGACACGGTACTTAATGTCCAAGACCATGTGGCCCCTGCCTTAGCAGCAATTAAGTCTGCCATTTCTTTTTCACATCCGGCTGACCCCACCACTCTTTCAATGTCACCTCCCCCGGCGGCTATTGGGGCGCAGTCAGAAATACATTCAGTCTCCACTAAGAGGAGAAAATTTGACTCCCCACTAAAAAGCAGACCGACCAAAACAAGTAAGAACCAGAGGCGAGCAAGCGTTAGGAGGGGTGTTCCCAATAATGTAGTAAGGGGGGCCTCAAGTCCTTTACAAGAGGAGATCGAAGAGGGCACTTTTGATGGGCTTGCAACTATTGCTCCCAAAAACCAGACTGCTGGTAGTGTAGCGACTCTCCCTCTAGATTCTCCCCTGATCACAAAAATGGAGGAAATAATGAAATCCCAACTCCTTCCAGTATTTGATAAAATTAGAGGGCTAACTGAGCGAATAGATAAAATGGAGCAGACAACCCTAGATAACTTTTTTTCACTAAAATCATTTTTAAAACTGCAGTTAAGAATAAGGGATGATGGCCTAGGGGTGTCTTGACAACCAGGTACTGTCCACTGTTCAACCTAGCTCAGTCACCATAGTTGATAATTTAGCAGTTGCTTTGGAAGCGGCTAATCGTATTTTGTGCCCCTCTGTGTTGACAGTAGATACTTCCAGTAACCCTGGTCATTCTCTCTCTAAGTCTGCAGAGAAACTCAAGTCCTCTAGGGTTACAACTATTACTTCAGGCAAAAAGACGGCACGCCCTCCAGCCCTAGTTTGCACAGGCAAGGAAAATTCTGCTATTGTAGTTACTTCTCCAGTAGTTCACAATGTTCTTGAGACCCCAATTGTTAATCCACTCGAAACGGTAAAGGGTCAGGTGCTGCAGCCAAGTGAGGGCCCTTCTTGTGGGAAGGATCTTAATATAAATCTCCCCCCTGACTGCCAGCCCTACGTAGTTGTGCTGACCGGGGTACCGGTGCTTAGCCCGGATAAGCGCGAGCCTTACACTGAATTATTTAACAAGACCTTATTCTGGCTCAAAGAGAATAGACCCTTGCCCGACTTCTGGGAGGGCTGGATCATCCATGTACGTAGAGTAGGATGGATTGGCACTAGGAAAAAATCGATAAATGGGGATTGTATCATAGTGAACTTTGAAGACCCAAGGATTGTTAACTATATTTGCAGGGGACCTATGAACGAAGTCAGCTTAGTAGGGAGTACGGGCACAATAGGCACTTGCGACCTTAGTTATTTTAATCCCCCAACTTTGCCCGTGAGGCAAACTGGACTCCATATGTGGGAGGGCTGGGAGAGCAGACAATCCCGTGGCTGTACCTCTAAATTTAGTCTATTTAACAATAGCCTCAGCCAAGCGCAGGGCCGATTTTGGCAGAATTATTGACAGGTAATCTCCCCTACACGGGAACTGTATACTGAAGTTTCCAGGGTGTTACAAATTGATTGTTTACCCAACGAAGAGCGGCAGGTGAGCCCTTCCATTGTTACTCTCTCCCCTTTACCTATTCCTTGGGGAGAAATACAGGTGGTGCCCCAGCGTTGTAGGGAGTCGCCTGTCGAAGACTCTCAAACCCCTCATGCCGTGGCTCTACCTGTTGGCGAAATAGACACTACCTTTGTCATTACCCCTACTTTAAGAACATTAGATTCAGGGCAGGGAGGGTTGCCCCTGGAGGTAGTTAGCTGGAACATCGCCGGTCTAGTTCGGAATATAAATACCCCAGACTGGAATACATTTATCGAATCCTTTGGGATTTGTTTGTTCCAGGAAACTTGGTGCCTGGAACCACAGCACAAGCTGGGTTATACCACCTATTTTGTACCAGCTGTTCGTCCGAACGGAGGTAAGGGGCGACCCTCCGGTGGTCTATTAATTTGGGCAAGCATCTCCCTGCGGTATTCTATCAAATGCATAGCCACTTCTTCCCCAGACCTCCAGAGACTCTCAGTTAGAGGCCCGTGTGGAGGTGGAGGTCTCGAAATATTTAATATCTATGTCAGAGGCACTAGGGGTGGTTTACCTACTCTTTCCTCAACGGGCATTGACGAGGAACTCAAGAACTGTGGCCCAGATTCTCTTGTTTTACTAGCTGGGGATTTTAACTGCACATTTGAACCTCTTGATGTGGACGACATGTTGGGTATTAGTGACGATGATGTAAGGAGAGGCATCCCGCCGCTCTCAATTGCCCCAATTAAAAGGTGGTCTCAAAACGCAATTGACCTCAATGCCCTCTGTCTGGAGCACGGTCTTAGAGCAACCAATGGTAGATCCAAATCAGACCAATTGGGGGCTCACACGTTTATTAGAATAGGCCATTCCTCCAGGATTGACTATATTATGTTGAACTTTCGTTTGTGGTCTTTTCTGGTGGATATGGAGGTCCGTCCATCCATTGATAGTGACCATAACCCCTTAGCTCTATCTTTGTCCCCTCTGTGGAAGGGCAGCCCCCCTCTCTTAATTCCCCATGTGTGGAAATCAACACATGAAGTGTCCCCATCTAATTGTGGCAGGCGCCTGAAATGGAAGAATTTAATTGGCAATGAGGGTAAGATGCGGGAGGTACAATCCATACTAGCTAAATTCATACCCCGCCTGGATTCTCCCTCTTTCAGTTCGCTGGAGGTATCTGCAGTTTTTGTACAACCTACACAGGCTATAGGCGAGTTATTCATAGCCAACAATATGGGAAAGGGGGCTAATGAGAGAGGTTGTAGGAATGCTCCTGCTGGGTGGTTCTCAGCTGCATGTCGAGCAGCTAAATCGGAACTACTAAAGGCAGTTAAATCCAAGAATAGTGCCCTGGTGTGTACCGCAAGGGGCAACTATAGGAGAGCCTTATTAAAGGCTAAGGTTGACTGGGAAGATCAGTTTTGGTGGGACTTGAAGGCTGCAAGCTCTAGGAAAGATGCAAAGGGCTTTTGGGACCTATTAAGATCTAGGGAAAAACCAGTGGACTCAATGATTACATGTAACGTACCAGAGAGTGCGTGGGTTGACCACTTCTCCCAACTTTATCTAATGGTTCAGGAAGAGGGGGATAGTTCGAGAGCACGACACCCTCATGTTTCCTCCCAGCCTAAGGACGAGCTCCTGTTTACATCTAAGGAAGTGGTAGGGGCGATTAATAGTCTGGTGCCCAACAAAGCAGCAGGTCCGGACGGTATACCTGGAGATTTGCTTCGCTTCAACTCGGAAGAATGGGGAAAACTTATCTCTGCCCTATTGAACTCCTGTCTTAAAGGGGCAATATTCCCGACCTCATGGAAGGGTGCTGAGGTCGTCCCAATTTTTAAGAAAGGCTGTCGGAATGACCCAGCCAACTACCGTCCAATAAGCCTTTTAGATACTTCACAAAAGGTGGCTGGGAAAGTGATCTTGACTAGGATATTGCAGTGGGTAGAGGAAAAGGGTATTCTTTCAGACTTCCAGGCAGGATTTAGATCGGGCACGGGGACAATAGAGCAATCCTTTCGACTTTTGATGATATACTGGAAAGTAGTTCTATTGGCCAAGGGCAGTCTGTATCTCGCTTTTATAGACTTGCGGACTGCCTTTGACCTAGTTCCCCGTAGCCAACTATGGAGTGTGCTTGATGATCAGGGTATTCCACCCTATTTGTTGGGTTTGTTGATAAACCTCCATGCTGATAATTTCGCACAAATCAGGTGGGGTAATTAGGGACAAAAAACAGCACGCATACCTGTAAATAGATGGGTCCGCCAGGGATGTGTTCTTGCTCCCACTCTGTTCTCATTGTATGTTAACGGAGTGGTGGAGCACCTGCTACAACATCCTGCAGATGCACCATCCCTGGCTGGCAGAATAATACCTACCCTTCTATTTGCAGATGATACCCTCCTGATTTCTAAAACTCTGGCTGGCTTGCAGAGTTTATTAGCTAACTTTAAGTCTTTTTGCGATAAAAGAGGGTTAGTCATCAACACAGCGAAGACAAAGTACCTGGTCCTTAATCCCCCGAAAAAGTTGGCCAAACCTCCGACTCTGGATTCCGTCGACCTTGAGAGAGTCTCAGAGTTCGATTACCTCGGTATCCGTCTCTGTGACTCCATGACCTGGAAATGCCACCACCAAAAGTTGTTGTTGATTCACAAGAGGGTGGTGGGTGCCCTCCTTAAGGAACATCGTGCTTCATCCCTGAAACCCATTGCTCCCGTTTTAGACATCTATAGGGCAAGGGGTGTTAGCGCTGCTCTATATGGGGCTGAACTGTGGGGGGCACATAAGATGGTCTATTTATCCCGCTCTGAAAGCAAATTCCTTAAAGATTTAATGGGGCTCCCGTACAGTACCCCAACCCTTCCTTTGCTATTAGACACGGGTACCCGGTCAATTAGTGACCAGGCTAGGCTCCGCCCTCTTCTTTTATGTGCAAGAATCTGGAGAAAATCAGAACTATCCAGTTATGCGGACGGCCTAACCGACGTGTTGGGGTCACCAGGCTGGGCCAAGATCCCTTGGTTGAGGGAAGTCAAGCGTCTTCTTCTTAGCCTCGGACGTGGTGAGGACTGGTACAATAGAACTGCACCCCCCCAAGTCTGAGTTGAAAAGATCTATTGGAGCTGGGTAGCCGACACCAGTAGTAGTAATGCCAATCTGTGTAGGTCCGCCATGGACTTTCTTCTGATTAAGGATGTCCACTTCTGTGAACCTTACTTGGATATAATCTCAAACCGTAAGGATAGAGCACTTTACTTTCAATTTAGAATAGGCTTACTTCCTGTCGGTGAATTGACTTCCAAGTGGAAGGTTCCATCCCAGACAATTTCCTCTTGTCCTTTTTGTGTAGAAAGCTCTGAGTCCGTTGCCCATTTCCTGTTTGAATGTCCGGCCTATGCAGCCCCCCGGAGTAGATGGCTTAAGCCACTAAGCAGAGTCTTGGGAACCAGACACTATCTTGAGGCTCTACGAATCTTAAAAAACGATCCACGGTCCCTCTTTGCTTGTGGTTTAGCCAAGTTCTTAGGATGGGCCTGGCGTATCAGATCATCTAGGCTTCTGTATCTTGTTAAATCTTTTTTTTAACCAAATACATATGGCTTTTAGTTAATTTATTGGCACCTGTAGCAGTATGAAATGTTTGTTTACCTCTCCATGCTCCGGTTCCTTTTTACTATTTTAATGTATTTTACTGTTTTTCTGCTTTTTAAGATATATTTATATCGAAATAAAGCCTTCTTGACTGACTGGCAATCCAAAACAAACAAGAAAGTGGGAAGATGGCACAACCCTTCCCTTCATCAACTCTGAGAATTAAAAAAACGCAAAGCTACTAACAATTTAGGATACGACAATCTATTACCCAATTTAAGCCTAAAATATCCAAACAAGCCAAGGAATTGTAGGAAATGCTTTAGCACAATGTAAAAGGTATTTATTGATAACGAAGGGCTATCCTACCTAGAATGCATAGCCGAGAAGTCTACTCTAAATAGCATATTGCTTCAACTAAACTAAAAAAGTACCTCAAACAACAAACCAGACAAGTTTATTCACAAATATTTTTCTTTATTAACCAGTTTAAATTTATATACATATTATTCAAAAGAAAACCTAGTAAGACCGACAAATAAAAATGAACTAATATAACATGTATAAAGACATATATTATAAGCCCCAGCATACACCACAAAATAAAAAGTAAACAACAGCAACCAATTACTAATACAAAAAAATACAAATCAAGTAAAGATCAATATAAAATAAATAACTGTAAAACAAGTAAAGTAAACAATTCCCAACCCTTAAAACTACAGATAATATAATTTCAAGTTTCAATGCTTTTGATCTTCTTTAAATCTATAAAAAATAAATCTACTAAAATCAACAAAAGAAAACAGAAAATGCAAAAATGAAACAGATAAAAGTCATATCTAGTGAGATAATTGACAGTCATTTGAATCCATCAAAAACATGAAAAATACAAATGTTAAAAAACCCTGCCTTGAAAACTTAAAAAAAGGAAATTATAAATGAATGTTGGTTATAACAAGCTAAATTCTCTTTTTTTTAATAAACACATTAAAAAGTAAGGGCAATCCTCCACTCTGACAAGTGACCTCTAAAAAACACAATATAACGACCCAAATATAACAAGTACCATAAATACATTACACACAAAACAGCATTAATTTAAAAACAAAATTCATTTATTACAAATAATTAATCAACTTCAATATACTATAAACAATTCACTAAGGCCTATCACACTACACTTGGAAAACGCACACTACAACCTAACTGAAAACTTCTCAACCAAGCAATATAGTACACTAATCCCACTATAGTACCACGCCTACATTCCTCATCCCCAATCTGATACCAGGAATAGTTTTTTATTTAAAAAATGGGGAGAGAGCCATCCCATCTTGGTATTAGGCTTCATCCTCACCTCTGGAGCTCAGTTTTTCTGCCCCTTGTGGCAGATTCGAATACTGACTCACAATCTTCCTTCTACAGGGACTGAAAGCAGACTATACTTTATGATTTTATTAAAGGAAAAAATGGGTGAATCCAGCCTTTCCAAGCATTAGGATACACCTCGCACCCTTGGAGCTTAAACAGTTCTTCTGCCTCCCAGGGTAATTATAATCTACAGCATACATATTGCACTGGCAGGATAAGAAAGGAGTGCTCCTTTATAAGGGGTGGTCCCACTAAAATGAGGAAGCACTTTGACTTTGTGTCCATGCCATAATACAGTTGGGGGTGCAGATGCAAGAATCGGGAAGGAGGAGCACTGACTGTGCACTGCACAGTGGTGATGCACCGTCAGTGCATCTCTGAGGGTGCCCTAGTCATACTCAGATTGATGAGTGCAGTAACACACTACACCCGCCTGCAGTGGGATGACTTCCCCCTCTTCAAAGAGAGGTTTATCCATTTTATCCATTTCTAGTGAAGGGTAGAACTTCAGTTTTTATATTTACCCTGTCTTTCACTACAGCACTCATAATTAAGGGTGCATATTTGTCCAAACAGTGACAGTGAGCCTGATGTGTAATTCAAGCCCAATGATGTTTTTCTTTACAAATAAAGAATGAGGTTGGAGAAGGGCTGTTCTGGCATGAGGCCGTACCTTCTCCACCCTAGGGAAATAGGCTTTTTGCCCCCTGAGAGGCAGATTGGAGGATTCACCCTCAATCTGCCCTTCACAGGGTGGCAAAAAGCACTCTAAACAGATTGTGTTTTTTTAATGCCATAACTGCTGAGACTCGGGTATCCACAATAAAACTGTGTCCTTTATTTCTAACTTCCTGGCGTTCCTAAAAGTAGCAAGGTGTTGAGGATTTCTCTGAAGGGCATTGAGAAAATAGCCAAAATAGAGATACATTTTTGGTTGTTTGGGAAAAATGGGAAAAAAATTATGTACAAGAAAGCATATGTTTTTCCGTAAAGATGGCATCAAAGGAAGGTTTGCTGTGCTACGGTCACCATCTTACCAGCTTTCAGGGACAAACAGATTTGTATAAAAAGCTATTTATTTACCACCGTTTTTTTCATTTTTCTAAGACGCAGTTAATTTATCCTAATTTTTGTGCTTTTAACCTACTTGCAGTGTGTGGTAGAAACAGGCATGAGACCCATGGATGATCCTGGAAAGCGATGTATTTCTAAAAAGTAGCACAAGATTCAACAAGGGGTGATTTGTGAAGATATCTCAAGGTTTTCCCAAAGAGCTAATCAATGAATTAAATACAATATTGAAGATAAGGGAAAAATATAGAAATTGGTGATAACATTTTAATCTGTAATTTATTACCGCAATGGCCGATTTATCAACGCAATATACCGTTATATCCAACAGACCCAGGGATATATAGAGCTGCTAGATTCTCCAAAAACACGCAATACCCAGAGCCAACAACTAAGCTGCACCATACAATGTTTTTTTATTGAATACAGACTATACTTCAAATCATACAGTAAAATATGAGGAATGAAACATGGCTATTATTAGTACGCCTCAGAATTTGGGTTACCCATAACATCATGTAATTCACAGGGCATTTTTAAAAATGTGTTCTTTCTTGCACACTGACTCACATTTGGAAGTCAGAAATCCAAAGAAATCCAATTGGTCATGTTCTACTCTTCAGTGTTTCCACACATCTCCTGATAAAAATGGTACACTACTTGTGTGTCTGGGCCTAACGTCTGCAACACAAAACTCCCCAACACGTGACCTGGAGACATCACATTTCACACAGCAAAATTATCACTTTTATTTTTACAATGTGAGTAGCAGCATAATTTTGGCCTCAGCTCAGTCGCCATTCATAGAAACCTACCAAATCCAGATATTTCTTAAACATAGACACCCATGAGAGTCCAATGTTATGTGATTTGTGTGGATTCCACAATTTGTTCATGCCCATACTGCCTTGCAAATCTCAAACTTTGGCTAGGGGCACACATGTTCATCACATTTCGGTGCTAGAAAGTTCTGGAATCTATGGAGATCCCAAAATTTTCGAACACCTAATGTTTCCATAAAATAAGAAAATGCACCACTTGTGTGGGTGGTCCTAGTTCTAGCAACAGGAAAAGTCCTAAAATACAACATGGACAGAACACATTTTTCCACTCAACACCGACCCTTTTTTGCAATTTGGGTAGAGGTGGATTTTGGGCCAGTGCTCCACTGCCACAAAGGAACCCTACCAAATCCAAACATTTAAAAAAACTAGACAACGAGGACAGTCCCTGGTGGTGTGACTAGTCACAATCCCTTGAAGTTTTTTTACTTACAAGGCTGTGCAAACCTAAAAGTGTGGCTAAAAATGCAAATTTTCTTCACATTTCTAGAATCTACTAGGACCCAAAGATTTACTACCACCCAGCATTGTGCTCAGAGCCCGACACAGAAAACGGCCCAGATCACAATATGGAGAGATCAGCATTTTCCACTCAAAACCGACTAATTTTTGCAATGTGGATAGCTGTAGATTTTGTGCTCAGACTCCACCGCCACCCAAGTAAACCTACCAAATCCAAACATTTCCGAAAACTAGATACTGCATCAAATATAAACTTTTGCCACAAGCCAAAAGAGGGAATACATGTAGTCTTTTTAGTGGGAGCCCATAAATTTGACCCAATCAAATTCTGTACTAAGTGGGACCAACATGTGAGTGGAGTCTAAACCCCTCTCTGAATAGGACTCTGAAATCTCTTTTTGTGTTGATTGCATATGGTCACGTGACAGTTTTGTCAAGCCAGACCTAAAAATCTATGTAGGTTAATGACTGCCCTCCTCAAATCTGCTATCATAGAAAAACACCATTCTTTATCTAGTATTCTAAGACAATTAAATTGCATTACAACATCATGTGTGTGCCCCTGAAAGTTCAAGCTCAGGCAGCTGGATGAGTAAAATAATCACAGCTGCATGTAGGGCAAGCACATTTGTGTGGAAGCACACAACTTCTGCCGAATCAGAACATGTATGCTGGCTCCCATCATGTGAACTTAGCTAAAGTCCCACTCCTAGTGATTCTCACATATGTGTCTGGTGACAGCTGAGCTGTCAAGCCCGACCATAAATAGGGGTCAGCCCTGTGGGCAGGGGGCAGGGGACAGGTAACGGAGAGAATAAGTAGCACTTACATTGTTATTTAGCAGAACGGCAAGTACCAAAATGCACACAAAAAAAATAAGGCTTAGATGTGCCCTCATGACTGACAGAAGACATTTTGCAATTTATTGTCAAGAATCAGTTAAATGCACAGAGTCTAGACACAATTAAATATAGCCTAAATCATTTTGCCCATTACCAGATTCATATTTTATCTTTAGATTACAAATGCAAAGAAAATGGAGATATCAAATTTAAAATATAAAGTATTTAAAGCAAATAAGGCATATAATACAACTGAAAGCATGGCAGCATTCTCGAATCTTGATTGTATAGGTTATTTATGTCAGTGATTTATAGCTAAATTCAGCGGGTAGCTCGATAAAGAGGAAACAGACAATAACATCACTTAAGGGTTTTGTCCCACAAGTTTCTAAGAAGAAGAAAGAAAGAATAATTTGCTGATTTAGTTTCATTTTGTGTCATTTGAAAAAAGAGCCCATTGGCCAGAAAACTAAGGGTGATGGATCGTTGAAGTTTAATATGCAGAATGCTTATATTTCAATGTGAAGAGCTTAGGTGACCATGGCTGCTTCGTCCCCACCTCTTCCTTCCCAAACACTTGTTACAGACACACTACTCAAAACAAAGAGACTAATATGGATGGCAAAAATGTTCCACCCACTCTCAACTTGACAGCTTGTATACCACAGCTTAATGCATGGCTGGAGGTGTGGGAAGATAAAGGTGCATTGAAAATTGAGATGGATGATCACCACTTTCTGAGAGGTGAAAAAGGTGCAGATTTTAATTCACTGCTGGTGTCTGATAAAGATTTGTGCCTAAAGCTCTGTTGAACTGAGAAGTCACCTAGTTTACTCATGCGTGATGCACAGTGTCATGCCTTGGTAGGACTCACGTCTCTTTTTATGTTAGCACCCTCAATGAGAATGCGCCAAAACTGATGTTAGAATCAATTAACTAGGGACTGAAGATTTACTGCTATTATGTACACCGCTACCAAAGCCAAACCTTAACCAAATCTTTTCCATGGTTCCACCAGGCATGCTTGAAGCACCTGAAGTCTTGACACCCTGCTGTGCTCAACTTAATACACACACTGACTCATGGACAGCCAAAGAGATTCCAAATGATTGACCGACCTGCACCACTGGTTTGTCCTGACATGGATTTTCTTCATTTCTGAATGTTGGAAGGGAAGTGTGCTTTTATCTAGAAAAGAATTATTCTTTCCAGTCACCTATTGTTCTGGTGTGCACATTTGTGCTGGTGACAGTGTAACTGGGTTGACCAATTATTGTGATGTTTAATGAACTTGGAAACGTACTGTTGCAGCAAGCTACTCATAATTTATCAAATCAACTGATGGTAAAGGGTCTTTGCCGTGGTGTCCATGTGGGAAACCTTGACAACAGGGACATGTTCAACTCACATATGTTCCTCCCTCTCTCTCTCTCTCTCTCTCTCTCTCTCTCTCTACCAGATGCAGGGTGGGGGGGGGGACATCCTGTGGAGAGTTTCACTGGGCTGTTTTGAGCATTGGTGATCTATAATTCTTGCGTTTTGTAAATATACATTGCCATAACCCCATTCAGAGGGCCATGGAGCAAGCAGGAGCTACTGGGCCAAACAGTGGGGGCTGAGGCCTTTTACTCCTGATGTCTAAGATCTCAGGGGTCTCCAACGTTTTATGTACTGAGAGCTAATTATGTTCAATGAAACACATTGAGAACTACCAATATTTTTAGTGTTGTATAATTTACATTTTGTTATGTTGATTCAACCAAGCAAAAGCTTTCTAATTTATTAAGCTTGGCTGCACACATGTGAGCTACATAGAGGTAGCTAGAGAGCTACAGTAGCTCGCAAGCTATTGGTTGGAGACCCCTCCAGAGCAACATGACTAAGAACCCCTTCAGCACTTGACTCTTAGTGGTAGCGCAGGTCAAGCAGTCTAAGGCTTTTCGGGGTGAGGGTAGACACAGGGGGTGAACATGGCTAACAACTCAAAATATATTCAATAGCAGCAATAAATTGTTGTCCAGTCAAATACTGTATTTTATGACAAAAGTAGTACATATATACACACGTCCAAATAATACATTCAGCCCCCTGAGGTCAGGGCTCTGTTGTTTAACAGGCAGTCTCCTGAGTCCCACTTCCCCCTTACTAGCGATTGTGGTTATTCCCATTAACTGTAGCCTACATTCAGGTTTGGCCGCACTAGCAGTCTCAGGGGTCTCACTCCTCTGTATTTCCGAAAAATCAAAAGTGTTCCAGTGCTGAAGCACTATTTTGCACTCAAGTTCCCTCTGGGCTTTCTGGGCCATAGCACATAGCACAGTCTTACCCACACCCACAGGTGTTGTCTAGCCTGAGTCTCTGAGAGTGTCTCCCTTGGAGGCGCTGAAGATGTAGCAGCTGCTTTGGATGAGTATCACACATGCAGCTCTGCATGGTGCTGTGGCTAGGTGTCCTCTGTACTCCCTCCGATGTGAAGGTATGTTTCCATTGGTCTTCCCCACAGGTGGGGGGAGGATTTTATTGGCTTTTGGTTTCGATCCTCAGTCGGTACTTTGGCTGGCAGGGGTCACTACGACAGCCTCTCATCATGATGATGGCATCCACATGCCTGCAATCTTTGTTTTTCTCCAGTGGCCCTCTCTGGCATGCAGGATCACCAAATCTGCCCCTCACTCGGGTGACAGATCGATTGGCACAGCAGCAGGTTCTTCCTCATAGCGGTCCCCTCTATCATGTGGGGTTCCTGACTTACACACCACACACAGGTAACGGCCCAATTGGCACAGCAAACTTCACTGCAGCCCCCATTAGCATACGGGGTCACTGACTTATAGACTGCACATGGGCGACATCCCAATCGGCACAGCAAACTTCACTGCAGACCCCTTTGACATATGAGGTCACCAACTTACACAGTGCACTCGGACGACGGCCCTATTGACACTGCAAACTTCATGGTGCTAAATCCTCAGTGCCCCCCCAGCATACAGGGATCACCAACTTGAACCTGCACAAGGGCAACAACCTGATCAGTGCAGCAGCTGTCTCCTCACCTCTCGCTACTGACATCCACTCACCAAGATTCCCCATTGAACCTCGTTCCCTCCAGCACTATCCTCTCCCTCAAAGAGCTCATTAGTCTAGGCAAGTAGGCAGGCACTAGTGCTCCAGGCTCCAAGAGCAGGTTGTCTTGGATGTCCCTGGTTGATATTCCCGCACTGAGCTGGGAGACTGGCCGGCCTTGGTCTCTAGCTTGATCACTGGCAGAAGACTTGCAGAGCTTCCCCTCCTTGCACTGTCCGCCTGGCTGCTTGACAGTTGACCTGTATGGCAACCTTGAGCTCCCCTTTTTATAGTCCATTTCCAGACACCAAATGTGATTCAGGGTCTGAGTCTCTAGCATTTGTGTTTGAGTCTGTTTCCTTTGAGGTGCCCTCCCAACTGCCATGCCCTTCCTCCAGAAAGTAAACTGTCACAGAGAGAGACTCCAAATTTGATAGCCCCACAGCACAGTCCATGGGAGTGAACAGATGTCCACACCTGGAAGTCAGCAACACTGATATGTGTATGAAAAGGTTACCCTAGGGCCTAAGCCCTGCTCTTTATGGTTCTCTTATCAGCCCCATCTCTTCCCTCAGATGAGCCCTGCCTCTTTCCAGTGACCTCTCTCTTAATCAAACAGCACACTTTGAAGTGTTCTGGAGAGCTTGGCTCTACTTCCCTAAGTTTGTTTCTCACCCAGCTCACAGGAATGCAGAAATCCACAAATATGTCTGAGGGGATTCCTCTACCGCTCTGGGTCTCACAAAATGTGTCCCAGAATCTTCGATGTATTGTACCATCTACAGGCACACATACACCCAGCACATGCTTACAGCATACACACTGCATAATGCTTCATACTAAATTTATGTAGGCCAAGAGTAAGTTATGCAAATAGTTGCAGAACTTTAAAGGAATGAGCCTGTAGGCCTCACTCCAGTGACACAGGCAAAATGGGCTGCTGACTTCTACTGATCACTACACAGTTTGCTGCCTCCACTGCGCTCTTGCTACCTAACCCTTGGCAAAGGCAGTAGCCATTTACCACAACCAGGGTTGAACTTTGGAATGCCCCTCCCAGTCCAAGACTGCAATCCTTGAGACAGACCTATGTCATGTTGCACATGAATGATCCATGTTTACCCATGCCAATAAAAGTCAGCACCAGGGATCCACACATAGTTGCAGCTAGGGCACTAAGGGCAGGAGTACACATCCCTCACCAAGTGAAGGAATTTTCAGTCCTAACATTCATTGAATAAAGTAGGTTTAGCATTGGTTTGGCTTTAGGTAGAATATATAGTATATGGTAAAGTCAGTTGAGGCTGGCAGGTTAACCTGCACAGTTTGAGAAATAGAATGAAGAATAGAAATAAAGTGATAATGGCTAAATTGCTTACTGGTTGCCTTCAACGTTAAACTGAGTTCTGCTCAACCTCATCCCACAGATCATTCCCTCTCTTTCCCTCCCCAGCACTGTGGTCATCCTTGGAGGTATGGTCTTCTTGGATCAGTGGCGTAGCAAGGTCAGGTGGTACCCGGTGCAGAACATTTCTTGTCACCCCCCCATATTGAAATTATTAAAATAAGGAGAAAAAGATAGTTACAAATATTTTTGCCATTTTGTCACCCCCATCAGTGCCGTTTTGTCACCCCCCTCAGTGATGACACACGGGGCGGCCAGCACCCACCGCACACCCCTTCCTACGCCACTGTCTTGGATAGATGTTGCTGAATTTTCAGTGAAAGGGGCTGGCCATATGTGTTGCCTTCCCTAGTGAGGATGAATCATGCTGTTTGGGGTTCTGAACAACAGAGAATGGACAAAGATACATATCTTTGGTGTGCAAACTGAGCTAGAGGACTCATCGTACTGAAGAATACTGGCAAGAAATCAGGACATTTTATGTCCAAAACCCATTAGGCTACAAGTTAAAGCTAATAAAACCCAAATTAAAATGTTCAGGTTTGTTCAGCGTATGTGTCACCATTTCGTGGTAGCAATTTGCTGCTAGCTGATGCTGAGGTTTCCTCAGTGGGTTATGAAACTGCCCAAGTGTCGCTCTATTCCTAAACGTTTGTTCTCTGTTCTTCACAGGCTGCCATTGAACTGAGTCACGTTTTCAAGTAGGACTTGCAACCCTAATTCTTTCTTGACACTGTAATCAAATACAAGACAGATGCCTACAGGTTATCTATACACAGTTTCTGGAAACTGTATTCCAGAAAGCATCTCTCTGAATAAATCAGATTTTAATCCTATGGCTTCTATTTTGGAGACACAGTTGATTATTCTATGTTGCAATTTGCTGCACATCCTATTAGCTAAACCCATCACTCTATTCTAAACGACTTGAAATCTGAAACTGTGGGCTTACTCGATTGAACCAAAGATTCTGGTGTCTTCATCTGTACACTAAGGCAGACTCCACCATCATAAACAGTGTCCAACTGGCCTGTAGGGCAATCAGGCAATTCCCGATGGGCTCGTCTGACAGGTCAGTGTGTGGGACATTTTTTTGGGCTGTTTGTGTAAATGTGTTATGGTCTTCAGGGCTGCTGTTTGCTGTTCATTTCATTGATATTAAAAAAAAATGCCTTCAGCTAGGTCAAATCTGTGCATTTTTCTGGACTTTGCAAAACACGTATAAAATGTTTTATATGCAAGTTCAAATTCACTAATAAATAGGGGCCTCCTTTTATTTGGTGCTTCAGCCCATTTTCTTCCCCGTCCCACACTGATTTTACACAGGAACTAATTATGAACACCTCACACTGAGTATTGTGAACCAATCTACATCCCAACTTTATTTAGTAAGTCATGTATCAACCAATTTTTATTGTTTTTTTTAAAGTAAAAACCTGAGAACCTTGTCCCTGGTGTACCAACACTTGGAGTTTCACATAGTGGGTACAAACTGTGCACTGCCTTTTTACGACCTGCCTTTCCTTTTGTGTGGGACCTATGTACTAATATGATATGTCACAAAATGTCCAGTTACAGGGGGTCAAAGAACCACAAGCTTAATGACTACTGATTACATTTTGTTAGCCCATACATCTCTTGGCTTGAAACATTTATTTCAATCTTTTGTTGCATTTATGACCTCTCTGGATCTATCTATACATTTTTCAAAAAATCGCACGTAATGGTTGCGGGCCCTAAAGTGACAAAATCTAGCCCAGATATAATTTCAGGATCTGAAATCACTAAGGCTTCTGCGTTCTCCTATTTGGGGATCCAGTTTGATCAGAACGAATCGTGGTCTAGACTTTTAACTTCTAAAATACATTTATTGACTAGGTCTGTTTCAGCAACGTTCGACTTTGCCTCTAGATTGGGTGACAAGCCACTTCAAATTATGGTGAAGATTTATCAAGCCAAATGGGTTTCTTCTGCTGCCTATGCAAGCCACTTATGGGGTTATGAGGACACCTCGACTTATAAATTGTAGAGAACTACCTTTTTAGATTTCTTTTGCTTGTTCCCCAGAGTACCTCGGCATTTATAGCTCACAAGGACCGTGGAGTGGGCTCTATCTCAGATGTTTTAGCTGTTTGTCCTCTGCTCACATAGGTTTCTGTCTGGGAACTAATGAAGCCCCACTTAACAAAGATATCTTGTTTGGATGGCTGGGTTACAATGGATTCGATGGCTGAGTTATGTTAAATTTGCCCTAATTGCCCGTGGTCAACGAGGCTTTTTTGAAAACCCTCAAAGTATTACAAAGTTGGATCTGAAGTGACCAAAATCAATTTCCTTTATTATAGAAAAAATAGGAAGGAGTCCACTGAGCTTTCGAAACCTTCTGTGTGTGCGCTTGCCTACTTGATATCCACCCGGTTTATCAAGTCTTACCTGCCAATGGTGCACAGTGCAAAGTGCAAATCACTGATATCTTTTAACCAGGTAAAGGTTAAACCTGGTACACTGTCTACTTGAAGTTCCATGAGGTTGGAAATGGGTTAATATCTTTGCTACTTGTGGGTGGGCCTCCACATTGGTCAAGGGCCCTTTGCACTTTATTCTGTTTTGCAAGTTGTATGCTCATTTAAGGTCAACATTTTTTTTTACAACTTTATTTATGAGGTCAACATTTTTAGTACCATTGCTAAAGAGTTTACATTTTACTCAAGCTAGACTAGCCCTAATATTCCTTTTTGGAGTTTTATATAGCACAAACTCAACCCCAAGGTATCAGAGCTGCTTTACTTGAGCACCAGTTGCATTACAGATGGACACATTCATTTTGGTAGGCAGGGGAGATTAAGAGATCTGCCCAGAATCACAGGATGTTGAGTGACCCTGGAGAAACTCGAACCCTGTTCACCAGCTCTGAGGTCGACCGCTCTAGCCCTTAGTCCACATCCTCCACATCATCCATCTTGCAATTGTTGCCTACAGAGTATATTTGAAACACTATGGCTAGTTACTTCAGGTAGGGTGTTAAATTGAGACTGTCGATGAATTGCTAATAATTATAAGTTGTCACTTTATATGATCTGTATATGTATAGTTTAAGGTCGTTTAATAGTTGTGCTATTTAGTCATGTTTTGGGAAATTTTTAGATGTATGTATTTATTTTTATTATTGTTCATACTTATTGTGCCTGTATGTTTTTTCCTTATAAACCAAAATAAAAAGATGTTGACTGACGGACTAAATAAGGCAAGTTACCATTTGCGACCCCTGTGAAGGGCTACGAACACAGGGGCGAGACTTGGCTCTGAGCTCCCAAATGGGAAACGATTTTTTAAAGCATCTCATGTTCCGTTTTGGAAGATACCGGAGGGCCAGAAGCCCTGCACAATTCCCAAAGTCGAGGCTGTTCAACGGGGACAGCTTACCCTTTACAAATGAGTTACCCCCTCCTTGTGGAGTCTGTATCTTTTAAAGGTTTCAACCGCAATTGCGTTCTCAAAACATTAATATAGTCACAAACATGAGAGAACACCCCTTTCAAGCCTCCCCCTAACTGTGAGAAAGAATGATTCATAACATCCCTTTTCCGTTTCAGAAAGGCTTTTAAGAATTGCAAAAGGGTTTTAGTCTACAGCAAAATATCCATGTTATAGTCGCAAACCCTTTAAGTGTTTGTGACGGCAAAAGAGCTTTGTACATGTGGCCCAACATTAAATGGTCATTTCTTATAAGCTATCGTTTTCATTACGCACCAGAGCTATATGTAACTAAACACATTCCGCTTAAAAATACATTTCTCTGTTCTTAAGCCATAATACTGAACTAAGAACTGCTATTCATTTCCAGATACTCGTTAATATATTTAAACTTAACTCTCAATTGAATTTTTTAAATACACAAACAAAAAGCAAGTTTTTTTGCCATAAAAGGCCAAATTAGTATATGCTCATCTCTCGAAACAAAGCATTTGCCTCCCATAAAAACAAGTATCTAAATGCAACTGTCTATAAGAAAATGACCAAAGTATTGTTTTTAAAATGAATTTATAAATTCTCATTTTTCATTCGAAACATTTCTTCCGATTAACAATGTCTTCCATAATTGTATCTGTTGTGTTTCTTGTTCCTTTCTTGATTTTGATATATGAGCCTTGAATCTTTAGTGACATCCTTTTGGAGGAATAGCAAAGTAATTGACCATTTAAAGAAATAAAAGTGACAGCAATCATCGTTGCCAGGCAACAAGTAAAATGTAAGCTGTATGAAAACAATGGGATTGCATGCAAGCATATTGCTTGTGACATATCGGCACAATACATTTAAATAAGAAAAGAAAATCTGACGGAAGCTGTGCTACATTTACAATATTTTAAAGGGCTGTGTACTTAGATTATACAGGACTATTGTATGGAAAAATCACTGTAAAATAGGATCATAATTGTGTCGCATAATTCTCATTTACAGTGTATTGAGAAAGAGCCATTTAATCATACACATATTCAAGTCAACATGAAGATTTGAAATGCACTAAAATCCTCTGGAAGGATTTAGGTGTAGTTAAGTGGTGGGGGAAGGGACTGTTCTGCTGTGAAGTATCTTCAGTGTAAAATGTACCTAATTTCATCTGTTCTACTTAAATCAATGTATGTTTTAGCAGTGTTTTTCCCTATTATTACTAACCTCATTCAAAACAGAAACTCCTTCCCACATCCTCTTCATCCCAACCCACAGCCTCTCTGGTGCGGCGTACACTATTGAAATGACAGGCCCCGGTGATGACGAAGAACAATACATATATGAGGCATCATTTTGTTGTGCGGATGGACTACATGCACATAAATTCCTAAGTAACTTGCTTGTTGAAGAGCTGCATTGTCTAATTAGTCGCTTCAAGATTCACAAGATGTCCCTAGTAGTCTACACGGAATGTTGATCCTTAAACACACTACCTCATAGAAACTTCCCGAAACATACAGTGCCGCTATAAATATTTTATGAAGCTTATTTAAAGACCAAGCATGCATCTCATTACACAAAGACAAGCAACAGTAATTTAGCATCGTAGGAGGCTTAGAACCTCTGCCAAGGCAGTTGTTGAAAATCTGCCACATTTAGCACAACAGGGCAACAGTGGATTGTCTAAGGAAGTGGCTTTCCCTGGTAATGGATGGTCCACTTCCGGTCAGAAAAATTCTCGTGCAAAATCCACGGAGCTCCGACAGAGATGTAAGATATTTTCCCAACAAACTTTGACACTGGAAATGTCCCCCAAAGTGGGGTATAACAGAACGTTTATTTGTAAAGCACACTGAAGTAAGAAGACAACTCAGGTAAGTGAGTAATTCTTTATTCAGTAATCAAGTACTGGCACCCTCAGCTTGCTGGATATCAAACTCTGGTGAAGGCAGCCTGTCAACATTCCAGAGCTGCCTTCACAGCAACATTCCAAGACATACCATTTTAGCGTAATGAGGGAGGGGGGTGCGGAACATACCAAGTGGTAACTTACAACACATCTTCCCCCTATAACTGCCCTGAGAACAAAAAGTAACTGGGAGGATCCTGCTGGTGGTAGGGATGGCCCAGCGCAAGCCAGGCAGTGCCCCTACCCTTCATACCATTCTAAAATCCTGGTGCCAACTAGGGGGGTTGGTTTGTCTGCGCCCCCTTCCCTCTTGGGTCACCCTTATGCTGGTTCTGAGGTCCTGGTCCTCCCTATGCTCCTCTACTGCTGTCTCTCTCGAACTTGGGGCCACCCGATCCATGCTCCATTTCTTCCCATCTTCCATTATGACCACATTCCTCTTCACCTCCCTTATTTTTCCTGGGGCGTAGTACTTGTCCCCCTTGCCCCCCAGACCCACTGGTTTACGGATGCAAACATTTTCGCCTTTGCTAAAGGACCTCTCCTTCACACCCCATTTGCAGTCATATCTCTCTTTGTACCTTCTTTGCCTAGCTTCAATTTTCCCTTGGTACTCCTCTGGGTTGACCCTCACTGGAACCTTGGGTTTCATCCAATTGGGAGATAACTTGGAACCCGCCTTTCTCCCTCTCAACAGTTCGAAGGGGGTGTGCCCCGTGGAAAGGCTGGGTGTTGTATGGTAGGACCAGAGCATGTCTCTCAGTGCCCCTTCTATGTTTCCCCCAGACTTGTCCGCCAGTTGGATACATTCCTTCAACATCCGGTTAGCTCTCTCCACTTTGCCGTTGGCTCTAGGGCAGTACAATGGGGTGCGTATGTGTTTTATGGACATGTCTCTTAGGAACTCTCTCATTTCTTCCGACACCAGCTGTACGCCATTGTCCGTAATCAACGTGGATGGTATGCCCTCCTTTGAGAACACATCACTCAGGAATTCCACTATGGTTTTGGTGTTGATGTTGTACACAAATTTGTGGGTGACCCAATTAGAGTAATAGTCGATGAGTACAAGAATGTACCATTGCTGTGGCCCTTTTGCTTTGATGGGGCCAGTGATGTCAAATCCGAGTTTATCCCACGGAGACTTGGGAATCTCCACCGGACTGAGCGGGGGTCGCCTTGTACATTTGGACTTGTCGCTTACCCCACACGCATAACACTCTTTGACCTTCTCTTCTATGCTTGAATCCATGGCTGGGAACCAATAATCTGCTCTCATCCTAGCCTTGCATAGACTCCTACCCAAGTGTCCCTCGTGGGTTAGGTCTATGATCTGCTTCCTCAATCCCTCCGGGGGGACTATCCTGCCCGCCTTGAGGAGATACTCTCCAGCTATGGACAGCTCATTTCGTACATTCCAAAAAGGTTGAATGTGCTCGGGTAGATTTCCACATCTGTTTGGCCATCCTTTTACCACCCATTTTTTCACCTCCCGGAGCGTATTGTCCTGTTCCATTTGTTCGTCCCATTGTTCTTTCACTATTGCCGGGAGTTTAATTTCCAGGACACTCCCCTGGCTACTGACTCCTTCCTCCGGACTCTCTACCGGGGCTCTGGATAAGAAGTCCGCTACTTTGTTCTGTTGTCCCGGTAAATACTTTGTTCTGAAGTTGTAGCCCTGCAATCCTAACACCCACTTGGCTATGCGGGGAGTCATGTTTTCTAAGGCTTTGTTATCAAACAAGTTAACCAACGGTTTATGGTCTGTGCATACTTCGAATGGCAAGCCCCAGACGTAGAAGCTGAAATGTTTTATCGCCCAGAACACCGCCAAGGCCTCTTTCTCAATGGTGGAATAGTTTGCTTCGGCTCCGGACAAGGACCTTGATGCGAAGGCTACCACTTTCACTGTTTCGTCCATCCTCTGCGACAACATGGCCCCCACTCCTTTGCCGCTTGCGTCCGTTGTGATTATCGTGTCCTTGTTTATATCAAAATTGCCTATAAAGGGTGCAGCCACTATGGACTCTTTTATGTTCTCAAAGGCCTGTTCCTGCTCCTTCTCCCACTGAAAAGGCATGTTTTTCTTCAAGATCTCCCTGAGGGGATGTGCTAACATAGCAAAGTTCCTAATGAACCTGGCCATGTATTCCGCTAGGCCCAAGAACGACAGTACTTCTTCTTTACTCGATGGAGTGGGAGCCCGTCTTACTGCTTCTACCAAATCTATTTTGGGCTTTATGCCCTCCTCCGAGATGGTGTGCCCTAAGTAGTCCACGGAGGTGACACCCACCCTGCATTTGCTTTCTTTCGTGGTGAAGCCAACTTCCTTTAGCTTTGTTAGTACTTTTCTTGCGTTCTCATTGTGCTCCATGTCGCTCGACCCATAGATCAATATGTCGTCCTGGAAACACATGGACTTTGGGCAATGCCTCAATACATGTTGCATCGCTCTCTGAAACGCTGATGCCGCTGACGCCAGACCAAACGGCATCCTCAAGAATTTGAAATTGCCAAAAGGGGTGGTGAAGGCAGTCAATGGTTGAGACTCTGGATGCAGCCTGATCTGGTGGTAGGCTGATGATAGATCGAGCACACTAAACAACTTTGCCCCCTGCAAGGTGCTCAACATTTCGTGTATCCTTGGTAGCGGATGCCTGTCCACTACTATGTTGGCATTCAACGCCCTCAAGTCCACACATAGTCTGATGCTCTTGCCTCCGTCCTTGCTCGTTATAACAATGGGCGCCAACCAAGCTGAGCACTCTATCTCCTGTATAACCCCTTGTACCACCAATTTTTCCAGTTCCATTTTTAAAGGTTCCCTCATCAAAAGAGGAATGGAGCGTGTTTTGTGCACCACAGGTGTTGCTCCTTCCCTGAGCTCTATTTTGTGCATGTAGTTTTTGAGTACCCCCAGATTCTCGTTAAACACTTCTGGAAACTCTTTCACCAGATCTGAGCCTGCTCCTGGAGGATCTATGAGAAGTACCTGCTCCTGATTGTTGGGATCCAGCTTTATCCCCAGCTCCTTCTGGTGTTTCCACCCCAAAAGATTAGAGCCCGCCCTGGTTATGTATACTTTCCCCACTGTGTGTCTGTCTTTGAAGGCAATCCTCATTCTCACCATCCCTTCCAGTGGGATGGGCATTCTATTATAACCTGTAGGCGCTATATCAGCAGTCTCTAGCATGATGTTATGCTTAGCAAATTTCTCATTGAACACCTTCATGTCTACCAGGGTAAACGGGGAGCACGAGTCAGCGTACACTTTGAGCATTTCTCCATCCAAGCTTATCTCGCATGTGGGGTACTGTGTTTTATCTTCCGTACTTTCATCCTCAACTTGGCAAATAAAATTTTTCTCCTCCCCCACTTCTTCATCATTGTGTTCTACCATGTGCACCTTCACACTACCCACATTGCACGCTTTAGCAAAGTGACCCTTTCTGTTACATTTCCTACAGACTACATTCCTTGCCGGACACCGCCAATTGTTGGCCAGATGATTATGGTTCCCACATCTGAAACATTTAAAACCTTCCGTCTTATTACTCACACTCTCCTTTCTCCTGTCCTCCACCCTACATACAGTCTCCTCTTTACTAGTCTCTTTATTCATGACTGTCTCTTTTCTTTCTCCGGACACCTTCATCTCTCTCATACATAGCGCTGTGTGTTCCAACCCTTTGGCTATGCTTATCGCTTCCTCCAGATCTGGATTCCTAGTGAGCAATTCCTCCTGTACCTTCTCCTCATTGGTGCATCTCACTAACTGGTCCCTGATAAGGGAATCTGTAAGTGCCCCAAACTCGCATGTAGCGGCCATGCCCCTCAACACTGCTATGTACGAGGATACTTTCTCCTCCTTCCTCTGTGCTCTTTTGAAAAATTTGTGCCTTTCTAAAACCACATTGATCTTTACTTTAAAATGTGCCTCTAATTTACGTAAAGTGTAATCATACACGTCAACCCCTTCTTCTTCTTCAGGAACCTCATCGTCCACTAATCTCCCCGTTATATCCTCAAAGATTTTCCTGCCATGGGTTCCTAAATTATGTAAGAGAATGTGTTGCTTCCTTAAGTTTGAGAAGTTCCCACCCCCGATGGCTATCAGGTAGGACTTAAAAATACCTTCCCATCTTTTCCAGGGGATATCTGGTTCCCCTAACTCATTCAGAAATGGTGGGGGTTGGCTCATCCCAGCACCTGCCATAATTCTAAGGATGTGCACTTATCACTTTTTTTTTTTTTTTCAGAGCCTGAGCCCCCCCCCACAGGTGCGGAAGGCTGTGCCCAGTGTGATGCGAAAATAGGACAAAGGGTGCCCCTTACTGTGACAAAGTAGAGCTAATGACTCCTGAATTCTCCTTTCTATGCACTCACCCTGCTGATTACCACAACAAAATTCTGCCCAAATACTGAGCTACCACAGTTAAATACTATATGTAGTTCGCTCTGCAGCCCAACACTGCCTTTGTCCAGTCCTCTTTCTATTCTCTTTCAGAGGATTTCCCAGAGGCCCCCTTCTGCGTAGCTTCAGCGCTCTGGGCTGAGAACTTCCTGTCAAGCCGTGAGGTGAACGCTCCTCAGAGAGGATCGTTGCATCAAAACTACACTCGTTGCTCCGAGGGAGGAGGGTGGAACCGGCTGTGAACACCTCCGATTGGCAGTCTAGGAGGGGGATCACCTTACGTGCTCTGAGAGAAGTTTTTCTTCCTCCTCACGAAGGATTCCTGACAGGAACTCACCGTCTCCGCCGCTCCGCAGCGGTGCTGCTATTTTAACCGCCTCAGCTGCCTCGGTGCTGCACTCGACGAAGCCTGTGGAAGCCAGGTCTTCCTCACTCGATCGACGCCAATGCGCTTCCCACGCTCCACAGCCGAAAGGAAACCGCGCTGCCAACTCCGCCTCCTCACCGCGTCTCCGCCGCACCGCAGCGGTGCTGCTATGTTACCCGCCTCAGCTGCCTCAGTGCTGCACTCGACAAAGCCTGTGGAAGCCAGGTCTTCCTCACTCGATCGACGCCAAATGCGCTTCCCACGCTCCACAGCCGAAAGGAAACCGCTGCCGACTCCGCCTCCTCACCGCTGTAAAACACCTGAGGCTCGTTCTGGAATCACCGGCACCCAGCGTTATCTTCTTGTCTCCCGCTGTACCAAGGCGTCCTTTACACCAACGGTGCCGCCGCTGCCTGCTGTCGAAGTTCTCCGCCCTGTCCACCGCTTTCGTTGCTCACTACGGCACCCAGCACCACTACGCCCACACTCCGGCCAGCTGTTAAGGATCTCCTCTATGACTGGAAACGCTTCACACTGGGCCCCAGTGTTTCACCACAGCCGCCAGGAAACACCGAAATCCCTCAGGTCTGCTGCAAAAATGCTCACAGCGGTTTCCACAGATAATACACCGCTTCTTTTGTGGAACGAAATGGTGGCAGCGAATGGTGAGAACAGCGACTTCACTCGCAGCACTAGTATAGCCTCGCAGTCCCAGCAAGCAGTAACAATTACAGGGGAGAGTGCCTCGCTGTCCCTGCCACAGCCGCTGTCATCCTCGTCGCCAGAATGAAGTAAGAAGACAACTCAGGTAAGTGAGTAATTCTTTATTCAGTAATCAAGTACTGGCACCCTCAGCTTGCTGGATATCAAACTCTGGTGAAGGCAGCCTGTCAACATTCCAGAGCTGCCTTCACAGCAACATTCCAAGACATACCATTTTAGCGTAATGAGGGAGGGGGGTGCGGAACATACCAGGTGGTAACTTACAACACACACATTCACCCAGAAGGGTATCTTGGAGCTGAATAACGGATTTTATTGTTACCCAGCTCAATTGTACTCATTGTATCGACCTCAGAAGGATGAAAAGCTTAGTGGGAACAGCTGGGATTTGAACCTGTGACCATGGGGTTGAACACAGGCCCATACAGTAGAGCTTTAGTCCAGTAGGCCATCAAACCTGGCTTTTAACGTAAAGTGCCACATAGTAGTCAGTCACTTTCATATTCTAGGCGCTACGTCACAGCTTATAAGACACATTACATACACCTTTTCCTGAAAATATGCCACCACTTCGCTGGATATGGTGGCAGATAATCCGCCCTGGATTCAGCAGTTTAAGTACTGCATTGGAACTCTGGATCTTGGTGTGCCCATTAATGCGGCAAGGGGCTTAGAGCATGTTTGCTAAATAGGATGTAAACATGTTGGTTGTATCGGCATAGGTACAGCAAGTCAATGAGCCATTTTTAAATTCTCTGTTTATGCCTTCCTTAAAAAGCTAAGAAACAATAAACAGGAGTAAGCCCGTTTTCCCATTTTCCCAGCAGAGACCGGGCAATAGTTTATAACAAAACAACAACGTCTCAGCTGGATATCATTTAAAAGATAACAAGTACCAAGTCAGTGATATAAATCACAAAGGGAAGGGGGAAAAAAGGAAGGGAGACCACAAGGAAATAAGAAAAGGATATATATTGTAGGTAGTTATTACAGCACTACAGTACAATAAAGGTACAAATGACCAAAACACTCAAGTGAGCACTGGGCGTGCTAGAGATAGTGAACGGCGCAGTGACACAATGGGTGAAGACAGCGTGAACGGCGAAAACAATATAATAACAATGTGATCAAGGAAAAAATTATATACAATCTGTTTTTTCAATGAGCAAATTAGATTGACCACAAAAAATGCCAAAATTCTTTGCTGGAAGTAGTCGACGGCGTTTCAGCCTGATTGATTCCAGGCCATCATCAGGACAATGGTCATAATTACAGTGTGTGCTGGGCGTAATGCAGGTAAAGAATCCGGTTGAGGTGGAACAAACGCGGGCATAAATCAACGCGTAATCTGGGTCCACGGAGATATTTAGCAATCAGTAGTCATCACTGACTTGGTACTTCCTTAAAAAGCTGGCTGTAAGTGTCTTGAAGTTGAGTTTGGGTTCTGCTCTACAGAAAAAATTGTAACCCAGTTAATTTAGTGCTGGCTGATGCAAACATATTCCCTGTTAAGATCAATACTGTGTAGCAGGATGGAAGCAAAAATGATATGGTTTTAGTTTGTATGTATGTCACAACGAGATGAAGGAATTATTTATTGATTAAAAAATGGATAAGGAAATTGAGTACGTGGAGTTAACATTTAGTGTGGCCCTATTACCCATTCACGTTGATTTTAATGTCTGTGTTATGACAAAGGAATTTCAATATCGAGCTGGTTGCTGCAGCTGAGAATTTCTTACTGTGCCTGAATGACACAAGAGAAATAATTGTAAATTGGAAAATTGCCTTTTATATTGGTTTCTTGGCTTATTCTGGCCTTGGTTACTAATTGAGTAACCAATGGCGTCCGTGGAAAATATATTAGGGCATTTAAAAAGTGCAGGCCAACACTTTATTACATTTTGATTAATTATGAGTTATTGAGCAAAATCATAAACTGAAGATAAAAAAACTACTAAATATAACCACTGCACATTATCCACGGGAATGGATTCTGAATTTTAAAATGTCTTGAGCAAGCCACTAAATTTGCATAACATTATATACAAGGATAGACTGTGTGGCTTATGGAAAATTCGTCTAGGATGTAAATTTTCCTAGACAACATATGCATGTAAAGATGTTGATGTCATCTCAACTTTTGTTATCTATACAGTCATATAAAAAAGATGGCAGAAACATTACCGGTTGTCAGTTATCAATGAACTAGGAAAAGCGTCTCACAAGGTTCCAAGCTGGATATAAGAAAATACTTGGAAAGCATTATAAACCTTAAAAACGTGAAGGCCTTGGAAATAATGGTACTATGGTTATCAGTGTAAAAATACTAAAAGACAAGTCGAATAGAGAAAAAAAAAATACATTCCAAGAGCTCGGATGGTATAACATGACACATACCAACAGAAAAACGTCAAAAGGTCTAGAAATGTATTGATTTTTTTTCCTGGATGATCTGAAAAAAAACTGTGCCGATTGGCGAATTATGCTTGGATGAATACTGGACCATCGGTATTGAGTGTATACAAATATATTTTAGGGGGAGCGCCCAGCATTAGCACATAGTCGGCCGGCTAGTGATGTGATTCACTCCTACAATAAAAGAAGAACCAATTAAGAGTTCAGGCTTTTATGAGGTTCAAAAATATGTAATAAATCAGAGTACAAATAGTAGGGTTTTAGATATTTTGATTAAGACCATTGCTAAAAAAAACAAGACACTGTTTGTGGCATGGTAGGAACGTAGATTATCCAACCTTTCAAGAAAACTGCCTTCCATTTTCCTTATATTTATAGTCTCACAACTTTCCTCTAGTAAAACATGCCCTAAATACCTAATCAACACATTTCAAGAGCGAGAGTTCTTTAAATAATGTCATTGCAGTTGAGCAACCGGGCTCTTCCTATATTGTTTTAGAAATATATAATACAGAAGAGTCAGACGATTTAAAAAAAAAATCGTAGATTATAGCTTTACTGTTGAGTGCAGTGCTACGAAAACGTTTAAGGACTTGGGGCATCCCCCTGCTTCTGATGTTTTTTGGGAGTTGGAAATTAAATCCAGAAACATTTTCTCCTTCCTATAAATGCCCCAGGAAAAGGATTTATATTAGCTTCAAACATTTTCTTTTGATTCAAGTTGGATTTGCTCTATTTCTGTCCAAAGGTGGATTATGTTGCTCAAAATTACACATTGTCATACCGAAGATCTATTATTCTAGACATAACAAAGATTGTTTTGTAGCCTAAACTAAATACTCTGGAAAAGTACATAGTAGATAATGCCCAAACCATTATGTGAAAAAGAGTAAATCAATTAATTTGAGGAAATCAGCAGCTAAGAATTCCCCCAGTTGTTAATTCAATGTTAAAAACATTGAAGTTGTACATAACTATAAATATTTGGATTTTCATTATTCTGCAGACCTACTCTGGAGCTTACCTAAAACTTGCTTACACGACAGTCAAAGGTTTTGAAGTTTTTAATTTTTTCTTACACTTTGGTAAAATAAAGGTTAAAAACGTAAGGCAGCGAATAAGGACAAAATACCACAAATTATGATGTAAGAGTATGAATTACTCTCGCTAAGTGTAGTGAGTTCATTGGATAAGATGAAGGGTACAGTTTAGTGGTGGTACCTAGCTTCTAGGCGCACTGTATCAAAATTGCCTTTCATTCATGAACACCCAAGATTTGTTACTTTTTCCCCATCTCTGTTTTTTTTCTGTTATTAGTACTCTGTGGCCTGTGTCACTACTACACAGTGTGTGCTCTGGTAGGTCGTACAAATTGGTTTTACCCAATTGGTCTATTTAGGATTGTATGAATTTATAACGCATGCCATTTCCCCGCAGCCAATACCAATCATGCTTTTACCAAGCAGATGCTGTGGAATTCATGACTTTATCACACATGGCAAGTATAATAAGATAAGAAAAAACATATATATGGTTTTGTGGTCGTATCTGCAATAAATGTTTTTCCATTTTCACACCGACTTTTTGGAGTGTGCAGTTCTTCATTGATGGAGAGTATCTGTCCTTACAATATTCAGGGTATTTTGCGCTCTGCAACACGCACCATCATTTTAGGGCTGATTCGAAAGTGAAGCGGGGAATTTTATTTTGATATATATATTCCTTCCACGTCTCACTCCTGTTCAACAATGAGTTCCGACACAGCTCGAGTTCACTACTAGTGAGTTTAATAATACCACCATGGACGTAAGTACAATGAAATAAAGGTGTAGTTCTTAAAACAGTACAGCAGACACGTTTCAGCTGATTGCCTTCTTAAATGCTGGTTTTACTGAAGGATTCATTGGCTATTAATCTAATATAACCAGAGATTTTGGCTCCAATTGGAGCATATATATGAGCTTTTCAGTCTCTTTAAGCACCTGACCGATAGGGCGTGTTGGTTTCCAGTGCCGACAGACTGGTCAAACATTCGATTGTGCCCCTTGTTTTTTCTGTTGCCACTAATTTATTGCTGCCACTCATTTTGTTTTAATTGTTGCCACTTGTTTATTGTTGCTTCTTTGCCACATTGCTTGGTCATCTCCTCACACTGCTACCCCTGCCCCGCCTCCCTACTGATCGTCCCTCCCTCTCCCCTACTTAATGGTGGCTGCTCCGGGGGAACGCGAGCAAGACCTCTGACTACCGGTCTGAGATCTGCTCTCTCCCGAGCAGCTCTGCTGTGCCTGGCCTTGCCGCTCAATCCATCTCCACATCCACTGCCTGGAGTTTTAGGCTGCTTCAGTCCACTTCTTGCGGTGCCCGCCCCTGCTTGCCAGATTGGCCCAGCCTGGTCAGCGCCCCGAGGCCACTGCAGCCCGCTCCTTGCAGTGCCGCCCCTGCTTGCCAGATTGGCCCAGCCTGGTCAGCGCCCCTCGCTTAGCCCTCCCAGGACCTCTGTGACAAGTTTGGATCCTACTTCCACCTGAAGATAAAGAACCTCTACAACAACCTCAACGACCACACACCTGACCCCACAATCAACCCGACCTGCGGCAATTCAAGCCAGACCACCATCTCTGCCTGAACACCAATCACGACCTAGGAGACCGCCGCGACCATGAAGGGTATCTATCCACTCCGGGTCCCCCACGGACCCATGTCCTCCCCACATATACCACAAAGCCGCCACCACCATCACACCCGTGTTACAACGCACCATCAATACCACCTTCGAGACTATTCCCCGACCACTGGAAACACGCAGAAGTCAGGCCCCTGCTCAAGAAGCCCTCAGCAGACCTGCCAAACCTCAGAAACTACTGGCCCATCTTGCTCCTCCCGTTTGCAGCAAAAGTCGCAGAGAAGACAGTCAACACAGAACTGACTAGGTTAATTGAAGACAACGTCATCCTTGACCCTTCTCAATCCGGTTTCCGAAGCAACCAAAGCACCGAGACCGCCCTACTCGCAGCCACCGACAACATTCGCTCCTTCCTCACCCAACACCACACCACAGCCCCAATTCTACTCAACCTGTCAGCAGCTTTCAACACCGTCTCCCCCCGCACACTCGCAGCCAGACTACACAACGCCGTCATACACGACACCGCCCTCAACTGGATCAGATTGTTCCTTACTGGCAGGAGCCAAAGGATCAGACTGCCACCCTTCCTCTCCAAACCCACGGAAATCAACTGCGGGGTCCCACAGGGATCATCACTGAGCTCAACCCACTTCAACATCTACATGGCTCCCCTTGCCACCATCGTCCAACAGCATGGCCTCAGCATAGTCTCCTACGTCAACGACACCCAGCTCATCCTCTCCCTCACCAAGGACCCCGCCACCACCAGACTCAACTTCCAGGAAGGAATGCGGGACGTCGCAGCCTGGATGAGCAATAGCTGCCTAAAACTCAACTTGGAAAAAACATAAGTCCTTGTCCTCGGAACCACCCCCACGGCATGGAACAACACCTGGTGGCCCACCGCCCTCGGCAGCCCACCGACTCCCACAGACCACGCCAAGAACCTCAGCATTGTACTCGACTCCTTCCTCCCCATGAATCGACAGGTAGGTCAACGTCGTAACCGCCAGCTGCTTCAACACCCTCCTCATCCTCCGTAAGACCTTCAAATGGATCCCCCCGAGGCAAGGAAGACTGTCACCCACGCACTCATCACCAGCAGGCTGGACTACGGAAATGCCCTCTACGTCGGCATCAACAAATCCCTACTCCGCAAGCTCCAGATATTACAGAACACCGCCGCTAGATTCGTCCTCGGGATTCCCCTACACAAACACATCAGCCAACACCTGCGCAATCTCCACTGGCTCCCCGTCGAGAAAAAAGTCACCTTCAAGATACTCACCTACACCTACAAATGTCTACACAACACCGGACCTCAATACCTCAACAACAGAATCACCCTCAATGTACCCAAACGAAACCTCCAAACCACCATCCTTCTCCTCACCAAAACCCCACGCATCCACAGAGCAAGAGCAGGGGGAAGATCCTTCTATTACATCGCGCCCAAGACCTGGAACGAGCTCCCTGCCGACATCAGACGTGCCCTCTCCCTGAACACCTTTAGGAAGGCTCTGAAGACATGGCTCTTTGAATGAAACCGACCTGCTGACCCCCCACCCCAGTGCCTTAAGACCCTCACGGTGAGTAGTGCACTTATAATTTCCCTGATTGATTGATTGAACGTGGACTGTTGACATATTTAAAAAGTGAAATAGAGAATAATGATAACTGGCAACAGTTTACACTCTACTTATTTGTAGGAGAAAGATTTGACTTGTCCACATGACAAGTTATATGTAAGTACTGCTACAATAACGTAGAGAATAATAAAATACCTGCTAGAGCTGTGCATAACAAGTTGGAACTGGTTCCCATTCCAGAAGCACTTCAAGGTTTAAATATTTATTAGTCCACTCTTATCCAATCTATATATATCGTATTCAGGCTATAGTACATATGGCGCCAAAGACAGGCAAGTTACCACCAACAGAGCTGCAAAAAGGTCTAAAAGGTAGAGTAGTGTTTTTGTCATTAGATGTCAAGAAAAACATTGACACAGAAGGGGTAGATAGAGATTTGGAGGAAGGACTAGTAATTCTTATAAAAGGTGTGCCTACCAAGAGCAAGAAGATATGGCAGGAGTTAGTCGATGTTACCAGAGTTAAAAAAGCAACTTTATTTCTGGTACAAAACAAACTTTACTATACAAATGTGGAACGCCTGTAAGATATCACACATATGGAGGATCAGACATTTCCATCAATGGGTCAAATTGAGAAGGTGGATCAGTCCCGGATAGAAGAAATTAATGAAAATTATAGCATCCACCCATTGCATGCTAAAGAGGTTATTGGTGATGCCATTGAGCTGTTTCAAATGAAGGCAGCAAAAGGAGATCCAGTACATATGTGGGGAAAAACTTTAGAAGCTCGGTGTTTCCCACATCTTTTTCCTCCTGGAGTAGGTGGCAGGTATGATGAGCAGCCTGTGCAAATACTAGCAGCTGAGTATATATGTAGTAGACTTTACTCAGAAGATCCTAGATTTCATCAGTGTATTTGTCGGGCGTAGACTGGCTTCCCAGGCAGGAATACCCGTTCCCCAGGAGCGCAGAGGAAGCCCCTCCCTTTCTCAAAGATACCGCCTATCCAGTGTCACAACAGAATACACTAGAGCAAGGCAAATATCCTCAAAAAATGAAGAGACCAATGAGAATCATCCGAAAAGCCCCAAAGCTGTCAACAGGAGCGGGTCCAGTTTGATTATATGCAGGAGCTCTACACAAAAAGGACAAGAAACCAATAGGTCAGATTACATGTATAACCTAAGCCTAGAACTTGTACACCACCCTTCCGACTCTATCTAATACCCATTAGGTTGTGTACTGTTCCACACTTACTTGTTTTCGATACTGGTAGCAGGCTCTTACAATGATTCCGGAACGTATTCAGAAACCAATCTCTTGTAGAAAATAAGAAAAGAACTGGTGGGGGTAGAAGTTGCTTAATCCAGCTTAAGCAACCAACAGTGTAACAATATAGCATTCGTCTGCTTTTTTCTTCATGAGGAAAATTAACTCTAGTTTGTTTCCTAAAAGGAGAGTGACAGTGCCAGAAGTTCCAAAATACAAAAGTTTATGAAAACCAGCCAGGAAGTAGTTTATAAACGGGAAAGGTCACGTTCCACTCTGACTTCGGCAGAATGGCAGAAGACCAACGCGTTCTCGCGTTGTAGACAAATTGGATGGCTGGCGTCCGGTAACCGAAGGAAGGCAGCGGTCGTAACTCAACGCGTCCTCGCGTTGCAGGCAAATTGGAAGGGCTGGCGTCCGGGAAATGAAAGAAGACCGTGGCCATTAATCAACGTGTCCTCGCGTTGGTCGGCTGCCTGTCAAGAAGGGAAAAAATAGGGAAGTGGCCATGGTACACAACTCAACGCGTCCTAGCGCTGAGTAACTGCTTGCCGTATGGTTATCAAGGGGCAGATCAGAAACGAAGCCGGTGTTGAAAGTTGTAGCGTGTCCTCGCGGTGATGATAGCAAAGCCGCTAAGAAGTCCGCCGGCATGAATTAAAGAAAACTTGCCACCTATCACAGCGCGACCTCACACCTGAAAGTAAACTACAAAAAATGAAGGCGTAGGGAGTATCCATGACAACAGGGTAGAACAGATCCAATTATCCAACAAAGTACGAAGTAATCCACAATCCAAGGCACAGGGCAGGTTTCACACTAGTAAAGCCAAGCACGTGAGGCACAGTCACGGAAGGCTTAATACCCTCCCAATCACATGACCAGTCCAAGGGCAGTATGGGACAGCACACAACCCGCCTCCCTTGCAGAGCATTCTGGTACAGGTAGTTTAAGTATAGCACAGGACGCCTGAACACTAACAGTATTTCATATATTTCACCTATTATTTGAGAGTGACTTGTCTGGCTTCTCATATGCCATGAATCATATTCTAAAAACAGGAGTTAATTTCCATAATATATCAGCAAGAGAATTTTTGGAAAAAGTTCAAGGAAAAGATGAGCACTTGGAATACAATTTAATGGACCTATTGGCATGTCAGCGTGGGTCTAAAGAATATTGGTATTGACGTCATGGTTAACTCAAGTGCGTGTTGAGGAACCTTGGACCGCCAACATGTTTCCTGACGCTGAGTTGTGCTAATCATGCATGGGATGACCTGCTAGAAATCTTGCAGGAGGCAAATTCAAATATAAAATATATTCATCTAAAGACAGCAAGACAACTGTGCTCACTAGATACTGCAAATGTTTGCAGATATTTTAATCACAGATTTCAAGCAATGATGACTTTCATCTTGAACAAAGCAAAACCTTATCTGTTTAATTTCTTTTGGCGTAAAGAGTACCAAGCCAGAGTTGCTCCCCATATTCATACTCTGTTGTGGGTGAAAGATGCCCCAAAGCGGGAACAGACAGTGATGAGTCCGTGTTGTCTTTTATTCTAGCAGTATGTAACTTGCTCCAGCCTGAAGGAGACTAGTGACAACATATTAAGAGAACAACTTCTACAATTCCAGTGAAAATAAAGAGCAAAAGGGAAATTTTATACATGATTTTGTTTAGGATTCCCACTACTTGTCATCTAACAAGGAAGAGTCAACAGCTTTTTGTCTGCAATCAGACATACACTTACAAGGGAATCACTGAAAAATATATACAACCTAAGAAGAACAGAGGCCTCCAAGTACATTAATGACTACAAGTCGGTAATTCTGAAGATGTGGAATGCAAACATGGATGTGCAGTTTGTTGCAGACAACTCAATTGCTGTTTCTCGGTATGTTACATCCTATATAGCAAAGTCAGAGAAAACTGAGATGAAAGAGATGTCGGAGGAGATGTCAGAAGAAAAGAGTCTTTTGAGAAATTGTACAGTTTCAGTTTGAAAACGCTTTCTCACAGAGAGATAGGCTCCTATGAATTTGTAGACTGGTTAAACTCAGCTAGTTTGTTTTTTAAATCTAGAGGAGTTCTAAGGGTGAGTTTAGGGCTTGCTAATACTCATCACACAGTACTGAAGTCTTTCTCTGAAATTCAATTTCTTGCAGAATTTGAGCCACACAGTACATATATTCTGAAGAGTAACATGCTAGATATGTACTATCCAAGTAGAAGTCATCATCTGGAAAGGATGTGTCTTTATGAAATACTTCACCATTTCACTTTCAGAAGTAATGTCAGTGAAAACATAGATAAAGGTAAATTTGCTGTGGTTGGAGATGAGGGATGTTTGGTGAGACATAACAAAGAAAAATTGAATCAACCATCGAAAGCTAAGTTGCCAAACTCCAGACAAAAGAGAGGTTTTATTTAGCCTTGTTACTGTTGTTTTAGCTATGGTGAACTGAAAGTGAGCTACTTGGAGAATTTGACTATTATGAAGACTCATTCAATGCTGTGAAAGACAACATTGAGGGCTCTGTGTTTCCAGTGTATTCTCAAATGTTGAGAGATGAGATTGAACAAGAAGAAACAATTGCTGCTGAGATAGTAAGAGAGAGTTCTCAGAGCAGTCAACGTTCAGCACCTGAAAGTCAAGATCCTCTTGGATATCCAATCATTGAAAATGAAGCTGCAATAGCTGTGAATGAGTTGGAGAATGCAATTCGACAAGTAAGACAGGAAACTCTGGATCTGGCACTACTAATACAGCAATTGAATGCAGATCAGAAAGAAATCTTTGAAGAGGTAAAAGGTAAACTAGGACATGGATTTCTCCATGAGAATGAAATGTGTGCATTTTATACATATAAACCAGTTCAATTGTACATAAATGGTCAAGCTGGAACTGGAAAAAGCTTCTTGATTAAAGTATTGACAAGTTACCTACAGAAGACAACAGATTCCAATTTGCCATGTGTAGTCACTGCACCAAAAGGCTTAGCTGCTCATAATGTTAAAGGAGTTACCGTTCATCGATTAGTAATGCTGCCTGTTGAACATGACAACAAATTACAATACAAAAAACTATCTGGTGATGCTTGTCATGAAGTGGCAAGAGTATTAAAGAAATTAAAGCTACTAATTATTGATGAAGTCAGTATGGTGTCTAACCTAATGCTTGCTTTTATACATTTAAGAATGCAGCAAATATTAAAAACTGACTACGATGTACTTTTTGGAAGAAAACACTTAGTAGTCTTTGGAGACCTGCTACAACTAACTCCAATTAAAGGATCACCTGTATTCAAGAAACTACTACAAAATGAAACAAGGAATTCACTAGGAAGTATTGGAAATGTAAAAATTTGGGAAAAACTTCAAAACAATGAGTTAATCCCAAATATGCGCAAGCATCTGTCATGCATTATGCAGATATACTAAAGGATACAAGAGTGGGAGCCCTCACAAAAGAGGGAAAAACAGTATTACAAACCCGTCTCATCAAAAATGTGATTCCAAGTAATGTTTTAGCTGCTGAAGTAATGTACAATTTTGGTAACCACCTTCGCTGCTAGGCCTCCCCCCCCCCCCCCCCGTGCTAAGCCTTTTTTTCGCTATTTGGGATAGATTGCCCTTAGGCCCCCGTAACTTTTTGACCACATAAGGTATCCACACAAAATCTGCGTTCTTTTCTTTCAACATCATGCAGATTTTAAAGGTAACCAGGGTTTGTTGATTCCCTTAGAGGGGACCTAGAAATTAGCCAAAATAGAGGCAAACTTTGGGTTTTTGGAGAAAAATAGGTTAAAAAGTGCTGCAGATGAAAGCGTCTGATTTTTTTTCCTGCAATGGTATCAACAATGGGGTTGTCATGCTGAAATCACCATCTTACTAGCTTTCAGGGACAGACAGACTTTTGTCTAAAAACCCAAAAACTTTACACAGGTTTGGCATTTTACTGGTACATAGCCTATTTTTGCTATTTTCCGTGCTATCAACATCCTTCCAGTTAATGGTCAAAATGGGTATGAAAGCAATAATGGATTCTGGAAAGCTATACATTTCAGAAAGTAGAAAAAATTCTGATTTCAGCAGGGGTCATTTGTGTAGATCCTTCAAGGTTTTTTTTTTATAGAAACTAACAGTAAAAATAGGAAATTTGAAATATGAGTTGAAAAAAAAGCCATTTGTACCAACATTTTTACCTGTAACATCTTCTAAGTATGACAGAAGTTTAAAAGCAATATACAGTTACATCTGCTGGACCGTTCTGGTTGTAAGGATATATAGGACTTGTAGGTTCACCAAGAACCCGATGAACCCGGAGCCAATAACTGAGCAGTGTCTTGCAGTGGTCTTTTATTGTGTACCGGGTATTGAGCAATTAATTTGGGAACATTTAAACAGTGAAACATCGGTATGAAAGACACCTATGTATTTTTGAAATAGGAATAAAATATAGAGTTCAGAAACAGTAGGTGTTTGCACATCTCCAAAATTGTGTGTACCCATACTAGCATGTGAATTATAGGACATTTTTCAATGGGATTTCTTTTTTACACTTTGCCTTACATTTGGAAGGCAGAAATGCATCAAAAGTCAATAGGTAATAACAGTTGCTCTACAATTATGTGTTCCCCTAAGTCTCCCGATAAAAATGGTACCTCACTTATGTGGGTAGGCCTAGTGCCCGCAACAGGAAACGGCCCAGAATGCAAAGTGCACACTCCACATTTTTACAGTGAAAACTGACCCTTATTTTGCAAAGTGCCTAGCTGTAGAATTTGAACCCTAGTACTGCTGGCACATAGGGAAACCTAGCAAACCTCTAACCTTTTGAAAACTAGACACCCAGGGTAATCCAGGATGGGGTGACTTGTCTGGCTCTCACCAGGTTCTCTGACCCAGAATCCCTAGCAAACCTCAACTTAGTAAAAAAAAAAAATCCTCACATTTCTGTGATGGAGAATTCTGGAATCTGCATGGATCCACAACATTCCTCCCACTCTGCATTTCCCAATGTCTTCCGAGAAAAATTAACTTCACTTGTGTGGGTGTGCCTAGTGCCTGGGATAGGAAACGGTGCAAAATGCAACTTGGAAACTCCACATTTTTACAGTGAAAACTGACCCTTTTTTTGCAAAGTGCAACGCTGTAGATTTTGCACCCTAGCTCTGCCGGCACCTAGGGAAACGTAGAAAACCTATACGTTTTTGAAAACTAGACACCCAGGGGAATCCAGGATGGGGTGACTTGTCTGGCTTTCACCAGATTCTCTTACCCAGGATCCCTTGTAAACCTCAAACTTTAGTTAAAACACACATTTTCCTCACATTTCTGTGATGGGAAGTTTTGGAATCTGCATGGATCCACAAAATTCCTCCCACCCTGCATTCCCCAAAGTCTTCAGAGAAGAATGGTAACTCATTTGTGTGGTTAGGCCTAGTGCCCGCGACACGCAAGGGCCCAAAACATATTGTGGAGACTTCAAAATGACCTATCACAAAACAACCTGCTTTTGCAAGGGGGGGGCACCTGGGTTTTTGGCCCCGGGCCCAGTGGTGATCAAGGGAAACCTACCAAACCTTCACATTTCTGAAAACTAGACACCCTGGGGAGTCCAGAGAGGTATGATTCCCCAACATTGCCTTACCCAGAATCCCCTGCAAACCTCAAATTTTGCTGAAAAAAATAAAATTTTCCTCACTTTTCTGTGTGAGAATGTTGTGGGATTACCAGGCTGAGACAAATTTCCAACCAGCTAGCGTTCCTTCATGTCTCCAGATAAAAATGGCACCTCACTTGTGTGGGTAGGAATAGTGGCTGCAACAGGAAATGGGCCAAATCATACTGTGGAGACTTCAAAATTACCTATCACAAAACTATGTGGTTTTGCAGGGGGAGACACCTGATTTTTTGGCCCGGGCTCGCGGCTATCTAAGGAAACCTACCAAACCCATGCATTTCTGAAAACTAGACACCTTGGGGAGTCTAATGAGGTATGGCGTGCGTGGATCCTCCAACATTTGCCTACCCAGAATCGCCTGCAAACCTCAAATTTAGCTAAAAGAAATCACCTTTTCCACACATTTTTGTGTGGGATCACTGTTCCGGCACAAATGTCCTACCACCTAGCGTTCCCCTTGGTCTCCCAGGTAAAATGATACCTCACTCAGCAAAATGTGAGGTTTGCAGGGGATTCTGGGAAGGGAAACGTTGGGGGAGCCACGCAAGCCATACCTCACTGGACTCTCCAGGGTGTCTAGTTTTAAGAAATGTGTGGGTTTAGTAGGTTTCTTTAGATGATCTCTAAGCCCAGGGTCAAAAACCAAGGTGCCCCGCTGCAAAACCAAGTCGTTTTATGATAGGCAATTTTGAAGTAGCCACAATAAGTTTAGGTCCTTTCCTGTTGGGTGTACTTGACCCACCCCCATGAGTGAGGTACCATTTTTGTCAGGAAACCTGGGGAACACTGGGTGGAAGGACAATTGTGTCAGCCCAGTGATCCTACAACTTTCCCACACAAAAATTTGAGAAAAATTTGATTTGTTTAGCAAAATTTGAGGTTTGCAGGGGATTCTGGGTAGGGAAACATTGGGGGAGCCACACAAGCCATACTTCACTGGACTCCCCAAGGTGTCTAGTTTTCAGAAATGTGTGGGTTTGGTAGGTTTCCCTAGATGGCTGCCGAGCGTGGGGCCACAAACCCAGGTGAGCCCCCTTTTACAAAACCTGCTAGTTTGGTGATAGGTAATTTTGATGTCTCTACAATACGTTTTGGGGCTTATGGACTTATGGGGAGGATGATTGCAGGAGACTTCGCTGGAATACCAATGGCAAGTATCTATGTCTATGATGTATAAAATGGCTGTCCGGTTTCAGGTTTAAACCTATAATAACTGATAAAACCCCACCAGAAGGAAAAACACCCTAAACAGTGTAAACATAGAAACACTGAAAAAAAACCTGCACAACCACAAACTAAATGCCATTCAAAGAAAGGAAAAGGAGAGTGAAAGAGTCATTTTTATTTCTTCCTGAAGGGGCCAATAAAATGTAACTTTGTTTTATAAGGTAGCAGTAAGAAAGACTGGGCTAACATTATTCTGCTTGAGTTTTGTTGTTTAGAGATGTCACTAAAACATTGTTTCCTCTTCCTTTTTTCAGTTTTGTGGTCTTTGGTCTAAAGATACAGGGGTTAGAAGCATGTTATAGGTGTTGCCTATTTATTTTATAAACTGTAGATAATCAGGAAATATCCAAATCATTTTTGATTGTTTGGCTACGTTTGAGTCTTTCGCTGATAGGAAAAATGTAGGTTTCATAAGAATCTTTACCAATATGTACCTTCACTTTTACCCACAGAGAATGGGTAAAAACCCTTGATACATCAGGCCCCTTTTCTAGTGAGTCAGTATTGATAGTAGGTGAATTGCCAAACACCCTAGGCTTTAAACATTCATTGCAAGGTATAGTGACAAGTATATGTGAAAAGAGTGCAGTCACAAAGCATCTGGGATACTGGTGAAAACATGACACCAGACTTTTTGAAAACATGGATCGCAGTGTCACTTGGAATTCTGCTGCAAAAAGTTTTTACAAAGTTCAACAAAGTTTGGATTGATTTTATTTGTATTTGCAGTGATTCAGCTATGTATAGGAAAACATTGTGTAATGACCTGTCACAATCGATACCTGAGCTGAAGTGTTTGACTGTAAGAGATCCTTGCCACTTGTTAGATGGTATGCAAAATCATCTTTACAATCTTCAGAGTTAATGAAGAATGCTATTGGGGTTTTGGTCCATTCTGGTGCACTGTTTTGTTATGCATGGAAACTAAAAAGCAATTATTTTTCAGTGTGTGCTTTGTGTCTTTGATCACATATGCATAGTAATTTGAAAAAAGTACACTCTACTACATTTTTAGATTTTTACAGGAAAGCATGACTGCTGTAATGGACATAATACAAAAACTAGAGTCTGAAAATACCATTGTCTACCAAGTGTTCAGCATTCTTTGTGTAGATGTGAAACATCTCCTTAAGAGTAGGCTGGGCAATACTTTTAGTGACTTTGACACTGCAACATATTCCATGTTAGAGTGCTTGCCACTTGGTAAGCAAAGAAATGTTGAGGAGCAATTCAGTAACTTTTATTTCACAATGTATGAGAAATAGCCCCTCACCAACCATGGCATTTGAAGTCAATAAAGCCTCACTGTGGTACTCTGTAAAGGGAAATTTTCTCCGAAGTTTCAAAAGTGCTGCCTTATTTTTGACAGCTTCAATAACTCTTACGGCATATGCATCCAGTTCAACGCATATGTTGTAGAACATGTCGCAGAGAATCACAATCTTCAGGTGTACCAGTATTGGCATGGAAAGCTATGTCAGTGGCCAGAGTTAGCAAATTGTATACTGGCTAATTTAGCGTTGCCTGTCTCAAGTGCCTATGTTGAGAGGGCCTTTTCACAGATAAAAGTTTTCATGGGAAGGAAAGAGCGGGCATGCATGACCAAAGACTCATTGAAGAAGTATTGCATGGTGTATTACGATAAGTTTGATTTGTAAAAATGTCTTTGGACCTCATTTACACTGTACGTACACTGTCTATATACCATGCACTATCAGTGCAGGAAGCAAGCAATAATAAAATCAAAAAGTTCCATAAACACCGGAAAAACACTGGTTCTGTTGTTTTTAATGGCGCAAAAATGTGCAACCACTGGTAACCACTGTTTTTTTAAGGTATTGTAATCACTTGAAGACACTGAGAAAAAAAACCACCAGAATTTACCAAAAATAGAAACTGAAAACAGGAAAGCCTATGTATAAAATAGTAAAACCTGCATTTCTGAGGAGAAATCATCTGTTCACCATCCACAGGGCTTATTGGACCCCGCAAAAACTCTCAAACTTTTGGGAAAGGAGGTGAGGTGGCTTGAAGGAAGACGATGTGCATATGTTTGCGTACTGCCCAAAGATCCAGGTATACAAATAAAGGTAAGCAATTTACTGATTATCTTTGGGGGTTTGGACCCACAACTTAAAATCAGCAAAACCCACGCAAAGCTAGTATTTTATGTATACTACTGGCACGCAGAGAGATTTGCAAGCAATGGGTGGTCCATGCTCCTCCTCAATACGAGGATTGGCGATGTACTGTAAAGAGTATGGCCAGTTTGGACATCTCAGATAATGAGCAAAGAAGGTATGAGTTCTGGCTACCTCTTCTACGATGGGGTGAGCAACAAGAGAGTAATTTGGATTAGGGGACCAATGATTAAGCCTTCTCTGCCGCCGCTGCCACTTTTCTAAGGAGCAGGGCTGCTCGCGGAAAATTAGTGTTTGAAGAAGGGGGTCGTCACAATCCAAGGGTGGTACCATGTGAACCCTCACTTCTCTTCTTTCCCAGCAAAGAGGTGTGGACGCTTCAGTCAAGGTGCAAGTGGAATGGTGTGAACAAGGCAAATGAGGGCAAACAAAAAAAGAAAATAAGTTTGGGCTCTTGCTTGTCGCGGGTACTTGACCCATCCAGACGAGTGAGGTACCATTTTTATCTGGAATCCTGAGAGAATGCTGGGTGGTAGGAAATTTGTATCAGCCTGGTGATCCGCCAACTTTCCCACAGCAAAATGTGAGAAAAAGGTGATTGTTTCAGCGCAATATGAGGTTTGCAGGGGATTCTGGGTAGGGAAACATTGGGGGAGACTGCAAGCAATACCTCACTAGACTCCCTAGGGTATCTAGTTTTCAGAAATGTGTGGGTTTGGTAGGTTTCCTTAGATGGCCGCTGAGTCCAGGGCCAAAAACCCAGGTGCCACCCTGCAAAACCAAGTCATTTTATGATAGGTAATTTTGAAGTCTCCACAATACGTTTAGGGCCCTTGCCTGTTGCAGGTCACACATCAATGTCCTCCTCTAAAACAGGCATGTCATCCGCACTAAGAATAGCTTCATCACCACTGAGCGTAGCTTCATAATCCGTTGATTCCTTGTGGACAGAAAACTCACTGCCTGAATCTTCCACTCCCTCCTCTGCCTCAGACGCAGAGTCAGTGTCTGAACCATGTCAGAGGAAGACTCAAAAATCATACCAACAACCTGCTGAGCAGTAATCCTGCGGCTAGCCATAAACCTTACTAAGAAAGGAGACTTCACGAACAAGTCAACAACAACCAACACTGTGCAAAATAAGTAAGTAAACAAAGAGTGGCTTTATCAGAAAGATCAATATACTAAAAAGCTATACGATTCACTTGTAAGAGACAGCTACACTCACAAGAACCTACTCTGCAGAGACACAGCAAAAACCAACAATATCCCACAGAAAAAAACAAAACAAAACCAATTACTCAAAAGACAACAAAATACACAGCAAGTACAAGTGCAAAAAGTTTTTCACACTCATTAACCCCTTCACTGCCAGGCCTTTTCCCCCTCCTGTGCCATGCCCTTTTATGGCTATTTGGGGTAGTGCGCGCCGAGGCCCCTGTAACTTTTTGACCACATAAGGTATCCACTAGACCTGGGCAAAATTTCCGTTCCGTTCGCGTAATTTGCGATAATTTGGCATTTCCGCGTTCCGTGGAGAGCGCGGAAATGTCAAAATTTCCGCATTCCGCAGCTTTGCGATAATTTGGTTCTTGCTCGCACTGTAAAATAATACATTCTCGCGCACGAGATGTTGTATTGTTTTAGCCATTTGCGCTGTCTCGCGACAGTTCGCGTCCGCAGTGACGTCATGCGTCGCGCGATCACATCTTTTTTCTCGCGATCATGCACTGCGAGACAACTGAAAACAAGATGGCCGCGCCCGCAAGCAACCACATGGGTAAGTTGGTGACCCGCAACCATGCAGAAAATCTCGCGAACATGCCGGAAAAAAACTTCCGCATCTTCGTGATATTTCCGCTTGTTTGCGGAGATTTTTAACATTTTCGCGATAATTTGCGAAAGTCGCTTCTGCAAATTCCGCCCACCCCTAGTATCCACGCCAAATTTGCGTCCTTCTCTTCCAACATCATGGGGATTCTGAAGGTACTCAGGGTTTGTGGATTCCCCTGGAGGGGTCACAGAAATGAGCCAAAATACAGAAAAATTTAGTTTTTGGGGGGGAAAATGGGAAAAACGGGCTGCAAATGAAAGCATCTGGGTTTTTCCCTGCAAATGTTATCAAAAAAGGGTTTGTGGGGCTGAAATCACAATTTTCCCAGCTTTTAGGGGATACCAGACTTTTGTCAGAAACCCAAAAATTTTTACACAGTTTTGGCATTTTTCTGGGACATAGCCTATTTTTGCTATTTTTTGTGCTTTCAACCTCCTTCCAGTTAATGGTAGAAATGGGTACAATAGCAATAATGGATCCTGGAAAGCTATACATTTTAGAGAAGTAGACAAAATTCTGAATTCAGCAAGGGGTCATTTGTATAGATCCATCAAGGTTTCTTTATAGAAACTAACAGTTAAATGTAGGATAAATTGAAAATTTGTTGAAAAAAAGCGCCTTTTGTTTCAACGTTTTCACCTGTAACTTCTTCTAATTTTGAAAGCAACATACCGTTACATCCGCTGGACATTACTGGTTGTGGGGATATATAGGACTTGTAGGTTCACCAAGAACCCGACGAACCCAGAGCCAAAAACTGAGCAGCAACTTGCAATGTTTTTTTATTATGTACCGGGTATATAGTAATTATTCTGTAAAAATGTGTACATGGAAAAATCGGTATGAAAGACACCTATGTATTTCTGAAATGGGAACAAAATATAGAGTTTAGAAACAGTAGATATTTGCACATTTCCGAAATTGGGATACTCATACTAGCATGAGAATTATCAGTCATTTTTTAGAATGACTTCTTTTTTATACAATGTCTTTCATTTGGAAGGCAGAAATGCATCGAAAGTCAATAGGTAATAACATTTCCTTTACACATCTGAATTACCCTAAGTCTCCTGATAAAAATGGTACCTCAATTGAAGGGGTAGGCATAGTGCCCATGACAGGAAATGGCTCAAAATCCAACGTGAACACACCACATTTTCACAATGCAAAATTACCCTTTTTTAGCAAAGTGCCTAGCTGTAGTGTTTTAACCCTAGCTCTGCCGGCACCTAGGGAAACCTAGCAAACCTATATATTTTTTAAAACTAGACACCCAGGGGAATCCAGGATGGGGTGACTTGACTGCCTCCCACCTGGTTCTGTTACCCAGAATCCCTTGCAAACCTAAAAAATTGCCAAAAAAACGCATTTTCCCCACATTTCTCTGGTGGAAAGTTCTGGAATCTGCGTGGATCCAGAAATTCCACCCACCCCGCGTTCCCCAAAGTCATCCGAGAAAAATGGTACCTCACTTGTGTGGGTCAGCCTAGTGCCCGCGACAGGAAACGGCACAAAACGTAACGTGGACACACCTCAATTTTGTAGCGAAAAATGACCCTTTTTAGGCAAAGTGCCTAGCTGTAGTTTTTGAACCATAGCTCTGCCGGCACCTAGGGAAATGTTGGACTCGGCCCTTCTGGCAGGTTCACCCCTAAACTTTTTGCTTTTACTGGTGACCTGGTGGTAGTGATTTTTGGTTTCTGCGCACTTTCCCTGTGTCCCAGAGTAAAGTGCGTGCGCACTCTGAGTGCATGTGGTGAGATAGGCCTGCCCCCCCATAGGAATGCATGGGGAATGTATGTGCCCTTGGTAGTTCCTGATGCATGGGGTGTACAGGGTCGAGTCTGGTATGTGCGGACTCGTGTGATTGAATGCTGCACAATGATGTATGCAGCATGTATGTGTCTAGTGTGGAAGTGCCACTTCTAGACATGGCTGTGCGTGTGCAGTGACTGCCTGTCGCGTGATTGGCTGGCTGAGGTCATGTGATGGGCTAGGGAATCCCCAGAGTCAGGAGGAGTCACCCAGTGGTGAATAGGGAGATCAGCAGCCAGATGGGTGGGAGGAGTACACCTAGGACCTGAAGAGGGCTGGGCTTTCCCCACACAATGCTGGCTCCGCCCCCTGTGGTGCGACTGATGACCCTGGCCTGTTCTGTGAATAGGGAGAGGGGCTGAGCAAAACAAAGTGCTCAGGAACCAGTTGTAACTGGTTCGCCCCTTCCCTGCACCTTAAGACAAAGGTGTTCTGTGTATAAGAAGGGGCTGTGACACCAAGTAAAATGTTCTCTTCCAGGATCCTGCTTGAGGGGGGCTACTGCTGTTGCTGGGCCAGAGGACCGCCACTTGGACTACCTCCCTGCCTGGAGGCCCAGTGAGCTGGCTCTGGGCCCAGCCTTGCCCCCCCTGCATTGCTGCATAACAGAGGAGAACTTTGCTGGACTTTGTTTTTATTCTCCTCTAAGCGCTGGGAGCGCTTTATTTGTATCCCTAAGCGCCTGGAAGCGCTTTTATTTGACTTATAGCGCTAGGAGCGCTTTATTTGGGACCCCAGCATCGAGAAGCGCTTTCCCTGAAGAGCGCCTTCATTGTGGCCCGTAGCGCGGCACTATGATAATCTGCGAGGGGACCCCGACGTAGGGATCCCCCCGCTTTCTGCCGTGTTGGAAAGCGGGTGCCCACCCCGCATTGTGGCGCTCGTTGGCAGGTGCCCACCCCGCTTATTTTATCGTATTTCAAACCGAAGGCGGGAGCCCACCCCGCGCTTCGGTAAAGAGAAGGGAGAAATCACCGCTGCGACCCGGTCCGAAACCGGAAGCCAGGCAACCTACGTGAGGACGTGGGCGGAGCCTGACCCTGGAAGCAGGAAGCGGACGGGAGCCTACCCCGCGCTCCTGCGCACAGAAGAAGACCGGGAGAGTGAGGACGGCGGCGGCAGCTCCTCGCGCAGGGCTTCCGTGTGTGGAGGGAACCCTGCAGGTCTTCAAGAAGAGAGAAGACCCAACCGGAGGAGTCCCCGCGTCAGTCCGGTGAGTGGGGCCTCGTGTCAGACCGGAGGAGGGGGGTGTGAGAAGGGCCTTGCCGGTGCCTCCCCCCCTGCAACTCCAACGTCGGTCAGTCTTTGTTTAGAGCCTGTGAGGCTCCAACAGCGGGCCGTCTTTGTTATAGAGCCTACGTGGCTCCAGCTTCTGGGGGCATAGTTGTTTTAGAGAGACTGTGACACTCCAACCTCCGGGGCAATTGTTCTAGAGCCCCCGAGAGGCTCCAACGTTACGGGGCCAATATTAGTGTAGAGCCTCGAGGGCTCCCACGGTGTCTAGAGGGGCATTTGTCTTGTCATAAGAGCAGCCCCGGAAGGCAGCGGGCCGCTCCAACGTTGGCCCCCACATTTGCTCAGAGTCCAGAGGGACTCCAACAACAGGGGCACATTGTTCTTGAGCCACAAAGGCTCTAGGGGGCATTTCATTTGTCTAGAGTCCAGGAGAGGCTCCAACAGCTGCTATATTTGTTTTACAAGGCACAGTGGTGCCAACGCTCATTTTCCCAGCTGCCCAGCACTTAGTGGGCAGCTGCAACGTTTAGGTTGTGCCTTGCGCGCCCTAGCTGGCGCAGCCTGCGCAGTCGCGCCCTGATTTTGCGGGATATTGGGCCTTTCGGCACCGGTGAGAGGCCAGTTGGCCTGGGGACAGTTACCCTGTGTGGTGCCCTCCCCTAGGGTACCTGGTGCAGTTTGGCGCTATTGTTCCTAACCTGCACCTCTGAAGGTGTGTTATGCGTCATGTGCCTTGTTATTACACCTCTGAATGTGTTGTGATGCATCATGTGTAATGAGCTTATACCCCTACAGGTATTGTGATACTTAGGTGGTTGTTTTTCTCCTAGTACAGGTGGTGCTAGTGAGGTCCTGGTTCCCTGCGTGACTGTTAGACGGCGACCTCAGAGGAGCCCGGAAAGGGGGTCCTGACTACCCTGAGACCCACCCTCAAAGTATCGTAGCCGGGCACTGGCGGGAGACTCCTCAGGAGGAGAAATCTCGTATTGAGGATCGTACGTCTGGCACCACACGACACAGAAACACCACACCGTGTGTCCTTAGGAATCAATCTTTATCAAACAGGTTAGCACTGCAAATATGTACAAGGAGAGCACGGGCTCAATGAGTCTCGGAAGGGATAGGGGGTAGCGGGACAGTCTCTGGTAAAAGGTTCAAGGCAAGGACGTACCCGGCGCACAGCTCACAATCCTCGAGCTGGGGGGTAGGCTGGTTGTCGTGGGGTCCGGCGGGACCGGTGGAGTCTGTGGAAGCCGCGAGTCACTCAGCGGGCTCAGGTACTAGTTCAGAGGTCTTACGATCTTCAGGGAGCCGCGAGTCACTCAGCAGGGCTCAAGCACAAGTTCGGAGGTCTTACGATCTTCGGGGAGCCGCGAGTCACTCAGAAGGGCTCAGGTACAAGTTCGGAGGTCTTACGATCTTCGGGGAGCCGCGAGTCACTCAGCAGGGCTCAGGTACGAGTTCGGAGGTCTTACGATCTTCAGGGAGCCGCGAGTCACTCAGCAGGGCTCAGGTACAGTTCGGAGGTCTTACGATCTTCAGGGAGCCGCGAGTCACTCAGCAGGGCTCAGGCGGTTCTAAGTTCCAGGAGCCGCGACCGCGTCAGCAGGCTCTCGTTGTTCCAGCGTCGAATCTGCCGGACAGTCCCAGAGCACCCCTTGTTATAGGTCGACCCCTCTTTGATGTCCGGAGTCTGTGCAGGCAGGGGTCTTGTCACCTGGGGGTCGCTTGTCGGGGTTTCCTGCCTTTGTCTTGTGATCTTTTCAGGGCCGGGTCGGGAGGAGTCCCAGACACCCAGCAGGCGTGGAGCCAGCTCTCAGGGTGGCCGGAGGGCCGATCGAAACCCATCGTCCCAGGGGAGTTCAGAGGTGCAATAGAAACTGCTCCTCTCCCTCTCATCCCCTGGAAGAGTGATGTACTCCAGCCGGAGTGGCGCCTCTAGGCCCGGGTCGCGCTGGAGCCGGGCGGCCATCTTGGTGCATGAAGTGGGCACGCGGGCCCGGAGTGGCCGAAGGGGGAGAGGCCATGGACGAGGATGTCCGGGTCGGGTGCGTGTGTTCTGGTGGAAAGGATCGGTTAGGCCGGGAGCTCGGGGCTGCAGGTACCAGGTGAGGTGGTGCGGGGACCAGTAGAGCCATGCTACGAGGCCGGGTCCAACACGCGTCCCCCCCAGCTGAAAGCCGGAGAGAACTGCCCATCATCTTGGGGGGTTCTCTTCGCTGAGGCGGAAGAACCGGGAGAGGCCATCAGCGTTGGCGTGGTCCGTACCAGGGCGATGTTCTACGGTGAAATCCATCCCCTGGAGGGAGATTGACCACCGCAGTAGCTTGGGGTTTTCTCCCCGCATCTGCATGAGCCATCGCAAGGGCCGATGGTCGGTTTGGACTTTGAAATGGGTGCCGAACAGGTAGGGGCGTAGTTTCTTGAGTGCCCAGACCACGGCAAAGGCTTCGCGCTCAATGGTGCTCCATTGCTGTTCTCTGGGCAACAGCCGCCGGCTGAGGAAGGCGACGGGCTGGTCTAGGCCTTGGTCATTCACCTGGGACAGGACGGCCCCAATGCCATGCTCGGAGGCATCGGTTTGGACTACAAACTCCTTGGAGTAGTCGGGAGCCTGGAGGACGGGGGCCGTGCACATGGCCTTCTTTAGGGCATCGAACGCCTCCTGGCAGGCGGTCGTCCACTGCACCTTCTTTGGCTGTTTTTTGGATGTGAGTTCTGTGAGGGGGCCGACAAGGCTGCCATACCCCTTGATGAATCTTCGGTAGTAGCCAGTGAGGCCCAGAAAGGCTCGGACCTCCGTTTGGGTGGTGGGGGGTTCCCAGGCCACGATGGCGTCGATCTTCGGCTGTAGAGGGGCGACCTGGCCACTCCCGACCTGGTGCCCCAGGTAGACTACTGATCCTTGCCCAATTTGGCACTTGCTGGCTTTTACGGTGAGGCCTGCCTGGCGCAGGGCGGTTAGCACTCTCCGGAGGTGCTGGAGGTGCTCACTCCATTCGGAACTGAAAACGGCGATGTCGTCTAGATAGGCCGCGCTGAACTGTTCCAGCCCGGCCAGGACTCTATTCACCAGTCGCTGGAAGGTGGCCGGGGCATTTTTCATTCCGAAGGGCATTACGCGGAAGCGGTAATGCCCATCTGGGGTGGAGAAGGCGGACTGCTCCTTGGCCCCCTCGGTGAGCGCAATCTGCCAGTATCCGCAGGTGAGGTCGAAGGTGCTGAGGAACCGGGCTGCCCCGAGTCGGTCAATGAGCTCGTCGGCTCGTGGAATGGGGTGGGCATCGGCTCGGGTGACGTCATTGAGCCCCCGGTAGTCCACACAGAACCGGAGCTCGGGGGCGACACCGGGGGCCGCTGCCTTCGGGACCAGGACCACGGGGCTGGCCCAGGGACTGTCAGATGGCTCGATCACCCCCATGGTCAACATCTTTGAGACTTCAGCTTGAATGCAGGACCGGACCCGGTCTGGGACCCGGTATGCTCGGTGTCTCACCGGCGGGCTGTCCCCGGTGTCCACGTCATGGACACACCAGTCGGTGACTCGGGGGATCAGGGAGAAGAGGTCGGCAAATTGTCCTAGTAGCTGGCGGCAGTCCTCTTGTTGCTGGGCAGTGAGAGCTGGGGAGAGGTTCACTCCCTCCACGGAGCCATCCTGCTCCTTGACACACAGGAGGTCCGGGAGGGGATCGGACTCATCTTCGGCCCTGTCATCGGTGGCCAGCAGGAGGCTCAGTTCTGTCCGCACGAAGTGAGGCTTGAGGCGGTTCACGTGAAGGACCCGAAGGGGATCCCGAGGCGACTGGACGTCCACCAAGTATGTGACTTGGCTCTTCCGCTCAATCACTTTGTAGGGCCCGGTCCACCTGTCCTGGAGGGCGCCTGGCTTCACCGGGGCCATGACCCATACTTGTTGGCCCGGCTGGAACTCGACCAGAGTGGCATTCTGGTCGTACCAGCGCTTCATCTCTTCTTGGCTTGTCTCTAGGTTGGCCTTGGCCAGTGCTCGGAACTTCCTGGTCTGGTTCCGGAGGGTCAGAACATAGTGGAACACATCTCGTGGGGTGGTCTGGGGTGCCGCCTCCCACCCTTCCTTAACCAAGCTGAGGGGACCTCGGACGGGGTGTCCATAGAGCAACTCAAACGGGCTGAACCCTAGGGACTTCTGGGGGACCTCTCGGTAAGCAAACAAGAGGCAGGGGAGCAGGACGTCCCACTTATGCCGGAGGGGCTCTTCTAGGCCGGTGATCATCCCTTTCAGAGTCCTGTTAAACCTCTCTACTAGGCCGTTCCCTTGGGGATGGTACGGGGTGGTGAACTTGTAGGACACTCCACATTGTTGCCACAGGGACGTCATGTACTTCGAGATAAAATTAGTGCCGCGATCGCTCACGACCTCGCGGGGAAAACCTACCCGGGAAAAGATCCCCATCAGGGCCCGGCCCACTACGGGGGCCGTGACGGTGCGTAGGGGGATCGCCTCAGGGTATCGGGTGGCGTGATCCACCAGGACCAGGATGAAACGGTGACCTTGGGAGGGGGGGGGTCCAGTGGCCCCACGATGTCGATCCCGACTCGTTCGAAGGGGGTACTGACGACCGGGAAGGGTTGGAGGGGAGCCTTGCGCTTCCCCCCACTCTTCCCACTAGCTTGGCACGTGGGACAGGACTTGCAGTGGGCCTCTACAGCTGCTCTCATTCTAGGCCAGTAAAAATGGGTCACGAGACGGCTGTAGGTCTTGTCTTGACCCAGGTGGCCGGCGAGGGGGACGTCGTGGGCTAAGCCCAGGAGGAAGTCTCGGAAGCGGAGGGGTACCACCAGCACCCGTCCGGATCCCAGCTCCACCGACTTCTGCTCACTGTATAAAATGTTATTCTCCCAATAAATTCGGTGCGTTCCAGTTTGGTCGCCTGCGGCTTGGCCCTCGGCCTGGTGCCGTAGTCCGACCAGGGAAGGACAAGTGGCTTGCTCCCGGCAAAACTCCTCCCGGGTGGGCCCGCCCTCGTGGCGCCATTGGGCTAACTCGGGTAGATCGCCTAACTCGGGGACCGGGGCGGTGTCGGACAGTGAGGGTTCGTCGCTGGCGACGGGCCCTCCCGATGGGGGGACGGGAGGACCCTCGGTGGTTACTGCTCTGACTTCTTCGGTCGGGGCGTCTTCGACTTCTCCCAGGGGGTAAGTCGAGCTGACATAGATCGGGTGGTGGCGCACACCCACTTGGGGAGCCCCATCATCTCTAGGTGGGCCTTGCGCTCGACGTGCTTCCAGGGAGAACTCTCCAGGTCGTTCCCTAAGAGGCAGTCAACCGGCTGGGAGGTTCTTACGGCCACACTCAGTTTACCTATCACTCCACCCCACTCAAACGGCACCAGAGCTACCTGACACATACTCTCTCTATTATCTGCGGAAATTACCGGGCAAAAGACGTTGGGGAGGATCTGCTCCTCGGGGACTAAGTGCCTGAGGACACCGGTGATGCTGGCCCCGGTGTCCCGCAGGGCCTCTATTTGGTGGCCATTGATCTTGACGAGCTGCCTGTATTTCTTCGTGTTGGAGGGCAGGAGGCTACCAGGGACCATCTCCCTATCTCCCAGGGATACTAGGGCCATGGCTGCGGGTTCCCACTCCCCGGTTTCCTCAACCTCCTCCCCCAGAGCTATGTTGGCTATCTGTCTTGCAGGGGTGTTTTGGGTGGCCATGGGGCATTCTGGGTCATTGGCGTAGTGCCCGGGCTTCTGGCAACGGAAACAAGTGACGGTTACCCTATGTCCCCGTCTCCCGGGGGGTCCGGTTACTTGTGGGGGGGCGCTGGGAAAGGTGGAGGTTGGGTCTTTGGGGGGCTAGGCTGGGACTCTCTCTGGCCTCCCTGGTTCCCCCCTCCTCTCTGGCGGGGTGGTCCCTGACTGGCTCGGGGGTATTCTCCTACCATGCCCCGGGTGACCCGGGTGTTGGTCCAGCGGTCTGCTTCCACCGCCAGCTTCCTGGGATCGGTGAGTTTGCTGTCAAGCAGATGCTGGCGTAGTTCCACAAAGCAGTTCGCAGCCAGGTGTTCCCACAACAGGAGGTCAGTGAGTTCCTCAAGGGTGGTGACTTTGCTGCCCTTGACCCACCCATCGAAGGCCCGACAAAAAAAGTTTACATATTCCACCCAGGTGGTGCCCGGGATTTTCCTGCAGTCCCGGAATCACTGACGGTACATCTCGGGGGTGAGACCTTACCTTGTGAGTAGAGCCTCTTTCATGTGGCTGTAGGAGGTCTGCAGAGAGAGGGGTAGGTTGAGCAGGGTGTCTCTTCCTTCGCTCAGAAACCGTCCCCACAACCCTGCCCCCCAGTCCTTCTGCGGGACCCGATGGGAGGTCATGGCGACCTCGTAGGCCCTGAACCATTGTTGAATGTCATCGTTTTTATAATATTCCTTGACCACGTCCTTGGGGATGTGGACCTTCTGCTCCGCTGGGGAGGTCGCCTCTCGGTTTCCCGGGGGCCTCCCTTCCTCGCTTCTGGCCTTGAGCTCGATTTCTTTCAAGCTGCGTTCGTGCTCTAGTTGGAGCTTCCTTCCTTCGTGTTCCCGTTGGAGCTTCTTCTCTTCTAGCTCACCTTGCACGCGCATTTGCTCTACTGCTAGCTTTTTCTCCGCTAACTTTAATTCGCCTTCGATTTTGAGTTTAGCTAACTCGAGTTTGTGATTGCGGCTTCTCTCTCTGTCCGCGAGTTCTTCCGGGGATAGGCCCCCGTCTGGTACGATGCCTCGCACCTGATTGCTGCTGCTTTCGCCTTGGGGGGGTTCAGCCTCGTCGGGGCGCTCCCCCGTGTCTTCCGGGCGGGAGGCCCCGGCATCCACCCAGGCTTTCAGTGCTTTCTGCAAATCTTCCTTGGTGTTGAGACCGGTGGTAGCGATTCTAAGTTCTTTGCAGAATTGCTTTAGTTCTTTGTGTGTGTATTCTTCTAGTTGTTCCACCTGGAACACCCTGTTGGCGTTGGTTTCTGCGGGGATCATGGCGTTTCCTTCTGCCATCTTTGTCGGTAGTGCGTCTGTCGTTCACGGTACGATCTCTCGGTGATGGGCCCGAATCCCACCGCTGCCACCAATGTTAGACGGCGACCTCAGAGGAGCCCGGAAAGGGGGTCCTGACTACCCTGAGACCCACCCTCAAAGTATCGTAGCCGGGCACTGGCGGGAGACTCCTCAGGAGGAGAAATCTCGTATCGAGGATCGTACGTCTGGCACCACACGACACAGAAACACCACACCGTGTGTCCTTAGGAATCAATCTTTATCAAACAGGTTAGCACTGCAAATATGTACAAGGAGAGCACGGGCTCAATGAGTCTCGGAAGGGATAGGGGGTAGCGGGACAGTCTCTGGTAAAAGGTTCAAGGCAAGGACGTACCCGGCGCACAGCTCACAATCCTCGAGCTGGGGGGTAGGCTGGTTGTCGTGGGGTCCAGCGGGACCGGTGGAGTCTGTGGAAGCCGCGAGTCACTCAGCGGGCTCAGGTACTAGTTCGGAGGTCTTACGATCTTCAGGGATCCGCGAGTCACTCAGCAGGGCTCAGGTACAAGTTCGGAGGTCTTACGATCTTCGGGGAGCCGCGAGTCACTCAGCAGGGCTCAGGTACGAGTTCGGAGGTCTTACGATCTTCAGGGAGCCGCGAGTCACTCAGCAGGGCTCAGGTACAGTTCGGAGGTCTTACGATCTTCAGGGAGCCGCGAGTCACTCAGCAGGGCTCAGGTGGTTCTAAGTTCCAGGAGCCGCGACCGCGTCAGCAGGCTCTCGTTGTTCCAGCGTCGAATCTGCCGGACAGTCCCAGAGCACCCCTTGTTATAGGTCGACCCCTCTTTGATGTCCGGAGTCTGTGCAGGCAGGGGTCTTGTCACCTGGGGGTCGCTTGTCGGGGTTTCCTGCCATTGTCTTGTGATCTTTTCAGGGCCGGGTCGGGAGGAGTCCCAGACACCCAGCAGGCGTGGAGCCAGCTCTCAGGGAGGCCGGAGGGCCGATCGAAACCCATCGTCCCAGGGGAGTTCAGAGGTGCAATAGAAACTGCTCCTCTCCCTCTCATCCCCTGGAAGCGTGATGTACTCCAGCCGGAGTGGCGCCTCTAGGCCGGGTCGCGCTGGGGCCGGGCGGCCATCTTGGTGCATGAAGTGGGCCCGCGGGCCCGGAGTGGCTGAAGGGGGAGAGGCCATGGACGAGGATGTCCGGGTCGGGTGCGTGTGTTCTGGTGGAAAGGATCGGTTAGGCCGGGAGCTCGGGCTGCAGGTACCAGGTGAGGTGGTGCGGGGACCAGTAGAGCCATGCTACGAGGCCGGGTCCAACAGTGACATTTTCCTGAGGTGGTTAGGGTTGCGTAGGTGGTACTTACCTGTTACCAGTAGTTACTGGTTGTGTGCTACATGTGTTATTTTGTGCTACAGTAATTTTATATCCTATGTTCTAAGTGCTAAGTTCTAAAAGTGCTAATTCCTGACAGTGGTCCATGTGGCCCTGTCCCCTGTACATATAATCCCTTGTAAAATTCTGCCCAGTGCCAGTTGGCACAGTGTAAATTGTGTGAATATTATCTAATGTGTTTTGGTATAATACAAAGGCTATTTTTATATAATACCTTGTGTGGAGTTTCTTTTGTGGTGGGCCTTGGGTGTTGTTGCTGGTTGAGTGCGCAAACGCTTTACACATTGCCTCCGGGATAAGCCTGACTGCTCGTGCCAAGCTACCAAGGGGGTGAGCAGGGGTTATCTTTGGCGTGTAACTCCCCAGCCCTGACTAGAGTGGTGGTTTCTGCCTGGCTTTGGTGCAAGCCCTAGCCAACCAGAAATCCCATTTCTAACAGGAAACCTAGCAAACCTATACATTTTTGAAAACTAGACACCCAGGGAAATCCAGGATGGGGTGACTTGACTGCCTCCCAACAGGTTCTGTGACCCAGAATCTTTTGCAAACCTAAAAAATTGCCAAAAAACCCACATTTTCCCCACATTTCTCTGGTGGAAAGTTCTGGAATCTGCGTGGATCCACAAATTTCCACCCACCCCGCGTTCCCCGAAGTCTTCCGAGAACAATGGTACCTCACTTGTGTGGGTAGACCTAGTGCCCGCGACAGGAAACGGCGCAAAACGTAACGTGGACACACCTCAATTTCACAGCGAAGAATGACCCTTTTTTGGCAAAGTGCCTAGCTGTAGTTTTTGAACCATAGCTCTGCCGTCACCTAGGGAAACCTAGCAAACCTATACATTTTTTAAAACTAGACACCCAGGGGAATCCAGGATAGGGTGACTTGACTAACTCCCACCAGGTTCTGTTACCCAGAATCCCTTGTAAACCTAAACAATTGCCCAAAAAAACACATTTTCTCAACATTTCTCTGGTGGAAAGTTCTGGAATCTGCGTGGATCCACAAATTTCCACCCACCCCGCGTTCCCCAAAGTCTTCCGAGAAAAATGGTACCTCACTTGTGTTGGTCGGCCTAGTGCCCGCGATAGGAAACGGCACAAAACGCAACGTGGACACACCTCAATTTCGCTGTGAAAAATGACCCTTTTTTGGCAAAGTGCCTAGCTGTAGTTTTTGAACCATAGCTCTGCCGGCACCTAGGGAAACCTAGCAAACCTATACATTTTTGAAAACTAGACACCCAGGGGAATCCAGGATGGGGTGATTTGACTGCCTCCCACCAGGTTCTGTTACCCAGAATCTCTTGCAAACCTAAACAATTGCCAAAAAAACCACATTTTCTCCACATTTCTCTGGTGGAAAGTTCTGGAATCTGCGTGGATCCACAAATTTCCACCCACCCCGCGTTCCCCAAAGTCTTCCAAGAAAAATGGTACCTCACTTGTGTGGGTAGGCCTAGTGCCCACGACAGGAAACGGCAAAAAACGCAACGAGGAAACACCTCAATTTCGCTGTGAAAAATGACCCTTTTTTGGCAAAGTGCCTAGCTGTAGTTTTTGAACCATAGCTCTGTCGTCACCTAGGGAAACCTAGCAAACCTATACATTTTTGAAATCTAGACACCCAGGGGAAACCAGGATGGGGTGACTTGACTGCCTCCCACCAGGTTATGTTACCCAGAATCCCTTGTAAACCTAAAAAATTGCCCAAAAAAACAAATTTTCTCCACATTTCCCTGGTGGAAAGTTCAGGAATCTGCGTGGATCCACAAATTTCTACCCACCCCGCATTCCCCAAAGTCTTCCGAGAGAAATGGTACCTCACTTGTGTGGGTCGGCCTAGTGCCCGCAACAGGAAACAGCGCAAAACGCAACGTGGACACACCTCAATTTCGCAGTGAAAAATGACCCTATTTTGGCAATGTGCCTAGCTGTAGTTTTAGAACCATAGTTCTGCCGGCACCTAGGGAAAACTAGCAAACCTATACATTTTTGAAAACTAGACACCCAGGGGAATCCAGGATGGGGTGACTTGACTGCCTCCCACCAGGTTCTGTTACCCAGAATCCCTTGCAAACCTAAAAAATTTCCAAAAAAACGCATTTTCCCCACATTTCTCTGGTGGAAAGTTCTGGAATCTGCGTGGATCCACAAATTTCCACCCACCCCGTGTTCCCCAAAGTCTTCCGGTAAAAATGGTACCTCACTTGTGTGGGTCGGCCTAGTGCCCGCGACAGGAAACGGCGCAAAGCGTAACGTGGACACACCTCAATTTCACTGCGAAAAATGACTCTTTTTAGGCAAAGTGCCTAGCTGTAGTTTTTGAACCATAGCTCTGCCGTCACCTAGGGAAATTTTTGAAAACTAGACACCCAGGGGAATCCAGGATGGGGTGACTTGACTGCCTCCCACCAGGTTCTGTTACCCAGAATCCCTTGTAAACCTAAAAAATTGCCAAAAAAACACATTTTCTCCACATTTCTCTGGTGGAAAGTTCTGGAATCTGCGTGGATCCACAAATTTCCACAAACCCCGCGTTGCCAAAGTCTTCAGAGGAAAATGGTACCTCACTTGTGTGGGTCAGCCTAGTGCCCGCAACAGGAAACAGCGCAAAACGCAAAGTGGACACACCTCAATTTCGCTGTGAAAAATGACCCTTTTTTGGCAAAGTGCCTAGCTGTAGTTTTTGAACCATAGCTCTGCCGGCACCTAGGGAAACCTAGCAAACCTATACATTTTTTAAAACTAGACGCCCAGGGGAATCCAGGATGGGGTGACTTGACTGCCTCCCACCTGGTTCTGTTACCCAGAATCCCTTGCAAACCTAAAAAATTGCCAAAAAACGCATTTTCCCCACATTTCTCTGGTGGAAAGTTCTGGAATCTGCGTGGATCCAGAAATTCCACCCACCCCGCGTTCCCCAAAGTCATCCGAGAAAAATGGTACCTCACTTGTGTGGGTCAGCCTAGTGCCCGCGACAGGAAACGGCACAAAACGTAACGTGGACACACCTCAATTTTGTAGCGAAAAATGACCCTTTTTAGTGCCTAGCTGTAGTTTTTGAACCATAGCTCTGCCGGCACCTAGGGAAATGTTGGACTTGGCCCTTCTGGCAGGTTCACCCCTAAACTTTTTGCTTTTACTGGTGACCTGGTGGTAGTGATTTTTGGTTTCTGCGCACTTTCCCTGTGTCCCAGAGTAAAGTGCGTGCGCACTCTGAGTGCATGTGGTGAGATAGGCCTGCCCTCCCATAGGAATGCATGGGGAATGTATGTGCCCTTGGTAGTTCCTGATGCATGGGGTGTACAGGGTCGAGTCTGGTATGTGCGGACTCGTGTGATTGAATGCTGCACAATGATGTATGCAGCATGTATGTGTCTAGTGTGGAAGTGCCACTTCTAGACATGGCTGTGCGTGTGCAGTGACTGCCTGTCGCGTGATTGGCTGGATGAGGTCATGTGATGGGCTAGGGAATCCCCAGAGTCAGGAGGAGTCACCCAGTGGTGAATAGGGAGATCAGCAGCCAGATGGGTGGGAGGAGTACACCTAGGACCTGAAGAGGGCTGGGCTTTCCCCACACAATTCTGGCTCCGCCCCCTGTGGTGCGACTGATGACCCTGGCCTGTTCTGTGAATAGGGAGAGGGGCTGAGCAAAACAAAGTGCTCAGGAACCAGTTGTAACTGGTTCGCCCCTTCCCTGCACCTTAAGACAAAGGTGTTCTGTGTATAAGAAGGGGCTGTGACACCAAGTAAAATGTTCTCTTCCAGGATCCTGCTTGAGGGGGGCTACTGCTGTTGCTGGGCCAGAGGACCGCCACTTGGACTACCTCCCTGCCTGGAGGCCCAGTGAGCTGGCTCTGGGCCCAGCCTTGCCCCCCCTGCATTGCTGCATAACAGAGGAGAACTTTGCTGGACTTTGTTTTTATTCTCCTCTAAGCGCTGGGAGCGCTTTATTTGTATCCCTAAGCGCATGGAAGCGCTTTTATTTGACTTATAGCGCTAGGAGCGCTTTATTTGGGACCCCAGCATCGAGAAGCGCTTTCCCTGAAGAGCTCCTTCATTGTGGCCCGTGGCGCGGCAATACGATAATCTGCGAGGGGACCCCGACGTAGGGATCCCCCCGCTTTCTGCCGTGTTGGAAAGCGGGTGCCCACCCCGCATTGTGGCGCTCGTTGGCAGGTGCCCACCCCGCTTATTTTATCGTATTTCAAACCGAAGGCGGGAGCCCACCCCGCGCTTCGGTAAAGAGAAGGGAGAAATCACCGCTGCGACCCGGTCCGAAACCGGAAGCCAGGCAACCTACGTGAGGACGTGGGCGGAGCCTGACCCTGGAAGCAGGAAGCGGACGGGAGCCTACCCCGCGCTCCTGCGCACAGAAGAAGACCGGGAGAGTGAGGACGGCGGCGGCAGCTCCTCACGCAGGGCTCCCGTGTGTGGAGGGAACCCTGCAGGTCTTCAAGAAGAGAGAAGACCCAACCGGAGGAGTCCCCGCGTCAGTCCGGTGAGTGGGGCCTCGTGTCAGACCGGAGGAGGGGGGTGTGAGAAGGGCCTTGCCGGTGCCTCCCCCCCTGCAACTCCAACGTCGGTCAGTCTTTGTTTAGAGCCTGTGAGGCTCCAACAGCGGGCCGTCTTTGTTATAGAGCCTACGTGGCTCCAGCTTCTGGGGGCATAGTTGTTTTAGAGAGCCTGTGACACTCCAACCTCGGGGGCAATTGTTCTAGAGCCCCCGAGAGGCTCCAACGTTACGGGGCCAATATTAGTGTAGAGCCTCGAGGGCTCCCACGGTGTCTAGAGGGGCATTTGTCTTGTCATAAGAGCGGCCCCGGAAGGCAGCGGGCCGCTCCAACGTTGGCCCCCACATTTGCTCAGAGTCCAGAGGGACTCCAACAACGGGGGCACATTGTTCTTGAGCCACAAAGGCTCTAGGGGGCATTTCATTTGTCTAGAGTCCAGGAGAGGCTCCAACAGCTGCTATATTTGTTTTACAAGGCACAGTGGTGCCCACGCTCATTTTCCCAGCTGCCCAGCACTTAGTGGGCAGCTGCAACGTTTAGGTTGTGCCTTGCGCGCCCTAGCTGGCGCAGCCTGCGCAGACGCGCCCTGATTTTGCGGGATATTGGGCCTTTCGGCACCGGTGAGAGGCCAGTTGGCCTGGGGACAGTTACCCTGTGTGGTGCCCTCCCCTAGGGTACCTGGTGCAGTTTGGCGCTATTGTTCCTAACCTGCACCTCTGAAGGTGTGTTATGCGTCATGTGCCTTGTGTTTACACCTCTGAATGTGTTGTGATGCATCATGTGTAATGAGCTTATACCCCTACAGGTATTGTGATACTTAGGTGGTTGTTTTTCTCCTAGTACAGGTGGTGCTAGTGAGGTCCTGGTTCCCTGCGTGACTGTTAGACGGCGACCTCAGAGGAGCCCGGAAAGGGGGTCCTGACTACCCTGAGACCCACCCTCAAAGTATCGTAGCCGGGCACTGGCGGGAGACTCCTCAGGAGGAGAAATCTCGTATCGAGGATCGTACGTCTGGCACCACACGACACAGAAACACCACACCGTGTGTCCTTAGGAATCAATCTTTATCAAACAGGTTAGCACTGCAAATATGTACAAGGAGAGCACGGGCTCAATGAGTCTCGGAAGGGATAGGGGGTAGCGGAACAGTCTCTGGTAAAAGGTTCAAGGCAAGGACGTACCCGGTGCACAGCTCACAATCCTCGAGCTGGGGGGTAGGCTGGTTGTCGTGGGGTCCAGCGGGACCGGTGGAGTCTGTGGAAGCCGCGAGTCACTCAGCGGGCTCAGGTACTAGTTCGGAGGTCTTACGATCTTCAGGGAGCCGCGAGTCACTCAGCAGGGCTCAAGCACAAGTTCGGAGGTCTTACGATCTTCGGGGAGCCGCGAGTCACTCAGCAGGGCTCAGGTACAAGTTCGGAGGTCTTACGATCTTCGGGGAGCCGCGAGTCACTCAGCAGGGCTCAGGTACGAGTTCGGAGGTCTTACGATCTTCAGGGAGCCGCGAGTCACTCAGCAGGGCTCAGGTACAGTTCGGAGGTCTTACGATCTTCAGGGAGCCGCGAGTCACTCAGCAGGGCTCAGGTGGTTCTAAGTTCCAGGAGCCGCGACCGTGTCAGCAGGCTCTCGTTGTTCCAGCGTCGAATCTGCCGGACAGTCCCAGAGCACCCCTTGTTATAGGTCGACCCCTCTTTGATGTCCGGAGTCTGTGCAGGCAGGGGTCTTGTCACCTGGGGGTCGCTTGTCGGGGTTTCCTGCCATTGTCTTGTGATCTTTTCAGGGCCGGGTCGGCAGGAGTCCCAGACACCCAGCAGGCATGGAGCCAGCTCTCAGGGAGGCCGGCGGGCCGATCGAAACCCATCGTCCCAGGGGAGTTCAGAGGTGCGATAGAAACTGCTCCTCTCCCTCTCATCCCCTGGAAGCGTGATGTACTCCAGCCGGAGTGGCGCCTCTAGGCCCGGGTCGCGCTGGGGCCGGGCGGCCATCTTGGTGCATGAAGTGGGCACGCGGGCCCGGAGTGGCCGAAGGGGGAGAGGCCATGGACGAGGATGTCCGGGTCGGGTGCGTGTGTTCTGGTGGAAAGGATAGGTTAGGCCGGGAGCTCGGGGCTGCAGGTACCAGGTGAGGTGGTGCGGGGACCAGTAGAGCCATGCTACGAGGCCGGGTCCAACAGTGACATTTTCCTGAGGTGGTTAGGGTTGCGTAGGTGGTACTTACCTGTTACCAGTAGTTACTGGTTGTGTGCTACATGTGTTATTTTGTGCTACAGTAATTTTATATCCTATGTTCTAAGTGCTAAGTTCTAAAAGTGCTAATTCCTGACAGTGGTCCATGTGGCCCTGTCCCCTGTACATATAATCCCTTGTAAAATTCTGCCCAGTGCCAGTTGGCACAGTGTAAATTGTGTGAATATTATCTAATGTGTTTTGGTATAATACAAAGGCCATTTTTATATAATACCTTGTGTGGAGTTTCTTTTGTGGTGGGCCTTGGGTGTTGTTGCTGGTTGAGTGCGCAAACGCTTTAAACATTGCCTCCGGGATAAGCCTGACTGCTCGTGCCAAGCTACCAAGGGGGTGAGCAGGGGTTATCTTTGGCGTGTAACTCCCCAGCCCTGACTAGAGTGGTGGTTTCTGCCTGGCTTTGGTGCAAGCCCTAGCCAACCAGAAATCCCATTTCTAACAGGAAACCTAGCAAACCTATACATTTTTGAAAACTAGACACCCAGGGAAATCCAGGATGGGGTGACTTGACTGCCTCCCAACAGGTTCTGTGACCCAGAATCTCTTGCAAACCTAAAAAATTGCCAAAAAACCCACATTTTCCCCACATTTCTCTGGTGGAAAGTTCTGGAATCTGCGTGGATCCACAAATTTCCACCCACTCCGCGTTCCCCGAAGTCTTCCGAGAAAAATGGTACCTCACTTGTGTGGGTAGACCTAGTGCCCGCGACAGGAAACGGCGCAAAACGTAACGTGGACACACCTCAATTTCACAGCGAAGAATGACCCTTTTTTGGCAAAGTGCCTAGCTGTAGTTTTTGAACCATAGCTCTGCCGTCACCTAGGGAAACCTAGCAAACCTATACATTTTTTAAAACTAGACACCCAGGGGAATCCAGGATAGGGTGACTTGACTAACTCCCACCAGGTTCTGTTACCCAGAATCCCTTGTAAACCTAAAAAATTGCCCCAAAAAACACATTTTCTCAACATTTCTCTGGTGGAAAGTTCTGGAATCTGCGTGGATCCACAAATTTCCACCCACCCCGCGTTCCCCAAAGTCTTCAGAGAAAAATGGTACCTCACTTGTGTTGGTCGGCCTAGTGCCCGCGATAGGAAACGGCACAAAACGCAACGTGGACACACCTCAATTTCGCTGTGAAAAATGACCCTTTTTTGGCAAAGTGCCTAGCTGTAGTTTTTGAACCATAGCTCTGCCGGCACCTAGGGAAACCTAGCAAACCTATACATTTTTGAAAACTAGACACCCAGGGGAATCCAGGATGGGGTGATTTGACTGCCTCCCACCAGGTTCTGTTACCCAGAATCTCTTGCAAACCTAAACAATTGCCAAAAAAAACACATTTTCTCCACATTTCTCTGGTGGAAAGTTCTGGAATCTGCGTGGATCCACAAATTTCCACCCACCCCGCGTTCCCCAAAGTCTTCCGAGAAAAATGGTACCTCACTTGTGTGGGTAGGCCTAGTGCCCGCGACAGGAAACGGCAAAAAACGCAACGTGGAAACACCTCAATTTCGCTGTGAAAAATGACCCTTTTTTGGCAAAGTGCCTAGCTGTAGTTTTTGAACCATAGCTCTGTCGTCACCTAGGGAAACCTAGCAAACCTATACATTTTTGAAAACTAGACACCCAGGGGAAACCAGGATGGGGTGACTTGACTGCCTCCCACCAGGTTATGTTACCCAGAATCCCTTGTAAACCTAAAAAATTGCCCAAAAAAACACATTTTCTCCACATTTCCCTGGTGGAAAGTTCAGGAATCTGCGTGGATCCACAAATTTCTACTCACCCCGCGTTCCCCAAAGTCTTCCGAGAGAAATGGTACCTCACTTGTGTGGGTCGGCCTAGTGCCCGCAACAGGAAACAGCGCAAAACGCAACGTGGACACACCTCAATTTCGCAGTAAAAAATGACCCTATTTTGGCAATGTGCCTAGCTGTAGTTTTTGAACCATAGTTCTGCCGGCACCTAGGGAAAACTAGCAAACCTATACATTTTTGAAAACTAGACACCCAGGGGAATCCAGGATGGGGTGACTTGACTGCCTCCCACGAGGTTCTGTTACCCAGAATCTCTTGCAAACCTAAAAAATTTCCAAAAAAACGCATTTTCCCCACATTTCTCTGGTGGAAAGTTCTGGAATCTTCGTGGATCCACAAATTTCCACCCACCCCGTGTTCCCCAAAGTCTTCCGGTAAAAATGGTACCTCACTTGTGTGGGTCGGCCTAGTGCCCGCGACAGGAAACGGCGCAAAGCGTAACGTGGACACACCTCAATTTCACTGCGAAAAATGACTCTTTTTAGGCAAAGTGCCTAGCTGTAGTTTTTGAACCATAGCTCTGCCGTCACCTAGGGAAATGTTAGACGGACCGGGAGGGTCGGCCGAGGACAAGGGGAGAGGTCTCCGGGGAGAGCCGTCTCCAGCGATCGTACAGATAAATAACTTCCCCCCCACAGACAGACACCACACAAGGAGAAGATTTAGCGTTCTTTATAGGCAATTTCTTACGGTAAGATGGAAGGTACAAGGAGGTCTGGACTCAGGGGTCCCCTCGATTCAAGTCTCTCAAGATGGGGAAAGGGGGTAGCGGGACAGTCTGGTTACCAGTCTGGTAGTTGAGGTGGTATGGTGGATAGCTCACAATCCTCGAGCTCGGTGTTCTAGCTGGGACGGGCCGCGGCAGCGCCAGCAGGTCCCGGTGAAGATGGTTGATACACGGTCCGCGGCAGCGCCAGCAGGTCCCGGAGAGATGGTCGATGCACGGTCCGCGGCAGCGCCAGCAGGTCCCGGTGAGGATGGTCGTTACAACGGGCCGCGGCAGCGCCAGCAGGTCCCGACGAGGATGGATGTTGCAGAAGGCCGCGGCAGCACCAGCAGGCAGGACGATAGTTCACAAGATAGGGCTACGGCAGCGCCAGTAGTCCGTCAAGGCTGAGTTCTCTCGGTGTCTCTCGACTCCAGGATACAACTGCCGTCCTGCTCCGGAGCTGCCCTAGTTATAGGTCTGGCGCCCTTTGATGTCCGGACCCTCGCACTTGGAGGTCGGAGGGTCCAGGATGAAGGTGTCCAGACACCCAGCAGGGGGTGGAGCCAGCACCTGGGGGAGCTGGAAGCGATCGGCACCTGGCGGGGGAGAGCCCTTGACGCTTCGTTCTCCCATTGACCTGCCAAGTGGTCCGCTCACCTCCTGGGTGGATGGTGGTGCCGGGATGCCGGGGCCGGCCAGGCCCAGGGTTAGGGTCGGGTGGAGGCCACGCGGCCTCGTGGCGCAGGGCCCAAGATGGCGGCTTGATCCGGCCGGGGGAGCCGGTGGTGGCTCGGTCCCGTGATACATGGAGGTCCGGGGGCAGGAGTTCCGTCGGGAGACGGAGTGCGGGTGATTCGTGTGGGTCACGCCTGGCGGGCCGGGGCTTAGGCCCTGTCATGCGGGGGGGGAGCAAGCCCTTCGTGTGGCCTGTCCAACATGCGTCCCCCCAGCTGAAGGCGGGGAGAGTCACCCATCTTCCTGGGGACTCTCCTCGTCGAGGCGGAAGAAGCGTGACAGGCCATCTGCGTTGGCGTGGTCTTGGCCCGGTCGGTGTTCCACGGTGAAGTCCATTCCCTGCAGGGAGATGGACCAGCGCAATAGTTTTGGGTTCTCCCCCCGCATCTGCATCAGCCACTGCAGGGGTCGATGGTCGGTTTGTACCCGGAAGTGGGTACCGAAGAGATAGGGCCGGAGCTTTTTGAGGGCCCACACCACTGCGAAGGCCTCCCTCTCGATTGTGCTCCAGCGCTGTTCTCGGGCCAGGAGACGTCTGCTGATGAAGGCCACCGGCTGGTCATGGCCCTCGGGGTTCAGTTGGGAAAGAACCGCTCCGATGCCGTGGTCGGAGGCGTCTGTCTGTACAATGAATTCCCGACTGTAATCGGGGGCCTGGAGCACAGGGGCGGTGCACAGGGCGGCCTTCAGCTTGTCGAAGGCCGCTTGACAGTCGGTGGTCCAGTTAATCCGCTTCGGCTGGTTCTTGGACGTGAGACCCGTGAGGGGAACCACAATGCTGCCGTAGTCCCTCACGAACCGCCGGTAGTAGCCGGTGAGTCCCAAGAAGGCTCGGACCTCGGTCTGGGTGACGGGGGGCTGCCAGGACTGGATGGCAGCAATTTTAGGTTGCAGCGGGGCCACCAGCCCGCTTCCCACCTGGTGCCCGAGGTAGGTCACGGACCCTTGACCAATTTGGCATTTGCCAGCCTTAATCGTGAGGCCGGCCCGCTGGAGGGCCTGTAGGACCTCTTGGAGGTGGAGTAGGTGGTCGGACCAGTGGCGGCTGTACACCGCGATATCGTCCAGGTAGGCAGCGCTGAACTCCTCGAGCCCCGCCAAGACCTGGTTCACTAGACGTTGAAAAGTAGCGGGGGCATTCTTCATGCCGAAGGGCATGACCTTGAAGTGGTAGTGGCCATCGGGGGTAGAGAAGGCAGACCGTTCCTGAGCCCGGGGTGTGAGACCGATCTGCCAGTAGCCCGCTGTTAGGTCGAAGATGCTGAGATATCGGGCGGCCCCCAGCCGGTCGATCAATTCATCTGCTCGGGGGATAGGATGAGCGTCGGTCCGGGTGACAGCGTTCAAGCCCCGGTAGTCGACGCAGAATCTCAGTTCAGGCGTGGTGCCGGGGGCAGCGGCTTTGGGGACCAGTACAACTGGGCTGGCCCAGGGGCTGTCCGAGGGCTCGATGACCCCGATCGTGAGCATTTTGGCCACTTCCTCTTGGATGCAGGCCCGTACCCGATCTGGCACGCGGTAGGCCCGGTGTCGGACAGGGGGACTGTCCCCGGTGTCCACGTCGTGCAAGCACCAAGGGGTGATCCCGGGGGTGAGGGAGAACAGTGTAGCGAACCGCAGTAGGAGGTCCCGGCAGCCCTGGCGTTGCTCTGGGGTGAGGGCATCGGAGAGCTGGACCCCGTCCACGGAACTGTCGTTCTCCTGAGTCTTCAGGAGATCCGGGAGGGGTTCGGAGTCTTCCTCCGCCCCACTGTCCGTAGCCATCAGGAGGCTGAGTTCTGAGCGCACAAAGTGTGGTTTGAGTCTGTTGGTGTGGAGGACCCGAAGGGGGTTCCGGGGGGTCCCCATGTCGATGAGGTAAGTGACGGGGCTTTTGCGCTCGACCACTTTGAAGGGCCCCGCCCACTTATCTTGCAAGGCACATGGTTCGGTGGGGGACATCACCCACACTTGTTGACCAGGTTCGAACTCGACGGGGGAGGCATTGCGATCGTACCATTTTTTCATGTCCTCCTGACTGGCCTCGAGGTTCGCTTTTGCCATCTCCCTGAAGCGTCGGGTCTGGTTGCGGAGGGCCAGGAGGTACTTGAAGACGTCTGGAGGGGTCTTTAGGGGGGCCATCTCCCAACCTTCTTTGACTAGGCTGAGGGGCCCTCGCACAGGGTGCCCGTACAGGAGTTCGAAAGGGCTAAAGCCGAGGGACTTCTGGGGAACTTCTCGATAGGCGAAGAGGAGGCACGGGAGTAGTACATCCCACTGGCGACGGAGGGGCTCTTCCAATCCCCCAATCATCCCCTTGAGGGTGCGGTTGAATCGCTCCACTAGTCCGTTCCCTTGTGGGTGATAGGGGGTCGTGAATCGGTAGGTGACCCCGCACTGTTGCCAGAGGGACTTCATATATTTTGAGATAAAGTTTGTGCCTCGGTCGCTGACGACTTCTCGGGGGAAGCCCACTCGGGAGAAGATCCCCATTAGGGCCCGGCCAACCACCGGGGCTGTTACAGTTCGCAGGGGCACCGCCTCGGGGTAGCGGGTGGTGTGGTCCACCAGTACCAGGATGAACCTATGTCCTTGTGCCGTGCGGGGGTCCAGGGGCCCCACAATGTCTATTCCTACCCTCTCGAACGGGGTGGTGACCACTGGGAAGGGTTGCAGTGGGGCTTTCAGCTTACGCCCGCTCTTCCCACTGGCTTGGCACGTGGGGCAGGACCGGCAGTGGTTAAGGACGTCGTTCCGCATCTTCGGCCAGAAAAAGTGAGTCACTAGGCGACTGTAGGTTTTGTCCTGGCCCAGGTGTCCAGCCAGGGGGACATCGTGGGCCAGAGTTAGTAGGAAGTCTCTGAAGCGGAGAGGCACCACCAGCACTCGACTGGCCCCTAGTTCTGCGATTCTTTGTTCGCTGTATAGCAGGTCGTTATCCCAATAGACCCAATGAGTTCCGGTGGAGTCCCCTGCGCTCTGGGCGCTGGCTTGCTGGTGGAGCCCCTCGAGGGAGGGGCAGGTCTTTTGCTCCTGGCGGAACTGCTCTTGGGTGGGCCCCCCTTCTTGACGCCACTGAGCCAGGCCGGGAAGGTCCTGGGGTTGCGCGACCCCTTCGGCCGTTGGTTCTGGGGGGTTGATCTCGTCGTGGTCCTCTACTGGGGCGACCGGGGGCGGAGGTGCTGGCCATTCTGGATCTTCTGATCGGGGGACGGCACGGGCGGCCATGGACCGGGTGGTTACGCAGGCCCAGTCCGGGAGGCCCAGCATCCCCAGGTGCTCTCTTCTTTCGACGGTGGCCCACGGGGAACTCTCCAGGTCATTCCCCAGGAGGCAGTCCACGGGCGCATCATCCCGGACCGTCACCTTCAACAGGCCGGAGACCCCTCCCCATTCGAAGGGGACGCAGTCCATTTGACACAGACTCTCGGAATTGTCGGCTGAGCGGACGGGGCAGAGAATGTTCGGCAGGATCTGCTCGGGCTTCACCAGGTGACAGCGGACGGCCGTCACACTGGCGCCTGTGTCACGTAAGGCCTCGGCCCGACGTCCATTAATGGTCACCCATTGGCCATATTTCTGGGTGTTGGCGGGTAGGGGGGCCCGCGGAACCATGTCCTTTCCCCCTAGGCATGCTAGAACCATGGCGGCCGGTTCCCACTCTTGCTGGGCCGGCTCATATTCTTCCTGTTCCTCTGATAGTCGTTCTTCCCCCAGGGCGGTGGCCGCTACCTGGCGGGGCTTTGGTGTTTGGTTCTGCGGGCAGCTCGGGTCATTGGCGTAGTGGCCGACTCGCTGGCATCGGTGGCATGTGACGTTGGCTCGGAACCCCGGGCGCATCGGGGGGTTGCCCCGCCCGGCTGGGGGCGGGGTGCTGGCCACGGGTGTTGCCGGGATGGTGTCTCTCCCTCGCCCCTGGCCTCCTCCTCCTCCCCGGGGACGGTGCTGGCCTTGGTTGTTTCGGTTTTGCTCGTGCGGTCCTCTCCGGCCCACTCGGGTGCTTTCCCATCGGTCAGCTTCGGCGGCGAGTTGCCGGGGGTCAGTCAATTTACTGTCGAGGAGGTGCTGCCTGAGCTCGACGAAACAGTTGTTCGACAGGTGCTCCCATACCATAAGGTTAAAGAGTTGCTCGTAGGTCGTTACATGGCTCCCCTTGATCCAACCCTCGAAGGCTCGGCTGAAATAGTTGACGTACTCCACCCAAGTTGTACCCGGGATCCGGGTGCAGTCTCTGAACCTCTGGCGGTACATCTCGGGCGTGAGGCCGTAGCGGGTGAGGAGGGCAGCCTTCATGTGGTCGTAGGACGACATCTGGTGATCTGGGAGCTGCAATAGGGCATCGCGGCCTTCGTTGACGAACCTCCCCCATAGTCCGGCTCCCCAATCACTCCGGTCGATCCGGTGGGAGGTCATGGCGATCTCGTAGGCTTTGAACCACTGTTGTATGTCGTCCTCTCAGACATATTCTCAGACAACATCCTTGGGGATGTGGACTTTTCTCTCGGTTGCTCCCGGGGTGTGCGGTCGCTCAGGTACCCCAGGTTCTTTATTCTGTTTCCGGAGTTCTATTTCCGCCAGTTTGCGCTCGTGTTCGAGTGTTATTCTTTTTTCCTCGAGCTCTCTCTGTCTCTGTTTTTCTTCTCGCTCTTCTCGGAGCCGCAGATGTTCTAGATTTAGTTTCTGCTCGGCTAACTTTAGTTCACCGTCCATCTTGAGTCGTGCCATTTCCAACTCATGTAATCTGGTTCTTTCTCTTTCTTGGATCTCCTCCTGCGAGAGGCCCGTTCCCCGCTCCTCGGGAGCCGTGGCGTTCCCCTCTGGTGCGACACTGTTTTGGTCGGAGGATCCGGTGACCCCAGTTTCCGCCCACGACTCAAGGGCGCGCTTTAAATCGTCTTTGGTACTCAGGCCGGTGGTAGCAATGCCTAGTTCCATGCAGAATTGTTTAAGTTCGCGGTGGCTATATTCTTCCAACTTATCCATTTGGAACTTTTCAGTGGAACCGCTATCTTTGGCTGACATCGTGGTTTTGTCGTGGGGTGAGCTACTCTCTGTACGATTACGCGTTGATTCGGATCGCGCCGCTGGCCACCAATGTTAGACGGACCGGGAGGGTCGGCCGAGGACAAGGGGAGAGGTCTCCGGGGAGAGCCGTCTCCAGCGATCGTACAGATAAATAACTTCCCCCCCACAGACAGACACCACACAAGGAGAAGATTTAGCGTTCTTTATAGGCAATTTCTTACGGTACGATGGAAGGTACAAGGAGGTCTGGACTCAGGGGTCCCCTCGATTCAAGTCTCTCAAGATGGGGAAAGGGGGTAGCGGGACAGTCTGGTTACCAGTCTGGTAGTTGAGGTGGTATGGTGGATAGCTCACAATCCTCGAGCTCGGTGTTCTAGCTGGGACGGGCTGCGGCAGCGCCAGCAGGTCCCGGTGAAGATGGTTGATACACGGTCCGCGGCAGCGCCAGCAGGTCCCGGAGAGATGGTCGATGCACGGTCCGCGGCAGCGCCAGCAGGTCCCGGTGAGGATGGTCGTTACAACGGGCCGCGGCAGCGCCAGCAGGTCCCGACGAGGATGGATGTTGCAGAAGGCCGCGGCAGCGCCAGCAGGCAGGACGATAGTTCACAAGATAGGGCTACGGCAGCGCCAGTAGTCCGTCAAGGCTGAGTTCTCTCGGTGTCTCTCGACTCCAGGATACAACTGCCGTCCTGCTCCGGAGCTGCCCTAGTTATAGGTCTGGTGCCCTTTGATGTCCGGACCCTCGCACTTGGAGGTTGGAGGGTCCGGGATGAAGGTGTCCAGACACCCAGCAGGGGGTGGAGCCAGCGCCTGGGGGAGCTGGAGGCGATCGGCACCTGGCGGGGGAGAGCCCTTGACGCTTCGTTCTCCCATTGACCTGCCAAGTGGTCCGCTCACCTCCTGGGTGGATGGTGGTGCCGGGATGCCGGGGCCGGCCAGGCCCAGGGTTAGGGTCGGGTGGAGGCCACGCGGCCTCGTGGCGCAGGGCCCAAGATGGCGGCTTGATCCGGCCGGGGGAGCCGGTGGTGGCTCGGTCCCGTGATACATGGAGGTCCGGGGGCAGGAGTTCCGTCGGGAGACGGAGTGCGGGTGATTCGTGTGGGTCACGCCTGGCGGGCCGGGGCTTAGGCCCTGTCATGCGGGGGGGGAGCAAGCCCTTCGTGTGGCCTGTCCAACAGGAAACCTAGCAAACCTATACATTTTTGAAAACTAGACACCCAGGGGAATCCAGGATGGGGTGACTTGACTGCCTCCCTCCAGGTTATGTTACCCAGAATCCCTTGTAAACCTAAAAAATTGCCAAAAAAACACATTTTCTCCACGTTTCTCTGGTGGAAAGTTCTGGAATCTGCGTGGATCCACAAATTTCCACAAACCCCGCGTTCCCAAAGTCTTCAGAGGAAAATGGTACCTCACTTGTGTGGGTCGGCCTAGTGCCCGCGACAGGAAATGGCGCAAAACGTAACATGGACACACCACAATTTCACAGCGAAAAATGACCCTTTTTTGGCAAAGTGCCTAGCTGTAGTTTTTGAACCATAGCTCTGCCGGCACCTAGGGAAACCTAGCAAACCTATACATTTTTGAAAACTAGACACCCAGGGGAATCTAGGATGGGGTGACTTGACTGCCTCCCACCAGGTTCTGTTACCCAGAATCCCTTGTAAACCTAAAAAATTGCCAAAAAAACCACATTTTCTCCACATTTCTCTGGTGGAAAGTTCTGGAATCTGCATGGATCCACAAATTGCCACCCACCCCACGTTCTCCAAAGTCTTCCATGTAAAATGGTACCTCACTTGTGTGGGTCGGCCTAGTGCCCGCGACAGGAAACGGCGCAAAACGCAACGTGGACACACCTCAATTTCGCTGTGAAAAATGACCCTTTTTTGGCAAAGTGCCTAGCTGTAGTTTTTTAACCATAGCTCTGCCGGCACCTAGGGAAACCTAGCAAACCTATACATTTTTGAAAACTATACACCCAGGGGAATCCAGGATGGGGTGACTTGACTGCCTCCCACCAGGTTCTGCTACCCAGAATCCCTTGCAAACCTAAAAAATTTCCAAAAAAAACACATTTTCCCCACATTTCTGTGGTGGATAGTTCTGGAATCTGCGTGTATCCACAAATTTCCACCCACCCTGTGTTCCCCAAAGTCTTCTGATGAAAATGTTACCTCACTTGTGTGGGTCGGCCTAGTGCCCGCGACAGGGAAACGGCGCAAAACGCATCGTGGACACACCTCAATTTCGCAGTGAAAAATTAACCTATTTTGGCAAAGAGCCTAGCTGTCGTTTTTGAACCCTAGCTCTGCTGGCACCTAGGAAAACCTACCAAACCCACACATGTCTGAAAACTGGACTCCCGGGGGATTCCAGGGAGGTATGGCTTGCGTGGATCCCCCAACGTCTCCTTACCCAGAATGCCCTCAAACCTCAAATTTAGCTGAAAAAATCACCTTTTTCACACATTTTTGTGTGGGAAAGTTGTGGCATCACCGGGCTGACACAAATTTCCTACCACCCAGCGTTCCCCCGGGTCTCCCGATAAAAATGGTGCCTCACTCGTGTGGGAGGCCCAAGTACCCGCGACAGGCAAGGGCCCAAAACGTTTTGAGGCGACATGAAAATTGACTACCTCAAAACGACCTGGTTTTGCAAGGGGGGTCGCCTGGATTTTTGGCCTGTTGCTCGACGGCCACCTAGGGGAACCTACCAAACCCACACATTTCTGGAAACTAGACACCCGGGGGATTCCAGGGAGGTATGGCTTGCGTTGATCCCCCAATGTTTCCTTACCCAGAATGCCCTGCAAACCTCAAATTTAGCTGAAAAAAATCTGCTTTTTCACACATTTTTGTGTGGGAAAGTTGTGGCATCACCGGGCTGACACAAATTTCCTACCACCCAGCGTTCCCCTAGGGTCTCCCGATAAAAACGGTGCCTCACTCGTTTGTGAAAAATTCCCTGATGTCTAGTGGTCTTTTTGCCCCCCGGGGGGGCAGATTGGGGGCCAATGCCCCATCTGTCCCTCAGGGGGGCAGAAAGGCTGTAATGGTGGAGGGTGGGGGCATGGGCCTGCCCATTTTGGGCAGCCCCCACCCCTATTTTAAGTTTTTTTTTTAATTCACTGGTGTCTAGTGGGCTTTTTGCCCCCCCGAAGGGGCAGATTAGGGGCCAATGCCCCATCTGCCCCCCGGGGGGCAGAAAGACTGTAATAATCGGGGGAGGGGTGGGGACATGGGCCTGCCCGTTTTGGGCACCCCCCACCCCTATTTTTTTTTGTGAAAAATTCACTGATGTCTAGTGGTCTTTTTGCCCCCCCCCGGGGGGGCAGATTGGGGGCCAATGCCCCATCTGCCCCCCAGGGGGGCAGAAAGGCTGTAATGGTGTTGGGTGGGTGGGGGCATTGGCATGCCAATTTCGGGCAGCCCCACCCTAAAAAAAAACTGAAAACAAATCCCTGGTGTATATTGGGCTTTCTGCCCCGCCGAATGGGCAGATTAGGGGTCATTGCCCCATCTGCCCCCCAGGGGGGCAGAAAGACTGTGATAATTGGGGGGTGGGGTGGGGGCATGGGCCTGCCCGTTTTGGGCATCCCCCACCACTATTTTTATTTTCTTTACAATATCCTGGTGTCTAGTGGTCTTTTTGCCCCCCCCGGGAGGCAGATTGGGGGGCAATGCCCCATCTGCCCCCCAGGAGGGGCAGAAATGCTGTAATGGTGGTGGGTGGGGGCATTGGCGGGCCCGTTTCGGGCAGCCCCCACCCTAAAAAAAACTGAAAAAAAATCCCTGGTGTATAGTGGGCTTTCTGCCCCCCGAAGGTACAGATTAGGGGCCAATGCGCCATCTGCTCCCCGGGGGGCAGAAAGACTGTGATAATTGGGGGGTGGGGTGGGGGCATGGGCCTGCCCGTTTTGGGCAGCCCCCACCCCTATTTGTGGTCTTTTTGCCCCGGGGGGCAGATTGTGGGCCAATGCCCCATCTGCCCCGCAGGGGGGGCAGAAAGCCTGTAATGGTGGTGGGTGGGTGGGGGCATTGGCGTGCCCATTTCGGGCATCCCCCAAAAACTGAAAAGAATTCCCTGGTATATTTGGGCTTTCTGCCCTTCCGTAGGGGCAGATTAGGGGCCAATGCCCCATCTGCCCCCCGGGGGGGCAGAAAGACTGTAATAATTGGGTGGTGCAGTGGGGGCATGGGCCTGCCCGTTTTGGGCAGCCCCCACCCCTATTTGTAGTTTTTTTTTAATTCCCTGATGTCTAGTGGTCTTTTTGCCCCCCTGGGGGGGGCAGATTGGGGGCCAATGCCCCATCTGCCCTCCAGGGGGGGCAGAAAGGCTGTAATGGTGGCAGGTAGGTGGGGCCATTGGCCTGCCCGTTTCGGGCAGCCCCCACCCTAAAAAAAACTGAAAACAAATCCCTGGTGTATAGTGGGCTTTCTGCCCCCCCGAAGCGGCAGATTAGGGGCCAATGCCCCATCTGCCCCGCGGGGGGGGGGGGGCAGAAAGACTGTAATAATTGGTTGGTGGGGTGGGGTCATGGGCCTGCCCGTTTTGGGCAGCCCCCACCCCTATTTGTATTTTTTTTTAATTCCCTGATGTCTAGTGGTCTTTTTGCCCCCCCCGGGGGGCAGATTGGGGGCCAATGCCCCATCTGCCCCCCAGGGGGGGCAGAAAGGCTGTAATGGTGGTGGGTGGGAGCATTGGCGTGCCCGTTTCGGGCAGCCCCCACCCTAAAAAAAACGGAAAAGAAATCCCTGGTGTATAGTGGGCTTTCTGCCCCCCGAAGGGGCAGATTAGGGGCCAATGCCCCATCTGCCCCCCGGGGGGCAGAAAGACTGTAATAATTGGGGGTGTGTGGTGGGGGCATGGGCCTGCCCGTTTTGGGCAGCCCCCACCCCTATTTTATTTTTGTGAAAAATTCCCTGATGTCTAGGGGTCTTTTTGCCCCCCGGGGGGGCAGATTGGGGGCCAATGCCCCATCTGCCCCCCAGGGGGGCAGAAAGGCTGTAATGGTGGTGGGTAGGTGGGGACATTGGCATGCCCATTTCGGGCAGCCCCACCCTAAAAAAAAACTGAAAACAAATCCCTGGTGTATAGTGGGCTTTCTGCCCTCCCGAAGGGGCAGATTATGAGCCAATGCCCCATCTGCCACCCGGGGGGGCAGAAAGAATGTGATAATTGGGGAGTGGGGTGGGGGCATGGGCCTGCCCATTTTGGGCAGCCCCCACCCCTATTTTTATTCTTTTTACAATTCCCTGGTGTCTAGCGGTCTTTTTGCCCCCCGGGGGGCAGATTGTGGGCCAATGCCCCATCTGCCCCACAGGGGGGGGGCAGGAAGGCTGTAATGGTGGTGGGTGGGTGGGGGCATTGGCATGCCCGTTTCGGGCAGCCCCCACCCTATTAAAAACGGAAAAGAAATCCCTGGTGTTTAGTGGGCTTTCTACCCCCCGAAGGGGCAGATTAGGGGCCAATGACCCATCTGCCCCCTGGGGGGGGCAGAAACACTGTGATAATTGGGGAGTGGGGTGGGGGCATGGGCCTTCCCGTTTTGGGCAGCCCCCACCCCTATTTATTTATTTTTTTTAATTCACTGGTGTCTTGTGGGCTTTTTGCCCCCCGAAGGGGCAGATTAGGGGCCAATGCCCCATCTTTCCCCCGGGGGGGGCAGAAATACTGTAATGGTGGTGGGTGGGGGCATGGGCCTGCCCATTTTGGGCAGCCCCCACCCCTATTTTTAAGTTTTATTTAATTCACTGGTGTCTAGTGGGCTTTTTGCCCCCCCGAAGGGGCAGATTAGGGGCCAATGCCCCATCTGCCCCCCAGGGGGGCATAAAGACTGTAATAATTGGGGGGTGGGGTAGGGGCATGGGCCTGCCCATTTTGGGCAGCCCCCACCCCTATTTTTTTTGTGTGAAAAATTCCCTGATATCTAGTGGACTTTTTGCCCCCCCCGGGTGGGCAGATTGGGGGCCAATGCCCCATCTGCCCCCAGGGGGGGCAGAAAGGCTGTAATGGTGGTGGGTGGGTGGGGGCATTAGCGGGCCCGTTTCGGGCAGCCACCACCCTAAAAAAAACTGAAAACAAATCCCTGCTGTATAGTGGGCTTTCTGCCCCCCCGAAGGGGCAGATTAGGGGCCAATGCCCCATCTGCCCCCCGGGGGGCAGAAAGACTGTGATAATTGGGGGGTGGGGTGGGGGCATGGGCCTGCCCGTTTTGGGCAGCCCCCACCCCTATTTTTATTTTTTTTACAATTCCCTGGTATCTAGTGGTCTTTTTGCCCCCCTGGGGGGGCAGATTGGAGGCCAATGCCCCATCTGCCCCGCAGGGGGGGCAGGAAGGCTGTAATAGTGGTGGTTGGGTGGGGGCATTAGCGTGCCCGTTTCGGGCAGCCCCCACCCTAAAAAAAACTGAAAAGAAATCCCTGGTATATAGTGGGCTTTCTGCCCTCCTGTAGGGGCAGATTAGGGGCCAATGCCCCATCTGCCCCCCGGGGGGCATAAAGACTGTAATAATTGGGTGGTGGGGTGGGGGCATGGGCCAGCCCGTTTTGGGCAGCCCCCACCCCTATTTGTATTTTTTTTTAAATTCCCTGATGTCTAGTGGTCTTTTTGCCCCCCTGGGGGGGCAGATTGGAGGCCAATGCCCCATCTGCCCCGCAGGGGGGGCAGGAAGGCTGTAATAGTGGTGGTTGGGTGGGGGCATTAGCGTGCCCATTTCGGGCAGCCCCCACCCTAAAAAAAAACTGAAAAGAAATCCCTGGTATATAGTGGGCTTTCTGCCCTCCCGTAGGGGCAGATTAGGGGCCAATGCCCCATCTGCCCCCACGGGGGGGCAGAAAGACTGTAATAATTGGGTGGTGGGGTGGGGGCATGGGCCTGCCCGTTTTGGGCAGCCCCCACCCCTATTTGTATTTTTTTTTTAATTCCCTGATGCCTCGTGGTCTTTTTGCCCCCCCGGGGGGGCAGATTGGGGGCCAATGCCCCATCTGCCCCCCAGGGGGGCAGAAAGGCTGTAATGGTGGTGGGTAGGTGGGGACATTGGCGTGCCCATTTCGGGCAGCCCCACCCTAAAAAAAAACTGTAAACAAATCCCTGGTGTATAGTGGGCTTTCTGCCCTCCCGAAGGGGCAGATTATGAGCCAATGTCCCATCTGCCCCCCAGGGGGGCAGAAAGACTGTGATAATTGGGGAGTGGAGTGGGGGCATGGGCCTTCCCATTTTCGGCAGCCCCCACCCCTATTTTTTTTTATTTTTTTTTATTCACTGGTGTCTAGTGGTCTTTTTGCCCCCCCGGGGGGGCAGATTGGGGGCCAATGCCCCATCTGCCCCCCGGGGGGGCAGAAAGGTTGTAATGGTGGCAGGTGGGTGGGGGCATTGGCGGGCACGTTTCAGGCAGCCCCCACCCTAAAAAAAACTGAAAACAAATCCCTGGTGTATAGTGGGCTTTCTGCCCCCCGAAGGGGCAGATTAGGGGCCAATGCCCCATCTGCCCCCCGGGGGGCAGAAAGACTGTGATAATTGGGGGGTGGGGTGGGGGCATGGGCCTGCCCGTTTTGGGCAGCCCCAACCCCTATTTTTATGTTTTTTTACAATTCCCTGGTGTCTAGTGGTCTTTTTGCCCCCCGGGGGGGCAGATTGTGGGCCAATGCCCCATCTGCCCCGCAAGGGGGGCTGGAAGGCTGTAATGGTGGTGGGTGGGTGGGGGCATTGGCGTGCCCGTTTCGGGCAGCCCCCACCCTAAAAAAAAACTGAAAAGAATTCCCTGGTATATAGTGGGCTTTCTGCCCTCCCGTAGGGGCAGATTAGGGGCCAATGCCCCATCTGCCCCCCGGGGGGACAGAAAGACTGTAATAATTGGGTGGTGGGGTGGGGGCATGGTCCTGCCCATTTTGAGCAGCCCCCACCCCTATTTTAAATTTTTTTTTAAATTCACTGGTGTGTAGTGGGCTTTTTGCTCCCCCCGGGGGGGCAGATTGGGGCCAATGCCCCATCTGCCCCCCGGGGGGGCAGAAAGACTATAATAATTGGGGGGTGGGGTGGGGGCATGGGCCTGCCCGTTTTAGGCAGCCCCCACCCCTACTTTTTTTTTGTGAAAAATTCCCTGATGTCTAGTGGTCTTTTTGCCCCCCCGGGGGGGCAGATTGGGGGCCAATGCCCCATCTGCCCCCAGGGGGGGCAGAAAGGCTGTAATGGTGGTGGGTGGGTGGAGGCATTGGCGTGCCCATTTCAGGCAGCCCCCACCCTAAAAAAACTGAAAAGAAATCCCTGGTGTATAGTGGGCTTTCTGCCCACCCGAAGGGGCAGATTATGGGCCAATGCCCCATCTGCCCCCCGGGGGGGCAGAAAGACTGTGATTATTGGGGAGTGGGGTGGTGGCATGGGCCTGCCTATTTTGGGCAGCCCCCACCCCTATTTAAATTTTTTTTTTTAATTCACTGGTGTCTAGTGGGCTTTTTGCCCCCGCGGGGGGGCAGATTGGGGGCCAATGCCCCATCTGCCCCCCAGGGGGGGCAGAAAGGCTGTAATGGTGGTGGGTGGGAGCATTGGCGTGCCCGTTTCGGGCAGCCCCCACCCTAAAAAAAACGGAAAAGAAATCCCTGGTGTATAGTGGGCTTTCTGCCCCCCGAAGGGGCAGATTAGGGGCCAATGCCCCATCTGCCCCCCGGGGGGCAGAAAGACTGTAATAATTGGGGGTGTGTGGTGGGGGCATGGGCCTGCCCGTTTTGGGCAGCCCCCACCCCTATTTTATTTTTGTGAAAAATTCCCTGATGTCTAGGGGTCTTTTTGCCCCCCGGGGGGGCAGATTGGGGGCCAATGCCCCATCTGCCCCCCAGGGGGAGCAGAAAGGCTGTAATGGTGGTGGGTGGGTGGGGTCATTGGCGTGTTCGTTTTGGGCAGCCCCCACCCTAAAAAAACAACTGAAAAGAAATCCCCCACCCCTATTTTTTTTTTTTTTTAAATCACTGGTGTCTTGTGGGCTTTTTGCCACCCGGGGGGGCAGATTGAGGGCTACTGCCCCCATCTGCCCCCCAGGGGGGGCAAACAGACTAAATGATGCCAAAATTATTTGGGGGAGCACAGGCCCTTTTCCAAGAGGCTGCACCCCCATCCCTGGTGTCCCTGCTTGGGGATCGCGCTCCTGTGGTGATCCCCAAGCAGGGATCCACTGGGGAGGGGTACCATTGGAAAGGGGAGATTCTCCCCTTTCCAATGATACCTCTCCCATCTTTCTACATGCTCAGGGGGCTGAGATAGCCCCCTGAGCATGTACAACGTGAAACTGAAATGAGCCTCTTGGCTCATTTCAGTTTCAGTTTCAGTGTAATGACGTTGGCGCGACGTGCGCGCCGATCGTCATTACACTGAAAGCAGGGGGGGGGGCCTTGGGAGCTGGGGAAGCTCTTCCCCAGCTCCCGAGGCTATTTTCAGTAAAAGGGAATCCCTCATGACGAGCTGGACTCGTCATGTGCACCGCGCGACTGTGCTCCATGACGAGTCCAGCTCGTCATGGGCACAGAAGGGGTTAAAAAAGAAGCTAAACATTCAGCTATTATTACACCATTTACAAAAAGACATTCATGCAGGGAAATGAAACTGATTTAGAGTAAATAGTACTCAAAACAATATCTTACCAAACACATGCAACTACACAAACTGCAAAACCACCAGTGACGAAACCGCAACCTGGAACATCAGTCAAAAGCCTTGAAATAGAATAAAAAAGAGAAGTAAAACATTATAATCGCAATTCACAAGAAATAAAACAATTAATATGATAGCACGCTATGTCAGTACTTAAATGGCCAATCTGTTACCAAGGTGGACAGAAAAACAGCCAAAAGTAAATAATTACTGATGCCCCATCTCATTGGGGCAACTCTTACCCAAGGGCTACGCCGAAACATAAATATGTACATATCCCTGGTGCTAGTGGGTTTTCTACCCCCCTGGCAGATGGGTCTTCAAATAGGGTTGACCCAGTGGGGGTGGGCAGAAACTGGCCACAAGTATAAAAAAAATTAGGGGGCAATCCTTCCCTAAGGGATCGCCTCCATGCATGTTAAAAACAACTCCCTGGCTTTAGTGGGGTTTTCTGCCCCCGGGGGACAAAAAGGCCATATAAATTGGGGTGATCTGTCCCCAGGGGAGGCAGAAAAAACATACACATAAAACATGCCCCTAAAAGTGCCCAAAACAAAATGGGGGGGCGATCCTTGCCTAGGGGATCACCCCATGCCCAATATAAACAAATCCCTGGCTCTAGTGGAGATTTCTGCCCCCCTGGGGACAGAAAGGCCAAAAAACCAGGCTGGTCTGTACCCGGCGGGGGCAGAAAGTGCATAGACACAATATACCAACTTGGAAGTGACCCTTGCCTAAGTGGTCGCTTCCATTTCACCCAAAACAAATTCCTGGTGCTTAGTGGGGGCATTCCTGCTGCACGATCACGATACCATGCGTGAGTGTGCAGTTGAAATGCCCTGCAAAAAGGGGAGAGGAAAAACTATTTCCTCTCCCCCGATGCCTCGATGCACCGAGATCCGCCCCCAGGAGCAGGGAAACTCACCTGTTTCCCTCCGGAAGCAAATGGCTTCCAGCGGGTCCGGCTGCTCCTGATGACGTTGGCGCATGCTGTGCACACTGGATCGCTGAGTGGGTGGGTCAGCGTGGCAGCGGAAACTCTTCCACTACCATCCCTGCTTGGTGGTGTAGATGGGCTGCCCATGGGGGAGCGCCAACGTTTCGATGGGTGCCATGACGGAACGGTTTGTCATGAGCACCCAACCACTTTGGCTCATGACGGAACGGTTCCGTCATGACCGTAGTAAGGGTTAAGGAAGAGAAGTTTGCTTTTTTTGTTTGTTTGATGATTATAGCTTGAGGATTGGAGTAAATTAATTCAATAAACAATTATTGCAACTTAAAAAATAAGAGATTGCTGAAATTAGAGAAATTAGAGCAAATGATAACATGTAACATCAATTAGTTTCAATGATACTAACAGAAAAACTTTAACCAAAATTGAATAGTTTAGAAAACTCTGTGTCGAAAACTGCAGGATTAGAAAAACTGTTACGTATCTGAAAAAATTGTAGGGTAATCTTACGTCATAATTTAAATGTTGAAGAAGGGCTAGTGAATAGTGCAATGGGTAAAGTTATGAAATTTGTTAATTATCCAAACAGAAATGATGTGGAATACTTATCCATAAAATGTGATGCTATTGCTGAAGTTAAGCACATTGGTAGATTCCTAATTGTAAAAGACTTTTACATCCAGCAAAAGCAGTTCCCAGTGTCTTCAGTCTGTACAGTAACTATTCATAAAACGCAAGGTTTAAGTGTAAATACAGGTCTTGTTAATATTGGAAGTAGTGTATTCAAAGAAGGAATGTCATATGTTTCTTTGTTGAGAATTAGAAAATTGTCTGGGTCATTTCTGATTGATTTTGATGAGAAGAAAGCAAGTGCTGATGTGAGTTGTGCAACTGAGTGAAAGCGGTTAAGAGCTCAATATGCACCTTATTTAGGCTAGTATCCTGTATTTCAAAAAGCTATACTGTGTCCAAAGCGGAAAATATCTAAACACCCAATCAGAGTTGAACAGAAAGATGAACCAAAAAAATCATCAAAGGAGAAAAGAAAAGAAAAGAGAACTAGAGCACAGTGAGGAAATACAAGGCTATCACTTTGATAATAAATCTGAAGTGAATTCTTACGCAAATGCAGTGTTAAATGTATGCATAATATAATTTGCAATTTTACAAATTCTATTAAAGAAAAGGTATATATAAGAAAGTGTAGTTAAGAATAATAATAATAAAACTTTATTTGATTTGAAGAACAAATCATAAAAGCATATAAATAACAGGTCATTCATAACATTTCTCACAAGGATACAAAAACAGGCTGGGAAAGGGTTACTACATACATGATTGAACCACTTAGACTAGTTATTGCGGGGCAATAACAAAGATACCTTCAAACTTCAATCCCCCCCCTCGTGATTCTTAGCTTTAGGGCAGCTCTAAAAAAGTTGACCACACAGAAAAGAGTAAAAACATCAGATGACAGTTTTAAAAACAGCAAGGCTATGCATGCCTGCCTAAATCTAGCTTTTCTTAACAGGCCCTTCAAAAATATTTTTCTAGGGTAGGGGTAATACGGGCAGAGAAGGACTAAGTGAAGGGTGTCCTGTGAAGACCTATTGTTGCAGCCACAGGGCCATCTCTCATCTGAATTTATAATAAAACCTGCCTGTACCGCCAATAGATGATGAATAAAGTGTGATCTAAAATGAGTGATCAAAAATCTATCATGTGCGCTCGTCATTAGTGTTAAATATGGTTCTATACCCTGAGTTGTTTTAACTAAAATATAATCTCTCACTGTGTGTTTAATAAGTTTGACGGCTTCACATTGCGCCATGGCAAACTTTGAATACAAAACTTTGGTATCACCCTTGTCCTTAGGTCTTATTATTCCCGGTGAGGTAAACAAATTTGCGCGCCCTAGCTTGGTAAAAGAATCCATAACATATTTTATCCAGGGGATTTTCGTTGCGTGGTCTAAGGAGAGATAGTCCTGAATTACCTGCCTTGTCAGGCCTGCCTCTGCATTTGTCCAAATCTTCAACCAACATAGTAGGGGCTTAACTTCCACCAGGTCTGAGATATATTTGACCCCCAGTTCTTCGTGAGCGCTAAATGCCGGGGTACTATGAGGAACCTTCAGTAGGTGCCTCAAGTATTTATTCTCTTCCATTTGTAAGTTACTAGTCTTAAAAAAAACCCACACCTCACTTTCAGACTACCCTTTTTATTAATGATCATGTCCATCGTGTGAATATATAAGAATATAGGAGTCTAGTCAGTTGCCGCCCCACCTGGGTATGCTCCAGTTGAGGTCCCTTCCTTAATGAACAGGATGACCAGTCACCCTGCACCACCTTCAAGTGTGAACACAAGTGACAATTGACAAGTGACAATTAAAATCGCCCCCTAAAATCAATTGTGATTGGGCCAGCCCTTTCCCTCGTGTATGCTACAGCCATGTATTTAATTTGTGGAGACTGTTCGCGTCCTACGCGTTTGCCATTACATTATAAACATTTATTAGAATTACCCTAAAGTTATTTGAGAATTTTTATCCTTGAACAATGTTTGAGTCCCAAGCCTAATTCTTCCAACTGCCCTGAATTCTCAAATCTATGAATATGATCAGGCCGCCCTTTGCACTGCCGGAGACCGACCTAACTGCTGGGCAGAAGAAGGTTTTATGTCCTTCAATAAATAGGTTTTTATCTGTCTCCCATGTCTCCTGAAGACATATTATGTGGAACTCCCTCACGTGAGTGAGCCATTGTTCATCCCTAAATTTACTGGATAATCCAGCTATGTTCCACAAGATAATTTTTATGTCTCCCCCGTTACTCTCCACATTGGAATCAGCAAACCTGGTGCAACTCCGCAAGATAGCGGGCCTACACACAGGATTTATCTTCGGAATATCAGATTCCCTACACTGCACAGAGGATGGTAGTGTTGTCCCTATATAGGACTCCACACTCCTCTCTGATATATCAGTGTTGGCCAAAAGGATCTCACTGGATCTGCCCCCACCATCCCTATTATTTAGTCAGTCGATGTCATTCAAATCCCTCAGTGGTGCAAATGTATTAGTTAACACCACAGGCCTGCCACCCCACTCAATGCCCTGATCTTGTCCTGCATAGCTTTGTGTTGGGTCAGGGCATGGCACTGGTCTATAAAAAAAACAAAAAAAACAAAGGTAGTGGTGTAATGCTGGACTCTAGGGCAAATGAACCAGCTGAGTGCGAGAGGTTCCCACGCGCTAGCTCAGGGTGTCTAAACGTAACGATTACACCGTCTCCTAAATAGACTTTCCTGGATTTGCCAATCCAAGGCACCCTCCTGGCCATGAGAACGTGCCGATAATCTTTAATATTAAATCTAGCATACTTGCACATCAAGTGCAACACTTTATTAATTAGCTGAATAGTGGACTCCTCTTGCGCATTATATAGTCCTGGCACACCTGTCAGAACCACTATGTATGGGCAACTTCCCGGCAGGAGATCTATTACTGGGAGCTCAACGCTATGGGGGCAACTGGTATCTCTTCCCCTCTCCTCTGTTGTTGGTGTACACTATCCCCCTTCATAGCATTATGCCGATTCTCCTGTTGGACCTTGTCAGACCCGGCCTCCCGTGGCCATTCATCCCTTGCGCCCAGGTTCCTAGAATGAACTTTGAGGCGTGTTGCTACAGGGTTAGATTGGGAGATATAATTTACTGTGTCTTTTACCATGTCAGCTCATTTGCTTAATCGGAGATCAGAGCCCGTTAGAGGTAATATAGATGAAGTCTTTGTCACAGGCTCTCCCCCTTCTGACGCCCCCTGAGCCGCAGATGGTACCGCTAAAGGTTGCACAGAATGAATACAACAACACCCCCCTGCATTAGATGGGTTAGATAATGTGCTATTTGACTGTTCAATTGACAAAAGTTTCTCCTCAATTGACCGCAATTTACATAACAAGGGGTCCAACAGCACCAGCACCAATGTCTCAAGTCTTCTCCAGTGGTCATTATTGCAATCAGGAGTCAGTGGGCTAGAGGCTAAGCCCTGTCGCATGGGGTGCCCTGGTTACCTTCTGCGCCTTCTGGGGCAGTGAGATCTTGATTTAATGATTTGGGAGGTTTCTGCTTTGATCTGGGCTTCTGCTTTAGTTTTTGGGGGGCACCACACCTGGACCATTTTGCCGGCGGTTCATTGCTGGCTGTTAATATCGATCCCTTCCCACTCCCCCTTGGGCTAGCCCTTAGATGTTTTTTAGATCTAGTTGTGACCTCTCTGGCCCTGGGCTCTGGTGTTGATAATGTTTTAGTTAGGGCCAGAGGTGGAAGGGGCACAATGGGCAGGCCCTCTGGGGAACTGGACGCCTCATGCACTGGTGTGGCACCACTTCCCTCCTCAACCGTCCCCGTGCCTAGGTTGTCTGCTGGGTTGAGTGGGTCTGCGTCTAGGGTCACTATTGTTGAGTCCGCCTGCCCCCCGGGACTGACCGTAATTGCTGGATCATCATGCCGGTACCCCACGTGTATGTGAGCACCTTTGGGAGATTTAGTACTACTTATGCAACCTAATGATGATCTTTTATGGGTCACAACAGTATCTGTATTTCGTGTGTCAGCATCGATTCTGCCCGTGTCCAGAAGTTCTGAGGACACCCTTTCATTTAAGTTGTTTCTCCACTAGACGCTATTTAACAGGCCCTACTATATTAATGAATAGTACCTTGAAACTGTGGGTTCTGCGCCCTAACTCCGATGACAGAGGTTGGGCCCAGCCCAGCCTCTTCCGGCCTTGACAGGCCCACCCTTGGCCCGCACTGTGGGAGCCCGCACCCGATTTTCAAGCGCCTCCTGGTGCTCTGATTGGCTGGTTGCGGTATCGGCGGCTCCGCCCGCGGGAGAGACCTAGCTGGAAGCAGGGAGCAGTTGTCAGTGGGACCCACGCTCGATTTTCACGTGCCTCCTGGCGCTCTGATTGGCTGGTTGCGGTATTGGTGGCTCCGGCCATGAGAGAGATCAAGCTGGAAGCAGGGAGCAGTTGCCAGCGGGACCCAATTCCAAAGCAGGCAGCTCTGGCCGGAATGGCACATTGATCACTCTCCAATCACAATGAAAACACCTTCCTGCCTAACTGTCAGAAAAAATGTCCCGGACGATACCTGCTACCAGTAATCCGATCACTGGCTGCTTCCGATCACTGGCTGCTGAAAACTTCAGCAGGATGCTCGAGAATTTCTAATGTTAATGCTAGAAATATTAGATGAATAAGATGTGAATATCAATGAATTATTTGGTTTAACTTATAACTGTGAAGATTGTCAAATTTGGGTCTAGCACTAAAATCAATTCAGAATGATTCCTCTACTTGCCATTATCGGATTGCGAAGCTGTGCTGTTTGAAGATTTAACTACAAACACCCATCAAGATATGACGCGTCTAAACTGCAGATCAGAACTTAGGTCAACCTTGTTTCTACAAAGGTATGGAAAATATGTCAAAGCCATGCTACAACGATGCAGAGTGGATGGTACTAAATTACGAACTGAAATTACAAACTTTAAAGCTGCACAAATATCCATCTCATAAAGAACTTTCACAGTTAATGCAATCATATTTCATGAAGGAGTTAATATAACCTCTGGACACTACCCAATATATTTCTGATGTCAAACAGGACAGACAGCAGATATGAGTTTGGAAACTTTTTGGGTAGTCTTGATTTGAATGTCATGTATTTCATTGCACTCTATTTCTAGAAACAAACTTCTAAGGAGAATCTAGGATAAGAAAATGTGGTATTGTGTTGACATATATATGGATTATGTGTTTCCAAGACATTAATTGGCCTAATGGCGGTATTGTCTACAGTAAGCTGTTAGAAATTAAGGACTCCTTTTAGCTGTGGGAAAGGCATTTATAAATATTTGAGGAATACATCGTGTTACTACAGATAAAAAGTAAATGAAGGTACTATAATACCAGTAGCCTTAAATTGGATGTGAATAGTCTCTTTACCACAAAAAAAGTCCCTTTTTGTTTCTGCTACAGCAACCTCTACGTAGTACTATGAGTTATGTTTTTCATACATGGACTAAGAATATTTTATTCATCATTTGGGCCAAGAGGGATGATGTTCACAAAAGGATACGCAACAATTAAGACTGCTTCATAATTGTTGGACATTTTGTTCCAGATATTAGAATATTAGAAACAGTTTTACAATATAGTTGCTTTCATTAAGGTAGTAACTTATCAGCAAGCCAGTATTAAACACTTGTAGCGAGTGCAGTTAACAGTATAACATAGTTGTAATGATCTACTGTGCAAATGTTTTTTTTTACAATCCATCAATTGTTTTTTCCCACTGTGTCATTATGAGTCTTCATACAAAGCATTGTTAAATGTGAACAAGTATGAAAGCTGAAAACAGGAAAACAATAAAACATTTGTCTCGGTTGAAATAAAGTTGTGCTTAAAAAATATCGCATGTTGTTTGGTTGCCTAGTGTTTAAAATGAAATTTTAATAAATGTTTGTCTGTTTTTTTTTTTTCACAGAAGTTGTAGGTCCAGATATAATACATATGTAAAATCACTAATCTAGTGACGGATTCATTGAAATACTATTCATGTACTTATCCCATCTCCCAGGCACAGCAGTTGCACTTGTCCAATCATCCAGCCACTACTCTGGCACTCTCCCAATCACACAGGTACTACCCATGCACTATGCAAACACCCAGAAACTAGGTATGCACTCATCGTTCACTGAGGCACTCATCCACTTACCCAGGCACTACTCATGGACTCATCCAATCACCCAGGCAGTACCCATGCACTCATCCAATCACCCAGGCACTATCCATGCACTCACCCAATCACCAAGCCACTAGCCTTTCACTCCTCCAAGATCCAGGCTCTACCCTTGCACTCATCCAATCACCCAGGTGCCACTCTTGCACTCATCCAGTCACCTATGCGCTCCTAACGCACTTATATAATCAATCAGGCACTGCCCATGCACTACTCAAATTACCAAAGCAGTACCCATGCAATCATCCATTCACCCATGCACTAACTTTGTACTCTACCAATCACCTAGGCACTATCCATGCACTCATCCAATCACCCAGACACTACCCTTGCACTCATCCATTTACTGAGGCACTACCCATGCACTCATCCCCTCACCCAGGAAACTACTCATGCACTCATCCAGTCAGCACCTATGCACTCATCAAATCACCCAGGCACTACTCATACATTATTTTAATCACCCAGGCACTATTTATGCAATCACACAATCACCAAGGCACTACCCATCCACTCATCCATTCACTCACGTACTACCCATGCACTCATCCAATCACTCAGGCACTAACCATGCACATATCAAATCACTCACACACTACCTATGCATTCCTACAACCACCCAGGCACTACTCTTGCACTCATCCATTCACTCAGACACTACTCATGCACTATACAATGACCCAGAAACCAACCATGCACATATCCAATTACTTAGACACTACCCAGGCACTCTTCCATTCACCAAGGCATGACCCTTGTACTCATTCAATCACCCAGGCACTAACCTTGCACTCATCTATTTCCTCAGGTACTAGCCCTGAAATAATATAAAATACCAGCATTTGTAAAGTGCACAGCTACCTCCGGAGATGTGTCCTGGCGCTGGGGGCCATCGGGAATATTAAGTGAGCTATTGCCAGAGTCACATGGTGCTAGGCTAATCTGCCACCGGTGCCGAGGATCCAACCGCGAACCCTGTGGTCCGAAGTCATGCACCCTGGCTGCTGAACTACACCTCTTCCACCCATGCACTCATTCATTTACTCAGGCACTACTAATGCACTCATCCATTCACCCAGGCGCTACAGTTGTACTAATGCATTTACCCAGACACTACACTTCTATTCATCCATATACCCAGGCACTACCCATGCACTGATCTATTTACCCAGATATTACCCATGCACTCATCAAGTCACTCAGGCACTACCCATACACTCCTCCATTTACCCAGCCCTTATCGATGCACTTGTCCATTCACTCAGGCCCTACCCATGCAATCATTCATTTACTCAGCCACTACCCATGCACTCATCCATTCACCCAGGCACTGCAGTGGCACTAATGCATTTGCCCAGGCACTACACTTCTGCTCAGCCATTCACCCAGGCACTACCCATGCCCTGATCTATTCACCCAGGCACTATCCATGCACTGACTCATTCACCCAGCCACTTTTCATGCACTTGTACATTTACTCAGGCACCACCCTTGCACTCATCTATTCACTAAGGCATTACCCATGCACTCTTTCAATCACTCAGGCACTACCCATGCATCCATCCATTTACCCTGGCCTGACCCTTGCACTCATCCATTCACTGAGGTACTACAATTGTGCTCATTCATTCATTCAGCCACTACCCATGCATTCATCTATTCACTGAAGCACTTCCCATGTACTCATCCAATCACCCAGGCATATCCATGTACTCACCCAATCATGTAGACACTATGCATTCATTCACCCAATGACACTATCCATGCAATCATCACCCAGGTACTACACTTGCACTCATCCATTCACTGTGGCACTACACATGAGCTTATCGATTCACTCAAGCACTATCCAGGCACTCCTCCAATCATCCAAGAAGTACCCATGTACTTATCCATTTACTCAGGCACTATCTATGCACTCTGCCAATCACTAAGGCACTATCCATGCCCTCATCCAATCACCCATACACTACCCTTTGACTCATCCATTTACTGAGGCATTACCCATGCACTCATCCACTCACCCAGGCAGTACTGATGTACTCATCTAATCAACCAGGAACTACTCATACATTCTTCCAATCACCCAGGCACTATCCATGCACTCACACACACACACAATCACCCAGGCACCACGCTTGCACTCATCCATTCACTCACATACTATGTATGATTTCATCCATTCACTCAGGCAGTACCCTTGCACTCATCCATTCACTCATGCAGTACCGATGGACTCATCCATTTACTAAGACACTACCCATGCACTCATCCATTCACCTAGGCCCAACCCATGGACTCATCTATTCACCCAGACAGTACCCATACACGCATCCATTCACTTAGGCACTACCCACACACTCATCCACTCATGAAGGCACTACTCAGGTACTCATCCAATTACCCATGCACTCATCCAATCACCCAGGTACTATTCATACATTCTTGCAATCACCCTGGTACTATCCATGCACTCACACAATCACCCAGGCACTATGCTTGCTCTCATGCATTCACTGAGGCACTAAGCATGCACTCATCCATTCACTCAGGCATTATCCATGCACTCATCCATTCACCCAGGAACTACTCATGCACACATCCAATAACCCAGGCACTATCCTTGCAGTTCTTCATTCATTCAGGCAGTACACATGTGCTCATCCATTCTACCAGGCACTACCCATACACTCAGCCAATGACCCAGGCACTACCCATGCACTTATTCATTCCCTCAGGCATGATCCATGCACTCATCCATTCACCCAGGCACTACCCATGCACACATCCAATCATCCAGGCCCTACTCTTCCACTCATACATTCACTCAGACACTATCCATATACCCATCCAATGACACAAGCATTACATTTGCACTCATCCGTTAACTCATGCACCACCATGCACTCATGCATTCACCCAGGCACTAACCATAAACATATCGAATCACTTAGCAAGTACCCGTGCACTCGTCTATCTACTCAGGCACTACCCACGCACTCACCCATTCACCCAGGAACTACCTGTGGACACATCCAATCACCCTTGCACTACCCTTGCACTCATCCATTTACTCAGGCACTACCCATGCATTCATCCAATCACCCAGGCACTACTCTTGCACTCATCCAATCAGTCAGACAATACCATTCTACTGATCCATTCACACAGCCACTACCAATGCACTCATCTATTCAACCATGCATGACCCTTGCACCCATTCAATCCCCCAGTGCCTACCCATGCACTCATTCATACATCCAGGCATTACAGTCGCACTAATGAATTCACCAAGATACTACACTTCTACTCATCCATTGACCCAGGCACTACGCATGCACTAGAAAGATTTTTCGTGAAATACGGTGAAACATGGCGCAAGTCTTTCAAAAGCAGACTGCACGCCATATCTTTCGATATCCGATTCTGGTGAGTGAGTGCTTTGATGGAGGGTTTTGCTTTCTGATGGATGGGTCTGTGGCTGTGGAAGACACTTTGGCAGCATGTACCATTGACTCTTGTCCTCGCTTGACCACTCATTTTGTGACAGTCGCAAAAATTTGGATGAGTCATATGTAGAATGTATACGATGTGGCAGGACTATTGATGGACAATGCTGGGTGTTCTACAGATGGGCGTATAGTTACGGGATGTGTTGAATTACACGGACCAGTAGAGCTTGTTCATATTTGAATGCCCGCATGGTAAAGTACACGTGGATTTGAAAAAGGTGCACGTGGAATATATGCAATATGGGTATACTGGTGCAAGGATGTTGAAACAGTTATTGTTATTATAATCTTATACAGGTGAAATGGTTATAGGTATGCCTGATTTTCCCCAATTTAATGCATATCATGAAAGTATATATTTTGGTACATGATTCATGTGTGACAAATACATTGTGGTCATACAGGTGTAGATAGGTTAAAATTATAATTAGTGGCTAGATTATACACAGGATATTTTTTGTGTATAGGAAATGGATCCTGGGATACTGAATGCTCTAATTTCTTAATATCTAAGTGCCTTATAATTCTGTTCTAATTGGCCTATGCTCATTTTTTAGATTACTTGCTTGGGGGATCTAATGCTCATGGGGAAGTGGACCTTTTGACTTTTGAATTTGGTTGAAATAGGGTCTTAACTATTTCCCTCGCATAGGTACCAGATTTCGGACGTAACAGGGTCCCTCGGTACCGTTTGTGACCTGAAAATTATGTTGATTACAAGGAGGAGAATATTTAGTCATATGTGATGATACTATACCATAAAAAGGCATATATGATTCCTTCACAACATTACTTTTGAGGTGAGAGCAACCACCATTTGTGTATATGGATAGGGAGATAAGGGGACAGATGGGATCTTTTTTATAAAACAAATTGTGGGGGTCTAGTTTGCTATACAGTCAGGTGTTTTGTTTACATATGCATTCATATTATGTAAAGTGTGTGAAGATGTTAATGGGCAACCTCACAACATGGGATTTAGTCTATTCACATCCTAATGTATGGTGCTTTACATTTTTATTATAGGTAAATGCTCTATTTTGTCTTTGTTTGTTCCAAACCTATTTGATGGGTCCACTTTCCATGGGATTCATGGAAATTGGAATGTGTATTTGTATAAGTTTTGAGAACTGTCTGATTAGTTTGTTTTATCATGTCATGTGGATTCATGTTGTATATATGTGTTTATTTATGTAGACTTTTATGTGATTATTTTCAGCCCAGATGAAGTTCCTTTGTAACATGGAACAAAACACGCTGGCTGGATTTTAACCTATAAGAGAAGATGTTGAAATAATTAAATTGGATGTGGACTTATTTTCTGGTGCACCTTCCCTTTTTTGTTGAAAAAGTTCTGAATCTGTTTGTCAATGGCACTCAATGGTGGCAGGTGCTGGAAGAACTGTGCACAGGACACTTACTTTGATGTACTTGGATTGAGGTGCAACATTTACAGTCCGCCGCAGAAATCTTAAATTTTTGTACTATACATATACTTGTCCAATGACCCAGGAACTACACTTGAACTCATCCATTCTCTCATGCACTGCCATGTACTTATGCACTCATTCATTCACCCAGGCACAAGCAATGCACATATCAAATCACCCAGCCAGTACCTATGAACTAATCTATTCACTCAGGCACTACACACACACTCATCCATTCAACCAGGTACTACCCATGGACACCTAAAATCACCCAGGCACTGCACTTGCACTCATATGTTTACTCAGGTACTACCATTTCACTCTTCCATTCACTCATGCATTTACTCAGACACTACTCATGCACTCATCTATTCACCGAGCACTGCCTGTGCACACATACAATCACCCAGGCATGACCCTTCTACTCACCCACTCATGCAACCACTACACATGCACTCATCTATTCATCCAGGCACAACCCATGCACTCATTCAATCACCCAGGGACTCTCCATGCACTCATTCATTTACCCAGCCATTATCCATGCACTCATCCATTCACTCAGGCACTACCATTACACTCTTCCATTCACCCAGGCACTACCCATGAACACATGCAATCACCCAATCACTATGTTTGCACCCATTCGTTCACTCAGGCAATACTTATGCACTCATAGACTCACTCAAGCACGACTGATACACTCATTGTAACATCCATACACCAGCTGTGCACTCATTCAATCATCCATACACCAGTCATACACTCATTCCAACATATATACATACTTTATTTTTTTAACTGTAAAAGGTGGTTCCAACAGGAATCTTTTTTTTTTAAGGCGTTTCGTTAAGTTTACATTTTTTAAATTTTTTTTTATAATACAAATAATGGCAACTTGGACAGCAGGTATTGAAAAAACCTACACTGAAAAATGTGCAAAACATATGAAAGGGGAACATTTAGAATATATGCTGTTTTGCAGTATTGCCAATAGCTGTAAGACACTGCTCACCAGCACTTGTGACAACACTACAGTCCATGCAGTAGGTGGCAATTCTTGATAACTCTGGAGCCATATCTGTTGTAGTACTCTGGACCTCAGAAGGGATTTTCTGACCAGTAATTGTTGCTGCTGCTGCCACTGAATAGATGGTCCTCCAGCTTTCCGCTGCTTGATTGCCAGTTGGAGACTTTTTTATGTTAGGTTTTTAGATGGTATAACATCAACGTTATCCAACATGAATAATTCGTGATCATCCTTTGTAGAGAGGGCCTTCTCGCACATTGTACATTGCACAAGTTTGACAGCTGTTTTTGATTCCACTGATGAGATGATAACAAAATCCCATGCCACACTGTCTCTCTTTTGTAGAAGTTCCTCTTCTTCCAAATCTTCAATCTCCATCTCCTCCATATTCTGGTCCAGCTGTTACTCCTGCTGACCTCCATCTTCTTGCTGTGTTGCAACTTCTGATAGAGAAAAGGCCAAAAAGTTTGCAAATCAAAATGAATCCACCTGCTCACAATGAAGTTCTATGAAAGAAGATTCAAGAACGAGTAGTGGGTGTGTATTGCTTATTGATTTTGCTGAAATGTATATTATCCAATGATATTTCTTGCTTTCTTAGTCATGTGATATTCACAGTGACCAAAATAGCTGCAGTTACCGTGGTGAAGTGAAAATGCAAAATACAAGTTTAAAGTGGTTTTCTTTAAAAATGGAAAGAAAGCAGAACTTTCAATACTATAATAACAGCTATACTAAACTTGTTCACAATACGTCTACATATATGTTTCAGAGTTGTTGAAAAACACACGCTATCTGCAATTACCGACATCATCGTGACTTCAGCTGTGTTTGAAGGCCATTGTTCTGGAAACTCACTACAAAAATATGACTTTGAAAATTACACTAATAAAGCTCTACTGCTAAATATACTTTAGAATATGTCTATATTTATGTTTTACACTTTGCATAAACTACGCACTCTTCATGATTACTGACGTTATTGCGGCGACGTTGATAGACACGTATAATTTTTTTTTGTAAAGGTGCCTTTCTTCTGAATTGATCATAGAAAGAAAATTTAAAGCAATATTTTATTAATCAAACGTGGGAAGCGTATGAACTAAACACTGTCACCAGAAAGTACCTTATTCATAAAAACCTACCATGGTTAGAACCCTATATGAACCGGATGCACCCACAACAATTAAAACATTTGTATGTCCAATTCAGATGTGGGATTCTGCCCCTAAGATCACAGACTATTAAATGAACATATGAACCTTCTAAGTCAAATGTATGTCCTAACTGCCCAAAAATAGTGGAAACTGAATCCCATTTTATGTTATTTTGTCCTTATTGCAGAACACCTCGGAAAAAATGGTTGTTGGCAGTATGTAAGAGTATGGGCATTAGGCATTTTTGGGAAGCTGAGAGACTTTACAAAAGCGATACAAGAGAACTTTTAGCTTTTGCGGTTTCCCAATATTCGTATATCGCCTGGGCTTTAAGGAGGAAGGTCATTCTTAACACTGCTCCTTGAAAGAGCCTGACAATTATCAGTATTAATGAATTTTCTAATACAAACATAAAAATCAAAAAATGAGTGGTGTATTACATAAATATAATACACACTATCCAATTATAGAAAGAAAGTACAAAAATCTTAGAGGTTGACTTACAAAAAAAAATCGATGTTACAATTAAGAAAAAGAATTTGTTTAAAAATGTAGAAATTGAAAAAAACTAAAATTACTGGAACGGTATAGTGAACAATTAGCATTTAGAAAAACCTTAGAAATTAACTGAAAAACCAAAGGTTACAGGGATGTTATAGGTAGGAATTAGAATTTTAAAAAACCTTAGAAATTCACTGAAAAAAACAAAGGTTACAGGGACGTTATAGTTAGGCTGACTCATATACAACCAGAAAAATTCACTTTTGATTCAAGGGTGCTTCCTATTGTATATTCTTGGAACAATATTGTGGGAGGAAAAATACCTTTTGTGAGTGTTCTAGATCAGGTAGCAGACATTGTGGTGGTCCTGTTACCTTTATGGTAATGCCACTTGACACTGTTTTAGGGGTGTTGTCATATAAATGCACATGCTGTGATAAGCTTGATTACCTTTTGAACGTATCAAATTTTGACATTTAAGAAAGTTAGGAAATGGTCACATATGAATGCATACTTCAGTTGCCATAGGGAAGTCCACTTTACTCCAGAGGGACCTTGGGTGCCAAAGGACCCTCCTGGTACCACTCGTAAGTCCTATGCAGCCGAATTCATAATAGCTGGTCGGAAGCCCAGACCCCTTTCTCCACCACTCTGCAAATGCGATTGCTAGTTAAAAACCCTTCAAAATTCACTAAAAAAACTAAAGTTTCAGGAGTGTTATAGTTAGGAATTAGAATTTAAAAAATCTTAGAAATTTGCTGAAAAACCACAGGTTTCAGGGACGTTGAAGTTAGGAATTAGCATTTGAAAAACCTTAGAAATTCACAGAAAAAACACAGGTTACAGGAACGTGATAGTTCGGCTGACATTTCACTTGTACAAAACCTGTGAAATTCAGCCGTTATAGTTAGCTCAGCTAACTATAATTTGTGCCCCTGCAATGCACTGCTGATGACGTCACATATTACATCACTCATGACATGGTCAGTGACATAAGGCGTCTGATCAGACAGACAGCCAAATAGACCTTGAAGTAACTCTGGGATCCTTGGTTTATGACCAGTCTTTCTTACCCCGGGAGCGTCAGCCCAGCAGAGTGGCAGTCCTTTCAGCAGCAAAGTAATCCTTCTTTCTGGGACAGTTCACAGGTCCAGAAGTGTAACAAAGAGTTGGATCTTGGGTCCAACATTTATACCTGGTGGTCACTTTGAAGTTGAGGAAGCGTATGCAGGTTTCCACCTATAAGTTGTCAGGCATCCCCTTCCTATTGGTCCTGGCCCCATCTTGTCTGGGGTCACAAAAGACCAGTGTCAAACCCTTTGTGGGAGTACTCAGGTTTGATGTACAAGTGTGTTAGGTGGCAGTTCCTCCACCTCATTATCTCAGTGGCCAATTCTGCCAACACCTATCTTCCCTTTGTCTCACTATCTGTGATCAATACACAAGGACCAACTGCGAGCTACACCTAGTCATGTGACCCAGTTTCAGGCTGCAGGCACCAAATGGTTAGGACAAGAACATGCTAACTTTCTAAAAGTTATATACTGAAGAGTATCCAGTAGCTACTGTTAAGGTTTAATCAAAAGCAGAGCCAATGGAATTAATTCATAGGCTCTTGTGATTTATTTCACAATTTTCTGGATTATTCTATAAATACAAGAACATTCAATTCATGTCAGACATTAAGAACAACACAAACTGATGACATTTTTCAACATAGAAACTACAAAAACAATTAGCAAATATAAACAATATTCACAAAAGTGTATAATACTTGTAAGTCCTATGCATCGGAATTCATAAGAGCTGGTCGTAAGCCCAGACCCCTTTCTCCACCACTCTGCAAATGCGATTGCTAGTTAAAAACCCTTCAAAAATCTCTAAAAAACAAAAGTTTCAGGGCTGTTATAGTTAGGAATTAGCATTTAAAAAATCTTAGAAATTCACTAAAAAAAACACAGGTTTCAGGGACGTTGTAGTTAGGAATTAGCATTTGAAAAACCTTAGAAATTCATAGAAAAAACACAGGTTACAGGAACGTGATAGTTAGGCTGACATTTCACTTGTACAAAACCTGTGAAATTCAGCAGTTATAGTTAGCTGAGCTAACTATAACTCGTGCCCCTGCAATGCACTGCTGATGATGTCACATATTACATCACTCATGATATGGTCAGTGACATAAGGCGTCTGATTAGACAGACAGACAAATAGACCTTGGAGTAACTCTGGGGTCCTGGGTTTATGACCAGTCTTTCTTACCCAGGGAGCTGCAGCCCAGCAGAGTGGCAGCCCTTTCAGCAGCAAAGTAATCCTTCTTTCTGGGACAGTCCACAGGTCCAGAAGTGTAACAAAGAGTTGGATCTTGGGTCCAACATTTATACCTGGTGCTCACTTTGAAGTTGAGGAAGCGTATGCAGGTTTCCACCTATAAGGTGTCAGGCATCCCCTTCCTACCGGTCCTGGCCCCATCTTGTCTGGGGTCACAAAAGACCAGTGTCAAACCCTTTGTGGGAGTACTCAGGTTTGATGTACAAGTGTGTTAGGTGGCAGTTCCTCCCCCTCATTATCGCAGTGGCCAATTCTGCCAACACCTATCTTCCCTTTGTCTCACTGTCTGGGAGCAATACACAAGGACCAACTGCGAGCTACACCTAGTCATGTGACCCAGTTTCAGGCTGCAGGCACCAAATGGTTAGGACAAGAAAATGCTAACTTTCTAAAAGTTATATACTGAAGAGTATCCATTAGCTACTGTTAAGTTTTAATCAAAAGCAGAGCTAATGGAATTAATTCATAGGCTCTTGTGATTTATTTCACAATTTTCTGGATTATTCTATAAATGCAAGAACATTCAATTCATGTCAAACATTAATAACAACACAAACTGATGACATTTTTGAACATAGAAACTACAAAAACAATTAGCAAATATAAACAGTATTCACAAAAGTGCATAATACATTGGTAATTTGTGTATATTCAGAAAAACAATTACAAAAACACAAAGAGGTAACTAAAGCACCAGTCCATAAATCAAAAATAGCATCAAGGTGGAGTAGGAAGTCACAGCTTGCTAACCACTATTCATTCTCCTGCCTATATGCACAGCTCTGGGTATCCCATGAATCTTGTTGAGGGTGGCTTATGGGTACAATGAATTACGCGTTCTCCTAAGCTAATAGGATTTGCTTTTCCCAGACGCTGTTGTCAACGCGTTTCCAACCCCGTCAGCAATCAGGGGTTTTCGTCAGGACTTGGACATGGAGTGGTCTATTAAGGAGTCAAAGAGAGACAAGGTGTGTGTTACTTACACTTATTACCTAAACGGAGGTATATTGTTTCTCCATTGTCAAGCCAAGCACGTAATTACCTTATGTTGTGGAAAGGGAGATGTTCCTACTAATTCAGAAATTTCTGTCACTGAAGGTGGTGATGGAGCCTATGGGGAAATAATGCTGTCCGTGAGTGTTATGTTTAGTGAGGAGGCAAAATATCCCTGTTATGTTAGTAGTAAGAAGCAACTTGCCTGCATCAATGGCAATTTTCTGTTGTCCAGGTTGGTGCATCAGTTCAGTTGAAACTTCTTTTGGGGGAAATGTAAATGCTTAGTGTCCCTGACAGTCACCCATGAACTGGCGTGCAGTTAGTGAGGCAAAAAGTTGGACAAATTCAGTGATCTTAGTGAAGATAATTATGGAAAACATCTGTGTTGCTATTTAGGGTTTAACTGCAACCGACATTTCTGTGTCTAAGCCTCGTGGTTAAAACTCAGAGCATTTTCACTGATAGTTAGCAAAGCAGCATGCTGAAAAACAGAGTGGCACAAAAACGAGTAAGACTTGCGCACAAGCACAGAAACATTTGTATCTAATTTCCTCGAAGGACAAAGTTAATGGGAATACTGACGTGCAGTTCTACAGAGATACAAAGTTGGATTACGCACTCACTATTTTCTCGGGCGTCTTGGCATGTTTGTGTTAGCAGGAACTGAGCTTGTTTTTGCCGCTGCTGCAGTGCAGCTAATGTTTGGGCAAAAGGTAAGACCTGAGATGGATTTAAAAACCATTTATGGGGAAGTGAATTATGGGAATTGTAGTCATTAGTCAAAAAAGGTCGGTGATTGGGATGTGTGTAAGGGACATGAAAGATATGGTAAAAGCCTGGCTATTTCAGACATCTAGTTAAGCCCTGTGTGCACAGTGTCAAAATTGAAAAATAGGTATGCTTCTTTTTGTAGAAGCAACCTTTCCGTGTCTATACCTCTGGGGTTCGGTAAAATCGAGCAGAGTATGATCCATTTGAAATATCTGTCAGTATGAGCCTTCTCAACAGAGTGGCTCACCATAGGCGCAGTCAATGTTTTGTTTTTAATGCGTGATCAGTGTTGTACAATTCTTTGTTTGGCCTCTTGAGTGGATTTTCCTATATAGAGTTTAGGAAATGGGCATTGTATTACGTAAACTACGTTCCGTGTCTTGCAATTGGTGAATTCATTGTGTTGCCAATTTGAGTGGCCATCTGAGAAGGTATTGCCTTCAATAGTCATGTTGTAAACAAAGCAATTCTCACATTTGCGATGTCCTTGTATGAGATTCAGATTCAGCATAGAGCGAAGATTATCTGTACGCTTGCTTCCAGACTCTGTTGCACGCACAATTTGTTGACCTATCCTGCGGTTCTTTTTTAGTGCAAATAGTGGTTGTCCTATATTCTTTATGGAGCCTTCAATCAGATGCCAATTGCGTTTGATGATATTTTTCAAGTGATTAGTGTAAGGGCCGAAGGTGGTTACGCAAACTAGATGATCCAATGGTGACTTCTGCTTCTTGACTAATAGGTGTTCTTGGGGGGTATACCAGGCTCGTTTCATCAAGTGCTTTAACAATTTTTTGGGGTATTCTCTCTTTCGTAACTTGGTGGTCAAGGCATCGGCATGGATTTCAAAGTCCTCCTTTCTTGTGCAATTGCGCCTTATGCACAAAAATTGGCCATAAGGCAAATTGTCTTTTAAATTTTGTGGATGATGGCTGGTGTAGTGTAGGGCATTGTTCTTGTGTGTTGGTTTGGTACGCAAAGTTGTTATAAGTCCCAAGGGTGAGACCTTTACTTCAACGTCTAGAAATGCCAAGGTTTTTTGCTGTGTGTGAGGCTGAATTGAATGTCAGGGTTGCGATTGTTTAACCATGTATGGAATTCCATCAACAGCTGTTCATTGCCATTCCAGATGCACCATACGTTATTGATGTACCAATGCCAATTAACAATTCTTGCTTTGTAAGGGTTGTTGTTATAGATAAAATGATGTTCATATCTGGCCATGTACAGTACTGCAGTCTCCGGCATGAAGGGTCAGCTCATGGCAGTCCCCTTGATTTGTAAAAAGAAGTCATCATCAAATTTGAAGTAGTTCCTTCGTAGACATAATGCTGAAAGTCAAAGGATAAAGTCTGTAGGAACTCGATGAGGTCTCTGTTCCAAATTAAATTCAAAAGCGTTGAGAGCATCGTCTTGTGGGATTTGAGTGTATTGTTACTAGGATGTGGCACGTTGGATCAAATTCAAAACCTTCTGTCTTGTTAATGAATTCCATGGTGTCCCTCAAATATGAGGGTACTTCAGGCAAAAAGGGCTTCAGGAAGTAATCAACATATTTAGCCAAAGGTTCCAAGGAGGATTCGCATCCAGACACGATTGGTCTGCCCGGGGTTGGTTGGCATTTTTATGTACTTTCGGAAGAAAGTACATAACTGGTATCCGGGGATGTTTTTTAACCAAAAATTCTGCCTCTGTTGGGCCAAGAAGGCCCTTCTCTAACCCATCTGAGACTATCTTTCCAATTTCGTTCAAGATTTCCTTTGTTGGATCAGCTGGAATGCGACGGAATATGGAATAATCCAGAAAATTGTGAAATAAATCAGAAGAGGCTATGAATTAATTCCATTGGCTCTGCTTTTGATTAAACCGTAACAGTAGCTACTGGATACTCTTCAGTATATAATAATTAGTGGTCCAATCCAGCTAGCTTAGGACCTAAGCCTTCCTTAGGTTACAACTTTCTAAAAGTGGTATTTTCAGAATTGTGAATACAATTCTGACTTTATCATTAAAGAGGGTTTTCAAATGCAATTCCATAGGCACCAAAATCAACATCCCTACCTACTCCATATTGAAAGTCATCACATATTAATTGTAATAAGGAAACCCAATGTTATCCTATGAGAGATGAAGGCCTTGTAGTAGTGTTAAACAAATGTAAGAGTTTTTCAGTACCAGAACATGTAAAATGTTCCCAACATTTTAAATACACTACAGATTGCCCTCTGAGCTATTCAGGGCCTAAACTAGGAATGACTTGCATGTTTTAAAAAGGAAAGTTTAGGCCTGGCAAAAGGTTAATTTTGCCATGTTGAACTGGTAGTTTTAAAACTGAACACACAGGCTGCAATGGCAGGCCTGAGATATTTTTAAAGGGCTATTTAAGTGGGTTGCCCATTCAGTGCTGCAGGTCCACTAGAAAAAGGAACGAATAATGGACAGAATACTGAACAATGCAAATATTCACTCCCAGTCACACAGTTTTGGGTCTAATCCATTGTTCTTTTGCTCACCATGCTACCCCAGTTTGGACCCAGCCAAATGCAAATCAGTCTTGACCCTCCACCTCATGGAAACAGTTCAGCCTGAACTACCAAGCCAGGTCCTCCCTGGACTGGAAGCGAGCATCCTTGGACTGGTTTCGGAGCATCACCCCTCATCAGCCAGGCTATCTTTAATCCAGTGGCGCAGTAAATCCAGGGCCCATTTCTTGGCATAATCTTCCCACTTAGGGCAACAAAAGCAAAAGGAACAAGTAGCATTTCATTTCCAGGCTCTGGGCACATGTAGAGCTACTTTACTACGGACTTACAAGTAAATTAAATGTGTCGGGTGGGTGTGACCCAATTCTACCATGTTTAAAGGAGAGAGAATAAGCACTTTAGAACTGGCTAGCAGTGTTAAAGTCTGCAGAGACCTAAAAGTCAACAAAAATGGATTCAGAAAACAGAATGGGTGGGGACAACCCTGCAGAAAGGGCCAAGTCAAACACTAGGTTTTCCATGAATCACTTAAAATGTTCATACACTGGTTCACTGTAGCCAAGTTAAAACTATCCCTGACTGGGCAGTCCTCTCACCTCACAACATATGGATTTGATTGCGGTCAGTTCAGAGCCTCCAGATTCAACAGTGGAGAGAACCTGTTTGCGTTCAGGATGTAAGAAAAGACAGGTGGATAAAGTTTCGGTATAGGCTGAGAGAGCAAAGATTCTGGTCTGCGTAGTTGATACAATAGCCCAAAGGCAGGTTGTTGATGCTACTGATCACAAAGTTCGGCTGAGCGTCCAGAGTGCTTTGTAAGATGAAAAGGCCAGATAAATTTGGGTTCTTGCAATTGCACAAGTCATCTCACTGCAAGTATGCTTAAACTTTTTTTTTCTTTTGACTAATGGACCCCTTTTGCAATAATTTGATGAGTCAGAATCAATTACATCCACACTATGGGGCACTCCTCATAAAGCAGCAGCTTCCCCATTTGGAGCTTTACATGCAGTCATGGAGTCTTCCATTAAGACAGATGGATGTAAATTTGCCAACCATATTTTAGGGGAGAAGATGTGGCCTTCCGGCTAGAGCGATCAACCTCAAAGCTGGGGAACCGGGTTCGAGTCTCGGCAACAACGCTCAACATCCTGTGATTCTTGGCAAATCACTTAATCTACCCGTGCCTAACAAAAAAATGAATGTTTCCATCTGTAACAAAACTGGTGCTCATGTAAAGCGCTCTGATACCCATTTTTTTGGGTCTAGTTCACACTATATAAAAGACTCTAAAAAAAACCCTCTATATCGAGGCCCATAGACGATTGCCTTTCAGCCAAATCAATCTTCTTAGAGATAAGCCCAGCTGCTCAGGTTAAAAATGGATCCAATGTGGTGCAATAGATCCATGTGGCCAAAGTATATCATTGATAGTTTTAGCATTGGCTCCAACCCCATGCACTTTCCTTGTTCCAATTATCACTCTGGAATGGTCTGACAAGCAAAAGATAGCCAAGGAAATATGCCCATTTGTGCAGCTGCTATATAGGACACAACAGAGTTTTCAGGCAAACAATAACAGCACACAAGCACAATAGATACAGTACCACAAAATTATTACCTTCATATGGGTGCCTTCATCCATCCACAATACCATCCAATCAGCCCAGCCATCGGGCCAAGAGAGGTGTCCCAGCCCAGTCTCTTCTGGGTGAACACAGGCCTGTCTTGGCCCTGTCTTGGCCAGGGTTGGTCTTACACATGTCCTGTGTTTGTCTTGCGCTGTGAGAGATGGTGGTGTGCTTAAAAGCACTGCAGGCCTCACCTCCTGGGCAGGAAACACTCTCTATGCAGACTGGGCCTTGATGTCCTAGCATCTCTCCTCAATGTGTGTTCCTTTCTTCTTTTTTTCATGCCATGTCCTGAAGCACCGGCTAATATTACAACACCTATTCTGGAACAACCGCGGCCAATGCATGTCTTCATTTCATCCAGAAACTGGACAATACTGCAGCTTGGCATGGCTGTAAAGTGATTCTAGATAATGGCAATTATTGTCAATGGAAAAGTAGTGCAACTAGACAGAGGGCACAGAGACATAATGTGCACTTCTATGGGCACCATTATACATTTTCTACCCTTAGATTCACACTTTTGCAACATATCCTCGATTCCTGAGAGATTTGAAAATTGGCATATAAACACAAACTGACACAAAGGGTAGGGAAAAACACAATCAAGTCCCTCTATATTTTTGAATCTTTAGTTGCCTCATAGGATTTCCCCCTGCAAGAAGCAGTTCAGTGGCGGGATGGAGGTGTGGAGTTGGGGGTGTCGCAGGTCATAAGCTCTGGTAAGGGTAGGAGGAATTTTTCTGTAACAAATGTCTAAATGGAGAGAGAAGTATTTGCTTCTGACATCATGGCATGTGAATGGATTAGGAATGTAGCGGGGAGGTTAAGTTTGAATGTTCAGTGGATACGTCCATGCTTGTTGTATGGTTTAGTAATCAATAAAAACATTTGAAACATAAAATGATAGCCCATCAAAATACCTGATGAAAGAAACAATCGATCCAAAAATATACCACTGCACTCCAGTTTAATAACATTAAACAAAGTTTGTATAAATAATTAAAAAATATATAAAAATAAAAGGTAATCATCAATTAATAAATTAAACAACATAATTAGTAAGTTATCAAAATACCATTAACTAAAGTTTCAATATAAACATGTATAATAATATTACTTCACAAACATCCCCTTACAAACCCGAAAAGCCACTAATAAATGTGCCGCTTACTCTTACAAAAGAGATTGCACTTTAATTCTAAGGTTTTATAAATAGAAATTACCAACTAATAATTAAATTAAAAACAAAAATAAAAGAAAATACAATCAATTATTAATGTGATTATTTGAATCAAGTATTTGTTATTGGTTTAACCATTTCACTTTTTTCTTAATGTTATAACAATATGCCTGTAATCAAACACACTTCCACAATTCTCCTCTACAAACCACCAAGAATAACACAATGAAAAATTTTAAATCCAATAATACAACACAATATAAATATTATTGCTAATCCAGATTAAAATAAATAATAATTACATTTATAATATGATGAATACAAAAGCAAAACAAAAATGGATAAAGTGTACATTAAGTATTTAATTGAAACAATAAATCAAACAAGTAATTAATAGCATTTAAAAACAAATAATAATTTATCCAGAAAAATTGAAATATATATAGTTTGGATAATTGTTTTCCACCATATTCACCTGCAAATCCAACAATCCTCCCAAATAAAATTAGCATAAGAAAACATGCTATCATTACAAATTATGACAAATTAATTATAACACATAAAACATTTTGTAATATCCTACTCATGATCTTCTTATGCCTTTTAAATCCCCTGCTCGGCCAATGTGTTTGTGTGTGTTGTGGAATGTTGGAGTGATGATGCGATTGGAATGTTGGGTGCCTGAGAGGTTGGAAGTGACAGTTGAGAATGGGCTGAGCAGCAAGCAGGCTGCTCCTGGTGGGGCTGCTCTACAGAACATAACTACCTGCTGTACTGGAACTATTTACAAGTAACTATCTTCAATAAAACTTCCTGAATTTCATCCTTCGTGCGTGGACCTCATTACTACATTTATTTGGCGGTGAGTTGGTGACAAACCTACCCGAAACATGCAGATCTCAGGAACCTGGCATACAAAAGAGGACCTGAAGATGAAACAAGCTATGGAACAGACAGTCACACTCAACAAAAAGTACAAGAGGACGTATCCACAGGAAAGGAAAAACTGCAGCAAATACGTCTACATGAAAGAAAGATCTTCCTCTCAGAAAAGAAAAGAAGATAACAAGATTCAAGTGTGTTCTACACAGAAGAACATAGACGAAAATAAGGAAGAAACAAGCCCTACACAGAAAAGAAAACAATTACACAAGTAAGATGAAGCACTTACGCCTCTCAGCCCCACCGGTGTCATCCCCATCTGACAGCCCTATCCCAGATGTGCTGTGCTAATCATCAATACTTACTTTGTATCTTCACGCTACAACCACTTCTGCCGTCATCAAGTCTTCAGCGTTTAAATTCTTTTGTCACATCACCCATGACCCTGTGGACATTCAAAAACAACATGTAGCCAGAAGAAACTAAGCAGACTACAAAAATTGGAGGAGTGGTTCATGCCCACTATTTTCCATGCTTAATAAGACAGCGCTGATGATTTCTCTCTACAATGGGATGTTTCTTTCAGGCTTCAACCTGCCTCCTTGTGCATCGGTATGTTTGGAGACGTGTAGCCGAAGGAAGTCTAATTGCGCACGTTTGTCACATCGCAAGCTATGGATCATGTTGTTTGTCTGGATATCCATTCTAACTATGTGGAGTTTCATCAACATAAGGATGTGCTCGAGTGTGTGCCTACTAGCTGTCCTTGGTCTTGTCTGTCACAGTAACAAGGTGGTGTCTGACTTAATTCCTCATCACATGGAAGTTGTTGCATTTTGCCCATTGCCTGCTCGGTGTATGTTTCTGTGGAAGTAATGTAATGTAAATAAAATTTATAAAGCTCAGCTATTGCCCGAAGGCGTCTTGGCGCTATCAGAACAAAGAACAAATAAGACAGAAGGGATAGCCAGTACAGGAAACAGTGTATGAAGGAAATATTTTCCTATTTTATGCAGTTTGTGTAAATAGCCAGGTTTTTAGGCTTTTTCTGAAGCTCAGCAGGGAAGGGGCTGATTTTAAAGTTGTAGGTAAGTCATTCCAAAGCTGTGCTGTTAATCTGAAAACACTCTTACCTCCCCAGTTGGCTTTCTTAAAAGGGGTGACTACCATGTTCTTGGCCAAACCTGACCGTAAGGTCCTATTTGGGACGTACCACTTCAGTCTGTTCCTAAACTGTGCTGGTCCCAAACCGTGCAGTGATTTGAAAGCTAGACAGAGGGCTTTAAACTTACATCTCTGTCTAACTGGTAGCCAGTGGAGTTGTTTAAAGCTTCTCTCGCCGATACAGTTTTTGGCATTAAAAAAATTAGACGAGCTGCTGCATTTTGTATGATCTGGAGCCTATTCATCAATCCTGAATTGAGGGTAAGATAAAGGCTGTTGCAGTAGTCAATTTGTGTGATGACCATTGCCAAGGTAACTGTTTTCAGCAGTTCAGCTGGTATATATTTTTTTATTTTATTGAAAAGCCTTATAGAACAGAAGGAGGCAGCGGTAATTTTGCTAATTTGTGCTGTAAATTTAAGAGCCTTGTCTATAGTGATACCAAGATCCTTTATATTGCTGGAGGGAGTAGGTAATGCATCCAATTCTGGTGGCCACCAATCTGGCGTCCAAACGGAGGGTTTCTTGTCAAAGATAATGAACTTGGTTTTTGATGCATTTAGCTTCAGGCAATTTTCGTCCATCCAATTGCTCACGTTCTTCATACAGGCGCTAAATGCCTCACCCGGGTTCTTTTCTCGATTTGTTAAGGACACCACTATTTGGGTGTCGTCCACATATGATGCTAGGGAGAACCCAGCCTTTTTTATAATAGATCCTAGTGGTGTTATACACAGATTAAAAAGTGTGGGGCTCAGGGCTGAGCCCTGAGGAACTCCGCATGGTAGGAAAAACTGCTTAGAGGTAGCCATCCCCAATGCCACATTTTGCTGTCTATCGGTTAGGAAAGATTTTAGGGGATCCAACGCTATGTCTTTGATTCCTGCGGAATGAAGCCAGTCAGCCAGAATCTCATGGCTGACTGTATCAAAGGCCGCTGAGAGGGAAACTTTTTGGGTGAGTCAGTTTTCCTCATTACAGTTTCTTTCAACTCAGAGCCAACTCCCCTGGCCGTTTAACCACTGCCCCGTGGTTTCAAATCGGTCTTAACAGTCTTAGCGTGCTTCTCACCTCATCTATTCCGCACGCGTCACCTCGAGGTTCCACTCCGATGACAATATCTGCCTCCGTGTCAGTTTGGCATTCGTGACACTTTTTGGCGTCCGAGCGCGCTGGGAGCCATCCTGCATAGCACATCGTGCGTGCTGCCATCTTGTGGTTGGCGCCTGCATGCAACTTCCTGATTTTCTTCTATTCACTCGTTGACTCTGCCCTCCGTTGCAGTGAGGTATTCTTGCTGCATCCTGTTTTCATTCATTGGAGGTCCTCAACTTATGGTGGTTTTCTCCTTCTTCGCTTCGGAACACTGGCACATCTTAGGACCAAGAAAATGGTACTTACACGGTCGAGTGCTGATTTCTGTAAGTACATTTTGTGCATGGTTTTCAAGCCCACCTTTGTTTCTCTCTTCTTCATCGCCATATTTCATGTTTCATGCCATCCATAGGACTCTATATGCCCTTTGGAAACTTATTTCAGCTGTTAGTGCACGAGGGGAACAACGGCACATTGCGTTCTATCTGCCAGTGCACGAGGGTGTTACTAGACATAGTCAGCTCCTGGCTATCTCTGCAAAGCGGGATTGCTCACAAATGCTGGTGTGTGTCACAGCATTACTGTGACATGCACACACTAAACTTTACTGTTTCCTAACAGTTTTGCGAATCAGTATTGAAGCCTATTTTATGCTTTTCTGCGTTTACAGCTGCATTTAAGTCATAATTTCTGGAGCACTACATCAAGGAACTGTTTTTCTCACCTGCTACACTCCACGGGTTTGCCTGGTGGGATTTGTTTGCATAACATGTTAAGCTCCTGACATGATATACACCTTCTTGACTTTGTTGTTCATTTCGTATGTTAACACTTTACATTTAACTTTACATTTAACTTTTCCCTACATGAGGGACGGCAATGGGTTCTAGCCCCCTTTGCTCCCACTACATTTACACCTTTCTCTTAGGGTAGGTCTAAGGTGTACAGTCCTATTTACTTTAGCCTTCACCTTCATACTAGATAGTAGGCATTAGGCGTCAGTCCCATTAACAGTAGCAAACCTCCCTTACGTCTTGGGGTAGGTCATGGGTCCAGTCCCATCTACACGTTCTTGGGTGTTCAGTCCCATATGGATACTAGTCCCATTTACATATTAGTCTACCACCCTTATTCTTGGGGTACGTCATGGGTTTTAGTCCCATTTTGTCTTACACTGATACCATCACAAAGGGTGTGTCTTATGGGTTATAGTCACATTACTAAATTGCTTAGTTTTGACCTCTACATGGGGGTTGACCTTACTCGGGATATCATTTCATGGGTCTTTGTTCCATTCACAGTAGTTCCTCACCCCTTTGCCTCGGGGTAGAGGTCTGTCATGGGTGTATATCCCATGTCTTGGTACATTCTTACCCTCTCCTAGGGTATCAGTCATGGGTTTCAGTCCCATCTACTGTCAATTTCTTAAAATGTCATGCTTACATCATTTTACATTGTTGTACATCCAAGGTTATTCTCATATTCGTTTTATTATCATTATGAAAGTGGGGGGTTGATTTATACTTGTTTGTATTTTTAGTCTTCTCCTCTTTTTCGAACTTGTTCAGTAATCCATGTGATGTTACATTCCTTTCTCATCCTTGGAACCTGAACTATACACTTTGCTGTGATTCTTCATTTGCCTCTAGTCTTTTCTTTTCTGTCGTGTTTTTCTCTTTCTTCCTTGTTCAAGAGGAGATCATTCCCTCTCTTCTTCGGGTGTCTGGGTGTTAGTCTTGTGCTCAGTGCATGTCATGCCTTGTCCTTCCTTCCTTCCTTGCTTGCCTGCCTGGCCAGTATATGTGTTTGGGGGTAGTCTTTGGTGTGAATTTGTCCTTTTACTTACTTGTTGTTTCTTAGGACCTATTACTATTTTCCTTGTTGGAGAGGATGGGTTATTTCTATCTGTGCCACTCACCCTTTGCTTTCCCTTTGAATTCCCACACCTATCTCTTCACTTGAACCTTTCTGTCCTTTTCTTGCCTTACTTCCTTTATTGCATTTGCATTCCTTTCAACTCATTCCTTACTGGGTTATTTATTGTTACATCTCTTTTAGGTATAGGACTATTGCTTCAGTTTCATAAGAAAGGGGGATATGTAGTATCCTCTTCAGAACATAACTACCTGCTGTACTGGAACTATCTACATGTAACTATCTTCAATAAAGTTTCCTGAATTTCATCCTTCCTGCGTGGACATCATTACTACACATTTATACAAAATAGATAAAAAATATACACTTATAAAAAATAGATATTATACACAACAATATCGAAGCAAGGAATATTACTTACATTTATATTTTGATATTCTTCAACCCCAATACACTTCTCTCAAGATGTTGTCGACTATTTATATTAGGGGGGCAATATTACTTTTAGAACAATTGCCTGAAAGAAGAATAATACACTTAATTAATCTTTGAATGGATTAGCCCATGTGTGAATAGATTATCTGTGAAATGAATTTTCTTTAAACCAAATATATTACTTGATATAAAAAAGATAGTGAGCATAAACTAATTAAGTCTAATCAATACAAATGCAAGGCAAACAAGACTGTATATTTTGTGGACTGCTCAGATAAGCATACGTAGCTGTATAAAATATTGCACAACTCATAAAAGCAACCATTCCTTCATCTTTTCAAACTTGATTCACACATCAGACATTACTCAATTGAGTTTTAATCCCGAATATATATTGTGAATAAGCTCTGTAGCGTGATCTCATGAAATTTACAGGCCAAAAGGTTTAAGCTACTTTTAAGGTTAAGGTGGGAGAGGTATTTGCTTCACTCCTACACCCACAGATGTAATCTGTACACATTCATTGAAAGTGCATACATGGATTTCTAAGAGTGACTGGTGTAGTAATTTAGAATAAAAACCTTTGCGCACCAGCTTTTAAGACATCAGTACAACTGCTCCTGGCCGATCTGGATGCTCCACAACTTCTCCTGCTGGAACTTTGGTCCTGGTCCCGTCATTGATGTACAACATAAAGGTGACCTAAGTTAAAGTTTTGCCTGAATTTCTATGCAATGTTCAGCTTTTTCCCCGTTGGTTCCTATGGTGTGTAACTGTGCATAGAAGTGATATATTTATCAAACTTTGAAAATTCTTAATTCCGAAAGTATTTATCCTTGAACTGTATTTATGGTCTTAAATATTATAGAAAAATCGATGCTATTTTTGTAAATTGGTTGTGGATTCATTCTTGTGTGTGTGTGTGTGTATCTCATTTATTGCCTCTGTAAGGACAACAAATGTTTAACACTACCCTCTGATAAGCCTAACTGCTCACCCACACTACCACAAAAAGGGAGTTAGTATTATCTGTTTTTATCTCTATCTACCCTTTGGGGATCTCTTTCACTCTTTACATAGTGTACTTTATTTTAGAACACTGTACAGAGAGGCCATTTCCTACAAATGGGATAAAAGTTCCTAGGAGTACCCCTGCCTACATTTGCAGCAGTTTATGGTTACCCTACTGCAAATAATACCACAGTGCCCTCACTCTCAAAATCCATGTTGGGGTAACCGTTCCCCCTTGTGCAGAGCCTGTGTGTCCACCCAGAGGTGTAGCCAGGGTAATGAGCTGTCCACTTGATGTGGTCGCTTGAAACCAGGTCTGAGGGCAGATTTGACCTAACATTTGCTTGTGACAATGGAGGGCCCTTGAAGTAAATTAAGGCCCTTGGCCCACCTCAGCTAGTCTTCCTGCCAGAGGAATTTAATATCTCTCCATGCCCAAGGCATATTCTCTCCTCTGGGAGTAGTTGTCATACTTCATCAGGGCTTATCCTGTCTAAGCTACTGAAGGAGGACTAATGAAACTTAACCTCCACTAGCTTCAGGCAGGGAATAAGTAACTTTCTAAAAGTAACTTAGCCTTAATATTTACAAAAAAAAAGATTGCATTGCCCTGTCATTGTAGGAATATGGTGACAATAATTTCCACGTCCCAATTTTAAATACCATGCAAACTACATTGTGGGCTACAAAGCTTACATAGGGATGACCTACTAATATCGAAAAGGGTGGTCTAAATGAAAATGTGATAATGGATACATTTCCACTGCCAAACAAAAATGAGGTCATGTTGACGTTGTCAAGGGGGAGATATTCTTTGAAACTTGATATATACGAAGCGCGCATCATCAGGTAAAGCTTCATCCACACTCAAAGCAGTACATAACCTTTATAACATCAGAGAGAACATTCCAATTTAACAGACTTCCTTCGGTTTATGTTCAGCAGCCAATGCGTTCCAGAGAATCATTTCACAAATTCTAGTGGGGGTCAATAAAGTTGTATTCTTTCAAGATAACCATTGAATCTTTGGGAAGGATTAGAAGGAACACACTAGAAAGTTAAGGAATGTTAGCATGCTTGAGAGAAGCTAGGTTAACATTGCGGCGAGAAAAGCGTGTACTTGAAGTGCAAAACGATGACTATTTGGGTTACCACATTACCAGGGAAGGTATACAACCAAAACTTAATTTGGTTAGTGCTGTTTAAAATGTGGAGGTGCTAAATAATAAGCACAAATTAAGATCGTCATGTACTTAGTGGAGTATTATTCCAAATTTGCGCAGGATTATTCACACAAATCTGAACCCTTGAGGGAATTGCTATGGAAGGGTAGGATGTTTGCTTGGGGTGAAATGCAGCAAACTATATTCAACATGATTAAAGAAAATATAGCACAGTTTTAAGTCTTAGTACCTTTCCAAACAGGTTTACCAAATATACTTACTATTTATGCCAGTGCAGTTGGCATTAGTGCCGTTCTAGCACAGATACATTGCCTCACGCTGTTTAACTGATAAGGAAAGGATCTATTTGGTGATAGAGCGTGAGATAAAGGCAGCTGCTTTGGCCAACAGGCATTTTTGTGTATTTTTGTGGGGTGGTGTTTTCACATTGAGAACAGATCATAAACCGCTTCTTTTAGGACCTGATGGAACAACAAATTGCTCAGATAGATAGCCGCTTTTGGCTGTGAAGTTATAGGACTTTACATGTAGTATAGATTATGTACCGGTATGGCGGAAGAAAGTGAAAAATTGCCTTTCAAGGTTACCGGATAAGGATGCAGAGTTGATTGACTTACAAGTAGAGGATTTTGTAGTAAGTTTAGATGACATTACTGAGGAAGTTGGTAGATCCAGTTCTAGGGAAGATTGGATGACGAGCATGCAGTTTGATGAAAATTGTGTGGGGAAAATGACTAGAGGAGGGGTGACGATAGAGAGTACTATATCTGAAGGGCATAGACAATATTTCAAGATTCAAGACAAATTATCTATTCAAGATAAATGCCTAGTGTTCAGGGGTGAAAGGCTTGTGCCACTGGCATCCCATAGAAATAGGCTAATTGGGTTGTCACACAAATGACATTTGGGTTAGACATTGACCGTTTAGAGAGTGAAAGAGAGGTGTTGGTGGCCAAGTACGGACAAACAAATAAAGGAATGGGTGCAAAACATTTCCTGCTGCAAAGAATCAGAGAAAAGGTTGCTTGTGGGCATAGGCAAACTGGAAAGAGTCCAGCATGTGGTGGAAGCAGCACCACCTGGGAGAAAGTCTGTCTGGATTTCAAAGGTCCATTCAATTGTTTCCAAGAACAGGAAAGATATGCTGCCATCTGGGAGTAGGCAAAGTCAAGACGGGTGAATGTAGTCTGTATTACCACTGAAGGCACAATAAATGTTTTGAGCAAAGTATTCAGGAGGGAATGTATTCCAGCAATGGTCCTCACTGATAATAGTACACAATTGATAATGAGGGAGATGGGTCAATTCTTCAGGGAAATGGGGATAAGACATGCCTGCACCTCCCTTTATAATCAACAAGGAAATGGGTTGTGTGAGAGGATTAAAAAATGGTGAAAGGAACAATGCAGTTAGCCTGTCCTGCTGGTATACAAGTATAGAGGGCTATCAAAGAAATGTTATGGGCATATTGCACCACAGTATGCGCGGGAACAGGGAACAGCCTTTTTTAAATGATGCATGGCAGACAACCAGGCACCAATTGGTCCTAACATGGTTGCAGTTAAGTTTTGCAGGAGAAGTACAATGTGGCTTAAGAGAGGAGGGACAGTAATGTTTTATTGAGGTGGGTGCTTGGGTGAAAGTTATACTAGGTGGATGGGGTAAAGGGTTGTCCACGTTCAGAGGTCCTTTCAAAGTCAAATTGAGTGGGGGAAATTGGGGCAGGTTAGACAATGAACAAACCTGAAACCTCAGGAGGGGGCACATTATCAAAAACAAGGTGAAGTACAATGTAATTCAAAGGATGCAGAAATGTCACTTATGAGAGACATTTAATATAATGGGGCACAAGGCAACACAGAGGCTTAAATGGTGGAAAGAGATTGTGAGTTTAAGAACTCAGCACAAAGGGAAAGAGAGGTAAGGCCAAAAAAGACTCCTAGTTGTTTGTGGAATAACATTTGTGATTAATGCATCATCATTATCTGTGTTATTTTAGGGATTACATTTGTGAATAATGCATCATTATCTGTTGTTTTTGCATATGTTTTCAAGGAAATGATCATAGTTGCATATCATGTATTTGGTTTGTGATATAATTTATGTATACTGTCTTAAGGTGGGGTTCTTGAATCCAATATGTGTGTTCGTGTATGTTGAAGTTTTGTGCTTGTGTATTTGTTTCCCAGTCCCACTGACTAGTCCACAAATTCCACTCACATTAATTCTCTCCATATTTGTTGTGTCTGGTTTTATATTGCTGTGTCCAAGTCATAGTAGGGTGAACATTTTATTTAATTGATCTTAATATTTCCTTTTCATTTGGAGGTTAAAACCATATTATGTTGTTAGTTACAAACTGTAAAGAAAGGAGATGTGTTATGTGGAGTAGTGTGGCTCACTGGTTAGAGGTGGCAGACCCGGAAGCAGAGGACGGCCCGGGACCAGGGTTCAATTCCCGACGCGGCAGGGTCGTGGACCAGGGTCAGCGGACTCGATAATTCTCGCCTCGGTGCCCACTCTAACCAGGGATCACACTCGGCAACTCTGGGCATTAGCTTGCCTCATCTCCACAACGGCCCCCCACTTTCGCTGGGGATGCCTGGTTTCACCTTGGAGATACCCAGGAGGGACCATCTCACAGGGATAGCCAGGACGGCTTCCCCAGCGGTCTACAGCGCCACGACACCTCGGCAGCAGTGCGCTTTACAAAAAACACATACATACATACATACAGATTGTTATTAGGCAGTCTCAGCTAGGCCTGGACAGCTGTGACATAAGGGCATTCCATTGATGCTCTCAACATTCCAGTGTTTGAGGAGGCAACAGTTGATTGTAACTGTGCCTGGTTGTGAGACAGTTGGGTTTTTCTTGTCTCTGTCAAATAAACTTCATAATGAAATAATTAGTCGCAATATACTAGGATTATTTTACCACAGTTTAATTTACTGTTTGCATCCTTTGTTTTTTATTTTAATGATTTTTTTAAAGTAAAACCCTGATGTCCCCTGGCCACATTAGCTTTTCCTCAGGGATTGTTTGTTATATGCCTTGTACACTTACCTCGTCTGCTCTTTAACCTGGTGCTCTGTCTTTGAGTAGTGCATTGCATCAGTACATTTTCTTTATCGTTGAAAATACTTTCTCTGCATCTAAATGAGGTGCCCAGTTGTCATCTGTCTCGGTCTGATTAAAATTTACATCAGATTAATCCATCCCGCTCACCGTCAAATGGATTTGTGTTGCTTATTTCATGTTACCAGCTCATTCACTCACTAGATTGTTTTCATGGCACATTTTCCAACCGAGGAGAGCATTTACTGACATGATAATTCATCAAAGTTATCTGAATGGATTATTTTCCCAGTGCATTAGCTTCTATTTACCTGCATGTTGCACGCCATTTTGTGTTATCGTTTCCATGAATGACTGTTGTGTCCCAGCAGTTTAACCCTTTGTTGTATTTTTCTGCCGTAGCTTCTGCTGTTTACTTTACTGTCAGACTTTGGACGAGACGGCACATCCACATATGACTCTGATCATCACAATGTGTGAAATAGGGGCGCTTCAATGATGCAGGTGCACATTACAACAATTAAACCTTGGCCCATAGCAATACAAACTAGGGGCTGGATTTACTAACCTTTCATGCAACAACGCAGTGTTACAAGGCAACTTGCTGTGCTGCATTGCGTAAAAGGGAGAACGCAGAAATGCACCATATCTATGAAGAAATGGCATACTTCTGCTCTCTCATAGTGCTGGTGCACTTCAGGCAGCCTAGCGCCAATGCAGGCATCCTTGCACAACAGTGCAAGGTGGCCAGTGTTACAATGAGAATTGTTTAAACAATCCCTCGAGGCCTTTTCCCCTTTCTATGTGTGCTGCAGATTGCAGCATACATAGAAAGAAGAAATAACGAGGAGAAAAAAAGATTTTTCTCCTCCTTATGCCATCCTCTGGGAGGCGTAGCGATTTCACAAAATTCAAGGTTTACAAACCTTTGTAAATTTGGAATTGTGTGAAATCCATGGGTGGATGCATGGGAACATCCATATTCCACCCATGGAACGCTTCCCAGAATGAAATGCAATGTGATGCAGCGCAAGCCATTCCATTGCGTTACATTTCTTTTACAAAGTCATGCAAGGTGGTGCAAATCGACCCTTGCATGCTTGGCTAAGCAAATATCGACTAGCATTTTGCATCATGGATGCACCACAAAAGTGGTGCAAATCATGATGCAAAATGTTAGTAAATCTGGCGCTAAAGGAATCTCAGTAAGCATCAATGAAAGCTACCACTCCACATAACTCTACCCCTAAATCCCACCCAAAACCTCCTCAACTCAACTGTATGTTGCTTCACCTCTTCCCTGCTTCCTGAATGTAACTGAATTTCATAATGCTCTAAATCTTCATCTTACTTACCAACTGGAATGTTCCCTTTCCTGACACCCCCTTCCACTAAGTTGCTTCGCTCAACCCCAAATGCAATGTAACTCATTTTAACTATAAAACCTACTTTAAAATTGACACCTGTCTATCAGTGACATTCTAAAGTCCTTAAAAGAACTTCCTCTTGCATACCTGACTGAGCCAGCTTCTCCTTTCTCCCCCACACAACTAACCTCCTATGCCTTATAAAGGGGGAGGGCGGGCAGGGCCTGAAAAACCTCCTTGTCCTACACTTCAGCGACTGTGTCGCCTTCCTAAGAAAAGTGACTCTGCTATTCCTACACCCTCTCTTTTGCCTCCCGTCCTTTTCTTGCTCTCTTCAGAGTACCGTTTTATGTTCTTTACACCTCTTCACACCAAACGTGCCTGCCAAGGCACCCTACAATTGCATTAGGTACAATTCCATCCAGAACACGACAAATGGCCTCCATTATCCTGGAAATACTGTTTTTCCTCATACCTGATCTCCGAATGCCATACCCTTTCAATCCCTTGATACCTGCAAAACCTTTTCAACTCTCTATTCAACTTCCTTCTCGCCTGATCCACTGCGGCCTGCTTATCAGCCAATCTCTACTCACTTCTGGAATGTAATTAAGAGTAGACAAGATCGCATCTTTCACCTTTTTCTGACTGAAAATATCTTGAGCTGGGAAAAAGTCAATTGTACCTGTTTGTGGAAACACTTTGTAATGAAGTGGAACACTGTTTTCTGATTAGTGCTTTTCTGGTATTTTGTATGGCAAAGTGCCTTGAATACATTTGTGGAATAATGTTTTCTGAATAATGCATTTCTGTATTTTCTATGCAAAGTGCCTGGAATACATTTGAATGAAAATTCAATAATTAGATGTATATTTGTGAATTTATTTGTTTATTTTGCAGTTCCTAGAAAGCGCAAACAATCATCTCCAAGCGGATATCACGGCCCTAAGTGTACCACATATTGTATTACAGAGACACTGGGGAAGAGTTCAAAAACAGGCAATTTGTAAGGAAAAAGCCATGTTTTAAGCCTCTTTCTGAAGCTAAGGATAATCAGCTGTGTGGCGGATGTCCAGAGGTAGCCGATTTCCATGCACTGCCAAAAGATGAGTGAAAGATCGACCTCTGGCTCTAACTTTTTTGATCCGTATGGATTTAGCCAAAGTTAAGTTGGTGGATTTCATGTTTCTTGAGCGGGGTATACAACTACATTTTGGCACAAAGAATCAAAGGGCCAGTATGAGCATGGCAAAGCAGTTTACATTTTGCCCTTTTCCGGTTGGGAAGGGAACAAAGGGATTTTAGGCAGGCCTAGACAGAACTTTATCTGTCTTTGTTATACATGAGTTTTGCCACCAATTTTGAATCACCTGTAGGTGGGTGAAAAAGTAGTCAGCCATTCCCATGTATAGGGCATTGCCATAGTCCAATCTACTGATTCCAAGGGCTTGGACTATGGTCCTGTGTCAACCTACTGGGATCCAGTGGAAGAGTTTTTTAAATAGTTTGAGTAAGCCATGACATTTGGGGCATGTGGCAATGACTTGCTTCTGCATGGTCAAGAACTCAATCAAGACACACAGATTTTGACAGCATTTTTTGGCTTAAGCGGGGGTCCCAAAGATGCCGGCTACCATGAAGAGTCTCAGATCAGATGGGTACCGCCAAATAATAAAATGTCAGATGTCTCCAAATTTAGCTTTAAGCAATGTCTTCTTATCCAGCTAGCTACCTCAGTGAGGCAATCAGAAAGATTCTATTGAGGTCATCTTGTTTCTCCCCTGTGGAGATGAATAATTGTGTTCAGCCTATGAGCATATCTGGTGTCCCCACTTACAAATCAGCTGTGCAAGGGGTGCGACATTCACATGAAACTGAGGAGGGCTCACAGAAAAGCCTTGCAGTACCCGCATTTAGAGATGTGGGGAGAATATCTCACTGTGTTCAGCTGGACAGCCTGGGTCCTTTTATTCAGGAATGACCTGAACCAACATTTGGCAAAAGAATGAAACCCTTCCTCATGAAGTTTATATATCAATCAACATTGTGAAACAGTGTCAAATGTCGTGTAAAAATCAAGTAGAATCAGGGCATCTCCTTTTCCCTGAACTACTTCTAGTCTTATATTGTCCACAATGTCCAATATAGTGGACGTGTCTGGCACATGAGGCATGGAGGTTTGGGGGGGGGCACAACAGGGCCCTGATAGGGGTCCTTAAAGTCCCTTTCTAACAGCTTTTCCATGGAAAGGGACAACCTAATCCCTAGGGTGGTACCTGATCAGGGAACGCCCCTGTTGTAGGGATTATGATCTGACCAATGGCCCGATGGACTCCTTGAGCATCATAATGCGGTGGTTGGACCGCTATGGTGGATGGTGAGCGGACCGCCACTTAATCAGGCTCTTAGTTTATTTGACTATCTTTGTAAAATATAACACATTTCTGGGTTAATTTATGTGTATTTTCTTCAATCTGCTTTTAACTTTTTTTATTTTAAATTTTAAATTGATATTAACATTTTTTCAAATGGAGTTAATGTATTTAAATTATAGGAGTGGGATTTTGGGTTTTTAAGGGAAAAGATTGGGAAGATTTTTATAGATTGAAAATGTCATTTATTTGTATGATATTGATTATAATTTAATTAGGTTGTTTAAATATGTAATATTTGTATCAAGTTAGTAATTTTGTTTTAACATTTTAATATATAATTGTCAAATTTATATGAATGGTTTTACATTATTCGAAAATTGGTATATGTGCGAGTATATATTCTAATTTTTAATTTGTTTTTGATATATATTTAAAACAAAATAATTAGAGAACTATATATAGTTATTGTTATGAATAATATATATTCATTTTTTATATTTTATTGAAAAATGAAGGTTTTGAACACAAATTATCAATGTGTATACATTTGCTAAATAGTCAATACTATATTAATATTTTGATAAAATAGGTTATTATTTTGTATAAAAATAAATTAGTTACCTATCTTTGTATTAATGAATTCATATTCTTTTGTATGTATAAATATGTGTGTTTTATATGTTGATTTTGCACTTCACACATGTATTACAATTTTTAAAATTAAATGACAATAGTTAATAAATTATATTAATACTTATGTTTAATTACGTAAACAAGAATATATTATAAATAATATTTTCTTATGTTTATATTGTTAATCAACAGTAATAATTTTGTTTTTTGGGGTTACACATATTTATTTAAAATGTTAATTTATTGAATATTATTACATATATTTTTTTAGCAAGATATATATTTTTGGGAATGTTACATGTTTTTTAAATAAGATTTATTTCTTTAGTATTGTTTTATTTATTTTACATATATAGTATAGTTTTCTCATAAATAAGAATAATAAATTGAACAATTTTAATGACAACATCTACAAAATGCTATGGATTGGAGTGGGAATACCATAAGTAACCCCTTTAGTACCCCGCACCTTCTCCCAAATGGCATTGATTTAAGTGCAAATAGTATATGTAACCCCTTTAGGATCCAACACCTTCCCCCAAATGGTATACAAGGGAGTGGGAATAGTAAATGTAACCCTGTTAGTGTCCATCACCATCCCCAATATAGTGCAGATTGGAATAGGAATAGCATATGCTCCCACTTTACTGTTCAACACTTTTCCCAAATAGGTTTAGAGTGGGGTGGAACTAGTGCATATAACCCCTTTAGTGTCCAACACTTTCATCGAAAGGATGAAGATTGAAGTGAGAATAGTAAATATAACCCCTTTAGCATCCAACACCTTCCTTCAAATGGCATAGAATAGAGTGAAAGAGTAAATATAATTCCTTTAGCATCCAACACCACCCCCTAAATGGGATAGACTGGAGTTGTTATAGTAAATCTAACACCTTCCTGAAAATGGTATAGTTTCGATATCGAATAATAAATGTAACCCCTCCAGTATCCAATAAATTTCCTTTAAATAGTCTAAATGTGAGTGAGAATGGCATTTATAACCCCTTGGGTGTCCAACAGTTCCCAAAAATGGTTTAGACTGGAGTGGGAATCGTAAATGTAACCCCTTTAGTGTCTAACACCGTCCTCAAAATGGTAGAGATTGGATTTGGAATAGTAAATGTAACCCCTTTAATAACCAACACCTCCCTTAAAATGATATAGACTGGAGTGGGAATAGTGATGTAAATCCCTCAGTGTCAAAGATGTTATCTAAAAAAGTTTACATTGAAGTTAGCATTTTATTTTTAAGATATAGATAGTTATATTTAAAAAATATATATATAATAAAGGTACATAACAAACTTCATTTTTATTTTTTTAATTTTATGTTAATGTATCCATTTTTGCATTCATATATTTACAACAGCATTTAAATTGTTTTTGTTTACATAATACATTTGTCATTTTTCTAAAACAAATAAAGCATGTAAATAATATATAGACAATGTTGTACAGATAGTAATGTTTTAAAATTTGTAAACATTTTTTACTTTGTTGATTTGTATATTAACACAGTTGTTTCACATGCATTTTAACAAAGAAAGTTTTAATTTTTTTTCTTTTTAAATATTACTATTGTTTTATAGTATTATTTATAGTGCAGCATACATAAGTCGTTCATAATTTTATAACATTTTTGTATACTTTTTTATATGTTTAATACAGTTTAACATATTTGAAACATTGTATTAATATTTTTACATTTAATCCCCATTGTTGTCCATGGGAAAATAGTATTTTATTAATTATCGTCTAGCTGCCACTTTTCCCCATTTAACTTATATTTTCTAGTCTACTTGTCTTATTGTTTGGTTCATTTTATAAGTATAAAGTTGCAGTAAGGTGCAGCCATCCTTTTTTAAGGTTTTTCATAGGTTTTGGGGTAGGAGGGGATCTAGGGAGGAGTAGTAGTTAGTAGTTAAAGTGTTGTTTTGCCCTTTTGTAAGTTTAGTAGTAGTGTTAGAATTTTTGTTGATCACTTGTATCTGTTAAGTATAGGTTGTATTTGTTAGTGAGATATCTTTGTTATATATTGTATTTTGTTATATTATGTGTCTTGTATAACTTAACTGTTATGTCATTGTTGTGCCTGACTGTACTGTTCTATGTGGGTAGGTATTATCTCTTTTTTTTACAGGTTTACAGATCTGAAGGTGTTGTATGGACATTTGAATTTTCTGTTTCTTTTTTTAAAATAAATCATTTTGGTTTCTAGTACAACACAATTTTGCATTTTTGTTTTTTCTAGAGCATTTTTTCTTGATATAATTGTTTTTTAATGGTTCCCTAAGAATTTGGATTGCTTTGATGGATTTCTATTGGACCAGTGTTATTTTTGCATGTTTTTGGGTTTCGCTACTATTTTATTCGTTTTAGTGCATCACTTCGAAAAAACATCTGCAGTTATGTTTAAGTTATTTATTGTTGGGTTGGAAATTATATATTTTATGATGAAACTGTATTTTATATTCTGTTGTATTTGTTTTATTAATTGCTTTTATGTGATTTTATTTGTATTATATATTCTGGTAGTTGGTGTTTTTTTTCCGGATTTCAATTTATTAATATACATATTAATTTTATTCATCAGTTCAATTTGTTATTTTTGTTTTATCTTTTTAAACTGATTAAAAATAATGTGTTTATTAGTTAGTAAAAAAATATTGTTTTTGTGCTGGTTTGCATTTTTACTTTGCTTTATTGGTGTTGTGTAGAGTACTAGATGTTTTAAAATATAGTTCTGGCTATTGATTCTTTGTAGTGTTTTACTTAGCATTGTAGCATGTTGTAAATTCCATTAGTTTCTTTGGTTACTTTAGATTTAATTTGGTTTACTGATTGTTCCATTTGTAGTTCTTGGCATCTTTGTTCTCGAAGGTTTCAATAAATTTGCATAGTGTGGTTTAGGTTCTGCTTTATGTGGATTGCAAGGCATCCATCCATTGTGTTGTTAGTTTTGGCTTCCTCTACCATGGTGCTGTCAAAGACATTTCACCATGGTATTTCGAATTTGGGTTGTTGTCTATGTCCTGGCCAGTGCAATCTGCCAACCCAGATGTATTCAAAATAGTCCATTTGGAGACTTAGCTTGTGTTCATTGAGTTGGTAGAAAGGACTTTCTATCATTAAGTTATAGGGGTTTGCTTCTTCTATGGCAAAGACATACGCAAGAGCTACAAGTTTTTAATTTCATAGACAAATTGGCTGTTTGTTGCATTCTCTATATTTAGGGGTCTATTATGATGTCAGTCAGAATTTCCTCAGACCGTTTCATGGCGGAAACAAGGCCAACCGACCTCCCGCCCGACTGCCTCCCGCCCGACTGCCTAATTACAATGCGACCACACATGTGTTATGGCCATAAACTGTCCGTAACACAAACTCTCATAGAGAAATGGGATATTGTGTTAATCCCAGCATCCCGTGGTAGGCACCTCGAGGAGCCTGCCACAAGGTGCAGGGATTAACAGGGGGTATGGTGCCCCCTTGGCCACCAACCGGAGGCCACAAAGGTAAAGGGGGCCCTGTTAGGGGACTGCAAAATGCTTTCCTACAGGCTTTCCATGTCCAAAGCCCGGCATGGGAAGCCTGCCAGAAACTACTCATTTAATCTGGATGGCGTAATATGCTGTCAATATGGATTATGGGCCGGTTCTAACTAGTCGACCTCGAATCTGTCAGGAGCCAGCCGGAAGGACCAGCCAGTTTTATTGTATTGTATTGTAATCAGACGGTCGGGATTGAAACCGATAATGTCAGTTGTAAAGCCTCGACCTAAGGTCGGAGGCTTTACGACCGACTTTTTAATAGGCCCCTCAGTTTAGATTTTTGGAGGCATCTCCAAAAACTTTGAAAAAAAGTGATAGTATCAGCCTTATATGGCTGTTTGTGGGTAAACTTTAAGTATTTTTTTAATGATGGCAAAGTCTATGATTATTTTATGTGGGTGCAATTGTTTTAATTTTTCTTATAATTTGCATTAATAGTTCAAAATAGGTACTACTTTGTTTATTAAATAGTGAGGTATATATAAATGGTATATTAGTGTTTTGGTACTCACCATGTGTGGTGTAGATTTGAGTGAAAATGATGTGGGCATATTTTGAATATTCCATCCATCACCTATGTTTCACATTTTATTAATTTGAGAAAATTATCTGCGGTGCAAAATATTAGTATACTTTTTTCGTTATCTTGGCTATCATATAAGTGGACGGGTTTCTCATTATGTGTGATGGCTAAGTGTTCAGGAATTTGGATCTCTTGGCCTCTTCTAGTGCAGGAGTGGTGCCAGTGGGGGCTTTTTTAGTTAATGTTACTGTTAGACCTGTCAGCCTTAGTGTGGTCCTCCCCGAACATTTTGCCTATTGACCTCCATTTTTGTTTCTGGAATTCATTTTTGTTGGCCTTAGGACTCTGTGCTCTTTACCACTGCTGATCAATGCCAAAGTGCTTGTGCTCACTCACCTAAACGTGGTTTAATTGGATTACACCTGATTGGCATATTCAATTTAATTTAATTGTAGTGTTGTATACCATATGCCTAGGGCCTGAACATTACATACTCCTAGTGGGACTGCAGCACTTATTGTGCTACCAACTTAAGTAGCACCTTAAAACATGTTCCAGGCCTGCCATTGCAGCCTGAATGCAATTTTAACCTGCCGGTTAAACTTGGCAATATAAGCCCCTTGCCAACACTTCAGACCCCCCCTTTTATTGCATATGGGCCACCTCTAATGTAGGCACTAGGTAGCCCATAGGGCAGGGTGAATTGTAATAAAAAAGTTATAGACATGTACTTTTACATTTTAAATGTCCTGGTAGTGAAAACCTACTAATTTAATTTTTTGCTACTGTGAGGCCTACCTATCCCGTAGGATAACATTAGGTTTCCTTGTTTCATTTAATAAGTGCTAACTTTTGATTGGGACCAGGCAAGCAGTTTATGTTTGTTATCTATAAAACCGTAATTAAAACTCCTCTTTAATGGCAAGGTCGGATTTTAAATCACAATTTTTAAAGCAGAACTTTTAGAAAGTTATAAGGTTTTTATGTTGATTTTAAGAACTATAATAAAGAACAAAAATAAGTGAGCTAGCCGTGAGAAGGTTTAAAAGGAAATCAGCCGATTTCCTTGACCCAGGCTGGTGACTTTTAAGTAAACTATGCAAATACGAAAAGTCAAATCAGAGTATGAGATGTTGATTTGACTTTTCGTATTTGCATTGTTTACTTGAAAAGTCACTTTTTTAAGTCACCAGCCTGGGTTAAGGAAATTGGCTGATTTCCTTTTAAAACTTCTCATGGCTAGCTCACTCATTTTTGTTCTTTATTATAGCTCTTAAAATCAACATAAAAAACGTCTTTCATCACATGCATTGTTCATTCTTTTGAATTCCAATTCTTATTGTAGTAATTGTGATATTTTTCTTGACTTTTCTTGAATGGGTCAACTGTTCCTTGTAAATACATGTCTACCCCGGGTCCCGTCTGACCTCAGGGTTTCCTCATTCCTCTTTTCATCAAAGGTGCCCAGATAGCCAAAATCCTAAAACTGGTACTAACATTTTTGGCTAAAAACTGAGCTCCTGGATTTGTCTTCAGCTACATCCTACTGCCGTCCTGCTGGAGATTTTTGACTTCCAAAAAAGTGACTAAGTCCACGCATAGAAATCTTCATGGCAGATTTGACTCAAGGCTTTCCCACCATGACGCTGTTTCCTGGGTCACTGCCTGCAGCCATGCCCCTCTGAACTTTGCCTTCTTGGAACATTTATCTCAAGATATTTTATCTAAATCTGAAGGTGTATGCTGACTCGCCCAAGCCACTTTTTGTATCTGAACTGCGCTCCATCGTGGTTGGCCGTATTTTTTTATTTTAACTCGTCTCGCATGACTAGATGTCCGTGGTTGGCATTTTGATCTTTTCTACTTTTTACCAGAACTTTAAAAATTCATAAATACAGTTCTACTAATTGGATTTTTGTCATTTTGGTGTCAAATAAGTTCTTAAAATATACTCTATGTTTCTAAATTGGTGTTGGATGTTTCTTGTGTTGTATTTTACATTGTTAGTGTTTGTGTGCTTCATACATACTTCACACATTGCATTTAAGTTAAGCCTGACTGCTCATTTGTGCCAAGCTACCCAGGGTTGAGCACAGGTTTCTGGCAGTACATCTTTTAATATTTTAGTTGTGGGCTCTTGTGAACTGGTACTTGACTTTCTTAAATCTTGAAGTACATGCTTCACTTCATTATCCATGACATTTTGGGATTGGTTGTGTTTTTTACATTAATGACAACGCTATATTTTGTTGCGGCCCTATCATACCATGCAATAGTGTAATATTTAGTACATTTCCAGTCACTGTTTCTGTGCTTATGCTTTCTTCTCTCTAGGTGTAGCCAATGTGGACAGTGATTGTTTTGCTCTCTGTAAGGTGAAGTATCTATCTTGTTCTTTCTGTCATTTTCTCTGAAAATAGAGTAAAAATATAAAGTTTTAAAAGTTTAAAAATTGCAAATTTATTTAGCATTAACATGCAATATTATCTCTGTTATATGCAAATTTATGCTTACATGTCTGTTTTTGCTAGATACTGCACTTTATATGTTTGGTTTTTCCCTTGGTGTTTGTGCAATGTGATTCAGGTGCCTCCTTTTCTGTAGAAAAGTTTAGTTGGTTTATACATGTTTCAGGCTGATTTTTTTAGTAACTGTTTTAAATAGTTTACTTTTTGTTAGTCTCTGTCCTGGTGTATAATTTCTGTTGTTGTTTTGCAATTTGGTATTTTTTTGATGTGGTACAAATTGTTTTATAGTATTTATATTAGGAGTCATAAAAGTAATAGAGTGTTTATTTGGATACTTTTTATTTTAGTGCTGTAAAAATTAATTAATCTATACATTAGTATAAATTGTTTTTACTTTTGAAGGTAGTTGTGTATATCTTTTCACTTCTGTTTGTAGATTTTGCAGCTTTAGTAGTTTTTGGAGTAGTAATTAGTTACATTGTGTGCACCATTATATTGTTAGTTAAATTGGTTACTTATGTTTATTGATTTATTTTGTTAGTATTGTGATTGTATTGGTTAGGCTTCTGTTAGCTTGCATTAACTTTTTCAGTTATTGCCTTTTATGGTGAACGCTAATTAGTGTTTATTCTATAATGTTATTTATTCATCATGTTATATATGTTTTAATGTCGATGTATTATTGATTTATATATATAAATACGTTTTCCTATTATAGAAATTGTTATAAATATATTTATGTCTTAATGTTTTTATATTTTTGTACATTAGGTAATTATTGTTTATTTTAATTATTTATTATTATTATTATTATTATTGGTATAATGTTGTTGGAATACCAATTGGGTTTTTCATGGCTGTATTTAATTTTGTTTTATGTAAAATGTTCATTGTATGCTTTGGTTTAAAACAATTGATTTCTATTGATATCTTTGTAGTTGATATTTGATGCTCTGATATTTGTGTGTTTGTATATGTTAATTTAAATGTCACGATAGTTCTGTGTCCGATAATTATGTTGGTAATATAAATGAAAATAGATATTTATGAATGCAATATTTTGGCTATCTATACTTGTGTGTGCTACTTAAATATAATAAGACATTATTTTTGTAAATGATATTTATTTTCTGATATTTTAGGGAATCAATATAGTTTACATCAATATTATGTCAGTGATCCGTTGTTTGCAGTGCTGGATGCCAGTTTTATTAGAGGAAGAGTGTCCATTCCCATTCTACTCACTTCACCTGTAAAATGTGTTTCTGTTCTCATCACTGTTGCTCGGTAAGATGCATTTACTTTATAATGCTGTTGCTTTTTTGTGGGCTACCGCAAATCCCATATACCTATTTTTTAACATCTTTTTGTAGTCCCTAGGGACCTGTTATTCCACTTATATGCAAAATGTGGGCATGTTGATTTGCATGTTAAGAGCGCACAGTAGAGGTCCTGAACAGTGGCCTAGAGCTCTACTATCTGTGGCTGACAGGATGAATATGAACGGACTTAAAATAATCTAAGTTAAAATAGAGGTCCTCTTATTAGATGGAGAACAATGGTATTGCTACTATATTCCTTTACCGGTCACAAATGTGGCTCTCATATGCAATGAGAAAGCCGCATTCTATCACACATCTTTAGTAGTGCTAATGAGGGAGACTCCCAGAGGGAGGGTTGTTTCATTATCTTCAACAGCTACATCAGCTGCCAGGAAAAGTATGAACTCTAAGATATAATTACAATGCACTCCAAAATATTTTCCTGTGGATATTGCTTTCTACATTAAAAAATATGAATGTCTAATGTGTCTTAAAATAAAGCGTAGTACACATGTCCAAAAATGAAATGTAGTTTGCTCAAACTCATGTATGAGATACAATATCATAGAGATTTACTGTACAAATTCTATATTTATTTAAGTAATGATCCCAACTGCAGTGTTAGCCGTCAAAACAAAAAGTGGTGGGTGGGGAAGGAGGAGCGTGGGGGGAGTTTAATCATAATAATAAAAAAAGAAAGTAATACTTAAATGCAGCTGCTGGCTGCCTCCTGTGTCACACCTCTGTGCTCTTTCTTGTCCCAGCAGACACTGGGACTATGTCACAGACTCTCTGTGCAATCCCCATGCTGCTCTCATACTATGAGAACAGCAGTGCGAGGATTGTCCTGAGTAGGCCTGGGCTAAAATTTGGTTCCGTTCGCGGAAATTGTGATAATTTGACATTTTCGCGTTCCGCGGAAAGCGCAAAAATGTCAAAATTTCCGCATTCTGCAGCTTGGCGATAATTTTTTTCTTGCTCGCGCTGTAAAATAATACATTCTCGCGCGATCGCCTTACCTGAATCCCTGCGTTCGCCGACAAGTTTTCTTGATCCGGTCGCGTTCTCCAGGAGATGTTGTATTGTTTTTAGCCATTTGCACTGTCGCGCCACAGTTCACGCCCGCAGTGACGTCATGCGTCGCGCGATCACGTTTTTCTTCTCGCGATCATACACCGCGAGACAACTGAAAACAAGATGGCCGCGCCCGCGAGCAACCACATGGGTAAGTTGGCGAGCCGCAACCATGCAGAAAATCTCGCGAACATGCAGGAAAAAAACTTCTGCATCTTTGTGATATTTCCGCGTGTTTGCGATAATTTTTAACATTTTCGCGATAATTTGCGAAAGTGGATTTCGCAAATTCCGCCCACCCGTTAGTCCTGAGCAGGCTGAAAAGACACTCCACTCAGGACAGGGAGTCTGTGCTGTTTCTTTAGTCCAGCTGTTCAATACAGCAGTGTTGGAGAAAGCTAAGTGTGCATGTGTGTTTGGCTGTCCTGAGATAGCTGGCCCAACACATATGTGCACTTGGAAGTGCACATAGGAATCCTTTTCCCCCTCCCATGGCCTGACCCCGCCCCTCCCTACTATGGGCTGGTTCAGCCAGCAAATGAAAAATAAAACGATGAAAGCATGTTGTTTCATTTTTCAGGTGCTGGCCCTGAGCCAGTGAGGTGACACTCCTCCACCATTGCGGAGGAGCCGCCCCTGTCCAACTGTGAGAGGGATGTTATCAGTAACATGATCAAATATGGTATTTGCAATGCCATGAGCAATGGCTGGCAAGGGATGAAAGTAGGGGTGGGCGCAATTTGCGAAATCCACTTTCGCAAATTATCGCAAAAATGTTAAAAATTATCGCAAACACGCGCAAATATCGCGACGATGCAGAAGTTTTTTTCCCGCATGTTCGCGAGATTTTCTGCATGGTTGCGGCTCGCCAACTTACCCATGTGGTTGCTCGCGGGCGCGGCCATCTTGTTTTCAGTTGTCTCGCGGTGCATGATCGCAAGAAGAAAGACGTGATCACGCGACGCATGACGTCACTGCGGGTGGAAACTGTCGCGAGACAGCGCAAATGGCTAAAAACAATACAACATCTCATGGAGAACGCGACCGGATCAAAAAAATTTGTCGGCGAACGCAGAGATTCAGGTAAGGCGATTATTTTACAGCGCGAGCAAGAACCAAATTATCGCTAAGCTGCGGAATGCGGAAATTTTGACATTTTCGCGCTTTCCGCGGAACGCGAAAATGTCAAATTATCGCAATTTCTGCGAACGGAAAGAAATTTTAGCCCAGGCCTAGATGAAAGCTGATTCTTTGTTTACCATAAATGTCAAGATTCCATCATTTTATGCTTTGAACATATCTACATTCTCTTTCAATTCTGTTATGTTTTAATGCAAAATGCACATATAGCACATCCTGTCACATCCAAACTAAAACAGAGAATTAGAAACAGAAGATTAAATATCAAAAGAAGTGGTGGCTAAGGCATTCCTAAATTTATAAATAAATAGAAGAAGGGCAAAGCAGAAAGTCAACTTATTTAACAGTCATCGCACCTCAATCGAAAATCTTAAATCCAATTTTTGTTTGAGGAAGGACATGAGTGCTTCTGACCACTACTTTCCATATTTTGAATGGATGGATGGGGTAACTCTCTTTAGCGGTTTTTAGGAGTTATTTTTATTAGTTTCTGACAGCTTGTTTTTTGGCACTGAGTTTATTAATATATGGGTGCATTGTTATGATATTGAGCAATTGATGTCATGATTAGTCGTATTAAATCAATGTCTGTCCCACACACCTTTGATGCAATGGAGATAACATATGCACATGCCACTCCATCATGCAGCCAACATTTACCATGAGTGCCATATTTCATATAGTATCACGATTCACATGTTAAAAAGGTTTCCGTCTGTGGAACTGAGATCCTCGAAGAAGTTTTTGCCATCTTAAAATACTCAAAGTCAATGTATTCCTTCTCTTGTTGAATAAGATGATAATTCATTAATAAAGAGGGAATTGTGTAGATGTCAAATCATTTTTTAAGTAAAAATAAAACATTTTTTCATTTACATTATGTCTATTTTGTTGCGAATGTTTCCTTTAAGGCGAATAGTATCTTCTAAACTTACATAAAAATTGACCCTCAATACTATTGAAAATTATTTGCAATGTTTCATGCATATCATATTTTATGCATCAATTTTTACAAAATTTAAATGTGGTTACCAATCTATTTTTGTGTACATAAAGTAGAAACTCAATAATGCTACTTTAAATACTCACAAATGCTGCTCACTAAGGTGTTCACTAAGGTTTATTTGCAGAGCCATACCTCGCCATGATTGCAGAGAACTCTGCATCTGGATTTATGCATTTTTGATGTAAATGTGAAATTTGCAAGGACATGTGTTAAAAAATGGGGACTATCTATTACAACATGTGAGAAGACAGAAAGTATGGGAAGGTGCATAATGGGAATCATTGAAATACTCAAATACACCTATAAAAGAGTAAGACGATTGCTACTCACCAAAGTTGCATCCACATCTACTCCAGCAGCACTGCTGTGCAAACAGGGTAAAATCTACTGCATCCCTGCTTGGAGTAGCACACATGGCCACTTACAGAAACTCCAAGGGAATCTCACAGAAATCAATAAAGGCAGGGAATCACACTAACAGCACATAGGGAAAAAGGAAGAAATAAGTAAATAAAATGCAAATGTCAACCCCTTCACTGCTAGGCCTTTTCTTCCCCTGTGCTAAGCCTTTCTTGGCTAATTGGGGTAGTTTGTGCTTAGGCCCCATGTAACTTCTTCTCCACATAAGGCATCCATTCCAAATTTGTGTCCTTTTCTTCCAACATCATGGGGATTGTAAGGGTACCCAGGGTTTGTGGAAAAAGTGCTGCAGAAGAAAGCGTCTGTGTTTTTTTACCTCACTTGTGTGGCTGTCGATGCAGAATCAGCTAAACACTTTTTGTTTTTTAAATGTAGCTCTCAGAATTTGCTGTGCTATACCCTTAATCCCTGTGTTTTTGGCCCTTCACAGTCACAGGCCTTCGGCCCACCCACACAAGTGAGGTATCATCTTACTCAGGAGAACAAGGGGAATGCTTGGTGGAAGGACATTAGTGCCGACACGGTGATCCCACACAAAAATGTGTGAAAAAAGTAAAACATTTTGCAGCTAAATTTGAGGTTTGCAGGGGATTTTGGGTAGGGAGCGGTTGGAGATCCACACAAGCCATACCTCCCTGAACTCCCCAGGATCTCTAGTTTTCAGAAATGTGTGTCTTTGGTAGGTTTCCCTAGATGGACGCCGAGCTCAGGGCCAAAAACCCAGGTGCCCCCCTTGCAAAACCAGGTTGTTTTGTGATAGGTCATTTTGATGTGTTCATAATACATTTTGGGCCCTTGCCTGTTCTACACGAGTGAGGTACCATTTTTATCGGGAGACCTGGGGAACACTTGGTGGTAGGAAATTTATGTCACCCTGGTGAACCTACCACTTTCCCACACACTTTTTTTAAAACAATTCTATTTTTTCAGCTAAATTTGAGATTTGCAGGGGATTCTGGGTAGAAAAAAATTGGGGTCCACACAAGCCATACCTCTCTGAAACCACTGGGTGTCTAGTTTTTAAAGATGTCTGGGTTTGGTAGGTTTCTCTATATGGCCGCCGTAAGCCCCTTTACAAAACCAGGTAATTTTGTAATACGTAATTTTGATGTTTCCACAATAAGTATTGGGCCCTTGCCTGCCGCGGGCACTGGGCCCAACCACACAAGTGAGGTACCACCATTTGTATCGGGAGACTTTGGAGAATGCGGGGTGGGTGGACGTTGTGGATCCATGCAGATTCCAGAACTTTCCATCAGAGAAATTTGAGTTTTTTTTTTACAAAGTTTGAGGTTTGCAAGGAATTCTGGGTAACAGAACCTGGTGAAAGCCATACAAGTTGCCCTATCCTGGATTCCCCTGGCTAGTTTTCAAAAAGGTATAGGTTTGCTAGGTTTCCTTAGGTGCCGGCAGAGCTAGGGTCCAACATCCACAGCTAGGCACATTAGGAAAAAACTGTCAGTTTTCACTGGAAAAATGTGATGTGCGTTTTGGGCTATTTTCTGTCACGGGTACTAGGCCTACCCACACAGGTGAGGTACCATTTTAATAAGGAGACTTTGGGAAAGGCTGGGTGGGTGGAAGTTTGTGGATCCATGCAGATTCCAGGACTTTCCATCACAGAAATGTGAGAACGTGTGTTTTTTTTATAATGTTTGAGGTTTGCAAGGGATTCTGGGTAACAGAACCTGGTGAGAGCCACACAAGTCACCACATCCAGGTATTCCCCTGGCTGTATAGTATAGGTTGGCTAGGTTTCCTTAGGGTTTTGGCAGAGCTAGGATCCAAAATCCACAGCTAGGCATATTGCAAAAAAGGGTCAGTTTTCATTGGAAAAAAGTTGGTGTGTACAAGTGAGGTGCATTTTTATTCATAGACTTGGGGGAATGCTGAGCTGTTGGTAGTGTGCTGCTCCCCTTAAATTCCAGAACTTTCCATTACAGAAATGTGAGGAAAATGTGTTTTTATACTGAGTTTGAGGTTTGCAAGGGATTCTGGATAACAGAATCTGATGAGAGTCACCGCATCCTGGATTCCCCATGGTGTCTAGTTTTAAAAAATGTACAGGTTTGCTAGGTTTCCCTAGGTGCCGGCTGCTCTAGGACCCAAAATCCGCAGCAAGGCACACCTTCTACTGCCCTTGGAGGGGGACAGAAAGACTGTGGCTATTTTTAAGGGGGTGGGGGCATTGGTATGCCCATTCTGGGCAGCCCCCGCCCCTATGTACAAAAAAGCCAGCGTAATCCCTGGCGCCTAGGGGGCCCTCTGCACCCCTTAGGAGGGCAGATCAGGGGCTATTTTCCCAACTGCCTCCAAGGGGAGGCACAAAGTCTGTGGCATTTTTTAAAGGACTGGACAGCCCCCACCCCTGACCATTAAAATAAATATTTCCTGGTGCCTAGTGGGGTTACAGCCCCCCTCTGGGGGGCAGATAAGGGGCTATTGCCCATCTGCCTCCCAGGGGGGCAGAAACACTGATCACAGTTTTTTAAGGGTGGGGCATTAACATGCCGATTCAGTGCAGCCTCCACCCATATGTATGAAAAAAGTCATAATCCCCGGTGCCTAGTGGGCTTTCTGTTGCCTCGGGGGGCTGATCAGGGTTATTGCCCCATCTGCCTCCTGGGGAGGCAGAAAGACAGTGGCATTTTTTTTTAGGGGGGTTGGGGCATTGACATGTCCATTCTGGGCAGCCCACATCCTGCATTTTTAAAAAAACATCCCTGGTGCCTAGTGGTCTTTCTGCTTCCCTGGGGCAGTTAGGGGGCTATTGACTCATCTGCCTTCCGAGTGGCACGGTGACTATGGCAATTTTTATTGGGTGAGGGGATTGCCATGCCCATTCTGGGCAGCCCACACCCCTACGTATACAAAAATAAAATATTCCTTGGTTCCTAGTGGGCTTTCTGCCTTCCTCGGGGGCAGATCAGGGGCTACTGCCCACATCTGCCTCCTGGGGGGCTGAAAGACTGTGTCATTTTTTTGGGGGGGTGGGGGCATTGACATGTCCATACTGGGCAGCCCACATCCTGAACTTTGAAAAAAATATCCCTGGTGCCTAGTGGTCTTTCTGCTTCCCTGGGGCAGTTAAGGGGCTATTGACTCATCTGCCTTCCGAGGGAGCAGAAAGACATTTGCCTTTTTTGGGGGGAAAGGAGGGGATATTGGCATACCCAATCTGGGCAGCCCCCACCCCTGGCCTATAAAAGAAATATTCCTGGCATCTAGGGTGCTTTCTCTCCCTCCAGGGGGGTAGGTTGGGGGCTACGGAAAGACTGGTTATGGCAAAACAAAATGGAGCAAATGACTTGCCCAAGGTGCCGCTCCCTCCTCCCTGGTGGCTAGTGGGTGGATCTCTGCTTGTGGATCGCCCTCCTCGGGTGATCCACAAGCAGGACTCCACTAGGGGAGGGTCCCAATGGTAAGGGGAGATTCTCCCCTTTCCAAAGATACCTCTCCCAAGTGTTTTAGTGGTCGGGGATTGAAATAGCACAACCTGGGGGGGGCGTGTCTTGCACCCCAAACCAGTCGCACAGCGTTATTGCGCAAATCCATAATACTTCAAAACTTATCATTTCTTGACCAAATAATCATTCATTTCTCTGTTTACTGATAGACTCCACTTGATCCACAATCAAAGAATCATGCAATTTTCCAAATTTCCAATGCTTCTGATGAGACCATCCGGACTTCTTTCAAGAAACACATGCAACGCATAATTCTTCCCAGGCATGTTCTTTATTAAAACCCAATGCATTTCGGACTCCTCGAGTCCTTCTTCAGGGGTAACTACAAACAAAGCATTTCATAATTAGCGATTACTCGTGCATACATCGTAATGCATTTAATTGTGCCACTAAACATTGCAAACAACGGTAAAATGATGTAATGTAGAATAATTATGCTCACTTTAATTAAAAGAATCTTCCCCCTTTTTTTTAATATGTAACTCCCCATCTCCCTCCCCCTAATGTGCTGTGTTCCTTCTTAAACTAAATATAGTGAAATCAACAGCCTCCCTAATCTGTATGTGTAAGGTGATCATAGCCGACCAATCGTATTTAAGCAACAAATAGAACCCCTATGTATGCCATAATATTTTTAAACCATCCGTTATTCAGACTGTCATTAATCTCACCAATGCAAGATAAAACAAACTACCCATGAGGTCCCAAAATAGCTAAACCTTCCCGCCTGCCTCCCGCTTTTCAAACAAACGTTTGTTGCTGAATACAGCATGTTAAACACGTACCTGCCTGGGCGTTTAGAACTGTTCAACTACCATCTCTGGAAAAAAGGTATTTACCCGCCCTTCACAGCGCTCGGTTTTTAAACCTGGCGCGGGGATTGAGATAGCCCCACGAGCATCGAAACAATGAAACTAAAACTAAGTTTCAGTTTAATTTTATAATATAATGACGTCAGCGCGCCATGCTTGTGATTTTCATTACATTGAAAATAAAAAAAACAGGCCTCAGGAGGTAGGTGAAGCTCTTCCCCACCTCCCAAGCCCCCTCCCCCCAAAACAAAATCCCTCTGCTCTTTGCAGCAGAGGGATTTAGTGTGCCTGTGCACATTTTTTTACATATTTGTTGAAAGGTTTTTAGATAGCGCTGGCTAGACCTGGGGGTACCAGAGCTCTTTACATGAGATAAAGGAGTCAAGAAAAACAGTTGTTCATGGTAAAAATAGAACAGGCAAGTACTTCACCCAATAAGTTAAAAAAAAAAGGGGGATAAAAAGAACTTTACATGAAAAGAAGCAGTCAAGGGGAGCAATTTTTCAGGGTAAACCAAACAAACAGGTACATCTCACATTGAGTTATGGGGGCAAAGTTCTGGGAGGTTAACATGAAAAACACATCTAAGTAATACAAATGCGTGAACAACTTTGGGCAGAGAAGTGAGTATCAGTAGGGAAGAATAAAAGGTATAGGTAGGGGGTAATGGCAGGAGAGTGGTGAGGGGTTCAGGAGAGGTTAAGGTCAGAGTAGAACAGGATGAGATGTAAAAAGGGAGAGTGAAGTGAAAGCCAGGAGTAGCAAAAAGAAAACCGATGCAGGGAAAACAAAAAGCAAGGTAATAGGAGTGAATTATGGACCCCAAAATGTATTGAGAAGGTGATGTTTTAGGTCTTTTAGGAATGATTCTGTCATGAGCACAGGAGCACTGGTGCTCATGACGGAACCATTCCATCATGAGCACCGCAAGGGTTAAATGCATTCTGTTTCTATTTTTTTATAAGTTCAATACATTTTATTGGATTTAAGGAAAGAAACGAAATGGTGAACATAGGTAGAATCAGCAGAGAATGTTTCTGAGACAAAAGACCCCAGCCTTCTGATTTTTCTACACTTCACACTGTCCTTTGCCACTAACATTAAAATGTGCACAGACTTTGAAGACAGGGTTCTCAACTGGTTCATTTGTTATCTAGCCACCTGATTTCAAGTAATCAAAATAGGTACTTCATTTGCCAGTCCTTCTTCAGTGCACCACTGTCTTCATCAGTGAACAATCTTAGCACCAATACTGCCCAGCATCTACATCAAATCTCTTGTCAACATTGTCAACATTGTCATGACTCTGTTTTCATACTTTCAATTCACAGGCAATACACTACGCTGTTTGAAGGCACTTACTCCAGAGGACATCTCTCCATGGGCCAGACATGAAGTGAACTGAGTTTTTTTCGCATCAAGGTACTTTATATCATAGTCTCGGGATATTTACCAGCCTACAGCCCTTAGCTCACTCTTTGTAGTGTCAATTTGTAGGTCTTGCATGTGCAGCATGAATCCCATCTCCCTACAAACTTTTATCATGGTTTTCTTAACCTCCTTGGCTCATTTTAACTCACTATGCTGTATTTCCTTTTTACACCACAAAGAGATATTTTGCTATTTCCCCAAGCTTAGGTGCATCCAACATCAGTGCACCTACAGGCCATTATATTCCATGATACTAGTTCCGTCACTATTGTTATAGCCTGGATCATGGATGATCTAGGTAGTGCCAGTACATTTTTTAGGCATTTATACTCTTCTATATCCCATTTGGTTTTACCGTTCAGATATAGCAGTTCACTTCCTTATTGTAATTGTAATGGCTACAAAGGTTTCCAGGGCAGGCCTATCTGACATCTCCCCATAATATTTATTAAATTTCTTCAGACCACTGACTGAAGTGCAAAAGCCCTCCTCTCAATGATTTCAGACGGACATCCCATTTTACTGACTTTTTGAACCAGACCCCTAAATACTTATATTCCTTTACTGTCTCCAGGTTTTTGGGGCCTTGGTACCAACTAAACGTTACTGTTTTATTGCCGAAGCACAATACTTTTGATTTTTCCATATCCACAGCCAATTTCTTTTGCTCACAATATTCCTTACATCTATCCAGTTTTCTTTGTAATCCTATCTGTGTCTGGTCTATGATAATGAGGCCATCTGCATAAAGGAGACAGGAAACATATTTTCCATCCATTATGGGTCTGGCACCCTTGGCTTCCCCCAACATTGATGGCAACTCAGCTATAAATAAAGAAAAAAAGTGGATGGGCCAGGAAACACCCCTGTCTGAGTCCATTTTCAATTGATACTTTCTCACAGTGTGTGCTCTGCCTTATGAGGTGTCAGGTCTGGAGAATGGCAAGGGACTTTTGTACTCAACCTAGAACAGCAATTCTGACACAGAATCTTAGTCGGGGACTGACTTTCATTTTATTCTGGACTTGTTGTGATGGAAATTTGGAACTATTGTTTGGCTTATTTCCTGTTTTTTTTATTTCCCTCATTATACGATGTAAATAGACGTGTCCAATAATGTTCCTTGTCAGCATTTATCTCCTGCTCACCCTCTCCAAGTTGCATTTTTCTTCCTGGACAAGGCTTTATTTAGGTTTGTTATCCCCTGCCCTAGGACAGTTAAGTAAAAATTCTTTATTGTATAGTTAGTTAAAACCATTACAATATTCCAATGCATAAAATACATTTTCGCCGCATGTTAAAATAAAATAAGGAAGAGTAAGTATAGACAATTAGCACCACATTTAAAATTTGATTCATTATTTCAATTTACAACTGTATGACTCTTAAAAAGATGGGCAGGAGCAGCTGAACAATGTTTGTAGCCTGTATCATTGTTTCGTTAAGTTCTCAAAAAAGGTTAGACATTTTATCAGTTGACAAATTAATTGTGGGTCCTTTGTGTCCAGACTTTTTAGTATTGCAGATCTACAGGTGCGGATACCTCTTTCATTAAACTGTCTCCTCAGCAAATAACGGCGGTGGTACCCTAACACTGGGCAGATGGATATTAGAGGTATGAAGTCCTGTATTGGTGACCCACATAGGCTGCAAGCTTTTGAGCCATGGGACTTCCAATTAGGACGATCCGCATTGGAAGGCAATTTCCCCATGCGCAGTTCCAAGAACTTGGTTTTTAGGTAAGGGGAGAAAGCAAGGCCCAGGTACGACGCTGGCTCAAGCTTCATGTAGGATTGTAGTACCATCCATGCGTGCACACCTTGACTTAATGTTGCTTTGTCTTCCATTAGTGAATGCGTTTTTGCCGCTTTTTTCACAATCAGCTGAAATGAGGTCAAAGGTAGTTTCCGATGCCAGAGGTCTGCCATCCTAGTTATTTTCAAAGAGGTATTTAGATACTTTGCGTAGTGCGATTTTGGATAGTTTTGCAAGGCTTCCCAGAGTGCTGAGTTGATTTCAAGGCTGTGATTAAGCCATATTTTGTACCAAATTTTAATTGTCTCGTACCTTCTATGCAGTGTTTGTTGCTGTAGTCCAAGCTCTAGATGTACCTGAGCTGGTGAGGCATCACTTGGCAGGCAAAATACTTTTTTGTACACTCGCGTTTGGATATTGTCTAGAATTGTTACGCTGTTTCCCTAATGGACCACGCTTCCGTAGGCAAAGGTTGGATGTAATTTTGATTTGATGACTGCAAGAAGTGGAGTGAACAATGGGCCCATTACCGATTTAGATATACTGCAAAATGCAAACAATAAAGTGTTTCTCTTTTTTTCTATTGTTTCGTAATGCTTGGCGAACGAAAACCTTCGGTCCAAGTATATCCCCAGGTATTTGTAGCTATTAACTACTTCTAACTTAATGTTGTCAATTGTAAATCTAGTCTGTTTGGGTAGACTATGGGATATGATCATGACCTTTGTTTTTTGTGTTTATTTCCATCAGGTTTGTTTTAGCGAAGTCAGCTAACTCGTTAATTGATCGTTGCAATCCGATTCTTGTCTGGCTTAGGAGGACAACGTCACCTGCGTGGGACAGGTGTGTTAATGGCAGTGTGCCCAGACGTGGCGAATGTGAATTGACCCCGTCTAGCCTTGATGTTAGATCAGCCATGAATAGATTGAACAGATGCGGGGCCAAGACACAGCCTTGTTTTAGTCCCTCATTTGTGTGGATCTTCCTTGTGAACCTCTGGCCATCAGCGATTTTGACCTGCATTCAGGTGTCGGTGTAGAGATCCATAATTGGATTCAAAATTGAGTCTGGTAGACCCTGGTGCTTCAGTTTTGCCCACAATGTGTGTCTACTGACACGGTCGAAAGCCGCCTTAAAGTCCACAAAGCATAGATGGAGTGCTTGTCACTGTCGTAGACTTTTGTCGGTGATTAGCCCTATTGCTAGTGCCTTTGTAATGGTACCCATGCCCCGGTGAATGCCCGACTGGTTTAAAGGGATTTTTTTGTTCTCGTCGGACCAATTTATCAGATCAGTTAAGATCAGGGATGCATACTATTTGGCCTCTGCGTCTATTAACGCGATCAGACGATAGTTTGCCGGGTCTGTGCGCTCCTCTCCCTTGTATATCGGATTAATTATTGCACCTCTCCAGCTTTCTGGGATACGACTGGTTGTGCCGATCATATGGAACAGGCTATGGATCTTACTTGCCCAGTAGTTGGGATCTTGTTTGTAAATTGCCTGCCGATCATATGGAACAGGCTACGGATCTTACTTGCCCAGTAGTTGGGATCTTGTTTGTAAATTGCCTGTGGTACACTGTTCGGGCCCGGTGCACTATTAAGCCGACTTTTTCTTATGATTTGTAAAATTTCTACTTCAGAATGGGGAAAGGTTGATTGTGGTATGTCCTCATTCTGCAATGTTCGGATTCCTGCTACTATGGTGATTATAGTAGAATTATCTTTCTTGTAACTATGATTAGCTGAGGGTATTGCTGTTTTTTGCTTTTCCTTTGTAGTATTTGCAAAAAAGTTTGACTGATCCAAATTGTTTATCAAAAATGTAGAGATTAAATGCTGTACCCAGGCAGGCTCAGCGACACCGGTCATGTTTATGATTTTTGAAGTTCTGTTCATAGAATTCACCTGGTCCCAGAAAGCTCCAGCATCATATTTCTTTCCATTGTGTAATAGCTTTGTCCAATAGTTGTTTTCTTGATTTTTTTCTTCAGTAGACGTACCTCCTCCCATGCTTTTGCCAATGGACTTTGATGTTGAGCCGTCCTAAGTGCCTTTCTCAGTTGCTTCCTTAGGCTTCTTGATGTTTGACTGAGATGACTGTTGTTATCTGTGCACTTTTTGTTTGTCTGTTTAGTAGATGCTCCTGCTTGGGGTAAACTTGCCAGGAAGGTATTCCATGTTTCTATTGTCATGTTATTTTCTGACTCAAGGGTTGTCATTAGATTTTTAGCCTTTTAGGCTATGTGCGGTAATGTGGTGCTTGTCCACCTCAGACGCTTCAGATTCATTGTTGATGTATCCCCCTCTACTACTGGAGCTTCTGTGTGATTATAAAATGTCATTTTAAGTTCAATATGCTGAGCGGAGTAATCGCTATCGGTAGAACATTTGATTTGAAAACTATTTATTTGCCCTAGGAGAGAGAGGGTTACTATTGTGTAATCCAGAACTGAGCTTGAACGAGGGCCATTATACGTACAAGTGATAGGTCTATCCTGTTTTATTCTCCCATTTAATGTACGCATACCTAGGTGTTCGAGGTCCCTTATGAATCGCTGTCCTACTTTATCATTGGGTTTTAGGACAGGAAACAATTGCATTTCTACATCCCAAATTGCATTAGCTGCGGTGATGTTATCTTCCTCTTCTTGGGTGTACAGTAGATTTGCATTGAAATCTCCTGTGAGAATTATCTCCCAAGTTGGCTGGTCAAAGCAGAATCCGTAATGGCACCAATAACTTTCTTGAATGGATCTTTTTTTATCTTTGTATTTTGGATGTGCATAGATGTTAATCAAGATGATGGTGCTTACCCCTTAGTGTGGGCCCAGCTCAATTTTTATTATTTGCATAGCTGATGTTGTTATAGACAGCTGAATTGAGAAGATTTTTTAGTGCTGTAGAGATGTAAAGGACAGTTGATGTATCATCCCCAGAACCCATACCCCATGTGTTAAAAAATAAATATAGAAAAATCTTTATTTCTGAAAATTACTTGGATGTGTTGCAACTCGGTTAAGAATGTGTGCACATGTCTGTAGACTAGTGTCGGAGTCGGTTGAAGTAAGGGTGAATGTTACATGATCCAGACTCTCAAAAACAATCTGTGACATAACTCAAATGCAGTCACCTTCATGCCAAGACACACACTAGATGGCATACAGGTGCAAGAGAGGTGCAATGGGTATTATGTATAAAACAAGAAATGTTGTGTATTAACTTTAAGGTAAAGATGACTCTTCACTAAAGACCAATGAGAAATTATATTAGAATATAAATATATCTTTTGGTTGATATGTGCCCATTCACCTGAAATGTCATCCATATTTCCTGTAACTTCCACAATTCCTTGCTGTGTGGACTAACCCCTTGATGTTAGAGACAGAACAATTTTCCTTGAGGACTGCGGTAAACATGTAGCCCTTGATGCAGATGCTTTGGAAGAAAGTACTGGAAAACTTTAGAATTCCGACAGTGTGGTGCTAATGCTGAAACATGTATAAGAAACATTTAGGTAATTCCTTTTACTTGGAGAACATGTTTAATGGGCGGAGATTTGTTAGAAATAAAAAAAGGAGACAATATATTATAAATGGACATAGTCAGTAGCATATGTATTATGGTCAGAAGTCTTTCTGAGCAACGGATGATAGAGGCACAAATTCCTGCTTGTAGAATGTTCAAAGATGTTGTTTCATGGATGGGGCATTTTGTTGAAGCTAAGGGCGTTTGTATCACTGTAGTTGTTTAGATAGAAATATTGAAAGTGTTGAATAATCCCAACTTAAATATTATGAGTATGTTGAACATCGTTAGACCTGGGACCTTGGCGTGAGTCTCCCTTCCACTTTTTGTCGCTGTGCCTCATGTGTTTTGCTGGTGTTAGCTGCTCAGAGCACTTTGCCACTGCCAACCAGTGCCACAGTGCAAGTGTCCCTATTTAAAATGTATATGTTGGGTGGATTCCATGATTGGCTTATTTGTTTTACTGTCAAACCCCAGTAAAGTGCACCAGGAGTGCCCAGGGCTTGTAAATACAAATGCTGCTGGTGGGCTTGCAGCACTGGTTGTGCCACCCACAGAAGCGGCCTAGTAAAATGTGTCTAAGCTCTGCCATTGCAGAACCTGCATGCAGTCTGGTACTGTCATGCTGACTGGGCAAGTGCACCCACTTCCAGTCCCTAAACCTTCTCTTAACTTCATATTAGTCACCCCTATGGTAGGCCCAAGGGCAGGGTGCATTGTAAGCATAAGGCAGGACAAGCCCTGATGTGTGTGGCATGTCCTAATAGTGAATTACAGCCATTTTCGTTTTTCACTATTGTAAGTCTACCTGTTCTCCATAGGCCAGAATGGGCTGTGAGAATTGTTACATTCTATGATCCTAACAGACCCAGGGAACATATTAGAAATTCGAGTTTAGTATGCCTGAACTCAGAATAACAAAATACATCTATTAGTAAAGTTTATTTTAATATTCTGTGTTTGCAAAGGCCACTTTTAGAAAGCTGGTATTTGCTTGCCTAACCATTTCAGCCCGCCTCTGCTAGGATGTGTATCTGCTGTCTGGTTTCTGTGAGTGACAGGGTGGGGAATTCCAGGAGACAGGCTGGGGCAGCCCGGTGGTGACTAGAGAGATCTACATCCAGATGGGTGGGAGGAGTACACCTGGACTCTGAATAGGGCTGTGCTCTGCCACCACAATGCTGGCTCCACCTCCTTTGGAGCGGCTGATGTCTCTGCCCTGCACCCTGAATAGAAAGTCAGAGTCATGTCACCAAAGTGCTCAGGAACTGGTTTGGACTGGGCAAAGGCCCCTCTACCCCAGAGGAACAAAGGAATTAGGGGTATAAGTATCGGGACCCTGCTCCCAAGAAATTAGATCCTGCTTGACAAGAAGAACCTCTGCCTGAGGAGAAGGAACTGGGAAAGCTGTAAGGAGGAGCACTGTCCCTGACCTGGGGGTTTGGCCTGCAGTGGTTGCCTTGCTGCTGAAGGAGAGGAGAAAGACTACAAAGACTTTATTTCAACTTGTGCTTTAAAAGATCTCCAAGGGCCTGAGTAGAGCTGGCCTCCTGTTAAGAAGTCCCAGGAACGAAAGAACTTCACCGCAGCTTCCCCCTGAACTCTGCTGTGTGAGTTATGCCCCTCCTAGAGTGCTGGAACCAGTTTTGGGGCCTCTGGGAGCTGTGCCTCCTGTTGGGAAGCTGGCCAAGGAGAAAGAAATCAAAGATCTCCACTTTTTCACGCACAGCCGGCTTAGCGAGAAAATTTCCATCGCACCACTCGTTAGAGTGCAGAATTTTATCGCTGAGGACATCGTCACAGAGCCTGCTGCCGCTGAGCCAGATCAGCGCTGGAAAAATCATCGCCCCACTTGTTAGCGGACCGATTTTGATCGCTACCAGCCAAGATCCACGCTTCGCCTGTTAGCGGGAAGAATTCTATCGCTGCGAACTTCGTCGCAGAGCCTGCCGCTGCTGTGTGGAATCGTCGCAGAACAAGCCAAGATCATCGCACTGCTCGTTAACGTGAGTAATTTTATCGCTGCGAAAATCGTCGCTGACTCAACCAAGATAACCGCTGGTGAAATTGTCTGGTGAAATCTAGTGTGGTGTCCATTTGTGGTGTTGTCACTGGGTTACTGTATGTGGTCACAAATGCTTAACCTATAACACTCTGAGATAAGCCTTGTCTGCTCGCGCCAAGCTACCTAGAGGGTGAGCAGGGGTTATTTTAAAAGTGTAACCCCTTACCCTGACTAGAGGAGAGGGTCCCTGCTTGTCACAAGTACCTACCTGTGCCAACCAGATATCCCCAATTCTAACAAACATGTTAGTGTTACACATTCACAGAGTACTCTCATGGGTGATAGCTACTGGCAAACAATATTCTCAGTTATAGACAGACACTGACATGATATGAAAGAGTGTTAGGTACTGTGATAAGTGATGTTTCACTGTATAATTGGCTGAAATGGGGACATAGACAGATTAAGCATGTGACAAGAGACATATGCATACCAGTGAGGAAGCACAATTGGACGTTGTAATTTGTGACACAAGGACACAGGCATCAGACTTAGAAGTTCACCCATTAGACTTATTTGTGAGACATGCTGAACATAGAGTACTTTTTATGTTATAGAATCAAATTTCCAATCTCCTCCTTGTTATGTGGAGGGAGAGATGGTTAAAACAATTCAAAATTGACATGGCAGTATTTTTTCCATGTTCTGCCATCCATCTGGTGTCCAAGGAGGTAAAGTGAGTGCAGCTGCAAATGAGGCGTTGGCAGGTGGCAGAGGGCCTGATAACACAGGGCCAGCCAAATCCAAAGATTACATGATATGGGTGAGCATATGTTACACTTTCTCAAGTATAACAGAACGTTTCTAAGCATGCACAGACAAGAAGCAAGTTGTATGTCAGAACACTAACAGCAAAAATATGTTCTGCCATAAATACTGTGGCCTTAATATTGTTTGGGAAATATTGCTCCATTAGGTTTAGATTTTTTATTATTAAGTCAAATGAGATGATATGTTTATAGATGATATTTAGGGCAAAACAATTTTGTCAGACGATATTTAGGCCATTATATTCTGATATAACACCAAGGTACATTAATGGCAGTGTTGACCTAAGACAGTCAATGCTATTCATTTCTAAAGATATTGCGTTTTTAACATTGATACTTGTGAGACATACATGGCTGGATCGTAGGGATGTATTAAGAGGTGGGGCCTGCTGTTTGACACCAGTGTTACATGGGGTAGAAGTTTTACTTTAGTTGAAAGCTAGAGTTTTATTCATTTTTCCAAGTTTGATGTGTGGATTCCCCACAACAGATATACCATGTAGCAGATTAGTGTGAATGTCGGGGGTGAAACAGGGGGGAGATTTGGATCTGCCTTCAGAAAGAACATTTGCCACCTGTATCCTGGAAAGTGTCTTGGTACTAATCTTTGAACTCCTCTCCTCTCCACTCCACTGCGGTTATGTGGAGACACATGTAGTTCCTTGTAGTGCTCCACCACAGAGTTAGCTAGAGGTTCTGTCTCCTCCTCAGTGAAGTTACTCTTCCTATTAAGTGGAGGGCTGCATCCTGGAAGCTAGAGCTGCTGTTTGGCATCTACGAGGTCATTCAGTACAAAGGAAGGACAGCAGAACTCAACAGTTTAGCCTGTATTCATGTGGTTGCAGTATTAAAGTTTGCCAAGTGTGTGTGATTTTCTCTATTCTCTTTCTTTCCTAGATCTACATAGTGAAGATGAGGAACTCCACCTTGACTGCAGAGAATTATGCTTGCAATTGTATTCCTGACATTCATTGTAAAACTACTTATAGTGACTTTACGTCATAAATTTAATTGTGCTTATCTCTCAGGTGCAGGTGAAAATTCATGTTTATAGATGTTTGCACGAGGTTTCCATATGTGAATCGTGCCTAATTACTTTTGCCACATGTTTTATTTCCTTCTAATTAAACATTGTTTCTATTTTGGTCAGGTAAATTACTAAGAGTCTCTTCTATGTGAGCAATGTCATCAGTGATGTAAGTTAAAATCAACTTACAAACCTTACATACTTACAAAACCATACCAACCTAGGCCTTCATTAAAAGTGACCCATTAATGGGTCTGAAAAGAATGGCTGCCAGAGTTGCTATTATTTGCTGGTACTGAATCTTCGAGGGGGAGGGTACAAAATAATATGCCAGTATGAGTTGGACCTTGATGATTCACCAACAAATGGTTCCACCAGTTCAGTGGAGTCTGAGGGTGCTTCTGGCTTCCTCAAGGGTCCCTATCTTCGGGGGTGTTGAGTGTTAGCCAAGGAAAAGGCTTGTTCACTCAGTTCCAAGTCTGTTGCCTGAGAGACACACTATCCCTCTTTTGCTTTGTGCTGGTGGGCAAAGTCCTGTTGTTGGTGACACAGGTCTCCTCATTGTCCTTCTTTGAAATAAGTTGATCAGAAATGAGGTTCTGATTTCGGGGGAGTCCCTTAAGTACTGTATTTAGGGGAGTTAGGGATATGGGAGCTGGTTGCCAATGGGCATCTAGTCACTTACATATAATCTGCCCCTGAGGTGACCACATTTGGTGGTGTAGGTCACCTTTTCTACCCAGTTACCACTATTTCTGTTCTCCGAATTATGGCAGAAATCAACTTTAGGTGTACAGATCAGGCTGCTCACCCTGGAATTGTGGCTAGCCTTCCTGGAGATGTACACCCTCATACCTAATGTTCACTTTGCCTGCGTCCAAGCACATCTGTGGCAAAGGGAGGGCTGTGTCCTCCTCAAGTGGACAGCCCAGATGCATATCAGAGGCGGTGCAGCCTTTGAACTCACCGCTCTGATGTGTCACTTCACTAGTTCACTTGGGAAGAGGGAGGTGTGACATCCTCCCTGCCCAAGCCTTTGCTCTGACTCCTGGGAGTGTGTTCACTGCCTGGCAGGAGGTCAAAAGTCTGTCTTTGGGGCAGCTGGGCCTGCCAGCCAAGACACATGTCAGCTAGGCTAACCAGGTGGGCAACCACTAGGTAGCCATCTGGGTGCATGCCAGCCTTCCCTTGACACCAGATTAATGTCAGGGGAGATAAGGGATGTTGTTTGACACCAAACTTGACATATTTATGTGGTTCCATAATGGAGCTGGCAACCCTGGGGTGCCCCAAGTGCAAGTCCCATGTTATCCTATGGAGCACCTATCACTTACAGTGTACTATAATGGTAAAGCCACTGTAGAGACATATATGCTTGAACTTACATGTGTAAAAGCCCTGTTTTCTTACATGTGCCAATCTAGAATATGGGCCATATTCCGAGTCCGACCACAGCCACCTTTGCTTGCCTGCAGTATTCCGAGAGTGGCGGTCAGACCACTGCGAGACTGCTGGCTCCGCTGAGCTCAAGGATCCGGCTGCGCTGGCTGTCTGCAACCAGCCTCAAAATGCTGGCGATGCTGATGCCAGCACTACGAGCATATTATGAGTTTGCTTTCAACTGCCCATTTCATGGCAGTGAGCCCTCCATCAAAGGGTGGCAGGGAGGCACAAACAGCGCTTCTGGTCCTGGTGGTACATGCAGGGGGCCCAAGTTGTGCCTCTCTGGAATTGCACCACATTCCTGCATGGTGTGACATGCATGCTACACCATGCACAAACATGCTTCAGGTGCTGCCACACCGGCGCTCTGTGGTTAAGGCTCTCCTATGAGCCTTACACAGCTGCCCCCGCGAGACTGCTGCAGCACTGCCCACCCGCCCTGGAATACACTCGTAATCCGGCTGGGCTGACAAGAGGACCGCCCAACTCGTAATAAGGTCTCATGTCAATGTAGCCATGTTTAAAATGGGAGAGTAGGGACTTTACTCCTAGTTATCAGGGATGAAGTGTTCAGAGGTTTAAAGCCAGCTAAAATAGGAATCAAGAAACAAGTGAAAACAATGTGGGGATCCACAGAAAAGGCAGATTTGCTAGAAACACGTATATCATATGTTGACAGATATGCATCCCACTTATGATATTTGGGAAACGTTTCATATAACAAACACAGCATATATGCACAGCTTTTGCAGACAACTCCCTTAAAAAAGCTTCACTAAAAATAAAAAGCAATGACATTCAGCTCCATTGCTGTTCACCACATTAATGGTAATCGACAATTGGAATGTTTTCGGTTCAGCAGGTACACCATGCTAAAGTGGTCAGTCATAATTAAATTGAATACCATGTATTTGGAAGGAAATGTAAGGCTTAGTGCATGCAGGTGACATCTCAGACAGTGCGGTCCAAAAACTTAGAGACAGACAATGTAGCTAACGTGTGATCTTACCCTATGGTCTTGATCATGCTCAGAATGTTTATGAAAAATATCCTGTTTTCGCTGCTGATACTAAACCTACTATGGTCCAAGCAGTTCTTCAGGCTTACACTGGGAACACATTTTTTATCTCAATCTCCCTATATAATTTGTGTCCTGGTTGTCAATTGTTGAAAACGCTCCTCCCCACCTCTAGCAAACCTTGAAAGATGCACTGTCTGAAAGTGCCAAAGAGGTGTATTTTTGAAGCTTTGTGTGTGAGTTTTAAAGCACCCCAGGAAAGCGGTTCCTTCTTACCCCAGGCTGAGTTTAGGAGGCACCTGCCTAGTCAGTCCTTACACTTTTTTCATATAACCTGTTCATGTAGCCATACCCGAGCGGGTGACTGTTGACTTCTTTTATTGGTACCAATGTAATAGAATGCTCATTTTCATTAATTTCTTCTTAGTCACAGCATGCTTCATGTCTATTGATATTAATTAGAAATGTGTAGAGTTTTTACTGTATGAGTATCAGTGCTCAATTCGTGTGCTGGTCTATGCCCATGCCTGGCGCCGGCATTTATTTCTAAACAATGGCACTTATTTATGACTTTCTTCCATATGGTGGCACTGTATGTCTATTTTGATCAGAACTCATCAACAACGTGTTCAATACACTTAAAAAAATATTAGAATTAGCAAGTCCAGGTCATCCTTCCAGCTTGTGTTGACCAGGAGTAGCCCACTGTTGGAAATTCTCCAGTCCCACACCTGAAGAGGTTGGTGGTAACGGGGTCTCTCCAGACATACACAGTGGTAGCTTGGCTCGAGTGGTCAGGAATCAGGCACCGTGCTAAGCATACGTCATACCCATACAATAACGATGCGTGCATCCGTTCCAAAAACGACTCTACACCGTAAAAATTATGAAAATATCTCTGTTTATCTTCTTTTTCTCTTAGTTGCTGATTAAATAAATAATAACACAATCACCATATACAAGGCTTTTTCTGTGGAAGGGTACATCAAATATATACTATCTTAATGATTCAATAAATAGGGGAGATCATAAATAATTAAGGCATAAATATAAGTGCATTACATACAGGCAATTAAATATTATGAGGCAATAAATACTGCAAGCCAATAAATATTGTGCGACAATAAATACTGTGGAACAATAAATACAGTGAAGCAATAAATAGGTTAAATACAATAAATACAGTGCTCTCAATAAATAATTAAAAGCTGACAGTGACACTTATAGAATCAGATCACATTTAGATTTCTATGGGCTGATTTGGCCCAGTCACAGCTTGTGGTTAGATGGATGGCTTGAGGGTGTCTACTCCCTGGCTTGGACAAGGCTGAGGCCTAAACTGAGGTAGATCAAGGGGGGAATACTAGAGACCTGGCTCTCTCACTCTACACAACCCCTCTGAATCAGTCTCAGCTCACCCCTGGCACAATCAAGCTGGTTCCAGCACTTCTCTAGCCCCTAGGGTAGTCTCTCAGGATTCCACAGGGCCTTAGGCGCCCTCTATTCCACTTACTGCCCTTTTTCTGAAGCTCCGACGCCGCTGGAGTCGTGTCGACGCCGTGAGGCGGTTCCGGTTCGATGTCGGCGGCCTCGGCGCAATGTCAGTTCTTGACGACGCCGGTAGGCGGTTCCGGTTCGATGTCGGCGGCCTCGGCTCGATCTCGTCCTCCGGTTCGATGACGTCGGGCAGTCTTGGCTCGATGTCGACTTCAGGCGGCTCCGGTCCGATGGCGACCTCAGGTTCGATGACGTCGGCCGGCCTTGACTCGATGTCGACTTCCGGCGGCTCCGGAGTGCGATCCCCACTCCCGACCTCCGGTGCTCCTCTCCTCAGGTTCCGGCGACTCCGGAGGGCGGACTTCACTCCCCCGTCGACGCCGCTCACTCGACCTCGGGTGACTTCCTCCTCGACCTCTGGTACTCTCTACGACCTCCGTCGGCGCCCTCTCTCGACCTCCGGCGGCTCCAAGTACGACGTCTGCTTTTCCAGTCAGCGCCGCTTCTCCACCTCGGGCTCCGGGTCTCTAGGCTTCTCGACGTCAGACTCCAGGAAAACCAATAATCAGGTCAGGACTTTTGCTGTTCTTTGCTTCTAAGGCCTGTTCCTGCTGTCCAGGTCCTTAAGATGGTTTTTCTTGCTTCTTCCCACACAGGGCTCCAGGCTGGGCTCAGTCAGTAGGGACTAGTATCAAGGGTGGGTTTATGGACCCCACTCCAGGCACAAGTTTCCACCCCTGCTGCCTCACTCCTTCCTCCTTCAGGTTTCTGCTGCTCTCTCTTCACCAGTCAGGTGCCAACTGCCAGCTCCAACTGCCAACTCTCTGTCTTAGCTTCCCAATATTCTAAACCGCCTCCAACTGTCACAGGGCTCCAGAATGTTGCAGAAGGTTCTAGTAGGTTCCAGTGGGTTCTGATGATGTCACAGGTGGCCACCATTTTGTGCTCCAGGCCCTCAGACAGAAGTTCCAGGGGTAGATAAAATGGCTCCCTGAATCTGCATCAATACTAAAAAGTCTGGTGGTTCCCAAAAAGGAAAAAATACTAACAGGGTTTGAGGCAAAAGTGGGACAAAATAAATAATGGAGAGGAGGGACCACCCAAAGGGCTGACAGGTCTAACACCCACAATGTCACATTTAAATAAAAAGATGGCTGTTAGCAGTTCTGGCAGAAACAGTAGGTAGCGCTAACCATAGTGAACTCCTGAGAAATACTTCAGACCCTGGCACTTATATTTGTGCAAAATTAGCACCACTGAGCTCCCAATGAACCGGCCCACTTGTAATTTACAGACTTTTCCAGTTTTCCTACACTTATTTCTCACACACTGTTAGTTAGTCCGGGAAAATGGTGAGCATTTCATTTGCACGTGTATTTTCTATGGTAACGCACAACGTGCTTACCTCTTTCTTACGAGTACATGAAATCATACTACAACAGCACTCATGAGCACTGTGGTATGCAAGCAAATTTAGCTTTTCCTCAAGAGGGACTCAATCCAGATTATACTCAACTGCAAAATATTTGCTAAGTGCCTATATTGACATGAGCTTCCAACACGCATGGAATTTTGCGACCTTTGCATATTTGCCATACATTTTGTTAACATTTCTCAAGGCTCGCGAGAACTTTGCACATCCATAAGAAATATGTGCACAGGTCGTAATTCCCTGCAAAACTCCAGTGTAGAACTGAAACTGTGAGTTTGAAGAACAGTTGGCCTGCTTATGCACCGTGTAAGTGGATTTTGAACGTTTAGATGCAATAGTAAGCTATGGAAACCTGACACTAGAATACAAAGAATAAGAATTGTCATTTTGCATTCAGAATAGAAAGCCTGTCCAAAAACCCAACAGACCATTCTCTTAACAATGACAGTATCGTCAAAGAGCTTGGCATTCACAGAGTTTCAACTGAAAATGCACTCCATTTATGCTGCCAAATTGGTTCTGTCACTGTGAGCGATGTTAAGCGATACAAGAATCCCAAAAATAAGTGCTGTTCCGCAAATTAGGGGTATTTGGGTCTGTCAAAACATTTTGGGAGGATTACAAATCTGTCAGTGCTGTGAAATCTCTGAGAGAAACATGTAATTCAGTGCGTTACAGCCTCAGAAAATGGGCTCCGGTATTTTCTAAACACTAGAGGTGTGTTAATAATTTTCGACTACGGAAAGGGTATGAGGAAATATCCACTTAATTAGCAGGCTTTAAGCAAGGTTTTAATAGCCATTCCCTCACTGGAGCTTTTTTTGTTTGCTTACAGGTGCACACTTTTATTAAACAGATAAACATGAAAGCATTCAATTGTAATAAATCACAAAATACCTTTAACTTTCCTTCAAATATCAATTTTAATGTCCAGTAATTAAAGTATTGTTGGGAGTGTGACTCACACCTTCAACTGGAGTGATTAAATATTTATACTCCGTTCGAAAGCGAATGAAAAGACAATGAAATGACATCGTATTATGGCTGCTTTTTATACCCATTGTAACGCCGAACAAGCAGAACTAACCCAGGAACGATTTTCTCTATTGATGTGAGATTCTGTGAGTCAAACACAAAACAAATTGTTCCCAAGCTTGAAAGCAGAACCCAGCTGTTCTACGTGCGATACTGCTGCATGAAACAATGCATCGTGCACACAAAGTACATGAGAGAGACACGTACACGGTAATAATGCACTATACATGAAGAAACAGAGCATTAATCATTACACTTCAGCTGCCTACGCACATCTCAGGTTCTTCCTGCAGCTTTTTCAAGGTATTATTTTCATCAACGTCAACTGTTTCCAGAGAAATATTTCGCCGTCGGGAGCAATTTCTTTTAAACCAGTAGCGCCATTATTCTCAAACATCTATATATTATTCCAATCCCTGTTTCCTTCTTGGACCATAACGCTACTCGTGCACTTATAAATTCAAATCTGTACAAAATGCTGCACTGTTATGAATAATTTAGGAATCCGCTTGTGGCTCACTTCTGGTTGCCGATCCGGTTTCGACAAACAAGTAGGCCTAACAGTGGTGGCCCATAATCTGCAGCAGGGGTGGGGTAGGCACACGAGCAAATTCTCTTTCATGCATGCACACACATACACCCGGCGCATACACATGCACACTCCCATTCACAGCATTCATAAATACACAAACATTCAAACATACACACATGCACGCACCCACAATTACAAAAACAAAACACCGGCTGCAGCAGTGATCTTGGGTGCCTCTGTTGTTACCAGGAAGAAGGGACGCTACCTCCTCTCATTTGCTGACTCCACCCCCTATGTGATGAGCGTCATTGATGGACACTCAGCCCTGGGCACTTTAGCTCCTAGGTTCGAGTCTATCAGTGGCGCTCCCCCACACCATGAGGAGAGGGCGCCAAGAAGACTTTGCTTGGCTAAGGTGGTCACGCCCACCAAAGCTGTGAAATGTTCAGCCCAACAAATGTCAGCTCAATCAGGCATGCACATATGCATTTAGCACAGTTACTGCACCTGATGCCTGGCCCATACATGAAGATTGTCTTCAGACTGACCTTTGATCAGACTGACAGACACTTTTCCTGCAATGGAAAAAGTTGGTGGAGCGGAGTCCCTCTGCCCTTAAAGACGGGCCAGTGCTGATGCATATAAGTTGTAAATATATTTGTGGTTGGAAAAAGTTCTTGAGATCTGTTTGTTCATATAGAAGCCATGAAATATGTAGCAGCAATGAAGATTAAAACTAACCTTTCCATATTTGAGGATGTGTGACCTAATGTTGGATGTGTGACAAAGAGATGACCTTGACCTTTGGAGTTTGGGATGGAATCCTCACTTTAAAATCCAAGGAATTGCACAGTTTTCTAAGAGATTTGTTTAGCAAGTATGTCATGTTGAGAATTATTTCCCAAAACAGCTCCCACATCCATGATTGATGCTTCTTCAGAGGAATAATAACTAAAGCGGCAGGTCCACCATGTCATGGGCACGTGACAGAATTCTTTCACAGATGTGAGTTCGGAATATAGACCCACAAAGTAGAGGTCCATTTCCAGGGCCACATAACAAAAACCCTTGATGTGTGTCAAGGTGCTTCACTTAATGCATGGGAGCAGAATGGCGATATTTCCAAATGCCCCTCATCAACTCCTCCAGCCAATCAATTATGTATTGCCTGGCTGAAAAACCCAAAGGGGGGAAGGGGATGGGACAGAGAAGACACAGCCACACCATTCTTTTGATTCTACTAATTCTATGTATTTTCTTTTTCTGCTTTTTCTTTTCTTTCAAGGGGGCAATTCATAAAGTACTGCAATGTAAGTGCATTCAGTTCCTTATTTTACCCAAAACACTTTTATGAGGAATTATGCTAAAACAATGATCTTAATTCTACTACAGTACCTACCCCACCTTGGTGTGACCAATGCCTCTCTTCTTAGTTAATCTTCTACGTAATTTTTTAGTTGAAGATTTTATACTGCTACAACACTCTTGTTCTTCTTTTAAGTGATTGCTTCTGCTCAGAATCTTTTTATTTTACTTGAAAAATTACAAATATTCTTATACTTTTTCTCTATTTTTTAGGATAACTTTCACCTTCAGATTTCGAGTAAGGAAAAACCCTAACTGGAATCCGATGTGTGGTAAGTAACCTCAAAATGTATGTATATATATATATATATATTCACTGAAAAAACCATAGGTTTCACACACGTTATAGTTAGGAATTAGCATTTAAAAAACCTTGCAAATTCACTTAAAAAACCATAGGTTTCACACATGTTATAGTTAGCTGGACATTTCACTCGTGAAAAACCATTGAAATTCCCCCGTTATAGTTAGTGCAGGCAACTATAACTCACGCGACCGCAATCCTCTGCTGATGACGTCACATATTACATCACTGTATTTAGACACTTATTTACCCATGTCTTCTTCCATTAATTTTTAGCTATACATATATTACAAATATTTTTTTTTCAGAAAGAAACATATGTCATCAGTGATGTAATATCTGACGTCATCAGCAGAGGATTGCGGTCGCGTGAGTTATAGTTGCCTGCACTAACTATAACGGGGGAATTTCAATGGTTTTTCACGAGTGAAATGTCCAGCTAACTATAACATGTGTGAAACCTATGGTTTTTTCAGTGAATTTGTACGGTTTTTTAAATGCTAAGTTATGCATTTTTTTTTTTTTTTTAAGGTTTTTCACCGTGAGCGTACCGTACGCACACGGTGCGCTTCGCGCATCGTGCGCGCGCTGTGGGCGCGCGGTGCGCTTCACGAACCGCGCGCCCACGTTACGCAGTTTGCGGAATTTTTCCGTTTCTACCGTACGCGCACGTTACGCGTACTCCGCGATTTTTTGCAAAAAAATTAAAGGAATTTTGGCCCTTGGGGGTCCTTCTGGGACCCCCTGACAAAGGCTAGGGTGTTAGGAACTGTCCACCCTGCCCCCTTTTCACGTTCTCCACCTTTGTTTTTCACCCCCTCAGACTGCGAGAGACAAAATGGCGGCCGACACTTCCTGGTTTCGACGAATTCGAATGTTTACTAAGATCTAACAACCAATCAGAATCGCGCTCGCGCAAGGCAGCGTGCGCGGACGGTAAATTTTACCGTACGCGCACGTTGCGCGCCTATAGATATCTATATGCTTTTAAATGCTAGTTTCTCAGGAAATACTGAACAGATTTATACCAGACCTGCAAAAGGCACATCCCTGACCTGAGGACTACCTCTCTGCCAAATTTCAAGTAATTCTGTTCAGCCGTTCGGGCTGTAGCTTGGACTAAAGGTCCTATGGAAAAATGCATGGGGAAAACGCGTTTTGGGACCCCCCCTTTTTCTCAGCCCCGGCTTGACGAATCCCCCCGAGACTTTCAGGGAAGGAGCGGAGCGCCCCACCTATTTTGAAAATTTCGCGAGGATTCGTCAATCGGCGCCAAAGTTATTCCAAATAGAATGTTGCGGATTTCCTATGGAAACATGATCCTAACTATAACTATCTACTGGCGACCGCCAGTAGATTATATATATATTATATATATATATATATATATATATATATATATATATATATATAAATATATATTACCTACTGGCGGTCGCCAGTAGGTAGATATAGTTAGGACCTATTTTCCATAGGAAATCTGCAACATTCTATTTGGAATAACGTTTGCGCCGATTGACGAATCTTCGCGAAATTTTCCAAACTTTTGGCCAGCTCTGGTCCGCTCCTATCCTGAAAATTTCACGGTGATTTGTCAGGCGGGGACCGAGAAAAAAGGGGGTCCCAAAACGCGTTTTCCCCATGCATTTTCCCATAGGACCTGTTGACCCAGCTACAGCCCGAACTGCTGAACGGAATTACACCAAATTTGGCAAAGAGGTAGTCCTCAGTTCAGACTCATGCCTTTTGCTTAAATGGTGTAAATCCGTTCAGTAGTTCCTGAGAAAATTAGAGTTAAAAAGATAGATATATCTATGGCCTTGGAGGATCCGTGCACCCTCCCCGCACTCAGCGCGCACCCTGCCGTGCACGAGCTGTATTCTAATTGGCTGTCAACACTCCAGATCAGAAAGTGTTGGCAGCCATCTTGTGCCTCGGTAGAACCGTGGCACAAGAAACCTAAAAAACAAACGTGAAAAACGCGACAAGGGGGCTGGGTAGAAACACCCTGACCCCTAGGCCTGCTCAGGGGGTCCCACAAGGACCCCCAGGGCCAAAAAAAGAATTAAAAAAAAATAAAAATCGGCGATGCGCACCCAGCGCGAATTTCTGCCCAAAATTTTTAAAAAATTCAGCGCGGGCTTCTGCGCTGAATATTCCAATTTGCCCCCGGGGGCCAAATCCCAGAAGCTTAATATAAAATAAAAATAAAAAAGCGTGGGGGTCCCAATACCCCCCACACTGCCCTGGGGACTGCCACCCCCCGGGGCTCCAAGATTGTATATGCGGGGGGGGGCTCACGGCCCCCCCGCAGCCCCGGGGTCTGCCACCCCCGGGCTTCGTTATCATAGGTGGGGGGCTCGCAGCCCCCCCAGCCCAGGGGACCGCCACCCCCGGCGCTTAAAACTATTTGATGTAGGGGGGTTCTGAGGCCCCCCCAGCCCCGGGGACCGCCACCCCCTGGGGCAACTTGTACATGTTGGAGGGGGGCCATGCGGCCCCACTCCTGGAGCCTTGTATTGGCCCTGGGGACCACCACCCCCCAGGGCCGGCTCCTGCAGTGTCCCGGGGTGCTCACACCCGGGACACTGCTGTTTGCAATGGCAGGGCGGGAGCCTCACGGCTGCCACCCTGCCATTGCAAACTGCTTTGCTTCATTGAAGCGAGAGCAGGGAAACCTGCTCTCACTTCAATGAAGCAAAGCAGATTGCTTTTCCACATGGGGAGCAGCATGTTAGCGGCTCCCCATGTGGAAAAGCAATGCCGGCTCCCGCAGGAGGCGGGGAGCTGGCTGGGACCGTGGGGGGATGGGGTCCCTGGGGCCAGAAGTAGCCTGGGATGGGAACAACGCGGCCCCCCTCCCAAATTAAATTTTTAAAAAACAATAAAAAAAACAATGGCCGGCCCCGGGGGATGGGGTCCCTGGGGCCTTAAAGTGGCCATAGGAGGGGGTCTATGCAGCCCCCCTCCATACATTTTTTTTTTTAAAAAGCCCCATGCCACGGGGGATGGGGTCCCCGGGGCAAATTATGGCCTCAGGAGGGGGGCCACGTGGCCCCCTTCCCGATTTTTTTTTTCAAAAATAAAAATTGGGGTCAGGCCCTGGTGGATGGGGTCCACAGGGCCAAAAAAATAGAAAAAGAAGAGGGGCTACACAGCCCCCCTTCTAAGAAAAGGAAAGAACAAAAAAAATGGGATCGGGCCGGAGGCCACGCCCCTCCTTACACCACTCTGCAAACGCGCCCCGTGGCGCGTTTGCAGAGGGGGAACTAATTCCTCTTGAATACTGGGGGTCCCTGGGGGCCAACTAGTCCACCAGGAACCTCCAGTATGCGCCAGGGGGCTGCGTTGCAGAGAGGTGTAATGAGGCCACGCCCCTTTTTACACCTCTCTGCAATGCAGCTCCGTGACGCTTACTGGAGGTACCTGGTGGCCTAGTTGGCCGCTAGGGGACCTTAGGATTCAAGGGGACTTAATCCCCCAACTTAAAACATGCAACGGGGCGCGTTTGAACAGTAGTGAAGATAGGGGCGGGGCCTGAGGTGATACTGTTCAAACACGCCCTATGGCCCGTTTTAAGTTGGGGAATTCATTCCTCTTCAATCGAGAGGTCCCCTAGGGGCCAACTAGCCCACCAGGTACCTCCAGTAAGCGCCACGGAGCTGCGTTGCAGAGTGTTGTAAAAAGGGGCATGGCCTCTGAACACCTCTCTGCAACGCAGCTCCCTGGCGCATACTTGAGGTACCTGGTGGGCAAGTTGGCCGCCAGGGGACCTCAGGATTCAACGGGACTTAATCCCCCAACTTAAAACACGCCACGGGGTGCGTTTGCACAGTGGTGAAGGTAGGGGTGGGGCCTGAGGTGATATGTGTGCAAACACGCCCTGTGGCGCGTTTTAAGTTGGGGAATTAATTCCTCTTCAATCCAGAGGTCCCCTAGGGGCCAACTAGCCCACCAGGTACCTCCAGGAAGTGCCACGGAGCTGCGTTGCAGAGTGTTGTAAAAAGGGGCGTGGCCTCTGAACACCTCTCTGCAATGCAGCTCCCTGACGCATACTGGAGGTACCTGGTGGGCTAGTTGGCCCCCAGGAGACCCAACTTAAAACGCACCACAGGGCGTGTTTGCACACGTCACCTCAGGCCCCGCCCCCTTCCTTTACCATTGTACAAATATTCCTCTAAAATCAGCCGAACAACGAATTCCAAGTTACTCACCTGTTATCAGGAGAGAACCCAGGGCTGCATCTTTTAGACCAGCACTGACCCTGAAAAATAATTCTAAGCGTACTTACCAATAACTTGTATTTCCTTCCATAGCAATCCATTGTGTGGTTTTCAGCAGAAAAGTTTCTAAGTGTCCATTTTTGAAACGTACAAATAGTCCTCTAAAATCAGCCAAACTACGAATTCCGATTTACTCACCTGTTATCAGGAGAGAACCCAGTGCTGCATCTTTTAGACCAGCACTGACCCTGAAAAGTAATTCTAAGCGTACTTACCAGTAACTTGTATTTCCTTCCATAGGAATCCATTGTGTGGTTTTCACCAGAAAAGTTTCTAAGTGTCCAATTTTGAAACGTACAAATATTCCTCTAAAATCAGCCGAACTACGAATTCCAATTTACTCACCTGTTATCAGGAGAGAACCCAGGGCTGCATCCTTTAGACCAGCACTGACCCTGAAAAGTAATTCTAAGCATACTTAACAGTAACTTGTATTTCCTTCCATAGGAATCCATTGTGTGCTTTTAAGTAGAAAAGTTTCTAAGTGTCTATTTTCACAAACTAAAAATATTCCTAAAAAATCGTCTGTATGACTTAAACACATTCTTTCAAATGTTTACAGGAGATTCACCTGTGCTGGATCCAGGATCCACCACTGAGTAAGAAAATGTAACGATAACACTACTTACCTGCTAAGTGATTTTTCTGCCATAGGATAACATTGGTAATTCTATGTGAAAAAATGTGTGTCAACTTTTAAAATACAATAATAATCCTTAAAAATCACTACTGTAACCAAAACGCTTTTACTCAACTGTTTACAGGAGATGTCCAAGGACTGAATCTAGCACCTAGACCTGTGGTTAGAAAATTAATCCATAAAGTAACTAATTGCATTTGACTAGAAATTCACATTGAGCTCAATGTTGCTTTGTGTTTGAAATTGTGTTGCCCATTGCAACAACTGTAACTACTGTACTTAAAAGTCTATTGCCTATTTGCAAAGTATTTAAACTAAAGTAATTCATTCTGAGAAAGTATATTTTGGATTGTAATGTATAATGTAATTAAAAAATATTATGTCTAAATATAAACAGTTTAAACAATGTAGTATAAATCAGTATAACAATTAATACATTAAAAATTGTCATTTATAAAACCTTTGAAATTCACTGAAAAAACCATAGGTTTCACCCCTGATATAGTTAGGAATTAGCTTTTAAAAAACCTTTGAAATTCACTGAAAAAACAATAGGTTTCAGGCCTGATATAGTTAGGAATTTGCATTTAAAAAACCATTGAAATTTACTGAAAAAACCATAGGTTTCAGGCCTGATATAGTTAGGAATTAGCATTTAAAAAACATGCGAAATTCACTGAAAAAACCATAGGTTTCAGGCCTGATATAGTTAGGAATTAGCATTTAAAAAACCTTAGAAATTCACTGAAAAAACAATAGGTTTTAGGGGTGTTATAGTTAGCTGGACATTTCACTTGAACAAAACCATTTAAATTACTCCGATATAGTTAGTTGTACTAACTACATCTCGCACGCCCGCAATCCACTGCTGATGATGTCACATATTACATCATTCATGACATGGTCAGTGACATCACTGATGACATCTCAAATGACATCACTGATGACATCAGGAAGTGTCGGCCGCCATTTTGTTTGTTTTCAGTGCGAAAGTGAAAAAGGAAGGTGGCGAACGTGAAAAGGGGGCAGGGTAGAGAGTTCCTGACCCCCTAGCCTTTGTCAGGGGGTCCCTGAAGGACCCCGAAGGCAGAAAAAAACATTGTAATTTTTTTTAAAAAAATCGCGGGGGGCTCGCACCGTGAAAAACAAAAAAACATACGTAGTTTATTGTAAAATAAATATATATAAAAAATAATAATACATACATAACTTAGCATTTAAAAAACCGTACAAATTTACTGAAAAAACCATAGGTTTCACACACGTTATAGTTAGGAATTAGCATTTAAAAACCTTGCAAATTCACTTAAAAAACCATAGGTTTCACACATGTTATAGTTAGGTTGATATTTCACTTGTAAAAAACCAATGAAATTCCCCCGTTATAGTTAGTTCAGATAACGATAACTCGCGCGGCCGCCACTCTATCACAAGGATGATGTCATCAGTGATGTCATGAGTGATGCCACTGACCATGTCATGAGTGATGTAATATGTGACGTCATCAGCAGTGGATTGCGGGCGCGCGATTTATAGTTATCTGAACTAACTATAACGGGGGAATTTCATTGTTTTTTTACGAGTGAAATATCAACCTAACTATAACATGTGTGAAACCTATGGTTTTTTAAGTGAATTTTATATATATAAATAGAAACAGTCCTTCTCTGCTCTTCACTCAGCAGAAATGAAGGTACGGACCTCTCGCCTCCAGGAATCGGATGACAAAATCCCACAACAACAAGGAGTGGGTGAAGCAGGTGGTTTAATTCCCCAAAATTGTCAGTAAATCACAGGACCAGTGTCCTCCATGACGCATTTCTCTCCACGCAGGGAGCTTGATCACATGATGCGTCTCCGTGTGATGACGATATAAATAGAGACATTGAACACCAAAATTCAGTGAAATAAAAAACAGACTAAAAAAATCAAAACATTGAGTCTCCTAATGTCCGAAAACCTGGTAATATTGGTATTGACATCCGGTGCAAAGGACGTAAATGCAAAAAACAAATCGTACAAGTAGGTAACAAACGGGCGGTAGTCAAATGAATACATAGTGCATCTATTCCACCTCTAAAGTTACCTATAATGTAAATGAGGAGAACTGTCTAACGAATGGAGGACAAGTGTCCATACATAACAACCCCACAATACTGTCATCTTACATAAATGTATAAAAGGAGAATATCAGTAAAGTGCAAAATGCGGACATTTGATAATGAGACAGAAGAGAAAAGTAAACTGCATAGAGTGATAGCTGAATACGAAAGTACCTGAGGAGATTCTAACACATCAAAATATTTAGTTTGGCAATGCAAGTGTCTCACTCAAATGCAGATATACTAGTATACTGAACTTGTGACTAATAAAAAATCCAAAATCTAAAATCTAAAAAGACATGAGATAAAACTAGTGACAAGAAATAGACCAAACAGAAAGGGCAAACAACAATTATAATCAAATTGGCAGTATGTATGAAAAATAGCGATATCAGTGCAACAATTATAAAAATGTCGGACATCATGAATAGCTAAAATCTCCTATTATAAAAATGCATGGAAAAAATAGTCACACTCTATACACGAAATTACCCCGATAATAAATAGTCTGTAAAAATCTAAAAACTAAAGTGCTGTGAAAAAACAGTGCAAAATAGTGTTCTATAATAACCATAAAAACAATAGCAGCAAGTCAAGAAGATCATATGGGAGGAGATTGCAGGTAGATACAGCTTATGTGTGTAACTCTCTTATTGACAATGTACACAAAAATGATAAACATTATAAAAACATGGTAAATCAATCATAGAAAATTGTGCAGATCTTCATTAATGTTCAGGCCATTGGGGACTCTTGTGTCGAGAGCTAGAATAAAATGAGACTCCCGTTGTCTCAGTAGCTTATCTCGATTGCCACCCCGTCCGGGGTTTGCAACTGACCCAATGACAGTATACTCCAAATTCTTTAATTTATTATCATGAATGGATTTGAAGTGCCTAGCAACCGGATAGTTGTGGTCTGAATTGACAATTGCTCTCACGTGTTGAAGAATACGCTTATGCACAATAAGTTTGGTACTACCAATATATTCCAAATCGCATGTGCACTTAAGTTTGTAAATAGCATATTCTGTGCGACAAGTTAAATGCCCTTGGATAGCTATCTCTTTATCACTAAAAGCTGTTTTGTAGTGTGTGCTATTAGTAGCAAAAGTGCAAGTACGGCAAGAGTTACATTTGAAAAATCCTGTCCTAGTTAACCAAGTGGCCTTAGTAGTAACCGCAGGCATGGGTCTCACAAGAGAATCCCTCATCGAAGGAGCCTTTCTGAAGGTAATGGACGGTAGGTTAGGAAGGATGGGGCCAGGAATGTTGTCAGTTAAGACGATAGGCCATTCTGAATAAATGATCTTGCGGATGGCATTTTCTTGAGAACAAAATGTTGTAATCAAACGTATCGACTGTACCTCAGGCTCTGAAATTTTGATTACATTTTTGGTGCTAGGCTGAAGTAAATTAACTCTTGGTACACTATTTGCCTTATTGAGGGCAAGAGTCAAGAGGTGTTCTTTATAGCCCCTATCCAAGAATCTGCTAAATGCTGCCTTCTGGCATTCAGTGGAGACGAATTCAGAGCTGCAAATTCTTCGAATGCGAATGAATTCGCCATAAGGTATGCTGTTAATCAGATGACGTGGATGTGCACTATTAGCATGTAAAATAGAATTACCTGCAGAAGTCTTTCTGTGTAACTTAGTACAAAGTATGTCATTGTCTATATATACCAAGACATCAAGAAATTCAACAGAGAGGTTATCGATGGAGACAGTAAACTTAAGGTTGAGACCATTAACATTGATGTAATGAAATGAAATTAAATGAAATGAAATTGTGGGATTCTGGATGTCACAGCGATGTCCTGCATGTGTCACCTGGTATCTCTAGCTTGTCATTATGATGTAGGAATGTTCTAGCCGTTGCCTAGGATAGAGAATGTATTGGTTTGAAGGTGGGTTCTGTGACCAGGGACGGTTGGTGAAACTGTAATGCTTGGGAGCTGGGTGAAGGATTGGATGGGTCCTATTGTTTTGGAATAAACCTGCACTTATCCTAAGGATCTCCCGCGTCAAGGCTACTTATTTCATCCTAAGGAGGTTCCTACATTGGCGTAGTCGGCAGGATAAGTGCAGGTTATGGTGAAGAGGAAGATACTGATGATTGGGCTGAGGGAGATTCACATGTGTGTTTGGTAAGTACTGGTATTATTGATGAGGCACAATGGTGGGAGAAAGTGACTCAGGATTCTGTTTTATCTGAAGTTATGAGTTTGATTCAGAGAGGGTGGTGTAAAAAGAAAACTGGGTCGGTTGAAGTTATGAAATTCTGGGGTGTGAAGGATGAGTTGGGTATGTTTAATGGTATTTTAGTACGTGGAACACGGTTGGTACCTCCATTAGAGTTAAGGAAGATGTTAGTTGATATGGCACATGAATTGCACTCTGGCATGTCTAGGACAAAGGAGCGACTTCGCTCTTCTTATTGGTGGCCTGGTATGGATTTGCAGATTGAAAGAGTTATTAGAGATTGTTCGGTGTGTGCTGCATGTGAAAAATCAAAAGTGGTTAGAGTTCAGCCCATGGTCATAAGGGAGCTTCCAAGTGGTCCGTGGAAGGAGGTAGCTCTGGATATTGTGGGTCCCATTCATTTCAATGGTCAACAGAATTATATTTTTGTGTTATTAGACTTATTCTCAAGGTGGCCTGAAATACAGTTCACTTCTGGGATAGAGACTGTTCATGTGATTCGTTTTCTTGAAAATCTCATGGGTAGAGAAGGATTCCCAGAGTCAATTCTAACGGATAATGGAGTGCAACTGGTTTCTAAAGAAATGGAGAAGTTTCTTAAGGATAGAGGGATTACACACAAGAAATGTTCTTTATACCATCCAGAAACTAATGGGATGGTGGAGAGGTTTAATAGAGTAATTAAGGAGACGATCTCTTTAGCAAAAAGCTCTAGGAAGAACTGGAAGGAACAAGTTTTGAAAAGAATCGAGGAGTATAGAATGACCCCACACAGTTCTACGGGTCAGTCTCCTTTTGTTCTTTTTAAGGGAAGGGCTCCTTGCACTCAGGTTGAACCTTCTTGGGTTCGACGGTTGGGAGACTTAGTGTGTGGTTCTTCTGTTGTAAAGAAAAATGAAGAATGGAGGAAAAGAGAGGAGAGCAAGTGTCGTTACAGGAAGGAAAACTTTGATGTGAGAAAATCTACCAAGCAAACGGAAGTCAAGGTTGGGGATGAGGTTGTTGTAGGGCTTCCAGGTTCAAAAGTAAGATTCTCCAAACCTTTGCATGTTGTTAAAGTGTTTAATAATGCCGTTAGAACTAATGACCATAAGATTTGGAACTTAGGAAGAATCTTTGTGTGCTCAGATTTGAATGTGAATTCAGAGAAGATTTTGGGAAAGGATACTGGATTGTCTGAGTTCTCACGCAAATCTTCTAGGATTCAAAGGAAACCGGAATACTTAAAAGACTTTATTTCTTAATGTGTTGGGAGTCTTGGTGAAAAATGTTTTGTAACTGTTGTAAATATTTTTATATTTATCTAGTTTGTTTTGTTTTATCGGAGGGAGGTGTGTGGGATTCTGGATGTCACAGCGATGTCCTGCATGTGTCACCTGGTATCTCTAGCTTGTCATTATGATGTAGGAATGTTCTAGCCGTTGCCTAGGATAGAGAATGTATTGGTTTAAAGGTGGGTTCTGGGACCAGGGATGGTTGGTGAAACTGTAATGCTTGGGAGCTGGGTGAAGGATTGGATGGGTCCTATTGTTTTGGAATAAACCTGCACTTATCCTAAGGATCTCCCTCGTCAAGGCTACTTATTTCATCCTAAGGAGGTTCCTACAGAAATGAAATGAAAAGTGAATTTATAAAGGGCGAATTGCTGCCCAGGGGCGTCCAAGCGCTAGTGTAGACTAGTGGTAACTGAGCACTGAGGGGGATCAGCCAGAAGAATTAAAGGGGGGTAGTGAACAGGAAGGTTTTTAATTGTTTCCGGAATGACAGCAGATTGGGATTGGACCGAAGTTGAAGAGGGAGAGAGTTCTACAACTTGGCAGCATTTAGTTGCAACATCCTGCCACCAGCTCTCGCTCTTTTTACTTTGGGTATTGCGGCTAGAAAGGCCTGGGTGGAGCGGAGATTTCTGGTCGGGTGGTAGTGAGCTATTAAATTGCGGCTAATTGCTGGTCCCGTCTGCCAGAAAGCCTGATGAGAGATGCACATTGCCTTGAAGGCAATTCTCTGTCGTACCGGTAGCCAATGCAGCTTGCTAAGTCCGGGCTTGACTGATTGTCTGCGAGGCAGCTGCAGCAGGGTGCGGGCTGCGCAGTTCTGGGCTACCTGGAGCTTTCCTAGTGTGAATTCCGGGGCACCAAGGTCGAGGACATTACTAAAGTCCAACTGGGACTGGATCAGACCCTGAACTGCTACCTGTTTGGCCTCCATCGGTAGAAGGGGAAGAACTTTCCTCAACATTCTGAGGAGGCCAAAACAGGTCGCAGACAGTTTGGTGGCCTGGGTGTTGAAGGTAAGGGTCTTGTCAAGCCATACCCCTAAGCTCTTTATGTTGTCTTTGGGTGCTGGGGGGTGCCCAGGCATGGGGGCCAGAGGGAATTAAATGGTACTGGAGATGTTGGTCCTAGGAGCATCAGCTCTGTTTTATCCCCATTGAGCTTTAGGGAGGACGTTGTCATCCATTCCTTGACTTCCTCCAGGCATTTCATAAGACCTGATGAAAGAGGTCTGTTGCCCTCCTGCGCCAAGAAACCACTAGCTGAGTGTCGTCAGCATATGAAATGATCTCAATACCAAACGGCTGGACGACCTCCGCCAGTGGTTTCATATAGATGTTAAATAGCGCAGGGCTTAAGGAGGAGCCCTGCGGTACCCCACAGCTCAGTGATCTGCTGGCAGACACCGTATCCCCGTCAAAAATCTGGAATGATCTATTGCTCAGAAATGATTCGAGCCATCTAAGTGCATTGCCTGTTACTCCGATGTTAAATAGGCGGATCAGCAGGGTGGCGTGACTGACCGTATCAAAGGCGGCACTTAGGTCAAGGAGGACCACTGCCACTGATCCTCCTTGATCCAGAATCCTTCGGGTTTCTTCGGTGACCGCCAGAAAGGCGGTTTCGGTTCCATGCCTGGGTCTGAAGCCTGTCTGGGTAGCATCCAGTAGCAAGTTATTCTCGAGGAACTTCATCAGATGGACATTGATGTGCTTCTCGAGAATTTTGCTAACCCAAGGGAGCAGCGAAATTGAGCGGTAGCTGCTAGGATCCTCTGGGTCGAGATTTGGCTTCTTAAGCAGGGCCCGAACAATGGCTTTCTTCCATGCAATGGGCACGGTGCAGGATGAGATGGAAGCGTTTAAGAGGTTCAGTACTACAGGCAGGGTAGCCTGGCTCGCCTGTATCATGGCCTCTGGTGGAGCTGGATCACGTGGGGATCCTGATTTTACTTGGTGGGCTAGTTGGTCAAGAGCTTCAAGATCTAGAAGGGGGAATTGATCTAGTGATACCCGATCCGGGGGGGGGCCTGCCTCAGTGGTACCTGGTCATGTACTCTTAGATCCGTGACTGCCGTTGGAAAAGAGGAGTAGATCTGAGTGACTTTTTTATGAAAAAATTCTGCTAGATCATTACATTGGGCTCGGGTCTTAACAGGAGGTGCGGTTGAACTAGCCACTTTGTTTTTTTTTTTTTTTTTTTTTTTTAAAAGGTTTTTATTGAACAATAATTCGATTACAAGCACGGGCCTACAACCACCGGGGCCGGCCGCTAAGGACAGAATGCAATATACATTTTTCAAAGCTGCAGTCGGTTCCCGGGGTTCGGCCCCGTAGTGACTCCGGATAGTTCTAAAGGAACAGGAGACGTAAATCCAACAAACACAAAAAACTAAAAGAAAAAACAAAAGGCGAGGCATAGAGACAAACAGTGCAGGTCAGGCTTCCTCCGGGGAACTCCAGTTCAGACCATTGAGCAGCACGCGAAAGGAAGGAGTACCGGGAGGCTGGGGACGGGGGGGGGGCCAAGGGAAATGAACGTCCATATGTAGTCATTCCAAAAGGTGCCCGGAACCGTCAAGGGTCAGGGGGACATGGCGATATCGGTGTCCACCAGGGGGGGCGTACAGATACCCCCGCGATATGCATTCCATTGCCCCCAGATTCTGCCCCATGCCCCCGGCTTACCACGGGCAACATACACAGTCTTCTCCCTGAACATACACCAGTCCATATTCTCCTTCCTGACACGGTGGGCGGCCGCTGGGCACCCCAAAGCTGCGCTATATCTCTCTTGGCAATCATGTTCCCCAGGGCCGCCCACCGAGTCTGAGCCGCGCTATAATCATTGGGCTCCCACACATTCAGGACACAGCGACGCACCTCCGGCAGCAGCACAACCCCAGTGACCTGTCCCATAACCGTATGTACCCGGCGCCAGTAGTCCGCCACCTCGCGGCACTCCCACAGGATATGGAGAAAGGTGGCGCTGAGCCCACAACCCCGCTTACAGAGCCCATCGTCGGAATACCCCATCGAGACCAAGCGAGGACCCGTCACATACACCCGGTGAAGAATCTTAAGCTGTACCAACCGGAGACGGGCCGGAATGGCGACCTCCTTGGGGGACGACAGTGCAGACTGCCAGTCCTCGTCGTCCAATTCCACCCCATCCCCCGTCCAAGCCTCCCGAAGGCGCACCAAGAGGTCAGCCCGATGATTAATCAGTTTCTTATAAATTAAAGAAATAGTACTGTCAGGGACATGTCCGTCAAGTATGCGGTCCTCGAGGGGCGAGGAAACCGGGATCTTGGTCCCCTCTCCAAAGACCGAGAGCAGGGCGTGTCGAACCTGGGCATAGCGGAAGAACTCCCTGTCCGTAAGCTCATATTCGGCCTGAAGAGCTGCGAAAGTCTTAACCGCGCCCTTATGCCACAGGTCTCCCACTTTGCTGATACCAATCGTGTCCCACTGGTCAAACCCCTTCGTAGTCCAGAGGCTCCCCAGGCGATCGGAGGCAAACAAAGGAGTAGCACATGTCAGTCGCTCACTCCAGCCCGTGGCCGCAGTGGCAGCCCTCCAAGTCCTCACCGCAATCTTAGTAGGACCCGTAAGGGTCCGGCCAGCCGAGCGGGAGTAAAGCGCCCTGTTATAGTCCCCGCCGGGAAGCAGGAACTTGTCCATCTCATACGCCGGATTCAGGCCAGGCGCATACATGGCATGGTTGATGGCCGAAAGCTGCGCGGCCCAATAATACCTGCGAATGTCGGGAAGCGCGATGCCCCCGTCGTACCAGGGTAGAGTAAGCTTAGCCAGAGCAATACGCGCCCGCCCGTCCCACACCAGTCTCCTCTGCAGGCTCTCTACCTCCGGAAAGTAGGCCACTGGGATGACATCGAAGGAAATCTGGAGTGCATAGAGGAACCTGGGAAGAGACATCATTTTGAACAGCGCGGCCCGACCCAGCGGGGACAGGGGCAGCCTGCACCACCGGGCCGTGTCCTCCCGCAATCGCCGAAGCGGACGCAGGAGATTCTGCTCATAGCGAGCCACCGGGTCCAGCGAAACGTATATCCCCAGGTACTTAAAGCCGCTCAGAGATACCTGGATCGGAAGCCGAGGCGGCAGGAGAGGAGGACCACCGGAGATCGGATAGACGCAGGATTTAGACCAATTGATCGTGAGACCCGAATTATTCCCAAAGGAAGTCAGAACGTCAAAGAGGACGTTGAGCGACTGCCGCGGTGAGGTGAGATATAGGAGAATATCGTCCGCATACAGGGAAACCCGATCTTCAAAGCCCGGGGCCCACCGGATCCCTCTAAGCGAGGGCTCCCAGCGGAGCCAAGCCGCGAGTGGCTCCAGGGCTAGAGCAAAGAGCAAAGGGGACAACGGGCATCCCTGCCTCGTGCCCCTGCCGAGGGCAAAGGGCCGCGAGACCCGCCCATTCACCACCACCTGGGCCATGGGTCCAGTGTAAAGAAGCTTCACCCAGCCAATAAATCCTTCCCCAAAGCCAAATTTAGCCAAGACAGCCCAGAGGAATGGCCACTCGATGGTGTCAAAAGCCATCGTGGCGTCCAGAGAAACCAGCACGGCCGGTTCGGAGAGGAGCTCCGCCCTGGCAAGGGCGCCGTGAAGACGCCGCAAGTTAAGAGCGGTGTTACGATGCGGGATGAATCCGCATTGGTCCGGATGAATAAGATCGCACACGACCCTCAACAGACGAGTGGCAAGGACTTTCGCCAAGATCTTAGGCTCCGCATTTAGCAGTGAAATAGGCCGGTAAGAAGTACAGCGGTCTCGCGGCTTGCCCTCCTTGGGGATAACGACTATCGTGGCCAGACGCTGGTCGGCCGGGAGGGAACCCGCCGCCAGAGACTCACGGAACATGCGACTGAGGAAGGGCGCAAGCTTGTCAGGGCGCAATTTATATAGCTCAATGGGCAGACCGTTGGGACCCATAGCCTTGCCCGAGCGAAGGGAGCGGATCGCGGTCGCTATTTCATCCGCCGACAAGGGGGCGTCCAGCCGCTCACGGTCCTCGACGGACAGGCCGGGCAAGGCGATATCCCTCAGAAGAAGGCGAGAGTCGTCCTCATCCCTGTCAGTCACTGGGGAGTACACAGCCCGGAGGTGGTCGGCAAAACATTCCACAATCTCGTCAGGCTCCGTCACACACACACCATCCGCAGCACGCAACTCCGGGACCACACGATTCACTCTCTCCTTCCTGTCCAGCCACGCGATCAACTTTCCCGCCTTGTCCCCGGCATCGTACAGTCGACCCTGCTGCTCCCTATACATAGTTTTGGCCACGTCAGTGACCAGGGACCTATATTCAAACTGTTTCAGGCTGAGGGCATGGAGCCCGTCCGGAGTGACATTCGCCTCCAAGGCCGACTCCAGCCCCAAGATGTCAGTCTCCAGCCTCACCACTGCCTCACTCTTGACCCTCTTAGCCACCACTATCTGGGAAAGGGCGTGCCCGCGGATCACGGTTTTAAAGGCTTCCCACAGGGACATTGCAGACGACACCGACCCCTCGTTATCCAGGAAGTATTGGTCCATAGCCTTAACCAGGCTGTCACGAGTCGTAGGGTCTCGCAGGTACCATGGGTTAATGGGAGCGATCCGCCCTGCAGACCGCGGCCCGGTGTCGAAAAGAAGCCACAGCGGAGAATGGTCGGAGATACCCCGCGCCAGGTGCCTGACCTCTCGAATCCGACCAGTCTGCGCCGCGGGCATCAGGAAGTAGTCTAACCTAGAGAGACTCCCATGCGCCCCCGAGTGAAAGGTGAATTGACATTGGGTCGGATGCATTAATCTCCAACTATCCACCAGGCCGAAGGTATCCAGCATCCCACCCAGCCATGCCTGGGCAGCGGGGAGGGTCCTTGGTGGGTGACGATCCAGTTCCCCCGAAACCACAGAATTAAAGTCCCCGCCCATGAGCAGGAGGCTGTCCGGAAGGTCAAGCAGCATTCGACCCAAGTCAGTGAAGGTGGAGTTCTGGAGGCCCGGGGGGACGTAAACTGAAACCAGGGCAAGGGGCTGCCCCTCCCACCTCCCAATCAAGCACACATAGCGCCCTCTGTCGTCCGAGACTATCTTAGTGATCTCCACCGGAAGTGAGGTTCGCAGGAGAATGCCCACCCCCCTGGAACCAGTTGTGAAACCAGAATGGGCCACGAGGCGGTATCCCCCCCTGTTCATTGCATGACAAACATTGCCAACCAGATGCGTCTCCTGGAGAAACACCACATCAGGAGTCAAACGACGCAAATATTGCAGTACTACACCCCGCTTGATACGGTCCCCCAACCCATTGACGTTCCATGACATAAGCCTTAACCCGTCCCCCCCCATCCCCCCCAATAGATCAAGGGTCCCCCAGCCTGCAGCACAGTTACCAAATGTGGACAAAAATCAGTACCTCGCCCTGTAAACGAAAAACACACAACAAAACAACCCCTCCTCCCCCCCAACCCCACCCCAGGACAAACTCCCCCCACCCTGCACCCCTGCGGGCCAAAAAACCCCCCCAACTTGCAGTGTGCCTGTCGCCCCTCTAACCCCATTCTACGAAAAGACCCCAGAGGAGGTAAGGGACCCGTCCCCGCCCGCCCCCCTCACTGGTCCTGGTAAAACACAATATGCAAATGAAATAAGACCCGACTGTACAGTGCAAAACGGCAAAATCAAGGACCAAAAGTCATTCTAAAGGGGACCCGTCACCCGCGGTGCCCGCGGAGGGTCCGGGACGGCCACCTCCGTCCGGCAGAGAGTCCAGCCAGTCACTTGCGGCCACAGGAGAGTCAAAAAAGGCTGTCCGATCCCCATGTTCCACTCGGAGTTTTGCAGGGTAGAGCATCGAATATTTTAGGCCCAGCTCGCGAAGACGACGCTTCACCCCCTGGAATCCCATCCGTTGTTTCTGGACCAGTTGCGTGAAGTCCGGATAAAAATTAATGGTCGAGTTCTCATAACGGAACTAGCCACTTTGGTTAATTTTTTCACTAAGTGGAAAATTTCCTTGGGTTTAGATTTAGCTGCCATGATTTTATCGGCGAAGTGAGCTGATTGAGCGACCATTATCTCGCCTTTGTAGGCCTTGATTGCTTCTCTATATTGAGACTTTTTTTCTGGTAAATAATCCAGACGCCACGATCTCTCTAATTTCCTACAGAGACGTTTTTTGTCTCTGAGGGTGTCTGAGAACCAGGGGGCCGATTTATGTGCCCTTTTAGGTGTAATCTAGTGGAAGGGAGGTTTCAAGAGATTTTATAATCCAGTCTTCGTATTCCTGGTGTGCTACGCTAGGGTCTGCGTTGTGAGACGGGCAGGTGGATTCTAAATTGTGAATCCAGGACTCGATGGGTAATCTGGCCCAATTCCTCGTGTTCTTAACTAGAGGTATAGGAGGTGTAGATTTGCAGGTGGACCAGGTAAAAGGGATAAGAGAATGGTCGGTCCAGGGAAGGCCGATCGGTTGGCCGACTACTAACTCTGTGCAATTGCTAAAAACTGGGTCCAGTAGGTGACCTTTTGAGTGTGTGGGGGCTGTGACCCGCTGATCTAACTGTAATGCCGCTAAGTCATCCACCAGTTCCATAGCAATATGATCTAGGGTGGTGTCAAAGTGTAGGTTAAGGTCGCCTAATAGTGTAAAGTTAGAAGTGGCTATAATTTGTTCGGCTAAAATGGTGGGGAGTGAGCTGTGAAATAGTTTGGGTGGACCTGGGGGGCGATAGACCAGAGTGCCAGAAAAGGAGCTGTTAGGGGAGAAGTCTATACTGAATGCTAGACTCTCGCACTCCGGGATTGATTCGGGAGTGGTGCGGCAGCGATACTGATCTTTGAGTATGATTGCCAGACCTCCCCCTCTCCCCTCCATCCGGTCTAATCTGTTAAAACCGGGGGGCAGGGCTGTGACTATGTGTGGCTCAGAGTAGGGTGTAAGCCAGGTTTCCGTCAGGAAGACTGCATCGGGCTTGCGTTCTTCTAACAGGAGGGCGATTTCTGTCCTGTGTTTTGGTAAAGACCTACAGTTTAGCAGGAACATACTATATTCCTGTCTGGTATCTGATAACTTGTTGGTTCTGAATGTATGTCCGCAACCGAAGCAGTATGGAGGAAGTTCAGTGGGCGTGTAAGTGTGCATACAACATACCGGACCTATTGTCCTCGCGTTATAGATGGTCTCTGGGCTGTAGGTCCTGGTGTGTGGGGAGAGGGATATAGGGGGTAAGGCCCCTGGTCCCGTCCGGTCGCGGACGGGCGTAGACGGGCTTGCCTTTGGCGCGCCTTCGGCTGCGCGTCCGGGGAGGCATATTGTAATATAGGCCAGGGGAAGGGGCGTGGCCTAGGTCGGTGGGCGTGGCCTGTGCTCCGGGGGTGACGGGGATCCTCCTGCGACCCGCTGCAGTGCCTTGCTCGGCTGCGCGGGGAGGAAGGATCAGGGAAGTGCTTCAGGTGAGGTTAAAACACACAGAGTATTTCACACACACAAGTAATTAAAAAAGATTCGTAGCTCCCGGCTTAAACGCCTCAGGAGATGGTTACCTTTAACAAATGTCATTGCATCCTCCTTAGAACCCTTCCAGACTAAAAATATGTCGTCAATATAACGCCAGTAGTGGACCACATGGCTCCACCAGCGCTGATGAGTGGCCATGAGGACATGCCTCTCCCACCAACCCACATGCAAACATGAGTAGCTAGGTGAGAAGCAAGCCCCCATCGCCACCCCACGCACCTGATGGTAAAAATCATTCTGGAAAAGAAAAAAGTTAGTGGATAGACAAAGTTCAATCATTTCTAGAAGCATGATATTATGTTCTTTCATATTGATATCCCTGTTCTCCAAAAAGTATTTCGTAACATTCGTGCCATGACGATGATTGATACTCGTGTAGAGGGATTCAATATCCATCACTACCAACAAATAATCAGAACACCATGTAATATCTTTAACTTTGTTCGAAAAGTCAGTAGTGTCTTTGATAAAGGACGGCAAAGAGGTCATATGAGGCTGCAGGAAGAAGTCAACATATTTTGATAAATTTTCATTCATGCTACCCTGTGCAGAGATGATGGGGCGACCAGGGACAGGAGTAATTTTCTTATGGACCTTTGGTAAAAAGTATAGCATAGGAGTGACTGGATGGTCAATGTTCAAAAAGTTCATTTCTTCTTTAGATATTAGACCCATTCTCTTCCAGTGAAAGATTTTTTTGCGTGTTGTCTCTTCCGCAGATCTCATTTCAAATTTGGTCGTATGTCTGTAACAGGAGGTGTCAGAGAGATGTCGATCAGCCTCTGCCAAATAATCAGCTCGGGATCATAACACTGTGTTACCTTCCTTGTCTTGACAAGAATTAACAATAACTCCTAGCTTAACTAAACCAAACACCTCTATGTATCAGAGTTGTTCTAAAATCATTTCTTCGCTTCCAAAATTAAACTGCTGATAATTGCGTTAACACAAACAATAAACACAACTTTCAGTACCTGTGCTGACTCTACTTTCTCTTCAGTAAGCATGCGCAAATACTCAGACACTGGTCTAACTAAAATATCAGGTGCGCCCCCTCAAGTCGACAAACAAATCCAACAAATAATATTTTGTCTTATTGTACTTGCTCCTACTAGAGACACTACTCCCTCGGAACCTGGACTTCAGAGAAGCGCAACGAGATTCTAACCAACGTCAATTTTAAAGTGCCTTCTTATTTTTGTAACACTAGAACGCCGCACTGGGGTGGATCACTTGGTGGCCATCTTGGAATTTTTCCTTAATCTATTCCAACTCTTAGAAGCACCTTTTCTCACTTTCCTGAATGACTTCATAGAATGCACTCTCACAGATCCTGTTTTTATTTCAGATGGCTGCAAGGTTCTGACAATGTGCTTGACATTCTCCCCCAGTTTGTGGCGGGTATTTTAACATTTTCCTGTCTGGGCAGCTGTGGTATGAGTGTTAGCACCAGACATAAGGGGCATCAGTGGAAATGGTGTGCAATGGGACACCCTTTATTGAAAAGTCTTTCCAAAGCAATTTATCTCAGTACCAGGTCCACCAAATTAGCATTCCTGATTCAGAAGCTGACAGACACTCTGCTACTGGAAACAATAATACCACCACCCACCAGATGATACAGTGGTAAAGAGAGGAGGGCAGATGGGAGGTCCTCCTTTTTTGGCAGTAGACCCATTACCACTCTTTTCTAAATAAGACTCTAAAACTTGAATGGAATCAAGATTTTTAAAGAGGCCAACAGTACATCATCTTTTGCACAGCATACACCACCAAAGAAAGATCATTAAGATTGTACAGGGATGCAAAGATTTTATCATATTAGAAAGAGCATTCAATGTAATTGTTATTTTAAAATAAACACATTTGTGGGAAATTACTGGCAGGCCTGGACAATGTGAGGGATGGTGTTTTTCTCTTACCAGCAGAGAATACTGCTTAGCTCTGCCGGACTATATATGATGAAGGATATCCTGAGACCATGGTGACCAACCTTTCAGAGCATACCAAGTATTTTTTGAGATAGTATTTTTGTTAATTATAGTTAACAAAACATCCTGTGACTGAAATATTGTGACTTACATATTGTTTACAAAAATACCTCTCCTTTGGGCATAATTGTATAAAGGACATAATATTTTTGTCAGATGATATGTAGGCAACAATATTATAGTCCCATACTCTATTTTATGAGGACACTCATGATTCATGTAGTCCACTTGGAAACAATTATTTTTTTGCGTAGCAATTCACCGAGTTTTTCAGCAACATGACTCAATTAAAGTTGCAATCTTTTCTTAAAAGACTTACAATATCAATATTATTGAATCAGTTGACTCAGAAATTAATTACTTAATTTTACATTATTTGTTCTGTACACACCATGTATATATAAATATAAATATGGGTATTTAAAGAGTGGAAACTTAATTATACAGCCGTGAAGTGCTGAAAAAGGTCTGGGGCCCTGAGTTAGGATTTAGGGTCATTACAAAGAAGCAACATGTGTAAGCGAGGTGAATCCTATTGTGTTCTCTGACGAGGTGGTCTTTCGGTGCCTTTTGATTTGCCAAAAAGTTCTAGCAATTATGATATTGATGGGGTGCTGTTCAAGATCTTGGGAGCATAGAGAGAGGATGTTTGTCATCTGCTTTTCACTTTCTTGCAGTTATTTTTGTTCCCAGTTGGGTTATTTTCTGGATTTTTGGTGTGGCACTGTCCACCTGAGATAGTTGATGTCTCTGTCAGTTATGAAGAAGTGACACTTCTGATGGCCTTGTATGGGATGCACCTTATCTTGTAGATAATCTAGGCTTGGAAGGGGAGTCACAGCAGTTATATTAGGGTTAGAAGGACACACACAAGGCTGTAGGCCAGTGTGAAGGCAGGGATTTGCCTTTATGCAGGTGCGAGAGGACTAAAGCTTGGACTGCTGCTTTGAATTTGTTTTCCAGGTGATAGTGTTTCGCTTTCTTCAGTATTGAAATGCTACCATGATGTCTTAGATTTCTTGGAAATGCACTCTTTTGAAGAGAAGTCAGTGCCAAGAGCAATACCAAAGGATTTTGTGCAATGGTGTCAGCTGGGGGAAGTACCAACCCCATCTTAATTTAGGAGAGCCAGGCATGAAAGTATGATTGTGCTAACTTCTAACATTTTGTCTTGATGGCTTGAGTTTTAGGTAGGTCCTGGGCATCCAATTTTGAATGAGATTGAGACAGGTTTTCAGTAAATGAATTCACTCAGGGTGCTCTTCAGAATAGGGTCTTTATTAAGAAGGAAACCTATTTTCGAGCACAGTATACCTGAGTTTGGCCAGGAAGCCAATTTTTGAGAATAGTGTAACTAAGTATGTCTCACCTTTGTGATATGCACAAGGGACCTGGCAGAGTGCTGCCGAAACCAGTAACTGGCAAAATGTAACATGAATTAGTAGCTGTCCTGCAGAACATGCCATAACATGTCAGGGTTCAAGGAGACAGAGACTGATCCAGAGGTGTTCCTTGGATCCACTTTGCATCAAATCATGATCTTGGGTTTAACTTCTTCCCTTTAACGAGGTTCGAGTGCCTCAGGGACAAACTAGTTTTTAACAGCATTTATTAAACTTATTATGGTAAATTAGGATCTGAATTTATTGTGCCAAAGTTTTAGAGTGGCAGAACTTGGGCAACCAAAATCTATCTCTGTGACCGTTTAACTTGATTTGAAGTGAAGGCACAATATTTTTACCTAAAATCTGGCTTTAAGAAGAAGCAAGTAGCCATTTGTAAGCATTGAGTAAATGCCAATTTTCTTCAGTTGCATGGGGAGAATAACTTGTATTCAGAACCTTTTGTAGCCAGATGATCGGGGAGTCCTGAAGGCCATCCATCAGGCTTGAGCTGGGTGTCAGACATTTGCACTTGTGTCATGGGAAATAATGCTCATTTGTATATTAGAGAGCAAGTTGATGTTCTCTTAAACAACGTATTATGGAGCACAAGAGCACCATTCGATGCAGGAAGTCATCGACTAGGTTGACTAATCATTTTCTGGAGTTGGAGCATACCCCTGAACATGTCTCGTGGACAGTACTCGAGCAGCCCTATATTCCAGCTCACGTCACTGATGTTTTTAAGTTCCTTTTCAAGAAGGAACAGCGATGGGTGTTCAAGTTACGGAGTGATGAACTTGGTCTGAATGATGCCATACCATGGACCTTATTACAATAAGTTTATGTGCCCATAGTTACCAAGATCGTATTAGTTATGAGAATGGTTCTATGTAGAGGGGTTTATACATTTCACTACTTGCCTTTAAGTACAGGGCTATTTTATGGCCGTGCACACATGAGAAGTTATTATTTGGCAGTATGTTACTCCTCTTTGCACTTTGATAACTATCCGTTACGTTGCTTTTGAAGCTTACATCTATACGCATATGGAGGATTGCATGACATAGTTGTTCTTCTCTCTATATATATTCTTTACGAAAATCTGTACCGATATTTGATTTGGCCGTGTACATCCTGAGCCGATTCTATTTGTTTGCAGTGTTAGTGCGCGTTGATTTATTATCTACGTGATGATTATCTAGTTGGTATACTGGGTAAATGCAGCCTGGGCTGTCTACTACATTTCCCATCTTTCCATTCATGGTAATCATGTCATCAATTGCCTCCTGAATTACAATTGGATAGCAGTGCGCTTACTTTGACGTCATCACGCTCAGAAGCTCGTTGCGGATATACTTAAGTCTAGGTTTCCCGACCCTCCGGTTACCGCTTGGAGCAACCTGGATGGAAGCCCGGGGTAACGACGGAGAGGTAGGGTGCCCTATGATTGCGAAATTTACATATGTTACGAGTCACTAGTTGATTTCTAGGGCATTACGATCTAGTAATGCACCCTTTACGCTAGAAGTATTTGTTCTAAATTCGCCAACTACAGCTGATCGCCACGTTACATGGCGTCCTAAATGGGTGCGATGTTTCCCTTGACAAGGCAAGTCAGCTTTTCACATAGTCTGACTAGTTAGAATCTGTGGCCTTCGAGACAATACATATAACTTTTACGAGCCACATTATAATCACTTGTTATCAATACCATGTAACAATAGAACTTGATAGTGGCCTGTATGATCTCTATTTAGGGATCTTTTGAAGTAATACATAGAGTCAGTAAAATCATCAATATACTTGCTGTGTTTATTATCATCACGGCGGTTGATCCCCACTTTTTTAGTTTATTTTATTTTATTCCTTACAGAGCGTTGCTCCACGCCCTGAGTTATGACCAGGAGCGGTAGGCGGCAGTCCCTATTTGATACGGGTAAGATCTGCCCACATATGTCTGGCACGTGTGGTAAATAATTTAATTACCGGAACTTAATTTGATGCGGAAAATCTATAACAATAGCTCAGTAAAATAAGAGGCAGAATCCGTGGTATTAGAGGTTCGGAACGGGCTTTATTCCAGAATCAATTTAAATTGATGAGCTCCATATTCCATCACCACGAAGGTTCAGGAAGTGAAGACGCTACTTTATTGACAAGTAATCATTTTTGTACAATAGGCATTACAGTGAAGCAAATGCAGGAGGCGTAACAATTGATAGTAAAGATAAAACATACATGCGTAGCAAAAGTGGGTGTAACTGGGTGTAACTAAAGAACGTCATCAGGTATGATGTCATAATAGGGTGGTTCCATGAAAGAATTTCGTAATGTCAGCAGAAATACTTGGCAGAAATGCGCGCGCAGCGGCATGACGTGTGATTGACGTGTAACTAGGGGGTGAAGGGGACTTGACATTTAGCTCTACATGTGGCGACAGAAGTCTGGAGGGTCAAGTCAACCTAATCCCAAATCATATCTAACATCCTATGTTTAGAGAACTATGTTATCCAAAAGAGAGGTCTCTTAGAGTAGAATCTTATTCTATACTGACTATACTGACTGTTAGTGCGTGTACAAGCGTCTAAGTGTCTACACTAGATGCGAGGGCAGAAATCTTCCATAGTAACAGGGCTATGAATTACTTGCATAAAGACAGAGAAGCCGGGCCTTTTGCTCGGTAGCTGGAAGAATGTTTACTTAAACTACTAGACAGGAATGCATTGGGTAGGGAGCGGAGCAGATAATTTCGAAGGTGAAATACAGTTTTTGGCAGGCAACAGGCTGATGTCAGGCACCGTTAGCTGCGCAGAGAGTAGGGCAAAGTTCATGGATACAGATGCGAGCTCGGACTGGAGCTTTCAGAGGCAAAAGGCAGGAAAAGCTTGATGGCAGAATCAGGGCCTACTTGCCTGGACTGTAAAATGGCATAAGTGAACCATATAAAGCCGGTGGCCTTTCATACTTAGGAATGGAATATCCGGCCCATTCATGGCGGATCTGAAAGAGGACATGTTGGCGGTGGACGCACATGTGTTTGCGTCTTCATAACTGGAACTGGAGGGAACATACATGTACTTGTGATTTATACATGAAACCGTTGTGGTCCAAGATAGGGGACATAACTGATCAGAAAAATCCATATTTCCACATTCCCTCCTTGTCCCCTACTTGCCCGTCAAGAGATATCAATCTTCATCAATCCATCGATCTGTTCATATAGCATCATTTGTTCTTCTTTTTTCTTCTGGAATGAATGAAATCTTGATGGTGGAATACACGATGTGGCACACAGACCACAGATCGCTGGTCCACATTGTAGACATAGACAGCAACTGAATAGTATGAGAAAGCCAATACCTAGGAAGGATAGGACCTTCCATCCAAAGGTAGATAATACACTCCAAAACCAACCGGACCAAGTCCAAGTGCCTGGATTCTGGTGTATCTGGCTTACAATCTTATGAAGACGAGTTATGGCTTTATATACAGATGGCGAATTTTCTGGTATGAAAATGCAACAACTTGATCCGATGACCCTACAAGCTCCGCCCCTATCGGCCAGGATGACGTCAAGGACAAGACGATTTTGAAGCACAACAATCCGCATAGCAGACTGCTCTTCTGTTAAATTGCCTAAGGCGGAAATAGTTTCGTTCACTACTGCTTCAAGGGTTCTAGTTAATCTACGTATCAGCTTACTATTAGTAACTGTACCTATATAGGGAAAGAGACCTTTATTGAAATCTGTATATTTTTCCCATGCGGTCTCAGGGTAATCGACTATTGGGAGATCTCTCCTTTCTCTATTGTATACTAAATGAATGTTTCTGTGATAATCAGGAGGAGCTAGGAAAACAGGCGGCAAAAGGAATCCGATGTAGCAGGTGCCATCCCAATCTAGTGGCAAACGTATGTATGCCGTCTCACCACATATGAAGTAGGAATGGCGGGAAGCTCTAAATGTAGACTTGCCTTGATCACTAAATTCTATTACAGTGGTGCATCTACTATGGCCCATATGTATGGAACCATTCTTTCTTACACATAATTCACCTTTAACTGGAAATACTGACATGGCGGGCAAAATTGGAGTAGCTTCGGATTCGACATTTAGGATCATAAGATTAAGCGTAAAATTACCTAATCCATATACTTCATTTTCTAGATCAGTTCCTGTTCTTTTGGGAAGTCCCTCCTTGTTAGGGTGACAGACTTTGAGTAAAACTAAGTTCAGATTTCCCCATACCCAGTTATTCTGGTAAACTGCAGAATTCGAATCTAGGGAATTAATTAAACTAAACCATGCTCCACAGGAGCCGTTGTGTGTGAACGGGTATGGAAAGAGAGGTAGAATTCCTTTATAGTTCTGATAGGGAGGGAGTCGACCACATATCCAACAATTTGTAGCATTGCTAACCTGATGGGAATGATGTAACATACTAATAAACGTGTTATTGCGCAGCGCAAATCTATAGGACAATTCATGCGGAGGTAATTCACTAAAAGAATGTTCAGCAGTAACATTATAAACATGTCTAGAAATAGGATAATATGTGTGCAACAATATACTTGCAGTAATTATTAAAAGACTTAAGGAAAACAAAATTAATAACGTCACTGTGCAATGACTACGCAGTGATTTACAGTACGCATGTCGTTTCAACTTTATCCTTCTGTTTCTTTCTCTATACAGGTCTAAGGGATACATGTCAGAGACAAATTCGACCGATTCACCTTGGAGAGGACTTAAACAATCAAATTGCCTGACTGGTTAGACCTAAGTTTTAGTTTATATAGTTCATGGTTATTCAGTTCAACCAAAGGAAGTTTTGAGTCAATCGGAGAAGACACGCAAGGTGTGTCGTTTACGTCTGACGGTAGTCCATGAAATTTCTTGATATGACTTGAATGTATCCAGCCTTTTCGACCTTCGATCTTCACGGCTGTCCTCGTCGTTAGCAGTACGAGCTGAGGCGATCTCCACCTAGGATCCAGCTGAGACTTCCGGTCAAAGTTCCTCACTAAAACCAAATCTCCTGGAATTACGTCATGGGGTTTCACCTCGGTGTTGTCGGGAAAGGCTGCAGCTACCTGTGAACGACAAGATTGTAGTGCAGACATCAAGGAAGCCAGGTAATCTGTCAGCATATTACAGTCAATATCAGTTATTTTGCGTGGTATAGGCGTCCCCCACATATTGCCTGCCAAAGATCACCTCATACGGGGATAGCCCTGTTCGAGAGTGTGCTACCATTCTCATGTAAAAGAGTGCAACGGGTAAGGCTACTACCCAGTCGACACCTTTCTCTCTACAAATTTTGGACAATCTAATTTTCAGGGTCTGATTATGTCTTTCCACGAGACCTGCTGCCTCGGGGTGTCGGACACAGTGAAATTTCCACTGATAGCCTAACAAAAGTGAAACGTGTTTCATTAGTTCGGATGAGAACGGCTGGCCGTTATCTGAGTAGACAACACGTGGTAAACCGTATCGTGGGAAGAATTCTCGAACTAACTGTTTGGCAGTAGTCGGGGCAGTGTAATCTGAAACCGGGTATGCCTCTGTCCAACGGGAAAGAGCACAGACAACTACGAGAACATATTTGAATCCTCGACATCGTTCCATCTGGATATAATCCATCTGGAGGACTTCAAAAGGGTGATCAGGAGGCTGAAATCCACCCTGCTCTACGGGAATGCTTTTACCTGGGTTAAACTGACAACAGATCATACAGGTACAAACTTTTTGTTTAGCTGCTGCTCGTAAATGCTTGTTGAACCAAATGTGTTGAATGCTGTCTAGCATAGCTTTTTCTCCTAGATGCGCTGGACTATGTACAGTGTTAATTATAACTTGGACCATTGAATCAGGAAGGAACCACACAGATTTTTCCTTCGTCATCCATCCTTGATCCGTTTGGATCCCTCCTAATTCAGTCCATTTCTTTATTTCGTCTGGTGTAGCATGTGTCTGTATGTCAATTACGTCAAGAGCGGGATCCTTAACCATCATGCAATATGTTGGTGTCGGGACTATTGTCTTTGTCATGTCGGAGGTTCGAGTTTGAGCAGTCTGTTTAGCTGTTCTGTCAGCTAGATCATTGCCTTGAGAAATGATATCAGTAACTTTCGTATGAGCTTTACATTTCATAATTGATATTGCAGTAGGTAGATGTATTGCATCTAATAAGGCATGAATGAGGGGTCCGTGCTGAATGTGGGCACCGTGAGAAGTTAAATAACCTCTCTCTCGCCACAGCACGCCGAAGTCATGTACAACTCCGAATGCATAACGTGAATCAGTGTATATGTTGACTTTTTTATTTGTGGCTTGAATACAGGCTTGTGTCAGAGCGATGAGCTCTGCGGCTTGAGCTGACAAGGTAGTTATGCAATTTGTTTCAACGATTTCAGTGTCTGTTGTGACTGCGTAAGCGGCCACTAGCTCTCCTGTACCTGTTCTCATACATGAACCATCTACATACAATGTCAGGTCTGGGTCTGACAATGGGACGTCTGTCAAATCTTGTCTGGGTTTCGTCGTGATAGTGATAACTTCAATACAATCATGTGCTAGTGGGTCTGTTCCATTTACAGGTAACAGTGTGGCAGGATTCAATGTACTACAACGTCTGATTTCTATATGTGGCTGGAACAATGTTAATTCATAACCAGTGAGTCGTGCTATAGTCAAGTGTTGTGTTTGTGTGCGGTTCAAGAGAACCTCTACTGCATGTGGTACTTGTACTGTCAATGGATGTCCTAATACTATGGCATCGCTTTGTCTGATTGCTAAAGCTGTTGCTGCCACTGATTTCAGGCACGCAGGCAAAGCCTGAGCTACGGGATCTAATGTACTAGAAAAATAAGCACATGGTTTGTGTGATCCTGCTTGTTCCTGTGTGAGTACTGACAAGGCAGTACCTTCGCGTTCTGTAACGAAGAGTGTAAACTGTTTATTGTAACATGGTGTTGCTAAAACAGGTGCTTGGCATAAGGCTTTCTTTAGGCTTTCAAAAGCTTGTGTATGTTCCTGAGTCCAAGGGAGAACAGTCGATGTGGCTGCCTCCTGTGTTGTCAATTGAATGAGTGGTTTTGCTAGAAATGCATACTGAGGGATCCACTGCCTACAATATGAAGTGAGGCCTATGAAAGCCCGCACCTCCTTTTGTGTCTTGGGTATTGGCATATTAGCAATTAGCTGGATGCGATCTGGTGTAAGCTGCCTTCCCTCCTTGGACAGCGAGTGACCAAGGTAAACAACTCGCTGGACACAGAATTGCAGCTTAGAAGGGGACACCTTGTGCCCCTTTTCGGCCAAAAATTGTAAAACCGTCAGTGAGGCTTTTTCACATTCAGGTTCGCTTCTAGCGGTGATCAGCAGATCATCGACATATTGAAGCAGGGCAGTGTTGACTGGCATGTGGATACTGTTGAGTTCTCGTTTCAGTGCTTGGCTATAGATGCTGGGGCTTTCTGTAAATCCTTGAGGTGCGCGTGTGAATTTAAAGCTACGTCCATTTAAACTAAATCCGAACAAGTATTGGCTTTCCGGATCTATTGGGACGCTGAAGAAGGCATTCTTGAGATCAATTACAGTAAAGAATGTTGCTTCGGAATCAATGGCTGTCAGTAATGAAGAAATGTCTGGGACTACGGGGTATTGTGGTACTATGCATTTATTTAATTCGCGCAGATCAATAACCAATCGATATACTGGCGGGGCTGTTGGATCGGTTCGTTTAAGAATCGGAATTATCGGTGAATTACATACATTGGAGTCAGTTTCCACAACCACTCCTTGGGTAATAAGCTCGTCAATGATTTGCAGTAAAGCCACTACAGCATCTGGGGGTAACTTGTATTGTCGCATTCGTGGAAGTACCACTCCTGCCTTTAGTGTGATTCGATATGGTGTAATGTTCATGCAACCAACATCTGTAGGGCCTTGTGCCCATAAATGTGTGGGTAAAGTCTGTAGTCGGTGATCCATGTCTCGGGACACGTAGTGCCCTTTGAAATCACGTAAAAACAATCTTACTCCTTCCGGAGAACAACATATAATAGCTCCTAGAGCTTTCAAAGTTTTTATGCCTAACAAGTTTTCTGGACATGATTTAGTAAGTAATAAATCTGTAGTTCGTGTCAAGGGACCGATCGTAAGTGGAAGAGGCTGTGTTACTTCGTTAATGATAGGTTTTCCTGAAAAGCCAAGGGAAATATTCTGTGAGCCTGAGAGGGGTGCCCCTGGAACTTCACTACGTTTTATTGTTGTTCGGCTTGCCCCTGTATCAAGTAAGAATTTTCTATCTTGACCTAACAGTTCACTGTGTACATAAGGTCCTTCTTGATCTACAGGGACCTCAATAAGGGGTAAGCCAACTTCCCTCTCTAGGCTGTTTCATGAGTATCGTTGATAATCAGGATAGTCATACTGTGCGGTCTGATACATCTGTCGGGTCGTTGTTTGTGTGGCAGCAATAGGCTGCGGTGGCGGAGCTGGCATAGACTGTTGCGGAGCTGGCATGGACTGTGCATGCTGCAGTGCTCCTTGTTGGTTCTGATCCTGTCTAAGTGGTCTTGGTCTTTCTTTTGTGTTACCTATGGCGATATTATGTTTTAAAACTGGACAATCGTGTACATAATGACCTGGCTGTTTACAATAGTTACATGTCCCTTTTACAGGACCTGTTGAAACACTGGACTGTGTTATACCCTTTTTATGACCGTCAGCTGGAACTGTCTGGGAAACTAGCATTTTCATTTTCGTGTCTTTCATGCGTCTATGTTCATGTTCTTGTTCTTCTCTAATTCTATTGTGATGGTACTGTAGCATTTGTAACATTTGTGACGGAGTGTTACCTTGCCAGGTACTCTCGAACTTCAATATTCTATTCTTAACTTGGGGCAAGGCATTTTCAACTAACTTTGTCACAAACAGATGTGGATACGACTCGCTACTTGCTTTTATTCCACTATTTATACCAAAACATTTCTCAAATCGGGAATAGAAATCACTAGTGTCTTCATCTGATTTTTGTTTACAGGCTGAGATTGCACCCCAGTCTTCCTTTTTCGTAGTTAATAAACGTGGCAGTACCTGTACTAGTAAACCTGGTAGTGCTTTGGTCTTGTCCCCGAGCCCTGAACCTGGACCTCGAGCTTTTTCTTCGTTCTCTAATCCTGTCCAATCTATCTTCTGGTCTCCCACCTCCCAATCCTTTTCCTTGAGTTTTTCGTAAATGCCCGCAGGCATTAATACCTTCAGTATTGTCATAATGTCGGGGTAGGTATATTCTCCCATGAGTAACATATCTTTAATTTCACGATGGAAACCCGCTGGGTCTTTGTCATGACTGGGTACCACTTTCTTCATTTCTAATAGTTCTATTTTGGATATTGGTGTGTATACAAACACACGTTTAAACTCATTGTCATCACCCTTTATCGGGTGCACTTCGCGTAAGGGGTTTTGTCTATCCATGTAATACGTCGTTCTTTCCTTGATGGGCAGTGAGACATGTTCAGGACATACAAAAAGAATGTACTGTCTTCTAGATTCTAGTATTTCTCTAATTAACTTAGTACCAGAACCTCTCCATTTATTCGTGAGTAATTCAGTCAATATATCAGGTAAGGGGCCAGGATCGGAGTGTTGGCTTTTATATAATATAAGGAGTTGTTGAATCATATAGATACCAGCTAAACGTTGTTCATCTGGGGCGAGGTTCAAAAACGTATGTGCTAGTGTATCATCACCATATTTTCCAGGACTATCAACCCAGTGAACGGCTGACCTGGCTAATTCTTGTTCGTCCATAGAATCGAGTATATGATAACCCCTTCGTTCTCGGAGTAATTTGTCAGCGGCTTGGAATGAATGTTCGGGGGACCTTATATTTATTATAGGAGTTTGGAATTTTCTGTTATTATCTGGACGTATCGGACATATCGGATCAGTAAAGCATCTAGTATTATTGCAAGATCTTCCTCTACCTACATAGGCCATGGTTTCTAACTGTCCTGTGGGCAGTTCTAATTCTTCCTCGTCCTCGGTTTGTTCAGGCTCATCTACTGCTAATCTTTCTTCGTGTATTCGTTCTATTTCTTTGCGGATCTTTCGGCTCATAGCTACTATACATGATCGTTTATCGTGTCTCCCCTCTGATATATTTTTACCCCATGTGGTAAGAATTTGCATTTCTTCCGGACTTACCCCTGGTTGATCTTGATTTCTGATCACACAGTTTATGAGGAAACGTAACAGTTCCCCCTGTATTTCCACCTTTTGGTACTCCATGGCTCTGGTAATACTCTCAGGGTCTCGCCCTGACTGAACAAAATGATATATATTTTCTAAATGTGCAGTCATTCCTGGTAGCTTCCCTAAGTATATTGCAGCTCGTCGGATACGTAATGATGCCAGCATCATTTCGTCCCCTTTTCCGGGCACAGGGTCATATCTACAGTCTATTAGAAGTTCCTTGAGCGTGTTGGGAGTTACTAGTTTGGGTGTACGTTGGTGGGCTAATTCTTGAAAGGAAAGTTTATTTGTTCTGGGTGGCGTAGAAAAAATGCTTGATGTACCTCCGGTAGCACCACCTGGGGTGCTGGATGTGAAAGGATTCGTTGAACGTGATATAGCAACCATAGGTGTGGATGCAGATGTAGAAACAGATGTGCTTGCCGGAACTTGTGTCGGGGTTTGCTGTTGCAGAGGTACAGACGGAGGAGGGTCTTGGCGTTGAACCCCCTCGGCAGACGGTCTATGTGGCGCAGCGTTAGCATACTCGGGAGCTGCGTCGTCTAAATAAGAGGAAAGAAAAACATCTTCTGCGGATCTGGGATGCCCTTTGGGATGTACTTTTATCGGAAACAATGGGGGTGGCAAGTCTTTTGGTATCTCCGGGGTAGCCTTAGGTAATCCTTCGGCCAGAAGAGGATACATACCATTCACAAGGGCATTTCTTTGTCTGTCTGTTTGTTCTGACTTTACTCGAGTACCTTCTTCAATTAATACACTTTCTCGAACTTTATTTGAATTCTCCTTACTTTTCTCTTCCTGTCTGAGCGCTTTTTCTGTGCGTCTATATGATTCTTTACGCCATAATTCAATGGCATCTTTCTGTGACTGTCTAGCTTTCTTTTTCCATAATTCTTCTTCTACTTTCATAATGCAATCTGCATCCCAGGTCCCAGCTACGGGCCACCTCTGACTTTCTGGTAATTCCTTGGTGTAGTCTACCCATAGATCAAGAAATAATATGGCGTCTAGGCCATGTTTATGATACATGAAGTACCCTGGAGTGTCCCTAGGAGGAATGGGAACAGCTTCTTCGAGTACCCCTTTTCTGGTTTTGATCTGTCTTAATTTCGAAAAGAGCGGCATATTGAGAACTGATCTGATACCTAAATTTTGAACACGTTTAATACCATAAAACACAATAATGAACAGTCATTCACACCACAGTATACAGAACGTATTTAAAACATTTTTAACATTTAACATTTAAATGAAATAGACAATGATGGCCATTTAGGGAACTAGTCACTAAGCATAATACTTGGTACTAACCAGATAATTCTGAATTATATACTAGACATACTTGATATACTGCTAAACAGTACAGATACACTGCTGAAACAGTGCAGACCGGATTTGTGTACCCAAACCCGTCTTGACCGGCACAACCTATGTGCACGTCAGAACGCCTCCCCGATAATGGTACTCACCGGGTAGCTCGGAACGGAAGGCCTCGGAACTGAACTGAACTTGAACCGGACTGGACTCGACTCGGAACTTCGGAAACTTCGGAAACTGGTGGGCCTCTGTATACCTCGGATCTTGCTCTCTCAGCTGGGCTCTGGTCGGGATACTTCGCACTTCTCACCGCCTCGTCTGGGTGTTGATCGCAGCCTCAGTTACCCCCGCTCGGCAGGAGGGAGATACAGGAAATCCTGTGGGTACGCGTTGTTGTCCGTCCAGCTGTGACAGGAGACCGGGCCTGCAACGCACCGCCGGCGCGTGAGATGAGAAAGTGTCCCTATTCGGGCGCCATTTATGTGGTAAATAATTTAATTACCGGAACTTAATTTGATGCGGAAAATCTATAACAATAGCTCAGTAAAATAAGAGGCAGAATCAGTGGTATTAGAGGTTCGGAACGGGCTTTATTCCAGAATCAATTTAAATTTATGAGCTCCATATTCCATCACCACGAAGGTTCAGGAAGTGAAGACGCTACTTTATTGACAAGTAATCATTTTTATACAATAGGCATTACAGTGAAGCAAATGCAGGAGGCGTAACAATTGATAGTAAAGATAAAACATACATGCGTAGCAAAAGTGGGTGTAACTGGGTGTAACTAAAGAACGTCATCAGGTATGATGTCATAATAGGGTGGTTCCATGAAAGAATTTCGTAATGTCAGCAGAAATACTTGGCAGAAATGCGCGCGCAGCGGCATGACGTGTGATTGACGTGTAACTAGGGGGTGAAGGGGACTTGACATTTAGCTCTACATGTGGCGACAGAAGTCTGGAGGGTCAAGTCAACCTAATCCCAAATCATATCTAACATCCTATGTTTAGAGAACTATGTTATCCAAAAGAGAGGTCTCTTAGAGTAGAATCTTATTCTATACTGACTATACTGACTGTTAGTGCGTGTACAAGCGTCTAAGTGTCTACACTAGATGCGAGGGCAGAAATCTTCCATAGTAACAGGGCTATGAATTACTTGCATAAAGACAGAGAAGCCGGGCCTTTTGCTCGGTAGCTGGAAGAATGTTTACTTAAACTACTAGACAGGAATGCATTGGGTAGGGAGCGGAGCAGATAATTTCGAAGGTGAAATACAGTTTTTGGCAGGCAACAGGCTGATGTCAGGCACCGTTAGCTGCGCAGAGAGTAGGGCAAAGTTCATGGATACAGATGCGAGCTCGGACTGGAGCTTTCAGAGGCAAAAGGCAGGAAAAGCTTGATGGCAGAATCAGGGCCTACTTGCCTGGACTGTAAAATGGCATAAGTGAACCATATAAAGCCGGTGGCCTTTCATACTTAGGAATGGAATATCCGGCCCATTCATGGCGGATCTGAAAGAGGACATGTTGGCGGTGGACGCACATGTGTTTGCGTCTTCATAACTGGAACTGGAGGGAACATACATGTACTTGTGATTTATACATGAAACCGTTGGGGTCCAAGATAGGGGACATAACTGATCAGAAAAATCCATATTTCCACACACGTTTGGGCCTTGTCAGTTTTATACTGTGTGTATTACACTTTCTGTCCAAGAACATTTTTCACTTACTTTATGTTTTGTGTCATTTCTTGAACAGGTACTCATCTTCCTGTCCTGTAGTGTTATATACATTCTACACTAAGGTACACAGTTGGTTGTATCGTTCTGGTTTTGTATAGATTGATGACAACTACATGTTGAGTGATTTAAGCCCTTAGATTTTATTGCAGTAGTTTATATTTGGTCCTGAAGAAAACCATGATCATGATTTTTTGATCTTTATTGGCTGAAACATGTAGACCTTTGTTTGGTTGTTGTATGCGCGCTCGCAATTGTGTTCAGACCGCGCTACTACTGCTTTTTAATGTTGACACCGAGAGTTTCCCATTAAACCATTTTTTCTCTCCGTAGTCAATTTTATATCACTTTTTCATACACTGCACTCTAGTTGTTCACCCTATCCAGGCTACCTTCATCGATCATTAGGAGATCGGGTCCTTTTCGCATAGTTTAAAAACATCCGCGAGCTCCTCCCTTAGACATACGCTGGGAGTAGTAGCTCCTTAACCACACCAGGTGTGGTTAAGAGGAGATCCCACATGATGAAGCATGCCACCACGGTGGGTGATGGGATTCTGTCCCCTTTGTGAGGACTTTTTGGTGTAGAAAGTGTTTTGTATATCACACATGTTATATTTTTCAGTGTTTAGTTCTGTTACTCTGTTTCTCAGACCCCTGGACCTTTTTGTTTATAGAGAATAACTTGTATTCAGAACCTTTTGTAGCCAGATGATCAGCGAGTCCTGAAGGCCATCCATCAGGCTTGAGCTGGGTGTCAGACATTTGCACTTGTGTCATGGGAAATAATGCTCATTTGTATATTAGAGAGCAAGTTGATGTTCTCTCCAGTCTTGGCATATATGAAAGGAAGAGTGAAGTAAGTCGGTGGGTGATGGCTAGATAAGGGGTAATTGGGCACTTGTTTGGGCCAGGGCCAGTGGGTCTCTGTCTTGATGACTGTAGAGAATCCATCAGCCAATTGGAGAGAGGGGTCATAATCATTGCGTGAGCTGTCACTAAGCTTCCCACCGGGTATTCTCTGGCTCTTCTTTTAATAGCTTTGCCATGCACAAAAAGTTTCCTTCAGAGATACATTATAATCTGTATCATGATGGTGTGGTATACCCCCAAAATAAATATAAATACAATTTAAAAAATGAGTTGCAATATGTAATAACAATAAGAAGAGTAATAATTTAAAATAGCACAAAATATCAAATTAAAGAAAGATAACGGGACAGTAGAGACAAATAGACCTTAGATTGATAATGACCAATTTCACAACAAATGATTATATATAAAACATTTTCAAAATCAAAGCAACATGTTTTGAGCTATACACTTCATAACTATTAATGTAGATGTGTATTCCCAAGAAAAACAATAATGAGCCAAAACCGTTTTAACGACGTTTCAACTAGAGTACAGCAGTCATTATTATTTTCTGAAAGGCCTCATGCACAAAGATTGCTTGCAAGTCAGTTCCATAGTGTTAGACCTGTCAGCCTTAGGGTGGTCTTCCCCCAAACCTTTTGCCTGCTTACCTCCTCTGTTTGCTGTTTTTTCTTGTTGGTCTTAGGACTCTGAGCAATTTACCACTGCTTACAAGTGATAAAGTCCATGTGCTTCTCCCCTAATCATGGTCACATTGGATATATATATTTGCAATTGGGATGTAAGTACCTAGTAGAGTGCACTACCTGTGCCCAGGGCCTGTAAATTAAATGCTACTAGTGGGCTTGTAGCACTGATAATGCCACCCGCATAAGTAGCCCTTAAACATTTTTCAAGCCTGCCACTGCAGAACCTGTGTGTGTAGTTTTACTGCCATTTGGACTTGGCATTTACAACCCATTTCCAAGCCTTAAACTCCACTTTTATTACTCAAATTCCACCCCAAAGCTGGACACTAGGTAGCCCATAGGGAAGGGTGCTATGTGAGTAAAAGGTGGGATATTTACTTATAAGTGGTGCATGTCCTGGTAGCGAAAAACACCTAAATTTATTTTTAACTATTGCGAGGCCTACTTCTCATATGGCTTAACATTGGGAATTCCTTCTTAAACTTTTAAGCTCTAATTCCTGATTAGAAAGCAGTAGCTTTGTCATGTTTTATATCTTTGGAATGGTAATGATAAATACACTTTACTGGTAAAGTTGGATTTAACATTACTATTTTAGAAATGCTGCTTTAGAAAGTGGACATTTCACTGCTCTTACAGCTCTGTGTGCCTGCAGCCTGTCTCCAATACATGTCTGGGGTGGGTGACAGCTTGACTTTGTGCATTCCCTCTAGACAGCCAGAGACAAAGGAAGGTTAAATGTGTCTGAGTGCCCATCTGCACACTGATGGCTCATTCTGGGCAGGATGGGAGAGAGGAGCTTACACTAACATCCGAATAGGCAGTGTCCTGTCCTCACACATGGGGATGATCACCCCCCTGTAATGAGTCTGGAGCCAAGACTGGAAAGAAAGCACCTCTGTGTACTCCAAAGACCCTTCTTTGAAGTCACCCTCACCTCAAAGGAACACTGATATTAGTACTGGGTCTCTGACTCCACCAAATCAGACACTTCTGAACCTGTAAAGAACCTCTGTCAGAAGAACTGCTGTGCTGCTACAAGGACTGTCACTCTGCTGAACTGCTGAGCTGGAAGGCATGCTTTTCTGCTGTGCTGCCCTGCTAACTGCTGCTCTCTGACACTGCTGAGGGAGAGCTGGAATCTGCCTTGAACCCAGAGGGATCTCCAAGGGTTTGTTGGCTTGCCTCCATTTGTTTGAGACTCAAGGACATGAAAGTCTCATTTGCTCCTGTGTCTGGTCAATTGGAAATGGTTCCAGGTGCTTGCTCCAGTAAAATTGACGCATCTGCAGTTTGGGCAGATTGCTCGACTGTGTGGAGAAACCCGGTGCATCATCTATGGAACCAATGCCTGGCAGCGCAGTGCATCATCTTTGGAACTGGCGCATTGCCACTACTGCGTGAAGAAAAATGACACATCACCTCATCTGAGGGATCGACACCGATGCACCACTGAGCTGCAGCCTGCATCTCGCTGTTGCAACAGCCGCAGCCTTTGCAGGTAAGAGCGGTGGGTCAGTGGGGCCGACAGGGGGGTATTTCGAGAGACGACCACAAGGGGAAATTAATTATTTATTTAATTTTCCCTTGTGGTCGTCTCTCAAAATACCCCCAGCGTGCCCCACTGCTCTTACCTGCAGCAGCCGCGTCTGTGTAGCGACCAGGATCAAGGTACTTTGTTCAGCAAGCCTGCATGGATCCTGTATCCGCCCGCTCTCCATCGTGGACAGCCTGAACTCTTGACTTTGACAGTTTAGCATGACCAGATAGCCCTATAGGCGCTTATTGCTTCTAAGCGCTATTCTTACATTTAATATTTAAACATTAATATTTCAAATTCTACCTATTTGATTTTTGTCATTTAGTCTTGATTTATTCATAAAATATTTGCCTATTCTAACCTGGTGTGGAGTCTTTTTGTGGTGTTTTTGTTGTGTTACTGTGTGTTGTGTTTCACAAACACTTTACATATTGCCTCCGAAGTTAGGCCTGCATGCTCAGTGCCAAGCTACCAAAAAGAATGCACAAGTTAATTTATGGTGTGTGACTGACTTGCCCTGACTAGGATTGTGGCCCCTACTTAGACAGGGTGCATACCTCTGCCAACTAGAGACCCAATTTCTAACATTGGTGATCAGCGTTACCAGCGGTACCATACAGTGGGTTAGTGTACACTACCACTCTACACCTAAGACCAATTTGAACCTTTTTTCAATTCACTCTAATTGGCTTTTTGTTATTTTTTAAATCATGTCCCTTTATAGAAAATAAGCATTTGCACGTGCCAAGATGGATTTTGAGCTGGCCAAGCTGGAGACCTACAATGTGGTCCAGCTGAAGGACTTCTGTAGGAGGGTTGACCATGAAGGTGGCACTGCAAAAGGTGCTGAGAGCCAGGGCAGAGGCCTGTACTGCAGAGACTGAACCTCCAGAACAGGAGGAGGAAGAGATTGAGGAGGAAGAAGAGCTGATCCTAGATTCTGAAGAGGATGCAAGACTGCCTTAGCAGAGGGAACCCAGTATCCAGTCAGGAGCAGTGGTTGTCCCTAGAGGTGCTGGAGAACAGGAGGCAGGAGAGAAAATTCAAACTAGAGCTTACCATATTGAAGCTGAAAAAAAACAAGCTCTGTAAGAGATGAAGTGTTGGAAGGTGATTTCTGAGCAGGTGCAAGTACGTACCTATAGCTAGTAACAAAACTACAATCACAAAAATGATCCAGGCAAGTCTCAATAAATTAAACCTTGCTCAACACTGGGTAGCTTGGTTCACAAGGCTTAACTTAGGAGACAGGTGTATAAAGCATTTAATATCAACATAAACGTAAATAAGTAATACACAGCACAGAATAAAAATCCAACACCAAAATATATAACAATAGAGAATATTTTTATGATTAAAATGACACCACAACAACAACAATTCAATGTAGAGAACTGGAGATATTAATTGTTAAAGATTAAATGTAAAAATTTGCTTTCTGGAACCTAAAAGTGAAAAGCACCAACTGCTGCTATCTGGTCGAGCTTGACAGGGATGAAGTCAAAGTTTCAGGCCAATCGCGGTGGTGCTCAGGTTGGATACGTTGGTTGGTTGGGTCCAGTCAAAATGCTATCTTCTCACTTAGTCACTTTTAAGCTTCTTTCTCCCCTCGAGGTCAAGCAATCGTCCTCTGCAAGCCAGGTTGCAGTTCAATGACAGCGGCCTGCTTCAGCTCGATGCCTCAATGACTCCTGGAGGTTTTTGTCATCAATGGCAAAGTGCCCCAGAGCTTTCAGTGGGGCAAACCTGGATTTCAGGCCGAGTCACGGTTCGACATCGCGGGCATGGCTCTCATTGTCGGGGTGGGTCAGTCAGCTTATGGATCTTTTTGACAAAAGTTGTCCAAATTTTCTCAAACTTCTGAATTGTCTTCCAGAAGCTCCCCTTTGGGTCCTTGAGAGTCCTCAACACCAGCAAAGGGTCCAGAAGCTCTGAGTTGCCTCTTGGAGGTTTGGGACTACAATTCACGCAATGCACCTGGTCAAATCCTTTAAAATCCAGGTAAAGCTGGTCAGCTGGGCCTGTATTGGTGGAGTTGTTGCAGGTGACTTCTTAAAGCTCTTTCCTACCTGTTGCTTTCAGGGAGTTCACTCCTTAATCTTTTGAAGCAAGGCAAAGTCCTCTTTGGTGAAGCCCAGAGTGTGCAGCAGGTGCAGTCCTTGTGGGTACAGTCCTCTTGGTGCAGATCAGGGGTTCAGCAGGGAGTCCTTCTTCTCTTGATATTTCTAGGCAGGGATCTGAGGTTCTGTACAGTTCTCCCATATTTATTGCAGTTTCTGGGCTGGCAAGAATGGGGGCACCCCTGACCAATGGAGTTCAAGTTGCCACCCTCTGTGATGACCACTTCCTTAGAAGTGCGGCATATTTGTGTCCAGAAAGAAATTCTCACTAAAAATCTAAATGGAGAAAATTTCTCTTAGAAGTTCACGTCCGGGTAACCCAACCCAAAGGTGTGGCTAACTTTGCCATACACTCCTCTTCCAGCCCCTCTCCTGATTCAATCACAGAGGCTCCCATCTGGCTGGGGGTGCAGGAAGTGGGAGTGGGCCTGGTACCTGTACTATCTGTCTTTCTTCCTTTAAAGACCAGTTTGGCTACCTAGTCCCATTCCTGTCCTGGCATCTGCAGCAGCAGATCTCCTCCTCCATATGCTCTCTTTGTTTCAGCCCAGGTCACTTTAAACCTAATCAGGAGCTTGGCTCGAACTGTCAAAGTCTGGCCAATCAGAGGAGACTGCGACAGGGCTGTTTTTGGTAACTTCTGGAAAGCAAGTTTCTAATGTCTTTCATGCAATGGATCTAACCTTGGCAAGCTGTTGAAATTATTGTCACTATTGCTGTGAGACTTTGAATTATTGTTCGAGCTCACTCCCATCAAATGTTAAGATTTATTAAAGTTTAATAAAGCCGTCCCGTGTTTATAATGTCTCTGCTTATTATATCAATGCACCCTATCCTTGGAGTACTTAAGGCAGACCTTCGAGAAGGCATGTGTAATAATAATGTAGTTTTAGACTTTGAAAGCACTTTTAATTCCAAAGTCTAATTTGGACATATTTTTATTTTAAAAGCAGCCTGCAAAGCAGGGCTGCCTTTAAAATGACAGCAGACACCACAGCAGTGTACATTTAAGTACATTTAGGGCCAGATGTATGAAAATGCGTGTTTGCAATTTCCTAATAGCGAATTTTAGTGATTCCCTATTAGGAAATCGCAAACTGCGATGTACAACAGTGTGTTTGGTACTGTTAGTGATTCGCATTGGGTCGCAAATGGATCTACCTCATCATTATTCATGAGGTACGTCTCAATTTGCAACCCATTGTGAATGGCTACTATCACAGGGATGGTAGCCTGCAGAGGTCAGCAGACCACCATGTCTGTGATTGCTTTTTAAATAAAGCAATGATTTTATTTGGAATGCAGCCCATTTTCCTTAAAGGAAAACGGGATGCATTTCAAAAATAAAAATGAAAAGCTACCTTTTTAATTTTTAAGAATAGGCAGTGGTCCCTGGGACCACTGCCTGCTCTTAAAAGATGTTAGCGCCCACATTCTCAAAGGTGAAGGGGCCTTTGGGGACCCCTTACCATTTGCAATGGGTTACTTGAAGTTGGCGGTAATTGCAAATGTTTTGCGACTGCATTCCCGGTCGCAAAACATTCATACATATCAGTGCTATTCGGTATTAGGCAGAAACGCCCTAAACATGCCCCTTCCTAATACTACATTGCAAAAGCAAAATACTATTCCGTAACAAGTTACTGAGTCACATTTTGCCTTCAGAACATGGCAAAATGCATTTTACCGGTCGCAAATAGCCCAATGGTCCATTTGCGACCGGTAAAGTGCTTTTCAAATCTGGCCCCTAAATCCACTAGGTTCACTAAACTTCCATGCCCTACCATATACTAGGGACTTAGAGGTGTGTTGTCAGGAACAATTGCAATTACACCTAATTGAAGTATACCTTTTAAACAGAGCAGTGGCCCTGGGCCTGGTTAGCAGAGCCCAGGGCACAATCAGAGTCCGAAAACCAGAATCTTGTAGCCTAAATGGGGTCAAAAAGTGTCAGGATATCTGCAGAAAGCTCTTCTTTCTTACAGGAGGCTATCCCTGGAGGAGAAGAAACTGACCCATGAGCTAAGCCTCAGAGAGCTGGACATCAAAGCACTTCAGGTGGAATTCAGCAGTAATGTTGGCAGCATACCTACAGTGTCCACTGATAAAGGAAGAAGAATCTGCATACCTAAGGACATAATGCCCAGCTATGTGATGGGGATGACATAGACAAATGGTTTACAGCCTTTGAAGTTGCCCTAAGAGTGCCCAAGGTCCTGGAGGAGTCATGAGTGGGTAGTCTATGGAGCTACATGCCTACAGTGGGGAGGGATACACTATTGACAGTGGAGATCGGGGACCAGACACAATACATTTCAATGAAGGCCATTCTAGTCAGCAAGTTTGGACTGACTCCTGAGAAGTATGGGCAATGGTTTAGGGGCAGCCACAAGATCTCATCACGGACATGGGTGGATTTCTTAGATTATGCCAGCAAGGCACTGAGGGGCTAGGTGTGGGGCACCAAGATTGATGATTTTACAGGGCTGTACAGCTTGATTTTGAAGGAGCAGATGCTTTATATTTGTTTTCCAGAGCTGCGCCAACACCTGGTCGATAGCAAGCTTCCTGACCCCAAGAAGCTTGCTGAGGAGGCGGACAGCTGGGTCAGCATTACACTGTATTGCTCACATTCTCTAGGGTAGGCATTAATTTAATGAAACCAGAACCAGATAAGCGTATAACTTCTCTCTGTTTCTCTTTCTCTTTCATCCTACTATTTCTATCGCCTTCATCTCCTAGTCTTAGTTTGGGTATTAGGGAACATGCTGTCAACATTAAACTGGTTGTCTTGTGTTTTTGACCCACAGTGCAGCAAGTGGCACCTGAGAGAATGTAAACCACACAGGCAGAGAAAAAGCTTTCTCCCATATGGATTCTCTGGTGCATCAACCATGAGGAAAAAACAGGAGAACTATGGGGTATTTGGACAGATATTCCTCTTTCTGAGGACACTCGTACCCATAGTCCTTTTTTCTCACAGTATGATAACTATTAGAAATTGGGTTACATGTTGACTGGGGTCTGATATCTGGTCAAACAGCAACCACAATCCTAATTAGTCCAGGGAGGTAAACTCCGCTCAAACACGCAGAGTTTGCAGAATTCGGGCCTTCCAAGCTCTGCAGTGGAGTATGGAGTTCCTGAATTGCGCCTTCCCGAGCTCCAAGCAGAGTTTTTTTTCTGTTTGCAGGCTCGAGATTCGCTTTGCTGCTCACTTGCAAGCACCATGATAATCTTGGGCCACTAGCGAGCTTACACATTTCTTCGTGCCTGCTCACATGGATTCTGGCTGTGACGGGCCAATGTAATGCCGATTGCAAACACACTGCTTGAGCTGTTTTTGTGCTCGTGAAGCAGCTGAGAGGCTTTTCAAGTGGATTTTCTTCTCCAATGGGCCGTTGGAATTGGGATTTTTTGTGTAAGAGGCCTTTTTTAAAAACTTTTTTTCCCCTTCGGAAAGGCAGTGCCCCAGAGACTCCAACTTCTTGTTCCTGTTCAGCAGGCTCATCCCAGTGATTTGTCTATCTCATGGCCACTTTTCATTTGGATTTGGAGCTAAAACGATCACTCTCCTTGTCTGCCACATATATACCATTGGATTTAAGGACTTTGTATTCTAGATTTCACAAGTAAGTTCAAAAACTGTTGTATTAGGGTGTTGTTTGTTTGATTGGGGCATGTGCCAGGATTTATTTGTACCTTTATTCGATTTTCAAAATTTATTGTGGTGGGTGGCCTGCAATTTCAGTAGGGGTCTAGTTATTTTCTTGCATGACATTTTTCTTGTTTTGTAAAGGAAAATTGGTGCCCAGTTAAGTACATTTTTTCCATGTTATTTAATAAATTTGCAATATTCATTTAATTCACTATGTGGCCTACTCTGCCAATGGGTCTTTCAGTCAATAGGTTCAGAACTAGTCATGGGTGCATGAAACTGTTGAATTGAAACAACATTTAGCCAATGGATGGCATTGGATTCAATTATAAACTGTCGTTTTTTTGGGAGTATTTCACGGAGGTGGAGTAATATATTTGATGTCTTTGGAGGATGTCTGGTGTTGCCAATAAATGTTTGCCAAGTTAATTTTTGTTTTTGCCATTGCTTAATTAATGCTGCTTTCCACCTGTGTTACCATGCCCCCTTTGTCTGGCCAGTGTGTGAGTGCATTTGCCACAGGCCACCGTTTGTCTTTGTTGCCCACGCTATGTGGCCAGAGGCCATTTTTTTGTGTTTTTATGGTCAGTGTCCATAGGCCTGTATGTGTTCTTTGTTTTCCCATTCTCCTTCTTGTTGTTTGAACATGTGGCCGGTGCCCATTTTGTGTGGACAGTAACCCTGGGTGTAGTGGGCGTAGTGGGGCTACGTGGAGCATTGCGTAGTGTGGCCAAATCTACGCACACTTGCGCGCTCCACGTAGCCCCACCACGCGCCGCCCGTGAGAAATGCGCATGCGCGGGCGTCCGCGCATGCGCATTTGTGAGAAGAAGTTGCCGTGAACCAGGAAGAGGGAGCCCCGGGCCATCGCACCGCAGGTAAGGCATTTTACTTACTTTAAAATACTTTAAATTATTTTAAAATGAGGGCGGGTGGGAGGTGGGTGGGTGGGTGGCGGACAGCTCTGCTCCGCCGTGGCGTGTGCGTAGCGCTGCCTGCTACGCTTACTTCGTAGCCGTGAAGCAGGCAGCACTACGTACACTCCGCGGGCGGAGCAGAGCGGAGCACTACGCCCACTATTAGTGGACATCCAGTGTGCTTTTGCCCTAGACCTGCATGTGTTCTTTGGTTTCCATGCCTCCTGCTTGTTGTTTTACCATGTGGCTAACAGGCATTTTGTGTAGCCAGCCATTGAACTTTTGCCATAGGCCTGCATGTCTTCTCTGTTGTGACCATGCCTCCTTGCTGTTTATTGTTGTTTGACCATGTGGCTGGTGGCTATTTTGTGTAGCCTGCCAGTGTGCTTTTGCCATAGGCCTGCATGTCTTTTTTGTTCCCCATGCCTCCTTGCTCAGTGTTTTGTTTGGCCATGTGGCACTAGGTGGCAATGATTTTGTGCATCCAGCCAGTGTGTCTTTGCCATAGGCTTGTATGGATGGATGAGATATCAGTTTAATAATATGCTGTAGGATCATTGTAGTATGTATATTAAGAATATGAACAGTGCTTATATATATTACGAGCATTTTTTGCATTTTTTAAATTTGTACCCCAAATACGTTTCTTCTTATACTCCCATATAAACATCGACAAAAATCAATTTCTTAAAAGTAATTTTTTATTTTATCTTTTAACATTTTTTTATGTTCTTTTTTTATTCTTATAAAAACAATTGAATTTCATTTATTTTTGATTTTTACATTTTAGTTTGTTTTTTAAAATTCCATTTCTTATGTTTATGTGTCCTGGCTGGTGGACGCAACATTCTCACTGCTTGCTTCTGCAGTCGACAGTCCCTGTAACACCTCGCAGATTATGTTAGTTAAGCACAGATGATCTTCCATACTGTCCACAGCCGATGCTAGGGCAGCCTGTGCACCTTCCAAGGCCTGGGTGTCAGAGGAGGAGCCGGTGTCTATACCAACAGGAGCTGATACTACCTTTGGTGGCCCTAGGAATGCTGCCATCAACATGGAAATACGCTGGGGACACTGCAGAACATGGGCCGTTATAGGGTCCAGTAAAGCATCAATGTCCGGTTGCGCACATGATGGGAGTGTCAGACAGAGATCCAACACGCATTCTTCTCCGCAAAACAGGCATCAGAGGACAGGTAAGATGCAGTCCATCCAGACTGGTTTAAATGATAAGAACCAAGAAGCACTTAGTTCCCTTAGATGAGGTGTGCCTAGAAGTTGTACCATGCAATCACAGTATTTTTGCTCCAGAAGTACTGTTTCAATCTCCTTGGTGACTGGAATGTCCATTGCATAGCAGAAAAATTACAATCAGTATACCTGCTATTAGAAACAGGATCAGCGGCAGCCCTCCAAATATGCGACCAAATACGGAGTGTATAAAGTTTGGTATAACTCCGAGGACCGTCTGAAAGGTGCTTAACAGTCCAGAACATATGGTCTTAAATAGGTGGACAATGCCTGTCGTATCAGACATGTTAAAGATACGATTTCCCATTTCTGCGAAATGGAAAGGGCAATTTGTACATATAAGTGCCTGTATCTCTGCCGAAGACCTTGCTACTTGAAGATCAAAGGTCTCTCAAGCCGAGGTTAAGGGCACGGTTTTCTGTATAAGCATGGCTTTTATTCTGCTCAAAGCATCAAACCGTATTAATGAAATATTTAGCGAAGGCCATAGTGGCGACTTCCTCACTGTATGTGTTGGGGGAAATAATACTTGCATACAGCAAGTAACCCTGAAACTCACAGTTACCAGATATGCAATATCCGGAAGCATCCCACAGCAACCTTGATCGTTCAGCATCAAGTAACTCCCATTTGAGAGTAGTCTGAACACTGGAGTGATCACGGCAGCTGGGGCACCCTTTAAGTGACAGGACAAGTTTGCTACTGAACCGTTACAGACCCCATGAAGCATTATATCCTGGCATATAAGTGATCCACTTAAAGTATTCTCGCAGTTAGTACCGTTTAGAAACACTTCTTTTTCTCCACTCCGGCATCAAAATCTGTATGGTAATTCCCAAGATTCCTTGATGAATTCCCTACCAATTTCTTCATATCTGCCTGCCTGCATTTGTTCTAGGCAATATTGGAATTGAAAGGTTGTGACCAGCAGAGTTATGTGACCATGGATTGACCATTCTGTGGATAGTGATTCTGCCACTGTGAAGGCTAATCTGTCCAGTTTTTCAATGCGCGGCATTGTATACTTTGCTTCCCTTTGTGCCATTTCTATCTGTTTTTCTGTCAGATTGTAGGAGGAAAACAGACGGGCTGTTTATGAAACGCCATGGCACATAGCCTGCGTGCAAACATTGCAGCATCCAGCTTAATAACATAATAGAACGTGATTGCGATTGCCCATGTTGCAATATGGACAAATCCCATGCTAGTACATTGATAGCAGATGATACAATGTTGCCCAGTGAATATATCCCGGAAGTTAATGTTGTTGATCCATTATCGACCACTGCTAGAGCTTTCTCTAGATTAATACGATCTATTTCTCGTGATCTTTCCGTGGCATCCTGTTGTGATATTTTCCAAAGCTCATTATAGACAGCATAATAGAAACATTTGTGATGTGGTTTCCTAGGACTTAACAAAAAATCCTGTAGATCCACATCCTCTGTAAGTAAGGATAAGTGTTGTTTCACCTGTGTGAGTGTTGAGGTTTTCAGCCAATCGAGGCATAACTTTCCAACACTGTATGATGTCACTGCCTCTGAGTGTTGTCTCTGTTCATAGCGTGGATCTGGCCTATTGATACTAAATCCTTTAGTTTTACCCAAGAATCTTTCCTGACAGTTATTGGTGTCTACGGGCCAAATCAACCAACTTTTCCAACCGGGGTCTGATCTATTGTATTGTATGATGTCATCTATTGTAACCTCTTTTTGTGATGTTATGTTATGCTCAGTGTGTGATGGTGTTGGCACCCGAGGTGTATTCAAATCTTTATTCCTGGCTAATCCAAGACAGGTTGTTTGTTGCAGTGTTTCATTCAAAAACATTATTTGTTGAGCAATAAGGCATTCTCTTAATGGTGCCTCTGTTCCCTGGACCTGTCAGTCCCTAGTATGCCAGACGGATTTTAAATCTATGGTGTCTCTCCCTAAGTCGAAACCTTGTTCAGACAACTGGACAATAAAGGAAGCAGAATAAATCTGTTTGGTGTTTGTCAACATATTTTTCTGTGCTGGTGTAGGTGCAACCTTATAATAAAATGAGGCTGGGTCTGAAATATTAAACCCTGAAAAATATGAAAATTTCTGTGCAAACGTTTTTGAACTACTTTTCGGTAGTGTCGGGCAATGTTCCCATTGGTGGTATGTGAAAACATTTCAGGGATTAGCAGATTTATGCAGAAAGTGATGACCATAATGTGTATAGCAATACATTGTTTCAAAGTCTGAAGTGTCTTCTACATTTCATTATTAGAAAAGGCAGCAGACAACATATTATTTACAGTTTCATAATCCCAATCATTGGAAAATGATATCAGTTAATGATATTCTAAATAAATGTGATATTATTAAAAGCTTGGTCGGGCATATTATATCGTAATCAACCTTGTCCCATACTATACCATCAGGTATAGGAACTGCCGTAATGTTCACTGATGATAAGTCTCTCTTTTTACGATGTGATGATAGATGCAGTTTCAGAATCACATTCAATTTTTCTGCCGCAGAGTTTTCTCGAAGATAAGTTCCATTAATAAGCCTACAAAAAGCAGTTACTAGCCCTATCCAGAAAAGAAAGAAAAGTATTCTGGTAGATACCCTGAGTTCCACCCAAGGTGATACCAGGTAAGTCTTTTTAAGAAAATTCAGAAAGTCTTTAATCGCCGTGGACAAGTTTTTGGGGCTGGCGTCGTTTCAGGTTTGCTTGAATCTAATGAAAGTGTCACAGTCAATGAAATAGCCAGATGCAGTTTGATCAACTTTCGGTAGTTCCACAGGTGTTCTGGAAACTATAACTTGCTCTTGTTGGGGCATGTTGGCATAGAAATCCATGTTTGGTTGAATTGAAATTTGTCTTTCAGTGGAGTTCTCATTTTGAACTTCAGTGTCAAGAGGAACGAGTTCCATTGCATTGTTGCTTAGTCCTTCATTCCGTGCAGGTGACCCTTCAAAAGTGATGGGTCTTTCTGTTTAAACTTCTTGTATAGTTGTGAGAGGAGGGTGTCTGTTACTCCGGAGTCCACACGGCCTGCTACTCAGTATCCGCCACATAGTGTGGTTTGATTAGGTCAATTGACACAAATCTTTTCTCCTTTCTACCGGCAAGAGGTGGCAGAAGTACTGTTCTTGTTCCTTCAACTGCCAGGACAGGTACAAGCTTTCTGTTCAATGGCCCAAATTATTTTTTGTCCGCTATCTTTTCTCTGACCAGATCCATGATTTTAGGGATCCAGACAGGTCTTGCCATGACACTTTTTACTTCCCCAGTGGAAATCCTTTTCACTTGGACATTACTTTGTAGTGCCCTGGATACATTCAGGTCCTGTAAAACAGCCAAACATTTATGGATGTCAAAAGGTTTTTCATCTGCCACTGTGCCTTCACAATCAAGATCAGGTACCCACCTTCTCATCCCAAATAGCACCTCATAAGTACTGACACCCCCTAGAGAGCTTCTTGGCTGATTATTTAATGCCCTTTGAACTCTATACAGATGTTTTACCCAATTTCCACCCGAGCCTAATACTCTAGCTGTTAAAGATTGCTTTAAGACCCATTTTGTCCTCTCCACGCCCGAATTTCCCTTGGGATGGTACAGAGAGGAGTACCACAATGCTACACCCAGACTTCCTAAGGCTTCCTTGCAAGTCCGTGAGCTAAACGATTGGCCACGGTCAGACTGTAGTGTGCCAATTGCGTATGTCCCTATAAAGACTCGCAAATCTTTTATAACAGTTTGAGCATCAGCCGAGCGCTGGGGCCACACCCATAAGAACCTAGAGCACGCATCCACTGCAACCATGATATACTTGTAAGCCCCATCAGAGTGTAAGGGGCTGCAGTGGTCCAAATAAACACACACGAGTGGTTTGTTTGATATTAGTAATGGTGTCTGCACCGGACATGTTACTTTGGAGCCTTTCATCTGCTAACAGAGGTCACATTTCAAGACATAGTTTCTCAGTCCTGGCCACCAGTAGAGAAACAGTTGCTGAAACTCCTGCATGTGCAAAACCTATACCCTTGTGTGGTGCTAGGATTAATCCTCACATACGATCCATATTTGGTATTACTCTATCCTCCACTCCAGGAATTTAAGCAAATAAAACATTGTTTGCATCTAACTTGTCGGAGTACTTGAGTGGAAATCTTTTTGGTACTGCCGAGTTATTGCATATGGCAATAATTGCAACCATTATCTCACCGTCTCTTCTCGTTTTTGAACAAGTGATTGCAGCTATGGAAGCCGTGCTTACAGCTCCCTTTGCGGCCTCATTGGCCAATGAATTCTCTTCAACGTGAATGCCATCACGTTGATGACTGTGTGTGTATCACGTGAGCTCTTGGTAGTTCGTTTTTCAACTCCACTACCTGTTCCCATAGCGTTTTATGCTTAATTGTGCCACCTTTTGCATCTTTAAACCCACTCTGTCCCCAGTGATGTAAATATTAAATTTATGACTGCACACAGTAAAAGAAATCACACACGATTGGTGTGGGGAATTCTCGGTCCTTATTTACCAGTGCCAGTATTAGTGCTTTTAATTCTGCTAGCTGCAGCGTACACTCCCCGTGTTTTTGTGCAATTTGGATGAAACTTTCCATCCTGCATACATTCTTTAACGATAGCACACGTGGTGTACTCCCTATGGCCGGTTGAGCAGAACCATCAGTGTAAATAATGTATTCATACTGATCCAGAGGCCTTATTTAACTTGGTAGAGGATATTCTTGTTCGTATTGCGGAAATGCTTGTAATTTTAGATTTGGACTGTACCTGTATTCTACATCTGTTGCAGTGAGCGAATTAGCCTATTGTAGCCATCTTGGATGTAAGGCTTTGGCATTGGGAACGCTTGCCTCTGTCACAGCCTCTAAGGCTGGAACCGGGTAAACGACTATTATATGTTTCCCTTGAGCCGGGGCTCTTTCTCTAACTACAGCAGTCAGTACTGCTGTCAATATTTTTTCAGTTGATGCAAAACGCATCTCAGCATTTGTGTACAAATGTGATTTATATGCTATTGGTACTGTTTCACCTTCATTATATGTTAGATAGATGTACCCAGATTGACCTGCAACTATGTGAATCACCAGGTTGCGTACATTCACGCATGTCTGGAAGTGTTTTGAAGCTATCATGTCAGCTTGTAAGGAACGAAGAGTGTCTGTGTGTTCCTGTGTCCATTGTCTAACTGAAAAGTCAGGTTTATTAAATCGTAGAAAGGTTTTACGCTTTCTGCGTAATCCAAAATGTATGTTCTGCCAAAATGTAGGAATCCCAGGATTGATTGTAAAAAAATGTATGATTTTGGAGGCTGAAGCAGCGCACACTTTTCTAAAACGTTAGCCACAAGGCTTTTCCCTTCACTTGAAAGCTCATATCCTAGAAAAAGGACATTAAATAGGCTATTTTAAATTTTTTAAAGTTGAATTTGTAACCCTAAGAGGCAAATCCCAAAATTATGGTATTTACTCTGTTCAAGTGTTCCTTCAGGTCATCGTCCATTAGATAAATATCATCCACATAGGACAATGCCTCTTCATCCAAATTTTGAAGTAATTCAGTTACTCTGGCTGAAAACAACCCGGGCTGTTCTTATACCCCTGTGAGAGTCGACAAAATTGCCCTGGGACCCTAGTGCTGAGAATGCTGTCAAATATCTCCTCTCAGGCACTATATTTTGGCAAAAGAATCAATTTGAGATTTCTATTGTTTTGTATTTTTGCCGCACAATGTTATTCATTAATGCGGCACTGTGTGCATTTAGAAGTGCAAACGTCTTAGTGCAAGTGTTTAAATGTTTGTAATCTAAAAGTAAACAATATGAATTGTTTGGTTTTGATACTGGAAACAAAGGGTTATTCATTTGAGAGGTGCAAGTTTCAAACACCCCTTGATTTTCAAGTTGATCTAAGATCTCCCTTACTTGTTTTTTAGATTCTTGCTTTATTGGATACTGTCTTTGTGCAGTTGGAGTATTTTTTAATGGAGTTATGCGGTGAGTTGAATCCTCACCCATCCAACATGGTTTTTGTATAATGCCGGGGCTTGGGCTACCACACACTCTCATGCATATGTATATTTGAAATATTTGGTAACATGGTCGGAAAATGCTGGTAAAATTACCGTTTGTTCCCTAGGGCAATCCATGACGAATGCTGGTGGCCAATCTTGTTCAGCTAACAAAATGTCATAGCCAAACGTCATGTTCTCCCAGAAGAGACCTCTAACTGTCCTGCATTTGTCCCTCTCCATTTGGAGTGTTCTTTCATACAACTTCTGTAGGACACTTACCCTAGTATCAGGTGTTTCCACCGTGATATAATCATTCAAGTCCACTGTCACCAGAAATTCCATCTGGTTGTGGCGAGCTATTGTTACTTCTTCCGCACTGTTAAGTATCGTCAGATCCCATTCCCCGTTCAGTAGTTGAGTCCTCAGAATTCTGGGCATGTCTGATCTTTAGACCTACAACCTTCTTCTTTTTGAACTGTGGTTTTGGTCTGGCTTTATCTTCTTTTTTGGAAGTATAGTCTTGAGCGTTCTGGACTTTGTACGCTCTTCCTGTCTTTCTGACCGTTCTTCCCTCTTTGAGTTTTTTGATGAACCCTGAAAGGAACAAGAGGATCGTGTATCAGTATCCTGATATCTGTCAGGTTTCCTAATATTATCCCTATTCCTAAGGGTATACCTCCTTTCAGAGGGCTCCTGTGGAGGAGATCTACCTCTGGACTGAGATCTGTTTTCTTTAACTTTTTTTGTTGTTGTTATTGTCCCACTTCTTTTTAGAAGAAATAGGTGTCTGCTTGAATGTCTCCTTCTTGGGACTACCCATCAGTTGTGGTTTTAACGATTTTCCACACAAACTGTCCCTGCCTAATTCTGCATTCGCAGTTTCAATTATTTTGGGTAATTTGTGTTCCTGTTGTAAAGGACTGAACTCCCTTAGGCGTTGGCGGATAGCCACTGATGCTTCCTCTCCTTTAATATTTGCTAAAATGATTGCTGATACCGGGGCATAGTTACCTAGTAACTTCATCCCTAGGTTCGAAGCAGGCTCTGCCCCGTACTCATTTTGTATTTGTATTAATACATCTGGTATTACAGCTAATAACCGGATACCATGAGTTCTGGTATATATGGCAGTGAAAACTGTACCCCACGAGGTACAATCCGCTATTTGTGCTGTTATCCCCATGGAGAAGCAGATTGTCAGCATTCTGTGTTTTTCATAAGGGCTAGTATTTGGGAATACTGGTTCTCGGTGTGTTATTTTCTGAGCTATCCAGAATGACATTTGTTCTCGTTATCAGGGCATCTTACCCATTACTGCATGTGCTGTTTGTGGTGTTATTTTAATTACTGTGTTTTGAACGTGAGCTGTATTTGTTGTTACCATTGCTGGCTGGACTATAAGTGTCCTCCTGACAAATTGTGTCATGTTCCTGTAAAGTTTTATTAATTCTTTGTGAAGTATGAGTAAGTCTGGTCCTGGCAATGTTTCAATGTCAGGATATGGTATGTAGGCTGGTAAAATTGGCCATGTTGCTCCTTGTCTTCCGAGCGGACCAAGTCTTACTCTGGCTCTTATATGGGGTAAGGTGCCTTTAAACCAGTATAAGTGTTCCTGGTATGTGAGCGGAATCTCAATGTCCTCATACGGACAGTATTCTGCTGGTGCATCCCCTTCTGTTTAGAAGTGAAATGTTTTTATGCTTGCATTTGCTGCTGGGAATGTAACCAACAAATAAAATACCTCTGTTCTGTATGAATCATGTGCTTCTATCACGAAAGCTACTATGCCACCCCTAGGTGTAAAACCATGCACAAGCAGTTTTAGGGTGACTGCATTTCTAATATTTTCTGCAATATGAATTGCATCTGCATTTTCTTCTTCATCCGAGAGGTGCACGTTTTGCACGACTCTTTCCACGTTATTCGCGTCTTCCGTCATTGTTTTAGAGAAGAAGAACTTTTCAAGGAAACTTAAGATAAGGTGTTTTGCACAATTTTAGGAACTCTGTGTCCTTCAAGTTTGATTAACCACCAGCCAATACATAGGAGTTTTCGCCTACTCAGCTGTGGCGGAGTTTAGCCCACCCACTCCAGACGTCTCTGGTGTTTTGTGAATAGGGATTTATGAGAATGGCATGACTGAACTACTCAGATTCTACTGTTAAATAAGTACCCAACCAACATTGATGGTGCCATGTCGTGTAGTTCCTATAAAGAGTATACAAGTTCTGCAATTTTAGACAACATACACTGTAGGATTGGTGTCAGACGAACTACGATCACCCCCACTGGGTATGTTGGCCCTTTTGTACCAACTAGCTCACAGTGCCACTATAATCTCCTCTTACCAAGGAGAGAATAGTTCTTGGCAACCATCGAACATGACAACCCTGATCCCTCTGGACTGTGGAAAAAATATACTACCTTTCGCTCAGTCACTCGCTGTTACTTAGTTTGTCTCAGAGAGATACACTGAATAAAACAGGCTGGGCGTTTTCAATAAGCATGTATTGAACAGTTGTTATTCTGGTATAGAATAGATGTGCTGCAACAACCGTTAGACAGTATAAGATATAAATGATTAGCAGTACTATAAAGGTAAAAGGATGGTATAGTTCTACCATCTTACTATAATCATAAATATAGTCAAGTATATAAAACACATGATGAAAGATGCATACTTCTACGATGCCTCCCTAACTAGATGTACCTAAGTTTACCTAGCATAAGTATAGGTGTTAAGCCAAGAATCCCTCTAGGGTTTAGTCAAAGCCAATAACTGAAGTGTGAGACTATGGGACCCTGTCCGGGTCTCAAGCTGAACACCCCGCTAAGGATGTTAGACCACTGCGAGTTGGAGTGTCTGCATGCAGAAACCTCTGCGTCTCTGGTCAGAGTGTCGGCCGGGAAGTCTTGATCTCCTCTGTCTATCTTAGCAAGATGTGATGTATATATACCCATAGGTCTCCCCAGGGGCCCTACCTTGCTGTATTACTGTGTCAGGCTAAGGATGACGTTGGGCATGAACTTTATACATTGATTTTATACAGGAGATGGCAGTCCTGCTGTGCTTCCAAGAATCCTCATGCTTAATGTATGAGATTTGGAACTAGGGAAAACCCGTGCTCTGAATGCAGTGTAATATCTAGGTAAAACGTCAGTCCCTGTAAACTTTGACAAGTGTAATGTAGGTAGAGAATATAGGTGAAGGGCAAGAAGTTTACCGAGGCCTATATTATGTTACTTATATGAAATATAACAATACTGCTTTTCAGTATAGCTTTCACTCAGGGGCACATGGTAGTTTATCGCACATAGATTATATATTCACATTGGCCCACCAGCTCCACAATTTGAGGGACACACATCACCTGGTTAGGGGCATTGCAGACCACTCCCCATTGTGTGTGACCTATTGACAGGTCTCTCTTTACCAGAGGCAAATGATTGTGCTTAATCTATGGTATTTTAGGGTGCCCCGTATTCAAGCAGACCTTCAGGAGGCCACTGATCATTACTTTGCAGAGAATGAGGGAACAGTGGACTTGGCTCGGGGGCTATGGGAGGTATTAAAATTAGACATTAGAGGCCAGGGTATATCCCTAATCGTGGGTCATAAAGAAGGGAAAAAAATCAAACTAGAAGCCCTGGAAAGAGAAATCCTGTAATTAGAGACTCTCATGGTCTTGGGTGACCATGCCACAGTGTGGCATTGCTTGTCTCTCAAGTGGAGGGAATATAAGGATGTCTGTGAAGAAGCAGCCAAGGCCAGATGCCTTACAACCCAGCACCAGCTCTACAAAGTAGCTGATAGGGCGAGCAAACTCCTGCCATGAAGACAGGCAGGAGGGGTCGTTGAGATGGATGCTTGCGGTGGTTGGGGAGGAGGGCCCACAAATTAAAGACAGACAGGGAATAGCTGATGCATTCTTGGCTTTTTACACTCTTTCCTCTGCAACCACAATTGAAGAAGCACAGGAGTTGCTGATAGACCTCTGTGTACCAAGCCCTGCACCAGTCGACAGGGACCTCCTTGAGCATGACCTCACTGAGGAGGATGTCTTGCAGGCCAAACATGTACTAAACCCAGGAAGGGCTGATGGCCGGAATGGCATGCCCATTGAACTGTACAAACTCACTGCAGTAAAGATCACCCCCTACTTGCTGCATATGTTTCAGGAGAGCTGAGAGGTAGGAATATTACTGGCAGACCAAAGACTAGCTAATATAGTAGTAATTCATAAAGAAGGAAAACTGCCTGAGAGCAGCACCTTTTAAAACCAATCTCACTGCTTAATGCAGAGGTAAAAATCTTAGCCAACCCGACTGACTCAGGTCATACGGTCATTGGTCCATCCGGACCAATCCAGCTTTGTGTCAGGCAGGAACGCGGCACTCAATTTGAGGCACCTACATGGGGTGCTAGGCGTGTGGCTGAGATCCTTGAAGATGCAACAGCAAAATTGTTGGATGCAAGTATGGCCTTTGACATGGTGGAATGGCCCTTCATGTATGCAGTACTAGAAAAGCATGGGTTCGGCCTGTGATTTTTGGCATGGATTCAGTTTGGGTGGTATATCAATGGTTTTTCAGCCAAATCGAGGCACAAGACAGGGATGCCCGCTCTCTCCGTTGATTTTTGCCTTGGTGTTGGAACCTCTGGTGGTGTGGATAAGTGAGGACCGCTACTTAGAGGGCTAATATGGCCAGAGGAATTGGAGGAGAGAATCTCCCTCTAAGCGGACGACATCCTGTTATTTGTAGCTGATCCGTATACTATGCTGCATAGAAGAGTGCATATATTTGAGCTGTATCGTAAATACATGGGATATTCTATCAACTTGGACAAAGCACTGATTTATGTACTCCTTAGAACTCCCCCACACCTCCCTAGAGATTGCAGGGCAAGGGTGTCATAGAGGGGTTCCGCTACCTGGGATCTACATTAACAAAGACTCTGACTTTTTTATGAAAGTAATCTTGAACCTCCATTCTCACATTTGTGAAGCGATGTCCAACATTAGAGGGCCGTGCCGCTGACCCTCTTCGGTAGGGCATCACTTTTTAAAATGATGGCTTTTTAAAATCCTAAACAACTTCCTGACATCTTGCCTCGAGAAAGGTGGGAGGGTGATGCGGAACATTTGGAGGACGACAAATAGCAGGAGACAATGGCATCCCCTAGGGAAGTGGCCATACGTTCCTGATTTAGGCTCATACAGCTCACAGTCTTACAGAGAACCCATTTTGCCTGTATAACACTGGCTAAGATGGGCAGGGCTGAGCCAGTAATGTGCCCCAAGGGGTGTAGACAGAAGGGCACATTTTTCATATGTTGTGGGATTGGCCAGTGCTCCAAGAATACTAGGAGGTGGTGATGTCCTGTGTCATGAATGTGTGTAGTGGAGACATTACAAATTCAGCACAGTGGTGCCTTTTGAATTAGTGGGAGGCTACAGATCTGAATAACAAGGTTCGCCTCTGGGTGAAATTGGGCTTTATGGTGGCCAAACGCAAGATATGTATGAAATGTAGGGCCGTATCCACACCTGCCCTGAGAGAGTGGAAGGAGAATACGGAATGGTGTATGCAGGTAGAGAGGATGGTTTATGAGAGTAGCGGCTGCCCGAACAAATGGACCAAAATTTGAGGAAAGTTGAATTAATAAAGAGGGTTGTTATGCATGCCGGTCACTCAGGTTGATCCATTGGGTATGTCGGAAGAAATTCAGTTTGAAGCAGTGGGAAACCTCTGAAATGTTGGTGAGTCCAGAAACTGATACAGTTGCCCCATTGTTGGACTATGTCTCAATATTCTGTACCATGATTCTTGATGTCATCGCAATGTTCTGTTTGATTATTGCAATAAAACATATGTTTAAAAAAATACTGGCACACTTACTTAAACATCTCATGGCACTGCTAAAGGTGGACTCCTACACTCACTCACATATGTAGGCAAGTACTGACACAACCTAGTCACCCATCCAGAGAAGTAGTCCTTTAAACTTGGGAACATACACAGGAACTCAGTAATGGATATGGTAGTATACCCAGTGAGAGACTAGTGCACATAAGGACACAGAGACATAAACATGAAAATTAATAGAGTAATGTTAGCTATATTAAAATGAGAGAACTGTTTACACTGGTAGTTACCTACTTAAAATATGCAATGTGATAGTAGATAATGAAAAGATAAATGTACTTATTTATTTTTGGTTTCAGATATCAATTTCACATTAACTACAGAGAGTTACAATGAGTGAGAGAAGAAAGACACAGAGGCAAGGATACTATCTAGTTACAAATGAGAAGCAAAAGGGGAAAGTGGTGAAAGAGAAAATAGCTGCTGGTAAGAGAACAAAGACATTTTTTTAAATATTATGTGGCCAACTTGAAAAACAGCAAAATCAAGTAAATAAAAAACTAAGTTTGAGATCAATTAAGAAAGGATAAAAGCTACATGATACAAAGAGTAAAAAAATCTAAAAAATAGAGAAAATAACCAGAAGACAGAGGCAGAATCTGATCTGAACTATGAAGAAGTGTAAAAGAAGAAGAGAAGCAGTCAGACAAAAATAATGTGTTGAGGCTGTAGGTGATACGGCCTTTGCTCTCAAGAGGAAGCTATTTATTTTAATTCTAAGCAGAATGAGGACGCTGGCTAATACAGTGCTATGTACGAGGAAAAGAAGTCGAAAGAAAAGGCTTGTCAACAGAAGTGACTTTTGCAAAGTTTTCAGTGGTGAATGGGGACATACTTCTAGTACTGAGCATTTCTTTATGAAGAAAGCTACTTCCAAGGGAACACATTTGTGCATGCAGTTGAAAGAATGGTAGTTGTATTCCAAATGAGGTGATGGTACCTAGAAATGCAGAACAAGTTATAGCTGAAGAGGTACAGGAAAGATGTAGACAGGCTCCTGTATATAAGGGGGACTGTAGCAGTATTTGTAGTGTTCGACAGGATTCAATTGATATATTGAGAGCTTTCATACGTCAGATTCCCTGCAAAAGTCTGAGAAAGAAAATTGGAATTTTGCAGGGCTTAGATCCATGACAATTAAGGACATATACTAATTTATAGGGACATTTGCTAGCATGTCTATAAAAGAAAGTGTGCAGAAGCACCTTTAATCACTTTAGAATGTTAGCTGTTCACCATTCTGAAATTAAAAAAATAGTTAGGAGGCTTTACTATGTTAAAACTCTTGCCCTATTTTTAGGAAAAATTAATGGAGCACTTTTGCATGGTACAATACCAGAACTAGAAAAAGTTTATGATGATGTTCAGTTGGTCCTGTTTCTATGGTCCTGAACAGGAGTGTAGTGAAAATGGGGTCTTGGCATATGCACCTGTGGTAAAACAGGGCACAGGTCTTAATGTTGATAACTTTAAGGAAGAGATTAGAAAGTTTGACACAGCCTTCTCAGAGAAACCAAACTATGATTGAATATTCTGTCGATGCACTCTCTACAAAATTCAAACTCATTATGTAATTGTGCCTTCAAAAACTGAAGAAGACAACAGAAATAAGTGGCAAGAATTTGCAGCGTATTTATTTGTAGAGGATCGCTTTGATTGCTCCAAATGACAAATTGTATGTAAGTATTGTTACAATAAATTGGAGAATAATAATATGCCAGTTTGAGCAGTCTGCAACAAGTTAGAATTAATTTTAATCCCACAATAATCTGAAGATTTAAATGCTTATGAATCAGACAGGGAAGTTACCTCCAACAGAGTTACAGAAAGGTCTTGAATGTAGAGTTGTTTAGATTAGATTTCAAGAAGAATATTAAAACGGTAGGTGTGCAGAGCAATTTGGAAGAAGTACTTATTATTCTAGTCAATAGTGTCCCTACCAAGAGCAAAAATATATGCCAAGATTTACTGGATGTTAGTTAAAAAATAAAATAACATTATATCTGGTACCAAATAATATTTATTATAAAAATATAGCCCTTCTTCAAGATATAACACATATGAGGTAGAACACATCAATATCAAGGTGTCAGATTGAAAATGTGGATCGATCCAGATCAGAAGAAATGTATGAACACTACAGTATTTATCCTCTGCATTCTAAAGAGATAATTGGTGATGCTATTGATCTCTTTCAAATGAAAGAAGTGAAAGGAGCTCCCTTGAGTGTGTGGAAAAACTTTTAGAAGCTCGCTATTTTCTATATCTATTTCCTACTGGAGTTGGTGGTAGATATGATGAACGGCCAGTACAACTGCCAACAGCTGAGTACAGATCAACTAGACTATATTCAGAAGATCCCAGATTTCTCCAGTTTATTCTCTGGATATTTAATCTACAATTTGAGTGCGACTTGTCAGGGCTCTCTTGTGCTGTAAATCACATTCTCCAAACAGGAGTGAATCTGCAAACTCTTTCACCAAGGGAATTTCAAAGGAATGAAGTGAAAGGAGCTCCCTTGAGTGTGCAGGAGAAAAGTTTTGAAGCTTGCTATTTTCCATATCTGTTTTCTACTGGAGTATGTGGTAGATATGATGACTGGCCATTATAACTACCAACAGATGAGTACAGATCATCTAGACTATAATCAGAAGAACCCAGATTTCTCCAGTGTATTCTCTAGATATTTAATCTACAATTTGAGTGCAATTTGTAAGGGCTCTCTTATGCCATAAATCACATTCTCCAAACAGGAGTAAATCTGCAAACTCTTTCACCACGGGAATTTGTTAGCAACGTACAAGAAAATTATGAAAACCTGGAGTACCGCTTGAATAATTTGATGGCGTGCCAACGTGGCACCAACAAGTAGTGGTATCATCGAAACGGTGACCTGAAATGCATGTTGAGAAACCTAGGAGCACCTACTTGGTTTCTAACACTCTAACAGTTGTTCTGAGTATGAGTGGAATGACCTGCTTAGATTCTTTTGAGTAGCTAACTTAAACATAAAGGACATCAAAGTGAAGACAGCTGGAGAACTTTGCTCATAGGATCCTGAACATGTTTGCAGATATTTGAACTATAGGTTTCAAGCCATGATGTCTTTTATCTGCAACAAAAGTAATCCCCCTCTTGGTAAAATAACTGATTTCTTTTGGTGTAAAGAATACCAAGCTAGAGGTGCTCCACATATTCACATGCTTTTATGGGCAAAAGATGACCCAAAATGTTGAACGGACACTGATAAATCTGTCTTGTCTTTCATACAACAGTATGTGACATGTGCCATCTCAAAAGACGGTGCTAACTAGTGCTTGAGAGAACGAGTTCTACGGTTTCAAACTCATAGATGTGGGAAATACTGTCATTGAAAATGCAGATGCAAAGGAGAAGTTTACACAAGATATAGTTTTGGATTCCCACGACATGGCATCTCAAAAGGAAGAATCAACAGCTTTTTGTCTGCAGTCAGATGTACACTGACACATAAATCACCAAAAAATACATACAACCTCAGAAGAACAGACGCTTCAAAGTATTTCAATGACTACAACCCTGTGATTCTGAAGACATAGACTGCAAATATGGATCTACAATTTGTTGCAAATAACTCCATCGCTGTTGCTCGCTACATGACTTCATACATAACAAAATCAGAGAAGACAGAGGTGAAGGAGATGTGGGAGGAGATTTATGCAGAAAATAGTATTACGAGGCAATAGTATAGCTTCATGTCGAAAATGGTTTCCAACAGAGAAATAGGATCCTATGAGTGCCCGGACCAGTTGAGCTGGGCTAGTTTGTTCTCCAAGTCAAGAGGAATTGTATTGGTAAGCCTAAGCCTTGTAAGCAGTCACAAATTGAGTATTAAAGTCTTACCCAGAAATACAGTAACCTAGCAGATTTGATCCAGAAAGCAGAGACACTCTGAAAACTAATATGTTGGATACATATTACCCAAGAAGGAGTCCCCATCTTCAAAACATGTCCCTATGAAGTACTTCAGCACTATACATATAGAAGGGAGATATGCAGTACTTTGATGTGATGAATGTTTGGTGAGACATAATTACGGAAATCTAATTAACCACAGAAAGCTTAGCTTCTAAACTCTAGAGAGAAGAGCGTTTTTCTACTTGGCAATTTTACAGCTGTTCATGCAATGGCATACGGTATCAGACTTACTGCGACACTTAAAGGATTAAAGCGTGAGACCACACTGTGTGCCTTATGCTGTGAAGTCATGTGCCCTGGCCGCTGCAGTACAGTTGGAGAAGTAGTGTCAGCATGTGTTTATACCTACTAGGATGAACTACTGACCCGTAGTGGTGTGAAAGTCCTGGGTATGGAAAATATGTGAGGTATTGTCTACAGTCTCATGGAAGGAGGAAGGGTTGGCCACCATTTTGTGATTCTGTTGAAGCGAGTAAGAGGAAAAAAGGGTGAAAAAAGTGGGAAATAGGAGGATAGGAGCACTGTAACCTCTGTGGGGTGTTTAGGGTATGCTATAGAGGGGGTGCGAAGTGAACTAATCATACCTACCGGTGTGAAAGCGCTAGGCTATGAAAATTAAGTGAGTTATTGCCTAGAGTGTGATGCTGCTAAGGTGAGGTGGTGCAGGACTCGGGGATAAGAGCGTGAATCTAAATTGTGTGTCTTATGCTGTGAAGTCATGTGGCGTGGCCGCTGCAGTACAGCGGTGGAAGTAGTGTCAGCATGTGTTTATAACTACTAGGACAAACTACTGACCCGTACTGGTCTGAAAGTTCTGGGGTATGGAAAATATGTGAGGTAGTGTGTAGAGTCTCATGCTGCTAAGCTGAGCTGCTGCTGGACTCGGGGATGAAAGCGTGAGTCCAAACTGTGTATTCTATGCTGTGAAGTCATGTGATCTGGCCGCTGTGCCACATCTGTGCAAGTGGTGTCAGCATGTAGTTATAGCTACTTGGAGGAACTTTTGTTTCGAACATTGTAACTTGTGTATGGTGCTTAGGGGGTGTTATATAGGGAGTGCGAAGGTAAATTTGTGCGTATGAAATGAATTTGGTATTTGGAAAGTGGAAAGCACTGACTCCTACGGGTCTGATGGCACTGGGGGCGTAAGGTGAGATGCTGCTGGAGTTGGTAATAAAGCTGATGAACTACTGATCCCTATTGTGAACTTTTAATGTGCACATACCGTTAAATGTACGATAAAATGTTAGGTTAAAAAAAAATGATGAACTTTTAACCTGCAGGTGTCGTAGAAGGTTCCAGAAAGTGTGGTGATAAAATAGGTTGAACTTGTGACCTGTATGTGGCGCGGAATAATAAGTAGCTTTTCGGAAGGAAAATTCCAAATTAACTAATGGAGGTAAGTTTTGGAGTCTCGTTGAAGGAATGAAGTATTCTGATTTTTTCTTTACATGTATTTATGTGTGGAGCGACAGAGAAATTGTGTCATTCCTGGTTTCATTCTTGATGAAGTCGGAGCTTTACATGTACTATGTGAGAAAGAGAGAATTGTATGCATGTGTCATTCGAAATCTGGATAACAACTACAAATGTGAGTTAGAAATGAACAAGGTTTGTTATGTGTTTTATAGTATTGATTAAGTATTTGAGGTGATGTTTTTAATTTTGAAAGTATTTTTTATTTCAAAGTAATATAGTGTTAGTAAAGTGTGGTGTTTGATATTGTTATGAAATATGCATACAATTTGAACTGTCGTTATATAAGTATTTTATATATGTTTAGGAATTTTTCACAGAGAAGAAGTGTAGTTTGTCATCTTTATAGGACTGTATTGTTTTGAAAATGAGGTACAGCGTTAATTTGAGTTTGTAATGTATTTGGGGAGATAAAGAAAATGTTGCACGTTTTGAACTGATACTTTTTGTGGAAATAGTGGGGTGGGGTGGTGGTAGGAGACGTATGTGTTGTTAAGTTAAAAGCGATAAAACGAAATGCAGAAATCTTATGTGGGCAGGTTGTGGTCTTATTTTTTACACTGAGAGGTAGGTTTGAATGTAAGTCAGGGTAGGTTGTTGTACAGTGGGGCCGTGTACAGTGTTTGGAGTTTACATGGAGAGGAGATGGAGATAGGAAAAGTGATACGTTCCTTTTATATGTATGGATAGTTTGAATCATGTGATCCTAAGTTGAGATATAATAAGAATATGGTTTCTGGTTTGCATTTGGGTATAGTTAATAGTTTTTGTAGTTTCTGACTAGTGAATAATAAAAAGGTAGATATACTAAAATATATGGTAGTAAACTTATTCATTATTGTCTGTTCTTCTGGAATAGAAGTAGTTGGGGAGTGCTTCTTTAGAAGAGCTGTTTTATAAATGTGTGAGAGATAAAAAAATAAAAATGTGCGGTATATTTTCTGTATGACTTTGTTGACATTAGGGAACAACATGTGATTATAAGTGATACTATTTGTCAGGCTGTGTCGCTGTGGCGGATATATGTAGGTGTTGAAGTGGTTCGTGTTTTACTGATGGTGAGCTTCACAATCCCTTTTGATACACTCGTCAATTTATTCATTCCATTTAATATCTTTAATATAGATACAGTAAAGGGACTGTATATCAAAAGTTTGGGAATTAGAACTTTGATTACTCTCTCCAAGCGCTTCTATACACTCTACAGAGTGTTTAAACAACTTTCGTAACATATAGATGTCTAGCTAGTAAAGGTGGTGTAGTTCGACTGGGCCCATTTATAAACCATGCTATGGGATGGTTTATGTTTTACCCACCAATTTGCATGTTTGAATAGTTTTTGCTGATAAGTGTTCTGGTAGACATATGTTAAAATTAAGCCTGTGTATGGGTACAGTGGCACTACTAGGAATGGGGGGTTTCTGTTTGATTTTGTGCTGTTATCCAAGGGTGGGGGTGGGTGTGGGGGAGGTAGTTATGTTGCTGTTTGAAATACAGAATATCGTAAGGTGGATATGTGGAGCTACTAAAGGTGATGTAGTACTACTGGGAGCACTTATAAAGCGCCCTATGGCATGGTATATGTTTTACCTGCGAATTTGCATGTTTTAATACGGTTTGCTGATGAGCTTTCCAGGAGACATCTGTTGAAGTTAAGGCTGTGTATGGCTATTGTGGTGCTTCTACCTCTGCTTGGGCTCTTTCTTTTATTGTGTAAAGTTAAGCAAGGGCGGGTGTTGAGGTGGTGTAGTGGTACTGTGACTATTTATAAACCGTCTTATGATATGGTGTATGTTTGAGTTGCAAAATTGTAAGTTTTAATAGCTTTTGCTGATGAGCGTTCCAGTAGACACCTGTTGACATTAAGTCTATCTATGGCTATAGTGGCGGTAACGGGAGTGCAGGGGCTCGTTGTTTGATTTCGTAAGGTTAAGCATGGTATGGGTGGGGGTGGGGGATGTGCGTATGTTGCTGATTATAAGACGGATATTTGTAATGTGGGCATGTGTTGTTAGTAAAGGTAATGTAGTTTCACTGGGCCCATTTATTAACCGTGCTTTGTTTGAGTACTTTTTGTTGATAAGTGTTCCGGCACACACCTGTTAAAATTAAGCCTGTGTATGGGTATAGTGGCGCTACTAGGAACGGTGGGGGTTTCTTCTTATTTTGTATGGTTAAGGAAGGGCATGGGTGGTTGTGGGGGAGGTGGGTATGTTTCTGATTAAAACACAGAATATAGTAACGTGCAGATGTCGAGCTAATAAAGGTGTGTAGTACCACTGAGAGCACTTATAAAGTGCCCTATGGCATGGTATATGTTTTACTTGCAAATTTGCATGTTTTAATACGCTTTACTTATGAGCATTTCAGAATGTGGGGGTGCTCTAAAAGGGGGGTGCAAAGCTCTTAAAGGGGTGTGGGCTATCCAAGTTGAGCCGTGGTCTAAATCAAGATAAGTATCATTGTGTGCTTTAGAAAATCCTCTTCAATTATCCTACGTTTGGAAAAAAACATTCTTTAAAGGATTTCCCTTCCTTCTACAACGTGGGTAACGTAGCGTGATGTCTCCAGTTCTCAGTAGTGAGCAAAATAAGCATGCGTACATCGATGTGCATACTCTCACTGCAGTGCAATTATAAAAAATGGACTATTTTTGCGAGGGCCAAAAATAAAATTGACTATGTTTGCTAGGACTGAAAATAGAGCCTGATAGAGACCCTTTTGGAGGCTCCTTGAAAATAAGTGTTGGCCCTCAGACCCGGCCCAATTAAAGCCCAGCATTCATCTATCCTAAGCACTGCGCCATCCAACCATCTTTTAATTGATGCATACATTCCTACTTATATACATACATAATCTGTTCCTGCACTTATCTTAAGCATGTATGAGTGCACTCGCCTATTGTAAGCACTGTGTATTTCATGCAGCCATACGCCTAATCCATAGATACATCTGTCCCATAACCAATCCTAAGCATCTAGCAGTCCACCGGTCTATCGTAAGTACTGGTCCCTGTATTCATTTATCCTTCCATTCATACATTGATACATCCATCTATGTATATATGCATTGATGCATCTGGCCATGCATCCACTCGCCTTTTATTCAACTATACGTTCTTATTTTCGGGCATCGTCCGCACCCGATCCTAAATAGGACGTATTATACTCATCCATCCAGCCTGTTAAGGGGTCGAAAAGGTTTGCGAAAAGCATTGACAGGCAGATTCTTTTATAAAGAATAACAAAGCTTTGAGTTGTTCTTTGTGGAGCATACATCACCAACCTTCTCTGGTGGTGGTTTAAAGAAAGGTACATATAGCGAAAGAAATGTAAAGGAGCTTTTAAGTGTAAGACGTTAATTTAGAAACATAGCATTTTGTCAAGTTGTATATAGGTACACTCTTTAAAAGTGGCCGTGACTGACAGATACTGAATACCTGTATTTCTTACATTTGAGAAAGTATACCAGAGAGGTAATTTGGGGTGGTGAGAACCTTAATTTCTATATTTTTATGTGAAGTACAGTATAGGAATATAAAAGTAAGTGGAAAGCTTTTATGTTCATATTAAAGAGGGGGTGTGAGAACTAAGTGAGGCAGGCAAAGCGTGTGTTTTCGTAGCCCTAAAACAAGAGAATGTGTAAGGTCAGAGCAGGTTTGTGCTGGAGTTGCTTGCTTGTGGTCGTTTCAAGAGGCGCAACCAGAGCGAAATTTCGGGGGAGCCTAATTTTTTCATCAATAGGCAGAGAGGGGATGTAGGGGCTGTAAAAAGGGGTGAAAAAGAACAGAGTCTTCTTTACCAAAAAATTATCTTTTGAAAACCTGTGAAGTACTCGGGCACAGCTGTGTGTGTGCGCTCAGGAAGCTGTTTGAGAGAGTCCGGGGCAATGGGCGATGCGCACCTGGTGGTGTGTTTGCTAATTACCCCACGATGATGTTGCTCCTGCGTTGCAAAAAGAGAAGGGAAATTCTGAGAGAAAAAGTGTCTTTTTACAGGATTTTCCTTCTCCTCCAATGCGAGTCACCTGGCATGATGTCTGCACTTCTAAGTAGTGAGTAATGTGCATGCTCTCACAGTCTCACTGCAGTGCAATAATGAAAAAAAAAGGGATGAGGTTTGCGAGGCCCGAAATTAGACCTCCATAAAGACCTGTTTCGAGGCCACCTAAAATAAAGTGCTGTTGCTCAGACACCCACAGACACCCCTCCCCCCGCACTTAAAACCGGGGGGGCAGTGTTATGTTTGGAAAGTTGTAGATAAAATTGTAAGCTAATAATGGTAATTTTTGTGTGTGCTTTTTGGTTGATAATATCATCTTAAGTACATAGATTAAAAAAAAAAATACTATCTATAAAGTCTGTGGTGGGTTGCAGAGAGAGTGGTGTGGGGTGGTGGGGTGCGGCGGAGAGGTGAAAAGTATGAGGTAGTGCAGTTGCATATAAATTGTAAAGGTGTTTGTAAATAATTAAATAAATACTTGCTGTATGTTCTATGGCACTACTTGTCATGTTAGTGCTGCTCTGTCGTGTTCAATCACGTTGCAGCACTGGGTGTGGAAGTCGTTAGTGGAAGTTTTGTAATTGTATGTTATAATTTTAACATAGTGAACAAATGTGAAAAATAATTGAATCTATTTTTTTTTACAGAATTTTTTTTGTTTGGATTAAAATTTGGAAATGCCAAGAAGAATTAAAAAAAAAGAAAAGAGAAGAAAAATATATATTTGTGCAAATGGCAAATGTTTGTATTTGGAAAAAAGGGGAGTAGTACATAAAAACTATGTTCTACTATAAGTACAAGAAGAAAAAAGGATCACACAAGAGGAAAAATAGGAATTTTTCAAGTAAGGTGAAGCAGAGTTCAATTTCAAATACCAGGAAAAGGAAAGATGATAAAGAAATAGTATGTGTTACTCGGAGACAAAAGGAGTTTCATGAAAATCGTCTGAGACTTTTTCGATCTAGAGTGATTCAAAATTCAATGAAAGAATGCTTCAAATGTAAAAGGAATGTTTTTGAATTGAAAGAGAAACAGCATATTGAAAGTATAGTGGATAGTGCTTACAATTTAAAACAGAAGTTATTCATTGTGATTTTGAAGAGAAAGTATTAAACATAACTTTAAGTTGTTACAAGGACTGGATCTATGTCACGTAAGAAAATATACTGAGAATTATAGGCATTCTCTGGCTTGTCTTTGAAGAAAAGTTAGTAAAAGGGTTTTTTATCAGTTGAGGATGTTAGCAGTATGTTATTCAGAAATGCGGAAGTTTGTGAGGAAAGTGTACTATGTAAAAAGTTCTGTATTATTTTTAAGTGAACTGAGTACAAGTCTTTTATATGCTTCTTTATTAGTTGTTCAAAAAAAGTGTGATGATATTGAAATGGGTTACTTTGTTTCAGAGGAGCAGTTCATAGAACGTGAAAGTTTGACAATTACAGATGTTGGAGGAGATGGGAAAGTGATTAGCACTGATCAGTTTGAAGATGAAATTAGAAAGTTTAATGTAGTGTGATGTGAAATACGAGAGTATGTTTGTGTTTGTTGTCGATGTACTGATTATAAAAGTCAAAGTAGGAATGTTGATTTGTATTTCAAAAGTGAAAAGGAGAACAATGGTAAGTGGGTAGAATTTACAATTTACTTTTTGGTGGAGGGTCAATTTGAGTTAGGTAGTGATCAACGTATCTGTAAATAGGGAAAACATGGCGGCCAGCTAGGAGACTGGTCGGGAGTGCTGTAGGTGGCGTGCTGGACGAGGAGTGAATGGATTACTGAGCGGCGCTGGGATACTCTGATTCTCGGACGAGACCCTATCGCAACTAGTCTTCATTAATCCTGGTGCATTTTTGTCAGGAAACTTTGGGAGTTACGGGGGGAACTAACCTGTATGGCGAGTTTGAACGCTACGGACGCTACGGACGCCTCGCACGAGCAACGCGCACCTGAGATCCCGGCTGCCACGGAGGCGGGGCTCCCAGAGGTGGTGTTGCAGGACTGCTCCACAGCGAGCGGAGCGAGTCGAGGAGCAGGGTCCGGACATTGGAATCGAGCGGTTTACGAGCGAGGTAGGGGGAGACGGGCAGTTTCGAGGCTCCAGTATAGCGCAGGTGGAGCGCTGGGAAGGGGGGCAGCTAGCGAACAAGTTAGCCAACAAGCTGCAAACCCCCCCTCCCCCACGAAGTCCTTAGGTGATAAATGGGATAACCACGAGCAAAAAGGTGGTGGAAACGCCACCGCTTGTAAATCAAAAGTAAAGCCATTACAGAAGCAAAAAATCAGCAAGCGTTATGCGCTTAGAAGCGTAATCCAGTTAAAGGGAGGGGAAGGTTGTGATTTACAACCACAGTTAATTGGTAAAGTTTCTAGCAATCTAAAAAAGCACCCCCGGCAAACTCATAAAGCGGTGGCACTAGGTAAGAAGACAACTTTTAACCCTTCTTTGAATGCATATTTCAAACCAGTCCCCAGAACTTTAATACTTACGAGAGGACAGAGCTCAGCAGACCTGCCAGGTTTAGAAGGAAAAAAAGTTAAATCAGACTCAGCGGGGTCGAAGGGTAGTTTAGACGATTGGTCAGACTTCCTCTCCCCTAATAGGTATAATTCTTTGGAGATGGAGGCGGGTAACTTAGATCTGGAAGCAGACGAGGGGTCCTGTGAACCGATAGAGAGTCCTGGGTTGGGGGGTTCAGATACCATAGCTGCCCCCCCCGTTTCACAGGATAACCCTTCAAATGTTATTATGTCAGAGGAGGCCCGTACAGATTCAGTGGTTATAGCCCTATTAAAAAAGCTCGATTTAGACATGCATAAGGGCTTTGAGGAGTCTAAAGTTAAGCAAGATGGGATCAGAGAGGCGGTTGGTCTATTGGAAGCTAAATTTGACGAATTGAATCTTCGCACAGCTACTCTTGAGACGGAGGTTAAGGTTATGCACGATAGATTGGACGAGAATAGTAAGGAGATTATGCAGGCCAAAGTTAGAGAGAAAGTCTGTGAGGAGCGGATGGAAAGATTGAAAAACTTGCAGCGAAGGAACAATTTAAAAATTTTGAGGCTTCCGGAGGGGAAGGAGGGGACGGACCTAAAGGGGTTTATTGTTCATTTATTGAAAACGGAGCTACAGTTGAGTGAAACTGAGGAAGAGTTATTGCAGGACATACAGAGGGCGCATCGTGATCCTTTTAGATTAAACCCCAGTCGCTCGAAACCCAGAAAAATCTTAATTAATTTTTTGACTTATGGGTTAAAAGAAAAAATCTTAGCGATTGCTTTGAAGAAGGGTCATTTGGATATTGATGGGGCAAGAATCGAGATAAGATCAGATTTGTCAGCAGCAACAGCGAACAGACAATGGGAGCTGGGGAAGAGGATGGACTCTTTTAGGAAATTAGGAGCTACAGTTCAGCTAAAATTTCCGGCGTTTTTGAAAGTAATGTGGAATAATAAAATGCACATATTTAGAGATGTGGAAGATGCTGATAATTTCTTGGAAATTTGTCAAGCCAGTGACCACTCAGGAGGTTTATAAAAGAATGCAGCAACAGATTTTTTTTGACTATGTTTAATTAATTAATTAGTAAATCCAGCATGCCCACCGTCTTGGCACTCGTTAGGCCTAGGTTGGGCCTAATGTTAGAGGGGGGGTTTTCCCAGGTGAGGGTTCAGGGTGAAGAGGGAATGGGGTTGGGAGGGTTGGGGTGGAGAGCAGGGTGTGGGAGGGTATTAAGCATTAAAATAGTTCTCATGAGTTGCTTTAGTTGTTTTAGTTTATGGGTGTTGGTGGTAGTAATTAGAGGTGAGGGTAAGCATGGGTAGAGACCAGATCACCTGGATGTCATGGAATGTAAACGGCTTAAGGGTTAAACCTAGAAGAGACAGGATTTTGAGATATCTGCAAGACTCTCCGGCAAATATTATTATTCTTCAAGAATCTCATTTAACAGAGGCAGAAAGTATAAAGTTTATTGGTGTTCTTCGATGGTTAGAGTGTATGTTTTATACACCACAGACTTTTGTAACTAGGGGCATCTTAGTGTTGGTTAGGAAGGGATTAGCCTGCCAGATTGAAGGGAAAAAAGCAGACATTAAGGGTAGGTGGTTGATAGTGAATATTAAGATTGCTGGTCTATTATACAATGTAATTGGGTATTACGGCCCAAAACCAAGATGATGTGACTCCATTAGAAGAGTTAGCTAAGGAGATGCTGTCTCTTACGGGTTATATAGTTTTTGCCGGAGATTTTAATACGGTATTAAACCCCAGATTAGATCGCTCGGCAAGCAGCAGAGCTCATGTAAATAGTAAAATGGCCTCCAACTTAAAAGGATTGATGGAACAATTTGGTTTGTGCGACATTTGGAGACTTAGGGCAGGTCAGAAGTTGGGATTTACTTTTGTAAATAAAAAGTATCGCCACAGGTCGAGAATTGATTATTTTTTAATTGATGCAAGATTGCAGGGTAAAGTAAAAGAAAGTATGCATGTTGGTATTCATCTTTCCGATCATTCGGCGGTCGTTCTAGAGCTTGTCATTGGAGTTTGTGAATCAGAATCAGTATGGAGATTGGATCGCACAGTTTTATATGATGATGTGGCAATGCAGTCTCTTCAACATGAGCTTGAAATTTTCATCGAGCAAAATTTAGGTACAGCTAGATTAGACATTGTGTGGGAAACAACCAAGGCTTTTTTGCGAGGGAGACTAGGCGCGATTGGCGCCAGTAGAAGAAGGAAATACTTTTCTGAGGTTGAAAGTTTAGAACAAGAAATCAGGCAAATAGAGGCAGAGATAATTAACAGTTATAGGGATAGTTTACAACAAGATGAGAATACTCAGAAACTGGCGATTTTGAAAGAAAAGTTAAATTTAGTTCTTAATAATCGGGTAAAAGAGAAATGGCTTGCTTCTAGATTAGCTAACTTTCAGTATGGGGAGGGGTCAGGTAAATTACTTGCCTGGAAAGTTAGGACAGATAGGACAAGGAATATAATTAAGGAAGTGAAATTGGAACCATCAGGTGCTATGGTTACAGAAACTAAGGACATAGTGGATGCTTTCTTTAATTATTATATGGAGGTCTATAGGGAGGATATGGTTCCAGATAGGAAGAAGATAGAGGAATGGTTAACTTGTCTGCGACCTGTCACTGAGGATTCACAAATTATGTTAGATCAAGAGATTACACAAGGGGAATTAGATTTGGTTATTAGATCAGCTAAGAAGGGCAAAGCACCGGGCCCAGATGGCCTTCCTGTCGAGGTTTACAAGATGCTGGCTGGTAATTTAGTACAGTTATTATTAAAGGTATTCAATGAGGTCCTCTTGGGTAATGTAGAGCTCCCTGCCTCCTGGAATCAGGCCAACATTACTGTAATTCCTAAACCTGGGAAGTCACCAAGGTATTTAGATTCATATCGTCCAATCTCACTATTGAATTCAGATTATAAATTATATGCTAAGATTTTAGCAGATAGGTTGGCGAAGGTGATCCCAGGAATAGTACACGAGGATCAAAAGGGGTTCATTAGGGGCAGGTTCCTTAAAGATCTAACCTTCTCTCTCATCACAAGTATTGATATTGCTATAGATCGAAAACTTCCTTTAGCGGTTGTCGCTCTGGACGCCGCGAAGGCGTTTGACCGCGTTAATTGGTTATTCCTCAAAGCAGTAATTATACACCTTAAATTAGGGAAAAAGTTTAGTTCTTCCTTATTGTCCCTTTATCAATCCCCTACTTCAAGGGTACTAGTTAACGGAGCTCTAACTAAAAGTATTAAGGTAATGAGAGGGACAAGGCAAGGGTGCCCTCTATCCCCACTCTTGTTTGATTTATATATTGAACCATTGGCATGTAGAATTAGGGAGACTGAGGATATCCCCCCTTTTAGTTTTCAAAGTTGGGTTAAAAAGATTGGACTCTATGCCGATGATATTGTTATTTTAACCTCAGATCTAAATCAAACTTTACCTAAGTTAGAAATAATCACAAATCAGTTTGGTTTAGTTTCGGGGTATTGTTTGAATGCTGACAAGACGGATATTATGTCATGGAACATTGTGATAGACACTATAATACCAAAAAAACAGATTAGATATCTGGGGATACAGATTACTCAGGATATTTCACAAATTGCAACAACTAACCTGGCCAAAAACATGAAGGACATTTTGAGTTTAATGAAGGGTTGGAGCCATCTCCCTCTCACTATTTTTGGGAGAGTAAATCTGATTAAGATGATGGTGCTTCCTAAGATAACATTTTTATTCGACTCCATCCCTTTGATGTTTGAAAAAAAGGGTTTAATGAAGCTACAAAGTGAGATCGGATCATTTATTTGGTCTTCCAGGGGGTCTAGGCTATCCTGGAAAAAGATAAGGAGGAAACATGTTAAAGGGGGTTTGGCAGCTCCGGATTTTCAGATATATTCTTGGGCTTTTCTGCTGAAAAACTATAGAATGTTTTTAAGAATGCCAGGAAATTCAGCGACTGAGGAACTACTATTAACCTTGTTAGATATTGAGGGAGTCAAGCCATCGGGTTTTATGTATAAGTTTTCTGACCCAAAATTTTACAAGAAAGTAAGATTAAAAGTCCTGAGAGATCTTGCCACGGTTTGGTATCGCGTCAGAAGGGCTACAAAAATTCCATATTTTAGTGCGAACGCACCAATCTGGGAAACTCCGGGAGCCCCAAGTTGGACCAATGATGCTTTGGCAAATATTCTAAAATTAGAGGGCCCTCAGAAATGGGGGGAGTTATTTGTCGACGGCTGTCTGTTGCCATGGTCTGAATGTGACTTAAGTTGGGGTCCCAATTTTTCTAAATTTAAATATTTTCAAATTCAGAGTTGGGCAACTGGGAAAAATCATCTTATAGGCCGTTACAATGACTTTGAGGCAAAACTGGCATTGGCAGCCTCTTTTAAAAAAGAAGTGGCAACATGGTACTGGGCTATAGTTGATTTGGAAGATGGTCCCTTTCTTCTGCCGGAGGAACTATGGGGAGAGAGCTTGCCGAGGATCGCGACAGAAGATCAATGGCAAGTAACTATGTCGATATTATATAAGGTGGTTAAGCCTGCGAATTTAAGAAGAAACCACTTGTTCACTCTCCACAGGGCATATTGGACACCAAAGCGGCTGGCAAAATTTAAAGAAGGTGGTAATGTAAGATGCCCAAGTGTAATGAAGAAGATGATATTCACATGTTTGTCACATGCCCGCCGATCAAGATCTTTTGGGACGAAGTAAGTAAATGTTTGACAGTTATGCTCAAGCAAAAGATCGAGGTAAGCCCTGAGAACATTATTACAGGGAGACTGGATTTACAAGGTAAGGGCTTGGATGATAGAACAAAATTGGTGTTTTACTCCATACTGTTGGCCCGAAGGGAAATTTGCAAACTATGGGTTTCTCCTGACTCCCCCACAGATCTTTTATGGATCAGAGCCATGAGAGACATTGGTAAAATGGACATGGTAGTTCCTCTAAAAAAGAAGCATAGATTCTGGCTGTTATTTTTTGATCATTATGGGTGATGGGTTGGGGGAAGTTGGTTGTTAATATTGAAATATTGTGTTGGTGGAGTTTTCCAGTCCTATGATTAAGTTGCTTTTTATCTTTTGGAGAATCTTGCGGAACGAAGTTGGTGCGAGGATCTTGTATCGTCGTGTCCCCAGCTTCTTGTTAAGCAGACCTCCTTGAATATAAGATAACTTACACCCTTGGGCGTTACACAGATACTGGGGTGGAAAGCGGCACATGAGGACAATAAAAAAAAAAAAAAAAAAAAAAAAAACGTATCTGTAAATATTGTTATAACAAATTAGAAGATAACAAAATGCCTTTTAGAGCAGTACATAATAACTTAGAATTAGTAGCTATTCCGGAGGAACTGGTTGAATTGAATACATATGAGTCTGTTCTAATTCAGTGTGTTAATTATTTTCAAACTATAATTCGGATGGAGCCAAAAACATGTAAACTGTCACCAACAGACTTGCAAAGAGGTTTGAAGGAAGAGTGGTGTACTTGCCTTTGGATTTTAGGAAAAATATTGAAACTATTGCTGGAGTGAAAGAGGAAAATAATGCAGTAGTCATTCTAGTAAATGTTGTAGTAACAAAAAGTCAGAAAATATGGAAAGATTTTGTGGGTGTTAATAAAGTTTAAAAGGCTAACTTATATCTTATAGAGAACAATATTTATTACAAAACTGTAAATGTGGGTGAACAGGTAATAAGTTTAGAAGATGAATCTTGTTGATCGATATTCTGAAGCTGCAATCGGTACAGGTGGATCATTATACCGTCCACCTTCTCCTGTAGGAAACAGCTGTGGAAAATAATGACCTTCAAGGTTTTCTCCCATACACATATTGGAGTTCCCTGTGCTTTTTTCATTTCAAATAACTCAATGCTGCTTCCTATTACTTCTTTTGAATGCAAAGGTCATATTGTGTAATGTTCATAAATATCTTCAGCCCTTGACTTGTCCACTTTCTCTATTTGACCACTTGAAATTTGAGATTATTTTCTGAAGATCCTAGATTTCGACAATGCATTTTATACATATTTCACCTTTTTGTTTGAAAGTGATCTGTCTTCTTTGTCGTATGCAGTGAACCACATACTTAAAACTAAAGTTCATCAATAAGTTCTTTCTGAGAAGAATTTGTGGAGAAACTTCAAGAAAGAGATGAAAATTTAGAAGGACACTTAATCAATTTGATGGCATGTCAACATGAAACAAATGAGTATTGGTATTGTCGTCATGAAGAACTCAAGTGTATGTTACGGAACGTAGGTACAAGAACATGGTTTGTCTCACTTAGCTGTGCAGAGTATGCATGGGAAGATTTGCTTGACTTTCTAAGAGAGGCGAATTCCAATATAAAAAATGTTGAAATAAAGACTTGTGGTGAACTGTGTTCATTGGATCCTGTATATTTGTGCAGATATTGTAATGATAGGTTTCAACCTATAATGCCTTTTATCTGCAATAAAAAGAATTCAGCTCTTGGAGAGGTTACCGATTACTTTTGGAGAAAGGAGTATCAAGCAAGAGGTGCACCTCATATACATATGCTACTATGGATCAAGGATGAACCTAAATTTGGAAATGATTCTGATGAAATAGTATTGTCTTTCATTGAATAGTATGTGACATGTGAGATACCAAGAGAAGAAGGAGATAGAAGCTTGAGATAGCAAGTTTTACGTTTCCACAGTCACAGTTGTTGAAAGTATTGCAGAAGAAACTACAACTTTAAAGGAACATTTTACACCAGATGTCAGTGTGGTTTCTCCTGTCCAGTCATTTGTAAAGGAAGAGAAAAATTTTTTTTTTCTTCTGTAAGGCACACAATAACTCAGAAATCTCAAAAGAATATCTACAAGTTAAAAAGAAGAGAAGTGTCAAAGTATATCAATGATTACAATCCAGTCATTTTAAAAATGTGGAATGCGAACATGGACATTCAGTATGTTGCAGATAACTCAATTGCTGTTGCATGTTACGTTACATCGTACATAACAAAATCAGAAAAAATAGAGATGAAAGAACTGTGGGAAGAAATTACACAAGAGAAAAGCCTTAGTAAAGAATTGTACAGCTTTACTTTGATAATGCTTTCCCACCGAGAAATTGGATTGTATGGATGCTCAGACTGATTGTGCTCTTCAAGTTTAAATTCAAAGTCACGAGGAATCATTTGGGTAAGTTTAGGTCTAGCCTGCAAACGAAATGGAGTCTTGAAATGATTTGAAGAAATTGAAGAATTAGCAGTAAATGAAGCAGACAGTACAGACAATCTAAAAACTAATATGTTGGACAAGTACTAACCGAAAAGGAGTCAACATCTGGAACAGCTATGTCTGTATGAAGTACTTCAACATTACAGCTTGAAATGTTAAAGAGAATGTAAAAGAAGGAAAATATGCCGTAGTTGGATGTCATGGTTGTTTAGTAAAACATGCAAAGAGCAATCTCATAAACCACAAGAAAGTTAGTTGTGAAAGTTTAGATAAGGGAGAATTTTACTATTTAGCACTTCTGCAACTGTTTAATTCATGGCCTAGTGAAAGTGAATTATTTGGAGACTTTGACTGTTACGAAGATTCTTGTAATACATGTAAAAGTAGCGTTGCATGTACAATTTTTGCTATATATTTAAAAATGTTGAATGATGAAGTTGAACAGAAAAAGACTATTACAGCTGAAATTAGTAATGAAAGTTCTCAAGACAGTGAAACTAGTGGTCCATGTAGTCACGATCTTCTTGGACGAGCAATACTGGAAAATGAAGCAGCCATTGCTATGCATGCAGCTGAAATTGCAATGCGGTACAGCAGGTCCGAACAGTGAAATGGGGTCTTGATTCTATGATTGAGGACGTCAGAAGTTAAAGTCTGTGATAATTTCTGTGTACCCCCTCTGACCAGGTGCAATCAACTCTAGGTTCCAACAGTGGAATGGCGTCTTGATCCCACAATGGACGATGTTACAACTGCATCTGAGAGTGGAGATGAAGGTGCTCCCTTCGACCAGGTGCAACTAACTCTAGGTCCCAACAGTGGAACGGTGTCTTGATTCCACCATGGATGATGTCCGATATTACCTGCTGCTTGTTTTTTGCAGAACTCACTCTGTTGAGGTGCATCAGACTATGTGCTTCCGTAGCTAACTGCTGTACAGGATTATTGGGGTTGGTTCATTGTAGTTACTGGAGTACACCGCGGTACAGCAGGTCCGAATACTGAAACGGGGTCTTGATTCTGTTATTGAGGATGTCAGAAGTTGAAGTCTGTGTTTATTTCTGTGTAACACCTTTGACCAGGTGCAACCAGCTCTAGGTCCTAATAGTGGAACGGTGTCTTGATCCCAGAATGGAAGATGTCCAATCTTACTTGCTGCTTGGTTTTCATAGAACTTCCTCCGTTGAGGTGCATCAGACAATGTTCTTCCATAGTTAACTGTTGCACATGATTATTGTGCTTCGTTGACACCAGTCAGTGGAGTACACCGTGGTACAGCAGGTTCGAACAGTGAAACGGGGTCTTGATTTTGTGATTAAGGATGTGAGAAGTTAAAGTGTGTATGTGTTGATTTTTGTGTACCCCCTCTGATCAGGTGCAACGAACTGTAGGTTCCAACAGTGGAATGGTCTTTTGATCCCACAATGGATGATGTTAGAACTGCATCTGAGTGGAGATGAAGGTACTCCTTTTGACCAAGTGCAACCAACTCTAGGTCCCAACAGTGGAACAGTGTCTTGATTCCACAATGGACGATGTCCGATATAATGTGCAGGTGGATTTTCAGAGGTCCTTCTGTTAAGGGGCATCAGACTTTGTGCTTCCTTAGTTAACTGCTGCACATGATTAATGGCCTTGGTTGACTGTAGTTGGTGAAGTGCACCACGGTACAGCAGGTCCGAACAGTGGAACGGGGTCTTGATTCTATGATTGAGGATGTCAGAAGTTTCAGTTTGTGATGATTTGTGGTACCCCCTCCGATGAGGTGCATCAAACTCTAGGTTCCAACAGTGGAACGGTGTCTTGATCTGACAATAAAGGATGTTAGAACTTTATCTGAGAGTGGAGATGAAGGTACTTCTTTCGATCAGGTGCAAGCAACTGTAGGTCCCAACAGTGGAACGGTGTCTTGATTCCACAATGGAAGATGTCCGATATTACTTGTTGCTTGGTTTTCATAGAACTCCCTCCGTTCAGGTGCATCAGACTCGGTGTTTCCGTAGCTAACTGTTGCACATTATTATTGTGCTTGGTTGACACTAGTCGGTGGATAACACTGTGGTACAGCAGGTCTGAACAGTGAAATGGGGTCTTGATTGTATGGTTGAGGATGTCGGAAGTTGAAGTTTGATATTATTTGTGTGTACCCCTTCTGATCTGCTGAAAGCAAGTCCATGCTTTCGAATTGAATGGTACATGGCTGTCAGGTGTTAATGAATAGTGAGTCTGGCCTACAATGCAGACAGAAGTGTTCACAATTCAGATCGAGTGCTGATTGTTTAATTATAGAATTCAGTAGTCAAGTAACTACAACGTCTATTGGAATATACATATTATGTTTTTACTATACTTCTTTGAAGACATTTTTTGAAATGACTTATAGGTTTAGTACAATGAACAAATTTAATTTGCAAGTACAAAGGAACACTGAATAGTCTACACTGTAGACAGCAGAAATGGTATTTGAATTGTTTTGTTTTATTTATGGCAGATTTTTCTGCAATTTATGTTGTTGTCTTTTGTTAAGAGGAAGTGAGAGAAAGTATTCATAAATGTCTGTGTGAGTACTGTTTACAATTAACACTGCAGATAGCAGTGTTCACAATTCGGATCGAGTTGGACTTGTAGATGACGCAGTTTTGTAGGAAAAGACATTGCTCCAGTGCGCTCTGTCTACACCATGAATACGTATTATTACAGGCTCCAGATCCGCTTTTGTTGCTTCGCGTACGACAAACTGTGTAGCTGAATTCCACCTTACGTAGCTGTGGTCCCTTGCTTACCGCTCTCTCTGGCCTACACCGTAGACAGCAGTGTTCACAATTTAGATTGAGTTGCTATTGCTGATGATGTTCTGTTGATGGCAACCGATATTACTCCAAGTACTGCCTGCCCGTCTACAGCACACATCATTGCTGGTTGTTGACATGCTGAATGATTTTGATGTGGCTTTCTGAGTGCACTAAGACTGATGGACCCTTTATGATAAAATCTTTTTTGTGTATTATTTCTGATCTATTAATTGTGTCTCAGTATACCAAAAGTTGTGCTTCTTTTACGATAGAATATTTTTCTGTATTACTTCACATCTACTGTCCCTACCTTACTGCAGTACGAACTATTGATTCTTTTATTATTGAATGTCTGTGTGTGATCCAATGATTACTGTTGTAGTAGATGATAGCAGCAACTATTCCTTGAGGAATGGTTTACACTGACTCCACATGCATCCACCACAGACGTTACTGGATATGTGACCCTGGTAATAAAAAGGTTGTCGAGTGCATGTGCTCATACCCAATTCCACTATCTATCTGTGTCCGTGTGTTCATTATCTATGCATGATGGTGCCCCTGGGCCGTATGATATTACATTGTGCTGTGGGCAGTGTATGTAACTATGTTACCTCTGGTAGTGGGGAAAACTTTGGTTATGTAACTTGTAGGTGTATGGCTATCACAGATGGAAGGCTACTTTACAGACCATGAATATTGATGAAGATGATGGTTGCATGTTGTGTGTAGTGTAAGATATGTGTACATTGCAAAAAGTTTAGAAAAAAGTTCTCTAAGCAGAAGAGGTATGTCTCATCAAATGCAGTACAGAGATTGACTAAAATGGGTGGCGTTTTCCAACTGTTACAATGGGAAATTTTATGAACTAATGAAGTGCTTTTTTTATGGTCACATGGCAATCGCACACCTAGTGCGCAAGGAGAGTGCACCCGACGTGATTTTGAGAAAATATAATTGCTAAAATATAAGTTTATTACAGTTAGAAATATATAAATGTTTAAAATATATTAGATTATCGCTTGCTCTCATATACACTTTAAAGTTATTTAGATATAGTTTTGAGACAAAAAAAATGAGGGAATGGCGTACGCGGTGCAACACTGTATGTTTATGATGTAACACAGAGTGTGGCAGCGTGAACTCGTCGCATTCGCAATGCGCAGCGGGCACGACCCCATACGTACATGACGTAACGTGCAGTTTGGTAGTGCGTAACCGTCGCATACTAAAGTAGCAACTGGCGCGACCTCATACGTACATGTTGTTATGCAGGACGTGGTGTCACAAACCTGTCGGATACGAAATGCGCATCATTTAAATGTGGTGGATAGGATTCGCGTGCTGATCGAGGTTGGTAGAGTACCAGTACGGGACTGTAGTTTTTAGAAGATATAAAACATTACATAATTTTTAAAGTTATAAAAAGGATAATAGAGTTGCGAAATATTAAAAAACAATTAGAAAAAATATAGATTTTATTAATAATAAAATATGAAGTTAACATTTAAAAAACTTTTGAAATTCACTGAAAAAAACATAGGTTTTACAGACGTTACAGTTAGGAATTAGCATTTAAAAAACCTTAGCAATTCACTGAAAAAACCATAGGTTTCAGGGACGTTATAGTTAGTTGGACATTTGACTCATAAAACCAGAGAAATTCGCCAATTATAGTTAGTTGAGCTAACTATAACTCGCGCGCCCGCAATGCACTGCTGATGACATCACATATTACATCACTCATGACACGGTCAGTGACATCGCTGATGACGTCACTGATGACATTCAAATGACATCTGGGTTTTTCAGTGATATATATATATATATCTATATATTACCTACTGGCGGTCGCCAGTAGGTAGTTATAGTTAGGACCCTCTTACCATAGGAAAACCGCAACATTCTATTTTGAATAACTTTGGCGCCGGTCGACGAATCCTCGCGAATATTTCAATAGGTGGGGCGCTACACTCCGCTCCTACCCTGAAAGTCTCGGGAGGATTCGTCAAGCGGGGGCTGAGATAAAAGGGGGGTCCCAAAACGTGTTTTTCCCATGCATTTTTCCATAGGACCTTTAGACACAGCTACAGCCCGAACGGCTGAATAGAATTACTTGAAATTTGGCAGAGAGGTAGTCCTCAGGTCAAGGAAGTGCCTTTTGTAGGTTTGGTGTAAATCTGTTCAGTAGATTCTGAGAAAATAGCCTTTAAATCAATATATATATCTGAGCCAGCTTACAGTGCGCTTACGGTGCGCTTACCGTACGCGTACGGTGACGTGCGCGAGCGCGATTCTGATTGGCTGTTAGATCTTAGTAAACATTCGAATCGGTCGAAACCAGGAAGCGGCGGCCGCCATTTTCTCTCTCGCACTCTTAAGGGGTGATGAAAAACAAAGGCCAAAAACATGTAATGGGACTGTTTAGACAGCTCCCTACCACCTAGCCTTGATTAATGGGTCCCCACAGTTCCCCCATGGGCAAAAACCCATTTTATTTTTTTTATGAAAAATCGCCGATTACACGTACGGTAAAAAAAAAAAAAAAAAAAAAAATCAATCCACACTCTCCCCACCCCGTGTGCAAACGGTCCCCGAAGGGCACCATTTGTGCATGGCATTTCATAGATGTTGAAAATGAAAAAGCTTACCTTTCACAGCGAAGCGCATAATATGTCCTCCATGTGCGCACGGTGCGCGAAGCGCATCGTGCGTACATGGCCCATCCAGCGTAACGTGGGCACACGGTGCGCATAGCGCACCGCGTGCCCACCCTGCGTGCACGGCACTAACTGCGTAAAGTGGGCGCGCGGCGCGCGAAGCGCACCGCGCGCGCACGGAACGAACTGCGTTAAGTGGGCGCGCACGCCACGAATGGCGTAAAGTAACTTAGCATTTAAAAAACCGTACAAATTCACTGAAAAAACCATAGGTTTCACACACGTTATAGTTAGGAATTAGCATTTAAAAAACCTTGCAAATTCACTGAAAAAACCATAGGTTTCACACATGTTATAGTTAGCTGGACATTTTACTGATAAAAAACCAATGAAATTCCCCCGTTATAGTTAATGCAGGCAACTATAACTCACGCAACCGCAATCCTCTGCTGATGACATATGTGTCTTTATGAAAAAAAAATATTTGCAATATATGTATAGCTAAAATTTAATGGAAGAAGACATGGGCAAATAAGTGTCTAAATACAGTATTAGCATCAGCAGAGGATTGCGGTTGCGTGAGTTATAGTTGCCTGCATTAACTATAACGGGGGGAATTGCATTGGTTTTTATCAGTAAAATGTCCAGCTAACTATAACATGTGTGAATATATATATATCTATATTCAAATTCTATATTGAATAACTTTGGCGCCGGTTGACGAATCTTCGCGAAATTTTCAAAACTAATGGGGCGCTCCACTCAGCTCCTACCCTGAAAGTCTCGGGGGATTCGTCCAGCTTTCCCCAGTTTTCCCCATGCAGGACCTTTAGTCGAAGGTACAGCCCGAACGGCTGAACAGAATTACTTGAAATTTGGCAGAGAGGTAGTCCTCAGGTTAGGGATGTGCCTTTTGCATATATGGAGTCAATCTGTTCAGTAGTTCCTGAGAAAATTGCAGTTAAAAGCACATACATATCTATAGCCGCGCACCGTGGGCGCACCGTGCGCGCACCGTACGCGCACCCTAACGTGCGCGAGCGTAGTTCGGATTGGTTGTTACATGTCAGTCAACGTTCGAATCGGTCGAAATCAGGAAGTGTCGGCCGCCATTTTGTTTGTTTTCAGTGCGATAGTGGAAAAGGAAGGTGGCAAATGTGAAAAGGGGGCAGGGTAGAGAGTTCCTGACCCCCTAGCCTTTGTCAGGGGGTCACTGAAGGACCCCGAAGGCAGAAAAAAACATTTACATTTTTTTTTAAATCGCGGGGGTGCGCTCACCGTGCGCGCACGGTGAAAAACCCTAAAAAAAATTAAATAATTTAATACGTAGTTTATTGAAAAATAAGTAGATAAAAAAAAATAATACATACATAACTTAGCATTTAAAAAAAATGTACAAATTCACTTAAAAAACCATAGGTTTCACACATGTTATAGTTAGGTGGATATTTCAATCATAAAAAACCAATGAAATTCCCCCGTTATAGTTAGTTCAGATAACTATAACTCGCGCGACCGCCACTCTATCACAAGGATGATGTCATCAGTGATGTCAAGAGTGATGCCACTGACCATGTCATGAGTGATGTAATATGTGACATCATGAGCAGAGGATTGTGGGCGCGCGAGTTAAGGTTAGCTGAACTAACTATAACAGGGGAATTTCATTGGTTTTTTACGATTGAAATATCCACCTAACTATAACATGTGTGAAACCTATGGTTTTTTAAGTGAATATATATATATATATATATGGGAGCGCCGCAGCAAGTTCAAAGGAGGTGAAAAACGGCTGCAAACGGCATCTGAAGAAGGCAATTAAGCCGAAATGCATCATGCCATGTTACAAGCAGTGAATAAAAGGACTCTCACTTACTCCCCGCTGTGTCCTCGGATTACTTTTCAGTAAGTGGTCGTTGTGGTGATATATATATATATATATATTCACTGAAAAAACCATAGGTTTCACACATGTTATAGTTAGCGGAAATTTTACTGATAAAAAACCAGTGAAATTCCCCCGTTATAGTTAGTGCAGGCAACTATAACTCACGCGACCGCAATCCTCTGCTGATGCTAATACTGTATTTAGACACTTATTTGCCCATGTCTTCTTCCATACATTTTTAGCTATACATATATTACAAATATTTTTTTTTCATAAAGACACATATGTCATCAGCAGAAGATTGCGGTCGCGTGAATTATAGTTGCCTGCACTAACTATAACGGGGGAATTTCACTGGTTTTTTATCAGTAAAATTTCCGCTAACTATAACATGTGTGAAACCTATGGTTTTTTCAGTGAATTTGCAAGGTTTTTTAAATGCTAATTCCTAACTATAACATGTGTGAAACCTATGGTTTTTTCAGTGAATTTGTACGGTTTTTTAAATGCTAAGTTACTTTACGCCATTCGTGGCGTGCGCGCCCACTTAACGAAGTTCGTTCCATGCGCGCACGGTGCGCTTCGCGCACCGTGCGCTCACAGTAAGCACGCGGTGCGCTTCGCGCAGCGCGCGCCCACTTTAAGCAGTTAGTGCCGTGCACGCACGGTGGGCACGCGGTGCGCTACGCGCACCGCGTGCCCACGTTACGCTAGATGGGCCATGTACGCACGATGCGCTTCGCGCACCGTGCGCACATGGAGGACATATGATGCACTTCGTTTTGAAAGGTAATATTTTATTTTTTCGTAATATTTATAAGCCATGCACAAATGGTGCCCTTCGGGCACCATTTGCACACGGGGTGGAGAGAGTGTGGATAATTTTTTCTTTTATTATTTTTTTTAAAATATTATAGTTTATTATACCTGAAATAAGCCATGCACAATTGATGGCCCTCGGCCATCAATTGTACACGGGGTGGGGAGAGTGTGGATAGTTTTTTTTTTTTTATAATTTTTTACCGTACGCGTACGGTAAGCGTAATCGGCGAAATTAGCGAAAAAATAAAAATTCTATTTTTGGCCTTGGGGGATCTTTGGGGACTCCCTCAACATGGCTATGTGTGTGGGAGCTGTCTAAACAGCCCCTTTACATGTTTTTGGGCATTATTTTAAAACCTAACTCTCAGTGCGAGAGAGAAAATGGCGGCCGCCGCTTCCTGGTTTCGGCCGATTCGAATGTTTACTAAGATCTAAGAGCCAATCAGAATCGCGCTCGCGCACGCCACCGTACGCGTACGGTAAGCGTACCGTAAGCGCACCGTAAGCTGGCTCAGATATATATATTGATTTAAAGGCTATTTTCTCGGAATCTACTGAACAGATTTACACCAAACCTACAAAAGGCACTTCCTTGACCTGAGGACTACCTCTCTGCCAAATTTCTAGTAATTCTGTTCAGCCGTTCGGGCTGTAGCCCTGTCTAAAGGTCCTATGGAAAAATGCATGGGAAAAACGCGTTTTGGGACCCCCCTTTTATCTCAGCCCCCGCTTGACGAATCCCCCCGAGACTTTCAGGGTAGGAGCGGAGCATAGCGCCCCACCTATTTTGAAAAATTCGCGAGGATTCGTCGACCGGCGCCAAAGTTATTCAAAATAGAATGTTGCGGATTTCCTATGGAAACGTGGTCCTAACTATAACTACCTACTGGCGACCGCCAGTAGGTAATATTATCTACTGGCGGTCGCCAGTAGATAGTTATAGTTAGGACCCTGTTTCCATAGGAAATCCGCAACATTCTATTTGGAATAACTTTGGCGCCGGTCGATGAATCCTCGCGAAAGTTTCAAAATAGGTGGGGCGCTACGCTCCGCTCCTACCCTGAAAGTCTCGGGGGGATTCGTCAAGCGGGGGCTGAGAAAAAAGGGGGGTCCCAAAACGCGTTTTTCCCATGCATTTTTCCATAGGACCTTTAGACACAGCTACAGCCCGAACGGCTGAACAGAGTTACTTGAAATTTGGCAGAGAGGTAGTCCTCAGGTCAAGGAAGTGCCTTTTGTAGGTCTGGTGTAAATCTGTTCAGTAGTTCCTGAGTAAATAGCATTTAAATCAATATATATATGTGGGCGGAGCCTAACCACACATCTCATCCTGAGATCTGATTGGCTGTCAGCACTTCATCCAAGAAGTGTTGGCAGCCATCTTGGGACCAATATACATGATAGCACCTCATTAAAAAGCATTGCAGTTAATAGAAGATTTTAAGACTTTAGTTACATTATAAATCATTTGTTGATGGTACCATACTCATTTTAGGAATTGTGGTATGTTCTAAGGTGATTTCACCATGTGAAAAAGCCTTCTGCTGGGATATCATGATTGAGAGAAAAATATTTTCTCATGCTTTTACCACAGAGGTTTGGAAGGTGATCTATAAGCTAAACTGAGAGCTTATTTTCTGTAAATTCACATTATCTTTCTCAGTCATGTGAGAATGAAGTCTGACATTCTCAGTAAAACATGTACATCCAACAAGGGCAGAGACTGTCAGTTGATTCCTTTGTGTTCTACTGCAGCTTTCCAGAGTGTTCCAAAGAACTACTAGAGCGCTAACCGTCCTACTTATGATAAATGTATGGCACACCTGAAGCCATCTTGCTTGGATTAAAGTGGTAACTCTTAAAACATTTAATTTAAAAAGGAACAAAATGAGGGGGTTCATTTTTCCATAAAAAGTATGATTAGTGCTGCATAAAGAAAAATTAGGGCACATTTTGAGTGACTTCTCAAATCCTGGCATGCAGACTGAAACATGCACTTTCAATACCAGCAGCAGTTTCCCCTGGTGAGCAGTAGCTTTACTACAGTGATCTAATGAGCAAAAAGAGTGCTAACATTCTGATTTTATGGCAAATGTGTGACACATTTGAATGCCTTCTTGATGGAATCAAAGTAAAAAACTGAAAGTATTTCCTACTGAGGAGACTGCAGTAAATGAGGAAATTAGGAAACTTCATAACAAATAAGTCTCCCAAGATGGCCACCAGAGACAAAAGAGCCCAAATGTAGCCCAAATATCACCCAGATGTAGCCCAAGTATAGCCCAATGACAGAATGTCCAAGAATGTTCTTAAAAACAACTAGAGCACTTACTGTCTTCATTATGACAAAAGTATGGCACACCTGAAGCCATCTTGATTGGAATAAACTGGTAACACTTAAAACATTTAATTTAAAAAGGAACACAATGAGGGGGTTCATTTTGCCATAGAAATTATGATTAATGCTGAAGAAAGAAAATGAGGGCACATTTTGAGTGACTTCTCAAATCCTCTTCTATTTCATTAAAAAATTCTGACATGCAGACTGAAAAATGCACTTTTAATACCAGGAGCAGACTTCCATGGTGAGCAGTAGTTTTACTACAGTGATCTAATGAGCAACTAGAGTGCTAACATTCAGAATTCATGGCAAATGTGTGACATATCTGAATACCTTCATGATGGAATCAAAGTAAAAAACTGAAAGCATTTCCGACTGAGGAGACTGCAGTACATGAGGAAATTAGGAAACTTCATAACAAATAAATCTCCCAAGATGGCCACCGGAGACAAAAGAGCCCAAATGTAGCCCAAAATCACCCAGATATAGCCCAAATATAGCCCAATGACAGAAGTGTGCAAAACACTTATTATTTTGTGTTTTTGCAGTGTTATATAGTGCAGACTTGTCAGGTATTGGAGTGCTTTACATGAGCATTGGTTACATCACACAAGAACAAATTCATTTTGGTTGTAGACATGGGGAGACTAAGTGATTTGACCAGAATCACAGAATGTCGAGCTGAAGCAGAAACTTCAACCTGGTTCCCCAGTTGCAAAGTCTGCAGTTCTGGAAGTAACACCACATCCTCTCCCCTAAGTGCAACATTTAATCAAGTTGTCAACTAGATAAAAAAACATAAAGATAACAAATAATTTAAAAGTGCTTTGTCGCTATTTGAAAACTCAGAAAATATGTCCTTATTTTAGTCTTTTAGAGCACTCACCATAATTTTGATGCCAATAAGACCCTCTCATATATGTAATTTCTAAAGGAATGCTCTAGGTATTACAGTTTTGATTACATCAAGATGATGTCAGGCGCTCCACACTTTTGTAATAAATATAGAATGTTAGCAATCTAGTTGTTCATTAGGATACTGTTGAGAGGCAGAGGCCAGGGGCACGGACTCTGAAAATTGAAGGCAGGTAGGAGGGTGCAAAGGCAACAATTTAACCACACTGAGCAGGCAGGAAGGGCCGTGGAAGCACAACAGACTATGGAGGGCAGTGGAAAGGGGGGCAGGGGCAACAAACCAACAATACAGGACTTGCAAGAGAGGCTGTTGGAGGGAAGATCTATTACGGGTCAAGGAAGCTAGGGGCGGTCCCCAGAGCCCCGGGAGCCACCACAGAACTGAGCAGGAGAGTGAGTCAGGGACAAAAGGGGCACCTTAATTTGAGCCGGGGTGCCTAGGAACGCTTGCTCCAAAAATGAAGAAAACAGACATATGAGACATGGAATTGGAGGCAGAATACAATGGCAGTTTAATGAGAAGATGCAACTTCAAAGAAACCGCAGAATAGAGACCTAAAGTACAAAATACAGAATCCAGATAATCATACAGCTGTCATGATATTCTCTGTATCTCAATTAATGGACTGACAGAGAGAGAGAGAAAACACATCTATAAATGCATCATGAGAAACAAGTTACACCAAGGAAAATGTTACCTAGGGACACTCACATTTACTCTTAGAGCAAGCATTCCTGCAATTACAATACAACATCTTTTAAATGCAAAAGTAAAGAGAACAATGGTTAAACATAACATGACATTTCATATAGGTAAAATAGAATAAGATACTTCAAGCAAAGCCGAGCAAGACATTTTAAGCAAAAGAAGACAAGAGCTCCCAGTTCTTGGGGAAAACCTGCACAGCCTGTTAACCTACATACAGACGGCGAGGTTGTCCGTCGATATCTGTGGGTGCTCCCTTTTTATATCATTTTGTGGGCTCCTTTGCACGCTACATCTACCTACGTATGCTACCCAAAAGCTTCGTCTGCAGATTTTACCAGACATTTCGTCATTTACCCACTTAATGCTGACAATGGACTGGGTGAAAAGGTCAGTCTCTCAGGCCAATCGCTTATCGTAAGTTCCATAGAGCAAGCAGAAAATAATGGGTATTGTACAGGAATTCAATATATTCATGTATAAAATCTCCTCAGTTCTCCTAACTTGACGCTCTGCGGTTGCCACTTCCTTAAAAGCGGGAAACCTGCCCAGGAAGCAAGTACCAGTCCAGGATGCAGCCTACTGTATGTCGACAGCTTCAGGGGGATGTTGAACTTTGATACCGAGCATGGAGCACTCGGGTAGGGTGGGGGCTACTAGTTTGGAGCAGAAGGCCTCGCAGACCTGCCTTCAGACTGCTATACACTAAAATTGCAGAGCTATGGTCAATTTAACAAAGAGGCCTACATATTGAACAGAAGGGCCTACACAGGGGTTTTATGCTGGCTGAGTGGTAAGGATGTCTCAGGATAATTATATAGCAACACAGGACCCGCTGGTCAATTTAATACGGCCTACAAATGCGGCTGGCAGGGCAAGGACAAGGGTCTCATACTTCAGGTGTGGACAGAACGGGCCAGGGGCCCCCTGTGATACAAAATCTACCCTCCTTCAAGGCTGTGGCAATGTAATAGACCATTGTGGGCAGAAGGAAGAGGCAATGGTAGTACAACCATACATGCCAACAGACCCGATTCAGCCAGGAAACGTCCAATGTTTTTAAGCTCAAATGGGCTTTATTTGATCTGTCTCCTGTCTACAATATCCTCTTTTTCAATGTAACTCAAACGGGAAAATCAATACCCCAGTTTTTTTTCAAAATCTCCCTCTTACCAAGTTCAAAATGTTCGCAAGTATGGTACATTGGATCATGGAAGGAAATGGGATAGGGACATGGACTTGGATAACAGAGGACAGGAGAGACATGGAGAGGTGCACCAAACTGACCCTGCAGGGCAGGCATCAGGGTTTGCAGCAGCACAATACACCACACAGGGCATGCAGGACGGGAGTGCAGCACAACAATCCATAGAAAGCAAGAGGGAGGGGACAGGACCATGCACATGGACAACAGAGAACAGAGGGGCAAGAGGCAATGGTAGCTAGCTGACCATAATGGACAGACAGGAGAGAAGGCTGCAGCATAACAGACCATAAAGGGCAGGAGGGACGGATCAGGGGCATTACAATGGAACAGACAAGCCAGGAGGGAGGGAGTAGGGGTCTGCACATGTAAACAGAGGGCTGGGGGCAAGGGGGCAGGGCAGGAGCAGCAAGATGGCCATGGAGGTCAGGCAGGATGGGCACTAGAAGCAAGACACAACATGAAGAGCAACAGTGAGACTGTGATGGCATACACACAGACCATGGAGGGATGGTGGGAGGGGGTCAAGGGGCAGCTAACTGACCACACAGGGAAGGTGGGAGGGGCCATGGCAGCACAGAAGACCATGCATGGCAAGTGGGAGGGTTAGTGGCAGCACAATGGCTATGATGGGCAAGAAGGAGGGTGCAGGGGCATGCACAAAGGACGATGGAGGATAGAAGGGAGGGTCAGGACCTGTGCACAGACAAGAAAGTTCAGGGGAAGGGGCCTCACAACAGACCACACGGGGCAGGCAGGAGGAGCAGTTGCAGCACAACAGACCAGGGAGGGCAGAAGGGTGTGGCAGTACAATGGACCATGTAGGACAGGAGGAAGAGGATAGAGGCATGGCATGTGGACAGGCAGGGTGGAGGTGGCAGGGAAAGGTTACAGTCGTCTGACAATGCTAGGCAGGTGGGAGGGGAGTGGCAGCTCAACAGAACACTCAGAGTAGATAGGAGTGGCAGGTCCATGGGACATGGTGGGCAAAAAGGATGGAGCAGGGGCATGCACAAAGACATCGGAGGGCAGGGGGAAGGAGAATAGGGGCAGCAAGCTAAGCACAGAGTTTAAGCAGGAGGTCAATGATGGGGCATAGAATTGGGCAATGGAGGGCAGGAGGAGTGGACTGGTACATCATACTAAATTGAGGGCAGTGGCAGCACATCAGACCATGCATGGCAGGAGGGAGGAGGCTAGTCCATGGATTCACACAACAGAGGATAGGGAGGAGGGGGATGGGGCAGCAAGCTAACTGTTCAGAGAAGGCGGGTATTAGAAACTTTATTGTTTTTAAAACATTTTGTCTGTGCAAACTACTTAAAATATGAACAAGTATGCAGCATAATCTCACTTTTATTCAGGAAGAAGAAGACGTTAGTGACTGTGACTCCGGGCTCACTTGGCAAAAACACCCCCTGACCCTCCACCCCCTATCGCAAAATGTAATGCCCGTGAAAAGGGTAGGTGAACACAGTGTTATATAGAACATAGTCCTGAGAGCACGATTGAAAATGAAAACTAGATATAGTGTATGGTATAAACTATGCACCAAAAAGTGTGATATAAGATGAACCAGGCGTGAAATATAATATGCAATACATTGTGCGCAATGACAGATTCATTGGAGAGCGCGAGATAGCACAGGCACTAGCGTGTGCTATGCGATATGCGCCTTGGAGTGTAATATGCACAGGGCAGTGTTGTGTAACCTAACTAGTCTCTAAAGTTGTAATATAAAATATGTGCTGGGGAGTGTAACGTTGCATATGCACTGTGACAAAGATATGGATCCCAAATTGTAATATGTATGGCATAGCACTGTGCGTTATAACATAGGCATCGAGGAAGGCACGTTAGATGGGGCAATATAACCCGTGCGAAGACAAGTGTGGCATGACATTTTCACGGGGTGGTGTTACAGTGCACATGGGCTAGAGAGTGTCATAGCATATGCACTAGCTAGTGGAATACAATACAGAGGTGTGTGGCACTCGGCAGGCAATGGTGGGTGTAACACAGCATTGGGCTCTGTCAGGAGCGCGCTGTGACTCGCAAGTGATGTTCGTCCCCTTTCCAGAGAGTAAAATAAAAAGTATTACACATCCGGCAGTGGATGTGTGTTTTATTAACTGTGAGGGGGGTTTCTTGCATAGTTTTGGTCGAATTTTTGTCGAATCCCCTTTGAATGGCTTGGTGTGCATGTGTATTAAATGTGCCCGTCAATAGCTACCCATGTTTGTATAAATAAACGACAAGGGTGTCTACCGGGATTAGGCACAGTAGAGCATCAGACATGTCAGAGCTTCACTAGTGGTGTAAATACATTCCACGTGGATTAATTGCATGCATAGTCACCTTTTAATGAATATCACGCAAATCGTCATGGTGATAGGTACGTACGGTTTGTCCAGCATGTCCTAGGTGTGTCTATAAATATATATTTTTTAAAAATAATAAAAAACAGTGGCCGGCCCTGGGGATTGGGGTCAAAAAAATATAATTAGGAGACAGGCCCTGGGGGATGGGGTCATCAGGGCCAATAAATTAGAATAAGAAGGGGAACCACACAGCCCCCCTTCTTAAAAAAATAAAATAAATAAAAGACTGGCATCGTGCCGGAGGCCATGCCCCCTCCATGCAGCACTCTGCAAACGCGCCCCCAACAGGCATCTCCAGTATGCGCCAGGGAGCTGCGCTGCAGACAGGTGTTCTGAGGCCAAGCCCCTTTTTACACCTCTCTGCAACGCAGCTCTGTGGCGCTTACTGGAGGTACCTAGTGGTCTAGTGTGACCCTAGGGACCCTTAGGATTCAAGGGGACTTAATCTCTCAACTTAGAACAGCCACAGGGCGCGTTTACACAGTGGTGAAGGGAGGGGACGGGGCCTGAGGTGACGTGTGCAAACACGCACCATGGCACGTTTTAAATTGGGGATATAATTTCCCTTCAATACTGAGGGCCCCTGGGGGCTAACTAGCCCACCAAGTGCTTCCAGTAAGCGCCACTGAGCTGCATTGCAGAGAGGTGGTCCAGGCCGTGCCACTTTTTACACCTCTCTGCAACGCAGCTCTGTGGCACTTACTGGAGGTACCTAGTGGGCTAGTTGGACCCTAGGGACCCTCAGGACTCAAATGAACTTAATCTCCCAACTAAAAACGGACACAGGGCGTGTTTACACAATGGTGAAAGGAGGGGACGGGGCCTGAGTTAACGTGTGCAAAAACGCCCTGTGGCCTGTTTTAAGAGGTAGTTTTAATCCCCATGCCCTATTATATACTAGGGGCTTATAGAGGAGGTAAGGCTAATCACAGGGGGACCGCAACGCATAATGTTCCCTAGTGTATGTAGGTGTTTTCACTGTATTCTAAGTGTCTTTTAACATAGCACTGGCTCTAGGACTGGTTAGTCAGACTCAGTTACCACCAGTATCCGTCTGAAAAAGTTGAGGGTACAGGATGATTTTGCAACAAGGCTTCTTTCTGCTCTTCTTTTTGTTCTTTCTGCACGTTATCCTTCTTCCTGCACTTATCTTCGTATTTGAGGACTTCTGTTGCTTCTTTCTGCACTTCTTTTGTTTCTTTCTGTGCATTTTTTCTTCTTTCTTCACATGTCCTATCTCTGTAGGCATAGTTAGAAATTAGCATTTAAAAAACCTTTGAAATTAACAGAAAAAACCATAGGTTTCAGGCACGTTATAGTTAGGAATTAGCATTTAAAAAACCTCAGAAATTCACTGAAAAAACCATAGGTTTCAGGGGTGTTATAGTTAGCTGGACTTTTCACTTGTACAAAACCATTGAAATTCCCCCGTTATAGTTAGTTCAGCTAACTATAACTCGCGCGCCCGCAATGCACTGCTGATGACGTCACATATTACATCACTCATGACATGGTCAGTGACATCACTCATGACATCACTGATGACATCTCAAATGACATCACTGATGACATCACTGATGACATCATCCTTGTGATAGAGTGGCAGACCTCCTCTCACCCTAATATAACCTTTGATACACACATTCAAAATTAGAGACTAAAATTTTCAAAACAATGGACATACCAATACCAGTTACAACAACCTCTTCAGTAATTCTAAGATCCACATACACATCCACTCATTCACCAACAGTCCAATACAGTCACTCATTCATGTACTCACTCATCATATGTACTCATACACCTATACATCCTGTTACACAATGCCACTCATCCATAGTTACTCACACACATAGTCACTCATGCTAATAAAGAATCAAACATACATTTACTTGCATATACAGTTATACACACACCACCACACTTACTTCTACGGAAACATACACATACTTAGTCTTTTAAACAATCACTTATAGAAACACATACTTATTCATACAGGAACTCTTTCAATCTCTCACTCTCACATATACTCACATATATACACCAATAGTCACATATACTAGTTTAAAACATATGTAGTTACTCATAAAGACACTATTGAGACAGTCATTCACTCACTAACACACCCATACACACACTCATCCACCCATACAGTCCTGCACACATACTGTGTTCAACACATACAAACAGTGAGTCACTCATTCATGCACCTATGCACTACGTAATACCCCCACTGAACCATGCAGACACTCAGACTGATACTCAAAAAACCAACTAATAACCTATATAGACACCCATGTAGCTACTCACCAACCCATGCAGCCACTTATACACAAAGTGAGAGACTGATACAGATATTTACATATTTAAACATTACTCACTAAGCCATGTATTCACTATGATACACTTAATCAGTCAGTTACACAATCAATTTTTCAAAAACAAATCATCCATTTAGACACTTATATACCCATTTATTCTTCCATCGACCTTGAGATATACATATATAAAACATATTTAATTTTCAGAATAACACACATTCACAGGATGATGTCATCAGTGATGTCATCAGTGATGTCATTTGAGATGTCATCAGTGATGTCATGAGTGATGTCACTGACCATGTCATGAGTGATGTAATATGTGACGTCATCAGCAGTGCATTGCGGGCGCGCGAGTTATAGTTAGCTGAACTAACTATAACGGGGGAATTTCAATGGTTTTGTACAAGTGAAAAGTCCAGCTAACTATAACACCCCTGAAACCTATGGTTTTTTCAGTGAATATATATATATATATATATATATATGCCAATAATTAACTTTTTAATAGACTCTACAGGCATGGCGCACTTAAATATTATTTTAATAGCTGATATAACAATTAGGATACCATAAAATGGTAGGCACTCAGCAACACAATTGTATGTCTCTCTTCTAAGTTACATATTGTTGTAATTATAAATATCTGTTTTCCATGTCCATTTGCACCATGTGACCTTGCAATTGTACTTTAAAAATGAATTCCTTCCGTGTAAGCGCTGTCATGTGATCAAGGCAGAGGAGCTGCCGAAACGCGTCATGGTGGAGTGTTGCTTGTAAAATAAACTATTCAAGCACCTATCTGGGTCCTTTCTCGCTTTGTTCCAGTGGAGTGGCATGGAGGCGTAGGGCGAGCTTTCATTAATATATATATATATATATATATACATGTGATCAAGGCCCTCCGGGGCTGAAACGCGTCATGGCTGCCTTGTTATTCGGTGGAAAATAAATAAATTACAAGCACTTACTCGGTGGTCCGTGCTCCATTTTTCTCAACAACCAGAATCGCCAGCGGCGGGTGGAGTGCTCTGGATATATATATATATATATATATATATATATATATATATATATATATATATTTATATATATCCAGAGCACTCCACTTACAAGCACTTACTCGGTGGTCCTTAAGTGGGGCGACGACGCAGGATTGAGGGCAGGCGATCATGTGGGGGTCCACCCAGGGCTTCACATGCAGTTATTAGTGCGCTGGATTTGAACTGAATGTTGCGGCACTACAACTCCCACAAGTCTCTACGAATTGAAGGCGGGACCTTGTATATATTTTGGGAGCTCGCCCACGACAGCACGAACTTTCCACATATCCCCTGACGAAGAGGAAACTCGAAACGCGTAGGGAGCAAGGAAAGCTGCATAACTTACCTACATGGGATACTTGTCCGTACCTGATGAAATAAAGGCTGGTAACCTTACGCCAGAGTCCGAGTGCGTCTCTATCTTGAGCTACCATGTGTTGATCCATTGTCAGGCGGAGGCTCATCCGCCAGAGACTGCACCACCCCAGAATTACGAGGGGGCCACGAGGAAGAGATTCACTGTCCTTAAGTGGGGCGACGACGCAGGATTGAGGGCAGGCGATCATGTGGGGGTCCACCCAGGGCTTCACATGCAGTTATTAGTGCGCTGGATTTGAACTGAATGTTGCGGCACTACAACTCCCACAAGTCTCTACGAATTGAAGGCGGGACCTCTTATATATTTTGGGAGCTCGCCCACGACAGCACGAACTTTCCACATATCCCCTGACGAAGAGGAAACTCGAAACGCGTAGGGAGCAAGGAAAGCTGCATAACTTACCTACATGGGATACTTGTCCATACCTGATGAAATAAAGGCTGGTAACCTTACGCCAGAGTCCGAGTGCGTCTCTATCTTGAGCTACCATGTGTTGATCCATTGTCAGGCGGAGGCTCATCCGCCTGAGACTGCACCACCCCAGAATTACGAGGGGGCCACGAGGAAGAGATTCACTGTCCTTAAGTGGGGCGACGACGCAGGATTGAGGGCAGGCGATCATGTGGGGGTCCACCCAGGGCCTCACATGCAGTTATTAGTGCGCTGGATTTGAACTGAATGTTGCGGCACTACAACTCCCACAAGTCTCTACGAATTGAAGGCGGGACCTTGTATATATTTTGGGAGCTCGCCCACGACAGCACGAACTTTCCACAATTGCCCTGACGAAGAGGAAACTCGAAACGCGTAGGGAGCAAGGAAAGCTGCATAACTTACCTACATGGGATACTTGTCCGTACCTGATGAAATAAAGGCTGGTAACCTTACGCCAGAGTCCGAGTGCGTCTCTATCTTGAGCTACCATGTGTTGATCCATATATATATATGCGCTGCTGATGACGTCACATATTACATCACTCATGACATGGTCAGTGACATCACTCATGACATCACTGATGACATCTCAAATGACATCACTGATGACATCATCCAGTGAATGTCTGTTTTTCTGAAAATTAAATATGTTTTATATATGTATATCTCAAGGTCGATGGAAGAATAAATGGGTATATAAGTGTCTAAATGGACGATTTGTTTTTGAAAAATTGATTGTGTAACTGACTGATTAAGTGTATCATAGTGAATACATGGCTTAGTGAGAAATGTTTAAATATGTAAATATCTATATCAGTCTCTCACTTTGTGTATAAGTGGCTGCATGGGTTGGTGAGTAGCTACAGGTTATTAGTTTGTTTTTTGAGTATCAGTCTGAGTGTCTGCATGGTTCGGTGGGGGGTATTACGTAGTGCATAGGTGCATGAATGAGTGACTCACTGTTTGTATGTGTTGAAGACAGCATGTGTGCAGGACTGTATGGGTGGATGAGTGTGTGTATGGGTGTGTTAGTGAGTGAATGACTGTCTCAATAGTGTCTTTATGAGTAACTACATATGTTTTAAACTAGTATATGTGACTATTGCTGTATATAAGTGAGTATATGTGAGAGTGAGAGATTGGAAGAGTTCCTGTATGAATAAGTATGTGTTTCTATAAGTGATTGTTTAAAAGACTAAGTATGTGTAAGTTTCTGTAGAAGTAAGTGTGGTGGTGTGTGTATAACTGTATATGCAAGTAAATGTATGTTTGATTCTTTATTAGCATGAGTGACTATGTGTGTGAGTAACTCTATGGATGAGTGCCTTTGTGTAACAGGATGTATAGGTGTATGAGTACATATGATGAGTGAGTACATGTATGAGTGACTGTATAGGACTGTTGGTGAATGAGTGGATGTGTATGTGGAACTTAGAATTACTGAAGAGGTTGTTGTAACTGGTATTAGTATGTCCATGTTTTGAAAAGTTTAGTCTCTATTTTTGAATGTGTGTATCAAAGGTTATATTAGGGTGAGAGGAGGTCTGCCACTCTACCACAAGGATGATGTCATCAGTGATGTCATCAGTGATGTAATTTGAGATGTCATCAGTGATGTCATGAGTGGTGTCACTGACCATGTCATGAGTGATGTAATATGTGACGTCATCAGCAGTGCATTGCGGGCGCGTGAGTTATAGTTAGCTGAACTAACTATAACGGGGGAATTTCAATGGTTTTGTACAAGTGAAAAGTCCAGCTAACTATAACACCCCTGAAACCTATGTTTTTTTCAGTGAATTTATGAGGTTTTTTAAATGCTAATTCCTAACTATAACGTGCCTGAAACCTATGTTTTTTTCTGTGAATTTCAAAGGTTTTTTAAATGCTAATTTCTAACTATGCCTACAGAGATAGGACATGTGAAGAAAGAAGAAAAAATGCACAGAAAGAAAAAAACAGAAGTGCAGAAAGAAGCAACAGAAGTCCTCAAAGACGAAGAAAAGTGCAGGAAGAAGGATAACGTGCAGAAAGAACAAAAAGAAGAGCAGAAAGAATCCTTGTTGCAAAATCATCCTGTACCCTCAACTTTTTCAGACGGATACTGGTGGTAACTGAGTCTGACTAACCAGTCCTAGAGCCAGTGCTATGTTAAAAGACACTTAGAATACAGTGAAAACACCTACATACACTAGGGAACATTATGCGTTGGGGTCCCCCTGTGATTAGCATGACCTCCTCTGTAAGCCCCTAGTATATGATAGGGCAGGGGGATTACAACTACCTCTTAAAACAGGCCACAGGGCGTTTTTGCACACGTTAACTCAGGCCCCGTCCCCTCCCTTCACCACTGTATAAACACGCCCTGTGTCCGTTTTTAGTTGGGAGATTAAGTTCATTTGAATCCTGAGGGTCCCTAGGGTCCAACTAGCCCACTAGGTACCTCCAGTAAGTGCCACAGAGCTGCATTGCAGAGAGGTGTAAAAAGTGGCACGGCCTGGACCACCTCTCTGCAATGCAGCTCAGTGGCGCTTACTGGAAGCACTTGGTGGGCTAGTTAGCCCCCAGGGGCCCTCAGTATTGAAGGGAAATGATATCCCCAATTTAAAACGTGCCATAGTGCGTGTTTGCACACGTCACCTCAGGCCCCGTCCCCTCCCTTCACCACTGTGTAAACACGCCCTGTGGCTGTTCTAAGTTGAGAGATTAAGTCCCCTTGAATCCTAAGGGTCCCTAGGGTCAAACTAGACCACTAGGTACCTCCAGTAAGCGCCACAGAGCTGCGTTGCAGAGAGGTGTAAAAAGGGGCTTGGCCTCAGAACACCTGTCTGCAGCGCAGCTCCCTGGCGCATACTGGAGATGCCTGTTGGGCTAGTTGGTCCTCAGGGACCCTCAGTATTGAAGAGGAATTAATTCCCCAACTTACAACTCACCAGGAGGCGCGTTTGCAGAGTGCTGCAAGGAGGGGGCGTGGCCTCCGGCACGATGCCAGTCTTTTATTTATTTAAATTTTTTAAGAAGGGGGGCTGTGTGGTCCCCCTTCTTATTCTAATTTATTGGCCCTGATGACCCCATCCCCCAGGGCCTGTCTCCTAATTATATTTTTTTGACCCCAATCCCCAGGGCCGGCCACTGTTTTTTAAAAATATATATTTATAGACACACCTAGGACATGCTGGACAAACCGTACGTACCTATCACCATGATGATTTGCGTGATATTCATTAAAAGGCGACTATGCATAAAATGAATCCACGTGGAATGTATTTACACCACTAGTGAAGCTCCGACATGTCTGATGCCCTACCGTGCCTAATCCCAGTAGACACCCTTGTCGTTTATTTATACAAACATGGGTAGCTATTGACGGGCACATTTAATACACATGCACACCAAGCCATTCAAAGGGGATTCGACAAAAATTCGACCAAAACTATGCAAGAAACCCCCTTCACGGTTAATAAAACACACATCCACTGCCGGATGTGTAATACTTTTTATTTTACTCTCTGGAAAGGGGACGAACATCACTTGAGAGTCACAGCGCGCTCCTGGCAGAGCCCAATGCTGTGTTACACCCACCATTGCCTGCCGAGTGCCACACACCTCTGTGTTGTATTCCACTAGCTAGTGCATATGCTATGACACTCTCTAGCCCATGTGCACTGTAACACCACCCCGTGAATATGTCATGCCACACTTGTCTTCGCACGGGTTATATTGCCCCATCTAATGTGCCTTCCTCGATGCCTATGTTATAACGCACAGTGCTATGCCATACAAATTACAATCTGGGATCCATATCTTTGTCACAGTGCATATGCAACGTTACACTCCCCAGCACATATTTTATATTACAACTTTAGAGACTAGTTAGGTTACACAACACTTCCCTGTGCATATTACACTCCAAGGCGCATATCGCATAGCACGAGCTAATGCCTGTGCTATCTCGCGCTCTCCAATGAATCTGTCATTGCGCACAATGTAATCATATTATATTTCACGCCCGGTTCATCTTATATCACACTTTTTGGTGCATAGTTTATACCATACACTATATCTAGTTTTCATTTTCAATCGTGCTCTCAGGACTATGTTCTATATAACACTGTGTTCACCTACCCTTTTCACGGGCATTACATTTTGCGATAGGGGGTGGAGGGTCAGGGGGTGTTTCTGCCAAGTGAGCCCGGAGTCACAGTCTCAAACGTCCTCTTCTTCCTAAATAAAAGTGAGATTATGCTGCATACATGTTCATATTTTAAGTAGTTCGCACAGACACACGTTTTAAAAACAATAAAGTTCCTAATACCAGCCTTCTCTGAACAGTTAGCTTGCTGCCCCATCCCCTTCCTCCCTATCCTCTGTTGTGTGAATCCATGGACTAGCCTCCTCCCTCCTGCCATGCATGGTCTGATGTGCTGCCACTGCCCTCAATTTAGTATGATGTACCAGTCCACTCCTCCTGCCCTCCATTGCCCAATTCTATGCCCCATCATTGACCTCCTGCTTAAACTCTGTGCTAAGCTTGCGGCCTCTATTCTCCTTCCCCCTGCCCTCCGATGTCTTTGTGCATGCCCCTGCTCCATCCTTTTTGCCCACCATGTTCCATGGACCTGCCACTCCTATCTACTCTGAGTGTTCTGTTGAGATGCCACTCCCCTCCCACCTGCCTAGCATTGTCAGATGACTGTAACCTGCCCCTGCCATCTCCACCCTGCCTGTCCACATGCCATGCCCCTATCCTCTTCCTCCTGTCCTACATGGTCCATTGTACTGCCACATCCTTCTGCCCTCCCTGGTCTGTTGTGCTGCAACTGCTCCTCCTGCCTGCCCCGTGCGGTCTGTTGTGAGGCCCCTTCCCCTGAACTTTCTTGTCTGTCCTCAGGCCCTGACCCTCCCTTCTATCCTCCATCGTCCTTTGTGCATGCCCCTGCACCCTCCTTTTTGCCCATCATAGCCATTGTGCTGCCACTAACCCTCCCACTGCCATGCATGGTCTTCTGTGCTGCCATGGCCCCTCCCACCTTCCCTGTGTGGTCAGTTAGCTGCCCCTGACCCCCTCCCACCTTCCCTCCATGGTCTGTGTGTCTGCCATCACAGTGTCACTGTTGCTCTTCACGGTGTGTCTTGCTTCTAGTGCCCATCCTCCCTGACCTCCATGGCTATCTGCTGCTCCTACCCTGCCCCCTTGCCCCCAGCCCTCTGTTTACATGTGCAGACCCCTACTCCCTCCCTCCTGGCTTGTCTGTTCCATTGTAATGCCCCTGATCCGTCCCTCCTGCCCTTTATGGTCTGTTATGGTGCAGCTTTCTCTCCTGTCTGTCCATTATGGTCAGCTAGCTACCATTGCCTCTAGCCCCTCTGTTCTCTGTTGTCCATGTGCATGGTCCTGTCCCCTCCCTCTTGCTTTCTATGGATTGTTGTGCTGCACTCCCGTCCCGCATGCCCTGTGTGGTGTATTGTGCTGCTGCAAACCCTGATGCCTGCCCTGCAGGGTCAGTTAGGTGCACCTCTCCATGTCATTTCATTCCATGATCCAATGTACCATACTTGCGAACATTTTGAACTTGGTAAGAGGGAGATTTTGAAAAAAAACTGGGGTATTGATTTTCCCCTTTGAGTTACATTGAAAAAGAGGATATAGTAGACAGGAGACAGATCAAATAAAGCCCATTTGAGCTTAAAAACATTGGACGTTTCCTGGCTGAATCGGGTCTGTTGGCATGTATGGTTGTACTACCATTGCCACTTCCTTCTGTCCACAATGGTCTATTACATTGCCACAGCCTCTCTTACAAGTCCTGTATTGTTTGTTGCCCCTGCCCCCCTTTCCACTGCCCTCCTTAGTCTGTTGTGCTGCCACGGCCCTTCCTGCCTGCTCAGTGTGGTTAAATTGTTGCCTTTGCACCCTCCTACCTGCCTTCAATTTTCAGAGTCCGTGCCCCTGGCCTCTGCCTCTCAACAGTATCTGAATGAACAACTAGATTGCTAACATTCTATATTTATTACAAAAGTGTGGAACGCCTGACGTCATCTTGATGTAATCAAAACTGTAATACCTAGAGCATTTCCTTTAGAAATTACATATATGAGAGGGTCTTATTGGCATCAAAATTATGGTTAGTGCTCTAAAAGACTAAAATAAGGACATATTTTCTGAGTTTTCAAATAGCGACAAAGCACTTTTAAATTATTTGTTATCTTTATGTTTTTTTATTCAGTTGACCACTTGATTAAATGTTGCACTTAGGGGAGAGGATGTGGTGTTACTTCCAGAACTGCAGACTTTGCAACTGGGGAACCAGGTTGGAGTTTCTGCTTCAGCTCGACATTCTGTGATTCTGGTCAAATCACTTAGTCTCCCCATGTCTACAACCAAAAGAGCACTCCACTTACAAGCACTTACTCGGTGGTCCGTGCTCCATTTTTCTCAACAACCAGATTCACCAGCGGCGGGTGGAGTGCTCTGGATCTATATATATATATATGTATATATTATCTACTGGCGGTCGCCAGTAGATAGTTATAGTTACAACCTAGTTTCCATAGGAAATCTGAAAATTCTATTTTGAATAACTTTGGCGCCGGTTGACGAATCCTCGCGAAATTTTCAAAACTAATGGGGCGGTCCGTTCAGCTCCTACCCTGAAAGTCTCGGGGGTGATTCGTCAAGCGGGGGCAGAGAAAAAAAGGGTGGTCCCAAAACGCATTTTCCCCATGCATTTTCAGATAGGACCTTTAGACACAGCTACAGCCCGAACGGCTGAACAGAATTACTTGAAATTTGGCGGTGAGGTAGCCATAAGGCCAAGGAAGTGCCTTTCGCCCTTCAGTATTTCTTGAGAAAATAGCATTTAAAAGCATATCAATATCTACACGCGCGTACCGTGCGCGCACTGAGCAAGCCCTGTGCGCGCACCCTGCCGTGCGCGAGCTTAATTCTGATTGGTTGTTAGATGTCAGTAAACATTCGAATGGGTCGAAATCAGGAAGTGTCGGCCGCCATTTTGTCTGTCGCACTAAAAAGGAAAGGTGGAGACCATGAACAGGGGGCAGGGTAGGGAGTTGTAGACCCCCTAGTCATTGTCAGGGGGGCACAGTAGGACCACGAAGGGCAAAAAAAAGATTTAATTTTTTTTTAAAACATCGCGAGGTGCGCGCACTCTACGCGTACCCGAAAAAACCTTAAAAACATCACGAGGTGTGCGCACCCAGCGCGCACCCGAAAAAAATCATAAAAAAAAAAGAAATAAAAATCACTTTTAAGTGTTTAGATATTAGGTGGCTCTAAAAAGAGCCCTTGTGTTCATTGAGTGTTTTTCGGTACCTACAAGTAAGTACCGATGCAGAGTCTAAAGTTCAAGAGGAAGACTCTGTTCCCTTCATCATTGAAATGTACACCGTCTCCTCTATAAATGTCTTGCATGTTGTAACGCAAGTTGTTGTGGTATATAGAACCCATACCATAGTCTCTGAGGAAAGCAGAAACAGACTTATTGACGTGCTTTCTAGCTTTGTCAATCTGCGGACAAAATTGGTTGGACCAGTTCCATTTTTGACTTTGGCATATGTTAGAATATACAAAGGCAGATTGAGGAAAAAGCGACATCAATTGCACAAAGGTGTCCTTAATAAGCATTTCCAGACCTACCCCAGTTAAAGTGCCTAGGTCATTTCCACCACAGTGCACAATAATAAGGTTAGGCTGTGGGAGATGTAGAAAGGTTTTCACCAAAGGCATTAATTGGTGCCACTTTAACCCTCTCTGACCAATCCATTTAATGTCTACATTTGGCAATGCAAGGTCTCTCACCATACCTCTTTTTTCTGCAAATTTTATACTCCAGAAGACATAGCTATGACCTACAATCCACACTGTGAACATGTTTCAAGGAGATCTGGATGCACTCAGAAGGTGTCTTTCAGTAGAATGGCAATATGAAAAGAAACACAGTTGGAAAATGGAGGCATACATATTTTTTTTTATAAAAAGAACTCATTGGCTGATTTAAACCATTTTACAGTTAAAACTAGGGTGTATGTTTAAATTTTTAAAAGCATGTTTTGGAATGGTACAGAAAAATGTGTTCCCACTGAACATTATTTTGGATTTGCTGTTAGGTTTGAAAAGTCAAGCACTCTTGCTGTTTTGATTTGAAACAATGTCTGCTGAACTTCTGACCTCTCTGCTCACACCAGTGTTCCATGAGCTGTTGCTATGGTAGCAGGCAGAAGTCATGTTGGGGGAAGGGATGATTTGCAAAGGGGTTGAAAGTTGCAACCAATAGAAATGTGTGATTCCATTTGAAAAAATGTGGGAAGGACTGTGATTTTACATTAACATGTATATGTGGGAAAAAAGAGAGGGAAAAATTGCCATTCACTGGTTGTGGAGAGAGGAGAGAGGTGTACAGCTCTGAGATTCTGGCTCTGATAATCTGCTGTTTGAGTCCCACATTTCTTTCTCAACTAATTAATTTTAAAGGTGAGTTATGAGTTTGAGAGGGGAAGTATGTGGTGTATTTTGATATAAATAATAGAATTGTCATTCTTGTTTTTAAGTTGTGTTTTACATTTTGTGATTTAGGAGAAATGTAACTGTCTTGAGCTAGTAAGATATTATGGAGTATGTCTTCACTGTAAGTTAAGGTGTAGTGGTATTAGTGAGGAATATTGTTTTGTGACTAGAATTACATCATGAGTCTGTCTGCACACAGGATTTATTGACAGAGATTTAATTTGTGTTGCTTTTGTTCTGTTAGCCTTGCACTCGCAGAAAAGGGGTAGTTTGTTATGTTAAAGTGTGATGGTTAGCATTCAGCAGAAATCATTTACTGATCAGTGAGAGGCAAATGCAAACACATTTGAAAATAGTATGGTACATTTTCCTACCACTTTAAAAGTTGTGTTTAACATCAGTCACCCTCTAACACATGGTCATGGTCTCAAGGAGCTGTTAGGACATGTGCTCCTTTCTGCCTGTCTAAACTAGAAGGAACATGTGTCAGTCTGTTACAGTAATTATCACTTGCTCTACCCCAGTAGTAAATGTGCTTTCAAATTGCCAAAGGAAATATTGCTTTCTGCCTAGAATGAGAGCATGAGTCTGTGTGCATACAGGAATTGTTGTTAGCGTTTTAATTTGTGTTGCTGTTGTTCTGTAAAACTTGCACATTCAGGAAAGGCTCAGCTTGTTTTCTTCCAATGTGTTGGTTAGCAATCAGCAGAAATCAGTATCTCAAAAAATGTGATGCAAACACATTTGAAAATAGCAGGGTAGATTTTTAATTAATTCTTGCAATGGCTGAGGTGGTTCCTACATGTTGAAAACTCCAATTAACCCTTACCACACATGTACTCTTACACACATGTCTGTACTCTTCATGCAGTTGTGGGAGTCTCCATGCAGATCTCTCTTGCAGCTGACAATACACAGTCTCCAGAAACACACTCTTTGCACACACGCAGCAGCTTCTGCTACACTCCCATGTGTATTAGTCAGCTCTGTGTGCTGTTTCAGATAGCAGTGTGTAACGCAAACAGATTCTAAATCACCAAGGCACATTTCCTTTGCTCTAGTCTAATCAGTCACCCTCTAACACATGGTCGTGGTCTCAAGGAGCTGTTAGGACATGTGCTCCATTCTGCCTGTCTAAACTAGAAGGAACATGTGTCAGTCTGTTACAGTAATTATCACTTGCTCTACCCCAGTAGTAAATGTGCTTTTAAATTGCCAAAGGAAATATCGCTTTCTGACTAGAATCAGACCATGAGTCTGTGTGGACACAGGAATTGTTGTCAGAGATTTACTTCATGTTTCTTCTATTTTGTAAGAGTTTGACTCGTAGGAAAGGATCAGCTCATGTGATAGGATTTTAAAAGTTTTTTTTTAAAAAATGTAATGAATTTAAATTACATAAAGGTATTTTTTTTTTGTTTTTTGCAGGTATTGGTGAGCAACAGTGAAAAAATATAAAGATGCCTATAAAGTCAAGAAAAACAAAAGATAAGAAACAACAACTATATTTGAAGACGACTGATAAAAAAAAATAGGAGGCGAAGCACGTGTTGGAAAACAGAAAAAGTCTTCTGGTATGCAAACTAAAGATTTTTTTAAAAATATCTTCAAAAAAAAAAAATGATCGGAAGATACATTCAAACAGTGTTTCAAGTACAAAACAACAACAGAGTCGACAGCAAAAACAAAATGCTAATATAGACTCAGAAGTTAGGAAGAGTGACATAACATGGAAAATAGATTTTAAAAACATTCGTCGAAAAATGTTTCAGAGAAGAGTGATGTTAAATTTGCTGAAGGATATGAAAAAATATAAGAAAAAACCCAAATTTTATAAGAAAAAGAAATTAATTGAAAGTATTGCTACCAAGGCATTAGAAATAAAAAAAAAAATATTCATTTTAATTTTGAACAGGATGCGTAGATTAGATAAATTAGTGAATGCAATGAAGTCACAAAGCAAAAGGAAAAGAGAAGTAAAAAAAAAAACTTTTGTAAAGTGTTCTTAGGAGAATGGAAGCATAGTTTAAGTACTGAACCATTTTTTAATGAAGAGAGTTATCTTCAAAATAATAGTTTGTTGCATGCAGTTGACACCAATGGTAGAGCTTATGAAGTTAAGGATGGTTGTGTAATGGAAAAGGAGAAAATGGTTCCAAGAAATGAGGAACAAGTGATGGCTGATGAGGTTATGGGGAGACGTCCTAAAGCCCCAGTGTACACTTGGAATTGTAGTAGTATTTGTACTGTGCGTCAGGAATCTATTGATAAATTACGTGACTTTCTAAGAGAATATAGTAAAAAGAGTGTTAAACAGAAGATTAAGGTGCTTCAAAGACTAGATCCATGCAGAGTGAGAGAGAATACTGGTTTGCAAGGACATTCTCTGGCTTGTCTATCTCGGAAAGTGTGTCAAAGTGTTTTTCACCATTTTAGGATGCTGGCTGTTCATCATACTGAAATGAGAAAGTTTGTGAGAACATTGTATTTTGCTAAAAGTCCAGAACTAAAGTTAAATGAGTTGAATAATGCTCTGTTCCGTGGATCTGTATCAGATGTAGTGAAGGTTACTGATGAAATTCAGTTTTGTTACTTTGGTCCAGAGCAAGAAAGTGCAGAAAATGACACAGTTATTGATGAAAATGTGGAAGAGAATGTAGAACTCACTGTTAGTAAAAATGTTGATGATTGTTAGATCTGGGGGTCTCTAGTTGGCAGAGGTATACACCTTAGACCAAATAGGGACCCTTGCTTCTAGTCAGGGTACAGGGACACACAAGGTAGATAACCCCTGCTCACCCTCTAGGTAGCTTGGCTCGAGCAGACAGGCTTATCCCCAAGGCAATGTGTAAGGTATTTGCACGTAGACACCACAATGATCCCCCCTCCGCACACCACAAACTTAGACCACACAGGTGAGTTATATCAAAAATAATATATCTTTATCTAGTTTCCGCAGTTGAAATCAAGCATCACAGGTTTACACAATAGTCGCTTTCTTAGTTGGTCGGGATCGTCAGACGATAGTCTCTAGTCTCTTGAGTGATTCGATACTCACTGAGAATGAATCAGTTTGTAGGCTCTCGATGTTTTAGGCAGCTACGTTGCTCCGGCGGTGTCACTGCGCTCGTTATACAAGCGCTCCTCGGGCTGTTCGGTGCAAGGATTCCACAACTCCCTCGACGAGCCCCCAGTGACGATGTCGACGTCACCGGAGTCAGCCACTCACAGCGCGGCTTCGTAGAGCAGGGAAATACGACTCTCGATCTGCTTCAGGCCTCCGGGTCGCGGCAAGGCACGTGCCGATGAGCACGTCGATCTTCTTGATGCGGCCACCGGTGTCGGGCCCGGCTCGGTGCGGTACTCTCTAGCAAGACAGAGAGCAGCCAGCCCACCTCACAGGCAGATGTTGAGAAGCTTGGTAGAACAGTCCACGGTCCCTGCGGCACACAGCAGCGCAGGTGGGACACGGCAGAGTCTTGAGTTCTTGGCAACCTTTCTATCCCTGGGTTGCGAAACAGGAGGCCAGCTCTTCTCAGGCCCTTGGAGATTCAGTTGAAGACACAGCACACAGCAAAGTCTTGTTTGGTCAAGTGGATAGGGTCAGCACACAGCAGGACCCCTTCTTCTCCTTAGCTTCAGTTGTACGCCAGAACAGGTCAGCCTTTAGAGCACACAGCACGGCAATCTTCCTTTAGTTCTTCAGCGGTCCGTCTTTCAGCAGAGGTTCCTCTCGATGGTCGAATCTAAAAATCTGTTGTCAGGGGTCTTGTACTTATACCCCTAGAAGTCTTTGAAGTCTTTGTGCAAGTGGGTCCTGAGCCTGGTCTGATCCAGTTCTGGGTGTTGCTGGAGCACTTTGTTTTCCTGGCTCCTACATTCTTTTCAGAGCGAGGGGCAAGGTCGTCAGCCGCCCAGCAGGAGGTGGAGCCAGCAGAGTGGCAGGCAGGCACAGCCCTATTCAATCCCAGGTGCTATCTCCTCCCTCCACTCTCCTTGCGATTGTCGCCATTCAGCAGAGGGCTGACTCAGCCAACCTCCCGGGGGATCCCCAGCTCCTGTCACTCTCAAACCAGACAGTCAATCCACAAGCGCGCCCAGGCACACAGAAGGGTCAGACAAGAGAACAGCTACTCTCTAAAAAGTACTGTTCTCCAACTCAGGATTTAAAAACAATCTCTCCTAAAAGATGTGTTATTAAATGCTGAGCTCAGGGATATCAAACACTCATGTCTTATCTTGTTCGTATGAGAAGATAGGCGGATAGCCATTGGCACCCGCCTCCCTCATGTTAGCCTATGGAACAAGATAGCCTTGCAGTAGTGAACACACAAAATGGCCGGTGTTCACTACCAGAACATGTTACCTGCACTAGTACATGCTCTACCTTCTACATACACTGCACCCTGCCCAGGGGGGTACCTTGGGCCTTCCATAGGGATGACTGACGTGTATGAAAAGGGAAGGGTTAGGCCCGGCCAGTGTGGACACTGGCCAGGGGGACATGGCAGTCCGGGGACTGCAGGCAGGCCTGCGGCGGCAGGCCTGAGACACTGTTTTAGGGCTACACAGGTGGGTGGCGCAATCAGCTCTGCAGACCCACTAGTAGCATCCGTCATCACCAGCCCTGGCACACACAGTGCACTTTACTAGGGACTTCATGGTGATACAGATATGCCAATCAGGTATATCCAATCAATACGATATTTTACACAGGGAGCACTTACACTCTGGCACTGATTAGCAGTGGCAGAGTGTCCAAAGCATCTAAACCAGCAAAACGAAATCCAGCACAGCATCAAAAATCCATGTAGCAGAGGCAAAAGATAGGGGAAAAACCCACGCCAAGGATGTCAGGTCTAACACGTGTCCCCTCCAGCTGAAAGCGGGGAGAACTACCCACCCTCTTGGGAGTTCTCATCGCTAAGGCGGAAAAACCTGGACAGACCATCAGCATTGGCGTGCTCTGTACCGGGACGGTGTTCCACCGTAAAGTCCATTCCCTGTAGGGAGATGGACCACCTCAACAGTTTTGGATTCTCACCCCTCATCTGCATTAACCATCTGAGGGGCCTGTGGTCGGTCTGAACACGGAAGTGAGTCCCAAACAGGTAGGGCCTCAGCTTCTTCAGGGCCCAGACCACAGCAAATGCTTCCCTTTCAATAGCGCTCCACCTCTGTTCCCTGGGAAGTAGCCTCCTACTAATGAAAGCTACGGGTTGGTCCCCGCCCTCGTCGTCCATCTGTGAGAGTACTGCTCCCACGCCTTGCTCTGAAGCATCTGTCTGCACTACGAACTCACTCGAAAAGTCAGGCGCCTTAAGCACCGGTGCTGTGCACATTGCAGTTTTCAGGGCATCAAAAGCAGTTTGACAGGCCTCGGTCCAATTCACTTTCCTGGGCTGATTTCTAGAGGTTTGTTCCGTCAAGGGGGCAACAATGGTGCCGTATCCCTTGATGAACCGTCTGTAATACCCGGTGAGTCCTAGAAAGGCTCTCACCTCTGTCTGCGTCTTGGGGGGTTCCCAAGCCAGAATGGTATCGATCTTCGCCTGTAGGGGCGCCACCTGGCCGCTCCCCACCTGGTGTCCCAAATACACCACTGATCCCTGCCCTATCTGGCACTTACTAGCCTTGATAGTGAGGCCTGCCTTCTGCAGCGCCCTCAACACTTCACAGAGGTGTTGCAAGTGTTCTTCCCAAGTGGAGCTGAACACAGCAATGTCATCCAGGTACGCGGCGCTGAATTGCTCCAGCCCGGTCAGTACCCGGTTGACCAGTCTCTGGAAGGTGGCAGGGGCATTTTTCAATCCAAAGGGCATGACTCGAAATTGGAAGTGCCCCTCTGGCGTTGAAAATGCCGACCTCTCCTTTGCCCCGTCAGTTAAGGCAATCTGCCAGTACCCCGAAGTCAAATCGAAGGTGCTGAGGTACCGGGCAGCTCCTAACCGATCCACGAGCTCATCAGCTCTGGGGATGGGGTGCGCGTCAGTCTTGGTGACCGCATTGAGCCCGCGGTAGTCCACGCAAAACCGAAGTTCTGACGGGCCACCGGGTGTAGCAGATTTCTTGGGAACGAGGACCACTGGGCTAGCCCAGGGACTGCTAGAGGGCTCAATTACCCCTAACGCCAACATCTTGGAAACTTCTTCCTTGATGCTGGCCCTGACCTTGTCAGCTACTCTGTAAAACTTCTGTTTCACAGGCAGGCTATCTCCAGTGTCCACATCATGGACGCACCAATTGGTGACACCTGGTGTCAGGGAGAACAGGGAGGCAAACTGACCCAACACCTGGCGACAGTCTCTCTGCTGCTCTGGGGTCAGGGTGGGCGAGAGGACCACACCATCCACTGACCCGTCTTGCTCCTTGGTTGCCAGGAGGTCAGGGAGAGGATCACTATCCTCTTCCCCACCGTCGTCTGTAGCCATGAGCATCGTCACTTCAGACCTCTCGAAGTGGGGTTTGAGGCGGTTTACATGCAAGACTCTAAGGGGCTGCCTAGGAGTCTTCATGTTGATCAGGTAGGTCACCTCACTCTTGCGCTCTACCACCTCATATGGCCCGGTCCACTTGTCACGGAGCGCACAAGGCTCCACCGGCGCCATTACCCACACTTTCTGCCCGGGATGAAACTCTACCAGAGTGGTATTCTGGTCGTACCATCTTTTCATCTCCTCCTGGCTGGCTTCTAGGTTCTCCTGAGCGAGCTTCCTGAAGCGCTGTGTTTGGTTGCGGATGGCCAGCACATAGCTGAACACATCCTGGGGGGTTTTCCCACGGGATTTCTCCCACCCCTCCTTCACCAGTGTGAGAGGTCCTCTAACAGGGTGGCCATACAGCAGTTCAAAGGGGCTGAACCCTAAGGACTTCTGAGGCACCTCCCTGTAGGCAAACAACAGGCATGGTAACAAGACGTCCCACTTCCGTCTCATGGGCTCCGCTAGACCCATAATCATACCTTTAAGGGTGCGGTTGAACCTTTCAACCAACCCATTTCCTTGAGGGTGGTAAGGAGTGGTGAACTTATAAGTTACTCCACACTCCTCCCACAGAGACTTCATATACCTAGAGATGAAGTTGGTACCCCGGTCGGAGACCACCTCTCGAGGGAACCCCACGCGGGAAAAGATCCCCATCAATGCACGGCCCACCACGGGTGCTGTGATTGTCCTGAGAGGGACTGCTTCCGGGTACCGAGTGGCGTGATCCACCAAGACCAGGATAAACCTGTTGCCTAAGGCGGTCTTGGGATCCAGGGGCCCTACGATATCAATGCCCACCCGCTCGAAAGGGGTGCTCACTACAGGAAACGGCTGGAGGGGCGCCACGCACTTCCCTCCGCTCTTACCACTGGCTTGACAGGTTTGGCAAGACTTACAAAAGGTACCGACGTGCTTCTTCATCTGAGGCCAGTAGAAGTGGGTGACAAGCCTGTGATAGGTCTTGTCTTGCCCCAGATGTCCTGCGAGAGGCACGTCGTGAGCCAGACCCAGTAAGAAGCTCCTGAAGCGCTCGGGTACCACCAGCACACGGGCTGCACCGGGCTCAGCGAACTTAGGCTCACTATAAAGTAAGTCATCCTCCCAGTAAATCAAATGTTCCTTGGACCCTAGGCCCGCTGCCTGGTCTGCAGCCTGCTGCCGCACACCAATGAGAGAAGGGCACTCCTTCTGAGCCTGGCAGAATTCCTCCCTGGAGGGGCCACCCTCTTGCTGCCAATGGGTCAGCTCAGGCAACTCCCCCAGTTCGGCCACCTGCTCCCCTGTAGGTTCCAGGGCATCCCCCTCAGGTTCTGCTTCCTCCTGGACCGTGGGAACAGTGGGGGCTGGTTTCCCGCGCCCTCTGCCCCTTCCTCTCCTGGCAGGTTCCTGGGCCATTGTTCCAGGCTCCAGTTCTACTAATCCACCCTTACTGGCTGTCATGGCACGTGTGGATACACAGATCCACGCTGGCAGTCCTAACATTTCCAAGTGAGTTCTGTGCTCTACGTCCTTCCATGGAGAACTCTCCAGGTCGTTACCCAACAGACAATCTACCGGCAAGGCATCACTGACACAGACTTCCAAGGTACCAGAGACTCCCCCCCATGTAAAGGGAACACGCGCCATCTTGCAGAGGCGAACTGAAGTGTCAGCTGCCACTACTGGGTGGAGCACATTGGGAATTACTTACTCTTCAGACACCCACTGACACCTGACAGATGTCACACTAGCCCCGGTGTCTCTCAGAGCCTCTATCTCCCTCCCATTGATGGTCACCTTTTGCCCGTATTTCTTAGTGTTAGCAGGTATCAAGGTATTCTGGACCATCTCTTGGTCTCCTAACGAGACAAGGGTCATCATAGCTAATCCCTCTTCCCCACTGGAAATCAAATCCCCTCCCAAAGCTACACTAGCTAACCCTGGGACTGGAGCAGCAGCTGGTGCTGGGGGTTTCGTGGGACATTTAGGGGCGATGTGCCCCACTTCCCTACAAGCATAGCAAGTAGGCGGTGGTCTGCTGCCCTTAGGGGGCCAAGACCTCTTCGGCTTGGGGGCTTGGGACTCCTTCTCCTGGGAACTGTTTTGGGGCCCTTTAGAGAACTCCTTACTGTTACCCTTGTCCTCCCCACCTTTCTGCTGGGGACCCTGTCCACCCTTGGCTGGCATACTTACCACCCCTTTGTTGACCCTGGTGCTAGTCCAGCGGTCTGCCTCTTTAGCAAGCTCACTGGGATCAGTTAACTTGCTGTCTAAAAGATGCTGGCGCAGCTCTGGAACACATAGACTACTCAAGTGCTCCCAACTAATCAAGTGGCACAACCCCACATAATCAGTAACTTTGCTGCCCTTTATCCAACCTTCCAGTGCACGCGTGTACATACTCACACACTCCACCCACGTACTCGAATCAAGTTTCTTGAAGTTCCTAAACTTCTGTCGGTACTGTTCTGGTGTAAGCCCATACCTGAGGCATAAGGCCTCCTTCATAGTGGGGTAGGTTAAGGTCCCTGCTGCTTCTAAGGGTGCTAAAACATCCCTCCCAGAGGCCTAAAAATGCTTCCACAAACCTGCTCCCCAACTTTTCTCAGGCACTTCATTCATCTTCAAGGCAAGCTCATAGGATCTAAACCACGCATAGATATCCTCACCCCTCTGATAATTCTGCACCAAATCTTTCGGTATGTATACTTTACCCGCCTGTACTGGTTGTGCGCTGCCACCATTCGGACTGGACGACACCTGTTTGGCTTTAATGTCCAGCTCCCTCATGCTCAACTCATGAGCCAACTGGAGTTTCTTCTCTTCCAAAGCAAGAGCATTCCTCCTCTCCTCCGCCTCTTTCTCACTGTCAAGGCACAGTTTCCTTTCTTCCGCTTGAGCTTTGAGCTTAAAAAGTTCAATCTCATGGGCTCTAACCCTCTGGTTTTCCTCCAGCTCCTCTGGAGAGAGGCTCCTACTGGAATGGGCGCTGCCAGCCCTAGACGCTGGCCTATTCACTGGCAGATCATCGGATCCAAATCCGTGCTCCGGTGTGCCATCCCCTTCAGTAGTTTCCTCGGTTGCGCCATTCTTGGCCTCCCACCAGGCCCTTAGAGCTTTCTGTAGCTCCGTCCTGTTGGCGCTGCCCTTCGCTGGGCATCCAAGCTGCTTGCAGAATTGCTTTAGTTGCTCCTTCTTGTACGTGAGCAACTTTTCTACTTCAAATTGCCATTCCGACTCCTCACCTACTCCATTCAGAGACATGATGCTTCGTCGATCCTCCAAGAATAGACTTCGCAAAAACTTCGTGCGATGCAACTGCTTACTAGATTAGTGATGTACAAAGAATCACTGCAGGTCAAGTGCAAATACTGGTTCTAATCCGCACCGCTGACCACCAATGTTAGATCTGGGGGTCTCTAGTTGGCAGAGGTATACACCTTAGACCAAATAGGGACCCTTGCTTCTAGTCAGGGTACAGGGACACACACGGTAGATAACCCCTGCTCACCCTCTAGGTAGCTTGGCTCGAGCAGACAGGCTTATCCCCAAGGCAATGTGTAAGGTATTTGCACGTAGACACCACAATGATCCCCCCTCCGCACACCACAAACTTAGACCACACAGGTGAGTTATATCAAAAATAATATATCTTTATCTAGTTTCCGCAGTTGAAATCAAGCATCACAGGTTTACACAATAGTCGCTTTCTTAGTTGGTCGGGATCGTCAGACGATAGTCTCTAGTCTCTTGAGTGATTCGATACTCACTGAGAATGACTCAGTTTGTAGGCTCTCGATGTTTTAGGCAGCTACGTTGCTCCGGCGGTGTCACTGCGCTCGTTATACAAGCGCTCCTCGGGCTGTTCGGTGCAAGGATTCCACAACTCCCTCGATGAGCCCCCAGTGACGATGTCGACGTCACCGGAGTCAGCCACTCACAGCGCGGCTTCGTAGAGCAGGGAAATACGACTCTCGATCTGCTTCAGGCCTCCGGGTCACGGCAAGGCATGTGCCGATGAGCACGTCGATCTTCTTGATGCGGCCACCGGTGTCGGGCCCGGCTCGGTGCGGTACTCTCTAGCAAGACAGAGAGCAGCCAGCCCACCTCACAGGCAGATGTTGAGAAGCTTGGTAGAACAGTCCACGGTCCCTGCGGCACACAGCAGCGCAGGTGGGACACGGCAGAGTCTTGAGTTCTTGGCAACCTTTCTATCCCTGGGTTGCGAAACAGGAGGCCAGCTCTTCTCAGGCCCTTGGAGATTCAGTTGAAGACACAGCACACAGCAAAGTCTTGTTTGGTCAAGTGGATAGGGTCAGCACACAGCAGGACCCCTTCTTCTCCTTAGCTTCAGTTGTACGCCAGAACAGGTCAGCCTTTAGAGCACACAGCACGGCAATCTTCCTTTAGTTCTTCAGCGGTCCGTCTTTCAGCAGAGGTTCCTCTCGATGGTCGAATCTAAAAATCTGTTGTCAGGGGTCTTGTACTTATACCCCTAGAAGTCTTTGAAGTCTTTGTGCAAGTGGGTCCTGAGCCCGGTCTGATCCAGTTCTGGGTGTTGCTGGAGCACTTTGTTTTCCTGGCTCCGACATTCTTTTCAGAGCGAGGGGCAAGGTCGTCAGCCACCCAGCAGGAGGTGGAGCCAGCAGAGTGGCAGGCAGGCACAGCCCTATTCAATCCCAGGTGCTATCTCCTCCCTCCACTCTCCTTGCGATTGTCGCCATTCAGCAGAGGGCTGACTCAGCCAACCTCCCGGGGGATCCCCAGCCCCTGTCACTCTCAAACCAGACAGTCAATCCACAAGCGCGCCCAGGCACACAGAAGGGTCAGACAAGAGAACAGCTACTCTCTAAAAAGTACTGTTCTCCAACTCAGGATTTAAAAACAATCTCTCCTAAAAGATGTGTTATTAAATGCTGAGCTCAGGGATATCAAACACTCATGTCTTATCTTGTTCGTATGAGAAGATAGGCGGATAGCCATTGGCACCCGCCTCCCTCATGTTAGCCTATGGAACAAGATAGACTTGCAGTAGTGAACACACAAAATGGCCGGTGTTCACTACCAGAACATGTTACCTGCACTAGTACATGCTCTACCTTCTACATACACTGCACCCTGCCCAGTGGGGTACCTTGGGCCTTCCATAGGGATGACTGATGTGTATGAAAAGGGAAGGGTTAGGCCCGGCCAGTGTGGACACTAGCCAGGGGGACATGGCAGTCCGGGGACTGCAGGCAGGCCTGCGGCGGCAGGCCTGAGACACTGTTTTAGGGCTACACAGGTGGGTGGCGCAATCAGCGCTGCAGACCCACTAGTAGCATCCGTCATCACCAGCCCTGGCACACACAGTGCACTTTACTAGGGACTTCATGGTGATACAGATATGCCAATCAGGTATATCCAATCAATACGATATTTTACACAGGGAGCACTTACACTCTGGCACTGATTAGCAGTGGCAGAGTGTCCAAAGCATCTAAACCAGCAAAACGAAATCCAGCACAGCATCAAAAATCCATGTAGCAGAGGCAAAAGATAGGGGAAAAACCCACGCCAAGGATGTCAGGTCTAACAATGATGAAATGACAAAATTTGCTATCATCTCTAATGAAAGACCAAATATTACTTGTATATGTTGCCGGAGAAGCCATTACAAAAATCAAACAAAGAACGTTGATCTGTATAAAAAAAGTGAAAATGAAGATAATTATAAGTGGAAAGATTTTGCCACATATATATTTCTGGAAAATTGTTTTGATTTGGGTGAAGATCAGCGCATTTGTAAATACTGTTATAACAAGTTAGAAGAAAATAGAATGCCAGCTAGAGCTGTACATAATAATTTAGAATTGGTTGATATTCCTCCAGAACTTTCTGATTTAAATACATATGAGTCTATACTCATTTAATGTGTCCATCCATTTCAGACCATAGTGCGTATGGAGCCAAAAACTGGTAAATTACCTCCTTCGGATTTACAGAGAGGTTTAAAAGGAAGAGTTGTCTATTTGCCATTAGATTTGAAAAAAAATATGGAAACAATTGATGCAGATACTTTGGAAACTGAACCATTAGTTATTCTGGTTAATGGTGTACCTACAAAGAATAAGAAAATTTGGCAGGAGCTGGTGGATGTACGAAAAGTACAAAGAGCAAATTTGTATTTGAAAAAAAATAATAAATGGTATGAAGCCAGTTATATGGATGAAGAAGAAATACTAGAAGACACAGAAATACCAACTGGGCAACTTGAAAAAGTGGATAAGTCAAAAGAAGAAGAAATTTATGAACATTTCAGCATACATCCTCTACATTCTAAAGAAGTTATGGGAAACGCTATTGATCTGTTTCAGATGAAGAAAGCACAAGGAACTCCTGTGAGTGTATGGGAGGAGAGCTTGGAAGCTCGTTGTTTTCCCCAGCTGTTTCCTACAGGAGAAGGAGGACGATATGATGAACGTCCAGTACAGATTCCTGCTTCTGAGTATCGGACTACAAGACTATATGCTGAAGATCCGAGATTTCGTCAAAGTATTCCTTATTTGTTCCATCTTTTATTTGAAAGTGACTTGTCAGCACTATCTTATGCAGTAAATCACATTTTGAAAACTGGAGTACATCTATGTAATGTGACTGCAAAGGATTTTATGAACAAAGTGCAACAGCGAGATGATCATTTGGAATCTCAATTGATCAATTTGATGGCTTGTCAGCGTGGGACGAATGAATATTGGTACCGACGCCATGGAGAATTGAAATGTATGTTACGGAATTTAGGAACTCCTACATGGTTCCTTACCCTAAGCTGTGCTGAGTACGTTTGGGATGATCTTCTGGATTTTCTTCGAGAGGCAAATTCAAATATTGAAAACATCCAATTCAAGACAGCAGGAGAATTGTGCTCATTGGATCCGGTTAATGTTTGCAGATATTTCAATCATAGATTTGAGGCTATGATGTCCTTCATCTGCAATAAAAAAAATCCACCTCTTGGAAAAGTTGTGGAATTCTTTTGGAGAAAAGAGTACCAAGCCAGAGGTGCTCCTCATATTCATATGCTGTTGTGGATCAAGGATGCTCCAAAATTTGGAACAGATTCTGATGATGCAGTTTTAAGTTTCATCGAAGGATATGCAACATGTGCTATACCTAAAAGCACAGAAGAGAAAAATTTAAAAGAGCAAGTTTTACGATTCCAAAGTCATCGGTGTGGAAAATACTGTCGACGGAAGTACAAGAGTAAAGATAAATTCTACACAAAATGTCGATTTGGATTTCCACGACCTGTTCTTTCAAAAGGAAGAGTAAACAGTTTTATGTCAGCTGTGCGACATACTATTACAAGAAAATCGCCTAAGAATAACTACAACCTAAGAAGAAAAGAAGAGTCAAAATATATAAATGACTACAACCCAGTCATTTTATCCATGTGGAATGCTAACATGGATATACAGTATGTGGCTGACAATTCTATTGCTGTTGCTCGGTATGTCACATCTTACATCACTAAATCTGAGAAAACGGAATTGAAAGAAATGTGGGAAGAGATTTCTCACGAGAAGACTATCAGTAAGAAGCTATACAGTTTCAGTTTAAAGATGTGATCGCATCGAGAAATTGGATACTACGAATGCTCAGATAGGTTATCATCTGCAAGTCTGTACTCGAAATCCAGAAGAATAATTTGGGCAAGTTTAGGCCTTGCAGGAATGCGAAATCGGGTTCTGAAATCTATTCGAGAAATTGAATATTTAGCAGAGTTTTAACCAGAAAGTACAGACATTTTAAGAACAAACATGTTGGACACATATTACCCACAAAGAAGTCATCACCTTGAGAACATGTGTCTCTATGAAGTGCTGCAGAACTTTATTTTTAAACGGAATGTCACAGAAGATATCAACAATGGAAAATATAAAGTCATTGGTGAGGAAGGATGTTTGGTGAAGCAAACAAAAGGAAGTTTGGTAATCACCGGAAGCTGAGTTGCGACACTCCTGACAAAAAGGAATTTTACTACTTGGCACTTTTGCAGCTGTTTAAACCATGGCGCTCAGAGGACGAACTAATTGGAGAATTTCAGAGCTATGAAGATTCCTTCAATGCTAGCAAAGACAGCGTTGAATGCAGTACTTTCACAACTTATGTTCAAATGTTAAATGAAGAAATTGAACAAGAAGCAACAATTGCAGCTGAAGTAGCTAGAGACAGTTCTCAAGACAGTCAAACTTCTGGGACATTCAGTCAAGATCCTCTAGGACAACCGATCATCGAAAATGAAGCAGCAATAGCCATGAACGAAGTGGAAACAGCTATGAATCAAGCTCAGGAAGATTTTGTAGACTTAACATATTTGGAGGAGCAACTGAATGAAGAACAAACAAAAATTTATGAAGAAGTCAGACAAAAAATTGATCACGGATTACTACATGAAAATAAAGAGTGCTCATGCACATCTTTTAAACCAATGAGAATGTATGTAAGTGGACAAGCAGGAAATGGAAAAAGTTTCTTAATTAATGTAATTAGAAGCTACCTACAGAAGAAAATGGATTCCATTTTGTCTTGTGTTGTTACTGCTCCAACTGGGTTAGCAGCGTATAACATCAAAGGAGTTACCTTACATCGTTTGCTAATGTTGCCAGTAGAGCATGAGAACAAAATACAGTACCACAAACTAGCAGGAGAAGCATGCTTGGAAGTTTCAAGAGTATTGAAGAAAATGAAAGTACTCATTATTGATGAGGTAAGCATGGTATCAAACTTAATGCTTGCCTTTGTGCATTTAAGAATGCAGCAAATTCTGAAGACAGACTTTGACGTCCTATTTGGAGGAAAACACGTCATAGTTTTTGGTGATCTTTTGCAACTTACTCCAGTTAAAGGACAACCGGTATTCCATACACTTACACATGAAGACACAAAAAAGTCATTAGGAAGTATAGGCAATGTAAATATTTGGACATATTTTGAGTATAAGGAACTCATTACCAATATGAGGCAAGCAAATGATGAGGACTATGCAAGTATTCTGAAAGATATAAGAATTGGACTACTGACCGAACATGGCAGAAAAGCATTACAGAGTCGATTGCTGAGTAATTTGTTTCCAACAGAACAAATAGTTCCAGAGAAAATATACAAGGAAATTGCAGAAAAAAATTATGTAATCTGTTTAATGCCAACACTACATGAATGTTCTGTATTCAATCAAGAACTTTTGAAATTGGAAAATGAAGAGAGTATAAAACTGGAAGCTGTGGATAAAATAGAACATGAACGAATAACTGTTATATTGACAGGCAAATTGGGTACTAAATTGGATTCTCTGGAGAAAAACATTTAAAAAACAGCAGGTTTGGAAAAGAATCTTTATGTGTGTATGAACTGTAGAGTAATTTTAAGACGGAATTTGGATGTAGAGAAAGGTTTAGTGAATGGAGCTATGGGAAGAGTTGTGGGTTTTATTAATTACCAGAAAAAAGTTGGAATTGAATGTTTAAAAATAAAATTTGATCAGATACAAGAGGTTAAAGACATTTGTCGTTGTTCAGTTCGTTTCTTGCTTGTGAAAGACTTATATGTGCTTGGGAAGCAGTTTCCGTTTTCTCTAGCATATGCTGTAACTATTCACAAGTCTCAAGGATTAACTGTTGATAGTGCTTTTGTAATCATTGGATCTAGTGTGTTTAAAGAAGGTATGGCATATGTTGCTTTGTCACGCGTGAAAAAATTATCTGGTTTATTCATGATAGACTTTGATGACTCAAAAGTAAGTGCTGATGCAAACTGTGTTAAGGAGTATAATAGATTAAGAAGAAGCTATGCTCCTCATTTAGGTCAATATCCTGTGTTTGAAAAACGTGTTGTTTGTCGGAAAAGGAGATTTGAGAATATCTCTAATGAGGATGTACGGAAGAGAAAACAAAAAGATAGTGATGTGACTGCAAGCAAAAAGAAAAAGGACAATGCTGAAGAGGTTGTTGGTTGTCATTTTGAAAATAGCTCTGGTGTCAACTGCTACGCAAATGTAGTGCTGAATGTTGTATTTTATCTTGAAAGTTTGCAAGAGCAGATAATACTAAATCAAGAAAAAAGATTCTGTTCTTTGCTGAGTCTCCTCTATGAGAAGCTGAGTAATGATAAAACTAAAATAGAAAGTGCTTCTGATGTTAGAAATCTTTTAGATGTATGTTCTGGACGTACACAGTTTACACAAAATGTCTAGCAAGATGCAAAGGAATTCTTGATGTATATCCTGATGGTACTGGAAGATGAAGGGGTAGAAGTAGAAAATGTATTTGGTGTCTCTTATAAATGGGAACATTGTTGTGATAATTGTATGAACACAAGCAGTAGTAATGTTGATTCTGAAAGGTTCATATATTTACCATTACCAGAGAGTAAAACAGTGACTTTTAGTAAATTAGTTAAAGATGCTAATCACAACATGGAATGTTCTCAATGTAAATCAGACATGTTGTCAACGTTATTTTTAAAGAAATATGGACAGTATGTCATTTTAATGATGCAACGTTGTAGAGCTGATGGAACAAAACTGGACACTTTAATAAAGAAGTTTACAGGACAACAATTATCAATATCTGGAAAAACTTTTGTTGCAGTTGCAATAATTTTTCATGATGGGCCTTCTATAACTTCTGGTCATTACACAGTTTATCTTAAATGTGAAAAAGGATGGACACTGTGTAATGATTCTCAATTGATTTTCAAGCAACGTTTGCCTTATGATTTACCCAATTGTTACCTAATTTTTCTGAAACCCAAATTTTAAATACTAACATCATCATTGGGAGAAAGCATTATTAAAATTTTAAAGGATTTAAATTGGATATTTCGCTCAAAAGAGATTTTAAACTTATCATTTGGCCGTAAGGAAAGGTAAAACAAACAATTGTGGACTTCTTTGACAGATATTATTTTGGAAAATGTTCTTTTGCAACAAGGTTTACAGACGTTATTTTTTAGAAATTGTTATTCTTCTATTAAGGTATGTTTTAGTGAGGATACATTTGGGGCTTTTTTAAACAATCTTTCAGATTGGTTTTTTTTTTGCCCGCTGTTAAATGAGGAATACAATTGATTTCACTATTTTCAGTGAAAATCAAAACATTCTGAAAACAGCAAAAAAAGGGCAAAAAATTGCTTTGCTAAATATGAAAAAACATGTACTGTTTAATAAAGTGTATTGTTGAATATTAATACTTTTTTTCAGAACTAGAAAGAAAATGTAGAAGATGTTATTCAGTTATCTTTGCAATTAAATAAAAACATTTAAATCTCAATTATTTATTTTGATGGTCAGGTAAGTTTAACATATCTGTATGTGTCACTTGTTTCGTTTCATGCTTCCTTTTCTTCACCTGTCCTTACTCGACTTTTCTCATTTCTCTTCTCACTCTCTCTTCCTGCTTTACTACTCTTTTGTAACTTCCTCACTCCTTCTATACTACTCCCCTACCTTTACTACCTTTATCACTAATTTTTCATCCATGTTTCTTTTTCTGTATCCATATGTCTTAGTCTTTTTAACTGCCTTACTCCTTGTCAGTTGTTTGCTCTCTGTGTCTGTATCTGTCACTCTTGATTTGTCTGTTTCACCCTTTATTTCCTTAACATCTCTGAGGCACATTTACAAGCCACCTGCGCCACCACTACGTCAATTTTCTTGACGTACTAGTGGCGCAGGGTGCTCCTCCATATTTACAAGGAGAGGATAAGCCTCTCTGTGTGTCTTTTCCTCTCCTTGTAAATACAGCCAATTCAAATGCAGCACTAAAATGAGCTATTATGTTTTTTGGGTACCTATACATAAATACTGATGCAGAGTTTAAAGTTTAATAGGAAAACTGTCTTACGTTCATCTGTGAAATGTACACCATCTCTTTTTTAATTACTTTGCCTCTCCCCTCTCTTTCTCAAGGAGTTCCTGAAGGTTTAGTAAAGGTGAAAAAAAATGTTTTTTTTTTTTTTTTTTTTAAACCCATTGGGTGCGCGCTGGGTGCGCGCACTCTAAAAAAAAATATATATATATATTCTAAAAAACAAGTTTTTGTGTTTTGATTTTAGGTGGCTCTAAAAAGAGCCCTTGAGTTAATGTAGGGACAGAGGAAGAGAAAAACAAAAAAAAAAAAACATAAGAAAATGATGGCCTCTCGCAAGGATGCTCCTCAAATTTTCTTTGAATGAGATCAATACTGCTCTCACCCGAAGTAATAAGACGACCACAATCCATGCAGTGAGCACTCATCCTCAAAAAACAAGGACGAATATCCAGAGGTGTGGTAGAAGGTGAAGGCACCACTGCAGAAGAAGTGCTTGCCTGAGCTGCCGAAGATGTGCTCGGCTGAGCTGCTGCAGATGTCGTCGGCTGAGCAGGTGGAGGGTTTGCTCCAGAAGCTCGACGAAAAGTCACTGGATGCATTTTCTCAACGTGTCTCGTCATTGTATGAATACTAAAAGAATACTTCTTGTTAGGATTCCCACGTGACAAGACACACTGACAAAGTTTACAGGTGACCTTTGGTGCATTCACCTTCTTTTGTCCCTCAGGAAAAGTGAAAAACTGCCATATAAAGGAGTCTTTCTGCTTCCTCTGCCTCTGTCTCTCAAGAGTGTCCTGCTCACTCTCAGAAGGAGGCTGCTGCTCTGCCATTGTATCTCAACACACAGATTAGCTCCTTCTCCTAGGGAATCAGAACTAACAATGAGGGGTTGGGTGTGATTTTGGAAGAATCTGGAACTGAAAGTACTTTGAACCGTTGAAAAGTGATGTTTCTGGATCACATGACTTGCCAGGAGGGGATTGGATGTGGTGTTGAAACAATCTGAAACTGAAAGTAATGAAAACCAATTAGAAGTGTTGTTTTATTCATCACATACCCCGAGGTGCGCGCACCGAGCAAGCTCCCTGCGCGCACGGTACAATTACGCATGCGCGAACGCGTATGCGCGCATGCGCTTACGTACTATGCGCGTACGTAACGCGCATACGCAGCACGCGCGTATGCGTAAACGTCAGCGCGCATACTCTACGCGTATACGGAAGTGTACCGCGTGGAGTACATACGACGCACGCAAGTGTGCGTACGTACGCATGCGTACTAGGTGCACGCTCCGAGCGCGCAGTAATACGTATGTATGCGCACGTAAATAACGTATGCCGGAATTCATGAAAAATTTACGCAAACGTACTAGGTGCGCGCTCTGAGCGCGCACCCCAAGAATTTATATTAAAAAAAAAAACTGGACATAACTTAATAGAAGATATTAACTATGCTGTTCAACTTTAAATTAAATAAAACTTAAAAAAAAATAAGCCACACCAAATTAAAGGATACAGATAATATATAAATGTATACATAGGGAAGTTTTTTAAAAATAAATATTTCAAAAATATAATAAAAAAATAAAAAAATTAGCATTTAAAAAACCATTGAAATTCACTGAAAAAACCAGAGGTTTCACACACGTTATAGTTAGGAATTAGCATTTAAAAAACCTTGCAAATTCACTGAAAAAACCAGAGGTTTCACACACGTTATAGTTAGCTGGACATTTTACCCGTAAAAAACCAATGAAATTCCCCCGTTATAATTAGTTCAGCTAACTATAACTCGCGCGCCCGCAATCCACTGCTGATGACGTCACATATTACATCACTCATGACATGGTCAGTGACATCACTGATGACAGCACTGATGACATCTCAAATGACATCACTGATGACATCACTGCTAACATCATCCTTGTGAAAGAGTAGCACATCTTCTCACACTCTAATATAACCTTTGATACACCGACAAAAAAATTAAGAATTCCATTCTCAAAACCATACATACTGCAATACCAATAACTACATACCCAATTATTAACTCTTAGGTCAACATACACCTCCACACACTCACCTGTACAGTCACTCATACTTACAGTCACTTCATACAAAAGTATCATATGAATTTATACACACACATATGTAGACACTCACACACTACAAATCATCCATAGAGGTGCTCTCACACTTACTCAATCATGCAAAAAATCACACTCCCATTTACTTACCTAGGCAGTGAAACACACTCAAGTTCACTTACTCATAAAAATAGTATCACATTCTTACGCTCTTATACAATCATTGATACAAGCACACACTCATCCATACAGCCACTCTCACAATCACACACTCTCACATATACCCACTTATATACTCTTACACGCATATATACTGCCTTTCACATATGTAGTTAGTCACACATGTGCCACTGAGATATACATTCAATCCCTAACACACTCATACATACACTCATCCAACCATACAGTCCCTCACAGATGCACTCTTAAAACCATGCACCCATAGAATCACCCAATCACACATCTATGCATAGAGTGACACACACCCTACCCACACAAACACTCATGAACCCATACAGATACTCACACAAGCAATCAATAACTCATATAGACACTCAAATAGCTGTTCTCAAAACCATGCAGCCACTTATACACCAACATACAGACACATACATACATTTACACAGTTTAGTCACTAGTCTGCAGTAAGATACATTTAATGACTAACTTAAAGAATCATGTTATGCACCACAGAAAATCATCCATTTACACACTTGTACACCCACTCATTCTTAAACAGGCCTTTCCCTATATATATTAAACATAATGAAATTTTTCAAAAACACATACTCACTGGATGATGTCATCAGTGATGTCATCAGTGATGTCATTTGAGATGTCATCAGTGATGTCATCAGTGATGTCACTGACCATGTCATGAGTGATGTAATATGTGACGTCATCAGCAGTGGATTGCGGGCGCGCGAGTTATAGTTAGCTGAACTAACTATAACCTCTGTTTTTTTCAGTGAATATATATATATATATATATATATATATATATATATATATATATATATCAGCGATGAGTGAAGATTAGAGGTATTGTGGTGATTTTAGGGTTCAGAAATTTGTATAGTTTAGGGGTGGTGGTGGTGATGTTTTAGGAGTCAGGGATAGGTGGAGTTTAAGGATGGTGTAGGACTTTAGGGGCCAACGATGGATGGAGTGTGGGGGTGGTGAGAGGTTTTTATGACTTAGTGATAAGTGGTACTTGCAATGATTTGGAGTTTTAGGGGCTGTAGCAGGTGAAGTTTAGGGCTGGTGACTGGTTTCAGGGGTCAACTATGTGATTTAAAAGTTTCAGAACTAATTGTTGCTTTTTTCGCCATATGTAAATCCTAACTAATGACCCCCAAAAAAAAGTAAGGACTTAAAACTCCCTGAAAGCAAGGAGTCCGATAAAATGACATGTAACCTGATTTACAATCTGGCACTTGAAAATCTCACAGAGGCAGGCTTTTCTTGAAAGCACAAACACGGAATCGAGCCGTGGTCCTTCGTTTCGATAATTTTAGTGATACAGCTAACATCCACAGCACAATCAAAGGGTGCCTTGCATGATGACGCATTAACTTCATTAGAGCTTCCCACAAAGCTAGGCCAAATGGCGGAATTATAACTATAATAAGAAAATAAACTATGCCACTGCATGATAACAAGGGCACTATTTTCACCGAGAACCGTTCTGTTGAACGAGTGCAATTTCAGAATTGGATTTAAGATGTTTGCCCATCCAAACTACACCAAATTAGCTTGTATTGATTTATATTTCTGCTCAAATAGAAGCTTCTGAAAAGAAGCAGCGTTTTCAAGTCTAAACAGTTCCCGAGTTCAAGCAAATCCATTATTCAACAGAAAACAATGAGCTGGCTTAATGTAAACTGTGACTAGAATATTAATGCTTACATTCTCTGGGGATTTGATTTGAATGGACATCTTTTATTAGCTAAGTACAGTACTGTATGCTCAAACAAAACCGCATTTCTTTTCAACACGGCTTTAGAGCAGGGCAGAAGGGGAACGGGATAACACGTTTCCTGAGCTACATTTGTGGAGGAAAAAAACATTTATTTAAAGAGCCTGGCAAACAATCAAATAAGTGAAAAAGGTTTATAAGTGCGGCAATGAAAACGCAATCCTTCCCAGGGAAGGAGCCATTTCAGAATGCAGTCACTTGACCAGACCTTTGGTTTGTGTGGTGTTAATCTCCTGATCTTTCTCGCATAGCTTCTAATATATGTATTTATTTTTAAGAAACATTGCCTTTTGTTTACACAGCATCAGTCTCTTATTGGTCTGGCTAGAGGCAGCTTTCACTGTTCCCTGACACTATGGCCTCAATTACGATTTTGAAGACATTGCCAAACCCGTGTGAAAACAGCCTGCTGCTGTATGACGACTTTTTTTGTCATTGGTGGGCGTTTCCTTTGCCATTCCAACGGCGGAGCCTATAAAATAGGAACCCCTATGGGAATGTCAAAGGAAGTCCATGACATGCTGGAACTGGGGCTGCATGCACACAGGGGGGCACAACTTGTCCCCCCCCCTTCCCCCGGGTATATCCACATGGAGTGAGGCACAAGGAAAGACCTCAATGAGGAAAGACCTCAGTGAAGTCAGTGGCAGTGAGGAAAGTCGTAATATGCTTGGTGCACATTGATGTCTCTTGACACCCCAGTCTCTATTAGATTTGCCCAGAGGTGCAGAGCTCAGTCAGTGAACAAATCACATGCAGATGGCCATATTCATGTAGTCTGCCGATCACACGTTTCAACCAGTACCATTGTTTCTTTATTCTTATCAGTGCGAATGTAATGCCTTAAAACAATATGTCTGTTGATCAAGCACTCGTGCCCTTGTCCAGCGTCTCATTGTCACCCCAATAGTTTCACCACGGTTTTTTCACTCTAACTACTGGCCACAGCATCCTGGAAAATACCTCAGCCTACCCAAACTATAATCTTTTTGTATAACCATCCCTGGATAAACTGGCATGCAGTACCACAAGCTGAATTACATATGCACATACACACATTACAACAGGCTGATACTAGGGGATCTCAACAAAGTAAACTTATAAGTCTGTGCCTTTGCCACAAAGCAATTCATTGCAACAGTTCTTCATTTATTCGTCATATGATTGCATTGTACCAACCCCCTTTATTGTTTACGTTCGGGATGAAGGGGAATATTACCTGTACCCAAGATTTGCAAATTTAAGGTTGGTGGACGAGCTTTTTCTTACGCAGCAGCAATTCCATGGAACTCTCTTCCTCGTTTAATGTGTCTCATTGTAACTCACCTGTCCATTATAAAAGTGTAGAAAACTTCTCTTTGCTGACTAATGAACTGTGGTTCTCTCCCTGTATGGTGTAGGATACCCACTGGGGTAACAGTGTGCTGTATAACTATACAAACACACAATACTTCACAAGCACTTTGGAGTTATGCCTGGCAACTGCCCCCAACCCACGTTATGGACACCAGGGGTATCTTGCACTCCATTATCAGGTCAGTTACCTGGTATAATATGTGGGACATTGAGGGTCCCTTTTTAAATGACAAGCTGCAGGGGAAATCTGCAGTTCCATTCCCAGTACCCCTGTCTTTTCTCATTTCACCCGATATCTGAATTGGAGACTTTTCTCTGTACGAAATATACTGGAGTGTGGTATTCTCAAGAAATCGTAATAACTACGTGGATGGTGTTACACGCCCCATTCGAATGAATAAGGCATTGGTAAAGATCTGGGGTTAAGCTGCATTTCAACGTCGCAGTCTCACAGTACTTCACTTGGGCCCTTATTAGGATTGGGCCCGGGAAATTGGCTGGATTTTCCCCACCTCCGGCGTTAAACCTACCAAGGATACTAATAACTCCAGGGGTGGGGAAAATCCAGCCCATTGCAAGTTCAATCGTGAGGGTCCTCTACAAAATTAGGAATTGGCAGTCCCGGGTCCATTTCCCCTCACAATTTCCTCAGTTTGCGCTGGACATTCACCACGAGTTTTGACTCATTTTTTCTGGTGAAAGTAAAAGACGTAAAATTCAGATAGTGCCAGTAACAGTAATTCCTGGGCCCACTAGAGTAAAGAGATTACTTGCAGTGAAGGATTGATGGCATCCTGGCTGGAGACATCATTGAATTTCAAGGTAAAGTACCTCATGACTTTACTAGGTGGCGTTTGCAGCCTTTATTTTTGCATTATATTGATGTTAAAGTCATACTTGTTAATACTTTGTTTTTAAGAGGCATACTTTTTACCTTCTCATACAGTTACATGCAGCTTCTTTTTGGGGAGATTCCCATGTAGTTCAAATAAAGGTTCGCGTAAAAAATAAGAAGAAAACAAAAAAAGGTAAAGGATTAACAGAATTGTACTAGTTAGGATTCACAGAGGATACTTGTGCTGCTGAAGACCCATCTTCCTAGCAAACTGCAGAGGCATAAAACCAGAGGGGGCCCATTGAATCAGTCTCCTAGCCTCTCTCTGTTTCCCTCCTGCACTTACCTTTTCCTTTCTTTTTCTCTTTCCTCTCTCTCCCTCACACACATCTCTGTGGTTTCCTCTTCCTACCCACTTTCTCTTCTCCTATGTGCCTTCACTCTCTTCATTCTCTCTATCCCCTCTCTCTTGCTTGTTTCATTGTCCCTTTTAAATCATTCTCTTCCAATCTCCTGACTTTCTCCTTCATCTGGTTCCTTTTGCCTTCTTTCCCTCTGGCTGAGCACAGTGCCAGGGACAGGCACTGTAGCACCTTCTTCCTAGGCAAAGTCGCTCCGCTAAAATGAAGCTATTACATTGCAAGTGTTAACGCTTTTTACTTTCTCCTCAAACATCAGAAGCTTTCTCTTGCTAATAATTGCTCTCCTGGCCATGACACTAAGTGCTGCGAGGTCTGAAGTGCTTAATTTGAGCCGGTGCTTTCCGGTGCTCAGCACCGGCACTTAGTTGGTTTCCGGTGCTCGGCACCACACCTAATTGTCAACACCATACTTGGACCAGTCTACCACATGTGGTGCTGCTCATGTAATTTGGAGAGGAGCAAAACAATAGTTGTTTAGGAATACAATATGCATTAAAATTGCAAATACCTGCCTCCCCAGCCATTTCTTTAGCTTTGGGGACCTGGAATAATCTGAACTGTCGCATTTATACGTGAGAGAGATGGTTAGTAGTTGTTTTGGCAGCAATGATAAGGGTGATGGGTGGTGCAAGCTGCAGTGGCCTCCTGCTCAGAGCCCTGGCACATAATACTTTACAAATTAAGCACTGTTGATCCACCCTTACGGCCCCGGGGTGGGAAGGGCTGACCCTTCGAAGCCCCATCAACATAATGCATTGCTGCTTCTTTCACACTTCGATCATTGGATAGAACATGTATCAGTTTCAATTCAAAACGTGTAAGATCACTTTTCTCGTTAATTGAAATTTCAAAACATACACTCCCGCTCTATTCAGTCAGCATCATAAAGGAAACATTGATAGTATGCCACTTTATACACAGCAGGGTTGCCTATTTTCTTTCTGCCACCATTAATGGATGTCCAAAGATGGAGTTCCATAAGCCGATATATTAGTTGAAATATTGGCTCTTACCGACGTTGTGGCAGTGTGAGGTAGACTACAACACACCAAGAAGTGGTGTTCTCCAGAACCGCTGGTTTACAAGGATACCGTACCAGAGGCCATTACTAGCGGAGGTCTGGGTGCCAAGATCACTGAATTTCAAGGGTACCGTTCAAAATGTAATTTGGTTGGTAATGTTTTGTGGAGAGGTGTGATGCAGCAGCCAGGGCAGCTGACTTCAGGGCACAGGGTTCACTGTTCAATCCCCGGCTCTGGCGGCAGCTCAGCTCAGCACCGTGTGACTCTGGGCAATAGCTCACTTAATTTCCACAATGGCCCGCAGCTCCTTGAGACCCGTAAGGCTGAGTAGTTCGTGCTTTACAAATACGGATTTACATTTTTACATTTTTGTAGCCTCAAATCATTGTTACATTACAGTAATGGTAGCACCACAGGCTTGTGGTGGTGTTCTGCAACTTGGCACCATTTCTTGGTTACTACAACACCATAATGATTTAAATCTCTTGGATTTTGGGGACGCTATATTGTAGCAAAGAGATAGGTATTCAGCTTACCTTATGGCATCTTTTAAGAAGTAAAACCAATCGTAAACAAACGCACTCTGTTTGAACAAATTTAAAAAAAGTTTCATTTAAGTTGACAAAGTTGCTGGTGCTGACGGGTTAATCCTCCTGAGAGTGAGCATAAGAACAATGAATCAATAGCGCTATCCTTCGTAAAGAGGCGTCCCCCAATAGCACTCGAAAATAATGTAAGCACTTACAATAAAGTTCTTCTGTGAATTTATTATTGAATATAGTCTGAATTAATTCATCGCATTGAGCAAAGTAAGCGGTTCCAAAGCAGTTGTTTTTTTCACTTTTGGGTGTATTTTTCACGCTAAAGTTTTTCACGGTTCTCGTGAACTGCATTTTCAGGGGCTTGACTCTTTCTGGTGACCACTATTCTTATCTTCGTCAATTGTAATACGGAGTTATAAGCTCCATTACTGGCATCAAAAAATCACATTGCATGTTTTATTTGGATGCACATTTATTTGTAGTTTACATTGCTACTCTTCATTACGCTTTGTGCCTTGACTGATATAAATACTTTTTTAACATTTACAGATATACTTCCCCTGAGGAAGGGCTACGGCCCAAAATGCATTGGGCCACTGTACAGTAAATGGAATTTGTGTTCAATTGTATATTTGGATTACTCATATATAATTTGATTACGTTTTTGTGAACATGGATCTAATTTATTGACAAACAAAAGTCAGAATGATGAAAGAATTGAATTAATTCAGACTATATTCAATAATAAATTCACAGAAGAACTTTATTGTACGTGCTTACATTATTTTCGAGTGCTATTGGGGGACGCCCCTTTACGAAAGATAGTGCTATTGATTAATCTTTTAAGAAGTACCACCTAACAGGATTCACATACTTCATTTTGTTAAAATCTGTTAGTTCCATTGTAGGGTTAATGTAATGTCTGCACATCACTTTATGTTTGGCGCAGTGAATATAAAATGTTTATATCCTGTAGCAATATTACATTGCTTACAGCTCTGTCTTACTCGGATGTTGCATTGCTTGAAAGTCTGTCTGTCTCTTCTTACAGTAAGGCATAACTTATTCTGCATGTGATTCTTATTTGTCTGTGTGGGGATAAGAGTTTTGCTATTTATTTTTGAAAGACTGGAATCTCTCTCTGTTGCCATTCTTCATTGTTGGCTTAGAAAGCAGCGGACACTCATTATCCATGTACTTAGTCACTCATTCAGTCATCCACCATGCACTAACCCATTCACTCATCCAATGGCCCATTGTTATGTTATGTTATTTATGCTTGCATAGCTCACCTTCAATAATGGTTTCGTGGCGCCTTACTCAGACATCAACATAGGCAGGATTAATATGGGAGATGTTTAAAGTGTATATGCTTGCTTGAAAAGCCAAGTCTTGAAATCTTTCTGTAATCGTCCAAAGTCAGATTCATGAGGGATGTAATCCGCCATAGAGTTGAAAATTACTGGAGCTAATGCAGTAAAGCTGCAACCTCCTGATCTGCTCTTAAATAACTTTGGAGCTGTAAATCAGTTGGCATGATCTGTTCTAAAATTGTGAGATGGAATGTGCTTCATCACTTTCATAGTCAAGAAGTGGGGGGGAGGTACTCCTCCCAGACTCTTGAAGACCACACACCAAGTTTTGAACTGTATCCTTAGCATCACTGGAAGTCAGTGAAGTTTTTGGAGGATGCAAGTGACATGGACTCTTCTAGGGAGGTGAAATATCAATCTAAAGGCTTTGTTATGAATCACATGCAATCTACGGATAGCGATGCTTGGCCGACCCAGGTAAACAGCATTGACAAAATGAAGCCTAGAAATGACCGCTGCCATTACTACCACTTGTTGGGCCTCAATTAGAAGTAGCTGTTCAACCTTCCTCAGGATTTGCAGCAAAAACGTGTACTTAGATACCACCGGTCCAACTAGTGTTTTCATCGTTAGGTTGCAGTCAACAATGACACCCAGACGTTTTTCTGATGCCGTTGGTGTAGGCACTATACACATTTCACTGGGCCAGTATGATTGATTCTATAAATGTATTTTACAGTTCAGAATGACAATCTCTGTATTGTCAGTATTGCATTTTAGATGATTAAAGCTCACCCATTCAGCAATGGTTTGCATTATATTTTGAAATGTGACCTGAGATGCAGGCGATCCATTGAGACAGAGTAGCACCTGTGACTCATCAGCATAGTTATAAATTATACAGGCTCTGGAAACTAATTATTGAATTACAGGTTTCACATACAAATTGATGCTGTAAAATCATTTGGCGCTCAGTAGCAGCCAGCACGGTTCAGGGGTGGCAGGGAGGGGGGCAAGTGGTGAAGGTAGGGGAACGGGATTGTAAGAAAGAAAAAATGACCTTACTGTCATGTCTCTCTGTCGTCTCTCCTCTGAACAGGAAGCAGGCAGCCAGGCTCCCTGACCAATCACAACACTACAATGCAGCATTGTGATTGGTAAGCATCCAGGCGCCCCTGACCAATCACAACACTGCAATGCACAATTGTGATTGGTCTGAAGGGGTGGTCATGTTCTCCAAGCAGGCTGTAATGTATCCTGCGTGGAGAACATGCAAAGTGCGAATGATTGTATTGGGTGGTCCGAGAGAGCCGGCCAAACAGTCATTGCGCACTTAGGAGGGTGCTACCGCTCCTCCCCTGTTCTGCGATCAGAGCAGCTCCGCCCTGTCATGCACAGCTGCTGCAGTAGGACAAAATAAAATGATAATAACATTATGTTATTATCATTTTATTTTTCCTTTCTTGCACTGCTTCAAAGCAATGGGGCGATGCTCCTCTGCCTTCGAGGAGGAGCCGCCATTATTTTAACTCGAGCAATAGACTGCTAACCTCCATAGTTTCAAAATGGCAGCTCCCAGGAAGTGACTATCGGCACTCGCGAATCAAAGCCGAATGCTGGTGCTTCTGCAAATGTTTGAGCTGCCCAAATGAAACAAATACCTATTTAAAAATCTAATTTGACCAATATTTTCAAGGGTAATTTCCACCTAGTGGTGCTCAGCTTCCTCTCCAGTTAATAAAGTGCTGGTGCAACACAGAACTAATAGTAGGTACAATGAGAGCAATAAGAATAGTTTAAAAACTCTAACATACAATCACATACTGAAACTATCCGATATTTGAAGAAATGCTTTCACCTAGAAGCTCTATTGCCCATGCCAATGCAAGTTTATTTTTGTTTGGCTTACAGTGTCTACGTCTACAAACAAATCTTTGTTACATCCCGTTAAAGGAACTGTTCTTGTCACATTTGTGGTGATGGAAATGAGAAGGCACTGACCAGGAACAAACTCATTAGGACTATCCTATGCAAAACTATACATAATGTGCCTTTTATGAAACCAATAAAACCCCTGAGAGATGGGCTCTGTCTGACCTGGACAAATATCTATTCCCGGGCATGATGAAATGATTGTGTCTGCCGTCATATATGTTACAAAATAGGGCTGGGTTCATGGAGCCACCTTATAGTAAAGGATAAACTGCACAAATGATCTCCATTGAAGTTGACTTACTTTTTGTTGTTGATATTCTTAACCAATAGTGGATGTTACTCTTTGAGGAAATGTCAAGCCCATGTGTTTATTAACTTAATGACACTTCTTGCTTAGGTAATTTATAATACGGGACCCAGGTGAATAAGGTTTCTGTTACCCCTAATAGCAAACAGTATTACTGAACTGAGGAAACATTTTAGTTTTTAAAGAAAAATGGTGGTAAGGCATAAACAGATACCTGGGTAAATGAGATTATATAGGCTGCATTTCCAAAAATGTAAATGGGACAACTAACAATCTTCCAGACCCCTAATGGAAAGAATCCCACTTTCCTATTCCCATCAAGCTCATTCATACCAAGGCACCTGATTTTGAGAAGAGGTCAATTTATAATCCTCTGAAAATGAGTGGTAAAGTAATTTGCAATAGAGTAGTCTCCATCAGAAAGAAAGTATTATTGCTACATTTCAGCAAAAGCAATTCTTCTGTAGGCCATTCCCCTGAGCACAATACATTTATGAAAGAAACTACATTACCACGGCTGGTACATTACCTTTGCTAATTCATGACATATTTGTAATTAATACATGTGGTGCATGTGGGAAGGTGATGCAAATTTAAAAATGAAAGATGACCTCATCATCCATCATGAATATTAAATCCCTTTCTCTATCAGAAAATTACTTCGTCACATCAGTTCTCTTCGTAAATCTTCATAATATGGAATACGTTTAGCACTCTTCTAGCATTTACATGTTCTGCTCTTCACTTGGTCATGTCATTCACCCAGTCCCTGCTCCACTACATCTAAGCTTGTGTCCATACATTTGACTGCTGACTCCTTCTATGCTTTCTCTAAAAGCTTTAGCTTATTGCATTATTATCCAGAACACTTTCCTATTTTTGTAAACTTTCCAGTCACTCTATTCTTGCATTACTCACAAAGCTTGAATTATACCACAGTAAGTGCTTTGCTCAAGGAGGCAATGTCTTACTGCAGAAATCCCTCCAACTAATGTCTTCTTACTCAACTCCCATACTGGTCACAAACACTTAAATGCCTAGTGTTGGATAATCTGAATAGTGTTGGATAATGTCATTGTTTGCCTTACCTAACTTAATTTTTAAAATCACCTAAAATTCAGATTCCACCAACTCTCCTCTGTGGATAACTGCTCTCACACAAGTGTCAAGCTTCCATGGCCACCTTTTTAAGATCTGATCTTCCTTGACCACTGAATAGGTTTCGACCTGGATAACCATGACACCATCTTTTTCCCACTTTCTTTTTTCGGAATAATCAGTAATATCTTTTAACTGGTTCTCTTTGAATTTTTTGATTACTTCTTTCCAAGTTTCAGGTGCTTCTCATTCTCCATGACTTCTCCTTTACTGAAGGACATTCCCTAATACTCATTCTTGGACCCTCTTCTTTTCTCCATGTTCAATACTTAAATCAGTAACACGGGGTTTCTTGCCACATCTTTGGCAGTGCCTTGCATGTATTCTTCATTATCTCTTTCTTTATGTACTGTCAAAAATCTATGGCAGTTGTATAGTCTTATAGTACTTCAAGACAGAAATCATCTACTTTAAACCTTTGTGTGCTCCCATTCTCTTTGCCTAAACCAAATTCCTACCTCATAAACTCACACCCCGTTGTACCTGCTGGAATCTCTGCATATAATTCAACTCGATTACCATGCGGTCCCCCCATGCATCACCTACACCTCCATCTTAGGGACAGCGTATAGGTTGAGCATCTTTGAGATCCACAGACATCTACCCTTTCCCCTGCTAAGAAGAAATTAGCCTGCCTGGGGCACTTAGAACCTGCCTGGCACTACCAGAGCCTGAGAGTCAGTGTGAACTCTACTCTTGCAAGCTACTTAGTAATCCATAGTGAGACCAGCACTGGAAATGTTGTGTCACTGCACCAACATAGGCACATATCTCACTTTCCTGAATGGAAGCTACTGCATGCATGTCTGACTGTGTTGTTGCAATATCCATTAGCAGTCCCTCACTCATTGTGAGCCCTACACCCAGAGTGAGACTCACCCAAAGTGGCATGACACCTGCTGTGAGCCATGTACCCTGAGTATGTAGTTTACCCACCTGCATCAAACATTGTGGGGGGGAATCCAGAGTGTTTGGGCACATGATGACATCTAAGCTTTGTTTCCCATCACCTGCTGTGAGAGCCTACTCCATTCAGAGAAGCAGACCGTGACACGGCTTGATGGCTGCATGAGGCAAAGCAAAAACATCTTGTCTGCCAGAGGCCACACAACCCTCTTCGTACTCAAAACAATAGGCATGAGCCATTTTCTGAAATTGCTCACAACACGAACAATGTAAGTTCCCAAGTAGAAACTTGCACCAACGTCAATTCCACCTAGCACAGGCCTGATCCACTGTTACACTAAATAATGATTACCTCAGACTCTGCCTCTTCCAGTCATAGCTGATGAAGCTGCAAAGACACAAACATTTTTGCAGAGAAACATGTTGAGGATACAACAACTACAGAGAAGTGTTTGAAAAGCAGGTGCTGCTAGAAGTCACCATTTTTGTAATGGTATCCTTAAATCCTTGTGCATCCCCAGTTCTTAGCACAGAAGTACATTTCATAGACAGTGTTTCTGCACAAATATTGCAATGCGTGGGCCCTTTAAACTAATTAAAGTGACTACTGCTATACAGTTTTAAAAAAAAATACCATTGCCGGACATTATATTTCTTGATGGCGGAATGTATGTTGTCAGATCTAGATGTTTTTAATCCACACCACCTTCCAAGATTAAGCTTTGATGGCTCTAATATGATACCCCTAAAACTCGAAGCCTAAAGAAGAGGTATCAGGCAATTCAATGAGCCTGTAGTAATATCTGCTTCATGTGTTTCCAAGAACATTGGCAATATTTGACACAAGATTTGCTGGCCTGTACTTGAATAATACTCCACCAATCACATTAACCATTGAATATAGTCAAAGACTTCTTAATATTATGCATACCATTTGATGATTTAGATCTTGGGCATCAGGTTACCATGTTACAATGGTGACATATATCCCATCCCTCGAAATATAAATCCCATTATATCCTATGGGATTTATAAGTTGGGTGACAGGTTATTCGTCAATGCTGTGACGGAGTAACACATCTGCCAAGAAATAAATCAGGCCCTTAATTATGGGTAAACAGAAAGGAGAAACATGACTTCTATTAAATAGATGGAATGACTGCGTGACTTCTCGTGGCCGACAGCATACATGTACACCAAGAGGAGTGTTCTAATGCATAATACCTACAAAGATGGAAAAAAAATACTTTGATAGCTCTGAATAAGACACTCATTTTAGGAAAACAAATGGTATTCAGAACAGACCAGACCTGCAATATTGAAGAAAGTATAGACTTCTGATGCATTGATAAAAACAGAGGGTGAAGTATAATAGTGAGCATTTTCTTTCTGAGCACCCTAAATGCTGATGTGATGTTCTTTTAGCTGCCACAACTAGAACAAAGTATGTACCGTACAAAACAGTCTATTATAGACTTACTATTTGGAATCTAGAGATCTTGAAAACAAGGAAAAGAAAAAGAGAGTATATCATGTTTGGGGTCCAGCAATTAGACAGCGGTTAAACACCCAAGTGCCAGGCATGAAGTAGCAAGTGTAGGAAAAAACTAAGGATGGTGAATTGATTGAAAACAGTATTTAGAAGCTAGAAGCAGAAAGTAGAAATAACGAACAGTACCAATGCCAAGGTTGAAATAGGGAAAGGAAACTTGGGAAAAAAAGTAAGATTTTACAAATGTTATGCCACAGAAATACCAATGGAAATATACATTATTGTAAGAGTTGCTCAAAAGATGCAAGGTTAATGAAGGACACGGTGCCTTTTGGCCCAAAGATGAGGCACAGGAATATTTGTTAAATTTTTTTTTTTAAATTGTTCCATCTTACATGATTGGTTAACCTCAATGCAACACATAAAAGAACTACTCGCGTGAGGCAAGTGTGAGTAGTTACAAATTTCTTTATTTTCTTCAGCTCAATAGCAAACAAGAGAGAGCTGCCAGCCAGTGAGTCAACCAAATCTTCTCTCCCTTAACACTCTCTCCCAGAACCCTTCAGTTAACATTCCCCAGAGAATGTCAGTGCATCATATTCCCTCATCCAAGATACCCACAGGATGTAACACATCTCCCTTCTTAAAGAAAAATACAGAGAACGAATATAAAATTAAACTATACCAAATGAACAAAATAAAGAACATCATCACTGTATAAATGTAGCCCACCATATAATCACTGAGCCACCCAGGTGCACGCCTGGTCCTCCTTAGGCTCAGATCATTCCCCTTAGGAATCGTTCTTTTTTCAAACCATGCCTCCATCTCCATCCACTTCCTCTAATAAACAATCCACAACATTAATCCCTTTTTTGTAATTCCATGCAGTTCCCTCATTCAACAACACAGTGTAGGGATGTACTTTATTCATTTGTAATAGTTCAGAAAATCTGGATAACTCTTTGTTTTCCTTCTGTCCCCTTCCATCAGGCATATTTTTCTTCACTTCCTGCAACATTCCATCTTCCTCAACCCACTCATTATGCGATATTCATCCTTCAGTAAGTACACTCACTGTCACCACAAGCCCTTCCTCTTCAATATCACCAATCTCACCATGAATATTCACTAGTAACCTCAACAGGCAGTCAGTCATGACATTTTTCTTGCCTGGAACATACACCATTCTGTAACAGAATTCAATCATTTTCAAAACTCAAATCAATACCTTTGAAGAAGCCTAGCAAGTACCTTTATTGGAGTAAATATCTACTAAAGGATGATGGTCAGTGCGAATCACAAAGTCAGTTCCCCACACAAATTTTCTAAAGTGATTCACACCCCACCAACATGCCTCTATCTCTAACATGGAAAACATAAATTCTGCGCCTTTCAGTGGTTGTGAAGCATACGCTATGGTTACTTCTTTGCCATCCCTGTATTGCATTAATACTATCCCCAAACCCACACCACTTGCATCAGTGCAAAAAATTATCTTTTCAAGTGTTTCAAAAGGTTTTCAGCCCATGCTATGCTCCTTTTTAATTGCACAAACTCATTCTGCACACCATTTAAACTTAGCATTCTTTAACATTAACTTGCCCATGCACTTAGGGCCTGATTTCGAACTTGGTGGTTGGGTTTTTCCACCACAACAGTGACAGATATCCCATTCACTGAAATCTTATCCCATAGGATATAATGGGATTTATATTTTGGTGGACAAGATATCTGTCACTGTTGTAACAGAATAACCCAAGTTCTAAATCAGGCCCATGGTCTTGCCCGTAAACATTTGACTAAAGCAGAAATAAATATTCTGCTAGTCCAAAAATGATTGCAATTGATCCTTGTTCTGTGTCGATGGAGCATCTTCAATTGATTTCATCAACTTTAGCTTTGTCACCACTCCGCTCTTATCCAACTAGTATCCTAAGTACTCAACACCCTTCACACCAATAATATACTTATCCAAACTGATGGTCACTCCACACCCTTGCAAAGTTTTCAACACAGAATGCAAAACTCTGTTGTGTTTCTCCTCATTTTCATCCTACACCAGAGTATCATCTTGGATATATGTTACATTTGATGCATTGCCATCTGGAAAAAACCTGAAGCCGATACCAATCCAATCTGGGTGTAAAGAGATCTGATGATACGCTGATGACTAATCTAGCCCCATTAAATCTAAAGTAGAGAACCATCTAGCCTAATGGATTGTTGACAGCATATCACTAATGTTGGGCAGAGGATGTCTATCCAACCAAATGGCTCTATTGAGATCACGAATATTCATTGTCCTTTCTTACCAAAACAACTGGGGCCAACAACTCAGAGGCTTCAATTTCTTCAATGATGTCCTTTTTAAACAAAATCTGCACTTCCCTCTGTGAAGGTTCTCATAACTAAAGGCACACTGAGTGGTGCATGCACCTTGGGACACGCACCATCCTTCAACACAATTTTTGTGCACAAACCCCTTTAGCAAACCCAACCCAAAAAAATGTTTGGAAATGCCACATCATGCTATCTACTGTATTCACATTAGCCTGTGCTCCCAGAACCTGATGACTAGGATTCAACCTGCTTAATAAATCCCTCTTCTGCAGCATATCCCAGCAGACATGATCCAGCTTTGGCAAAGTGCACCCTGGAATTTGTTTTGACACCCTGAAATTCTAGTGTACCCTCTAATATCACACCAAATCAATCAACTTATTAAAATAAGTTTGGGAAACTTATCAAGGTACTCTTCCCCAATCAATGCATAGTGTGCACCCAAATCTGCCATCACTTGCACTTCAAATCCATCAATCTTGTTGGTATAGAAATGGTGATCTCTATTCTTGGAACCACAAATTTCACCAACTTATAACAAATATTCTTCAGGCACATTCTCTAATTTTTCTTCACCTAAAATGTTGACAGACCCCCTAGATCTTGACAATTTGCTCACGCTTCCTTCCTTCCCTCTTCAAACCCTGGCAAAATGCCCTTTCATTTTGCATTTCCATTACATTTGGCCAATTGCAAGGCAACAAAAATCCGTAGCAATGTGCCCCCTCAAACAACATTTGCAACAGCAAATGTTTCTCTCATTCCCAGAACTGTTTTTTCTTGAAGAAACTGATGTTTCTTTCTTTTCCATAGACGTTTTACAAATTGCCTTTTGTATATTTTCCACTCTTCTTGAAAGTTAGTTCGTCACGTTCCTTGTAACGAGCACACAACTAGGATTTCACCTAGCATGCTTCTGTTTGTGGTGGCATTTGCCTCAATATGTTTTCAATATCATCAATGTGTATTTTCTTTGTGTATCCTCAGCTCATTTCTTGCTTTTTTGAAAATGAGTGCCCAATAATTTAGTGGGTTGATCCAAATGTGAGGGACACTTGGACCCCCTTTACAGAAGTCTTGAGGCTAAAAAACAATCTTGTAGAAGGATTGAAAGGAGGAAACATTATAACATGTAAGAAAAAACTAGCCTATAAATGTGCAGTAACGAATGAGAACAATGATATTATAACAGAAAAAAGCAACCACTTCCTCTTAATGATTGAGAAGGCTTCCAATTTTAACTAAAACTTTTTCACGTGGTAACCAAACATGCCCCTACCCCTAATAATGATGCCGCCAATCATAGCCAACAGTTTTACAATAAATTGGCATGCTCCTTTGAAGAAAAGGTGAATGAGGACTTTAAAACATTTGATGAAACTATCACCTTAAGAGTGAGTAGACAACACTCCTAACACAGGATCATGTAACACTGTTAGAATTCACATTGACTACGCCAGAGCAAATGGCAACTTTTATTAAACAAAACAAATCAGGTTCTCCTAATGATCCTTGCCCTCCTAAAATACTCAAATTAACACCAGATATTATCTCGACTAACCTGTCTGCTATCTTTAACATCATAACTTCAAAAGGCATATTTCCGTGTGTTTTGAAACAAGCTTCCATCACCCTGTGTTAAAAATTCCTAATCTCAACTGTAATGACCCTAAAAACTATCGCCCAATATCACACCTCCCGGTGCCTTCTAAAATCATTGAAATATCTTGAATATAGAATGATCTAAATACATTCAGGATAATTACATTATAGATCCAACACAGTTTGGATTTACACTGGAACATAGCACCGAGACCGCAGTGGTCAAGGCAACTGAAGAGATAAGAATGACACTAGATGGAGGTGGATCCGCAGTCCTCATCCTAATGGATATATCGGCTGCTTTTGATACGGTGTACCATAAAACCCTGATTCACCGTCTAGCAGAAACAGGGACTAAGGATAAGGCTCTGGCGCTACTCACTTCTTTCCTCACAGGCAGGAAACAAACCTTGGCACTGTGAACATTTGAGTCAACACCTTACACTCTATTGTGTGGAGTGCCACAAGGATCGTCACTGAGCCCGACTCTTTTTAACAATAATGGGCCAAATTGGCCCCTCTTATTAAAAAGTTTAATTTAGTGGTAACATCCTATGCTGATAACACCCAATTTGTAGTCACTGCCTCAAATAATGACTCATCAGGTCCGTAAAGATGTCAAAACTGTATGGAGACAGCAGTTGGATGACTAGACACTGTTTGAAGCTCAATTCAGGAAAAACTGGGGTTATTATATTTAGAAATCCCTTCCCTAGCTGGTCCCCTAACTGGTGGCCAGAACGACTGAGCCAACCTCCAACTCCTGTTCTTCAAGTTTAAAACTTGGGAGTCATCATTGATGACAAGCTTAATATGGGTGCCCGGATATCCTCAGTGGTTTCTTCTGCCTACTATTCCCTTAGAGCGATTAGGAAAATACTGCCATATTTTCCCAACAATTTTGGAAAAAATGTGATCATGCCATTAGTCCTTTCAAAATTGAACTATTGCAACAGTCTTTACGTGACCCTGCAAGAAAAACATATAAATAAGTTGTAATTTGTGCAGAATGCAGCAGCTAGAATGATTCTAAAAATACCTAAGTATCATTCCATCTCTCGGGGACTTCGAGAGCTACATTGGCTTACAATACAGAACCATGCCAAATTTAGAGCTCTATGCCTGGCACACAAAGGACTCTACAACACAGGTCCTGAATTTCTTAGGAAAATGTTTAGATGACATATTCCTCATAGGGCCTTACGATCCTCAAATTCTAAAACCCTAGTAGTCCCTAAGATAAAAAAAGGCAAACTGGGGAGGCAGGAGTATTCAATTATGTACAGAAGAACAATGGAATGATCTACCAGCACATATTATAAGCATTCCCTTCTTGGGGGCCTTTGGGAATGAGATTGAGACCTGGTTGTTTGAAAAGTAATGCACCTTAGTCTCAGTATGCTCTACCTTAGTTAGCGCAAAGACACCCAATCGGGTAATCGCACGCTCTACAAGTTTCCTTAACATAACATAACACTTTATTGTAGCAATGGCTGAAGGGATCTGAGCAAAACAAGTCAGTAGTGACTGAAGTGAGCTAATATGATGCACACTTTCTGTTCATTGTGCACACAAGATTTTTGGTTTCACCAGAACTAAAAAGAATATAGGGACACAATTAGCAGTCAACACCAAACAGATTTCAACACATCATGAAAAATCACCATGTAAATATTATGTGGCAGACATACAGTAAAAAAATAGAGGAATTAAAAACTATGTAATCTCACATTCTTATAGCATATTATGTAAAAAGAACCCAAACACACATCAAATTCGTGACATAAGAACAAGAACAAATACTGCGATTGTACTGTAACAATGGTGCTAATGAGATCACTTCCATTGTCGGAACATGGTGGAGGGGATACAATTGCACCAATAATGCAATCAAATAAAAGAAAGTCATCATTATACACACCTTTTGTAAACGAGCTATCATTTGTGATTAACATAGTATTGTAATAATTGATGAGGCTGTAAAAATCATGATGTAAGAAATTAAAAAAGAAGCGAAACCCTAATTATTATTTTCTTTCATCTTCCTTCAGTTAGGGTCATGGTATGTACAGAAACCAATCATATCCAAACATAAAGTGCAACACAATTATAGAGTTAAATGCCTGGGTCCTAGTTTGCATATGAAAAGAACTGTAAAATAAATAAAACAAAAAAAATCTTTACACGGCAATCTCAAATCGTTTCAACACAACTGCAAATATACTAAGCAGTCTATTTATTGTACATGTAAACACATCTATATGTCATTGTACAGTACACAACACAAAAATAAAGGTAAATATATTTTGCCTAAAGTCTCTACATAAAGTAAAACAAAAAGGAAGAGGGAAGTGAGGCAATGAATTATGGAGAAAAAAGAACTTAAAAAAATTGAATATTTATAAATGAAATGTCCAATTGAGGTTCATCAAGAGAAATCTATTGACAATAAGGTAATTGCTGTGCAAACAATAGTAGAAAATAAACCGAGAATGGCTTCAATGGATGGTCAAGAATTCTGCCCAATCAAATAGAAAAACCCTAAATATTTTACTTGCATAGCAAATTACAATTATTTGAAATTGTTGACTCTTTGTAAGCATGACCAGTCCATGAAGAGCACTTGGGGCCCAATTAAGAGTAAGGTGGATTGCCCACCGACCATCAGGGTGTGGAAAGTAATTGCCTCCACCGCTCTGGCAGTAGAGACCACTGTGTTTTTAAAGGATTTGCCACCATAGTGGCTCCTCTGAAGTCACTGAAGGTTTGTTAAGCAGCTGCCATGTTTCAAGCTACTGCTCAGCAAAATAGTTTTTTTCAAAAACCAACTCACAAGTGCAAGTTGCTTTTTAAAAAAGATAATAATATCACCCTGACATCATGGGAGTTTTATCACAAATATTGACTTTACATACTTTTTATATAAAGTTATCAACAACAAAAATGCAGAAGACCACGATCTATTCCTAAAATTGACTAAATTCATGATCCTGGCCCCCTGATATACCTCAGTGAAAAAAATTGTTGGATCATTAGAGAAGTCATTTAGCTTGGGTAGACATTGCTGATCCAGGCTGGAATTTTCTGGACTACATTTTTAAAAATGGTGTTTGTGTTGCAGTGATGATGTAATATTTCAGGAACCATGAGACCTTTATACTTCATTTTGATGTCAAAACATAGGTTTTTCGGGTCAAGTAGTCTTATAGAGAAATAACTCCTCAGATCAGCCCTTCATTCATTTTCCAAAACGGCAGCTATAATAGAGGAAGATGAGACATATGTAGAAATGAAAGAAATAATATTTGTTTTTAATCATTTTATGTTTACACAAAACAATGTTTATGATCTGAATATGAAAAAAATAACTGTTACTCCTGTTTTAGACACATTTTCATAGTTCACTTTATTTTTTTGTTTTGGCAATCGCTTGTGGTACATTTGAAGAATGTTGCACATTTGAGAAGAAATTATTGACAGGGACATCATTTTGTAGCACATGTTTTGCAAGTACCTGTACGTGTAAGTTCTGTGGGTAGAGGTTGTAGATATTTTGTACGTTTGAGCACCCCATCAATATCTTCCCAACTAAATTCACATGGATCATTTTCTAAATATGTATGATCGAAATTATTTACACATCTTCAGGTCAAGTAGAATGCTCTTTTAATGTGTCCATGCACAGAATGTGACATCGGTGGAAGGTCACTTAGCGGTACTGATCTCTTGAACTCACTATACCAAAGATAGTCAGATGCGTGATGGTCAGAACTTGTTTTCCACACATGCACAGGTTTTTTTTACATCTTTAAAATCATATTCTTCTTCTGTCTCAGCAAATCCTTTTAGAAATTTCACAGGTTCAGCAGTTGAAGTTCAAAGCTTTATTCCAAATGTGCCTATAATTTTATCACCAATAAGAATATGCGCCTTGATAAGAACACTGGGCATCTCTGTGTCAAGTTTCTTGGACAGAACATGAAGCGAGATTAAAAGCCAGATGCACAACTATTTTTGTAGGTCGCAAATGTGAAATTGGCCTGTTTGCAATCGCAAAATTGGTCTGCCCCATGTACAAACCCTCTTTTGTGAGTCGTTAACCTGCTACTGACTAGCAAAATAGGGTTTGCGACTCGCTATTAGGAAGGGGCCTGCCAAGGGCATCCCTTCCTAATAGCGACTCGTAGTTTACCATAATTCAAGTAGGTGGAAGCCACTTACAAACGGGAAGGGGTCCCTAAGGAACCCCCTTCCCCTTTGCGAATGGATGCAAAAATATTTTATATGGGCAGGCAGTGGTCCCACGGACCTCTGCCTACTCTTAAAAAATTAAACAAAAACGTTTCATTTTTCTTTTTTAAATGCATCTCATTTTCTGTTAAGGAAAATGGCCTGCATTTTAGAAAGAAAACTTGCGCTATTTAAAAAGCTGTCACAGACATGGTGGTCTGCTGACCCAAGCAGGTCACCCTCCCAGAGAGTGCTAGCTATTCCCAATGGGGTCGCAAATTGCACCTGCCTCATGAATATTAATGAGGCATGCAATTTGCAACCCCATTAGGAATCGCAAACAGTGACACAGTTGTAAAATACATTTTGCGAGTCGCAAATTGTGAGTCGTAAAACAACGCAATTTGTGACTCGCAAATTGTAAGGGTCGTATATCTGGCCCTAAGTGTCTTTCCTCACCTGTTGCATAATGTATTCATAACTCTGACAATCCTTGATTTATGAACATTGTAACAAATCTAAGTAGCACAGTGATAACATCTTTGTCATTTGAAAATACAATAACAGTACAACATGTGGTACAACACAAAGGTCAGCTGTTGACCAGAATTTATCAAGTTGCACAGGTATAGATGTCGAATTTTTGATTCAGCCAAGGTCAATTGTTCCACTTGTAGATATTCACCTGATTCTCTCACATTATTTGACAGATAGTTCAAGATAACTGGCAAAGACAATGTGCAGTTCTTGCAAGGTGCACACTGACTTTGACATCTCTAGAACAGTCTGAACGACCTCTCTGAAGTTTTGCAAGGATGAAATCTGGACCATTCACAATTGTGACATATAGTCCACAACAACAGCAGTTTTCAATGAGGACACCTTTTCCAATTGAAATTCTTCAGGTGAAAGTTTTTTTTGGGAGCTCTTGTATGAGTTTGTGCTTCACTGGTTTCATTGTAGCATCTCCATCAAATGATGCATTTGTTAGAAAAAGATTATGAAACAGAATGTCCTTGATAAATTCACCCCTTTTTTTTGCCTTATCCATCTCTCTGTGTGCTTTTCAAGTGTTGAATTTTTGTAACCTATTTTGTAGTGGCTGATTAGATGAAACTCTTACTATGACAAATGAAGCATGGAAGTTTAGCTTTAGTGATTATATCAAACAGCTTTTTCTCTTTCAATACAAATCTCTCCTGCTTAAGTTCTGTTTATAGTTGTAATCCATGTTCCAGGACATCTAGTAGATGTGTCTTTAATTGTTATCCACCTGTTGTTTTGTCACAAAGTTGTGGAGTCACACAAGCAAACTAATTTCAAAGGCGTTTCCTTGCTGCTGCATGAAATGAAGAAGGCTGTCAACATGTTTATTAAAACATTCCCCTCTCTTTCCCACAAGTTTGTGGTGAGGAACAGTTTCACAGTGGTCCATTAATTTCGAAATTGTCGTCTCTCTGAAAACATTGCAAATAGAAAGGACTTCATCATAAACTAGCTGCCATTGAGCAACATATTCACTTTTATGTGTCTGACCAACACTTCCCTTGATGCTTTCTCTGTGATCTCTAAATTGTCTGTTCCAGTTTTATATCTGGAGCCACAGCATTGAACCTTCCCTCTCTGTCTTTTGCCACAAAATGTATTTTGCTGAATTTGCTGTAGAGGTATGGTTTTTCCAACCCTAGCATCTTCACTCTTTCCAAATACCAGGACCAATGTCTCAGAAAGTTTATGCAAATGAATTCAGAAAACACAGTAATCAGTGACTCCACAGTCTTAATATGCAGTTCCCAATCACCTTCCCCGATCAGCATGTACCAAGTATTTCACTAGAGCTATCATAAGTAAAACATTTCCCTAGTACTTGCAAAGTTGTGATTTTTCTTCACATTCTTTGACAAACTCTACAGATTTGTTTTTCAGTTTTTCAGATTTTGAACTGAGTGTATTGAACATTGCCCATATTTGCATTATATATTTTGAGTGAAGTGCACCCTTTGCCTTGTTCACATTTGAGATAAGATATGCAAAACCTCATTTGTCATTCCAAAGCAATATTTCTACAGCCTCAGATATGATGAGCATACCTTAAGATGAACAAACATAATGAGCTCAGCTCAATACTGACTGGACAGTTTTCTTCCAGAGATTTCAGCCTCAATAAGTGAATTGTCTATGCCACATCCACTGCGGTAACTCCCTGCACATCGCGATGCAACTTTTGTCATGTGGAAATTACCATAATTTTATAAAGATAATCAGATTCTACTGGATTGCTCATAAAAATGTCAGCTATAACATAGAAAAAAACTTCATCACAGAAAATTGGCAGGATAAGCTGGTCTTTAAGCTGAGCAAACACAGTTTAGAAATGTTTTAGAGCTGTGTAAACTAGGGGTGGGCGGAATTTGCGAAAGTAACTTTCGCAAATTATCGCGAAAATGTTAAAAATCTCCGCAAACACGCAGAAATATCGCGAAGATGCGGAAGTTTTTTTCCCACCCGTTCGCGGTATTTTCTGCGTGGTCGCGGCTCGCCAACTTACCCATGCGGTTGCTCGCGGGCGCGGCCATCTTGTTTTCACTCTTCTCACGGTGCATGATCGCGAGAAGAAAGGCGTGATCGCGAGACCAATGACATTACTGTGGGCGCGAACTGTCGCGAGACAGCGCAAATGGCTACCAACAATCCAACATCTCGTGGAGAACGCGACCGGATCGGGAAAACTTGTCGGCGAACGCGGGGATTCAGGTAAGAAGATCGCGCGCAAGAATGTATTATTTTACAGCGCGAGCAAGAAACAAATTATCGCTAAGCTGCGGAATGCGGAAATTTTGACATTTTCGCGCTCTCCGCGGAACGCGAAAATGTCAAATTATCGCAATTTCCGCGAGCGGAACGGAAATTTAGCCCAGGCCTAGTGTAAACTGTTGCACAGTTTGTGACTGGAGATGGTATTACTGGTAAAAGCCCAACCTTCTTCAGTGAGACAGTATTCTGGGTGATCAGAGCATGAATTCCAACCCATGATAAATTCAGTTAAACCAGCTTTGCAGACCGCAGAATCAGGTAGAAGAAGATCTATGTCTTCAGCTACTTTGAAACTTTCTGATAGACTGGGACGTGTTGATGGCTTATAGTGATTGTGCACACATTGGCAAGGCAGTTGGATTATAAGTTTGCAGCTTGATTTGTTTATGCCTTCATCTAACACAGCTCGTTTTCCAGAAGCTACTTCATTGGTAGAGTCTTGAAAAAGCACCATGGCAGCATCATATGTGCTGGATGTTCCAGACAAAGAAGAGCTGTCTTCAAAATCAAAATTATCAAGAGCAGTAATTGTAAATCCTTTCTGGGTTAAGTGACTTGGAAGTGGTGCGCTGTCGTATTCACAAGATTGGACAGCATGAGCGGCTAACAAGTTTCTGCTCCGTATTATGTCATTATAACTTGTTGATACGCCAATCCTATTCATTAAAGTGATTAGCTCTCTACTTTTGCAGTTGCCATAGATTGGGTGGACAGTCATCATGTGTAGTGGAGTTTTCTTTTTGCTATGATGTGATTCAAAAAACATGATTTGGAAAAGACAGTGCATTTGCACAGCACAAGCCTGTCAGTTCATGGAAGTGTCTTCCACTTCTTCGCTTATATCTCCAAACCCATCATCAATGTTGTCGGCTCCTGTTCAAAACTCAATACCTTTAGTTTGTAACCGTTTCCTTTGCTGATATTAAACAATGATATAAAAAAAATGCTAATATTGCATCAGGCATTCTTTTTGTCTCCCATGATTTGCGGAGTTCTGGGGCATCACATTTCTTAAAATGGTTCCTTCTGCTTTTACTGCATCCTGTGATCTTATTTTGGCAGCAAGAACTTCAGGACTCAAATCAGCTGAGACCACCATGTATGGCTCATTCTTTTTGTTAGACTGACAAAAACAAATTCTGTCCTTGTACATTCTCACCAGAAAAAATTTCAATATTATAGATTAATACAGTTTCATCATTATTGCCCAGTATGTCTCTGATCTCAATGAGTGTAAACCCATATCCAGGACTCAAGAGTGGCTTTAAAACTTAATTTGCTTTTGTAAAGAGTGCAAACGTAACTGACGGCTGGAGGTTATTTTGCTTCTGGTAGCTCATTGTAAATTCATACTTTTGAATGAATGCAAACATGCAGTTTGGCTGGGTATACAAATCCGCTGCAAATACATTCACCTCACTGTTTAGATCAGTTACTTGGCTGAAAACGTCATCTTAGAAGAAAGTAGTTGCGGATAAAAACATGTTTCCCTTTGAGACTCACATGCTCTCTACTTCTTTCTTTCATCATTCCCATTGGCCTTTGTTCTGGCTAAACCACAGATAACATATTGAAGAGCCTCTGCTTTCTGATCAGTTGTTGGAGGTGGACGAGGGATAGCCATTGATATTCTAAGTGGATGGGGTTGGTTGTCATCACTTTCTCAGAGGACTCAGATTCTTGTTGTGATTCACTGGTTTCTGCTATCTTTTGACAACTATTTCACAGGCTTTTTTTCTACTTTATACGACTTTTACCACTTGTTGTTACAATGATAAAATATTTGAACCTCTTCACCCATCAGTTTCAATCGTTTGTGACTTTCTGTTGCAGCCACAGTATTAGCTTTTCCTTCAGATTATTTTGGCATATGACAGGCATGCAGGGGCAGGTTGCTCCAGGCTTTAGGAGCGAGGTAGGAGAAGGCATGACCACCAGATGTGGTTCTACATAGGCGAGGGGTCTAAGCAAGTAGGAGTCAAGCTGAGTAAAGGTGTCTCATAAGTCTGTGGAAGTTTATGTGGTTTTTGAGTTATGTGGGGTGAATGTTGTGCAAAGCTTTATCTCTGTGTGTGTAAGGAGTTTCAAGAGTGTTCAATGTGGAGTATGAGCCAGTGGAGCTCTATGAGGTATGGAGTAATGTGCATGCAAGGTGGGTGGTTAAGGGTGAGACTGGCTGCAGACATTTGTATGGTCTGGAGTTTTCTGGTCATTTGAGTTGATTCCAGCATAGGCTATGTGAAGATCATGAGCATCTTGAGTGTGAGGAAGCAGGAGAAGGAGACTGCATTTGCTTGGTTGCCCATGGTGAGTTTATTGTCAGCTACTGTTTCGAGGTACTTTGCGTGGGTTGCAGAAGGAATGTAAGTCCCAGCTTGACATGTCACGAGCACAGGGTGGAGGCCTAGTGTGTGGTATCTTTGCTTGAGATTACTATTTACATCTTGTCTGTTTTGAGCTTGAGGCAATGGGTTTTCATTCATCTGACTACTTTGGTAAAGCAGGCAGAAAAATTGGTCCGGGTGTTTGGTGTCTTGTCAGAGAGGGAAAGTATGTGCTGGGTGCCATCAGCATCAGAAATGATGTTGTGTCTGTGGGCACAGATGATGTTGGTGAGTGGTGCCATTTAGACATTGAACAAAACAGAGTGGAGCTGACTGAGGATCATAGTGGAACTTAACAGATGAGGTTGATGGGACCCGAAGTGAAGGGGGCCCGGCTGACCAACTCAGTGCGGTCTGTTAGGAAGGAGCCAATCCAGAAAAGTGCAAGACATTGGATTCCGTGTTCATGCAATCACTGGATAAAGATGGAGTGGGAGTTGAATATCCATTACAAAAGCATGCAATAAAAAAAAAACAAGTTAAAAACAGCTCTGTTGCCTGAGAGTAACTCACATAATTAATTTGTTAACAGTTTGACCCTACATCATTTGTAATTAAAAGGATGCTAGACAGTACTAAATCAATAGAATAAATGTTGGAACGGAGGAGCAGAAGAATGTACAGATTGGCAGGCCTCATTGTTTCCATGCCATGTCCAATCCCATTCTACTTGTACCAAAAACACTATAATATAATAGTTACTGACTATATTTCAATTAAGTACAGTCAAGAATAGAAATAATGCTCAAACCTGGACCAGCATTACAAAGGAGCACAGTTCCTTGTGTTAAGAGAGTGAGAGCAGGAAACCGCACATTTCCTGCAAAAGCCTCAGTTCCGTGAATTACGCTTCTTCCTTCTATCAGGAATGTCCAGAACCATTTGTCCTTCAGGGAAATTCTGAAGACCTGGCTTTTCTCTTCCTATGATTTTCTTTTTGGGCATTTTGCCACCCCCCCCGATTGCAGCTGGATTATATTTCTGGACTAGTGCTGGGAAGCCCCGTTGCTGGGGCAGCTACATGCTTTATAAAATTTAGAACTTAACATAACAGTAAAATACAATTATTTATGAAGATTTGCAATTTCCATAATTTCACCATTTGTACAAGAGAGCACTACAAGCAACGAAGTGCGAATGTATAAGCAGCACTACAGGGTCTACAATTATTTGTTATATTTCAACAAAATACAAACACAAGTGGATGTTGAAATGTAATCCTAATCCACTAATACAAAGGGACACAGGAAAGTGCAAGTACATACACAGATTTACAGCATCCATATTTCTTGCCACTTCCCAACCAACTTTCAATAAAGTGCAATCATTGCAGTACTAAAATGATCATTGCAGATTTCTAATATATGTTTCAGCTGATGGCAACACTCCCCATAGGTACAAGGATCTTGATCTAAAATCATTACATCATCAGTCCTATAACTGAGGGATATAGCACTCATGGTTGATCTTAGTCTATAATACCTCAACAGGGGCAGAATAACATTAACAAAAGATACATGATATTGTGCTTTCCACCAAACATGCAATTACAGTATTCCCTTCATGAGCCTTGCTCTTTTCACAAAATATTCTTTGTTGTGAAAGGTCCTCAAGCCAAACCTAATACATTTCTGCTCAGGATGGATCAGATCCAAATAGAGCTAATAACCCAGTTCTATTTTGTGCTCAGGATAATCTGCTATCGTGCTACTTGATCTGACCTTGGTAAGCTTTGCCTCACATTAAAATGGCTGATAGCTTTCTTTCAAAATGTCCACTGTACCGGGTCTGACTATGCTGGGGGCTGCCCATAAACATCCCAGTTGCAGGGTGGTTAGTAGTAGGCTAGACAACCAATTATTTCATAAAATAGGTAGGCATATTAATTTTTAACTATTATAGGTTAAGGTAACCTTAATACATATTAAATGTAAAAGCATTATTACATTTAAAACAAATACACATATAATACAAAATATACTTACAATGTGTCACTTACAAACATAAAAAAATACGTACTTTGGAATATTTGCAAAAAAATATATATTATTTTTAAAAAATCATTATTTAAACATAGATATTAAACCATTGTCATACTAATTAATTAGGATTACAAACACTAGAGAGTAAAATTGTATACAATTCACACAATACAAACATTAAATTAAAAACATACAAAATTTGACTACAAAATTAAATATACAAAATAACAAGTTACTTTAACCCCTTCAGTGCCCCGGTTGCGCTGTGCCCATGACGAGACTATCTCGTCATGAACCCCGCCCGCTAATTCAATGCCCGGCACAGGGCGGGGAAAGGGCGGGGCACACAAGGGGTTAAAGTAACCTTTAAATGTAAAGCAAAAGATGTATATAAACAATGTTTTAAAAGATTAGATCAAAATTAGATGCGGGGTTAGATTTAATATTCCCATTCCAACCTGAACAACAGGAGTAAATGTCTTGGACTTTGGAAGGGCTGGACTTACTATATCAACTCCAACCGTAGTAACATTAGGGAATGTTGTGTACTTTGGAGGTGTCAGACTTACTATCCCACTGCAACATAAGCAACAGTAGGAGAAAGTGTTGTACTATGGAGGTGTCAGATTCACTATTCCCACTCCAACCTGAGCAAAATAAGGGAAAGCGTCGGACTTTGTAGCGGTCAGAGTCACTATTCCTACTCCAAATTGAGCAACAGTAGGCAAAGTGCTGGGTTTGGAGCGCTCAGATTTACCTCTCACATTCCAACCTGAGCAACAATAGGAAATGTGTTGGACTTTGGAATAGTCAGATTCACTATTCCCACTCCAACATAAACAATATCAGGGTAAGTGTTGGATTTTTTTGGAGGGTTCAGAGCAAGTATTCCCACTCCAAAGTCAGCAACAGCATGGAAAATGTAAAACATTACAAAGTTCAGATTTAATGTCAAAATAAGTTACACATATAAAATAAATAAACTGAAAATATATTTTAATAAACATATAAAAATACACTTTTATCATTATATGATAAATAATAATTAATACAAATGGAACACAATAAATGTACATGTACAATTATAAATACAATGTTTTTAAAATATGTCAATTAAAAAAAATCCTTTCTATACCATTATCCTAAAATGCTAACAATCACAAAAACAAATTAAATAAAAAATGAATAAATTACAAAACATAATATTTTAAAATAATAACATGATACAATTGGTTATAAGACCGAAAAGCCTTCAGCATAACATAATTAGTATCCAATTATTAAAAAATAATAATTCATAGAATCAATCATGTATTTAACAATTTAACAAATAAAAATTATCTTAGTATATTTTAGAATTATCTATTACATAACTAATGAAATATTTACATAATTAATCATCACATTAAATTCAATTAAAAAACTATATATAAAAATAAACTTCTCATACTATTCCCCTACAAACCAACAACCCATCAGAAATTGACATAAAATAAAACAAAAACTTAAATTATATTACCAAAGATAAAAAAAAGGCATATTGAAAATAATTGAACATACTTGAAACAATATTAATACCACAACATAACTAAATATTAAAAAATATATATTATGCACTACTGTATTTAAAAAACTATATAGAAGACCTAAACACCCAATATCTTTTACCCTCTATATTCTGTCCAAAGATATTTTTGACATCACAATATTTTTGAAATTTTATTTTGGTGAATACCTATCAGACTTTATTATGTTAAGGTTTCTTTTTTTTTATTTGATTTAAGTTATGTTTTTGTGTAAGGAAACGTTCAAGTTTGGAGAATTTTCAGGAAGGAGATAGGGTGCATGCAACTTGTGAAGATTCATCAAATGGTGGCAAAGTTATAAGAAAACCAAAAGATGCTTTTCTTATGGTAACGTGGACCAACTATAACTACCCAATGGCGACTGGGAGATGTTTATATATATATATATATATATATATATATATATATATATATATATATATATTCACTTAAAAAAACATAGGTTTCACACACGGTATAGTTAGGAATTAGCATTTAAAGATTGACACCAGACCTGCAAAAGGCTCTTGGGGCGGACTCTGATTATTTAATCTATGCCGGGATCTTCCGAGGGCTGGAATGGCGGCAGGATGAAGGCTTCTGGGAAGGGTAGTACTGTGCGCGAAGTAGTGGTGCTTCTGGCGGGAATGAGGTCGCCACCCACTTGGGGAAGGTACTTACCCTGGATGCCTCAATCCATGCCACTCCCACCATGCTCTGCACGCCTATCGGAGCGAAGCCGGCGCTACATAAATCTGGACACTGACAGCACTTATTGTTCGAAGAGGCATCTGAAGAAGGAACTCACTCCGAAATGCATTATGCCTGGTCAATAAAGCTGCTGATTACCTGTAAGCCTGTGCGTGTGCCTGATCCTTTCATCTGAGGGGACTTGGTCGTAAATTGTTGGTGCATTGGCCACTTAGCACCTGGGCACCCCATCCTACAGCAGTGCAGTAGATAATAGTGGCAACTTTGGTGATTTTCAAAAACTTTGGAAAACTGCTGCACCGCCGCCATTATTGCATCCAGCAACACCTGTTGGGGCGGACTCTGATTATTTAATCTATGCCGGGATCTTCCGAGTGCTGGAATGGCGGCAGGATGAAGGCTTCTGGGAAAGGTAGTACTGTGCGCGAAGTAGTGGTGCTTCTGGCGGGAACGAGGTCGCCACCCACTTTGGGAAGGTTCTTACCCTGGATGCCTCAATCCATGCCACTCCCACCATGCTCTGCTCGCCTATCGGAGCGAAGACGGCGCTACATAAATCTGGACACTGACAGCACTTGTTGTTCGAAGAGGCATCTGAAGAAGGAACTCACTCCGAAATGCATTATGCCTGGTCAATAAAGCTGCCGATTACCTGTAAGCCTGTGCGTGTGCCTGATCCTTTCATCTGAGGGGACTTGGTCGTAAAAAAAATAAATATATATATATATATATAGTCACTTAAAAAACCATAGGTTTCACACACGTTATAGTTAGGAATTAGCATTTAAAAAACCTTGCAAATTCACTTAAAAAACCATAGGTTTCACACAGGTTATAGTTAGGTGGACATTTCACTCGTAAAAAACCAATGAAATTCCCCCGTTATAGTTAGTTCAGATAACTATAACTCGCGCGCCCGCAATCCACTGCTCATGACGTTACATATTACATCACTCATGACATGGTCAGTGGCATCACTCATGACATCACTGATGACATCATTCTTGTGATAGAGTGGCGGTCGCGCGAGTTATAGTTATCTGAACTAACTATAACGGGGGAATTTCATTGGTTTTTTACGAGTGAAATGTCCACCTAACTATAACCTGTGTGAAACCTATGGTTTTTTAAGTGAATTTGCAAGGTTTTTTAAATGCTAATTCCTAACTATAACGTGTGTGAAACCTATGGTTTTTTAAGTGAATTTGTACGTTTTTTTAAAAGCTAAGTTATGTATTTTTTAATATATATTTTTTTTTAAGGTTTTTCACCATGCGCGCACCGTGCGCGTGCTTTGGTCGCACCCCGCGATTTTTATTAAAAAAAAAAATGTTTATTTTACCCATGGGGGTCCTTCTGTGACCCCCTGACAAAGGCTAGGGGGTCAGGAACTCTCTTCCCTGCCCCCTTTTCATGTTTTCCACCTTTTTTCCCCCTTTCCTTTTCAGTGTGAGAGACAAAATGGCGGCCGATACTTCCTGATTTCGACCGATTCGAATGTTGATTGACATCTAACAACCAGTCAGAATTTGGCTCGCGCACGGCACCCTGCGCGCACGTGCGCGCACCGTGCGCGCGTATAGATATTTATATGCTTTTAGATGCTATTTTCTCAGGAAATACTGAACAGATTGACACCAGACCTGCAAAAGGCACTTCCCTGACCTGAGGACTGCCTCTCTGCCAAATTTCAAGTAATTCTGTTCAGCCATTCGGGCTGTACCTTCGACTAAAGGTCCTATGGAAAAATGCATGGGGAAAACGTGTTTTGGGACCCCCCTTTTTTCTCGGCCCCCGCTTGACGAATCACCCCGAGACTTTCAGGGTAGGAGCGGAGCGGAGCGCCCCATTAGTTTTGAAAAATTTGCGAAGATTCGTCAACCGGCGCCAAAGTTATTAAAAATAGAATTTTGAGATTTCCTATGGAAACACGGTCCTAACTATAACTATCTACTGGCGACCGCCAGTAGATAATATATATATATATATGTTTTGTATTTTTTTTTTTGTTTTTTAACAATTTTGTATTTTTTTTTTTTTTTTAGAGCACAAAAAAAAAAACTGGTAATGAAAAACTGTTCAACAGGAACAAAAACAATAAATGAAAATAATTATGGGCTGGCGCATGTGTGCTGCTGTATTTTGTTTTCGATCAAGTTAATACTGCTCTCACCGTAGCAAAGAACAGCATTGCACACATTACAGTGTATGTGCACCTTCTGGAAAAGTGAGCGGATGTCCAGTGCCCTGGTACACGGAGAATCTGCGGCCGCAGATGATGTGCTCGGCTGAGCAGGTGGAGGGTTGTCCCTTAGGGCTCTAGTTGACTCTCGAGCATAAGGTACAGGATGCACTGTCTTGAAGTGTCTCAGCATTGAATAAATACTAAAGGAGTATTTCTTGCTGGGATCTCCTCTGGATAAGACAGTTCCACAAATAGTGCATGTCACCTTCGGGCATTGACCTTCTTTTGGCCCTCTGGAAAGGGGAAGAATTTCCAGATGAAAGAGTCTTTTTGTTTGGTCTTCCTTGGTGGTACCACAAAGGTCTCCTCCTCACTCCCTGAAGTAGACTGCTGTTCTGCCATTTTCAAGTAAGATTTTACTAGAGTAGCTGTTCAGCTCCTTCTCCCAGGCAATAATAAGAAATAGTGAGGGGAGTGGGTGTTGTGTTTGAAGATTCTGGAACAGAAACTACTATGAACCAATGAAAAGTGTTGTTTCATAATCACATGACTTGCCGTGCGCGCACGGTGCTCGCACGCATGCGCGCACGGTGCACGCACGACGGTGCACACACGCATCAGAAATGAATTACTTTTAACCCGATGTCTAAAACATGAAAACCGTGAAAAACCCTTAAAAAAAAAAACATTTAAAACTGTTTATAAGCTTATAGAAGATATTAACTATGCTGTTCAACTTTATCCAAATTAAAAAAAAAAGAGCTGAGCCATTCCATATTACAGGATACAGTCAATCTATAATATATACATAGGTAGTTTATTGTAAAATAAATATATAAAAAATATAATAATACATACATAAATTAGCATTTAAAAAACCTTACAAATTCACTAAAAAAAACATAGGTTTCACACACGTTATAGTTAGAAATTAGCATTTAAAACACCTTGCAAATTCACTTAAAAAACCATAGGTTTCACACACGTTATAGTTAGGAATTAGCGTTTAAAAAACCTTGCAAATTCACTGAAAAAACCATAGGTTTCACACATGTTATAGTTAGCTGGACATTTCACTCGTAAAAAACCATTGAAATTCCCCCATTATAGTTAGTTCAGTTAACTATAACTTGCGCGACCGCCACTCTATCACAAGGATGATGTCATCAGTGATGTCATCAGTGATGTCATTTGAGATGTCATCAGTGATGTCATGAGTGATGTCACTGACCATTTCATGAGTGATTTAATATGTGACGTCATCAGCAGTGGATTGCGGTTGCGCAAGTTATAGTTAACTGAACTAACTATAACGGGGGAATTTCAATGGTTTTTTACGAGTGAAATGTCCAGCTAACTATAACATGTGTGAAACCTATGGTTTTTTCAGTGAATATATATATATATATAAGTGTGTCCCATACTACTTTAGGAGGATGGACTTACACAGAGTGAATTGAGACCCCAGAAAACCCGAGGCATTTGAAAAAGGCAGTCGCTGAAACGCGTCATGCCGGGTTTTTAAATAAACGGAGTCTTCAGAGCCCCGCCGCGTCCCCTTGTCTACTTTTCACCAAAGGAGATTTGTTTTGCATTATTGGCGTGTTGCCACTGACACGCAAAGGGGACCCTTCCCCAAGCATCCAAGGTATCAATGGACACTTACCTGGATCGCCGCCCGTCTCCAGGAAGCAGTGAACCTGTTGTCAATGACAGACCATAACATATGGAGAGAACGCAGTTACTTGAACTAAGCGCCTCAAGGCGCGCTGCCAGCGGGGAAGAGGTCGGTTGGAAGTGAGGGCGGAGACACCGTCTATTGTCCAGCACCATGTTAAGGTTTTAGCCTGAACCACATGAATCAGCCTCTCACTTGGAGTAATGCAATAACTAGGCTGACAAGAATACTCACTAGCGCTACGGACCAACTGCATGCTGGGACTTGCAGTCTCTGAACACTGAACAGCTTGAGTACTCTTGATGTCACGTGAGTCAGGTGTGTCCCATACTACTTTAGGAGGATGGACTTACACAGAGTGAATTGAGACCCCAGAACACCCGAGGCATTTAAAAAAGGCAGTCGCCGAAACGCGTCATGCCGGCTTTTTAAATAAACGGAGTCTTCAGAGCCCCGCCGCGTCCCCTTGTCTACTTTTCACCAAAGAAGATTTGTTTTGCATTATTGGCGTGTTGCCACTGACACGCAAAGGGGACCTTTCCTCAAGCATCCAAGGTATCAATGGCCACTTACCTGGATCGCCGCCCGTCTCCAAGAAGCAGTGAACCTGTTGTCAATGACAGACCATAAGATATGGAGAGAACGCAGTTACTTGAACTAAGCGCCTCCAGGCGCGCTGCCAGCGGGGAAGAGGTCGGTTGGAAGTGAGGGCGGAGACACCGTCTATTGTCCAGCACCGTGTTAAGGTTTTAGCCTGAACCACATGACTCAGCCTCTCACTTGGAGTAATGCAATAACTAGGCTGACAAGAATACTCACTAGCGCTACGGACCAACTGCATGCTGGGACTTGCAGTCTCTGAACACTGAACAGTTTGAGTACTCTTGATGTCACGTGAGTCAGGTGTGTCCCATACTACTTTAGGAGGATGGACTTACACAGAGTGAATTGAGACCCCAGAAGACCCGAGGCATTTGAAAAAGGCAGTCGCCGAAATGCGTCATGCCGGGTTTTTAAATAAACGGAGTCTTCAGAGCCCTGCCGCGTCCCCTTGTCTACTTTTCACCAAAGGAGATTTGTTTTGCACACACATATATATATATATATATATATATATATATATATATATATACATATACAGATATGTATATATATGTGTGTATTACCTACTGGCAGTCGCCAGTAGGTAGTTATAGTTAGGACCTATTTTCCATAGGAAATCCGCAACATTCTATTTGGAATAACGTTGGCGCCGATTGAAGAATCGTCGTGAAATTTTCCAAACTTTTGGCCAGCTCCGGTTTGCTCCTATCCTGAAAATTTCACGGTGATTAGTCAAGTGGGGGCCGAGAAAAAAGTGGGGTCCCAAAACGCGTTTTCCCCATGCATTTTCCCATAGGACCTGTTGACGCAGCTACAGCCCGAACTGCTGAACGGAATTACACCAAATTTGGCAAAGAGGTAGTCCTCAGTTCAGACTCGTGCCTTTTGGTGTAAATCAGTTCAGTAGTTCCTGAGAAAATTAGAGTTAAAAAGATAGATAAATCTGGGCGGAGCCTAACCACACATCTCATTGTGAGATCCGATTGGCTGTCAGTTCTTCATCCAAGAAGTGTTGGCTGTCATCTTGGGACCAATATACATGATAGCACCTCATTACAGTTAATAGAAGGTTTAAAGACTTTAGTTACATTATAAATCATTTGTGGATGGTACCATACTAATTGTATGGCACACCTGAAGCCATCTTGATTGGAATAAAGTGGTAACTCTTAAAACATTTAATTTAAAAAGGAACAAAATGAGGGGGTCATTTTGTCATCGAAAGTATGATTAGTGCTGCAGAAAGAAAAATTAGGGCACCTTTTTGAGTGACTTCTCAAATCCTCTTCTATTTCATTAAAACATTCTGACATGCAGACTGAAACATGCACTTTCAATACCAGCAGCTGACTTCACTGATGAGCAGTAGCTTTGCTACAGTGATCTAATGAGCAACTAGAGTGCTAACATTCTGAATTTATGGCAAATGTGTGACACATCTGAATGCCTTCTTGATGGAATCGAAGTAAAAAACTGAAAGTATTTCCTACTGAGGAGACTGTAGTAAATGAGGAAATTAGGAAACTTCATAACAAATAAGTCTCCCAAAATGGCCACCAGAGACAAAAGAGCCCAAATGTAGCCCAAATATCACCCAGATGTAGCCCAAGTATAGCCCAATGACAGAATGTCCCAGAGTGTTCTAACGAACAACTAGAGCGCTAACAGTCTTACTTATGACAAAAGTATGACACACCTGATGCCATCTTAATTGGAATAAAGTGGTAACACTTAAAACATTTAATTTACAAAGGAACAAAATAAGGGGGTTCATTTTGCCATAAAAATTATGATTAGTGCTGAAGAAAGAAAAATTAGGGCACATTTTGAGTGACTTGTCAAATCCTCTTCTATTTCATTAAAAAATTCTGATATGCAGACTGAAACATGCACTTTTAATACCAGCAGCAGACTTCCGTGGTGAGCAGTAGCTTTACTACAATGATCTAATGAGCAACTAGAGTGCTAACATACCGAATTTATGGCAAATGTGTGACATACCTGAATACCTTCTTGATGGAATCAAAGTAAAAAACTGAAAGCATTTCCTACTGAGGAGGCTGCAGTAAATGAGGAAATTAGGAAACTTCATAACAAATAAATCTCCCAAGATGGCCACCAGAGACAAAAGAGCCCAAATGCAGCACAAATATCACCCAGATGTAGCCCACATGTAGCCCAATGACAGAAGAGTGCAAAACACTTATTTTTTGTGTATTTGCAGTTTTATATAGTGCAGACTTGTCAGGTATTGGAGTGCTTTACATGAGCATTGTTTACATCACCAAAGATCAAATTCATTTTGGTTGTAGACATGGGGAGATTAAGTGATTTGACCAGAATCACAGAATGTCGAGCTGAAGCAGAAACTCCAACCTGGTTCCCTAGTTGCAAAGTCTGCAGCTCTGAAAGTAACACCACATCCTCTCCCCTAAGTGCAACATTTAATCAAGTGGTCAACTGGATAAAAAAACATAAAGATTACAAATAATTTAAAAGTACTTTGTCGCTATTTGAAAACTCAGAAAATACGTCCTCATTTTAGTTTTTTAGAGCACTAACCATAATTTTGATGCAAATAAGACTCTCTCATATGTGTAATTTCTAAAGGAAATGCTCTAGGTATTACAGTTTCGATTACATCAAGATGACGTCCGGCGTTCCACACTTTTGTAATAAATATAGAATGTTAGCAATCTAGTTGTTCATTGGGATACTGTTGACAGGCAGAGGCCAGGGGCACGGACACTGAAAATTGAAGGCAGGTAGGAGAGTGCAGAGGCAACAATTTGACCACACTGGGCAGGCAGGAAGGGCAGTGGCAGCACAACAGACTGTGGAGGGTAGTGGAAAGAGGGGCAGGGGCAACAAACCAACAATACAGGACTGGCAAGAGAGGCTGTGGCAATATAATAGACCATTGTGGGCAGAAGGAAGAGGAAGTGGTAGTACAACCATACATGCCAACAGACCCGTTTCAGCCAGGAAACGTCCAATGTTTTGAAGCTCAAATGGGCTTTATTTGATCTGTCTCCTGTCTACAATCTCCTCTTTTTCAACTTAACTCAAAGGTCAAGTCAAGTCAAAAAGCTTTATTTCGATAAAAGAATTATCATAAAAGCATGTACATACAAACATATAAAAACAAACAGACAATTCATCAAGGGAGCAATATTTACAAAAAGTCACAATATTTATGAAAGTACTCTCCACCTTGATAGCTTCATGACTAGTTATATAAATTCATTAAAAATGTTAAAATCGTTAAAAAGGTTAAAAAAGGGGAAAAAAGTGCTATAAACAGGAATCATCTACTGGGGCTAGTCAATTTACTTCTGATGATCCAAGCCCAGCCCAAAAATTTGGCCACTGCACAAACTAACATCAGTCTTGTATCAGATTGTAGAATGCGCAGGGCAACACGGTAGTTTGTAGTGCCCAGGAGACGGCAGGCAGGGCCTAGCCATTTCCTTCTTGGATTACTGTACACTGGGCATTCAAACATAATATGGGCAATGCTTTCGACCTTCTCCACACAAATCGGACAAGTGTCGGGTGTCTGGTGGGGAGGCTTCCATTTGCTAGTGAACTCTCGGGTTGGAAGAATCTCTAGTCTGAACTGGAGATACAAAGGTCTATCCCTTGGCTTTTGTACAAACTCGAGATAAGGTTCAAAGCAGATGGACTGCTTGTGAATGTAGAAAGCTTCAGTCAGCCTGCCAGCATTAGGGTTACTAAGGTCCTCATTATCAATCCTGGCCCAATATGCTCTTTTAAGATCCACCTTACTCACGGGGGCACCATGTTCCCAGGCATCATTTAGATCTAGTTGCTTTAGGGATTTTTTGATGTTGCGAAGCCAGCTTATTTTATGGGAGCCTGGAGTGTTCACAATTTCTCTCAGGCCCTCAGAATATTTTTTTAGCTCCGGAGTGCGCCAGAGGCGAGCCCAGAATAATAAAGGACGCAACCTAGCAATATCTTTGATGGAACGCCTACCCAGATCGTTAAAGAGCGGTTTCAGAGGGGTTCCCCTAGGCATTGAGAGTAGATCTCTCATAAATTTGTTCTCGGACAAGGTGATATCTTCAAGGTTGTCAAAACCCCATAGTTCGGCACCGTATAGGGCTGTACCAACTGCTTTGGCCTGATAGATCTCCAATGCGGGAGCGATTGGCTTACTCCTAGAGGATCGATGTTCTTTGGCACCACTCCCGTGGCTCGTTTAAAATTTAGTAGCATCTTGGTAATATGGGGTCTCCAGCTCAAGGTGTCGGAAACTCTAATTCCTAGATAGTCAAATAATTTGACATATTCTAGGGGCGTTCCGTCAGACATAATGGATACGCTGGGTGATTTATGTGACTTGAAGGAGAGGAGCTTGGTTTTTGATGTGTTAATAGCTAAACCTCTCAATCAACAGAACAAATGAAACCTATCCAAGAGCTTCTGTAGGCCCCCTGGTGTCTTCGATATCAAGAGGGTGTCGTCCGCAAAAAGAAGGGTGGGAACTTTTTCACCCGCCAGGGCGGGGGCGTCAGCTGGAACGTCTTGTAAGAATTTCACCACTCCATTCACAAACAGGGAGAAGAGGGTGGGCGCCAATACACAGCCCTGGCGGACGCCTCTTTTAACTGGGATCTTATCAGTTTTCTGTGCCTGAGTTCCCCACCGAACCCTTGCAAAGTTACCCTCGTGTAGACGGACCAAAAGGTCGAGAAGAGGGGACGGCAAACCCATTTCCTGGAGGACAGACCAAAGACGGGCGCGAGGGACCAGGTCAAAAGCAGATCGCAGATCTATAAAGGCCAAATGGAGGCTGCCCCTACCAATCGAAACAACCTTCCAGTGTAGCAGGAGCAGCCTGAAGACCTGGTCGATCGTGCCCGTCCTTGGTCTGAACCCAGCCTGAAAGTGTGAAAGAACACTATGCTCAGTAGCCCATGATAATATACGTTCCAGCAGAACCCTGCCAACGACTTTCTGGCCAACGTCGATAAGACTAATTGGTCGGTAGTTGGCAGGATCCTCCCTGGAGCCCTTCTTATATATTGGAACTACTTCCGCTCCTTTCCATGATTCGGGGATGGGTGAACCCCTAAGGATGGCATTAAGTAAGATGGTAAAATAAACAGCCCACAATTTAGGATCGGAGCGGAACAAATCACCAGGCAGGCCATCAGGACCTGGAGCTTTAGCTGGGACTAATCTATTGATGGCGGTCACAACTTCTGCCTCTGTGAACAGGTCATAGTTGGTCAGAATGGGGTCTGCTGGGGCAATTTGAGAGAATGTGCTCAAGGTTTCATTATCTGTGCCCGAATAAAGGCTCGAAAAGTGAGCAAACCATTCATGGTTTGTGATGTGGTTGGAAATTACATCAGGGTCAGAGCCTTTTGAGTATCTGCACAGGTTCCAAAAGGTGACTCCATCCCTGGCTAAGCTAGCAGTTTTTAAAGCCTGCCAGTGAGATTCCTCCCAAGCAGACTTTGCTTTGATGACAGCCTTCCTGTAGGCAGACCTAGCATGTTTAATAAGGGAGCAATCCTTAATTTTAATAGCGGATATGAGCTCATTCTTACTTGACCTGCACTCAGAGTTAAACCAAGAGCCAGGTGATTTATATTTATTGGTTCTAATCGTAGAAGAAGATATAAAAAGTGCTCCAATCAGCTCGGTGGTGGCAACATGAATAGATGTGGCCCTTGAACACTGGTCGGATTCCTCATAAGCTTCCCTGAGTTCAGCGGTTTTAGATGACAATATGTCTTTTATGGAATGAATTTTTTGTTCATCTAAGGCGATTTTAGGCCATTTCAGGTACCTTTTGCAATTTGATGGAGTAATATCTTTGGTGGACAATAGGGGACAGGGATCGGAAATTGCTTGGTCTGGTGGCCACAGATTCTTTAGCGTTAAGCAAAGTGGATTGTGGTCGCTGTCAATGGTTGAAGCTATGACCAAGTCCACCGCATGGCACCACAGCCTGCGATCGATTAAAATATAATCGATTCGAGATGGACTGGAAACTCTATTAAAGGTGTGGGCTGCATGGAGGTCGGAGGGAAGTCGACCATTGGCAGCTCTCAAGCCAAATTCCAAAACCAAGGCATTTAACTGGATTATCACCGGTGTCCATCTCTTCACTGGGGGGATAGATAAAGTGGGTATCCCCCATCTGGCATCTTCCTCATCAACCTCTAAGATGTCTTCAGAGGCAAGGGGCTCGTAGGTGCAATTCAAGTCCCCTGCAACCAGAATGAGTGAGCTAGATGGACAAGAGGAAAGCTGTTCTTCCAGTGTAGTAACAATTGGTGATTTAGATCCTCCTTGGGTGCCTCTAACATATATGTTGAAAAGCTCAATGCAGAGCCCCCCTTTCAGACCACTCAGAGTTATATGCATCAAGTCCGGTGATGAGCTTTGTACTTCGCGGACACTACAGGGAAGAGCGATATTTATCCATATAATGAGGCCTCCAGAAGGGCGGCCACGGCCGATGGATCGGGCAGGAACACAATAACAAGTATAGCCAGGTTTATATAGAGGTGATAAGCTCCAAGTCTCTTGGAATATGCAGATGTCAAAGGTGGAAATAAAAATGTTCCAATCCGGCAAAGTGAGTTTAGCTTTCAGGCCGGCAATATTCCATGAGATGATTTTATAGTTCAGTGGTGGAGCTAAGGGTGGAGAAGAGTCAGGGTCCGGAGTAGATGAGGTTGGAATTAGGAGTTGTGTCCCACCTTTCCCCTGGGCCCCACTAACAATAGGGGGAAGACCTGTTTGGGTAGACATCCAGCAATTGGCAGCCGAGATTGCTTGAGATACTTCACCAGAAGTTGATAGAGTATTTATTGCCGGGGTAAGTCAGTCGTTTGATTCCAAATTAGATACACCCTCAGGACCATGGTTTAACAGTCCACCCCACCTCCTCGTGTGATCTTGGCTTACTGTGAGGAAGCGTCTAAATTGAATAGCAGACGAATCAGGGGAGGAAGATCTATATTCTAGTGCTATGAGGCCTTCAGCTAGTTGATGATTAGCTAGAGTCAACTCTATTGCATCCGTATGGTTGTTGTCATGTCTGAGTCTGCGGACCCCCAGCAGATCATCTCTTATGAGGGATCGGCAGCCTCTGACATGGCGAATCCAGTGTGTGATCTTATTTTTTAATGATTCTTCGTTCTCATGACCAACATTCATGGGGACACCCACCATATAGACAGTAGGTTGTGAGCTGGCCCTCGGCCTTTGTACTGCAAGGGGTGGAAGAGACGGGGCGTAAGATGGTTGTCTTTGGGCAGAAAAAGACTGGCTAGTGGCAGCATAGGAATTTACAATTGGCTGAGATTTCGTGTTTGTTTTAGAGTAGTTGGGCCGAGCTCTGTTGGGTGATGGATGGTTTAATCTATCCTGTGTCGATAAAGATGTCGTCTGGGGCAATGTAGATAGGCTGGGGTCAGGTATTTGAAGGGAAAATGTTGTTGTCTTTAGGTTGTGCGCAATAGTAGGTAAAGTCGGTGGTGGTTGTGATAATGAGCTAGGGAGTTTCTTGACTATAAGCAATAATTCCGTGACTAATGCTTTTAAATCGCTGATCTCAAGCTTCAGGGACATAATGGTTTCAGAAATTGAACCTGTAGCTGTTGTAGTACCCCCTGGTGGTTCTTGGCACGACCTAACCCCTTCTATCTGTATCCCAGATTCAGAGCCCCGAACAGAACACAAGTTAAATGTCGCAGGTACATCAGAGCTAGCAGTACTGGTAATAGGCTCAACATAATCATTGTCAATATCAGCTAAAGGCTCGAAACGATTTGAGCAAACAATGACAATAGGGTCCAGGGGTACAGAGTTAAGAAGCGGGGCACAAGAGCTAGCGTCTTCAGTAGTTTGTTCTGAGTTGTCGCTGTCACTCTGCAAAGTGTCCCGTGTTGGAAGTTTTTAACTAAACATTTGCGGGATGATGACAGGACTTGGGCGATGATTAGATGAAAGCAATGACGATGAAGTAGTGAGAGGGATGTCAGAATCTAGAATGGTGGTGCAATCGTCTACTAGCGAGTCAATTCGATCTAGTGTAGTGGCAGGCGTAGATTTTTTATTAAGCTTTCTGGCCTTATTCCTTTTGGTCACATTGCCAGTTGAGCTGGCCGCACCCCCATTCACATCAGATATTTTCCTTTTGCCCATTGTAACCCTCGCCTGAACAATCACCCAAGAATATTGTGATACGCAGATTGTACAATGTCCCCTGCTTAGCAGCACAGCAAGAAACCCTCAATGACAGCACAGTACCTTGTAGTAGGATGGGCAGGACGCTGGACAATAGCACATTCGTCACGGGACCTTTGACGTTAGGGAGGGGGCCCAGCCCAGCCTCCTTCGGCCCCGGACGGCCACAGACGGCCCGCCCCCTGCCCGGGCTCAGCCCGGCGCCGCCCGCGCGCGTCCCGCGATGCTGGTAGAGCCTCTGCTCAAATAGCGCCTCCGGGCGCGGTGTCCGCTGGAAGTGGGCGGTTCTCAATGGTATGCTGGGAGTAGTAGTCCCCCCCCCAACTGCGGCCTCGGTGACACGAGAGGCGGCAGGGGAGAACCACAGCAGGAAGGCAGAGGGATCCCGAGGAGTCTGGTCTGCTGCCCTGGATTCCGGTAGGTCGTTCTGCACTCTGAGGCAAGATGCGGTCCCCCCGCTCCCCCGGCAGAGCCTCTGCTCAAATAGCGCCTCCGGGCGCGGTGTCCGCTGGAAGTGGGCGGTTCTCGATGGTATGCTGGGAGTAGTAGTCCCCCCCCAACTGCGGCCTCGGTGACACGAGAGGCGGCAGGGGAGAACCACAGCAGGAAGGCAGAGGGATCCCGAGGAGTCTGGTCTGCTGCCCTGGATTCCGGTAGGTCGTTCTGCACTCTGAGGCAAGATGCGGTCCCCTTAACTCAAAGGGGAAAATCAATACCCCAGTTTTGTTCAAAATCTTCCTCTTACCAAGTTCAAAATGTTCGCAAGTATGGTACATTGGATAATGGTAGGCAGGAGGAATTGGGGTAGGGACATGGACTCAGATAACAGAGGACAGGAGGGACATGGAGAGGAGCACCAAACTGACCCTACAGGGCAGGCATCAGGGTTTGCAGCAGCACAATACACCACACAGGGCATGCGGGATGGGAGTGCAGCACAACAATCCATAGAAAACAATAGGGAGGGTACAGTCCCTTGCTCATTTCACCATCAGGATTCAGGCAAGCCGGGCCGACGAAGGCTGTGATGCCAGAAACCGGTCCCCGGAAGCTTGTTTCCTTCCCAGTATAAGAATTGGCTTGGTAGTTTGGTTTGCCCTGTTCCCATCATGCACTGGGACAGGTACAGACTAATTTGCATGTAGCCAGGTTCTGAGCTGGGATGGTGCAGTGAGCTAAAAAACGGTGATGGATTAAAACCATGATCTCTTGACTTGGTAAGAGTATTCTGCATCATTCAGAAACTCTGTCCATCACCACCCCCTTTTTCCCAAATCGAATTTATCCACACTCAGTGTGGGAGGGTATACTCAGACGTGAGTCCCTTGCTCATTGCACCATCAGGATTCAGGCAAGCCGGGCCGACGAAGGCTGTGGTGCCAGAAACCGGTCCCCGGAAGCTTGTTTCCTTCCCAGTATAAGAATTGGCTTGGTAGTTTGGTTTGCCCTGTTCCCATCATGCACTGGGACAGGTACAGACTAATTTGCATGTAGCCAGGTTCTGAGCTGGGATGGTGCAGTGAGCTAAAAAACGGTGATGGATTAAAACCATGATCTCTTGACTTGGTAAGAGTATTCTGCATCATTCAGAAACTCTGTCCATCACCACCCCCTTTTTCCCAAATCGAATTTATCCACACTCAGTGTGGGAGGGTATGCTCAGACGTGAGTCCCTTGCTCATTGCACCATCAGGATTCAGGCAAGCCGGGCCGACGAAGGCTGTGATGCCAGAAACCGGTCCCCGGAAGCTTGTTTCCTTCCCAGTATAAGAATTGGCTTGGTAGTTTGGTTTGCCCTGTTCCCATCATGCACTGGGACAGGTACAGACTAATTTGCATGTAGCCAGGTTCTGAGCTGGGATGGTGCAGTGAGCTAAAAAATGGTGATGGATTAAAACCATGATCTCTTGACTTGGTAAGAGTATTCTGCATCATTCAGAAACTCTGTCCATCACCACCCCCTTTTTCCCAAATCGGGTACAGGACCATGCACATGGACAACAGAGAACAGAGGGGAAAAAGGCAATGGTAGCTAGCTGACCATAATGGACAGATAGGAGAGAAAGCTGCATCATAACAGACCATAAAGGGCAGGGGTGATGGATCAGGGACATTACAATGGAACAGACAAGCCAGGAGGGAGGGAATAGGGGCCTGCACATGGAAACAGAGGGCTGGGGGCAAGGGGGCAAGGCAGAAGCAGCAAGATGACCATGGAGGTCAGGCAGGATGGGCACTAGAAACAAGACACACCATGGAGAGCAACAGTAAGACTATGATGGCATACACACAGACCATGTAGGGAAGGTGGGAGTGGGTCAGGGGCAGCTAGCTGACCACACAGGGAAGGTGGGAGGGGCCATGGCAGCACAGAAGACCATGCATGGCAAGCGGGAGGGTTAGCGGCAGCACAATGGCTATGATGGGCAAGAAGGAGGGTGCAGCGGCATGCACAAAGGACTATGGAGGATAGAAGGGAAGGTCAGGACCTGGGCACAGACAAGAGAGTTCAGGGAAAGAGGCCTCACAACAGACCGCGCGGGGCAGGCAGGAGGAGCAGTTGCAGCACAACAGACCAGGGAGGGCAGAAGGGTGTGGCAGTAAAATGGACCATGGAGGACAGGAGGAAGGGGATAGGGGCATGGCATGTGGACAGGCAGGGTGGAGGTGGCAGGGACAGGTTACAGTCATCTGACAATGCTAGGCAGGTGGGAGGGGAGTGGCAGCTGAACAGAACACTCAGAGTAGATAGGATTGGCAGGTCCATGGAACATGGTGGGTAAAAAGGATGGAGCAGGGGCATGCACAAAGACATCGGAGATCAGGGGGAAGGAGAATAGGGGCAGCAAGCTAAGCACAGAGGCTAAGCAGGAGGTCAATGATGGGCCATAGAATTAATCAATGGAGGGCAGGAGGAGTGGACTGGTACATCATGCTAAATGGAGGGCAGTGGCAGCACATCAGACCATGCATGGCAGGAGGGAGGAGGCTAGTCCATGGATTCAGACAACAGAGGATAGGGAGGAGGTGGATGGGGCAACAAGCTAACTGTTCAGAGAAGGTGGGCATTAGGAACTTTCTTGTTTTTAAAATGTGTGTCTGTGCGAACTACTTAAAATATGAACAAGTATGCAGCATAATCTCACTTTTATTCAGGAAGAAGAGGACGTTTGTGACTGGGACTCCGGGCTCACTTGGCAGAAACAACCCCCATCGCAAAATGTAATGCCTGTGAAAAGGGTAGGTGAACGCAGTGTTATATAGAACATAGTCCTGAGAGCACGATTGAAAATGAAAACTAGATATAGTGTATGGTATAAACTATGCACCAAAAAGTGTGATATAAGATGAACCAGGGCGTGAAATATAATATGCAATACATTGTGCGCAATGACAGATTCATTGGAGAGTGCGAGATAGCACAGGCACTAGCGAGTGCTCTTCGATATGCGCCTTGGAATGTAATATGCACAGGGGAGTCTTGTGTAACCTAACTAGTCTCTAAAGTTGTAATATAAAATATGTGCTTGGGAGTGTAACGTTGCATATGCACTGTGACAAAGATATGGATCCCAGATTGTAATATGTATGGCATAGCGCTGTGCGTTATAACATAGGCATCGAGCAAGGCACGTTAGATGGGGCAATATAACCCGTGCAAAGTCAAGTGTGGCATGACATATTCATGGGATGGTGTTACAGTGCACATGGGCTAGAGAGTGTCATAGCATATGCACTAGCTGGTGGAATACAACACAGAGGTGTGTGGCACTCGGCGGGTACTGGTGGGTGTAACACAGCATGGGGCTCGGCCAGGAGCACGCTGTGACTCTCAAGTGAGGTTCGTCTCCTTTCCAGAGAGTAAAATAAAAAGTATTACACATCCGGCGGTGGATGTGTGTTTTATTAACCGTGAGGGGGGTATCTTGCATAGTTTGGTCGAATTTTTGTCGAATCCCCTTTGAATGGTTTTGTGTGCATGTGTATTAAATGTGCCCGTCAATAGCTACCCATGTTTGTATAAATAAACGACAAGGGTGTCTACTTGGAGAGTACCCACCGGCGGGGGCGCCGGGATTAGGCACGGTAGGGCGTCAGACACGTCAGAGTTTCACTAGCCGTGTAAATACATTCCACGTGGATTCATTGTATGCATAGTCACCTTTTAATGAATATCACGCAAATCTTAATGGTGATAGGTACATACTGTATGCCAGCATGTCCTAGGTGTTTCTATAAATATATATTTTTTTAATATAAAAAAAAAACAAAGGTCGGCCCCGGGGGATGGGGTCCCTGGGCTGGGGCCATAAGTGGCCTGAGGAGGGGGCAACGCAGCCCCCCTCCTAAAGAATTTTTTTTAAAAAGCAGGCCATGACCTGGGAGTTCTGTTCCGCGGGGCCGATTAAGGTCATGGGAGGGGGGCCACATGGCCCCCTTCCAAATTTATTTTTTTCAACAAAAAAAATTAGGGTGCAGGCCCTGGGGGATGGGGTCCGCAGGGCCAATAAATTAGAAAAAGAAGGGGGGCCACTCAGCCCTCCTTCTTAAAAAAATTAAATAAATAAGAGACCGGCATCGCTCCGGAGGCCACGCCCCCTCCTTGCAGCACTCTGCAAACGCACCCCCTGGCCAGTTGGAAGTTGGGGAATTAATTCCCCTTCAATACTGAGGGTCCCTGAGGGCCAACTAGCCCAACAGGTATCTGGAGTATGCGCCAGGGAGCTGCGTTGCAGACAGGTGTTCTGAGGCCACGCCCCTTTTTACACCTCTATGCAACGCAGCTCTGTGGCGCTTACTGGAGGTACCTAGTGGGCTAGTTTGACCCTAGGGACCCTTAGGATTCAAGGGGACTTAATCTCTCAACTTAGAACAGCCACAGGGCGCGTTTACACAGTGGTGAAGGGAGGGGACGGGGCCTGAGGTGAGGTGTGCAAACACGCCCTGTGTCGCGTTTTAAGTTGGGGAAATAATTCCCTTTCAATCCTGAGGGACACTGGGGGCCAACTAGCCCACCAGGTGCTTCCAGTAAGCGCCACTGCTCTGTGTTGCATAGAGGTGGTGCAAGCCGTGCCCCTTTTTACACCTCTCTGCAATGGCGCTTACTGGACGTACCTAGTGGGCTATTTTGCCCCTAGGGACCTTCAGGATTTAAGGGGACTTAATCTCTCAACATAGAACGGCCACAGGGCACGTTTACACAGTGGGGAAGGGAGGGGACGGGGCCTGAGGTGACGTGTGCAAACACGCCCTTTGGCACGTTTTAAGTTGGGGAAATAATTCCCCTTCAAACCTGAGGGCCCCTGGGGGCTAACTAGCTCACCAGGTGCTTAAAGTAAGCGCCACTGAGCTGCGTTGCAGAGAGGTGGTCAAGGCCGTGCCACTTTTTACACCTCTCTGCAACGCAGCTCTGTGGCGCTTACTGGAGGTACCTAGTGGGCTAGTTGGACCCTAGGGACCCTCAGGATTCAAATGAACTTAATCTCCCAACTAAAAATGCCCACAGGGCATGTTTACACAGTGGTGAAGGGAGGGGACGGGGCCTGAGTTAACGTGTGCAAACACGCCCTGTGACACGTTTTAAGTTGGGGAAATAATTCACCTTCAATCCTGAAGGACCCTGGGGGCCAACTAGCCCACAAGGTGCTTCCAGTAAGCGCCACTGCGCTGCGTTGCAGAGAGGTTGTATAGGCCGTGCCCCTTTGTACATCTCTCTGCAACGCAGCTCTGTGGCGCTTACTGGAGGTACCTAGTGGGCTAGTTGGACCCTAGGGACCCTCAGGATTCAAGGGGACTTAATCTCCCAACTTATCACGGCCACAGGGCGTGTTTACACAGTTGGAAAGGGAGGGGACGGGGCCTGAGGTGACGTGTGCAAACATGCACTGTGGCGCATTTTAAGAGGTAGTTTTAATCCCCTGCCCTATTATATACTAGGGGCTTACAGAGGAGGTCATGCTAATCACAGGGGGACCCCAACGCATAGTGTTCCCTAGTGTATGTAGGTGTTTTCACTGTATTCTGAGTGTCTTTTAACATAGCACTGGCTCTAGGACTGGTTAGTCAGACTCAGTTACCACCAGTATCCGTCTGAAAAAGTTGAGGGTACAGGATGATTTTGCTACAAGGCTTCTTTCTGCTCTTCTGTTTGTTCTTTCTGCACGTTATCCTTCTTCCTGCACTTTTCTTCATCTTTGAGGACTTGTGTTGCTTCTATCTGCATTTCTTTTTTTCTTTCTGTACGTTTTTTCTTCTTTCTTCACATGTCCTATCTTTATAAGCATAGTTAGAAATTAGCATTTAAAAAACCTTTGAAATTTACTGAAAAAAAACATAGGTTTCAGGCACGTTATAGTTAGAAATTAGCATTTAAAAAAAACTTCAAAATTCACTGAAAAAAACATAGGTTTCAGGGCCTTATAGTTAGCTGGACTTTTCACTCGTACAAAACCATTGAAATTCTCCTGTTATAGTTAGTTCAGCTAACTATAACTCGCGTGCCCGCAATGCACTGCTGATGACGTCACATATTACATCACTCATGACATCACCGATCACATCTCAAATGACATCACTGATGACATCATCCTTGTGATAGAGTGGCAGACCTCCTCTCCCCCTAATATAACCTTTGATACACACATTCAAAAATAGAAACGAAAATTTTCAAAACAATGGACATACCAATACCAGTTACAACAACCTATTCAGTAATTCTAAGATCCACATACACATCCACTCATTCACCAACAGTCCTATACAGTCACTCATACATGTACTCACTCATCATATGTACTCATACACCTATACATCCTGTTACACAACGCCACTCATCCATAGAGTTACTCACACACATAGTCACAGATGCTAATAAAGAATCAAACATTCATTTACTTGCATATGCAGTTATACACACACCACCACACTTACTTTTACAGAAACTTACACATACTTAGTCTTTTAAACAATCACTTATAGAAACACATACTTATTCATGCAGGAACACTTCAAATCTCTCACTCTCACATATACTCACTTATATACACCAATAGTCACATATAATAGTTTAAAACTCATAAAGACACTATTGAGACAGTCATTCACTCACTAACACACCCATGCACACACTCATGCACCCATGCAGTCCTGCACACAGGCTGTCTTCAACACATACAAACAGTGAGTCACTCATTCATGCACCTATGCACTACGTAATACACCCCACCGAACCATACAGACACTCAGACACTCATACTGATACTCAAAAACACAACTAATAACCTATATAGACACTCATGTAGCTACTCACCAACCCATGCAGCCAATTATACACAAAGTGAGAGACTGATACAGATATTTACATATTTAAACATTATTCACTAAGCCATGTATTCACTAAGATACACTTAATCAGTCAGTTATACAATCAATTTTTCAAAAACAAATCATCCATTTAACACTTATATACCCATTTATTCTTCCATGGACCTTGAGATATACATATATAAAACATATGTAATTTTAAGAAAAACACACATTCACTGGATTATGTCATCAGTGATGTCATTTGAGATGCCATCAGTGATGTAATGAGTGATGTCACTGACCATGTCATGAGTGATGTAATATGTGACGTCATCAGCAGTGCATTGCGGGCACGCGAGTTTTAGTTAGCTGAACTAACTCTAACGGGAGAATTTCAATGGTTTTGTACGGGTGAAAAGTTCAGCTAACTGTAACGCCCCTGAAACCTATGGTTTTTTCAGTGAATATACATATACATATACATAGATGTATATATTACCTACTGGCGGTCGCCAGTAGGTAGTTATAGTTAGGACCCCTTTTCCATAGGAAATCCGCAACATTCTATTTTGAATAACTTTGGCGCCGGTCGACGAATTCTCGCGAATTTCTCAAAATAGGTGGGGCGCTACGCTCCGCTCCTACCCTGAAAGTCTCGGGGGGATTCGTCAAGCGGGGGCTGAGATAAAAGGGGGGTCCCAAAACGCGTTTTTCCCATGCATTTTTCCATAGGACCTTTAGACAGGGCTACAGCCCGAACGGCTGAACAGAATTACTAGAAATTTGGCAGAGAGGTAGTCCTCAGGTCAAGGAAGTGCCTTTTGTAGGTTTGGTGTAAATCTGTTCAGTAGATTCTGAGAAAATAGCCTTTAAATCAATATATATATCTGAGCCAGCTTACGGTACGCTTACCGTAAGCTTACCGTACGCGTACGGTGGCGTGCGCGAGCGCGATTCTGATTGGCTCTTAGATCTTAGTAAACATTCGAAACAGCCGAAACCAGGAAGCGGCGGCCGCCATTTTCTCTCTCGCACTGAGAGCTAGGTTGTTAAATACAACCAATAAACATGTAAAGGGGCTGTTAAGACAGCTCCCACACACATAGCCATGTTGAGGGAGTCCCCAAAGACCCCCCAAGGTCAAAAATGCAATTTTTATTTTTTCGCTAATTTCGCCGATTACGCTTACCGTACGCGTACGGTAAAAAATGTTTAAAAAAAACACTATCCACACTCTCCCCACCCCCTGTGCTTTCGGTGGCCTATGGCCACCAAATGTGCAGGGCTCATTACAATTATGAAAAACCACAATATTTTAAACAAAAATAATAAAAGAAAAAATTAACAACACTCTCTCCACCCCGTGTGCAAATGGTGCCCGAAGGGCACCATTTGTGCATGGCTTATAAAAATTACGAAAAATTAAAATATTACCTTTCAAAACGAAGTGCATCATATGTCCTCCATGTGCGCACGGTGCGCGCACGGAACGAACTGCGTTAAGTGGGCGCGCACGCCACGAATGGCGTAAAGTAACTTAGCATTTAAAAAACCGTACAAATTCACTGAAAAAACCATAGGTTTCACACACGTTATAGTTAGGAATTAGCATTTAAAAAACCTTGCAAATTCACTGAAAAAACCATAGGTTTCACACATGTTATAGTTAGCGGTAATTTTACTGATAAAAAACCAGTGAAATTCCCCCGTTATAGTTAGTGCAGGCAACTATAACTCACGCGACCGCAATCTTCTGCTGATGACATATGTGTCTTTATGAAAAAAAAATATTTGAAATATATGTATAGCTAAAAATGTATGGAAGAAGACATGGGCAAATAAGTGCCTAAATACAGTATTAGCATCAGCAGAGGATTGCGGTCGCGTGAGTTATAGTTGCCTGCACTAACTATAACGGGGGAATTTCACTGGTTTTTTATCAGTAAAATTTCCGCTAACTATAACATGTGTGAAACCTATGGTTTTTTCAGTGAATATATATATATATATATATTCACTTAAAAAACCATAGGTTTCACACATGTTATAGTTAGCTGGATATTTCACTCGTACAAAACCATTGAAATTCCCCCGTTATAGTTAGTTCAGATAACTATAACTCGCGCGACCGCCACTCTATCAAAAGGATGATGTCATCAGTGATGTCATGAGTGATGCCACTGACCATGTCATGAGTGATGTAATATGTGACGTCATCAGCAGTACATTGCGGGTGCACGAGTTATAGTTATCTGAACTAACTATAATGGGGGAATTTCAATGGGTTTGTACGAGTGAAATGTCCAGCTAACTATAACATGTGTGAAACCTATGGTTTTTTTAAGTGAATATATATATATATCTATATCTATTTTTATATATATATATATATATATATATATATATATATATATATATATATATATATATATATATATATATATATATATATATATATATATATATATATATATATATATATCCAGAACTGCATTCCAATTAAAGATCTTTTCCTGGATTCGTTAAGGGGCCCCGTTCTATCAAGTTGGCTGGAGGCATTACTGGTGTCTGCGCAAGTAGTTGTTCGTCGTCCAAGGTATTGGATTGCTCCAGCCCACCTCCCGAGTGTGGGTCAAGCAAGGGACGCTGCCAGCTGGCAGCTCGTGACTTCACGAGGAGTAATGATTTATTAAATCAGGTCACGACCCGTGGACTTATGCCTGGGGGGTTGGAACATATGCGGGGACCCAGGGAGGTCTGAGGACTAAATTTACACTGAATACAGCGCGCCCTGCTCTGCAGTACACCGAAGCCACATGGATTTTTCATCATCAAGTTTCCCCACGCATCACCCGCCCAGAGATGATGCATTCTGGGAGTTGTAGGACTTACTGAACTACATCAGGTGAGCGATCACATGGCAGGGGAGGTGTGTCTCTCCAATCTAGGGAAGGACTGCAGTATCATTCAAAAGTGGTGGAGAGAGGTGGATTCAGTGTAGCAGTGGCGTCTGAGGAAGACACAACGTCGAAATGCATTATGCCAGAACTGCATTCCAATTAAAGATCTTTTCCTGTATTCCCCGTGTGGCCTCTTCCTTCTGCTTGCTGGAGGTTTTGTGCAGATCTATCTATCTATCTATCTATCTATCTATCTATCTATCTATCTATCTATCTATCTATCTATCTATCTATCTATCTATCTATCTATCTATCTATCTATCTATCTATCTATCTATCTATCTATCTATCTATCTATCTATCTATCTATCTATCTAACCACACACCAAGGTAGGTTGAGCACAATTTTAATGCGGGTGGTAGCGTGAACACAAGGAAGTCAGGAAACATTTGCAGAAGCTGCCTTTCGCGTTTCGGGCTAGACGCCCTTGCTCACAGATCTTCAGGCTAACAGTCAAACAGTCACATGGCCCCTTTTAAACACAGAAAGTTCCGCCCCAAAGGATCCTCAAGTGAAGTGTATTATGGGCTTTGTAGTGCTGCACGATTCCACCCAAGTGAGTCTGACTGCAAACCTTTCCAACCAGTGATCGGCTGGCAAGGAGGGCCTGTGATGTGGTGAATTACCTGGCAGCGTCGACGTGAGGGTGATCTGTGATGCAACCCACATGGGGAGAAATGTAAGAAGCAGGTTTGCAGTCGGACCCATTTGGGTGGAATCGTGCAGCACTACAAAGCCCATAATACACTTCACTTGAGGATCCTTTGGAGCGGAACTTTCTGTGTTTAAAAGGGGCCATGTGACTGTTTGACTGTTAGCCTGAAGACCTGTGAGCAAGGGCGTCCAGCCCGAAACATGTAAGGCAGCTTCTGCAAATGCTTCCTGACTTTCTTGTGTTCACGCTACCACCCGCATTAAAATGGTGCTCAACCTACCTTGGTGTGCGGTCCAATCATTGGCATCCTTCGTATATGTGTATATGTATGTATATATGTATGTATGTATATATACATACATATATACACGAGGTCCGTGTCTGTATTGTTGTGGACTGGCACCAGAAGCGGGCGGACGCGACGCAAACTACGGAAAGTAACGGGTATGTATATATATATATATATATATATTCACTTAAAAAACCATAGGTTTCACACATGTTATAGTTAGCTGGACATTTCCCTCGTAAAAAACCAATGAAATTCCCCCGTTATAGTTAGTAAAGGGAACTATAACTCACGCGACCGCAATCCACTGCTGATGACGTCAGATATTACATCACTGTATTTATTCACTTATTTACCCATTTTTCTTTCCTTTAACCTTTAGCTATACATATTTAATAAATATTTATTTTACAGAAAGACACATATGTCATCAGTGATGTAATATCTGACGTCATCAGCAGTGGATTGCGGTCGCGTGAGTTATAGTTCCCTTTACTAACTATAAAGGGGGAATTTCATTGGTTTTTTACGAGGGAAATGTCCAGCTAACTATAACATGTGTGAAACCTATGGTTTTTTAAGTGAATTTGCAAGTTTTTATAAATGCTAATTCCTAACTATAACATGTGTGAAACCTATGGTTTTTTCAGTGAATTTGTACGGTTTTTTAAATGCTAAGTTATGTATTTATTATTTATTTATTTATTTTTTTAAGGTTTTTCACCGTGCGCGTACCGTGCGCACACGGTGCGCTTCGCGCACCGTGCGCCCACGTTACGCTGTGCGCCCACGTTACGCCGTTCGCGTAATTTTCCCGTTTCTACTGTGCGCGCACGGTAAGCGCACTCCGCGATTTTTCGTAAAAATATTAGAAACATTTATGACCCTTGGGGGTCCTTTGGGGACCCCCTGACAATGGCTAGGGGGTCAGGAACTGTCCACCCTGCCCCCTTTTCATGTTCTCCACCTTTATTTTTCACCTCCCTCGAACTGCGAGAGACAAAATGGCAGCCTATACTTCCTGGTTTCGACCGATTCGAATGTTTACTAAGATCTAACAACCAATCAGAATTGCGCTCGCGCACGGCAGGGTGCGCTTACCGTACGCGCACGGTGCGCGCCTATAGATATATATATGCTTTTAAATGCTATTTTCTCAGAAAATACTGAACAGATTTACACCAGACCTGCAAAAGGCACATCCCTGACCTGAGGACTACCTCTCTGCCAAATTTCAAAGTTTTCTGTTCAGCCGTTCGGGCTGTAGCACGGACTAAAGGTCCTATGGGAAAATGCATGGGGAAAACGCGTTTTGGGACCCCCCTTTTTCTCAGCCCCCGCTTGACGAATTCACCCGAGACTTTCAGGGAAGGAGCGGAGCGCCCCACCTATTTTGAAAATTTTGCGAGGATTGGTCAATCGACGCAAAAGTTATTCCAAATAGAATGTTGCGGGTTTCCTATGGAAACACGGTCCTAACTATAACTATCTACTGGCGACCGCCAGTAGATAATATATATATATATTCACTGAAAAAACCATAGGTTTCAGGGGCGTAATAGTTAGCTGGACATTTCCCTCTTACAAAACCCTAGAAATTCCCCTGTTATAGTTAGTTCAGCTAACTATAACTCGCGCCCCCGCAATGCACTGCTGATGACGTCACATATTACATCACTCATGACATGGTCAGTGACATCGCTGATGACATCACTGATGACATCTGAAATGACATCACTGATGACATCACTGATGACGTCATCCACGTGATACATTAGTGCATCTTCTCACACCCTTTGATATACTCAATCAAAATTATAGATGTCCATTCTCAAAACCATAGATACTCCAATACCAATAACTACATACCCACTCATTGACTCTTAGATCTACACACACATCCACTCACTCACCTGTACAGTCACTCATACTGACAGTCACTCAGTACAGGACTATCATATGCATTTATACACCTACATAGACACTCACACACCACCAATCATCCATAGAGGTACTCTCACACCTAGTTAGTCATGCAAATAATTAATTACACTCCCATTTACTCACCTATGCAGTTATACACACTCAAGTTCACTTACTCATACAAATAGTACCACATTCTTACGCTCTTATTCAATAATTGATACAAGCACACACTCATCCATACAGCCACTCTCACAATCACACACTCTCACATATACCCACTTATATACTCTTACATGCAAATATACTGCCTTTCACATATGTAGTTAGTCAGAAATGTACCACTGAGATATACATTCAATCCCTAACACACCCATACATACACTCACTCTGCCATACAGTTCATCACAGATGCACTCTTAAAACCATGCACCCATAGAATCACCCACTCACACATGCATGCACAGAGTCACACACAGCCTACCCACACAAACACTCAGGCACCCATACAGATACTCAGACAACCAACCGATAACCCATATAGACACTCATACAGCTATTCACAAAACCATGCAGCCACTTATACACCAACAGACAGAAACATACAGACATTCACACAGTTTAGTCACTAGTCTGCAGTAAGATACATTTAATGACTCACTTATAGAGTCAGTTAGAAAATCATCCATTCACACACCTGTACACCCACTTATTTTTCAACAGGCCTTTCCCTATATATATTAAACATATTAAAACTGTTCAGAAACACATACTCAATGGATGATGTCATGAGTGATGTCATCAGTGATGTCATTTGAGATGTCATCAGTGATTTCACTGACCATGTCATGAGTGATGTAATATGTGACATCATTAGCAGTGCATTGCGGGGGCGCGAGTTATAGTTAGCTGAACTAACTATAACAGGGGAATTTCTATGTATATATATATATATATATATATATATATCTTTAACCCCTTGCATGCCCGCCCCTTTCCCCGCCCAGTGCCGCGCCTTGCATTAGCGGGCGGAGTTCATGACGAGCTGGACTCGTCAAGGGCACAGCGCCACCGCAGCCCATGACGAGTCCAGCTCGTCATGGGCACTGAAGGGGTTAACAAAGGTGCCCTGCATTGAAGACACACTCCTCCAACCGGTAAGTTAACAAAACTCTTTATTGGCAAAGCGGCAGGGTGGCAACTCCGATTACATTTGTCCATTTGCCTGACGCATTTCAGAGCCATCGGGCTCTTTCCTCAGAGGCAGTGTTCAATTGCACATCACGGTAACAGGCTCCCACAATTCCCTGCATCCTAGCTTAATTAATTAACCAGCCTCCGGTGTGCCATTTATTATGAACCTTTTCTGTTGTATGCTGGAACATGTAGGCAATTCCTACATGTTCCAGCATGCAACAGAAAAGGTTAATAAGGCAAACGAGGCATACTGACGTTTGAACTGCTGTGTTTGTATTCTGTAGGCTGCCAATAAAGAAGGGAACAACACGCTGCGTGAGGCTTTCCAATTCTTGGGTGCTTGCGATTAGAATATTATATATATATATAGACTCGTGAACAAGGAAAGTTTGTTTCCGAAATGCGTAGAGTTGTTTGCCGAATAAACTCTGCCTTGAAGCAATTGGGAGCCGTGAATCGTTGTCGTTTTTGCATATTACTGCAACGGAGTGTTTGGATTTTGGGGTTTCGCTAACCCGTCACGGCCCGCCATCGAAAAGTGGCTCGAGCTGAAGCGGATTTGTGGATTGTATATATATATATATATATATATATATATATATATATATATATATATATATATATATATATATTACCTACTAACGGTCGCCAGTAGGTAGTTATAGTTAGGACCTGTTACACATAGGAAATCTGCAACATTCTATTTGGAATAACTTTGCCGCCGGTTGACGAATCTTCGCAAAATTTTCAAAACTCTTGGCCCGCTCTGGTCTGCTCCTATCCTGAAAGTCTCGGGGTGATTCGTCAAGTGGGGGCCGAGAAAAAAAGGGGGACCCAAAACATGTTTTCTCCATGCAATTTTCCATAGGAAACTTTAGTCGCAGCTACAGCCCGAACTGCTGAAAGGAATTACACCAAATTTGGCAAAAAGGTAGCCCTTGGTAAATCCGTTCAGTAGTTCCTGAGAAAATCAAAAGTAAAAACACATATATATCTGGGCGGAGCCTAACCACACATCTCATCGTGAGATCTGATTGGCTGTCAGCACTTCATCCAAGAAGTGTTGGCAGCCATCTTGGGACCAATATACATGATAGCACCTCATTAAAAAGCATTGCAGTTAATAGAAGGCTTGAAGACTTTAGTTACATTATAAATCATTTGTGGATGGTACCATACTCATTTTAGAAATTGTGGTGTGTTCTAAGGTGATTTTACCATGTGAAAAAGCCTTCTGCTGGGATATCATTAATCATGTTTGCGAGAAAAATATTTTCTCATGCTTTTCCCACAGAGGTTTAGAAGGTGATCTATAAGCTAAACTGAGAGCATATTTTCTGTAAATTCACATTATCTTTCTCAGTCATGTGAGAATGAAGTCTGACATTCTCAGTAAAACATGTACATCCAACTAGGGCAGAGACTGTCAGTTGATTCCTTTGTGTTCTACTGCAGCTTCCCAGAGTGTTCTAAAGAACAACTAGAGCGCTAACAGTCCTACTTATGACAAACGTATGGCACACCTGAAGCCATCTTGATTGGAATAAAGTGGTAACTCTTAAAACATTTAATTTAAAAAAGGAACAAAATGAGGGGGTCATTTTGTCATCGAAAGTATGATTAGTGCTGCAGAAAGAAAAATTAGGGCACATTTTGACTTCTCAAATCCTATTCTATTTCGTTAAAAAATTCTGACATGCAGACTGAAACATGCACTTTGAATACCAGTAGCCTGGGAGCAGCAGCTTTACTACAGTGATCTTATAAGCAAATAGAGTGCTAACATTCAGAATGTATGGCAACCACACATCTGAATACCTTCTTGATAGAGCCAAAGTAAACAAGCATTGAAAATGCAATAGGTCTCGCCCTCGTTTAAGTTAAAGCAATTCTATTTGTAATTAGGTGGCTTTTAGGTTTGCTTGTATTAGTGTTTTTCAAACTTTCATGTACATAACATGCATATGTATGCATATATGTATATGTATATGTATGCATGCATTTATATTTGTATTTATAAAGATATGCAGATTATATGTATGTTTATATATGTATGTATATATATATATACATACATATATATAAATGCATATGCATATATATGGATATATATATGCATATATGTGCGTGCAGAGAGAGGTAGAGAGAGGTAAAGAGGTAGCGGTGTAGAGGTAGAGGTGTAGAGGTAGAGAGGTAGAGGTAGAGAGTAGTAGAGAGAGAGGTAGAGAGAGGTAGAGAGTAGAAAGTGAGTAATAGAGAGTAGAGAGTGAGTAGTAGAGAGTAGTAGAGAGTAGTAGAGAGAGCAGCAGAGAGTGAGTAGTAGAGAGTAGTAGAGTGAGTAGTTGAGAGTGAGTTGTAGAGAGTGTGTAGTAGAGAGTGAGTAGTAGAGAGTAGTAGAGTGAGTAGTAGAGAGAGTAGTAGAGAGTGAGAAGTAGAGAGAGTAGTAGAGAGTAGTAGAGTAGTAGAGAGTGAAAAGAGTGAGTAGTAGAGAGTTGTTGAGAGCGAGTAGCAGAGTGTGAGTAGTAGAGAGTGAGTAGTAGAGAGTAGTAGATAGCGAGTAGTAGAGAGTGAATAGTAGAGAGTGAGTAGTAGAGAGAGAGAGAGTGAGTAGTAGAGAGTAGTAGAGTGAGTAGTAGAGAGTGAGTAGTAGAGAAAGAGTAGTAGAGAGTGAGTAGTAGAGTAGTAGAGAGTGAGTGGTAGAGAGAAGTAGAGAGTAGTAGAGTGAGTAGTAGAGAGTAGTAGAGAGTGAGCAGTAGAGAGAGTGGTAGAGAGTAGCAGAGAATTAGAGAGAGTAGTAGAGAGTGAGTAGTAGAGAGAGTAGTAGAGAGTAGTAGAGTAGTAGAGAGTGAGCAGTAGAAAGTGAGTAGTGCAGAGTAGTAGAGAGTGAGTAGTAGAGAGTGAGTAGTGGAGAGTGAGTAGTGTAGAGTGTAATGTAATGTAATGTAATGTAATGTAAATGTAATGTAATGTAAAATGTATTTCTATAGCGCAACTATCACTCCAGGGAGTATCTTGGCGCTCACCCAAACCAGATGGTCGAGTCGGGGGGAAAGGACACACTTCACGCTAAACACTACATACTTAAACCATTGCTATGCAGGCTGCTTCGGTCATAGAAAAAACCAAGTTTTTAATGCCTTCCTGTACTGGGTTTCGTGAGACATAGAACGTAGAGAAAGGGGGAGCTTGTTCCAGGCCTTGGCACCCAACACGAAAAGGTATTTGCCACCTTTAGTTGTTAGCTTGAATCTAGGGATTACAAGCAGATTCTGACCCACAGACCTTAGGCGGCGTACCGGTTGGTATCGTCTAAAGCCATTCCGTAGGTATTTGGGTCCTTGATGGTGGAAAGCCCTGAAGGTGATTAAAAGGATCTTAAAAAGAATCCTTTTGGCAATAGGAAGCCAATGAATCGCATTCAGTGCTGCTGAGGCTGATGACCTACGGGGCCAACATAATACTAGGCGGGCCGCTGCATGTTGGACCATTTGCAATCTGTGGAGAACCGATTTATTTGCTCCAGCATATAAACTATTGCAATAGTCCAACCTGGAAGTGATTAGGGCCACCGCGTTTTCCGAGCTGACAAAGGCAGAAAATCAAAAAACTTTCTCAGAGCTTTTATGATGTGGAAACATGTGCCAGCTACGGCAACCGCTTGCTGTTTGAAAGACAGTTGATTATCAAATTTAATGCCTAAATTCCGAGCTGAGGTGATGGTGTTAGGGGGGGCTACTGCATCATCAGGCCAACAGATTTTCGGGGAAAACAAATTTTGCTTTCCAAATGGCAAGATTTCGGTCTTTCCAGCATTACATTTAAGGTGATTGTCAGTCATCCACTTAAATGTTGCTGCTAGGCATTCTTTAAGATTTTCCTCAGCGCCAGCCCGCTCCCTATCCAGTACTAAGATGAGCTGAGTATCATCAGCATACGAAATTGTACTGATCTGAAAAGAGGCGATCAGTTTTACCAGGGGAACCATATACAGATTAAAGAGTATAGGGCTCAGACTCGATCCCTGGGGGACTCCGGAACTGAGGGCCTTAGCTTCAGATTGATAGAGGCCCAGCACTGTAATTTGGCGCCTGTCCCTAAGAAAATTTCTCAGCCAAGCCAAAACCGTCCCATCCACTCCTGCGGCAGCCAAACGGTCCACTAAGATGTTATGTGAGACCGTATCAAAAGCTGCCAACAGGTCAAGTAAGATTAAGACCGCCTTCTTTCCTTTATCCATGGCCATACGAAGGGTCTCTGCTGTAAACAGCAGGGCAGACTCGGTAGAGTGGTTTGACCGGAACCCTGACTGATTTGGATGTAGAGTATTGTTTACTTCCAGGAAGCTCGTAAGTTGGTTATTCACGAACTTCTCGGTCAGCTTGGACATCACCGGGAGCAGGGAGATCGGGCGTAAGTTGGAAAGGGTGGTAGGATCGGCAAGTGCCTTTTTCTGAAGCGGCTTAACAGCAGCAAGCTTCCAGTCATTAGGAACATCTGCCGTGGCTAGGGATGAGTTAATGATGCTATTAATAATGGGATTCCTAGCTTCTGCTAAGGTCTGTAGGACCAAGGAAGGGCAGGGATCAAAAGGGGATCCAGATTTGCTAGCTAGGATAGCTTTAAGGGAGTCATCAAGGGAGACGGGAGCAAATGTATCCAGGCAAATTGGAGATCTCACCCTCTCCACTCTTTCTACATCTCCTAAAGTAGAAGACACTGGGGGAAAGATTTTCACAATGTCGAGAATTTTATTCTCAAAATAGTCTGAGATTTCATTGCAGAGATTTTGAGATGGCGGAATGTCCTGCAGAAGGACTGATGGATTCATGAAATCTTTAACTATCTTAAAGATTTCTTTTTGCTCTTGGGCTGCCATCATTATGGCCTGAAGATAATAGGCTTTTTTGGCTGATTTTATACCTGCATGATACTTTCTCCTACCGTGTTTATGAGTATCGCGAGCCGTGGCCTCATAATGCCTACGCCACCGTCGTTCCAATATTCTGAGTTTACCTACTTCTACTCTCAAATCCGGGGTAAACCAGGGGGTCTTCCTTTTAATTTTAGTAAAAGTCGGATTTTTAAGGCTAGTAGGGCCTAATTTATGGCCTGCCATGGTTATCCAGTCACAAAAAGTTTGGTAATCTGTAAAGGTGTTACCTGTTAGCACTGGGATGCGGGTTACAAAAGCATCCAACACATCAGATCTACTAGATAGTTGTTTCCAGTTGGGTTTGTAGATCAAATTAGATGTTATGGTATTATTTGTAGTGGTACCCAAAATTTTGTGATTAAGTGGAATATGAAACAGAATAAAAAAGTGATCAGACCAGATCTGAGGACAAGGGGATTTAACTGCAAGCCCAGTGAAGTTGGAACAGATGCAGTCCAATAAGTAGCCTCCCAAGTGTGTGTGATGATGAGTCAAAAGAGTAAGTCCTAGTATATTAATGATGTCCATAAAACAATCAACTCCTGGGGCTTTTGGGGAGTCAAGATGTAAATTTAAGTCGCCCAGTATAGTAAAGTTAGAGAATCTGAGCGCTAAATCACTTAATACTTCTCCCGCAGTTTCCAAAAACTTCCTCGGGGGACCTGGAGGGCGGTAAATGAGTGCACCCGAGAATGTAAATGAGTCATGGATACCTAAAGAGAATACTAGTGCTTCCGCTCCCTTGATGTCAGCCAATTCATATGAAGAGCATTTTAATGAGTGAGTAGTAGAGAGTGAATAGTAGAGAGTGAGTAGTAGAGAGAGAGTAGTAGAGAGTGAGTAGTAGAGTAGTAGAGAGTGAGTGGTAGAGAGAAGTAGAGAGTAGTAGAGTGAGTATTAGAGAGTAGTAGAGAGTGAGTAGGTGAGAGAGTAGTAGAGAGTAGTAGAGTAGTAGAGAGTGAGTAGTAGAGAGAGTAGTATAGATTAGTAGAGTAGTAGAGAGTGAGTAGTAGAAAGTGAGAAGCAGAGAGTAGTAGAGAGCGAGTAGTAGAGTGTGAATAGTAGAGAGTTAATAGTAGAGAGTGAGTAGTAGAGAGAGTAGTAGAGAGTGAGTAGTAGAGAGTAGTAGAGTAAGTAGTAGAGAGTGAGTAGTAGAGAGAGAGTAGTAGAGAGTGAGTAGTAGAGTAGTAGAGATTGAGTGGTAGAGAGTATTAGAGAGTAGTAGAGAGTGATAATAGAGAGTAGTAGTAGAGAATAGTAGAGAGTAGTAGAGAGTGAGTAGTAGAGAGAGTAGTCGAGAGTAGTAGAGAGTGAGTAGTAGAGAGTGAAAAGTAGAGAGTAGTAGAGAGTGAGTAGTAGAGAGTAGTAGAGGGTGTGTAGTAGAGAGTGAGTAGTAGAGAGTAGTAGAGTAGTAGAGAGTGAGACGTAGAGAGAGAGTAGTAGAGAGAGAGTAGTAGACAGTGAGTAGTCAGTGTCAGTCAGTCAGTGTCAGTCAGTCAGTCAGTGTCAGTCAATCAGTGTCAGTCAGTGTCAGTCAGTCAGTGTCAGTCAATCAGTGTCAGTCTGTGTCAGTGAGTCAGTCAGTGTCAGTCAGTCAGTGTCAGTCAATCAGTGCCAGTCAGTGTCAGCCAATCAGTGTCAGTCAGTGTCAGTCAGTGTCAGTGTCAGTCAATCAGTGTCAGTCAGTGTCAATCAGTCAGTGCCAGTCAGTCAGTGTCAGTCACTCAGTGTCAGCTAGAGCAGCTCTACTGACCTGGTTCTCTGGCTCTAAAGCAGCTCTGCTGACCTGGTTCTCTCCCTCTAAAGCAGCTCTGCTGACCTGGTTTCTCTGGCTCTACAGCAGGTCTGCTGACCTGGTTCTCTGGCTCTAGAGCAGCTCTGCTGACCTAGTTCTTAGGCTACAGAGCAGCTCTGCTGACCAAGTTCTCTGGCTCTAAAGTAGCTCTGCTGACCCGGTTCTATGGCTCTAAAGCAGTTCTGCTGACATGGTTCTCTGGCTCGAGAGCAGCTCTGCCGACCTGGTACTCTCCCTCTAGAGCAGCTCTGCTGACCTGGTTCTCTCCCTCTAAAGCACCTCTACTCACCTGTTTTCTCTGGCTCTACAGCAGCTATGCTGACCTGGTTCCCTGGCTCTAGAGCAGCTCTGCTGACCTGGTTCTTAGGCTCTAGAGCAGCTCTGCTGACCTGGTTCTCTGGCTCTAAAGCAGCTCTGCTGACCTGGTTCTATAGCTCTAAGCAGCTCTGCTGACTTGGTTCTCTGGCTCTAGAGCAGCTCTGATGACCTGGTTCTCTGGCTCTAAAGCAGCTCTGCTGACCTGGTTCTCTGGCTCTAAAGCAGCTCTGCTGGCCTGGTTCTCTGGCTCTAAAGCAGCTCTGCTGACCTGGTTCTATGGCTCTAAAGCAGCTCTGCTGACCTGGTTCTCTGGCTCTAGAGGAGCTCTGCTGACCTGGTTCTCTGGTTCTAAAGCAGCTCTGCTGACCTGGTTCTCTCCCTCTAAATCAGCTCTGCTGACCTGCTTCTCTGCCTCTAGAGCAGCTCTGCTGACCTGGTTCTCTGGCTCTAGAGCAGCTCTGCTGACCTGGTTCTCTGGCTCTACAACAGCTCTGCTGACCTGGTTCTCTGGCTCTAAATTAGCTCTGCTGACCCAGTTCTATGGCTCTAAAGCAGTTCTGCTGACCTGGTTCTCTGGCTCTAGAGCAGCTCTGCTGACCTGGTCCCTTGGCTCTAAAGCAGCTCTGCTGACCTGTTTCTCTCCCTCTAAAGCAGCTCTGCTGACCTGGTTCTCTTGCTCTAAAGCAGCTCTACTGACCTGGTTTCTCTGGCTCTACAGCAGCTCTGCTGACCTGTTTCTCTGACTCTGCAGCAGCTCTGCTGACCTGGTTCTTAGGTTATAGAGCAGCTCTGCTGACCTGGTTCTCTTGCTCTAAAGTGGCTCTGCTGACCTGGTTCTATGGCTCTAAAGCAGCTCTGCTGACCTGACTCTCTGGCTCTAGAGGAGCTCTGCTGACCTGGTTCTCTGGTTCTAAAGCAGCTCTGCTGACCTGGTTCTCTCCCTCTAAATCAGCTCTGCTGACCTGGTTCTCTGCCTCTAGAGCAGCTCTGCTGACCTGGTTCTATGGCTCTAAAGCAGCTCTGCTGACCTGGTTCTCTCCCTCTAAAGCAGCTCTGCTGACCTGGTTTCTCTGGCTCTACAGCAGCTCCGCTGACCTGGGTCTCTGGCTCTAGAGCAGCTCTGCTGACCTGGGTCTTTGGTTCTAGAGTAGCTCTGCTGACCTGCTTCTTAGGCTCTAGACCAGCTCTGCTGACCTGGTTCTCTGGTTCTACAACGGCTCTGCTGACCTGGTTTCTCTGGCTCTACAGCAGCTCTGCTGACCTGGTTCTCTGAGCTCACGATGCACGCAGCCGACGTCGCGAAAATATATTTGAAAATAATATACGTTTATTATAAGTACAAATATATTATTTTTATGAATATCTTAGATAATCTCTTGCCCTAATATGTATATTAAAGACACATACATATCATTTTGGAACATCATTTTTTTTGGCGGAGTCGCGTACCCAGCGCGCCCCAGCACGTATATGACCTCACGCAGGACCCGCCACCGCGCAAGCATCTCGTGCTTTAATGAGCATGTGTCGCGAATGCGCAGGAGCAGGAGTCGCAGACTGGTCTCATACCAATCGCACACATCACGTAATATTAAATGTATATGATGTAACTGAAAAACACGCAGCCGGCGCACACCGTACGCGGATCCTTCATGACTTTTCTAAAATAGCGGCTAGAATCCGCGCACCCACCGTGATGTGTACGCTTTGTATGAGCTACTCGGAAAAAATATTGCGAAAATGTTTTTTTTTAAAGAAAATAATATAAGTATATTAAAATAAAAAATTAAAACAAAAAAATTCATCAATATTTCAGTTTTAATTAAAACAAATTCTGTGCAATTTTCAGAAAAATATATTATGTTATATAATGAATAAAATATTTATCAATAAACAGTTAAAAAACTAGAAAATCAGTACAGAAAATAGGTATAACTACAATCACACTTACAAATTAGCATTTAAAAAACCTTTGAAATTCTCTGAAAAAAACCATAGGTTTCAGAGACATTATAGTCAGAAACTGGCATTTAAAAAAGCTTTGAAATTCACTGAAAAAACCGTAGGTTTCAGAGACGTTATAGTTAGAAATTAGCATTTAAAAAACCTTAGAAATTCACAGAAAAAGCCATAGGTTTCAGGGATGTTATAGTTAGCTGGCCATTTCACTCATACAAAACCATAGAAATTCCTCCGTTATAGTTAGTTCTGCTAACTATAACTCGCGCGCCCGCAATGCACTGCTGATGATGTCACATACTGCATCATTCATGACATGGTCAGGGACATCACTGATGACATCTCAAATTACATCACTGATGACATCATCCAGTAAATGTGGTTTAGTTTGAAATTTAAATATGTATTATATATACCAATTTGTATTGAAGATTGAGTGGATATATAACTGTCTGGATGGAGGATTTAGTAGCTGTCTGACTGTCTGTTTAAGTGAGTAATTAAAAGTGTCTCACTTAATACATGGATTAGTAACTAAACTATGTGAATGTGTGCATCACTGTCTCTGTTGTTGTATAACATGCTGCATTAGTTGGTCACTAACTACATGAGTGTGTATATTAGTTATTGATTAGTTGGGTGAGTATTTGTATGGGACACTGAGTTTGTGTGTGGTTGGATGAGGTGTGTGTAACTCTATGCATAGATGTGTGAATGATTGATTGACTAGGTATATAGGTTTAAGAGTGCATGTGGAAATAGTTGTTTGGGTGACTGAGTGTATTTATTTGTGTGTTGGTGAGTGAATATATGTTTTAGTTGTACATCTTCAACAAAGTAAAAAAATAAAAGGCATTTTATGTGAGAGTTGGTGTATATAAATAAGTATGTGTAAGAGTCAGTGATTGTGAGAGTAACTATATGAATGAGCGTATAATTGTAATGGTGATTTTTTAACATATTAACTATGAGTTACTATGTGTTTGAATGAATGAGGTGTTGTTGGATAATTGTGTAAGTGAGTAAATGTAAGTGTGATTAACTTTTTTCATGAGTGAGTAGGATGACTGCATAACCGACTAAGATGACTGCTGATGTGTCAATGTCTATATATGTGTATAAGTGCATTTGATAGTGTTTGGTTAATTAGTGACAGCAAGTATAAATGATTCTGTTGTTGAATTGGGAGTTGTGTGTGTAGACTTAGGAATCAGTGAGTGGGTATGTAGTAACTGGTATTGGTGTGTCAATGGTTTCAAATATGGTACTCTGTATTTTACAGTGAGTGATGAAAGGTTATACTAGTGTATGATGAGGTGTATCAGATTGTCACGTGGATGATGTCATCAGTGATGTCATCAGTGATGTCATTTGGGATGTCATCAGTGATGTCATCAGTGATGTCACTGACCATGCCATGAATGATGCAATATGTGACATCATCAGCAGTGCATTGCGGGCACGCGAGTTATCGTTAGCAGAACTAACTATAACGGAGGAATTTCTATGTTTTTGTACGAGTGAAAAGGCCAGCTAACTATAACACCCCTGAAACCTATGTTTTTTTCTGTGAATTTCTTAGGTTTTTTAAATGCTAATCTCTAACTATAACGTCTCTGAAACCCATGGTTTTTTCAGTGAATTTATATATATATATATATATATATATATATTCACTGAAAAAACCATAGGTTTCACACATGTTATAGTTAGCGGAAATTTTACTGATAAAAAACCAGTGAAATTCCCCCGTTATAGTTAGTGTAGGCAACTATAACTCACGCGACCGCAATCCTCTGCTGATGCTAATACTGTATTTAGACACTTATTTGCCCATGTCTTTTTCCATACATTTTTAGCTATACATATATTTCAAATATTTTTTTTTCATAAAGACACATATGTCATCAGCAGAAGATTGCGGTCGCGTGAGTTATAGTTGCCTACACTAACTATAACGGGGGAATTTCACTGGTTTTTTATCAGTAAAATTTCCGCTAACTATAACATGTGTGAAACCTATGGTTTTTTCAGTGAATTTGCAAGGTTTTTTAAATGCTAATTCCTAACTATAACGTGTGTGAAACCTATGGTTTTTTCAGTGAATTTGTACGGTTTTTTAAATGCTAAGTTACTTTACGCCATTCGTGGCGTGCGCGCCCACTTAACGCAGTTCGTTCCGTAGGCGCACGGTGCGCTTCGCGCACCGTGTGCGCACAGTAAGCACGCGGTGTGCTTCGCGCACCGCGCGCCCACTTTACGCAGTTAGTGCCGTGCACGCACGGTGGGCACGCGGTGCGCTACGCGCACCGCGTGCCCACGTTACGCTAGATGGGCCATGTACGCACGATGCGCTTCGCGCACCGTGCGCACATGGAGGACAATCATTTCATAAACACAACGGCTCTTTTTAGAGCCCCCTAATATCTAAACACTTAAATCTGAATTTCATTTATTTTTTTATTTTTTTTTTCTACCGTACGCTTACCGTAAGCTTACCGTAAGCTTACCGTACGCGTACCCCGTGATTTTTTTTAAAATCCATAAATGTTTTCTTTGTACTTTTCTGTCCTTCTTTGACCCCCTCACAAATGTAAGGGGGTCTGTAACTCTCCTCATTGCCCCCTTTTCTTGTTTTCACTCTTTTTTTTCTGAGTGAAACACACAAAATGGCGGCCGCCGCTTCCTGGTTTCGGCCGATTCGAATGTTTACTAAGATCTAACAGCCAATCAGAATCGCGCTCGCGCACGCCACCGTACGCGTACCGTAAGCTTACCGTAAGCGTACGGTAAGCGTACCGTAAGCGGGCTCAGATATATTTATTGATTTAAAGGCTATTTTCTCAGAATCTACTGAACAGATTTACACCAAACCTACAAAAGGCACTTCCTTGACATAGGGACTACCTCTCTGCCAAATTTCTAGTAATTCTGTTCAGCCATTCGGGCTGTAGCTCGTTCTAAAGGTCCTATGGAAAAATGCATGGGAAAAACGCATTTTGGGACCCCCCTTTTATCTCAGCCCCCGCTTGACGTATCCCCCCGAGACTTTCAGGGTAGGAGCGGAGCGTAGCGCCCCACCTATTTTGAGAAATTCGCGAGGATTCATCGACCGGCGCCAAAGTTATTCAAAATAGAATGTTGCGTATTTCCTATGGAAAAGGGGTCCTAACTATAACTACCTACTGGCGACCGCCAGTAGGTAATATATATATATATATATATATATATATATTACCTACTGGCGGTCGCCAGTAGGTAGTTATAGTTAGGACCCCTTTTCCATAGGAAATCCGCAACATTCTATTTTGAATAACTTTGGCGCCGGTCGACGAATCCTCGCAAATTTCTCAAAATAGGTGGGGCGCTACGCTCCGCTCCTACCCTGAAAGTCTCGGGAGGATTCGTCAAGCGGGGGCTGAGATAAAAGGGGGGTCCCAAAACGCGTTTTTCCCATGCATTTTTCCATAGGACCTTTAGACAGGGCTACAGCGTGAACGGCTGAACAGAATTACTTGAAATTTGGCAGAGAGGTAGTCCTCAGGTCAAGGAAGTGCCTTTTGTAGGTTTGGTGTAAATCTGTTCAGTAGATTCTGAGAAAATAGCCTTTAAATCAATATATATATCTGAGACAGCTTACGGTACGCTTACCGTAAGCTTACCGTACGCGTACGGTGGCGTGCGCGAGCGCGATTCTGATTGGCTCTTAGATCTTAGTAAACATTCGAATCGGCCGAAACCAGGAAGCGGCGGCCGCCATTTTCTCTCTCGCACTGAGAGTTAGGTTGTTAAATAAAACCAATACACATGTAAAGGAGCTGTTTTGACAGCTCACACACACATAGCCATGTTGAGGGAGTCCCCCAAGACCCCCCAAGGCCAAAAATGCCATTTTTATTTTTTCGCTAATTTCGCCGATTACGCTTACCGTACGCGTACGGTAAAAAATGTTAAAAAAAAAACACCATCCACACTCTCCCCACCCCCTGTGCTTTTGGTGGCCGCAGGCCACCAAATGTGCATGGCTTATTAGTGGTGTGAAAAACCACAATATTTTTAACAAAAATAATAAAAGAAAAAATTATCCACACGCTCTCCACCCCGTGTGCAAATGGTGCCCGAAGGGCACCATTTGTGCATGGCTTATAAGCATCGTAAGCACAGTAAGCACCGCGTGCTTACTGTGCGCGCACGGTGCGCGAAGCGCACCGTGCGCGCACGGAACGAACTGCGTTAAGTGGGCGCGCACGCCACGAATGGCGTAAAGTAACTTAGCATTTAAAAAACCGTACAAATTCACTGAAAAAACCATAGGTTTCACACACGTTATAGTTAGGAATTAGCATTTAAAAAACCTTGCAAATTCACTGAAAAAACCATAGGTTTCACACATGTTATAGTTAGCGGAAATTTTACTGATAAAAAACCAGTGAAATTCCCCCGTTATAGTTAGTGCAGGCAACTATAACTCACGCGACCGCAATCTTCTGCTGATGACATATGTGTCTTTATGAAAAAAAAATATTTGTAATATATGTATAGCTAAAAATGTATGGAAGAAGACATGGGCAAATAAGTGTCTAAATACAGTATTAGCATCAGCAGAGGATTGCGGTCGCGTGAGTTATAGTTGCCTGCACTAACTATAACGGGGGAATTTCACTGGTTTTTTATCAGTAAAATTTCCGCTAACTATAACATGTGTGAAACCTATGGTTTTTTCAGTGAATATATATATATATACATATATTACCTACTGGCAGTCGCCAGTAGGTAGTTATAGTTAGGACCTATTTTCCATAGGAAATCCGCAACATTCTATTTGGAATAACGAATCTTTGTGAAATTTTCCAAACTTTTGGCCAGCTCCGGTCCGCTCCTATCCTGAAAATTTCACGGTGATTCGTCAAGTGGGAGCCGAGAAAAAAGGGGGGTCCCAAAACGCGTTTTCCCCATGCATTTTCACATAGGACCTGTTGATGCAGCTACAGGCCGAACTGCTCAATGGAATTACACCAAATTTGGCAAAGAGGTAGTCCTCAGTTCAGACTCATGCCTTTTGCTTAAATGGTGTAAATCCGTTCAGTAGTTCCTGAGAAAATTAGAGTTAAAAAGATAGATATATCTGGGCGGAGCCTAACCACACATCTCATCGTGAGATCTGATTGGCTGTCAGTACTTCATCCAAGAAGTGTTGGCAGCCATCTTGGGACCAATATACATGATAGCACCTCATTAAAAAGCATTGCAGTTAATTGAAGGTTTTAAGACTTTAGTTACATTATAAATCCTTTGTTGATGGTACCATACTCATTTTAGGAATTGTGGTGTGTTCTAAGGTGATTTTACCATGTGAAAAAGCCTTCTGCTGTGATATCATGAATCATGTTTGAGAGAAAACTATTTTCTCATGCTTTTCCCACAGAGGATTGGAAGGTGATCTATAAGCTAAACTGAGAGCATATTTTCTGTAAATTCACATTATCTTTCTCAGTCATGTGAGAATGAAGTCTGACATTCTCAGTAAAACATGTACATCCAACTAGGGCAGAGACTGTCAGTTGATTCCTTTGTGTTCTACGGCAGGCTCCCAGAGTGTTCTAAAGAACAACTAGAGCGCTAACAGTCCTACTTATGACAAACGTATTGCACACCTGAAGCCATCTTGATTGGAATAAAGTGGTAACTCTTAAAACATTTAATTTAAAAAGGAACAAAATGAGGGGGTTCATTTTGCCATAGAAATTATGATTAGTGCTGCAGAAAGAAAAATTAGGGCACATTTTGAGTGACTTCTCAAATCCTCTTCTATTTCATTAAAAATTCTGACATGCAGACTGAAACATGCACTTTCAATACCAGCAGTAGACTTCCCTGGTGAGCAGTAGCTTTACTACAGTGATCTAATAAGCAACTTGAGTGCTAACATTCTGAATTTATGGAAAATGTGTGACACATCTGAATGCCTTCTTGATGGAATCGAAGTAAAAACCTGAAAGTATTTCCTACTGAGGAGACTGTAGTAAATGAGGAAATTAGGAAACTTCATAACAAATAAGTCTCCCAAAATGGCCACCAGAGACAAAAGAGCCCAAATGTAGCCCAAATATCACCCAGATGTAGCCCAAGTATAGCCCAATGACAGAATGTCCCAGAGTGTTCTAACGAACAACTAGAGCGCTAACAGTCTTACTTATGACAAAAGTATGGCACACCTGAAGCCATCTTGATTGGAATAAAGTGGTAACACTTACAACATTTAATTTACAAAGGAACAAAATGAGGGGTTCATTTTGCCATAGAAATTATGATTAGTGCTGCAGAAAGAAAAATTAGGGCACATTTTGACTTCTCAAATCCTCCTTTATTTCATAAAACAATTCTGACATGCAGACTGAAAAATGCACTTTGAATACCAGCAGCAGACTTCCCTGGTGAGCAGTAGCTTTACTACAGTGATCTAATGAGCAACTAGAGTGCTAACATTCAGAATTTATGGCAAATGTTATGTTATATGTTATGTTATATTACATTTATAAAGCGCACAGCTACTCAAAGTGTCCCGGCGCTTACTCCAGAAAAAAAAGTGAACTACACACACATCAGAAACTAAAAAAGCAATGTTTTAAGCTTTTTCCTAAACAACAATGGATCCTGAGTGTCCCGGAGTGCCAATGGTAGCACATTCCAAGCCAGACCGGCTTTACGGACAAAATAACTCCCGCCAAGCCTTTGACGCTTAAACCTAGGAATCTGCATCAGCAGCTGGTCAGAGGAACGAAGCTAGCTACTAGGTCTATAGAAAACAAATCTCTTTTGAAGATAGATAGGGCCTAAACCCTACAGGGCCCGATGTACAATGGATAACATCTTAAATTTCAGCCGAGATTCAACTGGGAGCCAGTGCAAGCTGTGTAAGTGGCTCCGAACACTATGTGTGGAAGAAAGGCCCAGAAGCAGTCTGGCTGCTGAGTTTTGGACCACTTACAGCTTTTTTACCAGATAACCTGGACTACCAACCAAAATAGCGTTGGCATAGTCCAATCGAGATAAAATCAAGGCCCGGACCACAGTTTCCTTGGCACTAACAGGCAAAAAAGGGAGAAACTTCCTCAAAATGTTTAAAGTGCCGAAGCAGGTTCCAACCAGTTTCTTCACTTGTGTTGAAAAAATCAGGTTTTCATCGAACCAGACACCGAGATTTTTTGCAGTGCCCTTACCCATAAGTGGACGGGGAAACCCGGAGGCCATAACCTTTCCCTAAAGTCCACTGGGAACGAGCCATACAAAAGCACTTCCGATTTTTCTTCATTGCACTTCAATTGTGCACTCACCAGCCAGTGGAACACGGCTGACAAACAGTGCTGCGCCGCCTCAACCGAGTCGTCACCCTTTCTCCAAGAGAACAGGAGCTGAGTGTCATCTGCATAGGCAATCACCTTAGCCCCAAGTGACTCTGCAAGATAAATCAGCGGAGTCACATAGATATTAAAAAGGAGAGGGCTAAGCGATGACCACTGTGGTACACCGGTTGATAACTGCATAGGCGTGGAGGCACAAGGTGGAAGCCAGACCTGTTGTGACCTGTTTTCCAAAAAGGATCTAATCCAGCGTAGCACCGGCAAATGTGTGACACATCTGAATGCCTTCTTGATGGAACCAAAATCAAAAACTGAAAGTATTTCCTATTGAGGAGACTGCAGTAAATGAGGAAATTAGGAAACTTCATAACAAATACATCTTCCAAGATGGCCACCAGAGACAAAAGAGCCCAAATGTAGCCCAAATATCACTCAGATGTAGCCCTAGTATAGCCCAATGACAGAATGTCCCAGAGTGTTGTTAAGAACAACTAGAGTGCTTACTGCCTTACTTATGACAAACGTATGGCACACCTGAAGCCATCTTGATTGGAATAAACTGGTAACACTTAAAACATTTAATTTAAAAAGGAACACAATGAGGGGGTTCATTTTGCCATAGAAATTATGATTAGTGCTGAAGAAAGAAAAATTAGGGCACATTTTGAGTGACTTCTCAAATCCTCTTCTATTTCATTAAAAAAATTCTGATATGCAGACTGAAACATGCACTTTTAATACCAGCAGCAGAGTTCCGTGGTGAGCAGTAGCTTTACTACAGTGATCTAATGAGCAACTAGAGTGCTAACATTCAGAATTTATGGCAAATGTGTGACATATCTGAATACCTTCTTGATGGAATCAAAGTAAAAACCTGAAAGCATTTCCTACTGAGGAGACTGCAGTAAATGAGGAAATTAGGAAACTTCATAACAAATAAATCTCCCAAGATGGCCACCAGAGACAAAAGAGCCCAAATGCAGCACACATATCACCCATCTGTAGCCCACATGTAGCCATATGACATAAGTGTGCAAAACACTTATTTTTTGTGTATTTGCAGTTTTATATAGTGGAGACTTGTCAGGTATTGGAGTGCTCTATATGAGCATTGGTTACATCACACAAGATCAAATTCATTTTGGTTGTAGACATGGGGAGATTAAGTGATTTGACCAGAATCACAGAATGTTGAGCTGAAGCAGAAACTCCAACCTGGTTCCCCAGTTGCAAAGTCTGCAACTCTGGAAGTAACACCACATCCTCTCCCCTAGGTGCAACATTTAATCAAGTGGTCAACTGGATAAAAAAGCCTAAAGATTACAAATAATTTAAAAGTTCTTTGTCGTTATTTGAAAACTCAGAAAATATGTCCTCATTTTAGTTTCTTAGAGCACTAACCATAATTTTGTGGCAAATCAGACCCTCTCATATATGTAATTTCTAAAGGAAATGCTCTAGGTATTACAGTTTTGATTACATCAAGATGACGTCAGGCGTTCCACACTTTTGTAATAAATATAGAATGTTAGCAATCTAGTTGTTCATTGGGATACTGTTGAGAGGCAGAGGCCAGGGGCACGGACTCTGAAAATTGAAGGCAGGTAGGAGAGTGCAGAGGCAACAATTTGACCACAATGGGCAGGCAGGAAGGGCAGTGGCAGCACAACAGACTATGGAGGGCAGTGGAAAGGGGGGCAAGGGCAACAAACCAACAATACAGGACTCGCAAGAGAGGCTGTGGCAATATAATAGACCATTGTGGGCAGAAGGAAGAGGCAGTGGTAGTACAACCATACATGCCAACAGTCCCGTTTCAGCCAGGAAACATCCAATGTTTTTAAGCTCAAATGGGCTTTATTTTATCTGTCTTCTGTCTACAATCTCCTCTTTTTCAATGTAACTCAAAGGGGAAAATCAATACCCCAGTTTTTTTTCATAATCTCCCACTTACCAAGTTCAAAATGTTCACAAGTATGGTACATTGGATAATGATAGGCAGGAGGAATTGGGGTAGGGACATGGACTCGGATAACAGAGGACAGGAGGGACATGGAGAGGTGCACCAAACTGACCCTACAGGGCAGGCATCAGGGTTTGCAGCAGCACAATACACCACACAGGGCATGCGGGACGGGAGTGCAGCACAACAATCCATAGAAAGCAATCGGGAGGAGACAGGACCATGCACATGGACAACAGAGAACAGAGGGGAAAGAGGCAATGGTAGCTAGCTGACCATAATGGACAGACAGGAGAGAAAGCTGCAGCATAACAGACCATAAAGGGCAGGAGGGACGGATCAGGAGCATTACAATGGAACATACAAGCCAGGAGGGAGGGAATAGGGGTCTGCACATGGAAACAGAGGGCTGGGGGCAAGGGGGCAGGACAGGAGTAGGGGTGGGCGGAATTTGCGTAATCGCGTTACGCAAATCTCCGCGAAACGGTAAAAAATCTCCGCGAACACGCAGAAATTCCGCGAACACGCGGAATTGCTTGTTCGAGATACTTTTTTCCTGTTCGCGATCGCTGTTTGCGTGCTGGGTGAAATATCTCGCGAACACGCATATTGAGAACGCGAACAAGCAAAAAATTTCGCGAAGTCGCGGAACGCAGATTTTTGGGCAATTTCGCGTTCTCCGCGGAACGCGAAATTACCCAAATTTCGCAAATTCCGCGAACGGAACGGAATTTACCGCCCAGGCCTAGACAGGAGCAGAAAGATGATCATGGAGGTCAGGCAGGATGGGCACCATAAACAAGACACACCATGGATAGCAACAGTGAGACTATGATGGCATACACACAGACCATGGAGGGAAGGTGGGAGGGGGTCAGGGGCAGCTAGCTGACCACACAGGGAATCAGGGAGGGGCCCTGGCAGCACAGATGATCATGCATGGCAAGCGGGAGGGTTAGTGGCAGCACAATGGCTATGATGGGCAAGAAGGAGGGTGCAGGGGTATTCACAAAGGACCATGGAGGATAGAAGGGAGGGTCAGGACCTGGGCACAGACAAGAGAGTTCAGGGGAAGGGGCCTCACAACAGACTGCACGGGGCAGGCAGGAGGAGAAGTTGCAGCACAACAGACCAGGGAGGGCAGAAGGGTGTGGCAGTAAAATGGACCATGGAGGACAGGAGGAAGGGGATAGGGGCATGGCATGCGGACAGGCAGGGTGCAGGTGGCAGGGACAGGTTACAGTCATCTGACAATGCTAGGCAGGTGGGAGGGGAGTGGCAGCTCAACAGAACACTCAGAGTAGATAGGAGTGGCAGGTCCATGAAACATGGTGGGCAAAAAGGATGGAGCAGGGGCATGCACAAAGACATCGGAGGGCAGGGGGAAGGAGAATAGGGGCAGCAAGCTAAGCACAGAGGCTAAGCAGGAGGTCAATGATGGGCCATAGAATTGGGCAATGGAGGGCAGGAAGAGTGGACTTGTACATCATGCTAAATGGAGGGCAGTGGCAGCACATCAGACCATACATGGCAGGAGGGAGTAGGCTAGTCCATGGATTCAGACAACAGAGGATAGGGAGGAGGTGGATGGGACAGCAAGCTAACTGTTCAGAGAAGGTGGGTATTAGGAACTTTATTGTTTTTAAAATGTGTGTCTGTGCGAACTACTTAAAATATGAACAAGTATGCAGCATAATCTCACTTTTATTCAGGAAGAAGAGGACGTTTGTAACTGTGACTCCGGGCTCACTTGGCAGAAACACCCCCTGACCCTCCACCCCCATCGCAAAATGTAATGTCCGTGAAAAGGGTAGGTGGACGCAGTGTTATATAGAACATAGTCCTGAGAGCACGATTGAAAATGAAAACTAGATATAGTATATGGTATAAACTATGCACCAATAAGTGTGATATAAGATGAAACGGGCGTGAAATATAATATGCAATACATTGTGCGCAATGACAGATTCATGGGAGAGCACGAGATAGCACAGGCACTAGCGTGTGCTATGCGATATGCTCCTTGGAGTGTAATATGCACAGGGCAGTGTTGAGCAACTTAACTAGTCTCCAAAGTTGTAATATAAAATATGTGCTGGGGAGTGTAACGTTGCATATGCACTGTGACAAAGATATGGATCGCAGATTGTAATATGTATGGCATAGCGCTGTGTGTTATAACATAAGCATCGAGGAAGGCACGTTAGATGGGGCAATATAACCCGTGCGAAGGCAAGTGTGGCATGACAAATTCACGGGGTGGTGTTACAGTGCACATGGGCTAGAGAGTGTCATAGCATACGCACTAGCTGGTGGAATACAACACAGAGGCGTGTGGCACTCGGCGGGCACTGGTGGGTGTAACACAGCATTGGGCTCGGCCAGGAGCACGCTGTGACACTCAAGTGAGGTTTGTCTCCTTTCCAGAGAGTAAAATAAAAAGTATTACACATCCGGCGGTGGATTGTGTTTTATTAACCGTGAGGGGGTTTTCTTGCATAGTTTGGTCAAATTTTTGTCAAATCCCCTTTGAATGGCTTGGTGTGCGGGTGTATTAAATGTGCCCGCCAATAGCTACCCATGTTTGTATAAATATAAGAGAAGGGTGTCTACTTGGAGAGTACCCACTGGCGGGGGTGCTGGGATTAGGCACAGTAGGGCGTCAGACACGTCAGAGCTTCACTAGCGGTGTAAATACGTTCCACTTGGATTCATTGTATGCGTAGTCGCCTTTTAATGAATATCACGCAAATCGTCATGGTGATAGGTACATACGGTTTGTCCAGCATGTCCTAGGTGTTTCTATAAATATATTTAAAAAGAGGGGGGCAACGCAGCCCCCCTCCTAAAGATTTTTTTTTAAAAAGGCCATAACCCGGGGGTTGGGGTCCCCGGGGCCGATTAAGGCCTTGGGAGTGCCACATTTTTTTTTTCAACAAAAAAAATTAGGGTACAGGCCCTGTGGGATGGGGTCCCCAGGGCCAATAAATTAGAAAAAGAAGGGGGGGCCACACAGCCCTCCTTCTTAAAAAAATAAATAAAATATAAAATAAAATAAAATATAAGAAATAAAATAAATAAAAGACCGGCAATGCGCCGGAGGACACACCCCCTCCTTGCAGCACTCTGCAAACGCGCCTTCTGGCCAGTTGTAAGTTGGGGAATTAATTCCCCTTCAATACTGAGGGTCCCTCAGGGCCCAACAGGTATCGCCAGTATGCGCCAGGGAGCTGCGTTGCAGACAGGTGTTCTGAGGCCACGCCCCTTTTTACACCTCTATGCAACGCAGCTCTGTGGCGCTTACTGGAGGTACCTAGTGGGCTAGTTTAACCCTAGAGACCCTTAGGATTCAAGGGGACTTAATCTCTCAATTTAGAACGGCCATAGGGTGCGTTTACTCAGTGGGGAAGGGAGGGGACGGGGCCTGAGGTGACGTGTGCAAACACGCCCTATGGCGCGTTTTAAGTTGGGGAAATAATTCCCCTTCAATCCTGAGGGCCCCTGGGGGCTAACTAGCCCACCAGGTGCTTCCAGTAAGCGCCACTGAGCTGCGTTGCAGAGAGGTGGTCCAGGCCGTGCCACTTTTTACACCTCTCTGCAACGCAGCCCTGTGGCGCTTACTGGAGGTACCTAGTGGGCTAGTTGGACCCTAGGGACCCTCAGGATTCAAGGGGACTTAATCTCCCAACTTAAAACGGCCACAGGGCGTGTTTACACAGTGGGGAAGGGAGGGGATGGGGCCTGAGGTGACATGTGCAAACACACCCTGTGGCTCATTTTAAGAGGTAGTTTTAATCCCCTGCCCTATTATATACTAGGGGCTTACAGAGGAGGTCATGCTAGTCACAGGTGGACCCCAACGCATAGTGTTCTCTAGTGTATGTAGGTGTTTTCACTGTATTCTGAGTGTCTTTTAACATAGCACTGGCTCTAGGACTGGTTAGTCAGCTTCAGTTACCACCAGTATCCGTCTGAAAAAGTTGAGGGTACAGGATGATTTTGCAACAAGGCTTCTTTCTGCTCTTCTGTTTGTTCTTTCTGCACGTTATCCTTCTCCCTGCACTTTTCTTCATCTTTGAGGACTTCTGTTGCTTCTATCTGCATTTCTTTTTTTTCTTTCTGTGCGTTTTTTCTTCTTTCTTCACATGTCCTATCTCTGTAAGCATAGTTAGAAATTAGCATTTAAAAAACCTTTGAAATTCACTGAAAAACCATAGGTTTCAGGCACGTTATAGTTAGGAATTAGCATTTAAAAAACCTTAGAAATTCACTGGAAAAACCATAGGTTTCATAGGCATTATAGTTAGCTGGAATTTTCACTCTTAAAAAACCATTGAAATTCCCCCGTTATAGTTAGTTCAGCTAACTATAACTAGCGCGCCCGCAATGCACTGCTGATAACGTCACATATTACATCACTCATGACATGGTCAGTGGCATCACTCATGACATCACTGATGACATCATTCTTGTGATAGAGTGGCGGTCGCGCGAGTTATAGTTATCTGAACTAACTATAACGGGGGAATTTCATTGGTTTTTTACGAGTGAAATGTCCACCTAACTATAACCTGTGTGAAACCTATGGTTTTTTAAGTGAATTTGCAAGGTTTTTTAAATGCTAATTCCTAACTATAACGTGTGTGAAACCTATGGTTTTTTAAGTGAATTTGTACGTTTTTTTAAAAGCTAAGTTATGTATTTTTTAATATATATTTTTTTTAAAGGTTTTTCACCGTGCGCGCATGACATCACTGATGACATCACTGATGACATCATCCTTGTGATAGAGTGGCAGACCTCCTCTCCCCCTAATATAACCTTTGATACACACATTCAAAAATAGAAACTAACATTTTCAAAACAATGGACATACCAATTCCAGTTACAACAACCTATTCAGTAATTCTAAGCTCCACATACACATCCACTCATTCACCGACAGTCCTATACAGTCACTCATACATGTACTCACTCATCATATGTACTCATACACCTATACATCCTGTTACACGATGCCACTCATCCATAGAGATACTCACACACATAGTCACTCATGCTAATAAAGAATCAAACATCCATTTACTTGCATATACAGTTCTACACACACCACCACACTTACTTCTACAGAAACTTACACATACTTAGTCTTTTAAACAATCACTTATAGACACACATCCTTATTCATACAGGAACTCTTTCAATCTCACACTCTCACAGATACTCACTTATATACACCAATAGTCACATATACTAGTTTAAAACATATGTAGTTACTCATAAAGACACTATTGAGACAGTAATTCACTCACTAACACACCCATGCACACACTCATCGACCCATACCGTGCTGCACACATGCTGTCTTCAACACATACAAACAGTGAGTCACTCATTCATGCACCTATGAACTACGTAATACCACCCACCAAACCATACAGACACTCAGACACTCATACTGATACTCAAAAAAACAACTAATAACCTATATAGACACTCATGTAGCTACTCATCAACCCATGCAGCCACTAATACACAAAGTGAGAGACTGATACAGATATATATATATTTAAACATTACTCACTAAGCCATGTATTCACTAAGATACACTTAATCAGTCAGTTATACAATCAATTTTTCAAAAACAAATCATCCAACCAGCTGATCCTCTCCCTCACCAATGACCCCGCCACCGCCAGAACCAACCTCCACGAAGGGATGAAAGACGTAGCCGAGTGGATGATGAACAGTCGCCTGAAACTGAACTCAGATAAAACGGAAGTCCTCATCCTGGGATCGTCACCCTCCGCCTGGGATGACTCGTGGTGGCCGCCCGCCCTGGGCAGCGCACCCAAACCAACAGACCACGCTCGCAACCTGGGCTTCAACCTGGACTCCTCCCTCTCCATGACCAGACAAGTCAACTCCGTCTCCTCGTCGTGCTTCAACATCCTGCGCATGCTACGGAAGATCTTCCGGTGGATCCCCACCGAGACCAGGAAGACGGTCACTCAGGCCCTCGTCACCAGCCGACTAGACTACAGCAACCCCCTCTACGCCGGAACCACTGCTAAACTCCAGAAGATACTCCAGCGGATCCAGAACGCCTCAGCAAGACTCATCCTGGACATCCCCCGACACAGCCACATCTCCGGACACCTGAGAGACCTGCACTGGCTCCCGGTCAACAAGAGGATCACGTTCCGACTCCTCATCCACGCACACAAAGCTCTCCACAACCAAGGCCCAAGATACCTCAACGACCGCCTGAACATCGACACTCCCACCCGCCAGCTTCGATCGACCAGCCACGCCCTCGCCGCCGTCCCCCGCATCCGAAGAACCACAACGGGAGGAAGATCCTTCTCCTACCTGGCTGCCAAGACATGGAACTCCCTCCCCGCCCACCTCCGCCTGACCCAAGACCACCTCACCTTCAGGAAGCAGCTCAAGACCTGGCTGTTCGAGCAGTAGCGGACCCCCCCTTCCCAAGCACCTTGAGACCCTCCGGGTGAGTAGCGCGCTATACAAATGCCTTGATTGATTGATTGATTGATTTAGACACTTATATACCCATTTATTCTTCCATCGACCTTGAGATATACATATATAAAACATCTGTTTTTCAGAAAAACACACATTCACTGGATGATGTCATCAGTGATGTCATCAGTGATGTCATTTGAGATGTCATCAGTGATGTCACTGACCATGTCATGAGTGATGTAATATGTGACGTCATCAGTAGTGCATTGCGGGCGCGCGAGTTATAGTTAGCTGAACTAACTATAACTGGGGAATATATATATATATATATATCTATATATATATATATATATATCACTGAAAAAACCATAGGTTTCACACATGTTATAGTTAGCTGGACATTTTACTGATAAAAAACCAATGAAATTCCCCCGTTATAGTTACTGTAGGCAACTATAACTCACGCGACCGCAATCCTCTGCTGATGCTAATACTGTATTTAGACACTTATTTGCCCATATCTTCTTCCATTAAATTTTAGCTATACATATATTACAAATATTTTTTTTTCATAAAGACACATATGTCATCAGCAGAGGATTACGGTCGCGTGAGTTATAGTTGCCTACAGTAACTATAACGGGGGAATTTCATTGGTTTTTTATCAGTAAAATGTCCAGCTAACTATAACATGTGTGAAACCTATGGTTTTTTCAGTGAATTAGCAAGGTTTTTTAAATGCTATTTCCTAACTATAATGTGTGTGAAACCTATGGTTTTTTCAGTGAATTTGTACGGTTTTTTAAATGCTAAGTTACTTTACGCCATTTGTGGCGTGCGCGCCCACTTAACGCAGTTCGTTCCGTGCACGGTTTTTATCAACTTTAATAAGCCCTGTACATTTGGTGGCCTTCGGCCACCAAAAGCACAGGGGGTGAGGTCAATGTGGATAGTGTTTTTTTTATTTCGATTTTATAATTTCATGTTGCCAAAATTACGTTTTTTCTCTCTATTAATAAGCCCTGCACATTTGGTGGCCTGCGGCCACCAAAAGCACAGGGGGTGGGGTAAGTGTGGATAGTGTTTTTTTTATTTTTATTTTTTTACCGTAAGCGTACGGTAAGCTTACGGTAAGCGTACGGTAAGCGTACGGTAAGCGTACCCCGCGAAATTGCCGAAAAAAAAATAAAACCGTTTTTGCTCTTGGGGGATGTTTGGGGACTCCCTCAACATGACTATGTGGGAGGGAGTTGTCAAAACAGCCCCGTAACATGTTTTTGGCCATCATGTTTGATAAACAACACTCAGTGCGAGAGACAAAATGGCGGACGCCGCTTCCTGGTTTCGGCCGATTCGAATGTTTACTAAGATCTAAGAGCCAATCAGAATCGCGCTCGCGCACGCCACCGTAAGCTTACGGTAAGCGTACGGTAAGCATACGGTAAGCGTACCGTAAGCGGGCTCAGATATATATATTGATTTAAAGGCTATTTTCTCAGAATCTACTGAACAGATTTACACCAAACCTACAAAAGGCACTTCCTTGACCTAGGGACTACCTCTCTGCCAAATTTCTAGTAATTCTGTTCAGCCGTTCGGGCTGTAGCTCGTTCTAAAGGTCCTATGGAAAAATGCATGGGAAAAACGCGTTTTGGGACCCCCCTTTTATCTCAGCCCCCGCTTGACAAATCCCCCCGAGACTTTCAGGGTAGGAGCGGAGCGTAGCGCCCCACCTATTTTGAGAAATTCGCGAGGATTCGTCGACCGGCGCCAAAGTTATTCAAAATAGAATGTTGAGGTTTTCCTATGGAAACGTGGTCCTAACTATAACTACCTACTGGCGACCGCCAGTAGGTAATCTATATATATATATATATATATATATATGCAAGCTTCCAGTCTCACATTCTCCTTTCACACATAAAGAAAAGCACTCACGGGGGTGGGTCCAATGTTTTATTTCACAGACTGCCAGCAATCAGATGTGTTTCGGCAGTCGCCTTTTTCGAAGGTAATTAGGCGTGCCGTAAACGGTCAACTTTTATGTCTGTTACTCGCATTACACCAACATTCGTAAACACAGAGAAGGGACATACTTTTTCCATAAATTGGAACCATCTTGGAATATGCAAAGGCCATTGCAATTACCTCATTTCACCGGGTAGACAAAATAACTCAATATATACACATATACATATATACAACCATGGGCTTATCTCATTTGTTAAAGCTCATACACAGTTATATACTGTTGTTAAGTTGATTACGCCCACTGATGGGCTTTCTAAGTTCAATACATTAGGCCCACTAATGGGCTTTTTCAGTGTTCTCGACTGGTTTATTTCATGACATTTTGATATTATTCAATATTTTAATATGCTATTAGATATAGCCCTTTATGGGCCTCAAAATTGTTGTGTGAGACATGCAACAAATTCTAGCAAATAAACCTTAATCTCCCATTCTCAAAGTAGACCCCCTACTTAACATATATAGTCACTTTGCATAACACAACCTCAAACTTATCATACATTTTGTATATTTCATAATCAAGCACGAAACAGTTTCTTCAAGACATTCTACACTACCATGGTCATGGGAGTACCTAGCAAGTCACCTAAATGTACTTAGAGTTCCTCATTACAATTCAAACCTTCAGGCGCCTTAGTTTGGAGATCAATTATAAACCTGGATTCCAGTCTCCTTAGACTGGTAACTAGGCCTGGGCTAAATTTCCGTTCCGCTCGTGGAAATTGCGATAATTTGTCATTTTCGCGTTCCGCAGAGAGCGCGAAAATGTCAAAATTTCCGCATTCCACAGCTTAGCGATAATTTGTTTCTTGCTCGCGCTGTAAAATAATACATTCTCGTGCGCGCGCGATCGTCTTACCTGAATCCCCGCGTTCGCCGACAAGTTTTCCCGATCCGGTCGCGTTCTCCACGAGATGTTGGATTGTTGGTAGCCATTTGCGTTGTCTCGCGACAGTTTGCGCCCGCAGTAACGTCATGCGTCGCGCGATCACGTCTTTCTTCTCGCGATCATGCACCGTGAGAAGAGTGAAAACAAGATGGCCGCGCCCGCGAGCAACCGCATAGGTAAGTTGGCGAGCCGCGACCATGCAGAAAATACCGCGAACGGGCGGGAAAAAAACTTCCGCATCTTCGCGATATTTCCGCGTGTTTGCGGAGATTTGTAAAATGTTCGCGATAATTTGCGAAAGTCGCTTTCGCAAATTCCTCCCACCCCTACTGGTAACCCTATCTCCACCCCTTGGATTTAATGGGACATGATCTAAAGTAAAGAAAGTTAAAAGGTCACGATCACTATTGTGTTTGGCTCTTAAATGTCTAGCCATCGGTTACGACAGGTCACCATTTTTTATTGCCCTTGTGTGCTCTAAGATGCATATCTTTGTTTTATGTATGGTACTCCCAATGTACCTGAGTTCACAAGGGCAATTCAGACAATATACTGTGTAGGGTGTACTGCACATGAAGAAGTTTTTAATCGTTCTAGGCGTCTGTACCCCTGGTATTTGGAATGTTAGAACTCTTTTGCTCCCTGCGCAAGCTTTGCACTTGCCACAGGGATAAAATACCTGTAGCTCCTTATCAAACAGCTTTGGTACTTCTCTTCAAATATAGCTGCTTGTAAGGGAATCCCGAAGGGCCCTTGCTTTGCGAAAGGTTAACAGTGGTTGCGCTGGAATATTCATGCCTATAACTGCATCCATTTTAAGCAGGCTCCAATTCCTGCGCAATATAGTTCGTAGTTTACATGCTTCATTTGAAAATGTTGTAATCATTCTGAAGCCACATTCGTTTGTCTGTTTAATAGATTTCTCTTCCAGCAATTTGTTTCTAGGGACAGAATTCACTTTCCGCAATGCACCCATCAAAACCTGCTCACCATATCCACGTGCTCTGAATCTATCCAGACACTCACTAGAATGCTTCTGGAAGTCAATTTCCCTGGTGTTATTCCTTTTTATCCATAGTAATTCCCCACAGGGGATACTACTGATCAATTTTGGAGGCTGACCACTATGAGCGTGTAATATCGAATTGCCCGCTGTGGGCTTTCAATATAATTTGGTACAGATTTTATTATCAATCACACAGACTTCCAGAACTAAAAATTTCTCTGACCTGTCACTGAGATCTGCATTGAACTTTATGATCAAATTGTTATTATGAAGCTCTTGAACATATTCCGATACCATTTCATTGGATCCCCTCCAGACCAGGAAGAGGTCATCTATATACCTGTACCAGGCAACAACCCTATTTGTCCAGATACTATTGGCATCTGAACAGGCCACCTGCTCCTCCCACCAGCCCATGAAAAAATTTGCGTAGCTGGGGGCGAAGCAGGTGCCCATGGCTGTTCCGGATACTTGCTTGTAATGTTGCTGCTGGTACAGGGAAATGTTATTATTCAAAAAGAATTCTAAGAATTCTAACAGCATCTTGCTATGTTCAATACATTTTAATGGTTGATTCTTAAGGAAATAGCAAACTGCCTGTAAGCCTTGTTGGTGCGCTATACAGGTATACAAACTAGTGATGTCCGTCACAATCATCTGGTCTCCTTCCTGCCACACAACACTTGTTATATGTTGCAAAAATTCTTTTGTATCTTTAATGTAAGATTTCAATTTCACCACAAATCCAGACAAGAGTGATCTATATGCATTGATATGTTTTCTAAAAGACTGCCCTGCGACAAGACAATTGGCCTACCTGGTGGTAACATTGCGTCCTTATGCACCTTAGATAAATGGTAAAAACAGGGCGTAACGAGATTTCAATGTCTTAAAAATAACACATGGCAATTTACAATGCTTAGATTATATACACTTTTACCCACTTTTTCATAGAATGCTGAATCAGATAGTTAACGTAAAGCCTCTTTATTATAGGCATCAAACGTTTGAAGCACAACATTGCCGCCCTTATCTGAGGGCTTACAGACAATGGACATATCTTTCCTAATACTTTCAATTGCCTGGTACTGTTTGTGAGTAAAAGTGTGTTTCTTTATCTGAGCATGATCACTTTTCCATAGGTTCACTAGCTCCTTTATGACAGCATCAGAGAAGGTATCAATAATATCATTGGGCATTTGTGGCAAGAAAATTGAAACTGGTTCAAAAGGAGTAATCATATTCGGTTGTTCAGTGCCCAGAACCCCCAATGAATCATATATTATACCCGTTATATGCATGTCAGCAGCTACCCATGTGGAAAAGAAATGATGATTCCCGCAGGAGGCAGGGAGCCCGTGGGACCGTGGGGAATTGGGGTTCCCACCACGGTCCCCAACAGAGAGGTTAGGTCCCCAGAGCCAGAAGTGGCCTGGGAAGGGGGCCACGTGGCCCCCCTCGCCTTTAAAAAAAAATTAAAATATGGAGATGTGGCCATGCCTCAGGGATGGGGTGCCCGAGGCGAATGTAAATTAATGAAAGTGAACATTTAAAAAAAAAATAATAATATTTGGAGTCGCGACCCTAGTGCGGCTCTCAGCGTGGCCCCCTAGTGTGAACATGAAGGGGGCGTGGCTCTCAGCGCGGCCCTCTAGTGTGAACGGGATGGGTGCATGGCTCACAGATCGGCCCTCTAGTGTGAACGCGATGGGTGCACGGCTCTCAGCACGAGCCCCCTAGTGTGAACGTGATGGGTGTGCGTCTCTCAGCGCGGCCCCTTAGTGTGAACGCAATGGGTGCGCAACTCCAAGCAAAAATAATTAAGGTATTTTTTTTAAACGTTATTTGTATGTTGGGATATTGGGTGGCTCTAAAAAGAGCCCTTGTGTTTATTGGGAGATTTTTGTTGCTACATGTAAGTGCAGATGCAGAGCCTTAGGTTGTTGAGAAGGACTCTGTTTCCTTTATCTGTGAAATGTACACCATCCCTCTTGTAGATGCCATCCATATAAAAACGCAGATTGTTGTTGTATATGGAGCCCATACTATGGTCTCTGAAATAAGCAGAAACAGCTTTATTGACATTTTTTCTAGCTTTCTCAATCTGTGGACAGAATTGATTGGACCACTTCCATTTCTGTCTTTGGCATATGTACAAAGACAGTTTTTGGGAAAAGCAACATCAATTCTCCAAAGGTGTCCTTCATTAGTATTTCCAGACCTACCCCAGTTAATGTGCCCAGGTCATTGCCACCACAGTGGACAATCATGAGGTCAGGGGTTTACGGATGTGAAAAGGTTTTAATCAAAGGGATCAATTGGTGCCACTTTAATCCTCTTTGTCCAATCCATTTAATGTCCACATTTTTCAAAGCTAGATCTTTGTCAATACCTCTGTTTTCAGCATATCTTTTGCACCAGAAAACATAGCTGTGTCCCACAACCCACACTCTAAGCATCTTGAAGGGAATTCTAGCTGTAAGGAAAAGATGTCTGTAGCTGAAGTAGTCAGTTTGTAGAATGAAAGGTATCTAAAATGGTGGACAAGATGCAATTTTAAAAAAAGAAGAGAAATGATTGGCTGTTTAACCCCTTCAGCGCTGGGCGAATTCCGCCGCGGTGCTGAAGGGTTCGTGCGCGGGCGGGCCGATGACGGAACGGTTCCGTCATGAGCACAGCTCAACCGTGGCTCATGACGGAACCGTTCCGTCATGAGCATGGAAGGGGTTAAGAACATTGTACAGTCAAAAATAAGGTGCATGTTTCTGTCTTTAAAAAGCATGTTTCTTATTTGTTAGTATAAAATGTTTAAAAGATACATTACATAGAATAAGCTCATATTTTGGAAAGTCAACCACACCTGCTGTGTCAACCACACCTGCTGTTTGTATTTGCAACATTGTGTGGTGAACTTGAAAATATGCTGAACTTGTGACCTGTGAGTTCAGTTGAGTGTTCCATGAAGTGTTACTATGGAAACAGTTAATCAGCAGAATGGGGGTAGGGTATAAAGTTAACTGTGGCATTAAAATGTGAATTTGTTATTAATATTAAAGTAATATTTTATTACAGTGAGATTTTCCAAGTCAGTGCTATCTTTAGAAGTGGTGTGTTATTAAAAAAAAGTGGTAAAATTATTTGAAATATATTTTTAAACTCCAGTATGGATTCTCGGTGCCATGGCTTACGGTGCACAGTGGAGGCGAGACTCCAAAAAATTACAGAAGCAGTTTGAGTTCATTTAGAAGTCAGTTGGCAAGGGTTGATATGTGTAACCAATATAAATGGGTTTTAGGATTTTAAACAATCTGGGAAGCAACGTGATTTGTTATTTAGATGTATATGTGTGGAGAAAGAGAGGGAAAGTTTGCCATTATTGGTTTTGCTTTGCTGCGAGCAGTGGTGTATATTGATTGTGTGCATAAGAAAATCTTTTCAGAGTTTCTGATACTTCATAATCTACAAATTAATTTTAAAGGTGAGTTACAAATTTGTGAGGTGTATTATCTGTTGGCTTGTTTAAAAAAAGTAAAATATAAATCATGAACTTTGAAATTTGACATATATTTTAAAATGTAGAAATGTTTATTACAGTTTGTTGTAATGTATTTAAATGTTGTTTAATATATATATATTCTGTATAGTATTTTGTGTATTTTGGAATATGGATTACTGATTATGGTAGTTTGTTTCAGTGTGTTGATATGTACATTTGTAGTATACCGCATAATTTTAGGTGTTGCTCTCAAGTTGGAAGTGTATATGTTGAGTTAAGGTATTAGTGATTAGACTAGTTTTTATAAGTCTTTAGAGAGGTACAGTTGAAATATGCCATATAAGTTTTGGTGTTTGGTTTAAAATTAAAGTTTGTTCTGTGAATTCATGAGGTGTACATAGTGTTGTTGTACAGAGAGATCCATGCATGTTTTCAGGAATATGGTGAGACTTATAGCAGATACATGTGAACGGTTCCTGCTTTCTATTTGGCTAGGTGTAACATTATATGTAGTTGTAGAATGGTAAAGCAGCAGCACAATAGGGAGGTTTGAGATATGGTTGTAGAGATATTGTCACTCAAGCAGTTTGTATGTACTCCTTTAATGTCCCAGACATTACCCTGGCACTCATGGAATCACTAGGCATTACCTATATACTTGTGTAATCCCCCAGACATACTTCTGCAATCATAAATTCATAAATGGATTAGCTATACATTGGTTCAATTAATCAGTCACTATCCTTCCACTGCTCCAATCACACTGTCAGGATCTATGCACTCTTCTAATCACTTAGGAAGTGCTGATGCACTTTCAAAACTATGTAGGCCCTACCTATGCAATTCTGTAATCATCCAGGCACTACCCTACTTCTGTTCCAATCATGCAAGCACTACCCTTGTTCTCATGTAATCACCCAGGCAGTACTACTGTACTCCTTTACTCACTGAGCAAGTACTGGTGAAGGGCTTTGATCACACAGCCACTACCTAAGCACTTTTAAAGTGTTGTGGTACAGAGGTATCCGTGCATGATTTACGAATATGGTGAGATTTATAGCAGAGAAATGTGAATGGTTCCTGCTTTCTATTTGGTTAGGTGTAACATTAAAAGTAGTTGTAAAATGGTAAAGTAGCACACAAACTCATGTAGTACTAGAATTCCCTAAGCACTAGCCTTGCAGTGCAGTCATCGCCCTGTTAGTATCAATACACTCCTCCAATCACCCAGCCAATTCCATGTCCTTATCTAATCACTGCGCCAACACCCAAGCACTTATAAATTCACCATGCACTCTCCTTGAGTACTCTAATCATCCAGTCGCTACCCATGTACTCATGCAATGACTCGGGCACTAACACATGCACTGCTGCAATCTTCCGTGCACTACATATGCAGGCCTCGAACCACCTACACACTACTTATTTACTCATTCAATTATCCAGGTAGTACCCATGCAGTCCAGCAATCCTCCTGTCATTTCCCAAGCACTTCTCCAATCACCTATCCAGCACCATGCACTAATCCAATCACTGTGTCAATATCCAAGCACTTTTAAATTCACCATACACTATCATTACAGTGCTCTAATTATGCAGTCAGTGCCCATGTACTCGTGCAATGAGCCAAGCACTAATCATGGACTACTATATTTACCTGTAGAGTACCCTTACAGTGCAGTCATTGCCCTGTCAGTACCCATGCACTTCTGCAATCACCCATCAAACACCATGTACTAATCCAATCACTCCGCCAAAACCCAAGCACTTATAAATTCACAATGCACTCTCCTTGCAATACTCTAATCATTTTGTTACTACCCATGTACTCATGCAATGACCCAGTTACTAACATATGCACTGCTACAATGCTCTGTGCACTACCCATGCAGACCTCTAACCAATTACACACTACTGATTCACTCCTCCAGCAATCCCCCTGTCACTCCCCATGCACTCCTCCAATCACTCAACCAGCACCATGTACTTATCCAATCACTCTGCCAATACCCAAGCACTTACACATTTAATATGCACTCTCTTTGCACTACTGTTATTATCCAGTCAGTATACATGAACTCATGCAATGATCCAGGTACTAAGTCATGCAGTGCTATAATCCCATGAGAACTACCCTTTCACTCCAACCATTGCCCTGTGAGTACCAATGCACTCCTCCAATCACCCATCCAGTACTATGTACTTATCCAATCAGTCCATCAAAACACAAGCAGTTATAAAATCACAATGTACTCTACTTGCAGCACTCTAATCATCCAGTCACTACTCATGTACACATGCACTGCTACAATCCTCCGTGCACTACAGATGCAGACCTCTAACCACCTACACACTACTCATTCACTCCTCCAATTACCCAGGTAGTACCCATTCAGTGCAGCAATCCCCCTGTCATTTCCCATGCACTTCTCCAATCACCCAGCCAGCACTATGTACTTATCCAATCACTCCGCCAAAACCCAAGCAGTTATAAAATCAACATGCACAGTAATTGCAGCACTCTAATTAGCCATTCAGTAACCATGTACTCATACAATGGCCCAGACAGTAACATGTGCACTGCTACAATGCTCTGTGTGCTATCCATGCAGCCTTCGAACCACCTACACAGTACTGATTCATAACTCCAATTAATAGATTTTGAAAGGCCTGGCAGAGACCTGGTACAGGGTCAGAAAGGCTCTAAAGATACCATATTACAGTTCCATGGCTCCCAACTCACCAGGCTCACCGGGTTGGGCAAAAGATACCCTAGCCAGACCATTGAAAGAGGCAGGCCTAACTAGATGGAATCCCATTTTGCCTGAAGCACAATTAATAAGCTGGGATATTTGTAATCAGCTGTCGAACCAACAAGTATCCAAATTCAAGTATATCAAAATACAAAGCTGGTGTCAAGATCCTACTACGGTGATAGGAAAACAGAATGATCTGGAAGATACCCTTATGGAAGAGGCAACCATCAAAAAAGAGCTGGCTTTGATCTCTTGGCTCATGGTTGAGTTGGAGGATGGAACTTTCACTTTACCAACAGAGTTATGGGGAAGATGCTTGCCGGGGCCCTCGTTGGAAAATAAGTGGCAAGTATCAATGTCTATGTTTTTTAAAATAGTTAAATCTGCGCATTTAAGAAGAAATCACCTTTTCTCCTTCCATAGAGCCTATTGGACACCAAAGAGGCTGTCAAGGTTTGGAAGAGGAGGTGATGTGGCATGCCCTAAGTGCGGGGTTCGGAAAGAAGACGATGTACATATGTTCCTGGATTGTCCTGAGATCCAGTCATTCTGGAATGACGTGAGTAGGGCATTGTCCAAGATGCTGGACACTGATATCAAGGTAAGTGTCCTGTCGGTTATCTTTGATTGTGTTGATTCCTCTGAAGAAGTCACAGAAAGTAAATCCAAGCAGTTTTTTTATACCATGCTACTGGCACGCAGAGAGATCTGTAAGCAATGGATATCTACATCTCCTCCCAAGTTCTCTGACTGGGTGCTCTCTATTAAATATGTGGCTGGGTTAGATATGAGAGCTTTTAAGAATCATAATTTTTGGTCTCCTGCTTTAGAGTGGTGTGAGCAACAAAACGAATATTAATATCCAATGATTACGCCTGCTAAGCCTCGTCCAGCTATCCTGGTCTTTCTCCATTTATGCTTCCCAATCGGTGCTCAGGCGCTTGGGGGAATGCAGTGGAGAGATAGCGGGAAGGTGGAGGTGGGTTGTGACGCTCCTGGAAAATCTGGGCCATAAAGTCTTGGAGCGGATCACCTTTTCCTCCCCTCCCTCTTCCGATTTTTCCAGCACATAAGCACAGAGGGGCACGGTTACTCTCAGTTAGGTGTGCAAATGGAATCTGGTCTTTTTCAAGAGGCAAATGAGGATATAAAAAAAAAAAAAATAACTCCAATTAACCAGGCAGTACCCATGCACTCCAGCAATCCCCGTCTCACTCCCCACACACTCCTCCAATTACTCATCC